>NC_140489.1:101113925-102313925 GCF_964271855.1 Acomys minous | reverse complement strand
GGCCGGGGACATCTCCTTCAGCCTCTGCCTGTCCCCTAGCCTCCCCTTCAGCCCCTAGCTGATGCCCAGCCTCCTGTACGGGCTCCAGGGACTCTCCTTTGGCTTCTACCTGGCCCCTGGTTTCTTCTTTGGTCCCCAGGGATTGCTGGGTTTCTGCTTGCAATGGACTGTTGGCCAAAAGCCTTCCAGCAGGCTGTGGCTCCTGAAGAGCTGGGGGAGGGGACCCTGTGTGCTTGGGGGCCTCGCCTGGGAAGTTGATGAGCTCAGCAGGGGTCATGAGCCCATCTCCATCCAGGTCCTGGGTTGCAAGCACCATGTCTACTACCAGGATCACCTGTGGAAACAGTTACCATAGATACGTTCAGGAGCCCAGCCCCCTCCCCAGCAGCCTCAGCTCTGTCCCCATAGGATCTGAGCTTCCTTTTTTCTGGGGAGTCTTATAAAAAATTATAGCTCAGAGGTTAAGAGCTCTAGTGGCTCCTCCTGAGGTCCTGAGTTCAGTTCCCGCAACCACATGGTGGCTCACAACCATCTATAATGAGATCTGGTGCCCTCTTCTAGCATGCAGGTATACATGCCGGCAGAGCACTGTATACATAATATATGAATCGAGGGAGGGAGAGAGAGAGAAGGAGAGAGAGAGAGAGAGAGAGAGAGAGAGAGAGAGAGAGAGAGAGAGGAGAAAAACATGATGGAAAGCATCAAAGCACCAGGCTCGGTGGCTCACACCTGTATTCCCAGCACTCTGGGAAGCAGTGAAAAGTGGGCCTCCATGAATTCAAGGCCAGCCTGGTCTACAGAGAAACTGTGTCTCAAACAAACAAACAAACAAACAAACAAAAGAAAAAAGAAAAAGAAAGGAAGGAAGAAAAGGAGGGAGAGAGGGGCGGGACCAAAGCACGGTTCTCAAAGCTCCCAGCAGCGCTTACTGGGTTGATGGGAAAATGTGCGGCTTCAGGGGCCAGAGCTGCTGTCAGCATGGACAAGAGTTCCAGCCCATCCAGCTGTCCGTTCTGGTCGTAGTCATGTAGAGCAAAGAGGTAGAGCAGGACTAGGAAGGAGAATCTGGGTCAGAGACGGCAGGAACCCACAGGGCGGCCAGCAAACAGCCCCAGTTCCGTTCCCAGGAGGCGCCCAGCCCCGGTGCCCAGCACCAGCCCCTCACCTTGCTCCCGGTCCATGTGCTCCGGATCCTCAGCCATCTTCTCTAGTCCCTTGAGGTAATTCTGCAGGCGTCTGTGGAAAACATGGCACGTCAGCCAGGGGAGTCCTGCCTGTGACCCAAGACCTGACCAGTTAGTACTTACCAAAAGCCCCCCACCCCCACCCCGCTCACTCACTGTAGCTGCTCAGGGCCTGGCTGGAAGGGGTTGGCCATGAGCGCCTGTTGCACATCAGGGTCCGGCCTAGAACAGAGAGAGAAACATCAGCCCATAGCTTAGCAGCCACTCGGCAGATTTCTCCAAGGGAGTTGTCGCTCCAAATCCCCAGCAAAGGCTGTATGGGAAAAGCTCTTGGGTGTCATTGGAAACAGAACCTAACTTCCTAACACTGTTTTCACAGCTCGGGTGCCTAGGTTAACTTTAGAAAACCCAAAGAAGGGACTGGTGAGATGTCTCGGTGTTAAGAGCACTTGCTGCTCGTTGGAACCCGAGTTCAATTCTAAACGTCCGTATGAGGTGGCTCACTTATCTATAACTTCCACCTCAGGGGAACCTAACCCCTTCCTCTAGATCCTGCAGGTACCCCCATACGCATGTACACACAGACATAGGCATGTAAATAAATACAGAATTAAAAAGAAAAAAAGAAGGGCTGGAGAGATGGCTCAGAGGTTGAGAGCACGCACTGACTGCTCTTCCAGAGGTCCTGAGCTCAATTCCCAGCAACCACATCGTGGCTCACAACCATCTGTCATGTGATCTGATGTCCTCTCCTGGCCTGCAGGTGTACATGCAGGCAGGGCACTGTACACGTAGTAATAAATAAATACAATCTTAAAAAAGAAAATGCCTAGTGAGGTTGAGGCCACCATGGCAGACACACACACTAAAGGCCCATGACCGTGATCCAGTGAGCATCAAGACATAATGGCTTCCTGTGGTCTTCCCTCTTCAATGGTAGGATTGAAGAGCAGGCCTCAGGCTAAGGCTGGTGGTAATGCCCAGGTCCCTACAGACCCACGCTGCTGCGTGACACATCATCATCTCTTCCTTTTTTCTTTCTCTCTTTCTTTCTCTTTCTTTCCTTTCTTTCTTTCTTTCTTTCTTTCTTTTGAGACAGGGTCTCTCTGTGTAGCCTTGGCTGTCCTAGACTCACTCTGTAGACCAGGCTGGCCTCGATCCGCCTGCCTCTGCCTCCTAAGTTCTGGGGTTAAAGACGTGCGCCACCACGCCACCTCATCCTTTTTCAAGCAGAGGGTATCGATGGCAGTCCAGACTTTAAGTCTGCCTAAGGCCTCAAAACGTCTTCCTACTTCTGCATGTGGCTACTGTTTGCCCACAGCCGCCTAGAGTGGCAGAACTGACAGGAGGTGCTGCAGACACTTCAGTCACCGTTGCCAGCTCTAAGGCTGCCCCGGCATCACTCTCCCTCATCCCCATGATCCTGCTGCAGTACTGGCCGCAGGAAAGTAGTTCTAGTAAGTCAGAGACGGGAAGATGGTCCCTATTTCTTTGTTATTCCTGATTCTAAGATGACAGTCCCTGCTCCCAGCTTCTACCTTCCTGCTGATGCTTCATACCAGTGTCGAGCTCAACTCTTGGCTGCAAAGCGGTCTTCAAACACGCACTAAGTCCCTCCTTGTGGCATTCTGATAATCAGAAGGCAGGAAGTTGGGGTCCTGAACACAGAAATGAAGGAGGCCACATTGCTGCAAGCTCCTGGCTCCCTAGAGTCCTGACATCTTTCCAGAATTCTCCCTACCCCAGTCCTGCCCTCTTAATCCTCTTACCTTGCAGCTCCATCCTTGGGAGCTGCTTGACCCAAAGGGAGCAGCAATAGCGGCAGCATCAACACTTGCATCAGCCTCCGGAACATCCTTTTGGAGACTGGAGCTAGGAACAGAATCAGGAAGTCAGGGGAGAGGTGTCTGCCACAGTGTTCGGGGCGGAGGTCAGTTGGATTCAGACAGAAATGACTTCCCTCCTTGCATGTGGGAACATGCAGAACAGGAGAAAGGATGCCTGCTCTGTCAGAGAGGACTATGCATGCTCATAGGCAGCCTTCCATGGAACTTTGCTTGAGATAAGTCCTGCATATAAGAAAATATAGAAATCCTGCTCTGGTGGGAGGCAGTGTGGGAGGCAGCGCTGGCTGTGATGGCTCACTGGCACTGCTTAAGTATGTCTACTCTAGGGCAGGCCACTTTATTTACAGAAGGCAAAAGGATAAATCAGAATGCTGGGACTCACTGAACACCAGTGTGTATATAAAGAGACAAAGAGGGAGATGGACTGAGTTTGCATTCATGAGACAGTTACTGAGGCCAGGTGTGGTGCTACATGTCCTATAGTCCCTGCACTCAGGAGTCTGAGGCAGGAGGACTAGGAGTTCAAGACCAGCCTGTCTGTCTCTACGTTATGCAGACTTGGAAATGGAAATGGTCAAATGTAAAATGAACCACTTGAAAACACAAAGCGTGTGCTGGGTGTGGTGGCGCATACCTTTAATCCCAGCTCTCAGGAGACAGAGGCAGGTGGATCGCTATGAGTTCCAGGCCCCAGCCTGGTCTACAAAGGGAGTCCAGGATAGCCAAGGCTACACAGAGAAACCCTATCTCAAAAAACAAAACAAAAAAAGAAAACACAAAGTGTAAAGCTTCCTGGTTCGTCCCAGGGATATGTACATATAATGTGAGTTTCCAAGGAGACAGAAGCCCACCAAAACTGAGACATCCTCTGCCTTCCGCCAAACTATCTGTGTGCAGAGAAATAAACAGATGTTTGATGGTCCAAGCAAAGCCTCAGACTTCCCACCCACAGAACCTAAGACTTTGTCGATCACTAAACTTTCCTAAAAGTTCACAGGGAGAGCTGGTAAGCACCTGGCTCACAGGAAGATGAGCAAAATGGTTGCCTTTTTGAGCAAAAAGCCAAAGTCCAGAAAAAGATGAAGTCATCATGAACATAGAACCTGTGTTCATTTTTCCACTATGTGTGTGTGTGTGTGTGTGTGTGTCCACGCATGTGGAGGCTGGGGTCAACCCTGGGGTCTTCCTCAGTCACTGTCCCACCTTAACTTTTTGAGACAAGCCTCTCAAAGAATCTGAAGCTCACCAATTTCGGTAAACTGGCCATCTTGCAAGCCCCAGGAATCTTCCTGTCTCTACCCCGCAAGCACTGAGATTCCAAGTCACACAGCTCTGTGTGTGTGTGTGTGTGTGAGTGTGTGTGTGTGTGTGTGTGTGTGTTAGTACAGAGGTGCACATGCATGTGAGGGTCAGAAGTCGACATCAAGTATCTTTTTTTGATCACTGTTGTTGATCACAAGAAAATTTAATTAATTTTAAAAAGATATTATTATTGTGAGCGATGTGGCAGTGTGCATGTGGAGGTCAGAGGTCAACTTTGAAGAATCTGTGCTTTCATTGGTTCCAGGGATTAAACTTGGGGTCCCAGGCTTGCATTGTAAGTGCCTCTAGCTACCAAACTACCTTTACTTTCTGAGGCAGGATCTCTCGCTGAACTTCAAGTGCATCAGTTCAGCTAACCTGGCTGCCCAGTCAGCTTCAAGGATCCACCTGTTTCTACGCCCCACAGGGCTGCACCTGGCTTTTTGCGTGAATTCTGGGGAGGTCTAAACTCAGGTCCCCAGCAGGCACCTTTCTCCCAGCGCTGAGCCTGGCTGTCTCCGTGAGTGCTTGTGTTTTACCAACTAGGCCATCTCCCCGCTCCCCACCCCGCAGCCTCCCTGCTGGTTTCATTTGTCTACGCATGCGGTTGGTCCTGACAGCTACACTGAGAACATGTAGCTGGTTGACCTCCATGAGCCCCAGTGGCCAAAGGGATGCAGAAGCCACCACAGCCTGAAAGGTATTTGTAGCATCAGCTGGTACCGTAGAGCCTTGGGTTCTAGCTGTACTGAGAAGAGACGACAGGGTCTCGTGGCCGCTTAAA
Organism: Acomys minous; assembly: GCF_964271855.1. Taxonomy (NCBI): domain Eukaryota; kingdom Metazoa; phylum Chordata; class Mammalia; order Rodentia; family Muridae; genus Acomys; species Acomys minous. Next base: position 102,308,808 of record NC_140489.1, on the reverse strand, counting down.
GTAGGCATCTAGAACTGAGTTCTCCATCCATCAAACCTTCAGAGGGAGACAACCTAGTGCCAGAATGAGCCATACTGCCACACCCAAGAGTGTGGTCGCAAATGTCCCAAGGGAAGTAACTACAAAGCTGACACTAAGCAGGAAGTAGTCTTCCAGGACCACTGAGTTACAAGACATTCTCAGTTTACCTAAGCACAGCGGGAGCAGCAGTGGGGGATGGTGAGTCTGACTCCTCATCAGGGGAGTCTGTCTGCCAAAGCCAAGGCACGTGGACCAGAGCCATCCGTCCAAGGGCTACGAGCCGCAGAGGAGACCAGAAGTAAAGCATGGCCTCGCCTAATACGCATGGGCTAAGAGGAGAGTCCATACATCGAGCTGAAATGCCAAACAGCTATGCTCAGTGCAAGTGAACAGAGCAGGCTGGGGAGATGCCTCAGTGGTTAAGAGTGGTTGTCGCCCTTTCAGAGCTGTCCTTGTCAGGCAGCTCACAGCTAGCTGGAACTCCAACTCCAGGCCAGCCAAGGCTACAAAGTGAGAGAGACTCTGTCCTATAAAACAATCACCATTAACAAAACAACAACAGCAACAACAACAACAAAGATAAAACATCTAAACTTATCAGATGTTACACTGAAATTTTTTATTTATTTTTTGCATATAGATGTTTTGTCTGCATGTGTGCCTGTGTACCACATGTGTCCTGCAGAAGCCAGAAGAAGGCATCAGATCCACTGTGACTGTGAACCAGCATTGTGGGTGCTACAAATTGAGTCTGGGTCCTCTGGAAAAGCAGAGTTCTTAACTGCTGAGCCAAAAACTTATAATATTTAAGAGGAAAAAGGTAGGCAGATTTGAGAATTTCAAAAGTCTAAATTTCTACAATTGTGGAGGTTCAAGGAATCAAGGGACGGCAGAGTTTGGAGGTCACCTGGATGCCTCAACTGGAAATGGAAGGTAATAAATGGCAACAGAAATCCAAACTCTGCAAATTGGCACCTTATTTCCTTTCTAGAGGGTTAGAGAGGAAGATTAGAGAGGACACCCTGCCCTTGAGACCTGGGTGGCAGGGGGCAGGGGGCTAGGGAAGTAGATGGCAATCTTAGAAGCTCTCTTTGGCATCTGGAGAGATGGCTTAGTGGTTAAGAGTACTGCTCTTCCAAAAGGCCTGGATTCAAATCCCAACACTCACATGGCAGCTCACTCCGGTGTGGAACGTCATGACCCCACACCCTCACACAGACACTCATGCAGGCAAAACACCAATGCACATAAAATAAGAATATATTTAAAAATATAAAATATAAAAATAAAAAATAAGAATATATTTTTTTTAAAAAGCTCTTAGATGCAAAGTGCCTGGAATAAGGATGGGCTAGGCAGGGTCCCATCTCTAATATGAAAAGAAGGGGTACAAGACGCTTGAGCAGTCAGGAGGAGGAAGCCAGGGCATGTAGTAGACCCTGGGCTGGATAAGAAAAAAGACACAGTGGTGTGGTAGTTTGGATCCGTATTGTCCTCTAAAAGCCCATATAGTAAAGGTGAAGGTGTGATTACCAGCTTGGCACTACTGCCTCGGCTGTCCCATACTCTCTTTGTAGACCAGGCTGGTCTCGAACTTGCAAAAATCCGATTGCCTCTGCCTCCGAAGTGCTGGGATTAAAAGCATGCACCACCATGTCCAGCTTCTCTGCACCTTTTTTGTTGTTTTGTTTTGTTTTTTGAGACAGGCCTTCTCTGTGTAACAGCCCTGGCTGTCCTGGACTCACTTTGTAGACCAGGCTGGCCTAGAACTCACAGAGGTTCCATCTTCTCTGCCTCCTGAGTTCTGGGATTAACAGCGTGCACCACCACACCCAGCTCACCATCACCTTCTCTAATGATGAGTGGCAGACAGACTTTCAGGTATCTAGCAAAGGGTGTCTCACCCTGTGTCAGAAGAAACCAACGCCCCAGGACTGGCCCAATACCAGGCTCCTACAATTGTTTGACTAACCAGTTCAGCTACCTCTTTCCAGATTAAACAATACCAACGACCCTGGAAACAATAGCGGGGATGCAGTCCATATTGCCTGGCTTAAAGAGACAGGCGTCCCGGAGCCCTGCTCTCACCCTAGAACACACCTCTCCTGTCTCTGAAGAAACCCATGACCTCTGACCCTCAGGAGTCTGGTTCTTCCAGAGAAACAGGTGTCCACTGTCTGGGACCTGAAAGATGTCCTCTTCGGCCTCCCACTGGTGGAGCTGAGTCAACCCATCTTTGTTTTCACGTGGACAGATCCAGAAAGAGGTTGTGGTAGGCAACATGGCTGGACCAGGCTGCCCCAAGATTTAAAGATGCTAAATGCAGACTTCCTGCCCTTCAGCCAGAGGTTTCCTGGGAAAACAGGTTATAAAAGGGCCACCGAGGGACTGCTGCCCAAGTTGCAGAACTTAGCTTACAAAATGTCAGCTAAGAAAGCCCAAGTTTGTACATCAGAGGCTACCTATCTTGGTTACCAGCTGAGAGGAGGCAAAAGGAGCCTGTAGGGTTGCTGCCATCCTTCAGATCCCAACTCCAAAGACTAAGAGAAAGTTTAAGGCTTGAGAGGCAGGTGCAACCGGATGTTGCTGTCTTTGAAAGCCAGAGGTTGTGGAAATAGCAAGATTGGTGGCCACTGAGCCCTAATCTGGACGGAGACTAAACAAAAGACATGGGGTCAAACCCTGTGACATACTTGTCCAAACAACTGAACCCTGTGTCCACAAGACAGCCCCACCTGTCTAAGAGCTGTGGCAGCAGCTGCTAGCTTAATGAAAGAAAGCAAACAGGTTAACTCCGGCTCGAGCTCTTATTCTCAGGGCACCCATACATGGTTGAGGCGCTCCTCTGAGGACCGGCACAGCGGCTGCCTAAGGACTGTGGGGCCCAGTATCAGGCTCTACTCCTGGCCCACCTTTGAGTCCAGTTTGAGAACCCCACCGCCATCAGTCCTGCTACCCTTTTGCCTGATGACGACCCACAGGTGCTCATCCGTGACTGTCCTGGGGTGAAGGAGGAAGCCAGGTCTGTGAGAGCTGCAATAATTACTTCAGCTGAAGCAATCTGGGCTCAAGCCAGGTAGGGACCTCAGTGCAGAGAGCAGAACTGGGTGATCTGACCCATGATCCCTCTCAGATGGGGGAAAAGGAAAGTCCACCACTCTATGGTCGGTTGATATGCTTTTTTTGTTTGGTCGGAGTAGTTTTGCAAAACAGGGTTTCTCTGTATAGACCTGGCTATCCTGGAACTCACTCTGTAGATCAGGCTGGCCCTGAATTCACTGAGATCCACCTGTGTCTGTCTCCTGAGTATGTTTTTCCTACCTGGCATGTCCATAGTATGATCTAGAGAGAAAGAAAGTTTCTCACCACTGGGAAAAAGATTATTTAAGAAAAAAAAATCCCCCCCAGAGGCTGTTTGGCTTCTACTACAAACTGCTGTCCTCCACTGCTGGGTCTCTGACCTGGCTGCCCAACAGACAGCTTAAGACTAGTGGAGCCTATTGCTATTCTGATGACATGCCACGCCTGGTGCTGCCTGAGACTCCATGGTGAAGAAGAAATGAACAGCTCAGCCAGGCATGGTGGTGCACACCTGTAATCCCAGCACTCAGGGAGGCAGAGGCAGAGGCGGGCAGATCTCTGTGAGTTTGAGGCCAGCCTGGTCTACAGAGTAAGTTCCAGGATTGCCAGGGCAACACAGAAAGACCCTGTCTTGAAAAAAAAAATTGATATATAAAATAAAATACTTTAAGTCGGGCAGTGGTGGCGCACGCCTTTAATCTCAGCACTTGGGAGGCAGAGGCAGGAGGATCTCTGTGAGTTTGAGACCAGCCTGGTCTACAGAGAGAGTTCCCGGACAGCTAGAGTTGTTATACAGAGAAACCCTGTCTCAAAAAACCAAACCAAACCAAACCAAACCAAAAACCAACCAACCAACCAAACAAACAAACAAAAAGAAACAAAACCCAAAAAACTTTAAAGACGTATGTGTGTATGAATATGAGTGTTTTAATCACTACTTCACAACTGTAATTTTGCTACTGTTATGAACTGCAATGCAGATACCTGATATGCAGGATATCTGATATGTGACCACCGGGAAAGAGTCGGTGACCTCCGAAGGCTCGTGACTGCAGGCTGGGAACTGCTCATGTGCATGCTGAGAACTGAACTGTGGGTCCTCTGCAAGAGCAGCAACAGGTACTCTTAAATGTTGCGCCATTATGCCCAGCCCATTTCTTTACTGTTTCCTAAGTGCCTACTTATGAGGTTCTCTCTTATCAGTCAGCTGAAGGTATGATGAGATCAAACTACCTCTTTTCCTCCTTAAGGCTTGCAAAATGATACAGTCAGGAAAAGATACGCGTGTTTGAACAAAGAACGGATGGACAGAAGCCAAGTGCAGTGGCACATACCTATAATCTCAGCTCCCCTGGAGGCTGAGGGATGAGAGTCATGAGTTCAAGTCCAGCCTAGGCAATGCAGTAAGATCCTGACAGAGGGCAGGAGGGATGGCTCGCTGGTTAAGAGCACTGCATGCTCTTCCTAATGAGTTCAATTCCCAGCAAGCACAAGGTGGTTCACAACCATCTGTAATGAGATCTGGTGCCCTCTTCTGGCCTACAGGTGCACATGCAGGCGGAACACTGTCCACATAATAATAAATATATTTAAAAAAATTTTTAAAGATGCTGACAGAAGGGAAGGGAGGCCCACAGAAATGCAGAATTGCTGTAAGGTAAAGGAGGCACAACCCAAAGGTCAGGCCTGAAGACCCTAACCGAAGTCTGCCCAGGTCCCGGTGCAGCCTCTGCCTTGCACTGGCTGCGTGTTCTCTCTATCTCAGGGCTCCATCTGCAATGCAGGCTGACAGAATGCTTCCTGAGGGCCACATCTGCAGTGGCGTCACACATTCCTGCCCACACAGGAGCCCTTCAGATCACTTTCTCCTCCCCATTCATTACCTGGCCCAGCAGCAGACTCACACAATCTAAACCCCTCAGAGCTGTCAACACTTAGGAATTATCTGCACTGAATCTGTGCTTTTTAGAAGAGTCTATCAGAGTGCCAAAGACCCACCCTAGCAGTGGCACTTTGGGCCCAGCAGGAAGTAACCACTAATCCAGTCACTCATTAGGCTGAATGTAGGGGGTCCCCAAAGCATGCTTACAGTTTTGTTTTGGTTGGGTTTTTATTGGGGGGGGGTTGTTTGTTGTGGCTGTGTGTGTGTGTATCTGTCTGTCTGTCTGTGGGCATGTGTACCACAGTGCACAAATGGATGTCAGAGAACAACTTTCCAGAGTCAGTTCTCTTCTCTCACCATATAGGTCCTGGGATCAGATTCAGGTCAAAGGTCTTCACTAGCCATCTTGCGGGTCCATGTCTACAGTCTGTTTTTACTTTCCTTCCCACTAACCCTGGAGTCTAATCCCTTCTCTCATACCTTTGGACTTAGCGATTGGCTTCCAGGTGACTAAGGTGGCTGAAAAGACTGCCAAATCCAGGCAGTGTCTTTGTCTCAAAAACCAAAACCACCTTTTAGAGATCTTGGGGCCCTGCTATGCACCAGCCAGTCAGGTGAGAGAATGACCCTACCATGTCCAATTGTGAGCCTTCTAGCATGAACGGAAGAACGCTGGTCTCCTCGGCCCTGCCTAGACAGCAGCCATGACTAAAGCCAAGGTCACCGTCTGAAGCTACTAAGACGTTTAGTTTGGGTGGTTTTATGAAACTAGGGCTTGCTATGCAACCCAGGCTGGCTTTGAACTCAGCCTAGCTCAGACTAGCCTTAAACCCACAGAACCCCTCTTGTAGCAGCCTGCCTGGCATCATAGCCACATACCTCCACGCCTGGCTCTGGTTGTCGTTATGAAACATCAGTGACTTCAGTTCTAGAGGACCTGATGTCCTTTTCTGTCCTGTCCGCCCCTCCCCCCCCCATCTCCTCTGAGGGAATATCGTACAAGTGGTATACAGACGTACACGCAGGCCAAACACCCACACATATAAAGTAAACACAACAAAGGCCAGGCATGGTGAGGCAGGTGCGTCTCTTGAGTTCCAGGCCAGCCTGGCCTACGAAGCAGGTTTCAGGACATCAAGGGCTACAGTGAGACCGTGCTGCAATTAATTAGTTACTGAAAAATCCCACAGGGTCCCCTATATCCCAGGCTGGCCTCTAATTCACCATGTAGCTGAGTATACCCTTGAACTCCTGACCAAGTACTAGAGTTGCCTGTGTACACCGCCCAGCAACTCTGAGACCTTTATTAGCTCTGTTTTTGTCATAGTCCAGAGTCCCACCTGTGGCTCAGGTGTCACATCATCCTTGTCTCACCCTCCAGTGTGCCATTACAGCAAGCACTGTTTCCGCCGGGCGGTGGTGGCGCACGCCTTTAATCCCAGCACTCGAGAGGCAGAGGCAGGTGGATCACTGTGAGTTCGAGGCCAGCCTGGTCTACAAAGTGAGTCCAGGACAGCCAAGGCTACACAGAGAAACCCTGCCCCGAAAAACCAAAAAACAAAACAAAACAAAACAAAACAAACAAACAAACCAGCAAGCACTGTTTCCAACAGTGGCATACATGATTTTCTTACTTTAAAAATTTTTTTTTTTTTTTTTAGTGTTTTTGTCCTAACCTGTTCTACCTTCAAGCTGGACCCTCCTGATAACCTTAGCATTCAGTTGCAGTCTAACCTCAAAAATTAAAACCACTGCATGGGGACTTTGAGTCTTATGGTCTCTTGATGTGTCCAGCCATTGTTTAAGAGAATCTAGCCAAAATTTCACCTGAGGTATAATAATGGTGGTGTAACATGACTTGCTCGTACTAACACAGTTTTAAGCACTTGTAAGGGCCTGGAGAGATGGCTCAGTGGTTAAGAGCACTGCCTGCTCTTCCAAAGGATCCGGGTTCAATTCCCAGCACTCACATGGCAGCTCACAACTGTCTGTAACTCCAAGATCTGACACTTTGACACCAATGCACATATATTAAAAACTAAATAAAATATTTTTTTAAAAAAAGAGCTTTTGTAAGCAACAGAAATAGAGTGGTCACTGAACAATTGCTTGTAAAAATAAAAACGGTCCTAGCCATTTCCTATAATTATAACATGCAATAAACATAACAACTCAAATAAACACTTGAAAGCCACCATAACTGCTAGTTAACAGTTGTGATATAATTCAGTGAGGTTATTCAAGTCAGACACACACACACACACACACACACACACACACACACACACACACACATTTCCACAATGACCTTCTGCCTTCCCTTTCTTTAAGCCTCTGCCCTAGCTCGCAGGAAGAGACTTTGGCCTTAAGGTTGGACCTTTGGTCCTTCCCTGCCCTGTTACATGCTCCAGGCAGGTGTCTTAGCCTATCTTAGGCCTGGGGGTCTTCATTTTTAAGGTGAGGATGCTTCCTAGGGACTTGGGGAAGGTACAATGAGATACTATAGGTTAAGCGAGGGCCAGTGGATGTTCCATGATCTGGCAGGGGGGTCTTTGGGGCTTCTCTCATATGGCTTCCCATCCCATGGACAGCATCCCTGTCAAGTAGCCATAACGCCTCTCCTGACTCTTTCCAGGACAGGAGCTGCACCATGAAGGGCATCCATTTCATTCTTAAACAAGTGGAGAAGTTATCTGTATCCAGGCATCTTCCTGGCTTTAGCCAGTGTCCGTGTCTAGGGAAGGGGAGTCTTAAGAGACTGCTGCTGTGCAGCCAAAGGGGCGGACACCTGAGCTAGACCATGACCGACCACCAATGGACAGTGTCCTTCAATCATCTCCAGGGTGGAACCCTGGCCAGCTAATCACAACACCACCCGCCAGGGCCCTTGGACCTTCCATCAACCCCAGGGGTCTCGGGGCCGCTTTCCACTTTCCCTCTTTCTGCTGGCAGAGATGACCTCTTTCCCAGTGGTACTAGGCTAGGCCACCTCCCAGTGGAGTCCAAGCCGCAGGAGATGCAGAGGACTGCACTCTCTGCATCCTAACCGCAGGCAGAAGGTCTCCACCCTCACCCCAATGATGCGGGGTGCCCCCACCGCCCACAGGGCCCCAGCCCCTGCCCTAGCCCGACCCACCTGCTGCAGCGGCGCTGTGAGCAATTGGGGCTCTGGGTTCGTGTTTGCTATATAGGCACCGCGCCGCCCTCGCCAGGCTGCCCGCAGCCGGCCCTCCCCGCCCCGGGCGGCTCCACGTGGCCGGTCCACGTCGCCCTCCTGCTGCAGCCGCCGCCCAAGCTTGGGCAGAGTCCTAGCCAGCAACACACACCCGAGGGCCACCTCCCCGCCTTGCCCAGACCTGTCCCGCAGCGCCTCCACCTGGCCTTGTTCCATGTGGCTCTGAGCTAAGATGGATGGAGTCCTCAGCATGTATCACTGTGACCCAGAAGGAGGCAGTCTGGGTTGTGCTTGTGTGGGTGACAGGCAGAGCTTGAGTGTATGACAGACTGGAGGGATGTGTGTGTGTGTGTGTGTGTGTGTGTGTGTGTGTGTGTGTGTGTGCGCGCGCCCGGCTGGTGAGGCATATATAGGAGGCATATATCCAAGAGATGGAGTCAGAAAGTGAGTCCTGTTAGTGTATAAGGCAGTGTCACAAAATGGTGCGACTGAAGTGCACTCATGCATAAGATAGACACAGACATACAGCCATGAGGTGGCGCCGCTGTGAGACAGAGACAGACATAGATACAACTAGACAGATGTGTGGCTGCTTTTCATTAAAACCATCTTTCACTATGTTATGCTGTGGGTACCACCGCCTTTATCTGAGAAACTCATTTGTGACTAAATAGAATGTGACTTACGTTAGTGTGAGTGGTTGTGGCCTTTACTGCCAAGAGCAGTGTGGCCAGTGCATGGCCCGTTATCCAGGAGTGTGACTGTATGAGTGTGAACAGGCTCTAGGCATCAAGGTCTCAGAACAAACTCCTCTCAAGTTGTTGGAGCTGAGATCCAGGGAAGGTATCAGTGTGTCACTGGTTCCCTACACAGGAAGGAGAGGCAGACGGGGCCATGTGTCGGGAGAATTCATCGCCATAGGAGCCGTTGTTTTAAATGGTACAGCTCTATGGCCCAGCTTTATAATCAAAATGGAGTGTCACCTACTTTTATCCCAGCGGTGAGTCCATCGATCTAAGCTCTGGGCTACATCCTCACCCACTGGCCCATGCATTTATTGGTTTTGGTTTTGTTTTGTTTTGTTTTTCGAGGCAGGGTTTCTCTGTGTAGCCTTGCCTGTCCTAGACTCACTTTGTAGACCAGGCTGACCTAGAACTCACGGCGATACGCCTGCCTCTGCCTCCAGAGTGCTGGGATTAAAGGCGTGGCGCACCATACCCCGGCATGTTTTTGGGTTTTGTTTTAATAATTTCATGCCTCAGAGCCTTCAGTCAGCAGCCATCACAGCCACGAGTCCCTCAGACTGACCTTCCGCCACCACGTTCCTCACCTCTGCTTGGTCGGTTGTTTTCAGGTTTTTGTGGGCACTGGTGTTCCCTGGGAGTCCCACCTCAGACTCCTCTTGCTCGTGTGTTCGTTGTTCTGTTCATGTAACCTCCATCGTTATCTGTCAGGGGCTCAGGTGTGTTTTCCAGACCTTCATCTGTTGAAGCTGTAACCCCCAGACATTCCATCTTATTTGGAAAAAAGATAAAGGCAGATGGGATTGATTTAGATGACATCACACCAGAGACTATGATGCTACATGGCCTGTGTCCTTAGCAAAAGAGAATGTTTGAACACGTGCAGAAATAGCACTGCCATGGCCTGAAGCAGCTCCCAAAATGTATGTCTTGAGAGGTACCCTGGTCGTGGTGCTAAGTGGTAGGGACACCCAGACGCAATTAAATAAAAAATTCTGCCCTTGGCCAAGGACCAATGCCCTTGTGGGAGAGGCTGCAGACCATTGGATCTTCTTCTCTCTCTCTCTCTCTCTCTTTTTTTTTTCTCAGTGGTCACATCAAAACTATGTTTATTCTTCAAGATTAAGTGGAGCCTTAAAGGAGGGCACTCATTTCTTTTTTATTTTTTCTTTTTTATTTTTTTTATTAATTTATTCTTGTTACATCTCAATGGTTATCCCATCTCTTGTATCCTCCCATTCCTCCCTCCCTCCCATTTCCCCCTTGCTCCCCTCCCCTATGACTGTGACTGAAGGGACTTCCTCCCCCTGTATATGCTCATAGGGTATCAAGTCTCTTCTTGGTAGCCTGCTATCCTTCCTCTGAGTGCCACCAGGTCTCCCCCTTGAGAGGACATGGTCAAATGTGAGGCACCAGGATCTTCTTCTCTCTTGCCCTGTTCTGTCCACCGTGTGAGGACACGTGAGTGGCATCGTTCCTGAGGAACTGCCATGACCGGACACTAGGCCCTGTTAGCATCCGATCGTGGACTTTTCACACTGCAAAACTGTGAGCAACAATCCTTCTTGCTTATTGACTGTTCAGGGTAGGGGTGAGGAGGTAGGGTAGGGGTTGAGAGAGCCTAGTGCGCTCTTGCAGAGGACCCAAGTTTCCTTCCCAGCACCCACGTCAGGTGGCTCACAACTGCCTGTAACTCCAGCTTCAGGAGACCCAACGCCCCCCTCCCTCATGCCTCCTCAGGCTTCTGTAGTCACGTGCACCCCCAACCCACATGCATGGACAAACAAACACGTGCAAAGACACAATGAAAAGTAACCTTTATAAAACTGTCCAGTCTCAGGACATTCTCCACAGTTGTGTGAAGAGTAGGGACTGACTTTCACACGAACTCTGGTGCCCCATATTTGACCACGTCCCCTGGATGGGGAGGCCTGGTGGCAGAGGAAGGATAGCAGGTTACCAAGAAGAGACTTGATACCCTATGAGCATATACAGGGGGAGGAGGTCCCCCTCAGTCACAGTCATAGGGGAGGGGAGTAAGGGGAAAATGGGAGGGAGGGAGGAATGGGAGGATACAAGGGATGGGATAACCATTGAGATATAATATGAATAAATTAATAAGCTATATTTTTAAAAAACTGTCCAGTCTGTGGTTTTGTTACAGGATCACCATATGCAGACAGAGACAGACATCAGAGAGCCTGTGAACACTGGAGATCATCAGCAAACCATTAAGTCCTTAAGGAAACAACTCTGATGACATCTTGATGCTGTGTCCACTGTGAGAATACACTTCTGTTAGAACATCTAGTTTGCAGTACTTTGTAAAACCAACTGAATGAACAAATTCATCATTTAAATGCTGATGAGCCAAACATAATGGTTTACACTTTGTAACCCCAGCACTTAGGCAGAGATGGGAGAACCAGTTCAAGTTCAAGGCCAGCCTGGTCTACATAGCAGTTACTGGGCCAGTCAGGAAAACACAGTGAGAAACTGTCATAAATAAATAAATAAATAAATGCAAAACAAGCCAGATGAGGGCTCCATTCACCTTTAATGCCAGCACGGGGGTAGCAGAGGCTGTCAGATGTCTGTGATTGAATTCAAGGGCAGCCTGGTCTACAGAATCCCAGGACAATTATCAGGTCAGCTTAGTTACACAAAGAAACCTCGTGTCAAAAAACCAAACCAAGGGGGTTGGGGAGATGGTTTAGAGGTTAAGATGGAGAGGTGGTTTAGAGGTTAAGAACACTGTCTGTTCTTTCAAAGGTCCTGAGTTCAATTCCCAGCAACCACATGGTGGCTCACAACCATCTATAATAAGATCTGGTGTGCAGGCACACATGCGGGCAGAATACTTACTGTACAAATAATTAAGTAAATACATCTTAAAAAAAAAAAAAACCCAAACCAACCAGACAATAACCCCCCCAAAACCCTAAAACAAACAAACAAACAAAACACAAAATACCACAAAAACCAAAGCCACCCCAACTAAATAGAAATCATTCCAAGATCTCTAGCTCTAGCCTAAAAGGCCTAGGCCTCAGGAATTCAACATCCTACTGATTGTGCCTAGGTCCAGGTTTTGTGGCTGTGTGCTGGCACTGAAGGGGTCAACGATTTCAAAGAAAAAGCTTAAAGATCTTCAGTTACCTTGGAGACAAAAGTGGAGACAAACTGTGTACAGTGTCAAGGGAGAAGCACCAAGTCCCTCAGAAGGTGGACAGTAGCACAGAGCAGGCTCAAATCCGTAGTCTTTTTCTGAAGGAAACAAGGCAGGGGCAGGCCTAGCATGAGCCAGGCCAGTCATTAGAAAGGGTTGGAGAGGGCTCTGGAGCATAGAGGCTGTGCTTGCTGACTTGGGCTTCTGAGTCTAGGAAAAGAGAGCACGTGCCAGCGTTCTAGTCCAACATGTCTGCCTCTGGGTGTGTTATCTTCCTCCTGTAGCCTTTTCCTCCTAGGTCTCCCAAGCCCAGGGTTAGACACAGCTGCATCTGTACACTCAGGAACCTGAGGGTCATCCCTGCTCCTCCTCTGCCTCATCTCCACCCCATTAGAGAGCCTTGCCAGCTCTGCCTTCCGTCTTGAAGATCTTCACTCTTCTGGTGGTGGCGCAATACAGCCAGCTGTTTTCTGTGCCCGGGATGCTCTTTTTGTTTCTTTGTTTTGGTTTGTTGTTTTGGTTTGACAAGACAGGGTTTCTCTGGGTAGCCCTGGCTGTCCTCGACTTGCTTTGGAGATCAGGCTGGCCTTGAACTCCCAGTGATCTAGCTGCCTCTGCCTCCTGAGTGCTGGGATTAAAGGATTGTGCCACCATGCCTGGCCACCCAGAGTGCCCCCTTTTTTTCTGTCCTTACCTTCCTTGATCTCTAAGTAGCTGATAACCGCCGCCCCACCCCCACCCCAATTCTCCCCCTGAGCCCTCTAATGAGGTTTCCTCCACTTGCCTGGGAAACTCCTCCTCCTGCTGCTGCCTCTCCTCATTGAAGTCTGGGCATTACTCTCACCTGCTCCAGCACAGTAGCAGAGAGCACTTCCTTTTTCTAGTACTGTTCCCTGTCCTAAGAGTTCAGGCCCAAGGAACATTTAACTCTCATAGAGAGATTTTAGCATGACATGTGTTGATATATCCACCCCTTGGCTGGTCCCTGGACCAAGAGCGGCTCAACTCTTAGATGATTCTAGTCTACAGATACAGCCTAGGAAGCCAAGGCTCTAGCGCAGTCCCTATTCAAGTAATGAAAACAAGGACAGGATGGATACCTGGGACATTTTTATATCCAATGCCTGCCACAGCGCAATCATCTGTTGCACCCTTTCTGTTGACGTAGAGACACATAACCTAGGGCGAAGACCGTCACCACTGAGTGCTGAAACCTCAGTACGTAACAATTGCTTGGGTGGGCTCCTGGGAGGGCTCGTGCCCACTGTGTGAGGGGCACGGTGAATGGTTGTATGCTGTGACTGCACAGAACAATCAAACAGGAGCGGCTGCAGATCCATCCCAGGCTGCCTGCTTCACCCTTTGCCTTCCAGGGACGCAACGCACCAAGATGGCAGCTGCGGGGGCGCTGCTTGCCCTGGGACTGCAGTGCTTTGCGACACTAAGGGGAAGCAGGTGGAGTAGAGGGGCAAGGGGGACAAGGTCTGGCGTGGCCCGGGATTGAGAGGGCTGTCTTGAGAGCCAAACACCGCCCCTGCCTCCCCAAGGCGGCGGGCGGGGCGGCGTGGGGTCTGCAGCCAATGGCGTGCAAGAGGTGGGTCCACGGCAAACCGCAAGCGGAAGAGTCAAAGTTCAGGAGCTGGAGCCAGCCGGGAGCCTGGGAAATGGACTACCCCTACATAACCAAGATGCTGAGTTCCTCCCTGAGCCTGAAGAATGGCACCTGGTCAGACACTGCCTCTCTGCTCCTAGCTGTTGGCCTTGCTCTCTACTTGGGCTACTACTGGGCATGTGTGCCCCAGGTGGGTGAGGGCCGAGCTCTGGCCGGGGTGTTTGGGGTAATGGGATAGTCTCCAGATTGGGGTTGAGCTTGGAGAGTTAGTTCTGCCGTACCACGTGAATTTTGCTATTATGATTTACTGGAGAGCCGGTTCTGCGTCTTTAGATTCTCGGAATCTTCCCCTGCCCGCTGGGTCTTTGAAGCACAGGAAGGGTGCTCCTCCTATGCTCTTGCCTGACTGTTGGATAAAGGTGGGGTGGAGGATACTCCCAAGTGTCAGAGGTCTGCGCTTTCTGCTGTCCTTTTCTTTTTAGGTGGCCTAACTAAAATATGTAATTATGTTCGCCGGCTGCACAGAATAATAATGGGACGGATGCCTGTGTGGTTGTGGCACCAGTCCATCAGCTTAGCGGGGCCTCCTCTCCATTGAGGACTGGCTGAGGTTCCTTCCAAGCTTAGGACAGATGAGAATCCTATCCCTACACACTCAGCCATGTTTTAAGTTCTAGACTCTTTGTGTATCTAGTGGGAAAAGGCTGACAGTCAAGCCTCTTGTTGTGGTTTGTTTGTTTGTTTAAATCAATTTGTTGATTACCTCAACTGAACTGAAGATAAAATACATAGATTACCCAGGAAAGCTAAGGTTTTGGATCTCATTAAAATCTATTTATGTCACTGAGTCTTAACAAGAAGCCCCTTGATTCAACTTTTGACAGAAGCTCTACAGGAGGTAAACACTTAGTCCTGGATCCTGGGAAGGCTAAGACATCACTGAGCCCAAGAGTTTTGAGCCATTCTGGGCAACAGGCAACATGGCAAGGCCCTGTGCCCACACAGTGAGGTCATGGGGCCTGTTTTAGAGAACTCTTGTGGCCACTGGTAGAGAGGAATGTAGTGTAAATCGGGAGTAAAGAGATGGTTCAGTGTTTAAGGGCACCCAGCCTTGGTCCTGGCAACTCCATGGCACTTCCAGTTCACAACTACCTCTGGCTTCCAGGCATATATGTAGTACACAAATATACAGGGAAAATCATAAATAAAAACAAATCTAACATATAAATAGTAAAGATGAAAAATGTTTTTAAAAATCACATAAAATGCTCACTGAACACAGTACCTGGAATGCAATGAGCAGTCAACACATTGTACCCAGTTGTTACTGTTGAAACTGTGATGGTTAATTCTGCCTTGCTCTTATTTGCTCTATCTTTGGGCAGACTCTCAACTTCCCTATGCGAGTCATAATTTCTTTACTTCCATCTTATCGAATGAGGTTGGCATTAGTCTGCAGTATAGCACAGTGAGCTCACTGTCACTATTCCAGGGTTTAAGGACCAGGGTCCAAGTCAGTTATCAACTGGGCCTCTTTAGCGTATCATTGGCCTAGCCCCTTCTGAGTAGCAGGACTGTAAGATAAAACAGGACGCCATTAGGTTCCTTATAGATGCAATTAATGATTTTTAAAAAAAAATGACTTCCTCAATGCTGGAGATTGAGCCTAGGGTTTACCGCTGAGCTACTACGTTGCAACCCAACCCTTCCATTCCAGTCTTGAGCTAGAGTCCCCTGATCTTGTTCAGCATACTCTTCTTAAGTCTAGGAGGCCAGGCCCCCTCACTTACTTACAGGGCTATGCAGAACCAAGCAAAGAGGCTGAGTCAGGGCTTACCGCCCACTGACCTCGTTTGTCCCTATTATCCCGTCACTTTTCCCTTTGCCCTAGTTGGCAGGAAGAAAGGAAGTGTTTGTTCACATTAGGATGCTTCCTACTGTAGAGCACACCTAAGATCTGGGCCTCCACAGGAGAATATGGGATGCCCTTCCTCACTGAGCACACACATGCCAGGCTGGCAGAGATATGAAGACAATGGGGTGCTGAAGACAGTGGGGGCGCAGGGGCTGCCAGAGTGACGGAGCAGGCTCCAGGGGGATGCACTTGGACACTGGAGCCGCAACATGAAGATCTCAGATTGAATGGTGCTCACATTTCTTTGATTGGTCAAGAATCCCAACCAGTACGCAATGGTGACAGATGGCCAGCTGGGAGGCAGGAGGATTATGATGAGTTCAAGGCCAGCCTGGGCTATGTAGCACAACTTGGTCTCAAAACACCCAAGTACTCAGGGCTGGAGCATGTCTGCCCCTGAGGATCAGTTTGTTTCTTAGCACCCATGTTGTGGCATTCTCAACTGCCTGTAACTCCAGCTCCAGAGGGTCTGATACCCCTTTTCAGGACCCTATGGGCAAGATCTGCACCTGTGTGCCCATTCCCACCCAGAGAGGTACATGGTTAAAGTTAAAACCAAATCAGGAAAAGAAAGCAAAGCCCAAATTGCAACCCACTGGAGGACCACAGCCCGGATTGTAGGGGATCAAGTGAGCAGTTTATACTATATGCTCTCCCACAAATGGTGTGAGGGGACAGGCTGAGTGAGAGGGTCGGTGTCCAGTCAACTGCAGCAGTCCCCCCTGCAGGGTCAGTTTTGGAGGTGACACTTTACGACTGGGGTTTTTCTGGGGGTCACCAGATAACTTTATTATTTAGGGTGACCTGGCCACTCCAGTCTGAGCTGTGCTGGAGACGTCACTGTGTCAAAGTGGTGTCCTTAAGGCCGCACCATGGGGAAGGGCCCACTCACCCTCCAGAGGCCAACTGTGTTGTGATTACAGAGGCCTCGTCTGGTGGCTGGCCCCCAGTTTCTGGCCTTCCTGGAGCAGCACTGTCCGGTCACTGTGGAGACTTTCTACCCCACACTGTGGTGCTTTGAGGGGCGGCTGCAGACCATCTTTCGAGTCCTACTGCAGTCTCAGCCTGTGGTCCCTTACCAAAGGTAAGACAGGTCAGAACCAGGTGAACACATTATGGGTATCCAGGAGAAACTGATGCCCCTCTTTAAATGAAGCCATCTTTGCCCTAAGGTGTGATGAGGGCATGAGACTGGGTGTATGCAACAGCTCTCTATGTACACCCCACAAGGTTAACAGTTGGTCTGTCCACTCTATTTGTTAATATAAAGCATGCCTTCAAGTAATATCCGTGACAGGCTGCAGAGCTTGTGGGTGAGGCAGAGGGTAGACCTTTGAAGCCCGCTCTCTGTATTCCTCTCTCTTTCTCTTAAACCCCAGTGAGGTCCTCCAGACCTCAGATGGAGGCCAGGTCCTCCTAGACTGGGCTGAGCAGCCAACCATCAGCCACTTCCGGGACCCCACCACCCAGCCCATAGTATTGCTGCTTCCAGGCATCAGCGGCAGCAGCCAGGAGCCGTACATCCTACACCTGGCCGAGCAAGCTTTGAAGGATGGCTATAGGTAAGGATGGGGGTGCAGACCTTGGGAAGGGAAAGGTGGACCTGACCCTGCTGCAGTACTCCCGTTACCACAGCAGAGGCTCTTCTTGGGAGGGTTTGCCTCACATCCCTGTGTTACTCCAGGGCTGTTGTGTTTAATAACCGTGGCTGCCGAGGGGAAGAACTGCTGGTGAGCACCCCCTTGCCCCCCCCTTCCCTGTGGTGGCCCTCAGTTCCTCCCACCCACCCCGTTCCCTTTAGAGACCACTGGCCCTAGGGCTCTACCTACTTAGCTCCCCCTCCCACCCCGCTCCTGAGCCCTTCCATTTGGTTGCCCTCTTGCAAGAGCCCCCCTCCCCCCTCACCCCCCCCCCCCAGCCAATGACCCAATCTGCCCTCAGACTCACAGGGCTTACTGTGCCAGCAACACTGAAGACCTAGAAACAGTTGTGAAGCACGTAAAGCGCCGCTACCCCCAAGCTCCGCTGCTGGCTGTGGGCATCTCTTTTGGAGGGTAATAGTTGTCTGGGCTGATTGCAGAGGCCCAGTTGCTCCTCTTCGCTTTTCCTCCTCCGCTGCCCCAGTTTACTCAGGCCAACACTTTGCACGGCCCTTCATCCCATTTGACAGGATACTGATACTCAACTACCTGGCACAGACCGGGAAGGCTAGCGGGTTGGTGGCAGGATTGACCATGTCTGCGTGCTGGGATTCCTTTGAGACTGTTGACTCCCTGGAGACCCCACTCAACTCACTGCTCTTCAATCAGCCCCTCACTGCTGGACTCTGCCGGCTCGTGGCGAGGTAGGACGCTGCACATACCAGGCCCTGCTAGTGTTTGGGTGAGTTCCACACTGTGCTTTCTTGAGGAGGTAAGAACACGGAAGCTGTGAGCTATGGGTTAGGTGCAGGAGTCCAGACAAACCCTGATGTATTCCTTTGCAGAAACAGAAAGCCAATTGAAAAGGTGTTGGATGTGGACTTTGCGATAAAGGTATCTTTCAACCACTCCCTTACCCCAGTGTTGGTCTCCTATTTTCTATCTTTTTTTTTTCAAGTTAATTTTATTTTATGTACACTGTCGGGAGGGTGTCAGATTCCTAGGAACTAAAGTTACAGACAGCTGTGACCTGCCCTGTGGGTGTTGGGACTCAAACCCAGGTCGTTTAGAAGAGCAGACAATGCTCTTAACCACTGAGCCCTCTCCAGCCCCGGCCTCCTCTTTTCTAATATCCTAGCCTGTCATACCCGTCTACCACACAGGCCCGCACGATCCGTCAGCTGGATGAGCGCTACACAGCCCCTGCTTTTGGGTATAAAGACTCTGCAGCCTATTACCAAGCTTCAAGCCCAAGAACCAAGGTGGATAGCATCCGTACCCCCATCCTTTGCCTCAATGCAGCAGATGACCCCTTCTCCCCAGTCCACGGTGAGTGAACCCCAGATGTTGGCTGGACCTGAGCCTGGGTCCTCACTGCAGGGCAGCTTTCTCACCTCCTCTCTGACTCCCTCCCAGCCTTCCCCCTGCAGGCTGCCCAGGAGTCTCCCTGTGTTGCACTGCTCATCACAGCTCGGGGCGGCCACATTGGCTTCCTGGAAGGGCTACTGCCTCGGCAGCACTGCTACATGAACCGTGTCCTACACCAGTATGCCCGCGCCATCTTCCAGCACTCAGAGGAGCTGCCTGGCCTTGGAGCACTCCCTCCTCAGGGTGGAAAGAGCTGACCAGATGACTGCTTGGGGTCTCAGTTCCATAGCTCTCTGTTTATTAAATATCAACTCTTCCTGCCTGATGAGCTGAGGTTCCCTGTCTGTTTCCCCAGCCTGGAGCAGACCACGCAGGAGCTTACTGCGGATCTAGCCTGGCTGGCTTGCTGCTACCCACCGGAGCCCACAGATCACTGCTATCTGAGTCTTCCTTTTGCCTCGTCCTGCCCTAACAGCAAGTGCCAGCCCAGACTTTGTCTCAACAAAGGCCAAGGACCTGGTGTGAAGGCTGTAAGGGGAGGGGGGCGGGGGAGAAACAGTTTCTGAATGGAGGCTGACAACGCCTCCAGGCTCTTGTACATCTTCACAGATTTCTAGCAAAGGAGGAGCTCAGCTCTGGAGCCCGGGGAGGCAGAGGGAAGGAGGCAGGTAGTGCGGCCTGGGCTTCGGACACACTGTCCTGAATGGATCCACAGGTGTGGAGAGCAGGACTCCCAAGACTCGTGACAGGGGCCACGCGCAAGCTTTAGCTAAGAGACAGGCAGCACCCGTCAGGGTCATTGGAGGCAGCCTCAGCCGTGGACCTCAATGATTCTGCTCGGGAAGGTGGCAGTGTCCAAGCCTGTTTCCCATTGCTCAAGGGAGGCTAAAGGAAACCTGGAAAGGCACTCTGGAGCAGCAGGATGGTCACAATAATAAGGCCGACACACAGCAGGAGCAGGAGCCACACAGGAACACTCCCTGAGGGTGGGGACAAGGGAAGACACAAGTGGGCAAAGGAGCCTCAAAGCCTGAAAGCCAGAACCCTAACCTCTCTAATCCAAGGAGGGCCAGGTGGATGGATTAAAAACAGTCCATTTTCCAGAGGCCAAGTTCTGCTATAGCTAAAGATGAAGTGATACCACCACCACCACCCACCCACAGGCCACAATGACTCACGCCGTGAGGGCAGCAGGTGCAACTGGCAACGACTATCCACAGCCACGGAGAAAAGGGCGGTTTCATGGGGCCCAAGAAGCTGTGGACCACAACCCTTCTCAGGCAGGAAGGTCACATCTGTCACCACAATGCCATGGGCCTCCTTCACATAATAGAGGCGCTGGGAGGGGGAGAAAACAGTGTGGAGAGCCTGGTTGCAGGCTCCTTTCTTAGAGCAGGCTTCCCCTATGGACTGAGCCAGACTCCTTCCTGTGTCCTCAGGGCAGAGTAAGCCTGCAGCCCTCCCGTAGGGTTGTGCCAACCGCTACCCTTTACCTGGAGAGAGAAAGCTATGTAGATGGCGACAGAGCCAGTGACCGTGCCTAGGCCTAGGAAGGTCCCCGATTCACTGTAACATACAACAAAGTACTCGTTGTTCTGGAAGCTTCTGGAGAAACCCTCTCACCCCAGCAGTGGTCCTCCAGGGACTAAGCCAGGGTTTGACTCATTCCCGAGCTCTGTCAAGCACACTATCCAGCCAAGCGGCACCCTCACACCTGACGCTGAGGCAGGAGATGACTTCATGGCCACAGGCCCTGGTCCGAAGCGGCAAGAAGGTGGAACTGTCCCAGGCTGTGAGGTAGCAGGGTGGGGGCTGACGTAGGCGCTTGTGGGGTATCTGCACTGTGAAGAGCCGCAGCCCACCAGGCTGGTCTGGAACCTGCCCAAACCTGGAAGCCGGGCAAAAAGCTTTTTAGCTCCAGTTAGCCCTCAGGTGTGTGCCTTGCTGGGCCCTCGTCACACCTGGGGCAACCTCCAACATGGCTGCAGTCACTGCCAGCTCCCTCAGTCTCCTCCCACTCCCCTCTTTAGCCACCCTCTGTGATCGTCACACCTGCAGGCCTGGTAGCGGTATGGTGTGTGAGCAGAGGTGGGTCCATTCTCTTCCCACTGTAGCTGTGTCACGAGTTGATCCTTCTGCCACACAGAGGCCTTAAAGTCCCAGCCCACAGTAACCAGCTGGGCAGGAGTAAAGATGGCAAAGGTGGACCGTTAAGACATCTGCTTAAGGTGCAGAGAGCGTAAGAGCCTCCCCCTCCCCCACCTCCTTACCTTGCCATCAGGACCCAAAGCCAAATCTCCAATCTCCCCTTCATGGGCTTTGAATTCCAGAACTTTCTCCAGACTAGGTACCTACAGCCAAGCCAGTATCATGGTTACAGACTGGCCAGCAAGGGCATCACAATTTCAATCCCTCTTATCCTAATGGCCGCCCGCAAGTTTCCCAGAAGGCACATGCAGGTCTTTACAAATTTGGTGTTCTTGCACCTGATACTCATCTCCCTTAAGCTCCTAAAACCGTACCTTCCAGACACGCACGTGACCATCAGTCCCTCCAGTGGCAAGCAGTGTGCTATCGTGGTTAAAGCACACAGCCTTCTGCAGCGGTTCAGCACTGAAATCTGTCTGCACCGCCTCCAAGTTCTTCACTTTGAGTTCAACTCCTTCGGGGTGAATTTCCGCTCCCGATTTCTTCTCTGCTGGAGCTGTCCCCTTCCTCTGTCGAGGTCCCTGCTCCTTGGAACCTGCAACACAAACAATTTGCCAGGCTCCAGACTTCTTGGCTGCTGTTTTTTGAAGGCAGTGACTTGCTATGTACCTCAGGCTAGCTTTAAATATTCTCTTGCCTCTACTCCTAAGCACTGAGGTTTACAGGGGTGTATACCCACAGGCTTGCTTCTATGTTAACGAGTCCTCTACTGACAGGAGTAGAGAGAGTTCATCTAATCTTTTTTTTGTTTGTTTTTTCAAGACAAGGTTTCTCTGTGTAGCCTTGACTCGCTTTTGTAGACCAAGCTGGCCTCGATCTCACAGCGATTCGCCTGCCTCTGCCTCCCGAGTGCTGGGATTAAAGGCGTGTGCCACCGCGCCCGGCATCTAATCTCCTTTTTAAAGACCAAAATTAGAGTGACTTTTTCCAACGCTGCTTACCCGACTTCTCTGCTTTACTGCCCTTCTGCTGATGGACCTGGAAACGTAGAAGCTGACATCTGGCATCCTGTCCCGCAGCAAGGATGTCACCTGACAGTGCCAAGTTCATAGTAGCCCGCGTATCTGTGTCATGAGAGTGCAGCAGGGAGGCGCTCAGGCACCCGTTGATTTGCTCTAGCTGCAGAAAGTGCTGTGAGGGACCAAAGTGGGCAAAGTTCAGGGGAGTCCGGAAGTCACTTTGAGCCTCGGTTGTACTTCTTTGCTTCCTGCACCTCCAACTCTTGTGGTTTGTTGTTGTGGTTTAGAGCTTTATTCCCTTACTGGATCACCCCAATTTAAACAGCAAACAGGGCTTAGATTACTAGGTTCGGTTTACAGAAAGAAAGGAATTCAGCTGCTTGAGGGCAGACAAGACAATATGACTTCCTGGAAAAGGTTAGAATAAGAGCCCTGGACCAGCTCCCCTGGTCCGGCGAGCAGGCAGTCTAGCCTTAGACCTGCACTACTTCAGTCTAATTTTGGATGTCTCCACTCTGCTCGGGGGAAGCCAGCACCCAAGCGTCTATGCGGGGTTTTCCCACAAGAACGGGCAGGGTCTAAAGCAGGGGTATCGTTCAGCCCTGCATCCCCCGGCCACCCCGGAATCGCCCTCGGCCACGATAAGACCTATTCTCTGTGGCTCTGCGTCCTCACCACGCCATTCTTTATGCCGGTCTTGGCAGCGCCGCCTCCGCCGGCAGCGATGAGCAGTCCAGTCTTGGGGTCCACCCGAAGCGCGTACAATGGGAACGGGGCCCGGTACAGCTCCACACCCCGGCGCCGACCCATCCTCCCGCCCGCGCGTTCACTGCCAGCCCCGCGGAACCCACGACATGCCGCGCCCCGCCTTTGAAAGCTGCCGAAATCGGTGCCGCAGTCGCCGGGAAGACGGGGGACCCCTCTGAGCCCGGCGGTTCACCACCACTTCAAACCACCGATCTGCGCTCGCGCGACTGACCGGGTCGCGCAGACGCTTAGTGCGCACGCGCCGCGCTCCTCGGCTCTCTCTGCGCAAGCGCAGGACGCCAATCCGCGTCAGCACTAGCGGGACTTGCTGCCACGGAACCCTGGCTTCCGATCCGGTTCCTAACCCCGAAGGACGGCGGATCTGCCATCTTTATGTGGGGCATGAGAGGTGGGGCGGGGAGAGATTACTGAAGATCAGTAAACCTGGAATTAAACGCGTCTCGAATCGGGACGGCCCCCATTTCAGGAGAGATACACGGACTCTTGGGAGCTAGCCCTTTATGTTACTCCAGAGAGGAAATGATTTCTCTCAGGTCACAGAGAAGGCAGAGACTCCAAAACAAGCCTGGCTTCAAATCAGATTTCACTGCACTCCCCACTTTTACAGCCTCCTCCGCGCCTAATTGGGTCCTTCCAGCTTGACATCTACTTCTGGAACAGAGAAGTTATGGGTGGCGCTTGCTCTTCGACAGGTGTCTTCTGTATGCTGTGCGTAGTACCCGTCCCCCGCTAAACTTTTTGCCCCTCCCCATCCTGTCTCGCGGGGGTCGGGGACGGGGAGGGGGGCGGATTGCTTGTAGGTGCCGCCTGAAGCCAGAAGAGGGCAATTGGATCCCCCTGGAACTGTAGTTATAAGCTGCCATTTGGATGGTGAGAATTGAAGCTGAATCCGCTGGAAGAGCAGCTGGCGCTCTTTTCCCCAGCAGCCATCTCTCCAGCCCCTGGCACCTCCACCCTTCAGAGGGAACCTTCTGGTTTCCAGTCTGTGCATGGACTTGTGCTCCCCTGTGAATGAGTTAACAATGTCCTTCCCTGTGAGGAAAAGCTGCGCCCTTGCCACGCCAGCCTGTCCATAGAGAAATAGACCCATTCGTTGGCCTAATCTTTGGTTCCAATTATCGTCCACAGACTTGAATTTAAACCCGAAAAGAGCCTTGTAGAGGCCTCTAAACAGCTCAGGATTAAGCACTTGAGTGTCAGGATTAAGCACTTGCTGTCCTTAATCCTTCTGTCGTCTCCCACCCCACCCTACCCCCATTCCCACCACTAGCCTTTTTGGGGACAGGCTTTATCCTATAGGCAACCGTTCCATCCACAAACACAAGCTTCTCAGGCTTTATTGGACACACTGAAGGCTGAATGGGGCCTAGGGGTGCCCTGGTCTCAACTAGGGGAGAGCAGGCTCCACAAGGGGTTCCCAGGGTTCAGGGCAGGAGAACACACCTGGCCTCCAGCCAGCCAGCCCTTCAAGGTGTCTCTCTGGCTCCCCAAGATCTGAGAAGTCCTGGTAGGAAAGGTAGGGGTTGAAAGGGGTGCTCCAGAGGATCTCCGCTGCTCTGGATTTAAGATAGCAACTTTCGAAGAATAGACCTCTTTGGGGCAAGAGAAGTCCTGGGCTTTGGGGAGGCAGTAGCCTGCCTTGCTGGAGGCCTGGGGCACTGCCTGGATTTTGGTGACTGAAGATCTGCAGACCTGAGCCTCCCGGCCTGGGAGTATGCGCCTGTGATCTGAGCTGATGGTGCCTGGGTTGCAGGCTTTTGTCTCTGGAGGGCCTCTCCCTGAGACTCTGCTCCCTCCTGCTTTTTTTTTGGCAGCAGATGCAAAGCCTTCGCCTGGCCCCGAGGCAGGCAGAGGGCGAAGCCAATGCTTACTGGGAGAAGTCCAGCTTCCTGGCCCCGCACGGGAACCGGTAGTTGAGGGTAGGCAAGCAGCCTGGGTACAGTCTTGTACTTGGTGGTGGGGCAAGATGGGGTGCGGTACTGGAGGCACACTAGACATATAGGATAAGCCACGACTGGGACCTGGCCTTCTGTGCCTAGCCACATGTGCTGCAGAAACAGCAGCTGCAGGTCTATAGCAATTCTGTGGGGCCCCAGACGACCCACCAGGGTTTGGATGATGGCGTTTAGGTCCTTGAATAATGCAGGATCCACCTTGCTTGCCACGCATCCCCTTGTCCCCCCAGGTGGTGAGCGGTGCCTACCGGAAGTGAGCCTGGAGCTGTGGGGCGGAGACTGGCAAGCGTGAGGAGAGGAGTTTTGTAGCTGAGAAAGATAGGACTGGATGAGAGAAGAGGACAGGCACAGCTGATAGTTGGCGGGAGAGGTCGGGTATAGGGAGAGGGGGTTTTCACCAAAAGAAGTATAGTTTTGGTGGGTGAGGGTGGGGAAACTTGGGGGGCCCTGCGTGGCAGAGGGCAAAGAGAGGTGGAAAGGAGGGAAGGACTGATGGAGAGGAGAACCAGGGCCTAAATTGGGTGGAGGGGAATCCACAAATTTTGAGAGGACCAGTGGGGGGCACGCTGGGGGCACTGTGGTCTGTTGCAGCACCTGGTCCTTGTGGTGAGGTAACATTGCCTCAAATCCAGGAGAGGAGTGAATGGGGTAACAAGACCAGAGAGTGGCGACCTAACAGAGTCAGTGCTGGGGAGTGGTGGTGGCAGGGGGCGGGGGGGGGGGTGTCTCTGAGGCCAGCTATGGCTGGCAATCAAGACTGCCTTCTGTGTGCAGGGTGGCTGCAACCTTGGTCTGCTGCAGGTGTCAGCAGCAGGCCAAGGGGCCACACAGCCTCTTCTCCTCAGCTGTGGTGTGCTCAGTCCAGAGCCTGCATCTAAGCTTCGCTCTTCACTTTGTTGTCTTAGCCATTCGCTGGGGATGTGTGGAGACGGGGAATGAGAGCTGTCCCAGGGTGGGGCTGAGGGACAGCTGCAGCTATTTCGGTGGAATCGGGAAGACACGGTCTGTAGGACCTGCAGAGAGAGAAGGCGGGGGGGGGGGGGGGGGGGAGGGAGAGAGGTCAAAATGTTGGGATGGCTGGTCCACTTCTGGACTCGGCTTCCGGCGCTCGTGTCCAGATGTGAAGTCTTTGGGTGCAGTTCAGCTGGTGGGCTGCCTGCCTGGCATGCATGGAGTCCTCAGTTTGATTCCCCAACACCACACACAGGGCCTGCTGGCATAAGCTTGTAATCCCAGCAGGGATATATAAGGCGCTCAAGACTAGCCTGGGTTACATGAGTCTGTCCCCAGACAGCAAAGACACTAGCTGTCTGCCACCTTTGAGGGCAGAAAATCAGGCAAGATACCCTAGAGAAAGTTTAAAAGGAAGAAAAAAAAAAGTGGAGATGATGGCTGGGAGGCGGGAGGGGCAGAGCTGAAAGAGGCGGCACAGGGCAAAGAGGACCAAGACCAGAAAGGGATGGAAAGGACTGTGCGGGAGGTTTTACCAATGTGGATTCCTTCTGCCGTTTTGCAAGACACTTCATCAGATAGGAGACCTGGGAGAGAAAGCAGAGTCACAAAACAGTCTATATTCCCCCCCCCCCACCATCCCCCTTTCACCCCTGAGCCGACTCTGACCGAGAATTCCAGTCTGAAAGGTGCTCAGTCCTTGTTCAGACACACAGCGCTCTTCTGTGATACAGGGCTTGCCCTTTAACCCTCACACAGAGATTTTTGTAAGCATCCTGTTTTGTTGGCATGCTGGTTCGCCTAGCCTCTTGTCACCCTTAACACTGGTGTCCCTCTTGCTCAGCCCGGTCTTGGCTGAGAAAGATTATCAGACTCGGTGAAGGCAACACTGGGGCCAGGTGGTAAAAGGCTCCAAGAGACCAAGGCTTTGCCTAAGGGGTGGCGTTGCCGCCCCTAGTGGGAGCTGAGGAGTTCATTCCCTGAAAGCAGCTCTTGCTGGCATCAAAAGCCTATGTCACAGAGCTTGGACAATGACATCATAGATTCTGCCTTCCCCCTCCCCCTCAAAGCTCTGGCTCTTTCTCAGGGACATGCTGGGCTGTTTTGGTAAAATTGTCAAGTAGACAGAACTGTTCAATGCACACCCACAAACCTAGCTCTGCCTCTTCTGCTCATGAGCCTAACAGTTCTCAGCACTCCCCAGAGGCTGGGGCTGAGCCTTCCAAATGTCCTCCTCCACTTGCTTTCTCAGGAAAGGAGTTGTGTTCCATACTCTTTCATCCTTGTGAATATTACTATTTTAACAGCTATTTTTAAAGATTTTATTTAGATGTGTGTGTGTGTGTGTGTGTGTGTGTGTTTCTGTCTCGTGAGTGTCATATGTGTGCATGTGCCTGTGAAGGCCTGAAGAGGGTGTTGGATCCCCTGGAGCTTGATAGAGTTGCTGATATGGGTGCTGGGAACTGAACTCCAGTCCTCTGCAAGAGCAGCAAGTGCTCTTAACCCATGAGCATCTTTCAGTCCCATAGCTATTTTCTTTTTAAAATTTTTATTAAATGGTTTATTTATTTGCTTATTTTATGTGCGTTGGTGTTTTGCCTGTATGTATGACTGTGTGAGGGTGTGTCTCAGGGTTTCTATTGCTATGATGAGAACACCATGACCAAAAAGCAAGCTGGGGAGAGAGGAAAGGGTTTATTTGGGTTACATCTCCACATTATTGGAGAAAGGACAGGATGGAACCTGGAGGCAGGAGCTGGCCCAGAGGCTGATGGAGGGGCGCTGCTTACTGGCTTGCTTCACAGGGCTGGCTCAGGACCATCAACAGAGGGATGGCACCATCCACAACAGCTTGGGGCTTCCCTCATCAATCTCTAATACAGAAAATGCCCCACAGCTGGATCTCATGGATGCATTTCTTCAACTGAGGCGCCTTTCTTTCTGATGACTCCAGCTTGTGTCAAGTTGACACACAAAACCAGCCAGTGCAGGGTGTCAGATCCCTTGGCACTGGAGTCACAGACAGTTGTGAGAGCCTCCATGTGGGTTCTGAGAACTGGGTCCTCTGGAAGAACAGCCAATGTTCTTAGCCACCGCGCCATCTCTATAGCCCTAGCTATTTCTCGTGTAACCTAGGCTGTCCTGGACTTACTTTGTAGACCAGGCTGGCCTCGAACATACAGTAATCCTCCTACCTCTGCCTCCCCGGCTTCCTAGGTATTTTCTTAACACTGTGCGGTGTCTGTGTTCATGTGTGTGAGTTAATGTACATATGTGTGTATACATGTGGAAGCTAGAGCTTGTTGTGAGATGTCTTTCTGGATCACTTCTCCAGTTTATTTTTTTGAGACAGGGTCTCTCACTGGGCCTGGGGCTTACCAATTTGTTTCCTTCATCTAAGCAGCCAGTGAATTCCAGTGATCTGCCTGTCTCAGCCTCCCCACTGCTGGGTTCTGGGGAACCAATTCAGTTTCTTCTGTTTGCAAAGCAAGCACTTTTATCAATTGAGCTTTCTTCCTAGCCAATTTTACAAAGTACTTCCACATGTTCATACATAGTTTATATTCAAATCTTTGGCCCACCATTCAATTGTTTTGTTATTGAATTTATTTAAATGTTTATGTGTATGGGTGTTTTGCTTACATGTACGTCTGTCTGTACACCATGTGCACGCATGGTGTCCTCAGATGCCCGAAGAGGTCATTGGAGCCCTTGTAACTGAATGTATAGATGGTTGTGAGGCACCATGTGTGGGTGCTGGGAATTGAACCCCGGGTCCTCTGGAAGAGCAGCCAATGTTCCTAACTGCTGAGCAGTCTCTCCAACCCTTGCATTTATTCATTTTATGTGCCCAGGCACACACATCACGTAGCACACATGTGGAAGCCAAAGGACAAGTTGGTCCCCTCCTTCCCCCATGCAGGTCCTGGAGTCATTAAACTTACATCAAGTGCTTTGTACCCTCTGAGCCATCTTGCTGGCCCCAATATTTTTTTATTGCCTCCTTTTGAGTGCCCTGAAGCATTTTCACCCCAAATAATGGACCATAATAAAATTAGGAATGAGTAAAAGGCATGGCTTGTGTACAATTGGAAAAGGGGAGGCTGGGGAGATGGTAAAGTGCTTGTTGTACAAGCAGGAAGACCTGACTTGGGATCCCCGGCACCCACATGAGAGCTGGGCATGGATACTCACATCTCTAGGCCCCCAGCTCTGGGGGGCAGAGACAGGTGGATTCTGGGGGCTTGCTGGCCAGCCACCCTAGCTGAAATGGTGAACTCCAGGTTTAGTAAGAGAGGCTTTCAATAAATAAGGTGGACAGCAATAGACGAAAACACCTGACCCTGACCTCTGACCTTCATACCCACGCAAGGGCAATCGACCCCTCTCCTCCATATTTCTCCCCCTTGGTACACACATGCACACAATAGAAGGGCACTTATAAAAGGGTGTGTAGTAGGAATGGGAAACTAGTCAAAACTTCAGCCATATCAGTTTTAGAAATGAATGAATGTAGAGGCTGAGACCTGGCCACCAGGACCGACAAGACTTGAGACTTCCAGCACAAAGACCCACAAGATCCCACATAGACTGGGCTGTTTGGTTACCATACTATTTGAGTCTTTTTGGAAAGTGTTTATGTTCTAGGGATATGGGAACCATAATTTGAAGCTCGCTTGTATTATAGCATTTGCTGTCTTGATTTTCATAATGAGCCCCAGTCAACTGTACATCAATTTATGCTACCATGATGTCTATTGGTGGGCCCATAGCCAGAAGAGTAAACAGGGTGATTAGTAGGAGGCAAACTCCAGCCCTGTTTAC
This sequence comes from Acomys minous, assembly GCF_964271855.1. Taxonomy (NCBI): domain Eukaryota; kingdom Metazoa; phylum Chordata; class Mammalia; order Rodentia; family Muridae; genus Acomys; species Acomys minous. The sequence continues at coordinate 102,279,536 of NC_140489.1, read as the reverse complement.
TGACCTTCAGGAAGAAGAGAGGAACTTGACACTGGATTCAGTCATCGATGGCCAATAGTGTAATCGCTGTGCCCATATGATGAATATTCATTAAAAAAAACCCTAAACAAGAGGGCTGGTGGTCTCATGGAGGTGCTGGAGGGATGGTGTGCCCAGAGAGGGCAAGGAAGCATGGCCTCCCTCACCCTTCATCCTCCATGTCCCTTGCCCTACATGTCTCTTCCCTTTGGCTATTCCTGGGTTCTATCCTTTATGACAAAAGAGAAAGCCTAAGGAAGGCTGAGCTCTGGATTCTATGAGCTGTTCTGATGATTTGTCAGATGGACAGAGGAAGTCATGGGAAGCTCTGGTCCACGGCCAGTCCTTTAGAAGTACAAATGGTCCCAGACTATAGGATCTGTCCCTTTGATCTATGGGAGCCTCTGGCTACATGGTGCTAGACTGTCATTGAATTGTTGGACACCCAGCTGATGGCTGGAGCACAGGAGCAGCCGTGTCTGAAACACTGCACATTTGGTTTCAGAAATGTTAGAAGCGGAACTTCTCACTGGGGTGAATGAGAAACCAGGGGAACTCGAGTTCACGATGACCAATTCTCTTCCGTGGTAATGACTGTTTGTTAGCACATTTGCTGAGCAAGTGAAAGGAAGCCTCGAATCACTTGGCAGCCGGGGTTGTAACGCAGTTGTTTTAGTTTGCTGGTCATTTCCTGTTGTAGATATTATCTACCACATCTTCTTCCCACCCAAATTCCTCCAACTCTGGGCTCAGGAACATCATGTGCTATTTCTTTCGAATGTTCTACCCTGAAACCTACAAATGGTTGCTGTGAATATGCTAACTGCAGTTGGCTACAAGAGTGTGACCCTATCACCTTTCCTTCCCTTTTATATCTTGTTTTCATGTGTGTGAGGCGGAGAGTGAGGGTGCTCGTGTGCTATGGTGTGCATGTGGCCAGGAGACATCTTTCAGAAGTCAGTAATCACTTTTCACCTCTCCCCCACCGAAGTTTCTGTGTGTTTATTACTGCGCCAATCAACTTACTCCTGTAGGGCAGATAAACATCAACTCAGGCTCTTAATTAAGCATGCCCAAATCTTCAGAGGTGAAAACTTTCAGCTCGACCCACTAGGATTGCTCCTTGGCTGAGAATCAATATAAGCTGTGATGCCATTACAGACATGGCCAGTGGCTGTCCTCCAGTGCCATCTCTTGCTGAAATACCTGATTTTGTTACCAGGTTTCACTAGAAAACCTTTGGTGACCGGTTACCTTTTGCTTTTGTTTTTTGGCCAGAACTTACTTGGTTCTGAAATGGTTGCGAGAAGAGACATGTTGGGAAACCAAGTCAAATGGACAGCCCACCACGGCAGAGAAAAGAATAGCTTATCTTGGTTTTTGTTTTCTTCCTCTTCTCCTCCTCCTCCACCTTCTCATTCTTTCTTTCTTTTTTCAAGACAGGGTTTTTCTGTGTAGCCCTGGCCGTCCTGGAACTCACTCTGTAGACCAATCTGGGCGCAAACTCATGAGGTCCACCTGCCTCTGTCTCCTAAGTGCTGGGGATTAAAGATGTGCGCCACCAACCACCAGAAGACTATCTTGTTTTTGAGGCAGAATCTCTCATTATTTCTGCCACAGCCCTGTGTACTCTAGGCTAGCTGGTCCTTGAATTTCCGGCTGATTCCTCATGTCTCTGCCTACCATCTCACCATAGGAATGTGAGATTGCCACCACACCAAGACACCCCCGCCCCGCCTTTAAAAAAAAAAACAAACAAACAAAAACATGGATCCAACTCAGGATGTCAGGATCGCAGGGCAAGAACTTTTACCTTCGGAGTTTCCTCTCCAGCCTCTCTCCTCCTATTGGAGTTGTACATTACGTACGGGGTAGGGGAAGAAAAAAAAAAGCCACTTGAAGAACTAACCATTCTTGGGGGAATTATGACCATGAAAAAGGTGCCAAGCAACTGTAGATAGGTAAGTATTCAAAGAGAGAAAACAGAATGTCCAAAACTTCAAACCAGTACATCTCTAGCTGCTGGTCACCAACATTTTCAATCACACTATTAAACGATACAAAAATGCCTTTAGGATATGGCCGAATGGATTCAAGAACACAATGTGTGGAGCTCTTCTTCTTCCATCTGGCTTATATGCCGTGTCCTCAGATGTCCTAGTGTGCTTTGTGTTGCTATAAAAGAATACTTGAGACTGGGCAATTTAATGAGGAACAAGAGATGTTCCTAGTGCTGGAGAGATGGCTCAGAGGTTAAGAGTACTACTATATGTTCTTCGAAAGGTCCAGAGTTCAAGTCCCAGCAACCACATGGTGGCTCACAACCATCTATAGTGAGATCTGGTGCCCTCTTCTGGCCTGCAGGTGGGCACGCAGGCAGAACACTGTATCCATAACGAATCTTTTTAAAGAAAAGAGATGTTTCTAACAGTCCTGGGAGATCTAAGGTCAAGGGTCTCTATTATTATGAAGGCTGGCTGGCTTGCCTCCTCCTCTCCTTTTCCTTCTCCCCCTTTTTCTTAAAGTTTTTTTTTTTTTTTGAGACACTATATAGCCTTGGCTGGCCTGGAACTCACTATGTAGACCAGGCTAGCCTCAAACTCCTAGATATAAAGGTATATGCCATCAAGCCTGACCAGGCCTTTTTATTGTACTGTCTCATAGTGAAAAGCAGGAGGGTACAAAGTACGTGTGGGGAATTAGGTAGAGCACATAGGCGTGCACACAAGACAGTGGGGCCCAGGAGAGCTGGCTCAGCGATTAAGAGGAATGGCTGCCTGTCTTAGTCAAGGTCACTATTGCTGTGGTGAAACACCATGACCAAAAGCAACTTGGAGAGGAAAGGTTTCATTAGCTTATATTTCCATGTCACTCTTCTTCATGGAAGGAAGTCAGGGCAGGAACCTGGAGACAAGAGCTGATGCAGAGGCCATGGAGTAGCCCTGAGTACTGGCTTGCCCCTTGTGGCTTGCTCAGACTGTTTTCTTACAGAACCCAGGACCATCAGCCCAAGGATGTTTTCACCCTCCGCGGGCTTCACCCTCCTGCACTGATCACTAATTAAGAAAATGCCCTAGAAGGCTGGAGAGATGGCTCAGAGGATGGGGACACTGACTGCTCTTCCAGAGGTCCTGAGTTCAATTCCCAGCAACCACAAGGTGGCTCATGGCCATCTATAGTGAGATCTGGTGCCCTCTTCTGGTGTGCAGGTGTACATGCAGGCAAAATACTGCATACATAATAAACAATTTTTTTTAATGCTCTAGAGGCTTGTTATAGCTGGTGTTATGGAGTCATTTTCTCCACTAAGGTTCCCTCCTCTTGGATGGCTATGGTTTGTGTCAAGTTTACTTAAAATTAGCCACCTCACTGCCCCTGCAAAGAAGACCTGAGTCCAGTTCCTAGCACTCACATTGGGCACCTCACACTCTACTGAGCACCAATTCCAAGGGACCTCTGCCCTCTACCAGTACCTGCACTTACAGTACACACTCACAAACAGACACATTTTTTTTTGAGACAAGGTTTCTCTGTGTAGTCCTGACTGTCTTGGCCTCGATTTGTAGACCAGGCTGGTCTTGAACTCACAGAGATCTAACTGCCTCTGCCTCCTGAGGGTATGCTACCACACCAAGACAGACACATAAACATAATAAACCTTTATAAATAAGTTAAAAAGTGTTCACAAGCTGGGCAGTGGTGGCACAGGCCTTTACTCTCAGCACTGGGAGGCAGAGGCAGGCGGGATCGCTGTGAGTTCGAGGCCAGCCTGGTCTACAAATCGAGTCTAGGCTAGCCAAGACTACACAGAGAAACCCTGTCTGGAAAAACAAATAAAAGAGTGGTCATGACAATAATCTCTTTACTTACTTTTTAATTTTTATGAGAGGGCTGCAGTTTATTAGAAGATATTTTTGACCTAGGCCTTAAGAATGAAGGTTGAGAGAAAGAGCAGTGCTCAGGAGAAAGTAAGACACAGCCAAGAACATGAGTTCTCAAACATAAATCACCTTAAAGTGTTTGCTGTTGTTTGTGGCAGGGTCTCATGCAGACCAGGCTGGCCTTGAACTCCTTAGGTAGCTGATGATAGCCTTGAACTTTAGGTCTCCCAGCTGCCACAGCCTGACTGCAGGGGTTCCAGGAATACACCTCAGCTCTGTTAATGAGGTGCTGGAGATCAACCAGGGCTCAAGGCAAGCACCCTGCCAACTGGGCTGTGTCCACGTCCCTGACTTCCATCCACGTAGAAGGGCAGAGCCATTGCCACTAATCGCCACTCACAAGCCTACCGTGCTGGGGGTCACAGTTCATATACTTTGGCAGATGAATTCACTCTGCAATGGTGGTGCCATCTGACCTTTCACATCTCAGATTGGAAATGTGCACTTGGCCAATCGCAACTAAACCACAGCTGCTGACAAATTTAACATCAAAGGGCTTATGGTACCAGTCACACAGGGCAACACGTCTGGCATCATTTTGTCTTCACATCCTTGGAGAGTCAGTCCCACTATCACGGGGGCCGATGGAGCGGGGATGAAGCAGAACCCAGAAGGAGTAAACCTGCTGTCGCTCACTAGAAGCCACAGCAGAAGCCACGAAGCTCAACTTTCATGAGCTGGGGCAGTACCAGCCGGAAGCAGGGAGCCTACTGCCCTGCTGGGTCCATCTGCTAGAAAATGAGCTGAGGCACAGGGCTGAGACATAGTTCTCACAGAGACCGTTCTCCAAAAGCGCATCCCCTGGCTGCCGTTATCCACGCACCCAGGCGGTGCCAGGTCAGCAGAGATCCAAGCCCCACTTGGCCCGAGCTACACCCTCAGAGGATGGTCACAGCATGCAAAGCCCTTCAGAGCCAGCTCTCCCACAGCCCCGATGCCTTCTCTGCTGCTTGCAGGAATATTTGTACAAGATACTGGGATGCTAGGCATGGCCCCTGCACCTGTTGGCATGGGAACCACAACTCTGTGCATCCCTCTCACCTTGCTCTTATTTACTGGGACAGATGTATTTCTTCTGTCCGTCTTCCCTTTCTTGCTCTTTGTTGTTTCTTTCTGTGGGAAGAGACTCCTAGGCCATCCTGAGACTATGTAGCCCAGGCTGGCCTCAAAATTGAGGTGATATTCTGCTTGTTCATCCTTCCTTCCTTTTTTCCTTCCTTCCTTCCTTCTTTAAACAGAGCCTCACTCTATAGCCCAGCCTGGCCACAAACTTGAGGTGACCCTGTCTTAGCCTCCCACATATCTCCCTCTCTCTGTCATCTCTGTCTCTCTCTCGCTCTCTCTGTATACTGGGAATCACACTCACAGCCTCACCCACTCTAAGCAGACACTGTCACATTGCACCATCCCCCTCAGTCTGTGACACTGCTTTTCACTGGGTGGTACCTACACTGAGGACGTGTCCCTGAGAGGCTGCAGCCTCACATGACTATGACTTTCCAGACCTCCCAAGGACTGAGCACTCAACAGTAGAGGAGCCTTTTGGAAGTGTTCAAGTCACCTGGCTCTGAGAGCATAGGCACAGGATCTCCTTCCATGCAGCTACCATGTGGTTTTAATACCTTCTTCCTCCCTGCACTGTGCCCTTAAAGTCAGCGGATCTTACCAGACCTTTCTCCCTCGATGATAGCAACTCCCAGCAGAGAGAAAGGACCAGTTCCTGTGTGCTGAGGGCTTTCCCGGCATCCCTGTCAATGTAGCCTCAGCCCTGGCCAGATCCAGCTTCTAAAGGGCTCTGGGCAATGCTTCTGTAAGAAGGCCTTTCTGAGAACATTGCTCTGAAAGCTGAGAGAACTTGCCCCTCATCCCGTGGGCATCTCTAGCCTCACTACTCCCTGGATTTGACCTTGTACTGTAATCCCAGCACTTGGGAGAACTGAGGCTGGAGGGCTGCTGTGTACCAAGGCCAGCCTGGGCTATGCAACAAGCCTCTGGCCATCCAAGACTATACAGCATAATGTCATCACAAACAAAAACCAAACCAAAACACAATGGCCAAGTTATTTCATCTCCTCACACTGCAGTTTCCTACATCCGAAACAAGTGGGATTTGTTTGCTTGTTTGTTTGTTTTGTTTTTACAGAAGGTTTCCTGCAGCTTCATTGGCCAACTGGCCTATCCTAATCTGCAAGCCCAGGTCCTAGAGACAGAGTCTGTCTAAAACAGCATGTGGGGGATGTGATATAATTATATTTTAATTAAATTTTTTAAAAATGGGGTGGACAGCACCCGAGGAAAGATACTTGAGGGTGACCTCTTTACCTCCACACACATGTGCACACAAGTACACCCACACCCAAACACACACATGAACACACACACACGTGATTTCTTTTCTTTGTGGTTGCTCTAGAGAACAAATAAGATGCTTGTATCAAGTGCGGAGCACAGCACAGGGCATATAGAGTGAAACATCTGCGTGTTATCAGGATACTAGCCAGGCTGTGGTCCTGCCAATCAAACAGGGATATAGGCTGGTGGCAGGGTGGGGTTAAAGTCCATATAAGAGAAGGGCAGAACCCTAAAGGTGGCACCATTCCTTTGGAAGCGTAGGAGGAAGGCACCGGGGCACGGAAAGGCAGAAGTTAGAATTGGGAAGCATGTTTGAGGAGTTGGAAGTAGCTCCTCGGCGCACGTTCTTTGATGGGAAGAAGAAAGGCCATTGTGAGATATATGCCGGCAGCCTCTGGCACAAAGGTGGAGATCCACGGCCCCGGACTACGGACTTGGGACCCAAACCTGAAGTGGTAGCTCCATCAGAGAATTATTCTGTTAGGGTCAGTCATGGCGTGATAGGGCACGCTCTTCCTACCCATCCTCCTGCCTTCTTAGCATGGGGCCTTATCCTAGGGCTTGGCCACTCCCAGCATGCAGCAGCCCCCACCCCTCAGCCGGGATGGGAGGCGGGAGGAGGCTTTTTGCGGGGGCTGTGCCGGGTGGGCAGTTTTCCCAGAGTAAGGAGTGAAGCAGGATTGCGTTGGCGCCAGCTTGTTCAGATACAAGCTTTGCTGGCTGGATGGTCAGCCCGTCCGGGCTAGCTTGAGCCCAGGGCTCCTTCGGGCACTGTGTTCCTGCTCTAGGGCCTACAAGCCCCATACTCCAAGACTGCGACATGTCACAGGAGGCCACAGATGCACCGGAAATGCCAGGAGCAGGGCATAGCCAGACTAAGGGCAAGGCGCGGTTACTTCTGGGCACTGAGAAGAAGAAGAGCCGCCTCAACAGGACGCGGCAGGCTCTATGGGACGACACCAGCTGGAGCAATCACAGGTTGAGCAGAGCCACCTCTGCCCCTCGAGGCACCAGAGCTAGGGGAACAGCTCATGGCAGGGTAAGGACACTCTGGACCACAGGAGGGAGCTGGGGAAAGGAGGGTTTGGAGGGCAGTGAGATGCCACCTCTGAAGGCAGAGTCTTGCTCAGTGTTGATGGCTCCGCCAAGAGAAGGATGCTGGCTCCTTGGGTCCGTGGTACCATGCTGGGGGTGGGCAGGACAGGTCAGAGCCTCATCAGAGCACAGCTCAGAGAGTTGACATGACTTATTTCTGCTGAGGAAACTCAGGCCCAGAGGAGAGATGTGACTTGCCTAATGTCCCTGAGCAGCAGCACCCAATGGCAGGCGACCTAGTCTGAGATCTATCTATCTATCTATCTATCTATCTATCTACTACCAACCTACCTATCAATTTTTGAGTCAGAGTCTCATGTAGCCCAGGCTGGTCTCAAATTTCCCCTGTAATCTAGAACTTGGACCTCTGGCCCTTCTGCCTCCACATTCCAAGAGCTAGGAGTCTGTGCTACCACACCTGGTTTATGCAGCAACTGGAGATTGAATTCTGGGCCTCACACATGGTAGACAAACGTTCTACTGACTGAGCTACATCCTCAGCCCAGGACTGTGGGTTTTGATCCTTGGTGCAGCGTCCTTCCCTCTTTACCATAGCAACCTCTTCATCTCAGGACCTAGTTGGGTTCAAGGGTCAGCCCTGCTGAGCAGGGGTATGGCTCTATGCTTCTTGTGGCCTCCAGGGTACTCTGATAAGCAGGCACAAGACTTGGGAGTGGAACAGAAGTTAGTGGAAAATGAGACTCTTGGGGTTCTGAGCCTTCTGGTCCTCTGACCCCAGCCCAGGCAGTCCTTCGTTTGTATTATGAGGATGGCTTAAAACCAGTGAGGCCCATTAACTCCAGCAGAAGACACTAATGGGCCCTTAGACGTCAAGGTCAACCAGGCTGGCAGTATGTCCCTGGAACCCCAGCCTTACTCAATGTTGTTGGCTTGGGAGGTGGAAGCAGGCGGATCCCAAGTTCAAGGTCATCCTAGCCTACACAGAGAGTTCAAGTCCAGCGTGGGCTGCAGTGCCACCTGACGTGAAACTCTGTCTCAGCAGCAGCAGCACCAACAGGAAGCCAGGGGTGGATGGGAAGCTGGGTCAGATGCACTCCCGGGGCCCTTTCTGCAGAGCGAGGCCAGCCCTGAGAATGCAGCACGGGAGCGGACCCGGGTGAAGACTCTACGCCAGGCCTTCCTGGCCCTGCAGGCTGCTCTGCCTGCAGTACCACCCGACACTAAGCTTTCCAAGTTGGATGTGCTGGTGCTGGCCACAAGCTACATAGCCCACCTCACCCAAGCACTCGGCCAAGAGCTGCCTGGCCCTGCCTGGCCGCCCTTTCTGCGTGGACTCTGCTACTTGCACCCTCTCAAGGTAGGTCAGGAATCTTGGGGAGGGAGATGGGAAGTGGGGTCTTTTTTCTTCCTGTTCCCTCAGGAGGAGGATGGAGGCTCTTGGGGGTGGGGTGGTGACTGGGTGCGTTTGCGTGGGAGCGTGCTTGCTCCGGGAGGAGGGAAACACAGACTCTTAGTGTCAGGGGAAGAGAGGAGCAGGTTCCTGGTCTGAGGCCCAGAACCCAGGAGAGCCATCCATTTCCAAGCTGCTTCTCCCATGGCGCCTGTCTTATTTCTCTCTGGACTACTGTTGCTGCAGACATCTGCTCTCTCGGAGGACAACAGCCTAAACCCACAGTGCAGAAGCAACCGGATTGGGAGGAGAGCAGTACGGGTTGGAAGGCCTCCAGCTTGCACTATGCCAAACGGTTACCTAGTTTTCCTGACCTCAGCTGGAGGGTGGGCAAGATGGAAACAAGGCAGGAGCCGGCCTTCTCTTTTGGAGTACATATTGAGTGAAAGGGATAAGGGTCAGTAACCACACAGCAGAGGCAGCCACTACGGTTGGATGCTAAAGAAAGCTAGAGGCAGTTGGGTGCCGTGGCACACCCCTGTGATCTCAGCACTTGGGGAGTCAGTGGCAGACAGATCTCTGTAATGATTTCAAGGCCAGCCTGGTCTACAAAGTGAGTCCAGGACAGCCAGGGCTACACAGAGAAACGCTGTCTCAAAACAAAACAAAAACAGAAAGAAAGAAAGAAAGAAAGAAAGAAAGAAAGAAAGAAAGAAAGCTAGAGGCTGAGTGAACCACATACTTATCTCTTATCTCTTTTTTTTAAAGATTCATTTATTTATTATTTATTGTATATGAGCGCTTTATCTGCAGAAGAGGGCATCAGATCACATTATAGATGGTTGTGAGCCACCATGTGGTTGCTGGGAACTGAACTCAGGACCTCTGGAAGAGCAGGCAGTACTCTAAACCACTGAGCCGTCTCTCCAGCCCCTATCTCTCTCTCTCTCTCTCTCTCTCTCTCTCTCTCTCTCTCTCTCTCTCTCTCTCTCTCTTTTTTTTAGTTTTTTGAGACAGGGTTTCTCTGTGTAGCCTTGGCTGTCCTGGACTCACTTTGTAGACCAGGCTGATCTTACGATGGATACTATTTTTTTTTTTAATCACTCTTTCTCCTACAGATTGTTCTTCTGAAATACCTTGAAATATAACTTTTATTTCCCTTGAGAATATAGCTGGAATATAAACTTCTGAGACTGAATGGGGTAGGTCTAAAATGCTATAGGTAGCACTGGGCACAGGGGCATAGGGTAAGATAGTATGGTCCTTGTCTGTAAAACGGTGATCAATGGAAAACAAAGCCCTTGTGAGTTGTAGGTGAACAATAAGTATGCTGGTTAAAGAACAGAGGAGAAGAGTGGGGAGGGAGGGGAGGGGAGGGGAGGGGAGGGGACAAGGGAGGAGAGGTCTAGAACTCTGACAGGTAGTGGAGAGAAGCATTGAGCCCCCAAGTGGGGGATGACAGAGAGGAGGAGGAACTCTGAGCAGAGTAATCCTTGCATTTTTTTTTTCATCCATCCATTTGTTTGTGTTTGTGTTTGTTTTTTGAGACAGGGTTTCTCTGTCTGTAGCCCTGGCTGTCCTGGAACTTGCTCTATTGACCAGGCTGGGCTCAGAGAGATCCACCTGCCTCTCTGCCTCCTGAGTGTTGGGATTAAAGGTGTGTGACACCCCTACCCCACAGCTAGCATGGCATTTTCCAAAAACCACCCTTGCTCCTGATGCAGAGGCCTTGACATCCTTGCAGGGTGTGAGCTGAAGACCATCCCTTGCCCCATCCTCAACCTCTTCTCCCTCTCACAGTGCTCAGGCCAGTGCACCTCTTCTCTCTCCCCCAATCTCTCCAGCTCCTCTTAAAGCCCTGCTGTCCCCAGTGGGCTCCCCCTGTGCCTCTGCCAGACAGTTGGGAGATAGTTTAAGACTGTGATCTTTGGGGGACATGTCAAGCAGGGAATGCCAGAGAAGGTTCTGCACTACGTAGGACCCCTGTAGCTGTGTTAGTCATTTCCCATCTTATGTCTTTTCAGAAGTGGCCCATGCGATCTCGTCTTTATGCAGGAGGCTTGGGATGCTCTGGCCTCGATTCCACCACAGCCATTGCTACCGGCCAAAGAACCCGGGATGCAGAGGTGGGGTCCCAGGTCTCTGTAGCAGCAGATATGCTCCTCACCGCCCCAGCCTCTCCAGCTCTTGGTAACAAATGACCAACACACTCATCCTATTCTCTTAGACTGTGACTCTCATTCAAGGACCAGAATTTTCTACCCCTTCTACCTGTCTTCCCCCTGATTCAGCCTTTGGATTTGACTCAAGCTCAACTTTCAAGCCCCCAGCAGGCAGAAGCAGCAGCGATGACGACAGCCTCTGGCAGGCAGAAGTGGCAGTGATGACATCATTGGTATAGAGTTCCGAGAGAAGCCAGGATGGAGACCTTTGCCTTTGGCTCTTCACCTATGGTAGTGACAGGAGTGAAAGAAGAAAAGTGTTTGACGTGGCTCAAAGTCAGCTTATGGGATCACCCTCACTTTTCTCCCCTAGGGCTCTTCACATAGCAAGAAAACAGAAATTGCTCTGCTAGTACCAAGCGGGGCTTAGGACAGCCATAGCCGCAAGTCCTCGTGGGCGCACCAGGGGTCCTCATGGGCGCACCAGGGGTCCTCATGGGTGTACCAGGGGTCCTGAAGGGCTTTGGGTAGCAGTAAGTGTGAACACATCTGGGATCAGCACACAGAACCAGAGAGGAAACTGAAGAATGGAGTGTGATTTTTTTTTTTAACTGCCCTACAAGATGCTTATCCAACAGCAAAGACGCAGAGAAGAGCTTAGGGTCCTTTGCCCTGGACTATGGTCTTACCAGTGGGCCCTTCATCACCACATTCCTGCTCCAGGGCCCTGCACCCTTTCACACCTTCTCAGCAGGTGAAGCCTCCAGACCTAATGGCTTACAATCCAGGGAAACTTAGTCCCAGCTGGCTAGGGGCCAGATCATCTTCTTCCAAAGGCAGCTCTACCTTCACTCATCCAGGCAGCCACACACAGCCCTGCCTACAAAGGACATTGATGCACTCAGCATTATCGCCTTGAAGGGCCTAAAGCAAGGCTTGTGTGTCCCTTTCATGGGGTGGTGACCAGTGTTCTCTTTCTGTTATGTTATAAACCTCACGTCAAGGAAATATTAGACAAGGTGGCCTTCTGGGTGTTTCCTGTGCCATGAGTGACTGGGATATTATTGGTTTTGGTATAATCTGTACATTTCTAAAAATCAGCTCCCAAGGCCAACGTTTCCCCATAGGCAATGACATCCCAGGCTTGTACCCCAAGTCCTGGTACAAGGTGCCAACTTTTTTTTCTAGAGCCTTTGCGGTGCTTGTCCTTGGCCCTGAAGAAATCACTGGAGGACAGAGCATGCAATAAGATGATCTTTCCAAGTCAGGGAGAGCTTCAGATTGGTCCCTGAGGTCTAAACACGGAAGGAACCACCTTCCTGTCATGTTTCAGCAACTGAGGCTGCTTAGAGTCCCAGCAGGGTGATCATGAGTCGAGTGGAGGCTTGGTCAGGCTGGGAGGGACTGGTCTGCTCCTCCATAGGGCTGACCCTCTAGAGCATCCAGGAAAAGGGGGCTAAGGGTGGGTGACTCAGCAAGCTGGGGTGGAGATAGAAGACACAGAACGTCCCAGTCTGAGCCACATGGGCTGTGAGAGAGCAGCTGGGCTGTGGCTAGGAGCCATGGCAGAAGGCCTCAGCCAAGGCCAAACTCATAAATCTGCCTGGTCCCACATTTCTGCTAAGGGACCCTGAGAACTTGTACAGAGCCGATCTGGGCAGCTGGACGGGGCCAGGCAGGGGCAGAGACCAGGTGTGGGAGGCCAGGAGCAGCTGTACTCTTCACAAGACCATAAAAGTCCAGCCTGGGTGTTCTATTTTTAAAACCAATAGCATCACCTCCCTGGTTGAGTTGGAGGGTGGTGAAGAAAGAAATGTGCATGATTTCCTCCCAGTCAGTGGCATGCGATCCAATCCATCCCGGGGCAGGCAGGGGATTGGCTTTGGGTCCACGCTGGGAGGCCCCCCTCATAGACTAGAGCATCTTTTAGTAATTGAGTCAAGTCTGATCTGGAGTTTGAAGCGCCCACCCTGTGCAGACTCAAGCTTTTGCCTTGTTTTGACAAACCCTTCAGGGCTGACCACATAATAGCACCCTGGTGGAGAAGCCAGGGAAGGAAAGGAGGATGACGCTGGTAGAGGGTTGGCTAAAGAAGAACAGGGCCCTTCAGGAGGATTTGTTTGTTTGTTTGGTTCTTTTTGTTTCGTTTGACATGATTTACTATGTAATGCAGGCTGTCCTTGAATTTGAAATATTTCTCTCTCAGCAGGGATTCTTATGGGCTCACAGGCCTGGACCACTCTGCCCAACTAAGATACTTTTGTAAGGCTGTGTCTGGGGAAATCTGTTTTTTTCTAGTGACCAGGAAATCACCTGGCACGGTTACCCCTGGGAGCCAGAGGTGCTGGCAGTGGGGAGGGGAGCCAAATAAAGACCCAGGGATTGACTAGGGCCTCATCCTCCCCAACCAGCACAATGCTGCCCTCAAGGAACATCACGCTGAGGGCCCAGGTCTGTAAGCTAAGCAGAACCACGGCAGAAGAAGACGACAAACTCCTACTGACTGAGAGACCTATGCTCACCTGTGCTGGGGACATAGTGGCTAAGGCTAAGAGCAGTTGGAGGCAGTAGCCGGAGCTGAAGTCTGTCTCCAACAATAGCTAGTGTTCCCTAGGGACAAGGGTGTGCAGGAAGACCCTGCAGAAGTTAAGGAGCACAGACGACAAGTGCGCTGGAGGTGCCCTGGTCGAGGATGGCAGAGGGATGGCTGTGCCCAGTGAGCCTAGTCCGTTCCCTCCCAGGTGAGGTGCAGGTATGCAAGACTGATGCCTCCCTCCATCCAGCTGGGTGTGCTGCAAGAGATCAGGACTGTGCTTTAGATGGAGCTAGGGGAGGGCAGAGCTTGTTCAGCCCAGTGAAGGGGTTCGTCCTCGGTGACTGTGACGTTCACTATCTAGGGATGAAGGACGACTAATCTTGACTGTGAACTTCATTGGATGGAGAGCTGGTTAGAGGGTTAGTAAAGTGTACATCTGGGTTTGTCTGGGAGGACTTTTACCTACTGAATGGCTTAGCCCACGGATGGTTTCGAAACAGACTATTGATAAGCTGGGCATGGGGCCACATACCTTTTGTCCTAGCACTCAGGAGGCAGAGGCAGGAGGCTCACTGTGAGCTGGAGACCAGGCAGGCCAGCCAGGCCAGTCTCAAAATTAGACTATTGGATGGGAGTGGAACTGTGGATAGGCTGGAAGGAGGGGGTGGGGCCACGCCCTTGGGGCTGTGTATCGTCCCCGACACCCTCCCTGTTACCGCTATGCTCCTGCCTCCTCTTGCACATACTCCTGATATCATGTTCTGCCCAAACCCATGAGACCAAGAAGCCATGGATGGATCTCTCTGAGACTTGGGACCAAAATAAATCTTTCCTACTTTACGTTGTTTTATTCAGAATTTGGTCACAGCAATGTGAACTCTACAGAATAGTAAGAAGGTCAAGATGTTTTCTAAGAACTAATCCTGCCTTCTCCTTCTGGAAAGAGCCTGGCTAGGGTGGGGTCGATAATGTCAGCCTCTCCCTTATTCTATTCTAGGTCGAGGCAAATCGGGGCCAGGAGGTCAAACCCAGCCTTTACCTGTTGTGTAAATAAAGTTTTATTGGGACAGCCCTGTACACTTGCTAACATTATTATGGTTGCCTTTCTCATACCGAGGATGAAGAGCTGAGACAGATACAGAAAATTCTAGAACATTGGTTATCTAGACTGTATAGAACATTTCTGAGCCCTGCCTTGCCTGTACCTGAAAAACACCGTGGGTATTCTAAGTGTTTCTGAGAATCCTGGGTAATCTAAGTGGCCAAAACTATTTTCATAATATAAGAAGACAAAATGCTATATGCCTCGTTCCTCTCTTGTTTCCCATCCTTTTCTTCTCTCTGTTTAAAAAACTTATTCCTATTTTTTTATCTTTGTGTTGGTGAATGCCATGGCACGCACATGGCAGTCAGAGGACAACTGTGGGAGTTGCCTTCCTCCCACCAAGTGGGCTGCAGAGACTGAGCTCACGTGAGCTTGGTGCCAAGAGCCTGTGCCCGCTGGACTACATCACCAGCTCTCTCTTGTTGTTGTTGTTGTTGTTGTTGTTGGAGACAGGGATTCCCTAAGTGGAACAGGTTGCCCTTGAACTCAGCAGAGTCCTCTGGCCTCAGTCTACTACCACACCCAGCTACAGGTATTCATGTGTGTGTATGTGCGCGTGTGCCCACTCACACTCACCAATGAATGTTAAGGCCAGAGGACCCTCTTGGACAGCATCCTCAGGAATGTCACCCACCACAGTGTCTCTTATTGGCCTGACACCAAACAGGCAAGACCGGCTGGCCTGAGGCTCCCCTGTCTGTCTTCCCAGCATGGGCATTACAGCCACGGACCACCCTGCAGTTGCCTTTTTACGTGGGTTCTGGGGAGTTGAACTCAGGTCTTTATGCTTGTAATGCAGGTCCTTTACCAGGTGTGCTAACTCTTCAGCCCCCTTTCTTTCTTTTTGTGTTTTTCTAAGATGGGGTCTCATGTAACCCAGCTTGGCCTTCAAATCACTATGTAGCCAAAGATGGCCTTAAACCCTAGATCTCCCCCTTTGTCACCATGCTCAGGTCAATTCATGTTTTGGAGTCTTTATATTTGTCTGAGTGTGTCTTAGGGTAGTCTGTGTGTGTGCATGTTGGTGCACGTATGCACATATACATGAGAGTGTGAGTGTACATGTGTGTGAAGGCAAGTGGTAGATATCAGGTGTCTCAGTTATTTATGTGTTTTCATGCATGTATGTCTGTGCAGCATGTGGGTACAGCATCTGCAGAGGCGAGAAATGAAATGGATCTTTTGAAACTGGAGTTAGAGACTGTCATTAGCTACCAGATGGGTGTCAAGAATTGAACCTGGGTCCTCTGGAAAAGCAGTGCTCTTAACTGCTGAGCTGCAGTAGAAAGTCCCTCACTGAACCTGAAGTTAGTTCAACATTTTGGCTATCCTGGCTGACTAGTAAGGGCTACAGGCACCCAGACTTCCAGAACAAGGTAGGTAGTAGTGCTGCACCCCAGTACGTGAGGACTCAGCTGTCTCCTCTGTCTCTGCTGTCCTGCTGTACCCCAACCCCTTTCTTCTCTTGGGGAACATGCAGAGCAGGGTAAAATGGTGGGGGGAGGGAGGCAAGGGCAGGTACAGGAAGGCATGCTCCTTGAGGGAGCCAGCCAAGCCTGGCATGGGGAGCAAGAAGCAGGGTAGCAAGGGTGAAAACACAGTGCACTATTATTAGAAGGTCACATTTAGTTATATAAGTGCACAAGTTATTTAAGCAATGCAAAAGAAAAAAGAAAAAAGTATTAAAACCCAGTGGTGCTGATGCACACCTGTAATCCCAGCACCCCTTCAGGGGGTTCACAACTAGTTGTAACTCCAGCTCCAAAAGAGCCATCCAATCTCTCTGGGCTCCATGGGCACACACACACACACACACACACACACACACACACACACACACACACACACAGTACAGGACTGAGGGTTGGGGCTGTAGCTCTTGTGATACCCTGAGTTAAATCCCTAACACTTCAAGGCCAAACACAGTGCACAAGAGATGGGATGGAGCTAAAGGGAGCCAGAGGCAGCTTCAGCTTCCTCATCTGCAGCAATTACTGCTTCACAATGTCAATGCTCCGCCTGGCAAAGGCCAAAGTGGGCTACACGCTCCTAAGCACAAGTGTGACCACCCAGAACTTCACTTCTCACCCTGAAAGAAGAAATTAAAATTCCCACAGAGGGACTGGTGAGATGGCTCGGCCTGGACAGACTTTTTGCTCTTTTGAGGGTTAGGATTTTAATTCCTAAAACCCACAGGTAGTTTAGCTGGCAACCAGCCTTAACTTCAGTGTCAGAGGATTTGGCGCCCTCTCCTGGCCCTCACAGGCACCAGGCACGCACACTGCACACACATACCTGTGATTGAGACACTTATGTACATAAAATAAGTCCATTTAAAACACTCATCTGGGTTTGGTGGCACAGGACTTTAATCCCAGCACTTGAGAGGCAGAGGCAGGCAGATCTCTGTGAGTTCGAGTCCAGCCTGGTCTACAGAGTGAGTTCCAGGACAGCCAAGGCTAACAGAGAAACCTTGTCTAAAAAAAAAAAAAAAAAAAGGAAAAATTAAAACATTCATACAAATGAAATAAATAGATTATAAGGGGGTGGGGTGGGCTGGAGAGATGGTTAAGCGGTTAAAAGCACTGGCTGCTCTTCCAGAGGTCCTGAGTTCAATTCCCAGCAACCACATGGTGGCTTACATCCATCTATAATGTGATCTGATGCCCTCTTATTGCCTGCAGGCATACAAGCAGGCAGAACACTGTATACATAATAAATAAATAAATAAATCTTTAAAAAATAAAAGAAAAACTGCACAGAGTAAATGGACTAGAAACTTAATAAATACTTTATAAAAATGTATCTAATGGCAAATGATGCTTCATTTCAGCTGGAAGTGGTGGTAAATGCCTGTTATCTTGGCACTTGGAAGGATCAGGAATTCAAGATCATCCTTGGCAACAAACACATTGAGTTTGAGGCCAGCCTGGGCTACACCAGGCATGGTGGTGCATGCCTTTAATTCTAAGACTTGGGAGACAGAAGCAGGCGGATCTCCCTGAGTTCCAGGACAGCCAGGCTACATAGAGAGACCCTGTATCAAAAAGTAATTTTTAAAAATGCAGGTTAAAATCACCAGATAACAGGACAAAACCACCAGAATTGCTAATACCTGTGTCTTGGCTAAGGGTACCACTGCTGTGATGAAACACCATGACCAAAAGCGACGTGGGGAGGAAGGGTTTATTTTACTCACAGTTCCATATAACAGTTCATATTAGAAGCAGTGAGGGCAGGAACTCAGGCAGGGCAGGAACTGGTGCAGAGGCCATGGAGGAGTGCTGCTTACTGGCTTGTTTTTTATGGCTTGCTCAACCTTTTTTCTTATACAGCCCAGGACCACTAGCCCAGGGATGGCCCCACCCACAATGGGCTGGCTGTCCCCCATCAATTCTAGTTTTAAAAAATGCTCTACAGGGGCCAGGCGTGGTGACACACACCTTTAATCCCAGCACTTGGGAAACAGAAGCAGGTGAATCACTGTGAATTTCAGGACAGTTTGGTCTACAAAGCAAGTCCAGGACAGCTAAGGCTAACACAGAGAAATCGTGTCTCAAACAACAACAACAACAAAAATGCTCTACAGGCTTGCTTACATCATGATCTTTATGAATGATTTTAAATGTCTACAAAAGTGCTCCTGATGGCATTATTTGAAACATTCCTATGATGATTTAGTTTCAACTGTCAACTTGGTACAACCTAGAGTTATCTGGAAATAGAGTCTTAATGAGGGATTGTGTACATTGGTTTAGCCTGTGTGTATGTTTATTTTGAGACAGTTTAGTTGTGTAGCCTTGGCTAGCCTGGAGCTCGATATATTAGACCAGGCTGGCCTCAAACTCACAGACATCTGCCTGCCTCTGCCCCTGCATGCTGGAATTAAAGGCATGCACACAATATTGTCTTAAGTTAGTTGACGTGGGACCCCTCAGCCCACTGTACTCCCAGGCAGGGAGTACGAGACTGTATGGGTGGAGAAATTGAGCTGAGCACAAGCATGCAGGCACAGGAGCATCATACATTGGTTTCTCTCTGCTCTGGGCTGTGGGTGTGATGTGAGCAGGTGTTTGAAGTTCCTGCCTTGTCGTCTCCGTAACGATGGACTGCAATCCGGTATTGTAAGATGAAGTAAACCCTTTTCTCCTCTAAGTTGCTTTTTGTCCGGCTGTCTTATCTCAGCAACAGACATGAGACTGAGAAAAGCCCCAGCCCGGGACCTGTTGATTTTCTAGGTTCCTGGGGCTGTGGGATTCTGCAAATCCCTTTGTTGTTGCTTGGATGGCGGTGTTGATTGATGGGTTGTACTTCTCCCGCCCACGCTCTGCGGGTTTCAGGTTTAACAACGAGCACTTTGTAAGGCTTCACCAGTAGAGGGAGCTACAGGAAGCCACAGGGCTGGAGGAGAGAGGCCGGCTCTCCCAGCTGTCGTGGTGGTGACAGGTATTTATCCCAGCAGCTGCGCTTGGCTCGAGTTTCCAGCTTTTCCTCCCTCTCGGACTCAACTTTTATTGCACTCCTTCAAGTTCTAGGGTTCTGGATGTGATAGCACCCCCTGTAATTATAGCGCTGGGGACCCCAAGGCAGAAGGATGGTGAGCCCAGGGTCTGCCTTTGCTAAGAAGTGAGACACTGTCTCAAAAGAAATAGATGAACAGGTTTTGGGCTGTAGCTTAGTGGGTAAACTGCTTGCCTACTGCATGTGAGGCTCTGGGTTTGAATCTCCAGTACCACAGGCGCCGGGCGCACTCAGGAGGTAGGGACAGGAGGTCAGAAGGCCATCTTGGCTAACAGGGAGCGAGTTCAAGGCCATGTAGAGTACATGAAACTTTACCTCAAAAACAACCAAGTAGGGCCTGGAGAGATGGCTCAGAAGTTAAGAGCACCGGCTTGTTGGGGTGGATGGTCTGATGTACTTTGATGCTAATTACTGCTTGCTGTCTCTGTGACCCACCTTTTCATTAATAAAAAAGCCATCCCACCTTGGCAGGGCAAAGGAGACAGAGGTGTGGCTTAGGGGAGAGAGAGGAATTTGGGGAAGAAAAAGGAACCAGAGGAGAGAGTCCCGAGAGGAGAAAGCAAAAGCCCGCCATGAGGAGGAAGGAGAAAGACCCGAGGAGGAGAGGAAGGCCGCCACGGGTTAGATGAAAGAGAAGCACGTGGCTGGCGTGGATGGAGAATCCGGCTCAGATGAAGAACATTAGCATTTGGGATTCTGGGTGGGAGGTATCTTGATAGAAATTATTAGAAGCAGATGGCATGGGGTTGGGACATGTGATACCTGCCCCACTATGGAATAGTTCAGAGGATTGACATCTGCCCTGTCCCAGGTTAACTAAGGCTATTTTAAAATATAACAAGTGTTGAGCCGGGCGTGGTGGCACACACCTTTAATCCAAGCACTCAGGAGGCAGAGGCACGCAGATCACTGCGAATTTGAGGCCCCTGGTCTACAAAGCAAGTTTAGGAAAGCCAATGCTAAAGAGAGAGACCTTGTCTCAAAAAACAAACAAACAAAATATATGTATGTATGTATGTATGTATGTATATATATACACACACACACACACAAGCATCAGTGTCTTAATTGATTGCTAGCCAGGCATACTGATAATACTACTAATACAGATAACTTAAAAACAACACTGGCTGCTCTTCCAAAGGTCCTGAGTTCAAATTCCCAGCAACCACATAGTGGCTCACAACCATCTATAATGAGATCTGGTGCCCTCTTCATATGGGCAGAATACTACATAAATAATAAATAAATAAATAGATGAATATTTAAAAGACTAAGTGAGTAGGGTCGATGCAATGGCTCAGCAGACGAAGGCACCTTCCTGGAGTCCCTCCTTTCACAAGACGGTGGAAAAAGAGAACTGACCTCATGGAGTTGCCCTCTGACCTCCAGACACGTGTTATGGTTCGAGTACACCACCATCATGCAATATCATGCAAGCACACACACAAACAATAAAGTATAAAAAAGTAAATAATACACTGATTAAAAATTAGTTATGTTTTTATGTCCCCAATTGGACTAAGTGCTACATTCTATGGGTATCTGGCCTGCTTTTTAATAATAGTAATAATAATAAATCAATAATACCTTTTCTTCTTCTTCTTTTTTTTAAAGATTTATTTATTGACCAGGTGTAGTGGCACACACCTTTAATCCCAGCACTCAGGAGACAGAGGCAGGAGAATCTCTGTGAGTTCAAGGCCAGCCTAGTTTACAAAGTGAGTCTAGGACAGCCAAGGCTACACAGGGGGACCTTGTCACAAAAAAGAAAAAGAAACAAAATAATAATGATGATGATGATGATAATAGATGATGAAGTATACAATGTTCTGCCTGCATGTACACCTTCAGGCCAGAAGAGGGCACCAGATCTCATTCTAGATGGTTGTGAGCCATCATGCGGTTGCTGGGCATTGAACTCAGGACCTTCAGAAGAGCAGCCATCTCTCTAGCCCCTTTTCTTCTTTCTTAATTTGTTAGTACTTCCCTTTTAAATAGGAAAACTGGCTGAGTGTGGTGGCACACGCCTTTTACCCCAGCACTCAGGAAGCAGAGGCAGAACAATTTCTGTGAGCTCAAAGACATGACATCTTTGGTCTACAAAGTGAGTTCCAGGACAGCCAGGGCTACATAATGAGACCCTGTTTCAAACAAAAACAAAACCAAGAAAAACTGAGGGGTACCATGAAAATTCAGATCCACACAGCTCAGTTAGTTGATTGCCCACGTTGTGTTGGCATGGTTACAGGAAACTGGGCCTCTGAGAGCAAAGCATCATGGATGTGGCTTCTGGGCTGCAGGTTAGAGGGAGCATCGGTCTGCGCAGACACTATCTGGCCAAACAGTGTCCCTCTTGCCTATGAAGATACATGTAGAAAACAGCTCACTCTGTAGACCAGGCTGGCCTCAAACTCACAGCAATCCCCCTGCCTCTGCCTATGGAGTGTTGGGATTAAGGGTGAGCGCTGTGGTTGACTCTAAAATGGCATCTTTCTTAAAGTCTTCACCACTCTTCTAGGTTGGTGCCGTGACTGAGGAAGTCCAAGGCAAGAGGCAGCTTGCTGCTGCTGTGGCCACCATTGTGTGTTTAATAACATTTTTGTAAAGGCTGATTCTTTTTGTTTTGTTTTCTTTTGGGCTTTTTGTTTTGTTGGGGTTTTTTGTTTGTTTTTGTTTGAGACAGGGTTTCTCTGTGTAGCCTTGGCTGTCCTGGACTCGCTTTGTAGACCAGGCTGGCCTCGAACTCACAGCGATCCACCTGCCTCTGTCTCTTTGAGTACTGGGATTTCAGGCCTGCAACACCACGGTCCACTTAAAGGCTGATTCTTTTATCAGAATGTGAGCCTGTGTGTGGCAACTGTCCCAGCCAACTTGCCAGAAAGTTATGCAGTGTCTGAGGAAAGTCACACTGCCATGAGAGACGGTTTTAGACACTGGGAGAGAGTGTGGACGTGGACCACAGTGGATGGTATGTCGCTTCCCTCACCCAGTTAGCACACCTCTCCAAACCCACTATCATTATAATCTGTGTCCCAATAAAGCAGAGGACAAACTGCTTATTTTAAAACTTATTTTTATCTACACAGAGTCAAACTGTTTTCTTGAGATTTGCCAAAGGTATAAATACAGCCTTGGTTGTGCCAGGCTTTGGGTTCTGTTAGAGACACTAGACAGGGCAAAAATGAATAGATTTTTTTCCCCATCTCACTTCAGATAGCATGCTTTTTATTAGTCTGGTTGTATTCTATGAGTCAGTCTTGATTAAACAAAAAATGTAGGGCCAGGTGGCACACACATGTAATCCCTGCACTCAGGAGGCAGAGGCAGGTGGATCTCTGTGAGTTTGAGGTCGGCCTGGTCTACAAAGCAAGTCCAGGACAGGAAGGCTACACAGAGAAACCCTGTCTCAAAAAACAAAACACAAAAAACAAAAAAAGTAGGGCACTGAGATGACTCAGTGAGTAAGAACACTGGCTGCTCTTCCAGAGGACCCTGGTTGAACTCCCAGCACCCACATGGCAGCTCACAACTGTCTGTCACTCTAGTCCCAGGGGATCTGATGCCCTCTTCTGGTCTCCACAGGCCCAAAATATGCATGTGGTGCACAGATATTTTTATATACAGGCAAAATAACCAACCACATGAAATAAAAATATTATTTTTGAAAGATTAGCTGGACAGTGGTGGCACATGCCTTTAATGCCAGCCCTCCAGGAGGCAGAAGCAGGTGGATCTCTGTGAGTTCGAGGACAGCCTGGTCTCGAGTTACAGCATAGCCAGAAACCTTGTCTCAACAAACAAACAAATGAACAAACAAACCAAAAACCCAAAACCAAACCAAACCAAACCAAAACAAAACAAAAAACCCACAAAAAAGTAAATGTAAAATGTTGGACCTACTGAGCTGCTTCTTCTTCTTCTTCTTCTTCTTCTTCTTCTTCTTCTTCTTCTTCTTCTTCTTCTTCTTTTTTTGTCTTTCGAGACAGGGTTTCTCTGTGTAGCCTTGGCTGTCCTGGACTCGTTTTGTAGACCAGGCTGGCCTCGAACTCACAAGGATCCACCTGCCTCTGCCTCCCGAGTGCTGGGATTAAAGGTGTGCGCCACCATGCCTGGCTCCTACTGAGCTTCTTAAAGGAACCCAATTCATTCCCACTGGAGACTGATCCCCAGAAGACTGTATGGGACTTTGTTTTTATGATCCTGGGTGTGACACGAGGGTAGAGATAAGTCTTCCCCTCCTGGAAGCCTGGGACAAAGATATAACCTCAGGAGAGATGCACTTGGCCAGCCCCGTCGGATCCTCTTGACGGTGGATCATGATCTTCTCACTGTTAAACTGTGTCACCTCAGAGCCACGGAAAGCCATGGAGAAGCTAGGTGTGGTGGTGCAGGCCTTTAAACCCAGCAGCACACAGGTGGCAGAGGCAGGTGCATCTCTGTGAGTTCAAGACCAGCTTGGTCTTCACGGTTACATAGTGAGACCCTGTGTTAAGGGGTAGATGGAGCAGCTCCTGGGTCCCGCGTGCTCCTGCCCTGGGCAGCCTCCTTCCCTGTGCTCTCCTAGCCATCCAGGGCTCACAACTGAGGAGCTTTTCAGCTTCCATCCGTGAGTTTAAAACGACTAGCTTCTCATCTTGGGTATGTTACCTTGGTCTCTGACAGGCCCTGAAAGCCTGTTTTGGATGACTCAAGGCCAGGTATGGAGGCACACGCACTCGTGAAGCAGAGGCATTAGATTCTGAGTTCAAGACAAACCTGGGCAGTTGTGGCGCACACCTTAATCCCAGCACTCAGGAGGCAGAGGCAGGCAGATCTCTGAGTTCAAGGTCACCCTGGTCCACAGAGTGAGTTCCAGAATAGCCAAGGCTACATACAGAAATCTGTCTCAAAAAACAAAAACAAAAAAGACAAACCTGGTCTATGTAGTGAGTTTTGGGACAGCCAAGACAACATAGAGAGACCATGTCTGGAAACAAAACAAAACAAGCTGAACAATTCATACAAGTAATTTCTAAAGAGACAGGGCCAAAGGAAGTGAAAAATAACTTTCAGGAGTCTGTTCTTCTCTTCCACCACGTGGGACCTGGGGATTGAACTCAGATTGTCAGGCTTGGCAGCAATCACCTTTCCCCACTGAGCCCCTTTCCCCTGCCTCTTCTCTTCTTATTTTTGTCACCAATCTGTTAGTTTCAACGTCCAAATGTTGATTTATACAACACCATGAGTTCTCAGCTTCAGACTCCTGAAATGAAATTTCCTGTTCCCTCACTTTTAGCTACTTCTGGTCACACTCTTTCCTTTAGAATGGCCAGGGTCTCCACCATTTTCAAAATCTGCTTCAGGTATTGTGACTTGTCATGCTGATCCCTGCCTCTCATGCTCTCATCATGTAGGCCAGCACGTTGCTGCCCAGGATTTCCTGCAGTGGATCCATCTTAGATTCCATAGCACTGTGGTTGCTCCTTTGAAAAGATCTTTATCTGCCAAGCATGGTGGCACACGCCTTTAATCCCAGCACATGGGAGGCAGAGCCTCTGTGAGTTCGAGGCTAGTCTGGTCTACAAAGTGAGTTCCAGGACAGCCAGAGCTATTACACAGAGAAACCCTGCCAAAAAGAAAGGAAGAAAGGAAAGAAAGAGGAAGGAGGAAAGAAGGAAGGAAAGAAGGAAGGAGGAAGGAAGCAGGAAGGAAGGAAGCAGGAAGGAAGGAAGGAAGGATCTTTATCCCTATGTCTCTCCCACCCTTGTCCCACAGACTCCTTACCTTTCACATTCTTTCTCTCCACACTTTACCTGAATACACAACATTTGACTTCCTTGAAATTCTCAATCTAAAAATCTCAACTTTACTGGCAGTCATCTCATGTTCCCCCTACATTCACACACATAAGGTGGAGTGGGTTGGAGGAAAACATGCAGAATTGACCTCTGAACTCTACTTACACATGTACATATATGCACACGAACTTGCATGTACATACATTCATAAGCCCATACAAACAGATACATAGTGTGTGTGTGTGTGTGTGTGTGTGTGTGTGTGTGTGTGTGTGTGATACACACACACAAGAACATGGCCAGAGCATGGTGTCATCCCCCCCAATACGTATGTACATATCGACAAAAGGAAAGATGTAAAGCACACACATATACAACAGAAGATGGCCAGAGTATGGTGGTACATGCCTCTAGTCGTAGTACTCTGCAGATAGAAACAGGAGGACCAAGAGTTCAAAACCAGCCTCAACTACAGAGTGAGTCTGAGGCCAGCCTTGACATGAGACCCTGTCCCAAAAGAACCAATAAAGCCATGTGTAGCAGTTCACACCTTTACTCCCAGGACTCAGGAGGCAGAGGCAGGCAAATGTCCATGAGTTCTTCAAGACCAGTCTGGTGTAATATCGAGTTCATAAACCCCCCCCTTACCTAAGAGAGGAAATCCCGATAAGTATAAAAATAGATAAAAGTGAACCAGGCACAATATCTGTAGTCTTAGCATTAGGGGTGGAGGTTGACGAAGACTAAGTTCAAGGCCAACCTGGTCTTTTTAGAGAGTTCCAGACCAGCAAGGCTTACATACTGAGAGACTGTCTCAAACAAAAACAAACAAACAAACAAACAAACAAAAGGAAAAGTGTGGGGCAAACAATCAAGGAGAAAATTGCTATAACCAAAGTCTGTAGACTGTTAACAGCTGTGCCACAGGATTTGCAGGTCACCATGGACATGGAAATAACTTCCCTAGTATTTAAATATCCTCTAAAAACAAGCAAGAAAAAGGTCAATGTTCTAGTACAAATGACCCAGAAGCGAAGTGAAGAAAGAATACAGAGAGACGGGCCAGGCAAGGGGCACCTGTTGTTGTGTTTTGTCAACCTGATACAAGCTGGAGTCATGTGAGAAGAGGGAACCTCGGCTAAGAGGAGGCCCTGCGTATGCATGGTATACACAGGCACATACACACAATTTTTTAGATGATTTATTTGCTTTTATTTCATGTGTATTGGTGTTTTGTCTGTGTGAGGATGTTGGCTCCTGTGGAACTTGAGTTACAGACAGTTGTGAGCTGCCATATGGGTGTTGGGAATTGAACCCAGGTCCTCTGGAAGAGCAGCCAGTGTTCTTAGCTGATGAGCCATCTCCCCAGCATCCCTCCCACAAACATAATTTTTTTAAAAAACATTTTTCTAAAAAGGGAAAAGAGGTATTAGACATTACTATGAGATTAATATGGAAATATGTGTGAGATACTTTTAATTAATAAGAAGTATAAAATAGTGTGTATAACAGGGCCCCAGGCCTTATGAGACCCTTAGACCCTTGCACAATTGAATCCATGATGGAAGTGCCATTTGGGCCATAAAACTCAGCACATAAGGGCTGGAGACTTGGCTTAGCAGTTAAGAGCACTGTCTGTTCTTCCAGAGGTCCTGAGTTCAATTCCCAGCAACCACATGGTGGCTCACAACCATCTATACCGGGATCTGATGCCCTCTCCTGGCATGCAGGTGGCCATGCAGATAGGGCACCCATATGTGTAAAACAAGTAAAATAAATCTTCAAACAAAACAAAACAAACCCAGCACATAGACAGCACCACCTGCCAAAACAAAAGCAAAGACGTGATCCATTAACATCCATAGTTTTGGAAAAATCTCTAAATATACCAGCCTTGCCTTTTAGCTTTTTTCATTCTGCTTCTGGAAAACTGTTCTTGTTAACTGAAGTATGTCAACCCAGAATAAGGTTTTTGTGTCTGACAGCTCACCCTGAGCAAGACTCAGAGCTATAGTAGGATCCGGAGCTCCAGGGTAGTTGTGACTGGGTCATAGAATCTTCCTCTCTCTCTCTCTCTCTCTCTCTCTCTCTCTCTCTCTCTTGGTTTTTCAAGACAGAGTTTCTCTGTGTAGCCTTGGCTGTCCTGCACTCACTTTGTAGACCAGGCTGGCCTTGAACTCATGGTGATCCTCCTACCTCTGCCTCCTGAGTGCTGGGATTAAAGGTGTGCGCCACCACTGCCCGGCCTAATAGAGTCTTTCTATTGGCTTAAACCCATGTCCAAGTGGTGTTGTAATGTGTGTTTATTATGCTACCAGAAAATGTCATTTCTGGTTTTCAAAAACATAATGTTGTTATTAGTTCTCTGATAATTTCATATAAAAATGTATTTTGGTATTTTGATCATGTTTGCCCCTCCACCTCAGTCCTCCCAGATCCGTCCCTTACTTCACCCTCTCTCAACTTCAGTTTTGTTTTGTTTTGTTTTTAAACTAACCCACTGAATTCAACTTGCGCTGCCCAAATACTCCTTTTTGTTTTGTTTTGAAATAGTCTCATGCAGCCATAGAGGGGCCTGAGTTCCTGTCATTTCTGCCCCTCTCTTCTGAATCCTGGGTTGCAGGCGTGGACCACCTCACCTTTCTCACACAGGCTCTTTTTTAGTGTACATCATAAATCCAGTTTAGGACACCAATGCTATGTTCTCTTAAATAAAGAGAAAAATGTTATCTGTGCAACCAGGTTCTCGGGCCTGCCTCAGAAAATAAAGGTGTTGGCCATTAGATGTTTTTCTGTCCCTAGGGTAACATGTTTTTAAGCAAAGTTGTCATGCGGTTTCCCATCTGGCGACCAGGATTCCCAGTACTGCTTGGGCTGTGGGCCAGAGTTCATGGGGTCTGACAAACAAGTGTTTTCCCCTGCCCCTCCCTGGGCTGGGGCCACAGTGGAAAGACAGTGGCTTTGCAAAGGAGTTGTGGGTTTGCATCTGTCCGTGAGTGCCTCCCCAGCATTCAGAATCCAGCCTATAGTCAGAATCCGCATGCTAATTATCTCTTCATTAAAAAAGCATAAGTGTAGTGTTGAAACAGCACCAGCTCCCACAGAAAATATCCCCACCATTTCTTTGGCATCTTGATCTTCTATCCATAGTGGGCTTGAAAGAGGCCAGAATACTGAAAAAAAAAAAAGTCTTCTACAAAGAGAGGTTCACAGGGTCTCCAGAGGAGGTGTGCACCCCACTCTGTGCATCTGTGGCAAAGCCAAAGGACACTGAGCAACAGCTTTCAAAGCGTCTGGTCACATAAGTGACAGCTGCAATGTTCTTGTGCCCTGCACACAGCTTATTTTTAAAATCTCTGTCACTGTGCATTGTCACCAGCTAATCCTGTGATGTGAAA
Organism: Acomys minous; assembly: GCF_964271855.1. NCBI lineage: Eukaryota > Metazoa > Chordata > Mammalia > Rodentia > Muridae > Acomys > Acomys minous. The sequence continues at coordinate 102,251,277 of NC_140489.1, read as the reverse complement.
CTGTGATCTTGGCTAAATGTCACAGCTCATGTGTGGGATCCCAGCACTTGGGAGGAGGAGGTAGGAGAAGACTGCTGAGAGCTTGGGGCCAGCCTTATCTACATAGGGAATTCCAGGCTAGCCTGGGATACAGAGTGAGAGCCTGCCTTTTTTTTTTTAATGTGATTTTTAAATTTCTCCTCAATGCCTAGCTGTCTTTGACTATATCTCTCTGTCTCTGTCTCTCTGTCTGTCAGTCTGTCTGTCTGTCTGTCTGTCTGTCTGTCTGTCTCTCTCTCTCTCTCTCTCTGTGTGTGTGTGTGTGTGTGTGTGTGTGTGTGTGTGTGTGTGTGTGTAATTGAGTGCATGTGCCATGGCATCTATGTGAAGGTCAGAGGACAACTTGCAGGAATCCGTTCTCCTTCCATCTGTGAGTTCTGGAGACCGGATTCAGGCTGCCGGTTCTGATGGGCAGTGCTTTGACCCACGGAGCCATCTGGCCATCCCAACCAGAGTTTTCTTGACTGACAATTTAGAACATCTTGTGAAGAAATGAGGCAGATCACATCCACTTCTAGCAGAACCCTGGTTGTCAAGGGTGGGCTGACAATGGCTCAGTGAGGCTAACCCTGTCTCCCGGTGGGATCGCCGCATTTAGCAGTTAAAATACAGGATTCAAAGGTGCAGCTAGAGCTCAGTTGTGGAGGGCTTGCCTAGCATGAACAAGGCCTAGAGTTTGATTCTCAATACAGCAAGGAGGGGAAAAAATTGCATAGTATCCAGTTAAAACTGAATTTCAGATAAAATGGTCAAGAGTTCAACACCAACCTAGGATACATAGCAAAACCCTGAAAGGGGGGGGGGAAGGGGGAGGGAGAAAAGAAGGGAAGTGGAGGGGAGGAGAAGAGAGGGAAAGGAAAGGAGGGAAGAGGAGGGAGCCCTATTCCTCAGGCACTAAAAATGAGCTACGAGTAAGTCAAACGTCCTCACGCCTTGTCAGGAATGGATCTGGAGTGTGGGCGTGAAACACAACTCTAACTAGCTGGAGCTGAGGAGAAAGAGAAGTGCACTAGAGGCTTCTGGGAAAGATTTTTCTTCAGATTAAAGTCATAAGGCAAGAGGACAAGTGCATTGTGGGGAGCACTGAAGCTTCCTGCCTTCACTGACCACTTGTGGTCTTTGGTACAGCAGGGGTCATCTCGTCACTAGGAAGGAAAACTCCAGATAGGGTCAGAGAGAACAAGCCAGGTATCTGACATAGTACTGGAGTAAGGAATTCTGAAATTCTCTTCCCCAGACACGATGTTCTGTGACATAATGAGCGACCTCCCTGTGGGAGCCACTTTCTGTGGCGTGTTCTGTCCACCATGCTGGCAGCATCCTAAGTGATCCAGCTGATGGGAAGCGGAAGTCCGGTCAGCAGATGTTAACTGGCTGTGCTCTGAGCTCAGCAGCCGAACCTTCCTCCAGTCACACATGCACAGCACTGTTCCCTTGTGAGATCTCCTGGGCTGTGGCTGTGTGTGGGTCTTCCTCACGCCCCATACCTCAGAAATAATAAACTCTACACAGACTCTGTGTGTGTGTGTGTGTGTGTGTGTGTGAGAGAGAGAGAGAGAGAGAGAGAGAGAGAGAGAGAGAGAGAGAGAGGCTTTGCTTCCTCAGATGAACAGCTATTTTTGCCAACAGTTCTGTGTCCTCAAGGTCATTGACAGCTTTAGAGGCTGAACTGTCTGTACCAGGAAGTGCTAGCCAGGCAGGCCAATGTCATGGGACAACTGTGGGCGTGCAAGGAGGGACCTTTAGCCTCGAAGTCGGAGATGGTGACCCCGAGATAGCATCAGCGTCTGCGGCATCTGTGCCGTCACTTTCCATTACAGTGTGGACCGCACTAGCTGCTTGACGGGGTTTTCTCCTGAACATTCTAAACATAAACTGACGCGAGCAGGTGTTTAACAAGACGGTTTCGATGTGTGACGAGTGTTCTTACTGTGGCATGTTTACCACAGTTTCATGTGCACGTGTAGAATTCACGTCAATAACTCCATCTGTGTCTCCTTCTTCCCTTCTCTGACGCAACCGCGGGTTATCAGTTATTTATTTATTTATTTATTTATTTATTTATTTATTATCTATTTATTCTTTTTGCGTGCTTTACATCCCAACCAGTTTCGCTTCCCTGCACTCCTCCCTGCCCCTCCCTCCCACCCCCCCCCCCCCGGTTGTCTGATTTTTTTGTGTATACCTCCAGAGCTGTGGAGGCCTTGGAAGCTTGCATATAGAGATGGCTCCTTTCAAACATTGTTGCTGTTGTTTAAGTGCTGGAGAGGAAACCCAGGACCCCGGCATATACTAGATAACTGAGTTATATTCCTCGCCCTATAATTCTATTTTTTCTGAGGAAGGAGATAGGTATATGAAAGTGAGGCACTATTCTTTTTTTAAACTTTATTTATTTAGTGTGTTTGCGTAGGCAATGTGGGTACCCGTACCACAGAGCGTGTGTGGAGGTCAGAGGACAACTTGTGGAAGTTGGGTCTCTCCTTCCATCAAGTAGATTTCAGAAACTGACCTCAGTTTACCCGGCTTCATGGCAGTCCTTCCCTCTGCTGCCCTGTCCCATCCGTCCCCCCACCCACTACACATGAGTGCCTCCTGCACAGAGACAGACGTCCCTGGAACTGGCACCATTAAGAGTTGCAGCCAAGTTCCCAGGACCTGTGCTTATTGTGGCGTGCAGTTCTTGGGCCCAGGCCAACATTCTGAACGCTTTCTTTACTCATCAGGCTGTTTCCACGTGTGGTTTATGGCTCTATGTATGAGGGTTAGCCCTGAGCCCACTCCCCCGTCCTGCCAACAGTTACCTCTATTACAAACCACTTTTAACTCTTCAACCAGTTACACCTGCTGTTTGCAACCAAGAGCCCTGTCTGAGACAGGCATTTTTTGTTTTTAATCCCCAATTTATGTTTGCGGGGGTGGGGGTGGGGGGAAGCCTCTGGTAATTCTCCTTGCATATATACCTCAGTGCCACATGTAAATCTGTGTTGTAAAATGCTAGGACACTGGGGCTGGAGAGATGATGGCTCAGGGACTTTGGAGCACTTCTCGCTCTTGCAGAGGACCTGAGTTTCACTCCAAAGCACCCATGCCTAGAGCCAGGCATTTTGAGTTAGAATCAACAACGGAGGTCTGGGATTGGCTATAGAAAGGTGGGAATTCAAGCCAGGCAGTGGTGGTGCACCCCAGAACTCAGGAGGCAGAGGCAGGTGGATCTTTGGGTTCAAGGCCAGCCTGGTCTACAAAGTGAGTTTCAGGGCAGCCAAGGTTACCCAGAAAAACAAAATTGTTTATGGGGCTGGAGAGATGGCTCAGCAGTTAAGAGCACTGACTGTTCTTCCAGAGGCCCTGAGAAAAATTCCCAGTACCCACATGCTGGTTCACAACCATCTATAATGAAATCTGATGTCCTCTTCTGTCATGGAGGCATATGTGCAAACAGAGCACTCAAATAAGTAACTAAATCTTTAAAAAGAAATAAAAGTAGAAGATCTTCAGAGAAAACAGTGGGAAAACCCAGAGTGCCAGGACAAGCAAGCTCAAATCCACTTCAGAAGACCTGAGTTCAGCAGTCACATGTCAACCACCTGTAATTCCAGTCCCAAGGGTCTAGCGCCCTCTTCTGGCCCAGTGGGTACCTGCGTGCACTCACACACACACACACACACACACACACACACACACACACACACACACACACACACAAAATAGTAACAGATCTTATAACAATAATGCAAGTTAAACAAATGTTTTGCATCTGAGCCTGCTTGCCTCTTGGAAGTTCTTAGCTACAGCACAAGTGCTTGGTGCCATCCATGCTTTGGTACTGGGGACCCCTTGTGGACAATCCCCACAGACCAGAGGCTCTTACAGACAGTTTGTCAAACAGGAGGCAGGATAGAAAGCCACATATGCTTGATCCTGGGTCACTCAGCAAAAGTAGTTCCTAGTTCTTGTGTGTGTGTGTGTGTGTGTGTGTGTGTGTGTGTGTGTGTGTGTGAGAGAGAGAGAGAGAGAGAGAGAGAGAGAGAGAGAGAGAGAGATTGAGGGAGAGGGAGACAGAGACAGAGGAGAGAGAGATATGAGCACTTGTGAGCCAGCATGGGTGCTGGGAGCCACATTTGACAGCAAATGCTCTCAGCTGCTGAGCCATCTCTTCAGCCCTTTTCACACAAAGTTTTACAAAGTGGAATCTAAGAATTCTCATTCTTTATCTAGCAAGATAGCGCAGTGGCTAAAGGTGCTTGCCATCAAATCTGATGGCTTGAATTTGATCCCCAGGATCACCTGTTAGAAAGAGAGAAATGAATCCTATAGGTTGTCCTCTGACTTTCACAAATACACTGTGGCATGTTGACATGTACAAGACACACTCACACACACACTCACTCACACACACACAGTCACTCATACACACTCACACACATTCACTCACACATTCATTCAGACACACTCACACAGACACATTCACACACATACACTGACACACAAATTCACACACATACACATTTTTAAAAATTGTAATAGGACTCTGACTCTTGGGCTGGAGAGGTGGCTCAGCAGTTGAGAGCACTGGCTGCTCTTCCAGAAGATCTGAGTTCGATTCCTAGCAACCACATGGCAGTTCATGGCCAGCTATAAATACCTGGTGGGCACACAGAGGAAGGGGAAGCAGGCTATCTGGTTGAGACCTGGTAGGCCGCAGTCATGTGGTGGAGGAGGAGGTCCTCTTCTGTCAGAGGTCTAGGGGAGGGGAATAGGGCAGAAGAGAAAGGGAGGAGGGAACAGGAAGATACAAAGGAGGGGATAAGAATCTGGATATAGCCGGGCAGTGGTGGCGCACGCCTTTAATACCAGCACTTGGAAGGCAGAGGCGGGCAGATCAGTGTGAGTTCAAGGCCAGCCTGGTCTACAAAGTGAGTCCAGGATAGTCAAGGCTACACAGAGAAACCCTGTCTTAGGAAAAAAATCTGGATGTAATCTGAATAAATTACAATAAGTTAAAATAAAATTTAAAAATTCCTTCCACAGGATCAGATGCCCTCTTCTGGCTTCCTTGAGCATAGGCACACATGTGGTGCACAGACACACCTGCAGGCAAAACACCCATACAAATAAAGTAAATTACAAAAAAAATATTGTCAGTCAGTAGTGGTGCACGTCTTTAATCCCAGGACTCAGGAGGCAAAAGTAGGCTAGCTTGGTCTACAGAGTGAGTTCCAGGACAGCCAGGCCATACAAAGAAACCCTGCCTGGAAAAAACCAAAAAAGGAAAGAAAAAAAAAGTGGAAAATAATTATGATTTTCTTTGGAAAGAGAAAGTATCCTGGGAGTGTAGCTCAGTGATAAAACACAGGCTTGAGGCACTGGGTTCAATACCCACCACCAAAAGTAGTTTTTTTTTTTCCACTAACAGCCCCCTAAAAAACAAAAACAAAACTGACCAACCAAGTGTGGTGTTATACACCGTCTTTGTTGTTTTGGTTTTAGTCAGATGTAGCCCTGGCTGGCCTTGATCTCACATACATCTGCTTGAGGGAGACCAGCCTGGAGGAGTTACCAAGGTCCTATCTCAAGGTAAAAACTAGTTTAGAAGAATTTAGGATGTGCTTCAGTGGTAGGGCTCTTCCTAGCATGTGTGCTCAATCCAATCACTAGTACAAGACAATACAGCCTTAGCGGCCATGCTTACGTGGGTCTCTAGATTATCCATCCGCGCCTGGGTAAGAACTAGAAGGCATGTTGAACTCCTCCCTGAAACCATTGTTTACTCTCTCTGATAAAGATGTCATTGTCTTCCTGACTCTATGGCTGACAACTTCTTTGCTTTAAAACAAACAAACAAACAAAAAGTGTTTTAACACCTTCACACAGCATCATAAATACTAGAGCTTGATTTTTTTTTTTTAATTTTTAATTTTTAGATCGAGCTGGCTGGCCTCCAACTCCCAAAGATCCATCTGCCTCTGTCCCTCTAGTGTTCACACTAAAGGCCTGAGCCACCATGCCTGCCTTTTAATTCTTTAAGCAGCAGAGCAAACTATCCCAACCCAAGACTCTTAGGTGGTAACATCTTGAGGTGCTCATCTGGGGTTTCTGAGGATCACTGACTCACTGAGACCAATATAATCAAACTAAACCCTGAAAGGGGGGGGGGGCGCAAACATGGTGACGGGAGGAGAGATCGTGGCTGTTGAATTTACCCAGGCTTCTCCTCCATCCTGGGGTGGGGGGCACCCCTTAAACGAGCTTAGCACTGTGATATATTCAGGCTGGTAGGATTTTTTCTTTCATCTTCTCTGAGAAGGAGGGTCCCTTTTGATGGATTTTAGTTCTAATGCTTGTTTCAAAGACCAAGATCGGGTTTGTTTTGTTGTTTGTTTGTTTTTCAGAAAGTGCTGTACTTCATCCTATGCTGGCACCCCTCTCCGCTCCGCTCCCTCGCGGCTGAAGTCAAGGGTCGCACTGAGTTAATTACTGACAGCTGGCTCCAGGGAGACTTCCCGAACTTTACTCCTCATGGGACAGAATTTCCTTTCGTCCTGTGGCCGGTGGGCGACTCTACCTCTGTCCGCATCGTACCTCCCTCCCCGTGCCTGTGTCAGTTCTCTAAACCAAAACGAAAGAGGTCACTTAAAAATCACTTAAAAAAAAAAATACAAGAATTCTTTAAACAAATGAACCACTTGGTAATCTATTCATTATCTACCACCCCAATTTGCGATTAGAGCCTAACTTGCTCCCCCTATTGGCCAGAACTTGGTATGACTTGGGGAGAAAGAAAATGGGAGAAAACCTTTCGTAGGGCCTAAGCGGCTGGTCTGGAGAACTCCCCTTCGCAAGAAGGACTCTCTGAGGATTTTCACAATTAAGAATTCTCCTGGCATTATAATGCAAGAATTGCCACACGCACCACTCGAACACCAATCTCAGTGAGATATTTATTGTTTATTAGAACAACACACCCCAAGACTCAGGAGCGGAACTGTGCCTCCCCGCCCTGGTCTATTTTTAAGGCAGTTTTTTTTTTTTCAATAAGGAAAACCGTAACCAGGTAATAACCAGGTAACCATGTGGGAAGCAAGGGAGTGGGCAGCATGGCATCATTTTGACCAGTTAAACACAAGAAGAATCGATTTTGTTCCAAGCTGTACCCAGTTGGCTAGACAAAGCATTTTCACCTCATTGACTTGGATCATAGGCTTGGGGTCTTTCCAACTTCCCACTGGTCTGGGAGAAAGGAACATAGCAGGGTGTTGTGGTTTTGTTTAAGTAGAGCATAAATCATTAATTCAAGCAGAACGTTCAACAAGGATTAAACTGTAATGGATGGCTGTTCAAGCTCCCAGGCAGGTCGAGTCTGAGAACCTGAGCTTAATTTCACCTTAGGATCAAAATGGAGACTTGGAGGCAAAATGGCTTCTGATATATTAAGAGCTGGTGTTAACAGAAGAGCTACAGTTATGCTAGGAACCAAAGTAGGTCTCAATGGAGGGGCTGTAGAGTTTAAGCAGGTTATAACACTGGAAAGGCAAGAGGCTAACTTTATCAGCCAAGTTAAAGCAGGCATATGGCCCTCTCTTCTCTTGTTTTTGTTTTGTTTTGTTTTTGTTTTTGTTTTTCTTCTCAAGATGAGGTCTCTCTCTATGTAGTCCTGGCTGTCCTGGAACTCACTCTGTAGACCAGGCTGGCCTTGAACTCACAAAGATCCACCTGCCTTGGCCTCCTCAGTGCCGGGATTAAAGGCACGTGCTGCCGCCACCTGTTGGCTCTCTTTTGTTTTTAAAGATTTTTGAAAATTATTTTTAATTATGTGAAGGTATGTGCACAAGAGTGCAGGTACGCACAGAGGTCAGAAACTCTGGATCTCCCATGAGCTGGAGTGACAGGCAGTTGTGAGCCACCAGGTGGGTGCTAGGGATGGAACGCAGGTCCTCTGGAAGAGCAGCAGGACATGCTCTTAACTGCTGAGCCCTCTCTCCAGCCCCAAATTCCTTTGAGGATGTTTGGGCAACCACCACTAATGCCGAAGAAGACCGAGACCTAAGATGAACCGCATTCTTCTATCTTTTATCCTGTAGCCTTCTGTGAACCCAAGAGTAACTAACTGTGCATGACAACAGAGGTGCAGAGTTAGAGGGCCGACTGCAAGCACCACACATCTTCCCTAGCTCCCTCTGCTGCCTGGGACCCTCAGCAATCATTTCTGGCTGAGGGGCTACTGCATTCTTGTTAGTTGTTTGTGGAGGCTATTTGAGCAGCTGGGTGCCAGTCCCCTTTGGATGAGCCAGGGGGTCACCCCAAAGAATAGGACCTTAAGCCATTATGTAGCTTCTAAGAAGGAAAGATCTATCTTTCAGACAACAGGCTCTTCCCACTTTGATCTGTTCACTTATGGATAAAACCAGACACGGATGAGTGTACTTTTACGAATGAAGAAATATCTAGAGTAGAAGCAGAAATACCAGGGACCAGGACTGCAGCCACAGGAAAGCACAAATGAGGGTGGGGCTTATCTGCTCATCCCAATTGTCCCCATCAGAGGCCAGAGCCACCTTTCCAGACCTAGGGCTGAGAGCTAGCAGAAGGATGGGTGAGCTTCCATCAGTCTCTCCCTTTATTGTTTTCAACTTGCAGGTGGGGATAGAAACCTCAAGATTCAGCTGGGCAGCTGTGGCGCATGCCTTTAGTCCCGACACTTGGGAGGCAGAGATATGTGGATCTCTATGAGTTCAAAGACAGCCAGGTCTATAGAGTGAATTCCAGGATAGCCAGGTCTATTAGAAACCGTGTGTGTGTGTGTGTGTGTGTGTGTGTGTGTGTGTGTGTGTTGGGAAGAAATTGCCAAGATTCTTCCAGGCTCCCCACCAGCTTGGCTCTTTAGCATCTGGAACAAAATAACGCCCCCACCAAGTGGCTAGAAAGAAAGCCCTGGTCTTTTTCTCAAGCCATACCTGGCCTGCACCCCACTGGAGGATGACTGAAAATAGGCCTGGAGGGAACTCTCAATTACATCATCCTCCAATTACACTTACATTAAGCAGAAAGGACAGTCCTCTGAAATACCTGAAATACCTATGTTCAAATTCCACCTCCATAAGACCACCCAGAGTTCACCAAGACCATTAGAACTTTAGCCATCATGTGCTCAGGGAAGGATGATATGGAAGAGGGACAAAAAGTAGAAGAAAAACTCTCACCTGAGAAAATCCTATCAGTAAATAACCCCCACTCCACCTAGGGATCTACCTGAAACTCTGGAAAGTCCGAGGACCCCAGTGCCCTGAATGTCCTTGTCCCCCATATCCTAAGGAGAAACAAGGAAGCGACATCTCTCTCACTTCCCCCACCCTGAGAGGGATATTTCTCTTAAGGAAATGTTGGGAGGAGAAAACAGCTGCAAACATCCACATGTCCATTTCCCAGGCAGAACTGGATGACATGGGGGCAGAACTGGGAAGTTGTCCCAGGATCAGATGCATGGCTTAACTGGGTGATGCATGACCCTTAGCGGGGACACTCTCTTCACTGCCACAGAGCAAAGGGGACAATGGCTGCCCCACGAAGGATGAGGCTGTCCTCCCCAAATCCTCACTGAGGTGAAAATCCAGATGTCTGTGAATAGAGGAGGATCCATTTTCTTTATTGTGTCACAGAGGGCTTCAGGAAGGTGTCCCCAAGATCTGGCCCCTATTGTCCCTTATGCTTTGGGAAAAGAAAGAGACCCCTTTCTTTTCCTCAAAAGCTTAAGAGGTCAGGATGACATACGCTAGCATGCCGTCAGGTGCATAGGAGGAAGAGGCTCTCCTGAGACAGACTCTTGACCCACTAACACCCAGACACAATAATAATAATAATAATAATAATAATAATAATAATAATAATAATAATAATAATGAGGAGGAGGAGAAGAAGAAGCATGTAAAATAGAAGAAGAAGAAGAAGAAGAAGAAGAAGAAGAAGAAGAAGAAGAAGAAGAAGAAGAAGAAGAAGAAGAAGAAGAAGAAGAAGGTAAAACTCCAAATCTGGGGGCTGGGGAGATGGCTCAGTGGTTAAGACCACTGGCTGCTCTTCCAGAGGATCCAAGTTCAAATCCCAGCAGCTGCATGGCAGCTCGCCTCTGTCCATAACTCCAGTTCCAGGGCTTCTGACACCTTTACACAGACATACATGCAGACAAAACACCAATGAATAAGAAATGAAAATAAATTATAAAAAATGAAATAAAATAAATGGGGCTGGAGAGATGGCTCAGCGGTTAAGAGCACTGTCTGCTCTTCCAGAGGTCCGGAGTTCAATTCCCAGCAACCACATGGTGGCTCACAACCATCTATAATGTGATCTGATGCCCTCTTCTCGCCTGCAGGTGTACATGCAGGCAGAGCATTGTATACATAATAATAAAGAAATAAATATTTTAAAATAAAATAAGACAGGCGGTGATGGTGCACACCTTTAATCCCAGCACTTGGAAGCAGGAGGCAGGCAGATCTCCAGGTTAGAAGCCAACCTGGTCTACAAAGTGACAGGATAGCCAGGGATACACAGAGAGACACCGTTTTGAAAAGTAAACAATGGCCAGGCGTGGTGGAGCACACCTTTAACCCCAGCACTCGGGAGGCAGAGGCAGGCGGATCTCTGTGGGTTCTGAGACCAGCCTGGTCTACAGAGTGAGTCTAGGTCAGGCAAGCATACACAGAGAAACCCTGTCTCAAGAAAGCAAAAGAAAAACAAACAAACAAACAAAAAACTGTAAATAAATAAAAATAAAAACTTCAAAATCTGACTGCCTACCCAAACAAAACCCTGGAGGATTTTTTTGTTTTGGTTTGGTTTTTTGAGACAAGGTTTCTCTGTGTGGCCTTGGCAGTCCTGGACTCCCTTTGTAGACCAGGCTGGCCTCATGACAGGGTTTCTTTGTGTAATAGCCCTGGCTGTCCTGGACTCACTTTGTAGACCAGACTGGCCTCAAACTCACAAAGATCTGCCTGCCTCTGCCTCCCGAGTGCTGGGACTAAAAGATGTGCACCACCATGCCCATGATCTGGTGGGTTGGGGAAGTCAGCACAGGCTTAGGGAATGCAAGACATTTAGAATGGGCCGCCTGCCTTGGGGAAGAGACACTCACTATGAAAGGTCTCTGTGCAGATAGACTATAAAGTTGGCATGCTAGTCCAAGAGGAAGAGAGGGGCCGGAATCCCCACACTACAGAAAACGCAGGCTTAAAGGAATGGATAGCTTCCACAGAGCACTTCCTCCAGGAAATGTCTCTCTCACCACCTGGGAAAGAGCTTGTTTCCAGACTCAACCAGGTTGGCTGGACATCCTAATTTCAAATGGACTCCAAACTGACTATGAGGCAACGGCCCATATTCTTAAATGCTGAGGGCAGAGCCCACAATATTTGTGCCACCTATGGTATGCCTCATCTCTGGAAAATGGTCTCTTGTAACTATAACGAGACATCCTGTGTCCTGATTGCCCACGTTCCCAGACTGAATGAGGCAATCAGATACCCTGTTGTCAAACTCACAGGGTTAGGAGAAATTGTTCAGAACACCCGTATTGTGCCTGTGGGATGTCGCTGGGCACTCCTATGGAGCAAAGCCCAGTGGGATTACATTTCCCTCGATTTTCAGTTAGAAAATAGTATCTGGCTTTGCCCCCAATTAAAATGGGAATCAGATTTCGCACAGGCATGGCCTCGGCACCCGCCCCCACCAAGAACCACGCCTGGTATATGGGAAGGGCTGTGTATTGTTGGAGTACGTGTGGCTAATGAAACCATTGCTCTGACTTCTCATGTGAGGTTTCTTAATATTCCCTCCCTTTGGCAGGACCCTGGTGCACAGGTAAACGACTTACACAATTACACTTCTCTCCCTCTCTCTGTCTCTCTCTGTCTTTCTCTATCTCTCTCTGTCTCTCTCTCTGTCTCTCTCTCTCTCTCTCTCTCTCTCGTTTCTCTGTGTAGCCTTGGCTGTCCTGGACTCACTTTGTAGACCAGGCTGGCCTTGAACTCACAGAGCTCCTCCTGCCTCTGCCTCCCGAGGGCTGGGATTACAGGCGTGTGCCACCACACCAGCCACACCTCATTTTCTTCCTTTTTAAAAAATATATTTTATTAATTTATTCATATTACATCTCAATTGTTATCCCATCCCTGTATCCTCCCGTTCCTCCCTCCCTCCCATTCTTCCCTTACTCCCGTCCCCTATGACTGTGACTGAGGGGGACCTCCTCCCCCTGTATATGCTCATAGGGTATCAAGTCTCTTCCTGGTAGCCTGCTATCCTTCCTCTGAGTGCCACCAGGCCTCCCCATCCAGGGGAAGTGGTCAAATATGGGGCACTAGAGTTCATGTGAAAGTCAGTCCCCACTCTCCACTCAACTGTGGAGAATGTGCTGTCCATTCACTTTCTTAAAAAGACTTATGTTAATCACGACGTACAAGAAGTCTCTTTAACTTTACCTCCCGATGATCCTAGTGAGGAGGTTGTGCTGGGAAGGACAGTGGCCAAGATCTGAACTCAAATTGGCTAATGGAAGACTCCTTGAGCTCTTAAATCAAGCCAGTGGCCTTCACGGCGCAGACTTTATGGTGGACAGTGGTGCAAACCACATGATCAGGGTCAGTGACACTGATAGCAAGTCTCGCAAAGGGATCTTGTCTGTTGTCACCATCTAATAAAGGCAGAATTGGTCCAATTCTCTTCTTAACTACTCTCTCAGTAGGGCTCCCAGTTGCACTAATGGTCTTGGTTTGTGTGTGTTACAGGTGCTACCCTGAGGAAGCACGCTGCCATCAAGCCACTGACCTTCACTCTGGAGACCTGCCAGAAACTAAGATCTACCATGGCCACTTGGTTCGGTCCACCCCAGAGTCAATCTTACTACTGTCCCTCTCCCCACATCGCCCATGTTGTCAGAAGGAAGCAGCCAGAATGTTCTTCGTCCCCAAGTCCCAACAGCCATTAGGGTGACCTCTGAGACAGAGCAATGAGGAACTACAGGCATCAGGGGTATACAGATAGGACAAGAGGTCACAGGTAAACAACAAGATAGCATCCCTCCAGCTGCATCAGAATACACACTTAGTATGATCACTCTCTTCGCCACGCCGCCCTCTCCCCTGGGTTGGTTGGTTTGTGTATGTGCATTGGTGTTTTGCCTGCGTGGATGTCTGTGTAAGGCTGCCAGATCTTGAAGTTCCAGACAGTTGTGAGCTGCCATGTAGGTGCTGGGAATTGATCCGGGTCCTCTGGAACAGCAGTCAGTGTTCTTAACTACTAAGCCATCTCTCTAGCCCTGTCGGTTGATTTTTTTTTTTATATGGGTCTCACATAGCCCTGGCCGACCTCACATTCACCTTGCAGCTGAGTATAACCTTGAACTCCTGATTCCCCCTCCCCCTTCTTGATTCCCAAGTGCTACAATTACAGGTGTATGCACCACCATGCACAGCTACCGTTGCTGGTATTTGTGCGCTGCATTTAGGAAGGGTCTTCTTCTGTGCTCACTGTGTATCATACATGTAAATCTAGAGCCAATAATCCTTGAAGAGCGTTCCAACAGTGACACCTGCAGCCTGCCACTTTCTTTTACTATTGCCGTTTCTTTAGTGGAATAGAACTATTCACATTAGCTGCAAACATGTCATTTTGAAAAATTCTTCCATCAGCCTGGCGGTAGTGGTTCACGCCTTTAATCCCAGCACTCGGGAGCCAGAGGCAGGTGGATTTCTGCGAGTTTGAGGCTAACCTGGTCTACAGAGTGATTCTAGAACAGCCAGGGCTACGGGGCTACACACAGAGAAACCCTGTCTCAAAGAAAGAAAGAAAGAAAGAAAGAAAGAAAGAAAGAAAGAAAGAAAGAAAGAGAGAGAGAGAAAGAAAGAGAGAAAGAGAAAAGAAAAATTCTTCCATCCTGGTTGAGTGGTGACAATTCCAGAAACTAGAGTAATTAGCATTCCAGAACTAAAGCCTAGATTCCCACCACACCACCCTCCCTGCAAACCCTTAATAATGGCTGACCACAGAGATAGTTGTCACCTGACATTCTTTTACTCACTATTCTTTGCTCCTAGTAATGGCCGATCTCAGGCCAAAAAGGGGGAAGTAAGCTTTCAGCCTCCCTCCCCTCCCCCGCCCCCCGCCCTATGACTATCCCAGCTTCTAAGTGCATGGTAGGCTCTGCATGTTTTTCTCCAAAATAAATGCCTGAAGGTTTTTTGTTTTTGTTTCTGTTTGGTTTTTTGAAACAGGTTTCTCTGTGTAGCCCTGGCAGTCCTGGACCAGGCTGGCCTCGAACTCACAAAGATCCACCTGCCTCTGCCTCCCATGGGCTGGGATTATTATCTCTACCCCCGCCCCGTGCCTGGACTATCTTAAGTCTTGTTCTCTTGTCTGTCTCACCTTGTGACCCCTGAGTTCAGATACTTTATTGTTTCTTACATTTATTTCAGCAAGTATCATTTTTCTAGCACTTTATCTATTTTATCTAAAGTTTCAGGATTGGCCAAAGCTGTTCACATTTTATCAGTGCTTTGATAGCAATTACATCTGTGACTGTGTGTCGTTTTTTTGTTGGTTTGTTGTTGTTGTTTGTTTGTTTGTTTCTCAGAGTTGATGAATTTCACTCTTCTTTTCAAAGCACTACATTTTCACTTGTTGACTAAAGGTCACTCCAGAAAATAAATCTCTGTATATCTAATTCATGATTTTCCAAGAATTTCTTTTTCCTATTGTACACTTGGCTCTAAAGCAAGTTTTCATGTGGTTCTTAAAGCTGATGGCCTCGCCCTTTTGGGTGCCAGCTTTGTAGACAAAAGTCTCCTCTTTGTCTGCAGGTGCCAATCACCCTCTGGGCTACATTTCTACTGAAGCTGAAGCTGCTGAGGCTGGGCATGGGGCTCTGGGAAAGCATGGCAGTCTGAGTGGTCATCTGTGTCCCCACCCCCACCCCCTTCCACTGTGACACGTCTGGGGACGTTCCTGTCCAGGCAGTCATGTTGGTGAGACTTCATGGGTGTAGATTCTGACACTGCCAGGAGACACCATCTCACAGCAAACGCCCCAAGCCTCTGGCTCTTACAATCTTTCCAGCCCCTCCTCCGTAGTGTCCCCTGAGCCCTAGGCGCAGTGTTCTGTGGATGTGTCCTTTGGGACTGGGCATGACAAGCCTGCCTTTTGATTGGTTGTGGTCTGCGTCTGTTGCAAAGAGAAGTTTCCTTGGTGAGGCGTGACAGCTACACTTATTGGGCTAGACCCTGGAGGAGGAGATGGAGGATTTGGGGGCTTTTTTGTTTTTAAATATTTATTTATTTATTTATTTATTATGTATACAGTGCTCTGGTTGCATGTACACCTGCAGGCCAGAAGAAAGCATCAGATCACATTATAGATGGTTATGAGCCACCATGTAGTTGCTGGGAATTGAACTCCGGACCTCTGGAGGAGCAGTCAGTGCTCTTAACCTCTGAGCCATCTCTCCAATCTTTTTTTTTTTTAAATAGTATTTTTGTTTTTTATTCTCAGGACCAGTTAAGGGTCTGGTCCACACGTGTTATTTAGGGTAGTGATGAGCCCCTCCCACTGACTTTTACCAGTTCCATCTATATGAGGATAAGTCAAAGGTCCTGCTCCACTGTGGCTTTACTTAGAAGACAATTCTCTATGTTAAACTCCTTTGCAGAACTGGTGCTGTAGAGTCCACACAGTGGGGTGCCCTTGACTCTCCTGAACAAAAGGACAGGTGACTCACCAGGACTATAGAAGAGGTTGAGAGGTGCCCTCAGTCCTCTGGGACCTAGTTAATCTTAGAGGACAAAGGGCAATATTGTCCCTTTTAACTCCTCTGTTGACATTTGGAGAGTCCTCTAAATGTGGTTACTGAACACCCAGGAGAGTACAGCCGTCCAGTGCTTTTAACTACTATGATCAGGGCAAAGAGGCTTGTCTGGAGTAGTCTTTATAGTCTGCAGAGACGGGAGTGTTTGTGTTGTGAATGAACGTGAGGGCAAATTAGGAAGGGGACCAAGTGTTAGAAGAGAGAGTACACAGGACAGGGGCACACCTACACAGCCATTTGATACACTGTGTGTGTATGTGGGGGGGGGTAGATACCCCAACAAAGTGATGACTGTGTCCTTTTCCCATTGGCTGAGGTATTTGGCTGACTAGTCTCAAAGCAATTGGTGAACAAGAAATGGAGGAACGGTGAAGGGGTCAGAGCTCAGGCCATCAAATTCCTGGAGTGCCACAGAAGGTCTTTGTACGAACAAAGCTGTGCTCCTGTCTTCCACCCAGAATGCTGGCAGTGGACGCACTTAATAGTGATCTGTCCCGGTGAGGATTAAAACATTTGCACAAAACAAAACAAAACAAAACAAACAAAAAAAAAACTTTCAGGATGGGGACGATAAAAAGATTTTAATTCCTTGTTCTTTTTTTTTTTTTAATTCCTTGTTCTAAACATACGTTTTTATAGTGTTTGATTAGAAAAGGCTCATATTTAATAGTTCATACAAACCTTTGCCTAATTTAAACACCCTTTTCTTCAAACAGGGCTTCGTTGATACTTTGCCTTTCTGCCTCCCTAAAGAAGTGGCCCCGTGGAGTCACTTAGAAACTAGGCCAAAGATCAGAGCTCCTCAGACACGTTGGGCATCTTTGGCATCTGGCAAAGTGTGGAGGGGCACGAGGTCCTCGTGGCCACAGATACACACTAGAGAAACCAGGGGTGTTAGGCACCCAGCCTCGTCTCGTCAAGGGAAGAGCTGTGCTCCTGTTTTCCACAGGAGTGAGTGTAGTTGGTGGTGATCTCCGCTTTCTGTAGGGCCAGGTCACACCCAGATCACCCAGATCATTGTGACTCTTCCTCCCTAGAACTTTCTCTTCTTTTCTTTTTTCTTTGGTCTTTTTTTTTTCTTCCTCTTTTTCCGAGACAGGGTTTCTCTGTGTAGCCTTGGCTGTCCCATACTTGCTTTGTAGACTAGGCTGGCCTTGAACTCCCAGCTATCCACCTGCCTCTGCTTCCTGAGTGCTGGGATTAAAGGCATGCACCACTACACCTGGCTTTTCTTTGCTTTTTCAAGACAGGGGTTTCTCTGTGTAGCCCTGGCTGTCCTGGACTCACTTTGTAAACCAGGCTGGCCTGGAACTCACAGAGATCTGCCTGCCTCTGCCTCCCGAGTGCTGGGATTAAAGGCATGTGCTACCAGGCCCAGTTTAAGGTTTGCATTCTTAAACAGTGCCATTTAATTAAAATACATTAAAAGCTAACAAGAAATAAGCACAGTTTCTCAGTCAACAGAACCCATCCTTAGGGGAGATGCCACATGTACTTTATAGCCCAGTGATCTCTACACTATCTGTAAGACTGATATATACCACATCCTAGGCCCTTAACCTGTAAGAGGTCACACATCTTCACAAAAGAGTTTCAATGCTGTCACCCCTTATGCTTTTATGCACATGAGATTTAGATCATTGTTACCAGGAAGCTTTTTTTTTTTGCCCCAAAGTTGTACTGAACTTAAATATGTCTGAAATAAACTGCCCAGGTCAGACTCTAGAAGTTTGAACCAGTACTATCTAGCTGTGTTGTACTGAACCAGATTTCCTTCTTGCCTCTAACAGATGATGACTCTACTTGCCCTGGTCTTTGTGGTGGTCCCCACACACCTGGAAATCTATTCTTTGGGTTCTACTTGGGATCTGTGCTTTCCCAAAATTCAGCTCTGGACATTTGCAAATTCACACAAGCCTTCAAGGTTAACCATTTCAAAGTGCCAGCTTCCTTTGATACCTGGCTAGTGTTGGAGGCACATGGCTGAAAAACTGTTAAGTCCTTTTAAGAAACACAAGGGTCTGGAGGAGAGGGGTTTTCTCTTGAAGGATCTAAAAGGTGGGCAAGAGACACAGGGACCAGGCCATATTATAGCAGAAAGTCTGTAGGCAGCTAGAGGATTGCTGGCCCATAGTTTTGGGGAGGAAAAGAAAGATTTTTCCCAATAGACCAGAGGTGTCATGGGATAGCCACCAGAGAAAACTGCTCAGATACGAGTTTAAGCCAATGGAAGGTCTTTATTAGCTTCCTGGTGACTACACGGGGTGCTAGGAATCCCAGTGTAGCCCCGAGTCTTTCTCAGGGTGAACTGTTAAGCACAAGAACCATGTCCTGGCTTGACATCCTTCAGTTAAGGGATGGGTGGCTTGAATCCAAATGTGAATGTAGTTCGGTTGTTTTGCTTTTGAAAACCATGTTTATGTTCTATGTCTTTACTCTTTAAAAGGTACTTTATTTTAATATTAAAAAGACACAAAGTTATGGTTGGTAAAGGCTGCCAAGATTCTAATCTACTTTAAAAATTCCCTATAAACAAGCTATCATAAATAGGCTGCTTCGGGTATCAATCAACGTAACTAAAGGTGTGCATTCTTATTTCTTATTGTTGTTGGGTTTTGGGTTTTTGTTTGTTTGTTAGTCTGGTTTTTTTGTTTGTTTGTTTTTCAAGACAGAGTTTCTCTGTGTAACAGTCCTGGCTGTCCTGGACTTACTTTTGTAGACCAGGCTGGCCTCGAACTCACAGAGATCTGCCTGCCTCTGCCTCCCGCAGTGCTGGGATTAAAGGCGTGTGCCACTGGGCCTGGCTACCTCAAATTTTTTTAAGTGTCAACAAGACAGGTAACAAAGCTGCTAAAAAACAAAACAACAACAACAACAAAAGAACCCACTAGATTTTAGAATGGAATGCTGAATTAAATCAGCTTATATACCCTAAAGATGTGACACTGGGAAAAGGTTTTTCTCTTATTTCAACAGAAAGCAAAAGACTGTGGATTCCTTAAAAGTTAATAAAAATTATATTTGACCAGAAAAGACCTCCTGAAAATCATGGCAGCAGACATGAAGAAAGAAACCCAGAAAGAAACAAAACAGGTGATGTGTAGTCTGGTCCTACAGTCCAAATAGATGCCTGTCACCTGCTCAAACTTAGCGCAGAGAATACTCATTAGCTGATGCGTGCACACCACAATTCCATACATATGCTAATGCATCCACAATGTTACCTTAAAAGTGTGTGTGTTTTCACGGGCACAGCAGAAGGACCGAGGAAGCGGAGGAGGCACCACCACCAACAGAACAAGATCTCCTGAAAGGACATCCCTGATCTGGTGGCCGCTACCCAAGGCATGCGCCTGCCACAGACTTCCCCTCCTGTTTTATGATGACCATTTTCCCAACTCTTCACTCTAACCCTGCTACTTCCCAGCCTCTCCCTAGCTCTCCTAACACCCACCACTGGACAGTCTTTGTTAAGGAGACCTACAACGGACACCCCAAAATCATAGGAACCCAGGACTGCCCGCTTAAAAGGATGCCAGACCAGGACTGCGATCCCTCTACATCTGGCCAGTGACTCTCAGGACAAGCTTGACCAGGCCACGGCTTCCCCTGCAGACAGTCCCTGGTACCGGAAACCAGAGAGCTCTGGCCGTACTGACTGCTGAATAGGGAGGGACTTGCATTGTGTTGGGGGAGGAATGCTGCTTCTGTGTCCAAGAATCAGAGCTAGAGGAGCAGGAGATACAAATGCCCAGAGATCGAGATCTTCGGGTGTGCTATGCTCCCCCCATCCCACCCCGCGGTACTCAGACCCTCTGGTAGCTTGTCTTCTCCCTGGCCATTGGAGCCCAACTTTTTCTGGCACCCTGCCTCATCCAATTTCTAACCTGGCAGATAACTACCATTTTAAAAACCACCGCCAATCGGGCTCTGGTTCAAACTGTTCGCAGCGTAGAGGCTACGGTAACAATTCCCCCCCCCCCTTTTTTTTGGTTTGGTTTGGTTTGATTTGTTTGTTTGGTGGTAGTGGTGGTGGGTTTTTTTGTTTTGTTTTGTTTTGTTTTTGTTTGTTTGTGTTTTGGCTTGGTTTTTCGAGGCAGGGTTTCTCAACGTGTAGCCCTGGCTATCCTGGAATCACTCTGTAGACCAGGCTAGCCTCAAACTCACAGAGACCGGCCTGCCTCTGCCTGCCAAGTGCTGGGGTTAAAGGCGTGCACCACCACTGCCTGGCCATCTCAGAAAGGAGGAGCTGTGGGGCACATGAACCATAGAGAGGGAGAAACTGGCCTGGAGCGAGAGTGAGGTTGAGACATGGCCAAATCCTGAAAATCTCTCCCTTCCTGTTCTGCCCCAGAGCATATAGTCTTGCCACTTCCGCCATTCTCCAGGTAGTCACACACCCTGGTGACCAGGACTTGTCCAGTTAGTACCTGGAATTCCTTTGCACGCAAACAAAGCATTCCCAGAACTTCAGCCCCGGTCGATGATGTATATTCACCGGAAAAACCCCTTTGCGCTTCCCCAAGGCTTAAATAGCCTTTATTCCCCCACGTAGAGAGCCGTGTCACTCAAAGGGGTGGGGTGTATCATTGAAAGAGCTGTACTGGAGAGGCCCCCACCCCACCCCACTACCCCGACACTCACTGCCGAATTGGAATCCTGCTGACATAGCCACTAACAGCAGGGTGGGAGACAGAAGCAGTCAGGTCTCTGTGAGTTTGAGGAAAGTGAGTCCTAGGAGACAGCAGTTAGCCAGAAGCAGAGCTACAGGACCAATATTAAGTAAGTGTTGAGACTTTCCCAGAGCTTTACGGACGTTGATGGGTCAGGTCCTTGTCTTAGTCTTGGCAGGAGCTGCTGCCTGTGTGCTGAGTTCTACAACCTGAATGGCACTTCCATCATGGAGTCAGTTGTGCTAAGGTGTGTGTGTGGGGGGGGGCAGGGATGTTACTTTCTCCACTGGTCTTAGTGAATGAGTCCAATCATGGACTCATCCTGTTTTAGTTTAAGATGTAGGGCTTCACTGTTAATCTTATTAGCACGAGAATTAAAGACCCATCCAGTCCTGGGGGAACCAAGAAAACGGAGACTGGTAACAATTATTTCCTCAACCATGGCACCATTTTCTGTAACTACTCCTGATCAATTAGCACAGAGACAACAGGTTGCCTGCAAAGCCATAAGCTATACATAGTTTCCTTTATCTCGTGCAAAGTAGATCTAAGCCCCTTCAATTCTGTTCGACCATTTTTGTAAGGGAATCTAACTGTTGTTTTAACTCAGAAATGGAAACTTTTAATAATTCTAGGTCCTCATCAACCTGTCTGCTTAGTTTAGAAAACAGCAGAGGCTCATTTAGCCAAACCATAGTACATGCCCAGTCAGATTGCTGGTATCCGTACAAATTAACCTGGTATCCGGATGAATTAACCCACAAGGCAGAGGAGCAGGAAAAGGAGTGGTGCCTGGTCAAAGGGTTTGGACATTAGACAAGCTTTAGCCCCTTTATGTCCTGTAGCGTTAATTTGAGCTGCCCCCGTCACAGTGAGTTGGGGTTTTTAGGGGTTTTTCGAGACAGGGTTTCTCTGTGTAGCCCTGGTTGTCCTGGAACTCTCTTTGTAGACCAGGCTGGCCTTGAACTCACAGCGATCTGCCTGCCTCTGCTTCCCGAGTGCTGTGATTAGAGGCATGTGCGACCACACCTGGTTAAATTAGTTGGGTTTTGTTGTTGTTGTTGTTGTTGTTTTGTTTTTGTTTTTGTTTTTGTTTTTGAGACAGGGTTTCTCTGTGTAGGCCTGGATGTCCTGGATTCACTTTATAGACCAGGCTGGCCTCAAACTTACAAAGATCCATCTGCCTCTGCCTCCAAGTACTGTGACTACAGGTGTGCTTGTGAATACTGGGATTACAGCCATGTGCAACCATGCCTGGCTCTAAAAAAAAAAAAAAGTTTTGTTTATTCTTTTTACCTGGCCAGAACTCTGAGGTCTATATGCATCATGAAGTTTTTAATCAATGTCTAAAGCTTTAGCTACTAATTGAAAGGTTTTGGCTATAAAGCCAGGCCATTGTCACGGCCCCCGTTGCTAGGGGGAGGCCAAGTCAGGGAGCGGTTCCTGGAGGAGCTTTTTTAGGTCCTATTAGAGCAGTTTCTGTTCAAGTGTTACCCACACAGAAAACATAGCTTTAAAAACTAGCAAGTACTTTTATCCTCCTCCAGCAGGCCAGATTTTGGTGATGTCATTTTGCCCAGAGTTCTCCGGCGCACTGACCTCCCCTTTGGAACCCTTCCTGGGAAAGGGCTTCTCTAGTTTTGGATTTACTTGCACACAAACCTGGCATCCGGCTGAGATACCGCACACTCTAGGCTGTCCAGTCTAGGTAGAACACACCTTGGTCTGAGCATCTCAGAAAGTTTTGCGGACCCCCACACGAGTAGCCTGGTGAAGGTCAGTTACCATCAGTCCTGCCAGTTGTTTGTGGGAGGATAGACTTTTCCTCTGCTGTCCTCCGTCAACTTGTGGGTCTGAGCTGTTCATTTCTTCTTCACCATGGAGTCTCAGGCAGCACCAGGCGTGGCATGTCATCAGAATAGCAACAGGCCCCACTAGTCTTAAGCTGTCTGTTGGGCAGCCAGGTCAGAGACCCAGCAGTGGAGGACAGCAATTTGCAGTGGAAGGCAA
This sequence comes from Acomys minous, assembly GCF_964271855.1. Taxonomy (NCBI): domain Eukaryota; kingdom Metazoa; phylum Chordata; class Mammalia; order Rodentia; family Muridae; genus Acomys; species Acomys minous. The sequence continues at coordinate 102,228,705 of NC_140489.1, read as the reverse complement.
ACAGCCTCTGGGGGGCGGAAGCACAATTTTTTAAAATAACCTTTTCCCCAGCGGTGAGAAGCCCTCTTTCTTTATAGATCATACTGGATGTTCCCGGTAGCAAAAACATACTGACGGATGGTTCGTGTATATAGTGGTGGACTTTCCTTTTCCCCATCTGAGAGAGAGAGCCTGGGTCAGAACACTGAGGTACCTACCTGGCTTGAGGCCAAATTGCTTCAGCTGAAGTAATTATTGCAGCTCCCACGGACCTGGCTTCCTCCTTCATCCCAGGACAGTCACGGATGAGCACCTGTGGGTCGTCATCAGGCAAGAGGGTTTCTCAAACTGGACTCAAGGGTGGGCCAGGAGTAGGGCCTGGCACTGGGCCACACAGTCCTTAGGCAGCCGCTGTGCCAGTCCTCAGAGGAGCGCCTCAACCATGCATGGGTGCCCTGAGAATAAGAGCTCGAGCCAGAGTTAACCTGTTTGCTTTCTTTCAGTAAGCTAGCAGCTGCTGCCACAGCTCTTAGACTGGTTGGGCTGTCCTGTGGACACAGGGTCCAGTTGTTTGGACAGGTATGTCACAGGGTGTGACCCCATGTCTTTTGTTGAGTCTCCGTCCAGATTAGGGCTCAGTGGCCACCAATCTTGCTATTTCCACAGCCTCTGGCTTTCAGAGACAGCAACATCCAGTTGCACCTGCCTCTCAAGCCTTAAACTTTCTCTTAGTCTTTGGAGTTGGGGTCTGAAGGATGGCAGCAACCCTACAGGCTCCTTTTGCCTCCTCTCAGCTGGTAACCAAGATAGGTAGCCTCTGATGTACAAAGTTGGGCTTTCTTAGCTGACATTTTGTAAGCTAAGTTCTGCAACTTGGGCAGCAGTCCCTCGGTGGCCCTTTTAAAACCTGTTTTCCCAGGAAACCTCTGGCTGAAGGGCAGGAAGTCTGCATTTAGCATCTTTAAATCTTGGGGCAGCCTGGTCCAGCCATGTTGCCCACCACAACGTCTTTCTGGATCTGTCCATGTGAAAACAAAGACGGGTTGACTCAGCTCCACCAGTGGGAGGCCGAAGAGGACATCTTTCAGGTCCCAGACAGTGGACACCTGTTTCTCTGGAAGAACCAGACTCCTGAGGGTCAGAGGTCATGGGTTTCCTCAGAGACAGGAGAGGTGTGTTCTAGGGTGAGAGCAGGGCTCCGGGACGCCTGTCTCTTTAAGCCAGGCAATATGGACTGCATCCCCGCTATTGTTTCCAGGGTCGTTGGTATTGTTTAATCTGGAAAGAGGTAGCTGAACTGGTTAGTTGAACAATTGTAGGAGCCTGGTATTGGGCCAGTCCTGGGGCGTTGGTTTCTTCTGACACAGGGTGAGACACCCTTTGCTAGATACCTGAAAGTCTATCTGCCACTCATCATTAGAGAAGGCGATGGTGAGCTGGGTGTGGTGGCACACGCTGTTAATCCCAGCACTCAGGAGGCAGAGAAGATGGAATCTCTGTGAGTTCTAGGCCAGCCTGGTCTACAAAGTGAGTCCAGGACAACCAGGGCTGTTACACAGAGAAGGCCTGTCTCAAAAAACAAAACAGAACAACAAAAAAGGTGCAGAGAAGCTGGACACGGTGGTGCATGCTTTTAGTCCCAGCACTCAGGAGGCAGAGGAGATGGAATCTCTGTGAGTTGGAGGCCAGCCTGGTCTACAAAGTGAGTCCAGGACAACCACGCCTAGTACACAAAGAAACCCTGTCTTGAAAAACCAAAAGGAAGGCCGGGCGGTAGTGGCGCATGCCTTTAATCCCAGCACTCGGGAGGCTGGGATTACAGTAGTGCACCACCACCACCTGGAAAGAACTTTTTAAAATAGCAAGGCCATAGTTAGCAATAATCCTGAACCGCGCCTGTAACACACGCCTGTAATCCCAGCACTCAGGAGGCAGAGGCAGGTGGATCTCTGTGAGTTCAAGGCCAGCCTGGTCTACAAAGCGAGTCCAGGACAACCAAGGCTACACAGAGAAATCCTGTCTCGAAACAAAACAAAACAAAACAAAACAAAACAAACAACAACAAAAATACTGAACCAGAGCTCTAGATTATATTGGTTGAAAAGCAAGATGGCTCAGCAGTTAAGAGTGTTTGGTGTTCTTGTAGAGGGCCTGCCTTGAGTTCCCAAACCTACATCAAGCACCTGTGGGATTAAATGACCTCTTCCGGCCTCTGTAGGTATCACATGCATGTGATGTACATACCAACAAGCAGGCATGCACCTACACACATGAAATAAGGATAAAAATAAATACATATCTTTAAAAGTAAGTAGTCTTGGGCTGGAGAGATGGCTCAGTGGTTAAGAGCACCGCTGCTCTTGTTGAGGACTTGGGTTGAGTCCCAGTATCCGTTGGTTGCTCACAAAACATCTTTAAGTCCAGTTCCAGCAGATCCAACACCTGTTTCTAGCGTCCTTCTTTAGACAAGATCTTAGTACTTCTCAGCCTTTTGGCTAAAATTAAATATAGGACCAGACTGACCTTCAACTTGAGATCTCACCTTGACTAAGTATTGGTTTTCTGAGCATGAGCCACAACAGCCAGCTATAATTTTCACCTTTCCTCTCCGAGGATCCCATCCTCTACTCAGTCTTTCAAAGGACATCTGTATCAACCACACTTTCTGAGGCTCTTCATACAAGTAAATGTCTTGTCGAGTAGTGGTGGTGGTGGCAGCACATGCCTTTAAAACCCAGCACTTGGGAGGCAGGTGAGACTCTGAGTTCAAGGCCAGCCTGGTCTACGGAGTGAATTACAGGACAGCCAGCGCACTACACAGAGAAACCCTGACTCAAAAAACCAATAAGTAAAATAAAAGATGTTTTTATTTCTTCTGATTAATTTATTCATTTAGAGATGGGTTCACAGTGTGTAGATGTCTCAGGCCTGGGACTCACAGAGTCTGTCTGCTCTGCATCCTGCAGGATTAAAGGCATACACCACCGTGCCTGGCTTTACCTTTGTTCTAAATTATAAAGATTCCAGGCATAGAGACGCACACCTGGAATCCCAGCACTGGGAGAGGCAGAGGCAGGTGGATCTCGGTGAGTTCAAGGCCAGCCTGGTCTACAAAGCAAGTCCAGGACAGCCAAGGCTACACAGAGAAACCCTGTCTCGGGGTGGGGATGGAGGTGGAAGAGAGATCTGGGTCCTTCTGTGTTGCAAACGCCACCATATCCAGCTCAAATTTTGGTTTTATCTGGGTTTTCTTAAGATTAGAGGCAGGTTATGGACATCTGACAAGAAGAGGGAGTGAAGGGATTCTCTGTTCTTTTAGATGCTTATCAAATGGTGGGTAACTTTGACCCACCCACTACCAGTGACCTCACTGTATTCATTTACTAAGATGGGGTTTATCAGGGTTCTTTACTAAAAAGTTAGTGGTTTTCCTTAGTAACTAAATAATCACTTTTGCAAAGGAAGAGGGTTTTTTGTTTTTCGGGGTGTGTGCGCGTGCGTGCGTGCGTGCGTGCGTGCGTGCGTGCGTGCGTGTGTGTGTGTGTGTGTGTGTGTGTGTGTGTGTGTGGTTTATGCTTGTTGAGGTTTAACGCATTCTCATTTGTCAGGTGTCAGGTGTCTTCTCTGACTGCTTCCCACCTTTTTGGGGGGAGGGACGGGAGGGGGGGAGTAGCTCCAGGTGGCCTGGAACTTGCTCTGTCAACCTGAACTCACTGACATAACGCTGCTTCTGCTTCTTCCCTTGGAATTCTGGGATTAAAGGTGTGAACATGGCCACCTATTTTTTTTGAAGCAGGGTCTCTCTCTCTCTCTCTCTCTCTCTCTCTCTCTCTCTCTTTCTCTCTCTCTCTCTCCCTCCCTTCCTCCCTCCCTCTTTCTCTCTCTGAAGCGAGAGCTCTTCAATTCAGCTAGGCTGGTGGCCAGCAAGCTCAGCTCAGGAATCTACCTGTCAGTTTACAGATGCACATTGCCCTGTTCTCCTATTCTGCCTTCACAAGGGTGCTGCTGGGCCTCAGAACTCAGGTCCTCAAGTTTGTACAGCAGCTGTCACCTACTGACCGAGCCATCTTCCCAGCTCCACATAGGAAGGCAGCAGAAATAATGCAGATGTGATGTTCTTCATCTAATTTCTGATTTTATCGCTTACTTTTTTCAATATGAGTTCAGGATTTCCACTTTGCTTATTTAATCAGTTATAATCCAATCCTAGGTATTTTTCTGCTATTACAAGTGTGGACCACCATACCTGGGTTTTTGTTATTGTTTTGGTTTTGGTTTCTTCATGTCAGGGTTTCTCTGTGTACCCTGACTATCCTGGAACTCACTCCCTCCCTCCAAATGCTGGGATTAAAGGCATAGGCCACCAATGCCCGGGACTACACTTCGTTTTGTGTGGTGCCAGGAATCAAACCAGGGCCCATGTGTGCTAGGCAAGAGCTCTACCATCTGAGGTATACCTCAGCCCATGTCCTATCATTTTAAGGCTTATAGTGTTCCAGATTTTGCCAGTTGGCTTTAATGTCCCTTTGAGATGATCTTATCAGTCATTGAGAAACAGTTGGCTTTCTTGCATAAGAATATTCCTGGTACAGCTTGTACTTTGCCTCCAGTCCTAAAATAATCTATTTCTCCGAGCAACTATTATCTTTATTTATTTACTTATTTTTGAGACAGGGTCTCCCTGTGTATCTCTGGCTGTTCTATGTAAACCAGGCTGACCTTGAAGTCATAGCGACCTGCCTGCCTTTGCCTCCTGAGTGCTGGGATTAAAAGCATGCACCAACATACCCAGGTTTTGGGTTTGTTTTTTAGTGTCAATGGTATTTAGAGACCCAAAATCTATGCATAACAACTTACTGAAGGGCCACTGTTCAAGGCCCTCCCAAAAGAATTACTTCCATACCTATTCATATCTATGTGTATATAGCACATGCCAATAACATCTCCTGTTCCAATTCACTGCCACCACATTTGCCTGATTGATTGATTAATTGATTGATTAAGAATCTCATATAGTCCAGACTGGCCTCATCATAAGCTGATGATATTTTTTTAAGATTTATGTATTTTATTATACTTTTTTGTACATGAGTGTTTTGCCTCCATGTGAGTGCCTGATGTTGGAAGAGGCCAGAAAGAGCCTCAGATCCCATGGGACTGGGGTTACAGATGGGTATCGGTTCTGCAAGAGCAACATGCGCTCTTAAGCTCTAAGCTTGTCTCCAGCCCAGTAGCTGATGATCTTGACCTCCTGCTAATGGTCCTGCTCCACTTTTCGAGGACTGAACTTAGGATGGTGTTAGGAATCAAGCCCAGGGCCTGTGCCTGCTAGGCAAGTGCTCTACCACCTCACCCAGGCCTAGCCCCAGGGTTTCTTTCTTACTTTCTCCTTTTCCACTCATCTAACACTTTTCTCCAATAGGGGAAAAAATGGCTTGTACTTTTCTTATTGGCGTCATCTCTTTGTTTGTGGCTAAGCCTCTGTCTCAGAGCTTGAGTCTGCACTGTGTGACTGCTGCATGTATCCTCCTTATGTGGGCTCTGACAGGGGCTCTTGGCTACCTCTATGGTGGAGGACCTTACCTCAGGGGCCCCGCCTCTTCTTCCTCTTATAGAGATGGCTTCCTCGCTGCACTCTGCCTCTAGCACACCTCCTCATCCCTTCCAGTCTGTGAGGGCGCCTTCCAAGACTGTGACCTCCATCCTCTCACTTGAGTCACCACAGCCCACCCAGCTACAGCACACAGTGTCCTTGCTCTGCTCCACACGATGGCTTTATTAGTAAATTATTAAGAACCTGGGAAGGGTGGAGGAGCTCTGAGAATTATAACTGCAACCTGGCGTGGTGGTGCACACCTAGAGTTCCAGGGAGGCGGAGGCAGGGGGAGCTGAAGTTTGGGGCCAGCATGTGTAGCCTTGACTGTCCTAGACTCGCTTTGTAGACCAGGCTAGCCTTGAACTCACAGCGACCCGCCTGCCTCTGCCTCCCAAGTGCAGGGATTAAAGCCGTGCGCCACCACCGCCTGGCTCACTCTTTTATACACAATGTGCTTTAGTACTTTTCTTCATAAAATTCTGGTTCTTTTTTTTTTTTTTCTTAGACAGACTCTTGCTATATAGCGCAGACTCCTGACTGTTGGGATTACAGGTATGGGATGCAATATCCAGTGAAATACTAGTTATAGTAACATGTATACAGGCTGGAGTGGGTGGATCTCTGAGTTCAAGGCCAGCCTGGTCTACAGAGTGAGTTCTAGGACAGCCAGGGCTGCATGGAGAAACCCTGTCTAGAAAAACAAAACTAAACTAAAGAAAGGACAAAACAAACAAAGAAACAACCTCCCCCCAAAATGTAAAATTTCAGCTTTTTGTTTGTTTTTGAGGGGTTTTGGCTATTGGGGTTTCTTTTATATTTTACTTAACTTTAATCTATGTATATTGGTGGGAGGGTGTCAGATCTTGGAGTTACAGACAGTTGTGAGCTGCCATGTGGGTGCTGGGAATTGAACCCGGGTCCTTCGGAAGAGCAGGCAGTGCTCTTAACCACTGGGCCACCTCTCCAGCCCTGGCTTTTGGTTTTTAAGGGCAGGGTTTCTCTGTATAGACTTGGCTGTCCTAGACTTGATTTGTAGACTGGGCTGGCCTCAAACTCACAGCGATCCACCTGCCTCTGCCTCCCAAGCACAGGGATTAAAGGTGGGAGACACACACCACTTAGCTAGTTTTCAGCTTTTGTATCACTATGGCAAAATAGCTGAGACAGCTAACTTCAAAAGAGGAAAGGAGATGTCCGCCATCACGGACCGCAGGAACGCCGCTGCTCCCTCCCAGCCAGGCCCCGTCCCAGTCCACCCTCCTCTACCTTCGTAGCATCCCCACCTGGCTGACCTTGTCTAACGACATAAAGTTGCTATTTACAAACTGGCCAAGAAAGGCCGACTCCCTCCCAAATCACTGAGGTCCTGGGGGACACATACGGAGCAGAGTGCACAAATCCAATTTTTGGCTGGTGATAAGATCTGGAGAGTACCTAGGTCCAAAGGCCTTGCCCCGATCTCCTTGAGGATCGGCACCATTTAATCAAGAAAGCAGTTGCTGTCCACAAGCATCTTGAGAGGAAGAGGAAGGAGGAGGATGCTAAATTCCATCTGATGCTGATGGAGAGCGGACTTCACTGACTTGCTTGCTATTATGAGACTAATGAGGTTGGGTACTCCCACTCAGCCGGAAATACGAGTCATCCACAGCGATGCTGCTCCAGCGGCATACGTTTGCCTTGTGCAATAAATCACTTTAGTTATTTTATAAGAGGGAAGGTCTGGTGCTTTGGGCTGTACACTCCTAGTGACTTAAGAGTCCCCACTGAAACGCCCACAGCAGAAGCCATTTGTTTATTTACGTGACTGTTTGAGACAGCATATCTTTGTGTAGCCCTGGCTGTCCTGGAATCAGCTCTGTACACCAGGCTGCCTCTGCCTCCTGGCATGTAGTGAATATAAAATAGGATCGATGTTTATTATTAGCCTCCTAACTGTTGTAGCGGTATTATCTAACCCACAATCACAATCAACACACAGACACCTGATTTTAGAACTGTCTCACCTATGGCATGGCAGATATTGCTCCCTAGGCTACCTTTGCCTTCCAAGCCCCCACATGGCCTCTGTTCTAATCAGTTCTCTGTGGGCTGCCTATCATCCGTAATTCCAAAACACTCGCTCACGTTCTGCATTTCCCATGTATGGGGATCTGGCCCTGCGCTCCTCTCCGTGCTAACCCATCTCAGCGGTGCTCGGCTTCCTTCCTCCCACATGCCTGTCTTCCCTCTTCCCATGATCCTCCTGTTCCCAAAGCCTTCGAACCGCCCACCTTCCTCCTGCCCTACTTTTTATTGGTCAAACAGGACTAATTTCTTAGGCAAGGTTTACACAACAAAGACAGGTATAGTGAGATCTTGGGGAACCAATAATTAACATCAGGGTATATATTCTCAAACCAGTCTCTAATTCTGGGATTAAAGGTGTGTAATACCACCTCATAGGCTAAGCTTTTTCTTTCTTTCTTTCTTTCTTTTTGCGGTTTGTTTTTTTTTAAAGCAGGGCTCCATTTAGTCACACATGCCTTAATCCTAGGAGTTGGGAGGCAGAGGCAGGTAGATCTCTTCAAGTTCCAGGCCAGTCTGATCTACACAGCAAGTTCCAGAATGCCCAGGGCTACATAGAGAGATATTGTCTCAAGAAACCAAATTTTAAAAAATAAATAAAAATTAAATATAGCCAGGTTTGGTGGTATATGACAGTACTCCAGCACTCTGGAAGGCAGAGGCAGGTGGATCTCTGTGAGTTCGAGGCCAGCCTGGCCTACAAAGTGAGTCCAGGACAGCCAAGGCTGCACAGAGAAACTCTGTCTCGAAAAACAAAACAAAACAAATCAAAAATAAAAGCGGCAAGTCTTGCCTTGCTGAGCCCTAGAGCACTTCTGTGTGGATCCTCTTTGTCTGAGTCTCCCAAGAAATGCCCTCCTTCCAGAAGTATCAAGAATGTCCTAGAAAACACCATAGTGGGTCTGAAGCTTTAGCTCAGTTGGTAGACAGCTTGCCTTGCATGTATAAGTCCCAAGTTTCATCTTTTGCACTGCCTTAGCCAGGTGGGCACATGCAAGTAGTCCTAGCACTTTAGAAGATTAGAGGGGGCTGGAGAGATGGCTCAGCAGTTAAGCACATCGATTGCTCTTCCAGAGGACCCAGGTTCAATTCCCAGCTCACAACTGTCTGTAACGCCAGTATCTGATACCCTCTCAAGACACACATGTGAGCAAAATACCAATGCATATAAAATAAATAAATTTAAAAAAAAGAGTGAGGTTTTAGAGATGGCTCAGTGGTTAAGAGTGCCACCTGCTCTTCCAGAGGTCCTGAGTTCAATTCCCAGCAACCACATGGTGGCTCACAACCATCTATAATATAATCTGATACCCTCTTTTGCAGATAAAGCATGCATATGCAATAAATAAAATAAATAAATCTTTTAAAAAACGCCAGGAGTGGTGGCGCATGCCTTTAATCCCAGCACTCGGGAGGCAGAGGCAGGCAGATCGTTGTGAGTTCAAGGCCAGCCTGGTCTACAAAGGGAGTCCAGGACAGCCAAGCTACACAAAGAAACCCTGTCTCAAAATAAATAAATAAATAAATAAATAAATAAAAAGAAAAATAAAAAAAAGAAAAGAAAAGAAAAAAAATGCCTTACAAGATTAGAAATTCACCGCCTGATGGTGGCACACACCTTTAATCCCAGCACTTGAGAGGCAAAGGCAGGCAGATCTCTATGAGTTCGAGGCCAGCCTGCTCTACAGAACAAGTTCTAGGACAGCCAGGACTACACAGAGAAACCCTGTCTTGACAACAAAAAGAAATTCAATCCAGGCATGACTGTGCACACCTCGGAAGCAGAGGCAGGCAGATATGAGTTTCAAGGGCAGCCTGGTCTACGGAGTGAGTTTCAGGTCAGCCAGAGCTACACAGAGAAAGCCTATCTCGAAAAACCAAAACAAACAAACAAACAAACAAACAAACAAAAAGAGGCCAGGTGTAGTGGTGCACACCTTTAATCCCAGCACTGGGGAGGCAGAGGCAGGCAGATGGATGTGAGTTTAAGGCCAGCCTGGTCTACAGATCAAGTTCCAGGACAGCCAGAGCTACATAGCAAGACCCTGCCTCAAAAACAAAGACAAGGAATACAAGGACCTATGAGCCAAGAAGTTAAAGTGAGGTCCGGGTCACACTGTTGCACAGGGCTCCCCAGGAATCCAGTTCCATCTACCTGTGTCTCTTTGGTCATCCCCTAAGACCTGAGAGTTTGCAAGAGTGGAGAGACCCACAGGCTTTCTGGGAAGGCTTGGAGGTCACTGAAGATGGGCCTTGCCTGCAAAACCGGCATTGCCCCTGCTTACAATGAACAATGCCATACAAAACAGAGAGACGTGGCGATGTCAGGGTTTACACTGAGGTTGCTAAGGGAAAACTACTTCCTGGTCAAAGGAATAGAATTGGGGATGAGATGGCTCAGCAGTTAAGAGCACTCCCTCCTCCTACAAGGTTGAATTCCCAGCACCCTTGTGGACCATCTGTAACTCCAGTTCCAGGAGATCTGATGCCCTATTCTGGCCTGTACTCAGCACATGCATACACATAAAATAAAAATAAAGCTTAAAAACAAAAAAAGCCCCTGGTCTTAAATAGAGACAACATTCTAATTTGTCCTGTTTACAACGCTATATACTACTCTCCCCTCCCTTAGGAGTTAATCCAATGATCTCCTCCCCTGACCCTGAGGGGTCCCCCTCAGAAGAGCTGATGTACCTGAAGACAAGTTAAGGACTCTCCTCCATGAGATCACGCACTCAGACCAGAAGCTCTTACAGATAACTTCCTTTTCTGTCCTTCCTTAGATGTCAGCACACTTGTCGCGTTATCCTGGGTATTCTCTGAGGCCCACTCTCCACTTTTATTTCTCTCTTTTTAAAAAAAAATTTTTGACAGGGTTTCTCTGTGTAGCCTTGGTGGTCCTGGAGTCACTTTGTAGACCAGGCTGGCCTCAAATTCACAGAGATCCACCTGTCTCTGCCTCCTCGGTACTGGGATTACTGGCATCCACCATGGTGCCTGGCTTCTACACTTTCTGTAATGACCTCCATCGCTGACCCTTACTCAATAGCATGCCTTTCTTTCTATGTATGCTTTCTTGCATGGGTGTGTACCACATGCAAATCTGGTAACTATGAAGATCAGAAAAGCGGATCAGAATCCCCCACAACTGGAGTTACAGATGATTGTGACCATCATGTGGATGCTGCGAAGTGAACCCAAGTCCTGTGCAAGAACACAGGTTTTTGCCCACTGAGCAACCACTCCAGCCCCTGGAAGGCAGGAAGTGACTGCAGTCTGGATGGGCATCAGCCTTGTTCCTCCACAGCACTAGCCTGCCCAGCAGGAGAAAGGGAGTGAAAGGTGACTCATGAAGTCACACATCTATAGCCCAGTCACGTGGGACACTGGGGCAATAGGACCATGTCATCCCAGGGGTTTGTGGCCAGCCTAGCCAACAGTGGGAACTAGCTCCTGTTGTGATCTCTGTTGTGATCTTTGTGGCTCCCCAAGTTCTGACACCACAGATGTGCTCCCCTACATGGTGTGTGTGCATGTGCCATGGGGTACTAGAGTCATGTTTTTGCTATCTGACTTTCCTGTATGCCTGCCCTGGGGATGGAACTCAGGTAAGTGGGCTTCACAGCCATCTCACTGGCCTACACTTTACTTCTCTAGCCAAACTTGGGGTGGAGGTTGAGGCACACGGGGTATGGAACAGCATGAGCTGTTGCTTAACCCTCAGATCTGCCTGGCCCCATGTCTCTATTGAGATCCAGGAACTTGTGCACAGCTGCTCTGAATGGCAGGACGGGGCCAAGCAGGGAAGCACTGCATCTGGGAGGCAGCGCCTTATTAGTACTCTCCTCACCACACAAGCCAGTGCCATTCCTCCAGTTATATCCTTTCTCTGGCCTCAACAGTAAAAATCTCAAAGCAGTTCTTGTGTTGACAACTGAAATTGGCAGGTGATGGGATGAGACTTCAAAAACCAACGAACCTAACTCTGCCCCCCGCCTCCAGCCACCTGCAGAGACTGGAGGCCACAAGTCCTCCGCCTCAGTAGAGGAAAACACCTACACACAGAGATTCTATCTTCTCCAGGGGACGGGTAGCTACTTGAAGGAACACAGAGGACAGACAGGAGGTTTAACAGCTATTTTTATTCCCTAGGAACAAAATGCACGAGGAAACTCCAAAAGGAAATAGGTGCACAGATGACAGAATGACACGAGGGTGCCCCGGTTTAGGAGTTCACAGTACAGCACACTGTGTAAGGGTCTCTTAAGTACCACCTGAGGAGGGGTGGGGCCTGTGATGTAGAAAACTTGTCCCCTCTACACTAGGGACACCAAAGCCTCCCTCTCAAGAATCAAAGTAGGCAGAAAGAATGAGAGGGATTACAGCTAACCTGCAAGTGAGCGCAGGAGCCCACGGGGGCTGAGATGACCCAGGTTGACTTGGGAGTGAGGGAATCAGCCCCATGCTTACTGGTGGAGCTGGTCAATCTTGCTAAGCCAGGCCGCAGGGCAGTTGTAAGAAATACTGCTCCTACTCACTCCAAAGGTCCCTGGTCATACTTAGTCAAAAGCCACCCTTTTCTCGGAATATTCATTTATTTCCCCACTTGTAACATAATTCTGTACCTTACAAACCTGATCCTAAGAGAAGACTGGCAAGGGATAAGGAAAAACTGTCTCACCCTTGCATGCAACAGCTTCCATGGAAGTGAAAACATTAAAGATCAAGGTCCTCTGCTATGGGCTAGGTCGTCCTGGGCGCAGAGCACTGCAGAGCACCCCAGTGACTCATCTCTGCACTATAAAATGCCCTCTGGCTGCTCTTCTGCTCTGAGGACAGACTGGAGGCTTGCGTTCCCATCACTGGTCACAGGGAGGTCTCCTGGACAACGTAGGCAGGGCTGCGCGGCTGGTGGACAAGGCTGTCTTCGGCCATCCTCTCTTTGCTGTCATGCAGCGCTCCATTCCTCATCTTCTCTGCAAACAGGTTGGGGACCACGGGAACATCCTGGGAAACACAAAGGACAGAGATGAGGATGGGCAAGGGCAGGCGGAGCCAAGGTGAGGCAGTCCACTTCAGACCTTCCCAGAAGGGAGCCAGGCAGGCCCAGTGTGGGGAGCAGGAGGGCAGTAGAATGGCCACACAGGACAGCAGGCCTCACCTGGCTGTGGCTTCTCCAGCGAAGCCGCTTCTGGCAGGATAAGGGCAGGAGTGCGAGGAGCTTTGGCAACACAGGGTAAATGGTGCCGGGGTTCAGGGCCCGGCCCCGCATTCCCCCTGAAGGCAAAGGTGCTTGTCAGTCAGAGCCCCTCAGAGCAGCAAGCACCCTGCTCTCCCTGTCTGAGGCCTCAGTCCTCCAGACCACTCAGATGTCAGCAGAGAAGATGACTGGCTGCTGCTGACACTCCGTGTCCCAAGGGCAGGGTCCCACCTCCCCCAGACTAAAAAGTCCCTGTCAGCTCCTGTTTTTTCTGTGTGGCAATCCCATGCCCTCACCGGTGAGCAGACTGACAACCAGGCCCACTACGATGACTGTGGTGGAGTTGTGCGCACTGTACCACAAATAGGACAGGGAGTAGAGGCGCTGCAGCCCTGTGGGCCTGGGTGGGAGGAAAAGACAGTGAGCAGTGCTTTGGCAGGGCATTCTTCAGGCGCTTCGAGCCACCCACTACCTACAAGGTCTTAGAACCCAACCTAAACCTGCTTACGGCCTACGGTGACCCCTCCCCTTAGAAAAGCTGAGCTACCACCCGAGGAGAAAGACTGAGCCCTGCCTCACTTGGATAGTGTGGTGGAAGGCATCAGGGTGGTCACAGTGGCGATGGTCAGATTGCTGGGCAGGAAGGAGCTGGACCCATTAAGGGGAGGGGACGCCGCGGCAGAACTCATCCTGCTCACTATGCTCCCGATGCCGATCCAGAAGGCCATGGTGAGTCCAGCCAACAGGCCTATGATGGCACCCTGCCCAGAGACACTGTCAACTCTGTCACAGGCCAACCACAGACCTCCCCAGCAGCCCAGTTCCATCCACATGCATATCTGGGGAGCCAGATGAGCCACTCACAGGAGGGTTGGCACATGGAAAGAACATCCCAAGGCAGAAGAGGCCCAGCAGTGGCCCTCCAACCATGCCAAAGATGCTGAGTGCCGCCTGAAGTTGACGGAAACAGAGAAAAGAACACACAGGGTCAGAGACCCCAGCCTCAATGTCCAGTGACATCAGCTGCTGATTTCTTCCAGAGCAGGAATGGCTGTGGAGATGCACTCTGGGCTCTGAGGCAGAACTCTAGGTCTCTCTATGCTAACAACATCCTAGAAATGACACTGGGGCTCTTGGCCACTTGAGAGTCTGTTTATAGTTAAAGGCTAAGAATTTATGGGGCTAGTGAGATGGCTCAGGGGATAAAGGTGTTTGCTGTCAAGGCTGACAGCCTCGGTTCAATGTCCAGGACCCACATGGTGCAAGGCAAGAACCTCCACTTGAATACTAGCATGAGTATCCACACACAGGAAATAACTAAATGTACTTTTCTTTTTTTGATTTTTTTCAAGACAGGGCTTTTTTTGTGTGTAGCCCTGGCTGTCCTGGAAGTAGCTCTATAGACCAGCTTGGCCTTAAATTCAGAGATCCATCTGTCTCTGCCTTCCAAGTGCTGGGATTAAAAGGTATGCACCAAAAGCTGGGTGTGGTGGTACACACCTGTAATCCCAGCACTGGAGGCAAGGCAAGTAGATCTCTGTGAGCCCAGCCTGGTCTACAAAGTGAGTCCAGGACAGCCAGAGCTATAACACAGAGAAACCCTATCTCGAAACCCCCATTCCCTCCACCCCCCACCCCTCACACACAAAAAATGTATGCATCACCAAGCCCAACTTAATTAGATCCCTCTCAAAACATATGTCTTCATTTCCTGTTTCAAACATATCCTCCCACCCCCTGTCAAGGGCTTCTTTCTCGTCTCCACAATCACTACCTGGAGCACTGATCCCAGATAAGAAGAAATATAGGCCATTCCCAGGCATAGCAGTCCATAGGCAAAGGCTGGAGAGAAACAAGAGAGGAAATAAACTGATGAGCAACACACCCTCCAACCAAACTACCATGTCTGTACCTCCCAGCCCCGGCTGCTCTGTCCTCAGCCAGAGACCCTCATTCCTGCATGCAGTACATGAAGGCTGTGTGCTGCATGAGGCACGTGCTGAGGCCAGGACAAACAATCTCAGAAGAGCGGTAACAGTGGTCAGGGTCTATCTCAAAATAAACAAGACTTAAGAGCAGCCCTACCAAGGATTCGAGAAAGCATGATGGCGCGGGTTTCTGTCAACTCAGGGAACCAAGGTTGGACCAGGTCTTCCATCGTGACAGTTGCCAGTGAATTGAATGCCGAGGATATGGTGCTGCAGGAGGGCAAAGAGACGTGCTGGGTCAGCTCTGAGAGCCAGGAAAAGCAGAGCTAAGGACGCTACACAGGCATAAAGATAAGACACCACCCTGTCCATAGCCCAGGCTACCCCAGAGGTTTGAAGGCAAGCCTTTTCTGATGAAAGTACAGATTTGACCAAGTAGATGACTGATACTGTCAAATGAAAGTTTGTCTTGGGAGAAGCTAAACTGTGCCCTGCCATCCAAGACAGATGGGCACACTGTTCCAGCTGCAGGAGTTACCTGAGGGATCCACTGAAGAGGCAGGCAACGAAGAGCCCAGGCAGCCCTGGCATGTCCTTCAGGAGGTCCATCACAAAGTAGAGGACTAACTGCAAGCACAACAGAGCACTCAAAGCAACGCCACCTTCTGCTTCTGTGTGGAGAAGCCCCTGGACACACCCTTGGCAACCCGGAACCTGGGTGCACCAGGAAGGGGAGCCAGACATGAAGGCATCTGCCTCAAGTAGGGAGAAATGGGCTCTGAAGAGCAACCACACACAGCCCAATCAGGGCCACCTCCGATGAGCAGTGTGAGGTCAGCATGCTGCCTACCTCACCAAACCTGTCTTCTGTAAAATGAGGCTATTGGGAAGCTTAGATGAGAGCAGGCAGGTAACAGTTTCCAACAGAGCATGAGGGGAGTTGGTATCAGTTGGTCCCCACCCATCAAATGGGGTGATTAGATAAGATGGAGACCGGAATCTGACATGCTAGACAGCTGGGAACTCAGGGCAGCAAAGAACTATTCATCTGTTTTTTCCAGTTCAGCCACACAAATGCTCCGCTTAGGGACCCGGACTAGCTTCTCACGAGCACAAGAAGGCGGCAGAGTGGCCTTCTCACCTGGTCAGGGGCTGCTTGCTCTTGCTGGGGGCTCATATTATATTCCTTATAGTAGGCAAACATGACCAGGCCAATGAGGCAACTCAGACAGAGGGCCACTTGCTGGCAGGGGAACACTGCATAGCAGGAGCTGCAAGAGACCAAGATGACATTAACAGACTCTTACACATGCCTGTCTGAACTCCATAAAGTCCCCAGTAAGGGTTGGGCACCCTGAATCCTGTCCCATCCCGTTGCCTTTAGGGAAGCCCTTCCCAAGTGCTTTCTCCAAACCTTCCCATCCCGGCACTCACAGCACAGCAGCCTTCTCTGAGTGGGAACTGAGGTAGCGCTGCACCTGAGCCTGATTCACTCCATACAAGGAAAGCATCATAAAGACACCCCCAAAGGCCAGAGTCCAGAAAGTATGACGCACAAAGGGGTCGGGATCCAGCCTGTAATAAAAATACTACCTGGTGAGCAAGGTGCGGTGCACACCTGAGGTGCACTGGGGAGGCTGGGGGTCCAGGACAACCAAGACTACGCAGAGAAACCCTGTCTTGGAAAACAAACATAACAAAACCACCTGGTCACTGCCATAGCCAAGATGTTCATCTCTATGGTAAGAGAGGTCAGTGAAGAACAAAACTGAGCCACCACCTCTAGGCCATGAGAATGACAGAAGCACGGAGCCAGGAGACTCAAGGGGTGGCTCAGGAAGCCTAGCCTCATCTCAGGCATGCATCAAGGCAATGTCCCGGCCTATAAACACCAGCCAGGCCCCCACCATCACCTTTCTCCCTATTTGGGGTTTGCTAGCTTTCTGCTTACAGACCAGGCTCTGAAATGGACTCAGCCCCTAGGTGCTATAGATACCAGTCAGGGAAAGCACATACTTACTCAAGTTTAGCGATGTGACCATGCTTGGAAGCCACATCCCAGACATGCCCTAAGCCACCCACTCTGGCCGATCCTACAATGATGACCACCAGCTGCCCTAGGAACATGACCAGGGTTTGAAACACATCTGTCCAGATGACAGCCTTCAGCCCACCCTGCAGGAAAAACAGTATCTGTCAAAAACGTCAAGTCAGCCAGAGGAGGTGGACACTACACCACCAAGAAAGCCCTTGCACAGTCCTGACACTGCTGGAGTCACTGCACTTCCTACTTTCATAGCCCACACTTATCTTTTCCACCCTGCCCCACCCTGAAACGTCATCCCCTTTCTTGTGTCTGTTATGCTATCCCCTTTCCTTTCCCCATCTTCCTGCCATTATCCCAGGAACTACTGAAATTACCAGTGCAGTGTAGATGTTGCAGACGATTCCTAGGGCCAGCACAGACAGCCATAGATCAAATCCAGTCACTGTCAACAGATAAAAGTCACACTCCTCTCTCTAGAAGGTCTTTCAGGGAAGCCTTGCTGAGGGTAGCTACTCAAATCACAGAGAAGGTGCCCCATGCCCTCAATCCCAGCATTCTGGGAGGCAGAGACAGGTGGGTCTCTGAGAGATTAGCCTGGACTATATAGCAAAGAGCCAGAACAGCTGGCTACATAGAGACTTTGTCTCAAAAAACAAACAAAAATCCACCATAAAAATGAGGCAATTCAGCCGGGCGTGGTGGCACACGCCTTTAATCCCAGCACTCGGGAGGCAGAGGCAGGCGGATCGCTGTGAGTTCGAGGCCAGCCTGGTTTACAAAGTGAGTCCAGGGCAGCCAAGGCTACACAGAGAAACCTTGTCTCGAAAAAACAAAACAAAACAAAAAAACAAACAAACAAACAAACAAAAAAGGCAATTCATCACTAAAGATCGAATAAACCATTCCTCAACATGAGGAAAAACATTTTCATAGCGCCACTGAAATGTTGATTAACCAGTTCAGGTGTGGCATGGTAATGTTTGGTCAGCTGAAATGAACCAAGTCTACCTCTGCCACAGGCACAGACCAAGCATAGGGCACAGTCAATGGGTCAACTCTCAAGGTCAGACTGTTTGTAGTACTCTACCCTCTCTGCCCTCCTAAGGCATTTTCCCAGTCGGCCTCCTCACCTGCATTGAGGGCCAAAGACGGTGCATAGAGAGCAACTCCCATGTAGATCACCTATAGGTTGTGGGAGAGGATGTGAGGGGGTAAGAGACGCAGGTGGACTTCACCTGGGCTCACTTCCCTCACTTCTCCCAACACCTGACTTGCCACCACTGTCACATCTTCAGTGGCACTGGATAGGATGGCATCAGGGACGTGGCCACATTGCCACTGATAGGCATTTTAATCCTGTCGGTTTGAGAGCAAGGAAAGCTCCTCCCACTTCTGGAGCCTGAGTTCAGCTCCCCTCCCATGACCCAGGCTGTTGCCACACTATTCCACTTACCATCTGAAAGATGAAGGTCACAGTCCCACAGATCCGCACTGCTTTATTAAAGCGGAGCTCCAGGTACTAGGAGGTTACAAAGAATGCACACAGCCTTTATGGCGTGATGTTGCTGGACCCCAACCCTCACAACCCATAGGCTCGTTCCTCAAGAGGCCTAGTAAACAAGGGGATGGAGATCCAAAGCATATACTCCAGACCCCCTGAGCCTGGCACTCTCCTGCCCCTCCCCCAGCTTAGCTCCTCCTGGGAAGAAGGGAGGACCTGGGTGCAGTTATTCTTTAGGTGGACGTGTCCAGGCTGACAGCCTCTTCTTGGTGGCAGCCACCCCTTCCTGCTTACCTCATAGGCG
Source organism: Acomys minous (assembly GCF_964271855.1). Classification (NCBI taxonomy): domain Eukaryota; kingdom Metazoa; phylum Chordata; class Mammalia; order Rodentia; family Muridae; genus Acomys; species Acomys minous. The sequence continues at coordinate 102,210,083 of NC_140489.1, read as the reverse complement.
CTGGTAAGATGCAGGCGGTAGAAGACAGGGATGAAGACGTGCGCAGGGATCAGCAGTCCCAGGAAGTAGGAGCACCCCAGGAACCAATACTGGGTTCCAAATCGGTAGATCTCAGCTGGTGCCCCCAGGATGGCCACGGCTGACTGGAAGGTGGCCAGTAGGGACAGTGCCACCGGAAGGCAGCCCATTTTGCGGTCTGCCATAAGCAGCTCACCGACAGTATGGCGGCCCCAGCCACGGCAAGCATGATAGAGCCCGATGACGAGGGAGAGGAGCAGCAACAGGCCGAACACCACATAGTCCACAACAGAGAAGGTGGAGCTAACCCTGCTGCTGTCTGAGGCTGTGTGGAAGGAAGCTGTAGTGCTCTCCCCAGCACTCATCCTCGCTGTGCCTGTGTTTTGCCCCAACTTGAGACTCCTGGGCTCTCAGCGGTCACTTGAGTGAGCAGGTACAGGCAAATGACTCCAGGCTGGCTCCTGGCTGTGTTTCACAGCGTTCCTCTTCCACCCAGCGACATGGTCCAGGGGGGAGCTGGAAGAATTCTCCTCTCAGTCACGCCTACCCTGCCCCCATGGCTGGCCACCTACAGGCTTTAGACCTGTCATGGCCAAACTCAGACTAGCCAGGCAACACAGCGGTGACTGCCTGCAAGGCATGGGGTAGGCTTGTTCGGTGGGAGGGAGGGAGGGAGCAGCAGAGCTGAGACAGACACAAGACAGGAACTTGGCCAGGACCTTTGGGTGTGCAGCTATGAAATTCAAGACCTTTCTTGTTTCTCCACCCAAGTAGTAAAATAAAAATCAACTCTAGCCTAATTTTCTTCATATAATCCCCTACTTCCATTTGCAGGCACAGACCCAGTCACTACAATGTATTGAGCCAGCAGAGCCCAGCCTGGCGCCACAGCCCAGCAGGGAAGAAATGGAGACTATTGACAGCAGGGTTTCCCCTATTCACCTTCCTCCACCTCGCTGAGGCATCATTCTCCCCCCCCCCCACTAACCATTGAGCTCACCTCCCTGACAGCTTCACCCCCATTCAGAACATCAGCAGCCCAGTCATTCTGTACCCCTCTCTTTCTTTTGGGATTAAAGGCATGTGCCACCACTGCCCAGGTGTACTCCTTCCTAAATATCCCTAATATCACTAGAGAAACCCTCCCTGCCAGACACACCAGTCAAGAGTGGTTCTGGTCAGAGTGGTAGGATTCAAAACTGAGACAGACAGGGCCTGCAGAGATACTCAGTGCTTAAGAGTACTTGCTCTTGCAGAGGACCTAGCTTCTATTCCCAGCATCCATATGGCAGCTCACAAGCATCTGTAACTCCAGTTCCAGGGGACCTGACTCCCTCTTACGCCCTCTGTGGCATGCAGCACACATGTGAGGCATGCATACATGCAGGCAAAACAGCCATATACACAAACAACTCTTTAAAATAGCAAGATAGACAAGGTGATGGGGCACTGTAAAGCAGCCAAAAGAGTCAAGGGTAGGACTCCAGGACTTCAGAAAAGACAGAACTAGCAGCAAGGTGAACAGCAAGCAAGGGATGTAAGTGGTCCCAACCATCCTGCTGAAAACAGACACATACCTGGAGAAGCAATCCCTGTTCTGAGGCAGAGCTGCCTGGAGCAGGACAGAGGGTAGAGTCTCCAATTCTGTTAGCTGAGGAGAGAGCAAGAAGTGGAGTTAGAGAAAAGCACAGGTGCTATTTGTTCTGGGCTCACCAGGGAGCCAAGCACTGTGCCTCAAGTGGGCCTTATCACCCTATGTGCCCCACTCAACCCTCGGGGCTCCAGAGAGGAGCAGAGAGCTCATACTCAGCAGCATTCTTAGATGGATTAGGCTCTGAGCCTAAACCGCTCTTGGCACCCTGTGTGCTAGATTGAGCTAGACAGGAGTTGCCTAGAGAAGCCTCGGAAAGTTGCTTTTCTAACGCCACACAAAAAGGTAGTAATTCTAAGAATATGCCACAATCTTTAAAAGAACAAAGGTGAGATCACACGATTCAGCGTAAATCACTCATTTCACACAGAAACACACAAAGGCCCAGATCACTCAAGCTCACTCTTTTCCCAGTGTGTATGTTTGTATGTATGTGACAGATTCATGAGTATGTGGAAGCTACAGGCTGCCGTCAGGTATCTTCCTCAGCCACTTTCCAGGCAGGGCTTCCCGAGCCGCCTACAGAGGTCTATGGGCAACAGCCATGCTTTGGTCTTCATACTTAGATGGCAAGCCCTTGACCTACGGAGCTACCCCCTCGCCTCTCAAGTAACCCTTCTAAAAGCATAACTGTCAAAGGCAGCATTAGGGACCTAGGCCTAGGGAGTCCTCATCCAGCCTACTCTTCCAAGTGTACTGCCTGTCTTCAAAAGCAATTCCCTAGAAGTACTCACTGGCACACAGGGGAAACCAGAGAATGCTATGCATTTATAAAGCCTAACTTATGACAGTTGGCATTCTCTGAATACAGGCAGGAGTGGTGGCACCCGCCTTTAACCCCAGCACTCAGGGAGGCAGAGGCAGGTGGATATCTGTGAGTTCAAGGCCTACAAAGCAAGTCCAGGACAGCCAAAGCCACACAGAGAAATCCTGTCTTGAAAAGCCAAAACATTCTCTGAATACCTGCTGTGTGAGCAGTAAGTAAAGTGCCTTACTGTCACTAGTTCATATTTTTGTCCCTTCAGAGAAACCAGCCACACCTTAGAGCCTATCTAGTACTCTCCCTAGGTACTAAATTCCCAGCTTACAGCAGCCTAGAGGCTCTTCCTAATAGACTATGGCTCTTATCCATCTAGTATGCGTCACTACACTTTGAGACCCCACCTTTCTAAACCCAACACCTTCTTCTCTAAGTTCTATAAACACAAGCAACTTCCTCTGTTTTGTGTGTTGGTTGCTGTAGAATCTTCTATCCTGCATAAGCACAGGATAGCCAGGTGGTGGCGGCACACCCCTTTAATCCCTGCACTTGGGAGGCAGAGGCAGGCGGATCTCTGAGTTCGAGGTCAGCCTGGTCTACAGTGGAAGTTCTAGGACAGCCAAGGCTACACAGAGAAACCCTATCTAGAGAGAGAAATCCTGTCTGGAGAGATAAAAGTAAAAGGGGGGGGGAGTGTCTGAGCTCAGGTCACATGTCCTACTGTCACAAATGCTAGTCTCTAGATCAAGAATCCCAACAGGCCTGGGCATGGTGGCACACGCCTTTAATCCCAGCACTTGGGAGGCAGAGGCAGGTGGATCACTGTGAGTTCGAGGCCAGCCTGGTCTACAAATAGAGTCTAGAACAGCCAAGTCTACACAGAGAAACCCTGTCTCAAAAAAACAAAACAAACAACAACAACAAGGAAGCCCAACAGGGATGCCCCAGGCCTTTGTATATTGTAACACCATGATAAGCTATCACTCTTTGGCAAACTGTCACTGCTATGAGATGATGAAAACTAGGTGGTGGCACCCGCCTTTAATCCCAGCACCAGGAGGCAGAGGCAGGCGGATCTTGAGTTCAAGGCCAGCCTGGTCTATAGAGTGAGTTCCAGGACAGCTAGGGCTGTTACACAGAAAGAAAGACAAGAAAACCTCTATAGGCTAATCTTATAATCCTAGCACACAGAGGGCAGAGATTGATGGATCTCTATGAATTCCAGCCCAACCAGAGCTACATAGTGAGTGAGACTTTGTCTCAAAATAAAAACACCAAGGGTTTGGGGGCGGGGGGTTGGTCCCTGGACTGACTGGGTCCCTCTACTTGTTTCCTTATTTGCATATAAGGCACTAAGAATCCTCTAGGATGGAGGAAGAAGCTCTAAGCAGACAGGAAAATGCCAACCCAGTAACACAGCCTTAATTTCACATGATCCAATTCTAGGAAAAGAACAGTGGCTTTCCAAAAACTCCCCTGATTCACACCAACAAACAGGTCTATCTCAGAGTAGTAGCCAAAAGCAGGCCAAATTATTTTACTAAGTAAGGTTCCCCCTCTTAAAAAGCCTCACTGTAAGCAGGGCATTGTGGACCACGCCTTTAATCCTAGCACTAGGGGAGGCAGAGGCAGGCAGATCTCTGAGTTCAAGGCCAGCCTGGTCTACAAAGTGAGCCCAGGACAGCCAAGGCTACACAGAGAAAAACCAAAAAAAGGAAAAAAAAAAAGTCTCACTGTAGTCACACACTGCACTGGGTTGCAGTGAAAGGAACTGAGGGTGTGTGGGTTTGTTTCTTGTAGTACTAGGAAATCATTGGGTCACAGCGCTAAATCCACACCTTCTTTCCCTTTGAAATGTACGGGAACACCTGCAGGGCCAACTGCCACCTACGTCTAGGGTTTAAAATTCCTCAAGAGCTAAATTGCCTTTCTCATTAAAACAAAACATTCTAGCAGCTAAATGTATTAATAAAGGTAAACTCAGAATTTCCAGGCAAAGCATGTAGAAAGGAAAACACAGGCATGTTACTAAGATGAACTCCATCTGTCTTTGGTGACCTTTTGAGGGGTCCTCACCAAGACCAATAGTAGTCCCCTTAAGTGTGAGGGGTCTCTCCCAGCGCCCTTCCAGTCAGGACTCCAGGCACTCTGCGGAAGCGCTACCTTGCCTAGCGTCGGTGGTTCGTCCAGGATTACCAAAGTTCCTTCGTTCTTTCCCAAACCAGCATTGTTCTATTCCTGGGAAAGCAAAGAAAATGAGTTAGGAAAGCGACTTTCCCGCTTCACCTTGGTGCCCGGGCTCGGGAACACTGCGCAACATTAAGGTAAAGAGTTCCCAGGCAGGCTCGTGTCCTCCTACCAGCGTTTGCCCTTCGCCCTCGGATCTTCGCTCCTCCATCACCCTTACCCTCTTTCGGCTCAGTTTTCCTCTTCTCTCCACACGTGGCGAACCCACCACTTTGCGCTAGCATTTAAGACTGTCCCCAAAGCCCACGCTGAGAGGCTCACTCCGCCCCGCCCCTCCCAGCTCCGCCCCTCCCGCCCCCAGGCGACTGAACCCAGCCTCTGGGCCCCTTGCCCAATCCCCGCCTCGCCCCGTACACCCCACCCCGGCCCGGCCCGGCCCACCTGCGAGATCTCCACACGTGGGTAGCTGGCCCGCCAGCAGGCCCGGCCCGCAGCGTCCGGCTCGGTGACAGCGGGACCCCGCCCCCCGCCCGCCCTGGTCGCCGAGCCGCCATGTTTACTCAGGGCGGATGAAGCGGCCCGGCCGTCCGCACCGGGCTGAGGCACCTTGCAATACGCTCAAAGCAACTAAGCGGTGACAGGAGAGGCCTGCGCTACAGGAAGACTGGAGAGATGGTGGGTCTGCCCACCGCCAACATGAGCCCAGAAACCCGTGAGCAGCCCCAAGCCCTCTGGCAAACTAGGCCACGCCCCGCGGCGCCTGCAGAGGGCGGATTAGGCCACGCCCCAGAGTGGCAGCCTTTACAAGGCTAGGCCACGCCTTAAGGCGGAGCCTCACGCTCAGCTCTCGCGAGCTGTCAAGAAGGTTGATTGGAATGGAAAATGGCGTCCCGGGAGCCGGGCAGTTGTGTGAGCCCGATACCGTGGGCTGCTGCCCTGCTCCTGGCCCTGGGCGTGGAAAGGGCCCTGGCTCTACCTGAGGTACAGAAGAAAGTTTGAGATGTGGCTGAAGAAGGTCGCTGGCCGTCAGCCTTGTGTCGAGCTCGCCCGCCGGTAGCCGTCCCCTTGGCCAGCCCGAAGCTCACTTTTCGTCCCTGAAGCTTCCCGTAGTCCTGAGCCTGCGGGGACCGTGCTCCCGAGTGCTCACGTAGTCCGGCCTCTGGCACCTTCGCCCTGCCCACATTCAGAGACCTTTGAAATTTGATCTCCTTGCTTTTGAATAACTTTGAGTTGTTCTTTGCGCTCCACAGTCCCTTGTGTTTCCTTCCAGCAGTCATTGCACGAATACTGTGCGTGGTGCACTGTCACTGTATCTTGTGATGTTAAAGTACGTTGTGTACCTGCAGCCTTTTAACACTTGCCAAACCATGCCCGTCGGGCGGATAAGCCTCTGCAGAGGATATGATATAGTCCAGTAACGATTCTCAAAGATGAGGCGAACACTTGTACAGTGCATTGATTTGGTGCCGGATTGTAAAAGGGAAAATACGGGTTCTATTGCCGCTCTGTGTTATAGGAATTCTCGAGAGCGTACTGACACTCTCGATCTTTGCTTGATCTACCTTTTTCTTTCTGGTGTCTTAATAAGGTTTCTTTTTCTTCTGCAGATATGCACCCAGTGTCCGGGAAGTGTGCAAAATCTGTCCAGAGTAGCTGCTTACTGTGAGGAGACATCCAAGCTAATGCAGGCCCGATGCTGTCTAAGTCAAAAGGGCGCCATCTTGGGGTGAGAGAGGAGAAGAGACATCCTTGGATAGCAAAAACAATTCCCAGACTGGAGTTTACAGGCTTTCCTAACTGGCTTTGGGGATAAATATTGGTACCTAACTGGAGGTATCTAACGCTTGATTCTAAAACGCTTAAACTTGATGTAGTATTTTTTTCGATAGGTAAACAGTCTTTTGATTTCTTTTTCCTGGACAAGTCATAGTTTTTGCCATTTTATAGGCCTTTGTGTCATCATCTAGAAATAGTTTTATTGTTAAGTCTTTGGATTATTTTTTACTAAAATACACTTGAATTTTTCTTCACTTTATTTTTTGTTTTTTTTAAGAGTGTGTGTGTGTGTAATGCCAGATGAGGGTGCTGGGACCTGAATGCAGGTAGGTTCTCTGCAGGAGCAGCACTCACTCTTAACTGCTAAGCCTTAATTTTTTTTTTTCTGTCTTGTTGTTATTTTGTTATTGTTGTTCTGGGTACTAGGGAGTGAACCTAGGACCTTGTGCATGCTAGTCAAGCTACCTTTTTTGGCTTAGCTTTTCTTTTTTGTTTCTTTGAAACAGGGTTGTGTTATATAGTCCTGGCTATCCTGGTACTCAGTATGTAGCACAAGATGGCCTCGAACTCATATCAACCCTGCTACGGCCTCCCAAGTACTGGGATTACAGGACTGAGCCATTACACCTGACTCCTTTCAGTAGTCTTTTTTTTTTTTTTTAAGATGTATTTATTTATTATGTATACAATGTTTGCCTGCATGTGCACATGCCCACCAGAAGAGGGCACAAGATCTCGTTATAGACGGTTGTGAGCCACCATGTGGTTGCTGGGAATTGAACTCAGGACCTTTGGAAGAGCAGTCAGTGCTCTTAACCACTGAGCCATCTCTCCAGCCCAGTAGTTATCTTTTTGACACATGATCTCACTAAATTGTCCACACCAACCTTGAGCTTGTGATCCTCCTGCCTCAGCTTCCTGAGTAGCTGGGATTATGGGCTTACACTACCAGCCCAGATGCTAAGTTATATGCTTTATAATGTTATTATTTTTGTAGTTTGTAGGTACTCAGTAAATGAAAAAAATAATATTGAAGTCCTTTGTTTGATTTTTTTGAGACAGGGTTTTAATGGATAGCCCTGGCTGCCCAGGAACTCATACCATAAACTAGACTGGTCTTAAACTCAGAGATCCACCTGCCTCTGTCTCCTAAACGCTGGGATTAAATGCTTCAACCCAACTTGAAGGCTTTACGTCTTTATGCATTTGCCATTTTTTAAAAAAAAAGATTTATTTCTTTATTATTATCTACACAATGTTCCGCCTATATGTACACCTGCAGGCCAGAAGAGGGCATCAGCTCCCATTACAGATGGTTGTGAGCCACCATGTGGCTTCTGGGAATTGAACTCAGGACCTCTGGAAGAGCAGTCAGTGCCCTTAACCTCTAAGCCATCTGTCCAGCCCTAAGCATTTACTATTATCTGTGACTGGAAATATGCTTTGGGAAAACTTAAGTTATTGCCTTTTCCCCCTTTTCATTTAAAATCTCTGTGGCTGGGCCTGGCATAAATTTGTCAATACTTAGCACGAGGATCAACCTTGCAAGGTAACCTTCAGCTACCTAGTGAATCTGAGGCTAGCCTAGGCTACACTGAGACCTTGTCCCAAAAGGAAATGATCTCCTGAGCGGTGTGGTTCTTGTCTCTAATCCCTGCATTTGAGAAGCCAAGGCAGGAGGATTGTCACAAGGTTGAGACCAAAATGGGCTACAAGAGTGAGATCTTGTTTCAAAACAAAACAAAGTCAGCTGGGCACGGTGGTGGCGCACGCCTTTAATCCCAGCACTCAGACTCAGAGGCAGGCGGATCTCTGAGTTTGAGGCCACCCTGGTCTACAAAGTGAGATCCAGGGCAGCCAGGGCTATTAAACAGAGAAACCCTGTCTGGAAAAACAAAACAAAATCTGTATAGAGCAGTGGCTGTGGCTCAGTGATTCAGTTCTTGCCTCAAATGCACAAGGCCCTGGGTTCAATCCCCAGAAACAACAACAAAAACTTCTAAGTCTGAGAATCATAGTATGAGAAAAAAGAAATCCACAAAGTTTCTTCAGACATTTGCACACCACATAGCTGCACTAATTAGAACTGTGTAGCCCAACAGAAGTTGCTGCTGATCAAAATGCTCCATATCAGCACCGGTCAGCACAGGAGCCACGATTTCATATGTGTTTGAAGTGTCACTTGTGAGACTGAACGAATTTAGGATAAATTAAAATGTCTACATGTAGGCCGGGCGTGGTGGCGCACGCCTTTAATCCCAGCACTCGGGAGGCAGAGGCGGGCGGATTGCTGTGAGTTCGAGGCCAGCCTGGTCTACAAAGTGAGACCAGGACAGCCAAGCCTACACAGAGAAACCCTGTCTCGGGGGGAAAAATGTCTACATGTAGCTGGGTGTGGTGGTGCATGCCTGTAATCCCATTACTTAGGGAGGCAGAGGCAGGTGGATCACTGTGAGTTCGAGGCCAGCCTGGTCTACAAAGTGAGTCCAGGACAGCCAGGGATACACAGAGAAACCCTGTGTGGAAACAACAAACAAACAAAAAGGTGTACTTGTAGCTAAGGCTAACTAGATTGGAGAATATGCAATCACAGTATCCACTACCAAAGCCTTAATCTTACAGTCCTGAACATAATGGTGTCCCATCAGTGTAGCCTAAGGAGGCATGAGAAAGCAGTGCAGTTTCACTAACTACTTTGTTCCTTCAGGCTAGATCTCCAGAACTGTTCCCTGAAGGATCCTGGTCAGAGTTTCTTTCAGGCTTACACTGCTGTTATCATGTGAGTGCTTACGCGTTTTCTTGCCCAAAACGTAAATATGGTGATGGGAAAGTCTTTGGTGATAACTCTGTAAAAGGTAGATTAGTGGTGTCTAGACCTGTACAACTGAGGATAAGAACTGGAGCCGGGCGTGGTGGCGCACGCCTTTAATCCCAGCACTCGGGAGGCAGAGACAGGCGGATTGCTGTGAGTTCGAGGCCAGCCTGGTCTACAAAGCAAGTCTAGGACAGCCAAGGCTACACAGAGAAACCTTGTCTCAAAAAACCAAAAAAAAAAAAAAAAAAAAAGAAAAGAAAAAAAGAAAAAAAAGAACTGGATTAGCAGCCCAGGAAAGCAGTATACAGGTTAATAGCATGCTCTTCTAGACAGAATACTAACAGTGTGCCCTTTGCAGAGACCTTCAAGCAAATCCTCTCAAGGGTGATTTGGCCAACACCTTTCGTGGTTTTACTCAGCTCCAGACTCTGTGAGTAACAGAGTGGGAAAGAGAATCATAGACTGCCAAGTGCTCGGCAACATCAGAGTAGCTGCTGCTGCTGCTGCTGCATGTGTGTGTGTGTGTGTGTGTGTGTGTGTGTGTGTGTGTGTGTATGTGTGCGTGCGCATGCCACACGATTGTGCATGCATGCCACACGAGTGAGTGCATGTGTCTGAGTGAGTTCATATATACATGTTCATGTGTACATGTGTGCATGTGTGCATGTGTGTTGCTGATGTTTGTTCTACTGCTGAGCTATACCTTAACCTCTTTGGCTGTGCATTCATGCTCACGCGTGTTGTCTTCAGGATACTACCACAAGATGTCACCTGTCCTGGAGGTATTACTGCCTGGGAAAATGTTACCTCTTTCATGGACAAGCAAATTTGCCAAGGGCAAAAGGACCTTTGCAACAGCACCAGCAGCCCAGGTATGCTGCAGTATGGCCGCCTCACTAAGAAGTACTTTTCCTTCTATTTTTATTTTCTTTCATCTTTCTTCTATTTTTTGTTGGTTTTTGTTTTCTGAGACAGATTCTTTCTGATCTGGAACTTGTGTACAACAGAACTCAGAGAGATTTGCCTGCCCTTGCCTCCCAAATCCAAAGTTAGGTGTTTCCCACCCAGCCCAGCTTTTCCCTCTACTTTTGACCTAGAAATAATTAAGAGAATCTAAGCGGATATTTGAGAAAAATACCTAATGAGATCCAGTGACATCCTTCCATACAAGTACCAGGGCCCAGCCCTGTTTAGCTTGTGAGATCACAGGAGGTTGGCACTTCAGGGTCATGTGGCCTTAGACTCTAGTGACTCTGTTTTTCTCTGGCTCTCAGAACTGTGTCCTGAGAACGGCTCTTGTGCATCTGATGGTCCTGGCCTTTTGCAGTGCATTTGTGCTGATGGTTTCCATGGATACAAGTGTATGAGGCAGGTGAGGAACTGGGCCTTTTAGACATAAAGGAATCATTAGGCAAGAACCTCTCTGAAGGAAATACAAGACAAGGAACTGATGCCAGTTGCTGGTAGGAAACTCTAAGGGAAGTGCCCAAGATGAGGGGGTGGGTGGCTGAGAAAGAGCTGCGTGTTAGATCGTGGCCCTGTGTGTATGCACCCCTGTGACTTGTTGTGTGTTTGATTGCTAATCACAGGGCTCCTTTTCACTGCTTATGTTCTTTGGGATTCTGGGGTCCGCCACGCTAGCCATCTCCATTCTACTTTGGGGAACCCAGCGCCGAAAGGCCAAGGCTTCATGAACCATACAGAGCTTCCTGCTTACCTGAGAGCACCCTAATCTATTGCGTCTCTGCCAGGAAGATTTGCTCCGCTGACAAACACTAGTGGCCGGCGAGCCAATGCTGCTCAAGGCTGAAGCTGCCAGAGATGAGGAAAGAGTTAAATTGCACCACCTGGGGGAGGGGTCTTGTGGACACTCGGTTAGGAGTGGAGGAGTACTAGTTTGTATTATTGACTACAATAAACACTTTTCGTCCCATTGTTTTAGGGAATACTGCCCTACCTTTGCGTGTTTCTTGTTTGGATGGGCTGATTTGGGAGGGTCAGGTGTCTCGGCTCTCTAAGGTTTTGTTCAGCGGTGATGCTGTGGGCCCACCCCCATGGTCCCGCCCCTTACGTGCCCGGCCCCGCCCCTCACGCTGCCGGCTGCCTGCGCCGTCGCAGTCGTGCCTCAACTCAGTACGCTTAGGGCTCCCGCTCGCCGCGCCCGTCCGCTCTCCAGCGCCCCGCGCAGCGAGCCACGTGGACCAACTCCGGCGCGCGGTGTTCCCTTGGTTCCAGTGGGGCTCGCCGCGCCTCCCGCGTCTCTGTGCTCGCCCGGTCTCAGCTCCGACCCCATGGCGGCCCTGGTGTTGGAGGACGGGTCGGTGCTGCAGGGCCGGCCCTTTGGGGCCGCTGTGTCGACTGCTGGGGAAGTGGGTAAGCAAGCCCGAGCGGGCTGCCGATCTCATCCCACTCTGCTTAACCTGTCCTCCCCGCCTGCACACTCCCTCCCCGACTCGGTGCCCCTAGCCCCAGCTCCCTTTCACCGCTCATGACCGAAGCAGTCATCTCTGGGTTTCCTGCGTTCGGGCCAGTGTTCCGATGGGTGCCCTTGCCAGAACTCAGCCTTGCCTTTCTTCAGTGTTTCAGACCGGCATGGTCGGCTACCCAGAGGCCCTCACTGACCCTTCCTACAAAGCTCAGATCTTAGTGCTAACGTACCCTCTCATCGGCAACTACGGCATTCCCTCAGATGAAGAGGACGAGTTCGGCCTGAGCAAGGTAGTCACACCCAGTGCTTTCTCTACATCCTTTCTCAGATAAGAAGTTAACGGTGAAGTGACTACACTGACACTTTGCTAGACATCTTGGAGAAAACAGCCATACACACCAAGGCGACCGTGGTTACAATGTTTTTAGGCACCTTGAAAGGCAGAGAGCTGGAGACCTCAAAGGAGCAACCCCTCTGGGCGTCTTGTGTGTAGTGAAGGCATGGTCCAGGGGAAATGGCAAAGGGTTTATGGGAACAGTTCTCAAATTTGCGCGTAATTTCTAGTTATTTTGTAAGGACCAGGAAAGGATTTTTTTTTCCCCAGTAGCAGAGTCTTAGGCATAAACAATCTTTTAGGTCCTGAACCTTCCTAATACTGGGGCTGCTCAATACAGTTCCTCATATTGTGATGGCCCCCAACCATTATTTTATTTTTGTTGCTACTTCATAACTGTAATTTGGCTTCTGTTGTGAATTGTAAAATATCAGATATTTCCAGTGATCTTAGGCGACCCCTGTAAAAGGGTCATTTGACCCCAAAAGGGTCGAGACCCACAGGTTGAGAAACACTGCTTTAGGCTCATGTAAATTGGTGAGAAACTGGAGACAGGTTATATCCCATGTAGTACTAATGGTTGCCAGTGTATCTAGCATACCAGGGACATTGATCACCATCTGCACTCCTTACTTGGCCTTGTTTCATGATCTGCTTCTCAATAATGTTTACCTATGGGGGGGCAAAAAAAAAAAAAAAAAAAACCTCAAACTTCCTCATACAATGAGGACTGCTCCCATTCTGTGATATCTGGAAAGTAAGTTGCCTCTGAGAGTTAACTGCAAATATCAACATAACCATTAAGTTAGTAGAAGTCACCGTAGCCTGCATGCAATATTTCACAAACCTTGCTGAAGCCTTGATTCCCATCTTACAGGCTGCTTTAGGCTCATGTTAGTTGGTGAGGGCGGGAAGCCGGTCATACCCCTCCTAGTGCCAATGGTTGCCAGTTCATCTGCATACCCGTGACATCATCACCATCCGGACTCCTTCATACAGTCTCAACCGTGCGACCCTGCTTAGCCTGGCACTCCCAGAGATCTACCTGCCTTTGCCTCCCAAGTTGTGACATTAGAAAGGCCTTTTGGTTTTTTTTTTTTTTGTTTCCAAGACAGGGTGTAGCTGTGTAGCCCTGGCTGTTCTGGAACTCACTTTGTAGACCCCCAATAGAATTGGGGGGAGAGAGACCTCCTACAGCCCAGGACATTTACTGTGCTGAAGTTCTGTACTAGGGTCACTCCACTTAGCCTGAGGAGGGCCTGCCACACACCCTTCAGACCCCCTCCTAATCTGTCCCTTAATGATGAGATCACAGGTGTGGTGTGTCATTCTTTTATTCCTATAAGGCCTGAGGCCCTGCTTGTGGCCCAAACTGGCCTCCAGTTTGCAGATGTTTGTCTCAGCTAATGCCAGGATTGCAAATGTCAGTATTTTGCCTTTAAATTAAGTGTAACTTTTTTTTTTGAGACAAGATTTTGCTATTTGTCCCCTCCCTCCTTTCCTGTCTCCTCTGTGTTCCTCAGAGTCTTTTCTTTTTGAGAGAGTGTCTTGCCCTGGCTAGTCTAGTGCTCACTATGTTAAACCGTACCAACTTCAAACTGTCAGCAGTTTTTTTTACCTCCACCCTACATGCCACCAGCCCGGCTTGAATGTAATGTAATCCCTCCCATAAAAGCTTTCCAATTCACATATGCACCCACTCCCTTAGTCTCACTGCTGGGGAAGCAGAGGCAGGCATGGTCTACATAGCTAGTTTCAGGCCTTGTAGTAAGACCCTGCCTCAAAAGAAACAGAAGCCTCTATTTTTGTTTACTGTAATGTGCTTCTCTTGAGTAATAAATGGGTTATTTTTTTTAATGATAATCTAAAATGAAATGGGGAAAATGATATAATCATGTCTGACTGGTAGTGTACCCTGTAAGTAAATAAATATATATTGTTTTTTTCCAAGTGTAGTGCTGGCTGTCCTGGAACTTACTCTAGACCAGACTGGTCTCCAACTCTTGAGTTCCAATTAAAGGAGTGCACCACCATGCCCAGCCAGCTTTATTTATTTGTCTTGTTTGTTTGTTTGTTTTGTTTTTCGAGACAGGGTCTCTCTGTGTTAGACTTGGCTGTTCTGGACTCGCTTTGTAGACCAGGCTGGCCTTGAACTCACAGCAGTCCACCTGCCTCTGCCTCCCGAGTGCTGGGATTAAAGGCGTGCACCGCCACCACGCCTTTGTCTTAAGCTTTGTTTATCGTAATGTTCTTTGTGAATATCTTACTACTCTGTTTTTATCACACTATATAATTAGTATCATGCTTATTTATATTATCTCATTAGTTTCTGGCTCCCTGGGTTAGAAATTCACATTGTGAAGACAAGGGACCTTACCTTCTCTCACTGCTCACTGCCCTTTTATCAACATCTGTTACAAAGCCTGTACCTAGCGAGCATTCAGCAAATGCTTGAGGATTTAGTCTGTGTCAGATACAAGTACATATTCACGACACATTGTAAATAGCAAGGAAGAAGTGGGAGAAAGGGTCAGTCTTAGAAGGCAGCTGGCTTGCAATGGATGTGTAGGAATGGGGGAGACCAGAGAGAGGAGGACTTGTGGGCTCGCCTTTGGACAAGAGGAAATGCCATTTTCTGTTCTCTTGGACACACTGGGCCCGTGTTCAGTGTGGGGCAGTACAAAGTTAGTAAAAGAGGACTGTCCGCAAAAGCCGGGGTGCTTGATGTCCTGTGTGGCTGAGCAGACGGTCGGTGGCCAGGCCGCGGAGGATGTACGTTTGAGAGCTCGCCGACCCTGTACTCCTCACAGTCTCCTCTCTCTGTAGTGGTTTGAGTCCTCGGAGATCCATGTGGCAGGACTGGTGGTGGGAGAATGCTGTCCCACGCCCAGCCACTGGAGCGCCACCTGCACCCTGCATGAGTGGCTGCAGCAGCGAGGCATCCCAGGCCTGCAAGGTATGACAGCAAGCACTGGGGACTCGGGGTCAAGTTCAGGGTGCCTAGGTGGGAAGAAACAGGAGGAGGGAGGTTCCAGCATCTACAGCTGTGTCGCAAAATGTGGGAGGTTGAGATTGGAGAAGAAACTGAACTATTGCTCTGAAGGAAACATTCTAAAGAGAATAAACCCAGCGCCTGCTTTGGTTAGCTAAGCCTGATTCTCATCAGATTTTTACATTGTTAACGTTACATCTGGGTAATGCATGTCTGAAAGGCAGCTCTGCCCCCACTGGGTCATCAAAGCAGATATCTGTTAATATGTGTATGAAATGCAAAAAAAAAATTTTTTTTTTCCTTAACAGAATTGTGTAATTTTGTTGTTGTTGTTGTTGAGGTGGAGAGTGTTGGTTTTGGGTTTTCGAGGCAGGCTATCATGTAGCCCAGGCTTGCTTCAGACTCACTGTGTAGCCAAGGATGTAACTGCCACTTCCCAAGTGCCAGGGCTGTAGACATGCACCACCTTGCCCAGCTCACTTTCCTATTCCTGTAGTGGCATTTAGCATGTTTGTTTTCTTTTAGGAGTTATTTTCAGTAATTAGATCAATCTAGATCATGGTTCAATTTGGATGTGCTATTTGAGGCAAGATTACTCAGCTGTGCTTGACTCGGGGCTGTGGAGTAGAGCGTCCCAGGACATTTCCCCTCACTATTGACTGAGTGGGGACTGCCATCTGAGGCTGTGCTGTTTTGACAGGAGTGGACACTCGGGAGCTGACTAAGAAGCTGCGGGAACAAGGGTCTCTTTTGGGGAAGCTGGTCCAGAATGGGACAGAGCCTTCAGCCCTGCCATTCGTGGACCCCAATGCCAGGCCCCTGGCACCAGAGGTCTCTATCAAGGTACGGAAGGAGAGGGCAGGGCATGCTTGGAGGCAGAACACGAGGGGCTCCTTTTCTGCCCATAATTGGGGTAAACTCAAGGCCTTCGAAGATGGGGTTTGGCATGGGCACGTCTCACGCTTGCTAATCCCAGCTGCCAACTGTTGCTCTTTGTTCCTCAGACTCCACGGGTATTTAATGCAGGTGGTGCCCCTCGGATCTGTGCCCTGGACTGTGGCCTCAAGTATAATCAGATCCGGTGTCTCTGCCAGCTTGGGGCTGAGGTCACCGTGGTACCCTGGGACCACGAGTTAGACACTCAGAGTGAGTATCTGGGGCCCGTCCAGAGGCGCAGCTTGGGTGGAGCAGAAGAGCCGTCTCTCAGAACAGTTGGGCAAGGTCAATATGAGCTGCAAGAAGTTGTGGTCAGGGTGGGTGTGTCTGCTTTATGCTATTTTAGTTATTGTAGTGGGGGGTGCTGTGGGTCTCTCCTGCCATGGGCTCTAGGGGTTGAACTCAGGCCACCAGGCTTGCGAGGAGCTCATCAGCCCTTGCATATCTTTGAAATCCTGTTTTATGGCTCCCTTTTCTGCCCGTTGCAGAATACGACGGTCTCTTCCTGAGTAATGGACCCGGTGATCCTGCCTCTTATCCTGGCGTGGTGTCCACTCTGAGTCGCGTCTTGTCTGAGCCTAATCCCCGGCCTGTGTTTGGGATCTGCCTTGGACACCAGCTGTTGGCTTTAGCCATTGGGGCCAAAACTTACAAGATGAGGTGGGGCTTGTGGGATTTAGGGGCCCACACTTAGCAGTGTCTTGAGAGTTGGGGGTGGTTGGCATGGAAACTGGCCTGGGACCTTCGGGAGTGACGAGATCTAAGAGTCCCAGGTAGTGGGAAAGCGGCCGGGGAAAGGGGTCGTGACTCGGTGTCCCATTCTCCAGATACGGAAACCGAGGCCACAACCAGCCCTGTTTACTGGTGGGCACTGGGCGTTGCTTTCTGACATCCCAGAATCACGGGTTTGCTGTGGATGCAGACTCGCTGCCGGCAGGCTGGGCTCCTCTCTTCACCAATGCCAATGACTGTTCCAACGAGGGCATCGTCCACGACAGCCTGCCTTTTTTCAGGTGAGCATGGGGGTGCAGTGGGGTGATGAGGGGCCGAGAGATGGGACGATCAGACACAGCAGTGGACCTCAGTCCTCTCGAGGCCACTGCTGCTACCATGGCAGTGATATCAGAGGTTTTGTCATTCAATCTCCTCAATAGTGTCCAGTTTCACCCAGAGCACCGAGCTGGCCCTTCAGATATGGAGCTGCTTTTTGATGTATTTCTGGAAACTGTGAGAGAGTCTGTAGCTGGGAACTCTGGGGGCCAGACAGGTAAGCGCCTTCACAGAACCAGGATGTGGACCTAAGAACAGGGCTAGCTCCAGGATGGGTCTAAGATGGGCTTTCCCTAATAGCTAAGTGTGGGAAGGAAGAAGAGAGACAGCGAACCTGGGAGGGTCTGTGCTGTTTCTGTGTAAAGACCCTCCAGAGTGAGGGGGTCTGTGCTGTTTCTGTGTAAAGACCCTCCAGAGTGAGGGGGTCTCTGCTCTCATCCTCTCTCTGCTACTCTGTGCCTTTCTGAAAGTGAGGGCTCTGCTCTGGATGGAGTCCCATTCGCCCTGACACCCCATGACTTTGATTGCACCCACAGTTAGAGAACGGTTGGCTCAGCGTCTCTGTCCCCCTGGGCTTCCCGTTCCTGGCTCTGGGCTTCCACCGCCACGAAAGGTTCTGATCCTAGGCTCAGGGGGCCTCTCCATTGGCCAAGCTGGAGAATTTGACTACTCGGGCTCCCAGGTAAGGCATGTGGCCTCCCATCAGGGTGGCTGGGTGATCCAAAGATTCTTAAGGGGAAGGAGTAAGGCATGGGCATTGTTTGCAGGGAAGAGATGGGGCGAGGGTGAGGGTCCGTCCTGCAGGCATATAGAGGGTTGAGGTTGTCACTAAAGACTGAAAACAAGGAAGGAAAGGAAAGAAATGCTGGCCTAGGGCTTCTGTCTTCTATAGAAGAGGCTGCCAGACCATTTTTGTCCTATTAGGCAATTAAAGCGCTAAAGGAAGAAAACATCCAGACACTGCTGATCAACCCCAACATCGCCACAGTGCAGACCTCTCAGGGGCTGGCCGACAAGGTCTATTTCCTTCCCATAACACCTCACTATGTCACCCAGGTATGACTCAGACAAGGCCGGCCTGAGGAGGGACTCTTGGTGGGCAGAGGGTTTCACTGGTCACTCTGGGCTTTTAAGCTGCTCAGATCTATTCCCTCCTCAGTGCTTTTGACTCCTGCCTCCTACCTCAGGTGATCCGTAATGAACGCCCAGATGGTGTGTTATTGACTTTTGGGGGCCAAACAGCCCTGAACTGCGGCGTAGAGCTGACCAAAGCTGGAGTGCTGGCTCGGTATGGGGTCCGGGTCTTGGGTACACCTGTGGAGACTATTGAGCTGACCGAGGACCGACGAGCCTTTGCTGCCAGGATGGCTGAGATCGGAGAGCACGTAGCCCCCAGCGAAGCAGCAAATTCTCTCGAACAGGTTAGTCGGGTGGTTGGGTAGGAGTAGAAGGCTGTCATTTCCTCTGCATCGTATTTCCTTTGGATCCAAGGGCCCTCGGGCAGTAGGGAATGACTTGTGGGTTCTTGTCTCCCACTCACTGCAGGCTCAGGCAGCTGCCGAGCGACTAGGCTACCCTGTGCTGGTACGAGCGGCCTTTGCCCTGGGTGGTCTTGGTTCTGGCTTTGCTTCCACCAAAGAGGAACTCTCGGCCCTCGTGGCTCCGGCTTTTGCCCACACCAGCCAGGTGCTGATAGACAAGTCTCTAAAGGGCTGGAAGGAGATTGAATATGAGGTGGTGAGAGACGCCTATGGCAACTGTGTAACGGTGAGTGATGGGGCACAGGGTGGCCCAGACAGTCTGAGTTTCCGGAAGAGCAGAGATCTCTTCAGAGAGTTCTCTGCCCTTTGAACTCAGGGCAGCACAGTTCCAGACATAGGACCTGGGGACCTAGCTTCCCCGGCTCTGTTGACTTCCTTGGTTGGTGACCTCCGCTACCCCCACTGTAGGTTTGTAACATGGAGAACTTAGACCCATTGGGCATCCACACTGGTGAGTCCATAGTGGTGGCTCCAAGCCAGACACTGAATGACAGAGAGTACCAGCTTCTGCGACGAACAGCTATCAAGGTCACCCAGCACCTGGGCATTGTCGGAGAGTGCAACGTGCAGTACGCCTTGAACCCAGAGTCTGAGCAGGTGAGGGTGTGAAGCTGGTACCTCGGCCTTTAGGTCTTTGGGCCTTAAGGTTAGGGGCCTTCTTGGCCCTGCTCATCCTAGAGCGAAGCCAGGATTGTCTTGGTTAGAATCGGAGCCTGGGGAGGGCTCTTTCGCTCTCCATCTCTGTCGGGGGCGCAGTCATCTTTCCTTGTTGAGCTGTTTTCTGGGTGACTCACTCTGCATTCGTTTCCTCGTTTGCAGTACTACATCATTGAAGTAAATGCCAGGCTCTCCCGCAGCTCTGCCCTGGCCAGTAAGGCCACGGGCTATCCACTAGCCTATGTGGCAGCCAAGCTAGCATTGGGCATCCCTCTGCCAGAGCTCAGGTATAAGGCGGGGGGGGGGGGGAATCCTGGTGTCAGGGGAGTGGGGTGCTGGAAATATTCACGGGACAAGCTTATGAGAGGGACTGGAAGCTCACCCTGTATGTTCCCTGTCTTTTTGGCACCCCAACTTACTGATGCTCAGGAACTCTGTTACGGGGGGAACGGCAGCCTTTGAACCCAGCCTGGACTACTGTGTGGTAAAGATTCCACGCTGGGACCTCAGCAAGTTCCTGCGTGTCAGTACAAAGATCGGGAGCTGCATGAAGAGTGTTGGTGAGTTTCATACTCCCGTGGTTCCTGAGAGAAACAAGAGTCTACACCAGCGGCTCACAACCTTCGTGGTGCTAGGCTTCTCAACCTGGGCATGGTAGCACACAACTGGGAAGGCAGAGGTAGGCAGGTGTCTATCAATTTGAGACCAGCCCAGTTTACAGAGTGAATTCCAGGCTTGAAAAGCCAACAGACAGACAGACAGGATTTCTCAGAGTTAATGGGTACATTTCAAGTTAGATGGTCCTCCTCATTAGGAGCAGGGGTCAGGGTCATCTGGAAATCTGTGTTGGAATATAGTCCCTGGGCTCAGATTATTTGATCTGTTATTTAACATAGAGTAACTGGAGGGGGCGCAGGAGGAGAGTGGCCTGGTTGAGGCTCACAAAGGAGTAGTGGGTCAAACCAAAAGCCAGGTCCTGCTGGTTGTGAGCCATCGTTCACTGCTTCTCCCATCTTCCTTGAGACACTCCGTCCTCGTGGCGTCTCAGCCACAGCATTGTCAAGTTGATAAATGCCAGTGACGTTTTATTCACTGCTGACTTACTCAAGGGAAGAATGACTGTTGCTTCCCTATGAATCCTTCTTAATTCTTAAATTTTGTTATTATTGTGGTTCTGTGCACGATATATCTGAGGGCAAGGTGTGCACGGCACAGTGCAGATGAGGGAGTCAGGACAATTTTAGTCAGTTCTTTCCTTCCACCTTCACATGAGATCCAGGAATTGAAGTCTGGTCACTGGGCAAGCTCCTTTCAGTGAACCCAAGTCAGCATGGTGCTAAGCATTCTTAGCCTGTCTCCTCCTCTGGCACTTTGTAGGAATTTTTATTGTTGTTGTTTTTTTTTTTTTTTTTTTTAAGTAATTGAGTATGGATGGATTCAAAGAATAGTAAGGTCATCTCCCTGTTATCCAAAGTTTTTAATACTCTAAAGGACAAAGCATTCCAGATGGCGCCATCGTGGTGTGATTAAAGCAAGCCAAATAGCTGGACAGCAGTTCGGGCTGCTGCCATAAACTGCAACAAGTTCCAGCATCCACAATGGAGTTTTGTTTTGTTTTAACACAGAGTTAAGATCAGAGCAGGATAGCAGTAGTTACCAAACAAAGAGCTTCAGCGCTTGACCGGGTTAGACAAGTTCAGTCAAGGGCTATGCAGTGAATTCTGTGCCAGTGCAAACCATAAGTGCGAGACCCTGTCTCAGAAAAGAATCAAAACCTCACCAGATTGTTTTAGAGCACTGTGTGACGGTGCAGTGGTGAAGCGAGCTGGAATCCAACTGGTGTGCCTTGTGGTGCCCTGTCCTTGCCTTGTCTGAGAGGAGCGTGCAGAGGCCACCAGCTGATTTGGATAAGCGTGTCACTGTGCTCCATGTCTCCATTTAGAACAAGAGAGGCTTTTAAACAAGTAAGTCTGAGCTCAGATATTATTGCAGAATTTTTAGAAATCCCACAGCACTGCCAAGATGTCCTTCTGGAGATGAATTTCTGTTATATGAAAATTATAATAAACATGGGAATAGAGCCACAATTAAATTATGGCTGAAATAAGTGGATTGGAAATAGGACAATCAAAGATTGATTCCCAGCTGACACTTTGAAATGTCTTACACTTTTTCCTGTCTTCCTGAAATGCCATCTTCCTCCTGCTAACCTTTTATAACTTTCTTTGTGTTCTTGTTTTTGTCTTTATGAGACAGGCTCTGGCTGTGTAGCCTGGCTAGCCAGCTATCCACTCTGTAGATGAAGTTGGCCAGTAGTCACTATGTAGCCCAGACACTGCCCCCAAACTCTTGCCATCCTCCTGATTCAGTCTCTTGATCCACCCCACCCCCACATGCGTGCTCCAGACAAGATCTCACTATATAGCCATAGCTTGGAACTTGCTCTGTGTAGAACGGTTTGTCCTCCAACTTACAGGATCCTTCTGCCTCTGCTTCACAGATGATGAGGTAACTGGTGTGAGCCACCATGCTTAGCCTTCAAGATACTTTAAGATGGTTAAGTCGCAAGTGATCCTTCCCACTGCTTAGGAACTCAGTTACACTTTATACTATGTATCTAGAACGGGCACTTCTTTGGTGCTATTGGTACTTAACCAGGACTACCCGGTGGCTCTCACCTATTGCCCTTGCTCTCTGGGAGCCTGTTTTTGTTTTATGTACATGGTGTTTTGACTGGGTGTCGGTCCCCTGGAACTGGAGTTGCAGACAGTTGTGACCTGCCATATAGGTGCTGGAAATTGAACCCAGGTCCTCTGGAAGAGCAGCCAGTGCTCTTAACCACTAAGCCATCTCTCCAGCCCCTGGGAATCTTTTCTAAGAAGTAGCCTAAAACAAAAATACTACAGGCTCACTTACAAGGATCAACACGTAAAAGCTAAATGTCCTTTGGTAATTCAACAGTTAAATTATGGGAAACCATGCAGGAGTTGAAGGAGTGCTTATGGGGTTGTGCAGCATGTGGTAGGTGAGCACTTAGGAGGGCAGGGAAACGGAAGTGGGGATGTAAACTGTAATTGTCTATAAAACATATAGGGGAAAGTCCAGGAAGAGAAACTCACTGCTTCTCTGGGTGTGGGTTTGGGTGGGTGCGCTGGTATGCGCCGTGTATGGAAGCCGGAGGACAATCTCAGGTGCTGTCACCACCCCTGACCCTGACCTTCTTCTTCTCTCAAGATTGGCCTGAAACAATTTATAGACTGGCTGGCAGGGTCTTTCTGCGTAGTCCTGGCTGTCTTAAAACTTGCTTTGTTGACCAAGGTGGCCCCCAACTCATAGAGATCCACCTGCCTCTGCCTCCCTGAGTGCTGAGATTAAAAGTGCATGCCACCCATGGGTCTTCAAATCCTTTAAAAAAAAATGCAGTTGAAGGCCGGGCGGTGGTGGTGCACGCCTTTTATCCTAGCACTTGGGAGGCAGAGGCAGGCGGATCGCTGTGAGTTTGAGGCCAGCCTGGTCTACAAAGCGAGTCCAAGACAGCCAAGGCTACACAGAGAAACCCTGTCTCAAAAAAAAGTTGTCTGTGAGTGGATTCTAGAATAGTGGGATCATTTCCCCGTTTTCCAGACTTCTTAATTTCCTAGGATGAAACATTCCAGATGGCGCCATCCTGGTGTGAATAAAGCAAGCCAAATAACTGGACAGCCGTCAGGGGTTTGGGCTGCTGCTGTTAAGTGACAAGTTCCAGTCTCCACAGGCCCGTCTTAGGCCTGCCAACTCCATATTCATGCACAGCACAGTCTGTGCCTGTCTGTGGGAACGACAGGAAAACAGATTGCTTTTAGGCTTCTTAATGGAGAAGGCCCACGAATCCCACCAGCACAGCATGGGAAACCTACCAAGGGTTTAAGCTAAACCCGTGAGTGCGTTCGGTATCCCCACACTACCCGCCCACACCACTCTTAGTCTGGCCATCCTGTTCCTCCAGGTGAAGTCATGGGCATTGGCCGTTCATTTGAAGAGGCCTTCCAGAAGGCCCTGCGCATGGTGGATGAGAACTGTGTGGGCTTTGACCATACGGTGAAGCCGGTCAGCGAGGTGGTAAGCAGCCCTCTTCTGCCAAAAACACCCTGCTGTGGGCCCCGCTCCGTGCTGCCCCCCTGCCAGGGCTTGTTAACAGCAATGGCTGCGGTGACCGTGGTTGGCTGTTTCTCACTTCCCTGGATGTTTCTTCCACCCCTGCCCCGTCCCGCCTCCACCCATGTGCACACTTCCCCAACAGGAGTTGGAGACCCCAACAGATAAGCGGATCTTTGTGGTGGCTGCTGCCCTGTGGGCTGGCTACTCAGTGGAGCGCCTGTACGAACTCACCCGCATCGACTGCTGGTTCCTGCACAGAATGAAGCGCATTGTGACCCATGCCCAGTTGCTGGAACAACACCGCGGACAGCCTTTGCCCCAAGACCTGCTGCACCAGGCCAAGTGCCTCGGCTTCTCAGACAAACAAATTGCCCTTGCAGTCCTGAGGTCAGAGATGGTGTTGAGGGCCTCAAGCCAAGAAGTGTGGGGCGGGAGCATTTACATCAGGAGGGTCATTGGTGGAGCACCTTGGAAGTTCTTGCTTTCATCTATGCATGGGATGTTTTCCTTTCTACCCCTGCTTGCTTCATCAGTCGGCCTATACTCTGTTCCTAAGGCCCGTGTCTCTGTTCCTTTAGCACAGAGCTGGCTGTTCGGAAGCTACGGCAGGAACTGGGCATCTGCCCAGCGGTCAAACAGATTGACACGGTTGCAGCTGAGTGGCCAGCCCAGACAAATTACCTGTACCTGACATACTGGGGCAACACCCATGACCTCACCTTTCGGACACCCCACGTCCTGGTCCTTGGCTCTGGCGTCTACCGCATTGGCTCCAGTGTTGAGTTCGACTGGTGTGCTGTGGGCTGCATCCAGCAGCTCCGCAAGGTCAGAGTCCTTGCCTCCTCACTTTCCTGCTCTCCGTGTCAGGTCCTGGGTCTTCCTATTAGTTAGGAATGAATATAAGCCTTTTTTTTTTTTTTTTTAATTTTAAAAAACAAATAAAAACCTTCTGTTATAGGCTTTGGGTAGGGACTTTCCTTAAGTTCTCTTGTCCCTCTGGCTGCCTGAATCTCCTCCCCGACTTGTTGCCTACCTATATAGCCGTCTCACGGGAAACCAGGCTGGCTTGCTGCGGTGGGGTCTTTGGCTTAGCTTCCCTGTGCTTCGTCTTAATCACTAATGTGGCGGCTCCCCACGGCAGATGGGCTATAAGACCATCATGGTGAACTACAACCCAGAGACCGTCAGCACCGACTATGACATGTGCGACCGACTCTACTTTGACGAGATCTCTTTTGAGGTGAGGGGGATAAGGCTACCAAGGTGCCCAGGGGATGAGTGCGGCAGGCCGGGCAGCCTAATTCTTTGCTACCTCATGAGATGGAGGGAAGCAAGAAGGCCTACCCCAGCCCTCTGCTGCCTTTGGTCTTTCCGGTCCTCCAGGTGGTGATGGACATCTATGAGTTAGAGAACCCTGAGGGCGTGATCCTGTCCATGGGTGGGCAGCTGCCCAACAACATGGCCATGGCCTTACATCGGCAGCAGTGCCGAGTGCTGGGCACCTCCCCCGAAGCCATCGACTCAGCCGAAAACCGATTCAAGTTCTCCCGGCTCCTGGATACCATTGGTATCAGCCAGCCTCAGTGGCGTGAGCTCAGTGACCTCGAGGTAAGCTGGGGCCTGGCAGGGGTGCCTGGGGCTGCACGTTGTGTGCGGGTGAGTCTGGCCAGCCTCACTGAGCTCCCTGTCTTCGCAGTCTGCTCGCCAGTTCTGCCAGACTGTGGGGTACCCCTGCGTAGTACGCCCCTCCTATGTGCTCAGCGGTGCTGCTATGAATGTGGCCTACACTGATGGGGACCTGGAGCGCTTCCTGAGCAGTGCAGCAGCTGTCTCTAAGGAGCACCCCGTGGTCATCTCCAAATTCATCCAGGAAGCAAAGGTGAGGACCTCTCCCGCCAGCGCCAGAGAGACTGTGGTCTCGCTGAGTCATAGGCATGGAGGCCCAGGAAGGACGGGGAAAAAACCGCCCTGTCCTTCAGCCCGATGCCTTTGTCTGCCTCCAGGAGATTGACGTGGACGCCGTGGCCTGTGATGGCGTCGTGTCGGCCATTGCCATCTCTGAACACGTGGAGAATGCAGGTGTGCATTCAGGTGATGCCACGCTGGTGACCCCCCCGCAAGACATCACCCCCAAAACTCTGGAGCGGATCAAAGCCATTGTGCATGCTGTGGGCCAAGAGCTGCAGGTTACAGGGCCCTTCAATCTGCAGCTCATTGCCAAGGTAATAAGTCGACAGGAAGAGACAGAAGCCTACAGTCCACCCATGTCCCCTGCTGTTCACTGCCACAGAGGGGCATTCTCTTACCCGCACCCATGTAGGCAGCACAGCTGGGGGTAGGGTTGTTTCTAGAGCCCACAGCAGTGCCCGGGCTGGGAACAGTCATCCAGTTAATGTACTCTCACTGAGTCGAGAGTGAGAGTGTGAGCCGAGGTCAGTAGAGTAGTGTCAGCACGTCTGAGCGCCACAAGGCCTGACCTCAAGTTCTGTCCCCTAGGATGACCAGCTGAAAGTTATCGAATGCAACGTGCGTGTCTCTCGCTCCTTCCCCTTTGTGTCCAAGACACTAGGTGTTGACCTAGTGGCCTTGGCCACGAGGATCATCATGGGGGAGAAAGTAGAGTCTGTGGGGCTCATGACCGGCTCTGGAGTTGTGGGAGTGAAGGTAAGTGTTGGGGGGGCGGTGCAGAGGCCCTTGAGCCTGGTGTACAAATCCCCAATTGTTACAAAAATCTCAGGTCTAAAACTAGATGGCTTTGTAAACTGTGGAACACCTGACTGCTTTGTTTAATTAATTGATAATTTTTTGAGCTACTAGAAACTTAAACCCAGGGCCTCAGGCATGAGAGGCAAGTGCTCTGCCGCTGAGCTAAGGCAGAGATCTCCATGAGTAGGTGAACTCTCACCCACTCGAGGCATTGCCCAACCATAATAAAGTGGCCATCATCTCTTAAGAGCTTAAAATGTAGGAGGCAAAAGAAGCTTGGTCCAAAAATAGCTTCTTATGGAACAGTCTGTGATACACCTACATAGCCCAGCCATAAGCCAAATGTACGAGGAGGTTAGAGACAGGTGGTGGTGTTTCCAGGGGTGTGTTCTGGGGAAGCCTGGGAGACCGTGGTACTGAACCAAGTCTAGGGGAGGGTAAGGCTTTGCCAGCTCCTTTCTGGGCTGTGTCCAGGGCCAGGGAACGGCCACAGTGGAGGCAGCGTGGAAGTAGCAGGGCCGCTAGAGCAGCAGGAGGGCCAGCCCTGCCGTGTGGGTGTGATGGGGACAGGGCCCCCCTGCTGCCTCTTCCCCTGACATGTTGGTCCTCCTGCTCCCCCAGGTGCCTCAGTTCTCCTTCTCCCGCTTGGCTGGTGCTGATGTGGTGCTGGGCGTAGAGATGACCAGCACTGGGGAGGTGGCCGGCTTCGGAGAGAGCCGCTGTGAGGCCTATCTCAAAGCCATGCTCAGCACCGGCTTCAAGATCCCAAAGAAGAACATCCTGCTCACCATTGGCAGCTACAAGGTACCAGGGCCACCGGGGAGGGGAGGCGGAAGTCACACAGCTGCGGCTCCCTGGGCTCAACTTGCCTCCTCTTTTTAGAACAAAAGTGAGCTGCTCCCCACGGTGCGGCTGCTGGAGAGCCTGGGCTACAGCCTCTATGCCAGCTTGGGCACAGCTGACTTCTACACTGAGCATGGTGTCAAGGTACATAGCCCCCCAGCACCATCCCCTGAAGGCCCCAAAGGAGTCTCTGCTTTTCCCCTTGCCCCAGTGTAGAACAAGTAGGGAGGGTAAGAAAGCAGAGACGGTTCTCGAAGGCTAATAATGTTCTTGTTTTTTCTTCCCAAATCCTGTGGGTATGTATATGTGTGTGAGCTCATACTGCTGGTAGTGACCTGGTTTCTTTGATATAGTAGAAATGCTTTTTCTGAGCTGGGAGCAATGGCTCACGCCTGTAACCCCAACCCTCAGGGCGGCAGAGGCAGGAGGATCTCTGTGAGGTCAAGGCCAGCCTGGTCTACAAAGGGAGGCAGGACAGTCAAGGCTACACAAAGAAACCGTGTCTTAGCCGGACATGTTGGCACACGCCTTTAATCCCAGCACTTGGGAGGCAGAGGCAGGTAGATCGCTGTGAGTTTAAGGCCAGCCTGGTCTACAAGGGGAGTCCAGGACAGCCAAGGCTACACAGAGAAATTCTGTCTCAAGGAAGGAAAAAAAAAGAAACCCTGTCTTGAAAAAGAAATGCTCTTTCTGTTGAGGACCATACCTTGCCAGTAGCAAATAGAGGCAGTCTCTAGTCCTGAAGACTGTGGATTCTCCTCCTCCTCATGGGCCAGATCCTTTGAGACGTTTGCTGGGATGAGCTAGCTGGCTTTGACCTTCATTCTGGGCTGGCAGGTGACAGCTGTGGACTGGCACTTTGAAGAGGCTGTGGATGGTGAGTGCCCACCACAGCGGAGCATCTTGGACCAGCTGGCCGAGAATCACTTTGAGCTTGTGATTAACCTGTCGATGCGCGGGGCTGGGGGTCGGCGCCTTTCCTCCTTCGTCACCAAGGGCTACCGTACCCGGCGCCTGGCCGCTGACTTCTCTGTGCCCCTCATCATCGACATCAAGTGCACCAAACTCTTTGTGGAGGTAACACGGCCCCGCGCCTTGGCGTGACGGGCGCTGGAGTGGGCGGGTGCAGATGCGGTATGAAAAGGGCATGGTGGTAATGGGAGAGCTTTGCGCCTCCAGAGGCAGTGAGGTGGTATGGAGAGAAAAAGAAGGGTTCTGGAGGAACTGGGTCCCCCCGCCCCTCCCAGAGCCGCCCTTCCTTTAAAGCTGCCCTGACTGTGCTTTCCACTTGCAGGCCCTAGGCCAGATCGGGCCAGCCCCTCCTCTGAAGGTGCATGTAGACTGCATGACTTCCCAGAAGCTAGTGCGGCTGCCTGGTGAGTCTGTGGGACACTGCTGGCGGCTGCCTAGAGGCTCTTGGGATGTCTGCCCTGGACTCTACAGACTGAAGGCCAGAGAATCTCCGGTTCTGAACTCTCTCTGTCCATGGTGCCCTTGACTGAGGAACGTGTGTCAGTGTCTGTGACTTCTCCCACTCCAACTCTGATCTTGCCCCCCAACTTACTCTCCTAGGACTGATTGACGTCCATGTACACCTTCGGGAACCAGGTGGGACACACAAAGAGGACTTTGCCTCAGGCACAGCTGCTGCCTTGGCTGGCGGTGTCACCATGGTTTGTGCCATGCCTAACACCCGGCCCCCAATCATTGACGCCCCTGCTCTGGCCCTTGCCCAGAAGGTGAGCCACTATACCCCTGCCTTCTTGAACCTCTTTTCTCTCTGTCCTTCCTGTAACCCAGGCTACTGGTACCTTGCCGACGTGTGTGGGCATGCGTGCCTGCGAACCTCACCTCGTGTGTTTCCTCTCTAGCTGGCAGAGGCCGGGGCCCGCTGTGACTTTGCCCTATTCCTTGGGGCCTCATCTGAAAATGCAGGGACCCTGGGTGCTGTGGCCGGGTCTGCCGCAGGCCTGAAGCTCTACCTCAACGAGACCTTCTCTGAGCTGCGGCTGGACAGTGTGGCCCAGTGGATGGAGGTAGACAGGATATCACCGCTCTATGCCTTGTCTACATGGGCTGCCAGCAGAGGGGGCATTCCGAGGGCCCTGGGCTCTGATGTGCACAGGGAATCAAAGGTTCATCACTTACTCCCGTCACTTCTTTCTGTCTGCAGCATTTTGAAACCTGGCCTTCCCACCTCCCTATTGTGGCCCACGCAGAGCGGCAGAGTGTTGCCGCGGTCCTTATGGTGGCTCAGCTGACCCAGCGCCCAGTGCACATATGTCATGTGGCTCGGAAGGAAGAGGTAAGAGTTCATCAGAGGTCCTGGTATCCCTGTCACTTTCCCAGTAAGACGAAAGGTCACCTGAAGTCCTTGGAGGCAGGAAGGGGTAGGGGAGCCTAAGCCCGGTACTCTTGGCACATTTGGCCCTCAGTGTCCTGAGAGAATGCCAAGTATAGAGACTTTGTAGGGCAGGGCATGTTGGGGGCAGGGGGAGCCTCCAGTGGACTGGCCTACTCTCTCCGCAGATCCTGCTGATTAAAACTGCAAAGGCGCAGGGGCTGCAGGTAACGTGTGAGGTTGCACCTCACCACCTGTTCCTAAACCGGGAAGACCTGGAGCGCCTGGGACCTGGGAAGGGAGAGGTCCGGCCTGAGCTTGGTTCCAGAGAGGATATGGAGGCCCTGTGGGAGAATATGGCTGCCATCGACTGCTTTGCCTCAGACCACGGTGAGCGGGCCCAGCGTGCATCTCCTGCCTCAGTACACTTGTGCCCCCAACTCAAGCTGTGGGGCAGCCCTAGGAAGAAAGAGGCGGCCAGGCCAGGACTCTGGGTCCCATGACTTCAGGGACTCGGAGCTTGCTCTGTGACGGGCACTTGACAAGTACTGCTCGAAAGAATGAAGATGTGTGCATTGTAAATGAGGCTTTGTGCGCAGTGGCCAAGTCCCAGAGGGGAGCAGCAGGGGGAAACACGTCCGCTGGGGTTGGCAGTGAGGACAGTAGCATTGCTTGTGGTGGAGTCTTGGGATGAAGTGACCGAGCCTGCCTCCTAGAGTGATGGCTCTTTGTCTTACAGCTCCCCATACCTTGGAGGAGAAGTGTGGGCCCAACCCTCCACCCGGCTTCCCTGGGCTAGAGACTATGTTACCGCTGCTGCTGACAGCCGTGAGCGAGGGCCGCCTCAGTCTGGATGACCTGCTGCAGCGACTGCACCACAATCCCAGGCGGATCTTCCACCTGCCCCTTCAGGAGGACACCTATGTAGAGGTGTGGGTGGGGACAAGGGCCCGGAGTTGGGGGAGATTTCCATCCTCAAAGCTGTACCCTATGTAACCCTTGACCCTTCGGACAGGTGGATTTGGAGCATGAGTGGACAATCCCTAGCCACATGCCCTTCTCTAAGGCTCACTGGACCCCATTTGAAGGGCAGAAGGTGAAGGGCACTATCCGCCGTGTGGTCTTGCGAGGAGAGGTTGCCTATATCGATGGGCAGGTAAGTGTGTGGCCCCAGCTTGTCTCAATAGTGAGCTCTTGGGCACCATTTTCATTTTACTTGGTGCCCAATACAGACCCACTGCCCAGGTGACTTTTTCTTGCTGCTGTCTGCTTCTCTAAGAGCCTCTGTGTGGACTCCCTTCCTCCCCCTCATGTCCCTGGCTTTCTGTGTGCAGGTGCTGGTGCCCCCAGGCTATGGACAAGATGTACGGAAGTGGCCCCAGGGGGCTGTTCCCCAGCCTCCTCCTTCAACCCCTGTCGCCACAGAAATAACCACGGTAATCACTGTCCCTGAGCTGGATCTGGCCATCAGCCCGGAGGCGTGCCCTAAGGCTGGGCTGGCGGCAGTTTCACTGTCGAAAAGTGCTGCACTCCATAGATTAAATCACACTACCAGCTTCCCTGCTCTGCAGAGCAGCCTTAGCTTTCAGTTTAGGACACCAACTCTGAGAATCACAAGCCTGGCTGTTAATGTGTCTGCCCAGGCCTTGTGGCTAGATTGGTACATACCTCCAAAAGGCCAGCGTGTCTGACAATATGTTGGGAGGCTCCGGCAGTGCAGAGGTGGGGTGGGGTGGACTCTGCGCACAGGAGGCCACTGGCTTTTCCTGAAGGGTTGTGTGGGAGCCAACAGGAGTCTGACTTTTCAACAAGCTGGGCCATCTCCATTGCAGACACCGGAGAGACCGCGCCGAGTCATCCCAGGCCTTCCTGATGGCCGGTTCCACTTGCCACCCCGGATCCACCGAGCCTCTGACCCAGGTTTGCCAGGTAAGAGGGGTTCCTGTGGCACAGGATGCAGGTTCCTCCTGCTGACGTGTACAGGGATGGGTGCTGTTCCACGTAGCATCTGTAGTGAGTCAGGGTTGGGGGCTCAATTGCCCAGGAACTGATTCAGGCTCATTTCAGGACTTCTTTGTTCCCTACCTGCCATGCTTCCTTCCCTTGCCCCCAGTCTGGTCCACCGTACCCTACTTTGACTAAGGTAGTTATTACAGCGTGAAGTAAGCGTCTCATAGCGTCTTCTCACAGGCATTTTTTTGTTGTGAGCAGCTATGTACCTCCGCCCAGGAGCTGGGATCTCATGGGGCAGCCGAGCGTGGGGTAAATCCCGCTTGCTGGTTGGTGTGAATTTGGCCATTCCTCTGCCTCAGATCCTATGACAGCTGGGAAGGCCCTGGGAGGGTACACTTGGCACATACAGCACAGGGAGTCCGGGATCCTTCTCCAAAGCCGCTGCCTCCTTCCTGCCCTCCCCTAACCTGCTGTAGCACCTGATTTGAGGTGGCATTAACACAAGCACCTGGAGTAGAGGTTGTTGTAATTTGGGCCCGCCACATCACAGCCACCAGGTGACCTCTGTCTGTTGTCATTTGCAGCCGAGGAACCCAAAGAGAAGCCATCCAGGAAGGTAGTGGAGCCAGGTGAGCCCACACTGATGCATAGTCACCTGGGGGCCTCTGTAATCTGAGTCAAGTAGGGGAGCCCGCTGACCAGCCTGTTCTCCCCACCCCTCGCCGCAGAGCTGATGGGAACCCCCGACGGCCCCTGCTACCCCGCACCGCCAGTACCTCGACAGGCATCACCCCAGAACCTGGGCTCTTCTGGCCTCCTGCACCCCCAGACTTCACCCCTGCTGCACTCACTAGTGGGCCAACACATCTTGTCTGTCAAGCAGTTCACTAAGGACCAGGTGCCTGGGGGGGAGGGGGCAGCAGCGACAGCTGGAGCTGAGGCTGGAGAGTGGGCGGCAGGACCTGGGAGGCTGACGTGAGTTCTTTCATAGATGTCTCACCTGTTCAACGTGGCGCACACACTGCGGATGATGGTGCAGAAAGAGCGGAGCCTCGACATCCTAAAGGTCAGGGCTGCGGCTTTCAGCCTTCACTGGCTCCTGTGGGCAGGGCTGTGCAGTGGACAGTGGGTCTGCCTGGTGCGTGGTCCCTTCATGTATGCATACAGACTGCTCGGCCAGCAGCTCTTTTCTGGAAGGTCCTCCTGGTCTGGACCAGCGCCCTTGGCTTCCTCCCAGAACGGATTGACCCTACATATGGGGGTCATCTGGTCTGCATGAGGGTAGTCCCAGGAGACAGCTCTGGGGTCATACACACAGCCATGGCTTTAGTAGCGAGTCACGAGTGTAGGAACGGCCTGCTGGGCCAGGTCTCAGAGGAGGGTCTCAGCACCATCTGGTGTCAGTGGGGAGGTGAGTGCCGCCCTGTGCTCATTCCCAGGGCACACACACACACACATACCCTTTCCACTTTGTCCTTTCCCCAGGGGAAAGTCATGGCCTCCATGTTCTACGAGGTGAGCACCCGCACTAGTAGCTCCTTTGCCGCAGCCATGGCCCGCCTTGGAGGCGCCGTTCTCAGCTTCTCAGAAGCCACATCCTCTGTCCAGAAGGGCGAGTCCCTTGCCGACTCGGTGCAGACCATGAGTTGCTATGCTGATGTCGTTGTGCTCCGGCACCCTCAGCCTGGAGCTGTGGAGGTGAGGCCAGCCTTACCCTGAGACAGGGTGGCCAAGGCTGAACTCGGGAACATAATGTCCCTTCTGCCCACATTTTCTGTGACCACATGTCTTAGGTTGGGCTAGGTGGGTGAAGGGACCCAGGGCATGCAGAGGGCAGGCGAGGAGAGCCTTCCAAGTTGGAGAAGGCAGGATTCTCCACGCTGCTCCCTGTCCTCAAAGCTGGCGGCCAAGCACTGTCGCAGGCCGGTGATCAATGCTGGGGATGGAGTTGGAGAACACCCTACGCAGGCCCTGCTGGACATCTTCACCATCCGGGAGGAGCTGGGCACGGTCAATGGCATGACGGTGAGGGCAGCAGGGACTGGAGGTCTGAGTGGGAGTCTAGGCCAGGGTGTGCTGTACCCAGGAAGCCTGGGCACTAGCTAGTCCTGAGGCCTGAGAGTTTGAAATGGTGGGGTGGGTGTCAGGGTGCCTGTTGTGAGTCCGCCTGGTGAACGACTGCCTCCCTTAGATCACCATGGTAGGTGACCTGAAGCATGGGCGCACAGTGCACTCCCTGGCCTGCCTGCTCACCCAGTACCGAGTGAGCCTACGCTACGTGGCACCTCCCAGCCTGCGCATGCCACCCAGTGTGCGGGACTTCGTGGCCTCCCGGGGCACCAAGCAGGTGAGATCCTGATGGCTCAGCCCACACCGGGGACCCAGGGCTTGGGTGGTGAGAGCTCAGCACTGCATTCCCTGGGGTTCTCTCTCCAGGAGGAGTTTGAGAGCATTGAGGAGGCGTTGCCTGACACTGATGTACTCTACATGACTCGGATCCAGAAAGAACGATTCGGCTCTGCCCAGGAATACGAAGCTGTGAGTACAGGCTTAATGCGGAAGCCCGGAGGTGGGCGGAAGGGGCACGGGCTAGAGCCGAGCTCTTAAGTTCCAGATCCCTCTGTTGGAGCCCCAGCTGTGTGCTCTCTGGCCATTTCTGCCCTGAGTCTCTAATGGGGCCCCTCCCTCCCTTACAGTGCTTTGGACAGTTCATTCTCACTCCCCACATCATGACCCGGGCCAAGAAAAAGATGGTGGTGATGCATCCGATGCCCCGGGTCAATGAGATAAGGTGATGGGCTCCCCTGTCCTAGGAATCCCTGGGGCTGGCTGTGGGGAGAGGCCTCCGCCTGAATAGGCTCTCCAGGAGCTGTGCGGTCACGCTTTTCCTTCTCTTGCAGTGTGGAGGTGGACTCAGACCCCCGAGCAGCCTATTTCCGCCAAGCCGAGAACGGCATGTACATCCGCATGGCCCTGCTTGCCACCGTGCTGGGCCGTTTCTAGGACCCAGGCCCAGCTGCTGGGCAAGGAATCCCAACGCCCCCCACGGGGGCAGCACACTTAGCAGGCCTCCTGGAGCAGACAAATAGCCTAAGCGCACATCTATACAAACTGGCTCCAGACTAGAGTGCTCTCTGGCTTGGGGGTGTAGTCTCAGATACTGGGGGCCCCTCTGCCTCATCTCTGTTCTTACATCTCAAATCTGTACAGTTACTTTTCTACCGACTATAATAAAAAGCCAAACAGTTCCTGGTTCCTCATGAGTACCATGGGCGAGCAGAGGGTGCCTGTGGTAGGATGACAGACCCCCCACTGGGCTCTGTGGGGGTTCAGGCTGACACTTGTTTCCCTAACATCAAAGCTCTCCCAGAGACTCTGGCTTGTGTCCAGCCTATTCTGGGTTAAGCTGCAGTCTGTGTCCCAAGCAGCGGGGCTTGGCCTTCTTGGGAGAACACCCAGGTTCTGCTGAAAGGGAGGCTGTGCCCTGGGTGGGGGCTGCTGAGATCCACTGTCCTCCGGGCGTTAACTCTTTCTGATTAGCCACATCCTTCAGTGGCCTGGATCGCCAGCACATCCTCAGAACCTTGTCCTGGGGCCCTCCAGCTGTCATCAGTATGGGGAACCCGTCTTACCATCCCTGGGGGCCACTGCCTGATGCCATGGAGACCTGAGCAGCCTTTGGCCTGGAGCCCTGTGGTAGGCACTAAGGCGGAGTAGCTCTTGTGACTGCAGGTGAGGGCTGAGGAGCAGCCGTTCTGGTCCATGAACTTGAACAACATAGGCTTGACTTGCCATGCCCTCGGCCCACAGCACTGTGTGCAGGGGGGGTGCAGAGTAGGAGAATTAACTCGCCCCTGCCTTTTGTTTGTTTTCAGTTTTTTTAAGCAAAGCCTTACCGTATCTCCCAGGTGTGTCTGGAATTGCTCAATAACTCACACTGTCCTCAGGTTTGCAGTCTCCCTCCTTCTGCTTCCCAGGTCTGCGATTGTAAGCCTGTACCATCACATCTGGTCTTCCTTAGATTTCCAGTGTAGGTTATAAGAAAAGCATCCAGTCATCGGTACCCAATGGTCTAAGCTGCCCAGGCACCATTCAAGAAAATGTCTTCCCTCAGAGCAATTAGCACCTTTAAAGTGGTGCAAACGGAAAGTTGATGCCTGTTTTCCTGTAATTCAAACAGCCTTTCAGCCACTTTTGTAGATGTGCAAACTGGCTCAGAGAAGTTGCTGGGTAGCCACAGCCTGCTTGACTTCAAACCCATCTTTCTATTAGGAACAGGCCATTTCTCTCTAGCTCTAAGGATACCCAAGACCAGGAGAGACAAGCTACACAGATCACGTAGCTGGGGAGCAAGGCTGAAGTGTCCTGTATGGAACCAGTTTGCAGAAAGGCCTGATTGGTGGCCGCAGGGCTGGGTGAAGAAAATCTCAGGTACACTACAACTTGGCAGAGGCGCGAAAATGATCTGCCATGCAGAGGTGAGCCAGGCTTGCCAAAGGGCCCCTGCTCGGTGCTGTGGGGTTGAGATTTTTATATCAGTCATCAAACGCAGGTCTATAGCCTGGGTGCTGTGAAGCTAGGTACTTCTCTGTCCTACACGGGGCTGAGACAGCCAGGCCTGCGAATGTGTGAATCCCTTTCCAGTCTTGAACCACCTACCCACCAGCCAGCTCGACTCAAACTGGAGGGATGAGCTTGACAGGTTGCAAGTGACACCACGTGTAGCATTTCCTGCCAGCACTTTGCTCTGCCTAGACTGCACACGTGCAGGCCTGGGGCTCAGGGGACTGCCACAGATTCCTGCGCAATTTGGAGCCGTCCCTGAGTGGAAGTGCTGCCAAGTGGCATGCATGCACGTTCCCCTCAATTGCTAAGTGGTGGGAGGTGTTCCTGCCCCGCTTGCTTTGGCTCGTCTAAACATAACACAGCTCTAAATTGAATAAATTCCTCTACCACCAGAAGTTAGGGCTTATTATTCTAGGGGAGAAAATGAAAGCAGCTATTAGCAAAGAAAACATTTTGGCAACTGGGCGTGGTGGGGCACACCTTTAATCCCAGCACTCGAGAGGCAGAGGCTGGTGTATCACTGTGCGTTCGAGGCCAGCCTGGTCTACAAAGTGACTCCAGGACAGACAAAGCTACACAGAGAAACCCTGTCTTGAAAAACCAAAAGAAAGAAAACATTTTGGTAAAGCGTCCATGTCTGAGCTTTTTCTCCATCCGTTGAGAAGCTAGCTTGAGTGTGCCCAGTGAGTCTCATTAACTGCCTGAAGTCAATTTTCTGACCTCAATACTGAAGATGTTTGACCTATTTTTTCAGGATCAGTTAACAGTTCTGTGCCAGGTGCTGACCTAAGCACTTTGCAGATGCAAATATTTCTTTTAGGTATTTCAGACAAATCCTTCAAATCCATCCATCCCCTTGAAAGATGCCTCTTGTCTTTGGCCTCTGGCTCCTCACAATGCTAGTCTGGAAAATGGCCTGAAAGCCAGCAGCCTGGTGGAGCTCTGTGTCCTTCCCCCAGCTGACCGCTGGGCATGCCGATGCCTGAGAGCTGTGAGGAGTGGAGTTTGAAGTTTCCCATGTAGAGCTGGCCGGAGCCTAACTTTGTAACGCAATCCCAGAGCTCCCAGGGCATTGGATCATGGGAGATGAAATGGAATGAGGAGAAATGGGCTTGTGAGGAAGGCTGGAAACAGGTGGAGAAGCATGTCCCACCAGCAGGGAGATCAGTCAGGAGCTTGTAGTAAACTTAGATGGTAAGTGAAGGTGGTCTGGGTTAAAAAGTGGCAGGAGTGCCCAGTGGTGGTCCAGTACAGCTTTAATCCCAGCACTCAGGGGGCAGAAGCAGGGGGCTCTCTTGAGTTTGAGGCCAGCCTGGTCTACAATGTAACAGCCAGAGTTACACAGAGAAGCCTTGTCTCGGGGGTGAGGGATCATGGGAGGGGAATTCAAGGCTCCACCTAAAACAGCCAGGTAAGATAGTCACACCTTTAATTCCAGCACTTGGGAGACAGGCAGGGGGATCTCTCTGAGTTTGAGATATGAGGAGATC
The DNA here is from genome assembly GCF_964271855.1 of Acomys minous. Lineage (NCBI taxonomy): Eukaryota > Metazoa > Chordata > Mammalia > Rodentia > Muridae > Acomys > Acomys minous. Next base: position 102,172,902 of record NC_140489.1, on the reverse strand, counting down.
CAGACGAGCCAGGGCTACATAGTGAAACCGTCTCACTAAAAACACCCAGGGGCTGGGATTGAAGGTACTGGGAACCTTGCAGAGCCTTGAATCATAGCACCCACATGGCAGCAAGCAACTGTCCTTAACTCTGATCTAAGCAGGTGTGTATGTGTGTGTGTGTGAGAGAGAGAGAGAGAGAGGGAAGGAGAGAGAGGGAGAGAGAGAGAGAGGTCTTCTCATGGCCTCCACAGGCACTGCAGGCATATGGTGGATAGACATACATGAAGGCAAAAATCCCCATACACATAAGTAAAATCTCCCTGCCCTTTTTTCGCAACAGGGCTGGAGAGATGGCTCGACAATTAAAGGCTAAAGGCTAAGGTCACAACCAAAAATATAATTTGGTTCCCAGCATCATGGCTGTCTCTACAGTAAAAATATAATAATAATAATAATAATAATAATAATAATAATAATTTCTTTTAAAAAGAAATGGCATGGATGGTGCTAGGAAGGTAGATAGTTTGGAGCGGAAACTGCTTGCCTTTCAAGCATGAAGACCCAAGTTCAATCCCCAGAGCCAGTGTATTTGTTGTTGGTTTTGTTTTTTGAGACACGGTCTCACTATGTCGCTCTGGCTGTCCTGGAACTCACTATTTAGACCAAGCTGGCCTTGAACTCACAGAGATCCATCTGCCTTTGCCTTCTGAGTGCTGAGATTAAGGGTGTGTGCCACTCACTATGCCTGGCTAGAACTAATGTTTTATTGTTTTTTATTGCTTATTTTATTGTGTATTCTCTGTGTAGCCTTGGCTGTCGTGAAACTCACTCTGTAGTCCAGGCTTGCCTTGAACTCAGAGTCCACCTGCCTCTGCCTCCCAAGTGCTGGGATTAAAGATATTCACCTTTGTGCACAGCTAATACCTGAATCTTAAAGAGTGGGAAAACAGCTGAGAAGCCTTGCAAGAGATGACACCAGACCCTAGTATAGACCAGAAGTGAGGGCTGAACTGTTGTCAGCTGCCAGTTCAGCGCTTTACAGAGGAAAAGTGGGCGCTGAGCCTCACTTAGTTACTGAGGGCCTGATTTAGAAGCTGACACTAATTGCAAAGAGACCAAGATAAAAGAAGGTACAGGAACTGTGACCTCATATCCCCTAGGAAAGGCTGGGCGACCTGAGATAAGCCCAAGGCAATCAGCCACCAAACCTGTGTCAAGGGAAAAGAGTCCAGGGTAGGCCTGAGGGAAGGCAGGTCACCTACCATGGGGAGTAAGGTAATTACTGCCTCCAGGAGGTGGGGTGTGGTGTGGTCACCATGTAAGAAGTTAGCTTATTGGCTCACCGGTGGGAGATGGGGCCAAAGTGGACACTGATTGGCTGGGTGTTATCCAGACAGCTGGCGATGGGCCAATGGCTCCTTCCATCCATTCATTCCTTCATCCGCAGTCCTGCTGGCCTCAGGGCTAGGGAGGCAAGCTTGAAGCCAGCCTGCCTTCCTTCGAGGACAGTTCCACACACGGCAGCTTCCTCACCAGGATCTCGCAGAAGTTTTGAGTGGTCCAGGCCTGGTCCAGGAAGTAGGTGGAGGCACTGTAGGGTCAGAGAAAAGTGAATTTGCTACCATGGGCTCTGAAGCTGCTGGTTTGGGGACTGCGCTCTCTCGCCCCGGGGTCTGGTCCCTTTGTTTCTCCCTGTGTTTTTGCCTCATTTTTGGGGTTTAAGGAAACGGAATGGGATTGAGTGTTAGTGCTCTTTGGGTAACGTCCTCTGGGGAAAATTACTCCCGCCTGCCTACCGCTTGTCTTCCAGGGAGAGTAGGGATGAGGCTGTCCCCACCCCAAGAGGCACAGGCTCACCCCCAACCCCCACCCTCATACCCAGGCCTCCTTCTTAACACTTTGCCCACACACTTCCTCTCCTCTCTGCAACAGGATCCAGTCTGTCTATGGGATCTTGGGTGACCATAACTACATCTATAGCCTCAGGCTTTGTCCCATCCGGGCCGCATTTTATCACCCTTTGGAAAGTGGTACTGATGGGACTTGGGGCTCAGGCCAGGGACAGTGAGGCCTTCTGAATTGGCTAAAGGAAGTTTGAAGAGTTGGAGGTGAAAGTCACCTCCTTAAGAAATTACACCACAAAGGCGGGAAGGGTAAGAGGACCTGCCAGGAATTTGGGGCAGCAGCGTTTTGGGGTTTTCCCAGGCAACTGGGTCTTGAGATTCTGTCCAAACTCTGGCTGCCTGGGCTGTTGTCATGACACCAGCCGCAGGGGGGCGCTGCTCCTAGACAATCTGGTTCCTGGATGCCAGCGCACCATAGCACACCTTTCAGACTAGTGCATACTTAAGTTCCTGACCGGGCCTGGAGGTTAAAAAAAAAAAAAAAAAAAAAGTGGGTTTTGTTTCTGTTTGGTTTGGCTTTTCAAGACAGAGCTTCTCTGTAATAGCCCTGGCTGTCCTGAACTGGCTTAGTAGACCAGGCTGGCCCCAAACTCAAAGAGATTCCCCCTGCCTCTGCCTCCTGAGTGCTGGCATAGAAGGCATGTACCACCATGCCCCCTCCCAAGATGTACTTATTTTATGTATATAGATGTTCTGTCTGCATGTACGTCTGCCTGCACATCGGAAGAGGTCATCTGATCTCATGAGGCTACAGTTATAGATGGCTGTGAGCCACCATGTGGGTGCTGGGAATTGAACTCAGGACCTCTCGAAGAGCAGCCAGTACTCTTTAATTGCTGAGCCCAGTGGAACAGACCATCCGTCTGCTTCCTCTTGAGCCTGACAGACTGTCCTGCACTGCTGAGTCTTGGCCTCTGGTTCTCATACACAGTTGGGCTCTGAGCTCCCCCAGTGAGAAGGGCAGGAGGACCGGTCTTTCCGCCCTGGTGTCTCCGGCCGGCCGAATCTGTGCAGCACAAGCCTCTTAGAGGCCACAAGCTGCCCGCGGCCCCCAGCCTCTTCACAAGCCAAGCTTTTCTCCCTGCCCTTCCCCCCTCACCCTCCTCCTTGCTAGGCCCCTCTCCGGCTTGCAGGCCCCGCCCCTTCCTCTCCAGCCACTCAGCTGCCCATAGCTGCCAGGCCTTTGATGGACTGGTGTCTCCTCCCCTTGCCTTGCCTTCTCTCCAGCTTCTCCCACCCACCCCCATTCAGCTCCCTCCTCCCCCCACCTCTCCCCTGCCTTGTATTTTATCACTGGAGAAGGGTACCTGGAGGAAGGGACTTCCAGATAAGCAAATGGGTAGAGGATAAAAGGACGGGTGATGGTAATTCTGTAGATAAGAGTTTCCTCCGCTCCCTTGGGAGGGAGCGCCAAAGAAGGATGGAGAACGCTCAGAGACTGGTCCTCCCCTCCATCCATGACACAGTCTGTGAGCAAGCAGCAGATGAAATGGGGCCCTGGCTCCTGGCAGCCAGAGCAAAGTTTAAATCTCAACTCTTGACAGCCAGAGTTGTATGCCCAGCTCAGCCTCAGTTTCCCTATCTGTAATGTGCAAATATACCGCTACTTACTTCAGTCCCCTGTACAGAGCCCACACTCAGTACAGCTGGTTCCGGTCTGCCAGGGTGCTGGGTCACTTTGCCACTCTCTGCTTCCTGGGTTTTACCCCAAAACTTTCTGTACATGTCCTTCTTTTTGTACTTATGCTCCACAAAGCAGTTATGCTTGTACCCACGGTGTTGGGGAACCCTTATGTCACCACTGGGAAAGCGGAAATGCAGGCCGGCAGTGACCAGGATTTGTAGATGGTGACAGCAGAACTGGCCGCAGAGGCCCAGGTGTGGAAGCAGAGAGACGCCCTGAGTGCCTGGCTCCTCCTCTCCTGACCCCGGCATTCGGGCATCTCCGGCATCTCCGGCGGCAGATGAAGCTGATCATTACAGGGTGATCGGCTCCTCTTCCCTACTCACCGGTCCTCTCTATTTCCCCACCCCCACCCTGTCACTAGGGGCCTGTAATCAATGAGACGGAAAATGAGAAAGTGTCAGGAGCTAGCAAAGCGTGGAGAGCAGCTGGGGCAGTCCCCGGAGCCTGCCTGAGTGGGTGGACCCCAGGCCTTCACCCCCAGCTCCAAGCTAGCCATGGCTGCCATCCACTAAGTGCCCAGCCTGGCCACGCTCCCATCTGGATGGGAGAGAGGGAGCCTGCTGTCCACATGTCCAAAAGGCTCCTCTTGAAAAATGTCATGAAACCTGTGCGTTGCTGGGGAAATGTGTCCACGGTGGTAACTAAAGCCGCTGACACCATGGGCCCTAAAGGATATTGGTGTGCACACAAGGTATGTGTGTGTGTTGGGAGGGGCTGGAAGTAGTTACTTCTGGGAGTAAGTACAGAAAACACCCTTTGTTGAACCCCAACAAGGATATATAGTTCTTTTATAATTAAAAAATAATTTTTAGAGCCGGGCATGGTGGCACATGCGTTTAATGCCAGCACTCAGGGAGGCAGAGGCAGGTGGATTTGTGGTCTGCAAATCAAGTCCAGGACAGGCAAGGTTACACAGAGAAACCCTGTCTCAAAAAACCAAATAATAACAATAACTATTATTTTTTTATTTTTTAGGATGAAGTATTTCCACTGTGAAAGGAAAGGCTCACAGAACCCTGAAGGGACCAAGCCGTGACCAGGGCCTGGGCTTTGGGCTATTACTGTGTCATCCCAGGGAGGAAGGACCTGCTAATTCTTGCTGCTCCAAAGCACAGGACTAAAACCAAAGCAGAGAGTTTGCTTTTTTAAAGGGCTAGCAAGATATGGTGGCTCAGTACTGTAATCCTAGCACTCAAGAGACAAAGACAAAAAGCTCAAGGTTAGCTACACCAGTGAGTGCGCGCGCGCAAGCGCGCGCGCGCGTGTGTGTGTGTGTGTGTGTGTGTGTGTGTGTGTTGGGGGGGGGGGGCTGCACTGGGGATGTAGCTCAGTTACTGGAGTTCTTGCCTCACACATAAGAAGCCCTGGTTTTTTTGTTTTGTTTTCTGAGACAGGGTTTCTCTGTGTAGCCTTGGCTGTCCTGGACTCCCTCTGTAAACCAGGCTGGCCTTGAACTCACAAGAGATCCCCCTGCCTCTGCCTCCTGAGGGCTGGGATTAAAAGCATACATCGCCTGCCCAGCTGAAGTCCTGGTTGTGATTCCTACTTTGCATCTCATAAAAATGGTAGTTGCAATCCTAGTGTCTTGTAAGTGGAGACAGGAAGTTCAAAGTTAAGGTTATCCCTGGCTACAGAGAGAGTTCAAGGCCAGCCTGGAATACATGAGACTGTTTATAAAATAAGACAGGTGCTGGGCAGTGGTGGCACATACCTTTAATCCCAGCACTTGGAGGGGGGCAGAGGCAGGAGGATGGCTGTGAGTTTGATGCCAGCCTGGTCTGCAGAGTGAGCTCCAAGACAGCCAGAGCAATCCAGAGAAATCGTGTCTCAAAAAGCCTAGGGGTGGGGAGGGGGGAGAGGGAGAGAAAGAGGCAGCACATGCTCTGAGTTTGTGGCTAACCTGGCCTACAGAGTGAGTTCTGGGACAGCCAGGGCTACAGAGAGCCATGGTCTTGAAAAACCAAAAAAGGGAGAAGAGAGAGGGGGATTGTAAGAATCTGATAAAAATATATGGTTGGTTTTTTGTTTGTTTGTTTGTCTTTTGCTTTTGGCTTGTTGAGACAGGATTTCCCTGTGTAGCCTTGGCTGTCTAGGACTTGCTTTGTAGAGAAGGCTGGCCTGGAACTCATGGCGATCTGCCTGCCTCTGCCTCCCAAGTGAAAATATATGGGTTCTAAGACAGGAGAATAAATATTTTTTTAAAAAACCCAAAACTGGTATTCATCAACAGCTCACACCTGGACACAGGACTTTGCTGCCTTTCCAGGCCCTGCTGACACAGCACGAGGACCAAGCCCACATTGGCCTTGTAGTCTAACCTTTTCCCCCAAAGGGTCCAGTTTCCCACTAACAGGATTGTGCCCTGGCCTGCTGGAGCTTTTAAGTGGGAAGGGCTCCCCAGGATCACCTCCTGCAGCCTTGCTCTGCTCATACTGGGATTCCTCTGAGTCAAGAGCCTGGGCTGGAAAGGCTGGGGGAGGCTGGTGGCTTCTAGCCTCCATCAGAATCTACCCATGGCCAGAGACGGAAGCCGACTGCGAGGGCCAGGGGCTTGTGGTGGCCACGCCAGAGCCCACCTCTGAGGAGTCAGAGTACAGAAATGCAATAAGATACAAGTTTATTGGTGGAGCTGCAGTGGTGTCCTCCCCATTCCCTGGGGGAAAGCAGGGGACACAGCACCAACAGAGGGATGGATAGACAGATCCCCAAATGGACACACAGGTGGAGCAGACTCACAGAGCCACACACAGCACAGCCACACAGGCACAGAGACACACAGGCCACAGCACCAAAGAACAAACACACAACAGACACAACCACAGGACTTAGGGCACACAAACAAAGTGCAGGCTTTGGAGCCCCTGCATAGACAGAGCAAGGATCACGTGGGGAGGGGGCCCCTGATGACCTCCCCAGGCATAGGCACACTAACAGCACGAAGACAGGCAGATGTCCCCAGCTCGGCAGCCAGCCTGCCACAAGGACACATGGAGTGCACAGAAAGGACAAGCGGGACTCTCCAGGCCGTGTGGAGCATGAATGGTGGGGCTTCCACACACCCCACGCCCCTGAACTGCTTCTGGCCATTCAGTCTAATACCCCTCCCCGAGTTGCCCTCATACACACTCTGGTCTTGACCGCCGGGGCAGGGGCTGGGGCGTCTGGCAGGTGAGAAATGGAGAGAGAAAGGTCCCTTCTGTGACTAGGGAGGCAGGTGCTGAGAGTCCAGGGCCAAGCCTGGGCCTGGCAGTGGGGGTGAGGGTGGGGGTGAGGCTCAGGCTTGCTGGGGCTCCCGGCAGCGCTGACACTGGGCCATCTCAGGCTGGTATTGTTCCACCTGCAGGGTGCAGCTGGAGATTCCAAACCGGGAATAGAGCCGGGAGGAGGCTTCAGCCAGGACGGCTTCAGGGTCAGCCGTGGAGTCTGTGGAAGTGTGATAAGAGCCGGCTCAGTCTCTGGGGAGTCCGGGACAGCCGAGGGCGGTGATAAGGACTGAAGGGGCCCAAGCCCAGCACAACCCCAGGGCCTGAACAGGGTTCTTGATTTTTCTTCTGCATTATATGAACAGCGTAAAATTGTAAAGAAAATGTTGAGACGCACTCCAATGGGCCACGCTAACACACTGAGCTGTGCCCAGTCACCTATTCCTTCCTGCCTCTGAGCATCATTAAGTGGCTGGGTATCTCCGCAGCCACACCACCATCTTCCCAGGACCAGCCAGATGTTAAGTATTCTGCCCTACTGTTCCTCTTCAGTTATCATCCCAACATCCCACAAGTTATGATATTTTTGGCACCCAGATCGCACGGCTCTGATTGCTTCTTGCATCTGGGAGAAGCTCAAAAACCCTTTGTCAGCTCGTGAGTCACTGTATATATATTTTAATAGCTGAATCATAGTGTAGATATGATTTATATTCAGCTTCCTTTCCTCGAGCATTACACCACAACCATTTCCCTACTTGCTGCACATGCTTCATAATCGCCACTTTAAATAGCAACGTGATGCCCTAGTGAGAAGAGCTGCCAACGTCACCCAGCCACGGCCTGGAGGTAATGGTGGTGTTTTCAGGGTACTGGGTTCCCCAGCTGCCTCAGAGATAGCATTGCAGTTCTCAGGCCCCCTCGTCTCACAGTGTGTGTAAGCATGAGAGTGCACATGTGTGCGGTGTGCCTGTGTGCACCCATGCATGTGTGTGCACATGTGTGTGCATGTGTGTGTGCTTTCAAAAGAGGGAAAGACAGAGAGAGAGTTCAAGAAAACCAAAATAGGCAAAGTGTTTCAAACATGTAGTCACAGCACGCAGGAGGCTGAGGCAGGACGACCTCACAGACAGCTTGGGTACAAAGTGAGACTCAGTCTCCAACAAACAAAACCTCAGCGCCCCAGGCTGTCCACATGTGGACGCAGAGGGGCTGAGAAGGCGCTGGCTGGGGTAGCATTGACTCACCAATAGCCAGGTGTGCAGAAGCCACGTGGTAAGAAAGCGTCAGGCCCCACAGGTGGAGCTCATGGGTTGCTCGGACTCCTGGCACTGACAGCAAGGTGTCCCTCACAGGCTCAAATTCTATGCTTCGAGGGGCACCTGCAAGCAACGTTGCCATGTTGTTGCTGCCAAGGCCCACCCTGTGAAGGAGCAGCCCCACCAGACCCCTCTTTTTCCGGTCTCTTTCTCACCCACCCTGTTAACCCCATGAACCAGCCTTTTCACATTGTTTTAGAGAAGGGATGGGAGCTGAGGGACCCCCTAAATGGAGGGGTAGGGGTGGGGGGGACGACAGGAGCATCAGTGCTGAATTCACCTTCCATGAGGACGCGGAGGACATCTCGAAGGGTGGGGGCTGTGGATCCAAGGGCAAAGATAGAGAAGAGGAAAGTGCTGATAGGGTCAGCTGCCTTGTACTGAGGCTGTAGAGAAAGTGAGACCTCAGACTAAGAAGGGCTGACCTCTCAGAGGAGGCTCAAGGGCCAGCTTTGCAAAGAGACCCTGAGGAGACCCTGAGGATCTTGCTGAGGGGGAAGGAGACATGGCCCACACCTGGGAGAGGACCTGGGAGGCTAGAAGCTGAAGTGATCGGGTGGGCAGAGGGTACCGGGAGGGGATGGGACACAGCACAGGGACGGAAGGCGGACGGGGCGGCCTCTGACACAGTACCTTGAAGTAGATCAGGATGGAGGCAGCCAGGACCCCAAGGCTCTGAAGGAGATCCCCCAGCACGTGCACAAAGGCAGCCCGCACACTGGTGTTTCCCAGGGGCAGGGAGTAGCCATTCCCCTCCTCCAGCGGGGCATACTCGGTACCCCTAGATCCATGGCTGTGGGGGGGCCCTGCCTGGTGCAGCATAAAGGCCATACTGAAAGAGGAGAGCACTTCAGCCAGAGGGCCTGTGCTCGGCCTCTGCTTCCTTCCCCCAGATCCTCCACCTCCACCTCTTTTCCATCCCAGAAAGAAAACAGCGTCACCTAACAGAGCAAAGTTATGCCATCAGGGACAGAAGGCACTGGACATGGGGCCAGAGATGGGGACTCAGGTCCTGGCCCTGCTATTTAAATAGTCTTTTGCATTAACAGGAGCTAGAGGGAAACTAGCTCTCATGGATTGAGAGTCCTAAATAAGACCATACTAATAAAAGTCCCTGAGAAGAGCTAGCATCCAGGAGGCCCTCAGCAGTTATCTCCTGGCTGAACTGTCTCTCTCCCACCCACTTTCAGGAACACCCAATGAAGACAACAGAGCTCTCTGTGTGCATGCGTGCACATGCACATTGTACGTGAGAGACAGAAACACACACACACACACACACACACACACACACACACACGGGTGGGGGTGGAGGGGGAAGCAGTCTACCATCCTGTAAGAAGCCCTTCTCTCACACTGGGACCTACAGCATATTGGCACAGACAGCAATGCTGGCCGTCAGCAACATGGCACCGCCCTCTATGTGGTAGTCACTATGCAGCAGGCGGATGAAGGCCAGGTACAGGAGGACGCCAGTGACCATCCAGAGGGAGACCACAGAGGCCAAAGCTCCCAGAGTCTCTGCATGGGGGAGACAACACTGTTAGGGCAGGGCCCCAAGGCACTGATAGGGCTGGGGCGAGGGGTGTGGGGGGGTGTGGGGGGGGTTGGCGGGGGTGGAACCAAGTCATGTGGGACTTACCGGAGCGGTGCCAGCCGAAGGTCATGGTGCGGGTGGCTGGCCGAGTGGAGAGCCAAAGGGAGAAGAGGCTGCCCATCATGCTGCCTACATCTGCCAGCAAGTGAACAGCGTCGGTCATAATGGCCAAGCTGTGTGCCAAATACCCACCTGTAAGGCAGAAACGTAGAGCCTGAAATGCTGGGATCTACATAGTCTGTGTGCACAGGTATGGAAAAGAAAGAAGGAGAAACCAGCAAGAAGTTGGGGTTTTCTCACATGATAAGATTACAGGCATTTCTTCTAGTTTTTCTGTAAGTACATATTTTCTTTTCTTTCTTTCTCTCTTTCTTTCTTTCTTTTTTTTCCCCCCTTTCTTTCTTTGGGGTCTTTTTTGGTTTTTTGTTTTCCAAGACAGGGTTTCTCTGTGTAGCCTTGGCTGTCCTAGACTCACTTTGTAGACCAGGCTGGCCTCCAACTCACAGAGATCCACCTGCTTCTGCCTCCTGAGTGCTGGGATTAAAGGCGTGCGCCACCACGCTGCCAGGCAACATATTTGATTTTCATAACAAGAGAACAGGGTTTACTAACCGGCCAGCTCAGGGAGCCTTGGCCCACAACCCCCCATGCTGGTTCACCTTGAATCCTGCTCAGTGCTCTGTCCTCCCCAGTCCCCCTCTCTGCCTTTCTCCTTCCCTGCTTCCCCAACCAGGAACCCCAGGTGGTGGAGAACGGCCTGGGGAGTCCAGACTATGGGACTGGAGAGGGGTCCCCCAACTTACCAACCACCTCCCCAGCCATGAAGATGAAGCACACAGCACAGGCCGCATACAGTTGCCTCCGGGCCTGCAGCCTCTCTGAAGAGAGGCCTGAATGGAGCGTGGGGTCCTTATGGCAGTGGTGGGAGGCCTCAAGCTTGGCCTCCTCGGGGAGGGGCTCTGGGGGCTCTGTGAAAAGACTGAGACAGGTGACATGCTCACCCTTGAGCGGGACTCCAGAACGGACTTGGTCACTCACACGCTGACAGAGCCGGGGCCTGCCTGAGCAGATGGGCCCGTTATTTGCCCCTTCGCTAGATTCACCACGCCTGAAGCTTTGCGGGCATGCGAGGCTCAGATGAACAGCCAGACCCAGCATCTCTCTCCTTCCACACACAGAGCCACAGAATCCCATATCTGTAAAGTATCTTACAGCCGCGCGGGCTGAGGCTTTAGCAAATGGATGTGAAATGCGAGGCTCAGAGACGGCAGGAACTGGCAGGGGCAGCACAGTTGGCAAGGGGTAGAGCTGAAACTAGACACTGACCAAATTTCTATATTGTAAGAGGTAGCTGACCAAATTTCTACACTGTAAGAGGCAGCAGGGATGCAAAACAAAGGGACACTTCCTGAGTTCTTGGCGAGTGGGACAAATGTGGACTAGACCCTGTGGTACACAGGAGCAGGCAGATGCTGCTGCTGCTGCTGCTGCTGCTGCTGCTGGAGCAATTCTGTTGTTCTCAAGTGGGTTCCAGTGGGAAGACCGCAGGAACCATGTGAGAAGGGCCTTGAGAAATGGAGCCGATTTTGACAGACAGGTCAAAGTGCCAGAGAAACAGGAAAGGAAGCTGGCATGAGAGCATGGTACACACAGGCCTCAGTACCCTCTCTCTCAGCCTCGCACCCGTGCCTCAGTTCCCAAACTCTGTCTGTCCCTTCCTCTCAAGGCAGGAGATGCAAGTGGGGTTCTTTGAAAGAGCAGTGAAATTGGTGCAATGACTCAGGCCTGAAATCCCAGGACATGGGAAGTTGAGGCAGGAGGATTATTTGTTGAAGGTTAGCCTTGAATATATAAGACCTCTCTCATACACACACACACACACAACACACACACACACAGAGGGGGGGGCGCAAGCAGGATTGTCACAGAAAGAGAGGTTCCTGCCTGCTACACCTGGGGTGGTAATGGCCGGGACACTGGATTTAGAGTCCAGCCCATGTTACCTAGAGCTCAGTCTGCCCACAAGCCTTGACAATAGGGTTGGGGCCTTACCTAGGATACCACAGGCAGGGCTCAAACTGACTGTGTGGGGGAGGGGTCTATTCTAGCCCAATTCTCACTGCCCCCACTGAAACAGGGGGGTAACAAGGACCCCTGAGAGAAAATGATGGCTCCAGATTCAATAGATCCCATCAGGGGATGGGAAGGGGCACTGGGGGCCATCAGGCTGAAAGAACACGGCTGAAGGGGTGAGCCGAGGCTGGGGACATCCAGGTATCCGGGGAAACCCTGGAGTGGGAAGGTAGGTTCATTTCCCACTGAGCATGAGTGGGCATGATTCTGGTGCTCTCAGAAGGGACAGAAGATGAAGGGGGCCTCAGAGTCCATCCTTGCCTGTTCCACACAACAAGGAGCCGGGTCTAGAGGGAGACCTGTAACACCATTTCCACCAGGGAGAGGCTGAGGGTGGGGTCTGAACAAATCACTCTGGGGCTAAAAGGAGGGAGTGCCTGGCTGTGATGGGCATGAATGAGGGGAGCATCACGGGAGGACACAAGCCACAGAAGACGCTCCCGACAGATGGAATTGTGACGATAAGGTCTGCAGCTTGGAGTGTAAGTGGGGTGCTAGGTGAAAGGCTGAGGATAAGGGCTCAAAGTAAGGAAAGAAGAGACCCAGGGAAAACATCTAGATGTTGAAGTGACCTTGACAGTGAGTAGAATGTGAGACCGAGGACACGGAAGAGTCTCAATGGATCTGGCCCTGACGCTCTGCCAGGCAGTTATCAGAGGAGGGTCAGGTAAACAGGCAGAGCCTTGGAAAATCCTGCAGGGTTTGGTGACTAATGGTCATATGAGGATGAAAATGGCCCAGGAGATGAAGATGCAGTCTGAAGAGGAAACAGATGCTGGGCAATTCGGGGGCTGTGGCAAGGCTCCTTCCCCGGGCTTGTAAGGTGCAACACAGCCAGGCAGCAATGCAGCTAGCTACCCACCAGCTACCCATCAACAGGCTGCCTCCTTTTGTTTGGCATCAAGTGGGCACCAAAGGGCCTCTCTGCTGGGGTGTGGACGTGTGACTACATTTTATTCGCGGCGGGTCGGGAGGCTGTTGTTTCCTTCCCTGGCCTTTTGAAATCCCCCAACAAACGACAGAACAATATGGGGGTGGCGAGGGCGGCAGTGAGGCCTGGGGTATTTCCTTGGTTAAGTAAGAAAAATTGATGCCAAGTCAAAGGGTATGGGATGAAACGCCAGGCCACAGCTGGAGCCCCACAGCTGTCCACCACTGCAGTCCCCTGCAGAAGAATCCTTCCTTCCCTTCTGCTCCCCCATTTCCCCCACCCACTCAGATTTAAGGTCCCCCTCCCACGAAAAGAACTGGAGACCACATCAGAGACAAAAGGAAAAAGACTGGGAGGGAAACAGAAAGATTGAGAGTGATGGAGGAACAGGGGGGGAAATAGGCCAGAGACCCTGTCAAATTCCAGAGACAAACGGACAGACGGCTCCCAGACAAAATGGCCAGCGGAGGTGGCCAGGGAGGGCCTGTCGCGGTGGCCGCTCTGAGATAGCAGGGCAGACGGAGCCGGCGGCGGGCGGCGGGCGCGGGCGGCCCGCAGGGTGCGGGGGAGGTTCTGCCGCCGCCCCCGGCCCGCTGTCCCGGCCTCTCCGAGCCTCATTTCACACCTCGCCGCCCCCGGCCCCGTCTGTGCGGAGCCGGGAATACCCCCCGCCGCCCAGCCCGCACCTGCTCCTTCCTCGCCGCCCCCTCGCTTCCTCCGGGCCGCCCGCGGAGCCCCGGCCGATCCCCGGGGCCGGAGCCCACAACTGGCCGCGGCTGGATGGGGCGCCCCGAGCCCGGCGTGCGGAGGGAAGGGTCCGGGGCCTAAAGCTGGGGTTCCGAAGCCAGGAGGCGAGGCGCACGGAGCAATGCGGACATCGCCGCACCTGGCTCGCTCGGTCCGACGGAGCGGCGGAGGCAGCACAGGGGTCAAGAAGGCTTGGAGCGCCACGGCAGGGGACTTGCACAACCCAACAGAAAAAAATACCAGGGGTATCCGGACAGAGATAAGGCGGGGAGTGGGGCGGGCTGCGGCCGGTGGAAACGCGCCGTTAAGCTGGGGGACCACGGGGCGCTGGGGAGGCGGGCTGGGCCGGCGCCGAGGGAGACAACGAAATGGACCGATGGCATGAGTCTGGCGCCCCTGGTCTGAGGTCCAGGCCAGGTCTATCCTACCTCTTCAATCGCAGGCCGCCGCCGGCGCTGCTGCGGTCTCCGGAGCGCACTAGGCGGGTGGTCTCCGAGCCTCTGGTGGCGGGAGAAGGCTCCATGTCCCCGCTACCTTGACCGTCTAGGCCGCACGGAGTGGGAGAGACAAGGCAGGGCTTGGGTCAAATCCAAGCGGCCCGAGGACCCCCCGGACTTCCCGCAGAGCCACCAGAGTGGAGGGAACTGCAGCGACTGTGGCGCTCGGAGTCCGAACTGCAGAGCCCGCGGCCGCGGGAGCCCCGCCCCACGTGGGGCGAGCTCCCCAAACCCCGCCTCCGAGCTCCCCAGTCTATCTCCCACGCCTAAGACCCGCCTCCAGGGCCCGCTCCAATATCCAAAGCCCCATTTCCCCGCGCCAAACCGTGAAGTGGGGTGGGGTGGGAGCGAACCTCCACAGCGCCCTCGCCCCAAGTCCCGCCCCCAGTTTCCAGTCTGGCTCTTCACACCTAGGGACCCCTCTGGCACCAAACTTTTTGAGGATACACCGCCCTATGCGTGCCAGTTTAGGGGCGTCGTCCCACCACCCAATCACTTTGTGGCTTTGGCCCCCACGCGGAGGCAGAAACAGGTGCCAAATCGATCTGGAGAGAAACGGAGAGAATCTGGGGTGAGCAGTGACACATTCCCAAACAACTCTAAGGACTCCAGCCAGAAATCCCACTGTGGAGGCTCTGGAATAGGAATTCATGAGCAAAATCTGCTGCCAAGCACTGTACTGCTAATTATCATTTATTTTTACACAGGGACCTTGGGTAACAAAAACCTTTCTGCTGTCCTTCAACCCATATATTATCTCTACCTTCCAATGAGTAAACTAAGTCCCCAAAGCATAGAAGGCCACGTGACCTGGAACAACTGTCCCATCCTTTTCCCCACATGGGTCCGACTACCGCCTAGCAGTTGAAGAGAGAGGCTGGGGCAGCGGGAGGGGCACTTTCACCTCTGAGGGTCGCCAGCTACTGTTTATTGAGGGCCACTATTTTGTTCGGTTCGTCAGCACGTGACTCCTTTGCCTACACACTGTAACACCGTCTGGTGTGCTCATTTGGGGGAAGACGAAAGCCCAGAGAAAGCAGTGACTTACAGCCGTCCGTGGCCCGGGCTGGGGTTGAAACTTGAAGCGCTCAGTGCTCCCCACTCCTCACAGCTGCCGCCACTGTAGGATGAAAAAGGGGGGGGGCTGGATGTGCATTCTCAGCTGTGACAGTCTGTGAAGAGGAGGGTCCGTGGGAGGAAGGGAGAAAGCAGAGATGGAAAGGGTGCTGGGGGGGGGGGGGAGTTGTTAATGAGTCCAGACAATAAGCCCACCAACCGCATCCTTTGGAACACACCGAGCCTTCTCAGTTGAAGATTTCTGAGATTGACACCTGCCCTCAATACCTGCCCTCAACACGGTTGTTAGAAACAATGAGATCGTGTGTGCTTTTTCAAAGGCAAAACCAAAATGAAAAAGTCAAAGAAACCGTGAGCATGCCAGTGTCTGGAAGTGATGGGTTAAGGCGGGAGAACTTCGCGGAGGTGGTGAGGCTTAAAACGGATTAGGCAAACCCAGCAGCGGGGCAGGCTGTTCCAGCGGGAGAGAGTGCGGCTAGGCTTGTCCGGCGGCAAGCGCAAAGCGATGGTAGTTAGCGGAGAAGCAGAACAGAAAAGCTAGTGAACCCGGCCAGAGTCTTCGTGCCCTAGGCGCAGGCCTGCGCCCACGCGCGCCCAGGGTCACTGTCGGGCCTTCCTTCTGCGCTGGCGCCTGGGCCAATGAGGGGCTCCTTCCTTCGAACCTCCCCTACGGTCTTGAGGGCCTTAGCTCAGGAGGACAAACTGAGAGGGAGAACCGCCGGCCAAGGTCACTTTGTTGGCCCACTTCAGAGCCAAGATGGAAATCATGTCCCTGTCCAGCTATGCCAGTGCCCCGGGCTCATCTTGCCCAGCGCCGTCGGTTTTCTAAACTCGCCACTTGCCCTGAGTCCAGTCGCGCAGGTACTTTGGGATCAAAGAGCCATCCTGCACTTCTGAGATCAGCGTGCTTGCCTCGTCCCCTGTGGCCCTGGGGAGCTCCAGAATGGGGAACCGGTTTAGACACGCCTCGGTCGATGACGACAACAGGGAACTTGACAACAATGGCTTCCTCTGGGATTTCCTCCCCTTCCTAGGCAGCCCACAGCCTTGTGCAGAGCATCCCCGACTGCCCGGGAGGGGGCGCGGATATTGGCACGTGCTCGACCAGCCACCGGGTGGGAAGTCGGCAGGCCAGAAATGAAAGGATCGTCGGAGCGGATGGATGACAGCCTTACTGTGTGTCTGGCTGCCTAACGCACCGCCGCCTCCAGAAGCCCAGAGCGCCCGCCCGGCAGCGGGAAGACCAACAGTTGCCTTCGCTTGGGAAGCTATTTAAGAAAAGCTTGGCAGTAAAACTCGAGTTTGTGCCTGTTTCTCCGGGAGCCACCAAGAAGCCCTACAGGAATTGTGAACAGGATTTTTTTTTTCCTGAGACAGGGTTTCTCTGTGTAGCCTTGGCTGTCCTGGACTCACTTTGTAGACCAGACTGGCCTCGAATTGACAGAGACCCACCGGCCTCTGCCTCCTGACTGCTGGGATTAAAGGCTTGCGCCACCATGCCAGGCTGTGCACAGGGTTCTTAAGAACAACACAGCTGGGGGGAATCATGCTGCGCTTGGAGATGATGTTGGAGTCCTTTACGGAACTGTCAAATTTAATCAACACACCTCCCAGCCACCGTCTCCACCACCGCCCTAGCTGGGGACTGGTGATGAGTGACATAGGCACTGCCCCTCTCCTAATGATTTCTAGAGCGTTCTCTTCTGTAGCCCTTTGTTAAATCAGTGCAACACTGACTCACCCACAATTTCTACTACCTGCCCCGCTATGCCTCTCTAGCAACCCTTCCCTAAGGTTAGTCCTAAAGGCTTGAGTGATGCAGGGAGCCCTGGATGTCCCCAGGAGGACAATTCAGGGCCAGGTTCCAGAGGGCCTCTGTCAGAACAGCCTAGAAGGTGCAGGAGTACCTAGGTTAAAAGTCCACCCTGGACCACCTGTCACTGGGAGAGGAGGCATTGAAGTCTGGATTAAGGCTGAGCTCAGGCAAAATTTGCAATCTAAGCATGCTGTGTCCCAGCGCCCCATGAGTGATCGGCAGCCACATGGTCCGTAATTAAGCCAATGCAAACAGGAGAAGTGGGTTTGCATGGCAGCAGGGCGGAGGAGAGCAGCATTTACTTGGTAATAAAGACGATGACAAGAGCCTGCAGTTTAAATCTCCTCTGCCCCAGGGAGCCTTTCCTGGCTCTTAACTAGGTCAGGTCTCACACTAAACAACCCTCCTTGCAAGCTACTTCTTCCTAAGCTTATACCACTCTAAACTGCAACTGTCATTCGACAATTGCTTGATTCTTCACTTGGCTCCAAGGATATTCTGGGTTTTTTTGGGGGGGGGTTGGTTTTTTTGTTTTGTTTTTTTCCTTGTACTTCACTGACCGCCTATTTTCTCTCTCCTTGTTGCTTCCTCCTCACCTTCTCCATCTCTTAACGATGGAGCCATCAGTCCAGGCCTTGGACACTGTCTCTCTGATTTCTCTGCACTTGCTTTTAGCCTTTAAATAATGCCAAGTAACAACAGAAGGCAGTGGTTGTCAAGGCAGGATGTGGGGTGATGGGAAACCACTGTCCTGTTTTATGTTTGATTTTTATTTTAAAAGAATCAAATGTCATCTATGAAAGATAGTTCCCTCCAAGCCCAGTGTCATCTTGATGCCTTTGGTGGTGGTGGTTTTGTTTTGTTTTTTGAGACAGGGGTTCTCTGTGTAGACGTGGCTGTCCTGGACTCTCTTTGCAGACCAGGCTGGCCTCGAACTCACAGCGATCCCTGAGTGCTGGGATTCTAGGTGTGCACCACCGTGCCAGCTCTCTTGGGTTTTATTAAGTTGAAAACTGAGCTCCTGATTGCTACCCAACCCCAAATCTCTTCCTGTAGTGCTCTTTTGTCAGAACACAGCAGCAGCACCCTCTGCTTGCTCAGGCCAGAACCCTTACAGCCACCCTTGGCTTTTCTATATTCACCCAGATCCAATCTGTCCCCACAGTCTGCTCCTGCCCTCCACACACCGCCTGACCTGTCCTCAGATGGTTGCACTCACCTCCCAGGTGACTTCCTTATTTCTACTTTTCTTATTATTCATTATTCCCAAAGAGATAACTAGGCAGCACAGGTCATATGTGGGGGTGTGGGTGTGGGGGTGTCTTCTCTCCCTCCCTTCCTTTTTCAGGGCTTCTCTGTGTAGCCTCGACTGTCCTAGAACTTGCTTTGCAGACCAGGCTGGGCTCAAACTCAGAGATCTACCTACTCTACCTCCTAAGTGCACCACCACTGCCCTGCCAGTCAAAGTCCTTCTGCCAACCTCCAAGCCCACACTGACTTCATTTCTCACTCCCCGCTGATCTCACTGTATGTGAATTCCATGATGCTACAATATGCCAGGCACGTCCCAGCCACAGGACATTTGCACTTGTCCATATTTCTTTTTTCTTTTTCTTTTTCTATTTTCTTTCTCCAGATAGGGTTTCTCTGTGTAGCCTTGGCTGTCCTGGGCTCGATTTGTAGATCGGGCTGGCCTCATAATTCACAGATCTGCCTGCCTCTGCCTCCCGAGTGCTGGGATTACAGGCGTGCGCCACCAAGCTGGGCACTTGTCCATATTTCTAACTGCAGTGCGCTCTGTCAGATGTGCCAGTGACCTATTTCCTCATCCTTTTTTATTGTAACAATAGGTATCAAACCTAGAGCTGTGTATGCTGGGAAAGCACTCTACCACCACTGAGTACACACCCAGCTAACCAGCCTAACCTTTTACTTACTTTTCTTGCTATTTTTGCCCAAGACAGACGTGGTGTCATTTGCTTGTAATCTCAGCACTCGGGAGGCTGCAGCAAGAGGACAGAGAGTTTGAGGCCAGCCTGGGGTACATAGTGAGTTCAAGGCCAGCCCAGGCTACAGATAAAGATCCTGTCTCATCTTTACATAAAACAGAACAGGGCTGGAGGTTAAGAGCACTGTCTGTACTTCCAAAGGTCCTGAGTACAATTTCCAACAACCACATGGTGTCTCACAACCATCTATAAAGGGAGCTGGAGCCCTCTTCTGGCCTGCAGGTGTATATGAAGATAGAGAACTGTAAACATAATAAATAAATCTTTTTAAATAAACAAAACAGAACAAGGCCAGAGTGATGGCGTGGCCAGAAAAGGCACTTGCCGCCAAATTTGACAACGTGAGTTCAATCTCTGACCACATGGCCAAAGGAAAATAAAACCCAAGATAGCTGACACGGTGGTGCATGCCTGTAAGCCCAGCACTCAAGGATCTCTGTGAGTTCGAGGACAGCCTGGTCTGCAAAGAGAGTCCAGGACAGCCAAGGCTACACAGAGAAACCCTGTCTCGAAAAGCAAAACAAAACCACCATCACCACCAAAAACCTGAGATGTTCCTGCTGGACACTTGAGAAGGCTTCAAGATTAGTCGCTGGTTAGAACACTCACTGCTCTTGGAAAAGACTGAATTTGAGTCCCAGCAGCCATGTCAGGCAGCTCACATGCACCTGAAATCTGAGCTCCTGGGGGTCTAATGCCCTTTCTGTCTTCCACAGGAATCCATACACATGTATACACAAAACACACACACACACACACACACACACACACACACACACACACACACACACAAATTAAAAAGGACTTTGGTAGCCGGGCAGTGTTGATGCACGCCTTTAATCCCAGCACTCAGGGAGGCAGAGGCAGGCAGATTGCTGTGAGTTCAAGGCCAGCCTGGTCTACAAAGTGAGTCCAGTACAGTCAAGGCTACACAGAGAAACCCTATCTCGAAAACAAAACAGAAGAAAACAAAAAGGACTTTGAGGGCTGGAGATGGCTCAGTGGTTAAGAATATCTGTTACTCTTACAGAGGACCCAGGTTCGATTCCCAGCACCCGTGTGATGGTTCACAACCATCTGCAACTCCAGTTCCTGGGGATCCAATGGCCTCTTTTTGACCTACCTGGACACCAAACCACACTGATTTGTAGAGCAGGCTAGCTTCAAACTCACAGAGATCCACCCACCTCTGCCTCCTGAGTGCTGGGATTACAGGTGTGCGCCAGTAGGCCCAGCATAAATCTGGATTTTTTAAGATAAGAAGATCCACCTTAAGCCTGGACCAAACCTTCCAGTGTCAGCCTAAGCAGCGGACAGGGAAGGAGGAAGCATTTGCTCTTCGCCTGCTCGCCCTTCCCTCTCAGGCGAGTCTGTTCCTACGCTGGCACGAGAGCCCACTTCTTTGGGATTCTGGTGCGTACTGAAGACCAGTGGAGACACTCAGCCTCGTGGATTCTTAGACATTCAGCGCTGAGGTAACTGTTGTTAGAATAGTCCTGAAGGAGACTAAGGCAG
This sequence comes from Acomys minous, assembly GCF_964271855.1. Taxonomy (NCBI): domain Eukaryota; kingdom Metazoa; phylum Chordata; class Mammalia; order Rodentia; family Muridae; genus Acomys; species Acomys minous. The sequence continues at coordinate 102,152,485 of NC_140489.1, read as the reverse complement.
GCAAAACCAGTTATAGGTACTGATTGATTAGTGGCTTCCTTACAGCTCTGCTTGCCCTGCCTGTTCACCACGCATGACTTCACTTGCTGCCCGAAAACGGAACGACCTGGAGCAATGGCTGAAATTGTGGCTGCCTGGCTGCTGCTCTGTAAAACCTTGCTTGCTTGGCTGCCTCACTTTGTGGTTTTAGAACACAAAAGGGAAAACAAACTGCGCCCAGGGTCAAAGTCAGTGGCTTTCTTAGCGTATGTCTACTGATCCTAACCCTTTTCTTCCACTCACTTTGGAGTGTTTATTCCAGGAACATTGCCACAACAGCTGGGGCGAAACCTGTAAAACCACTCTAATAAATCTCATACACATATTCTAACCTAATATATTATATATAAAGCCCTGACCCTAACCTATTATACATATTATATATATAACCTAATATATATTCAATATGAGTATATATTCTATCATATATACTTTTTTATGTTCTGTCTCTCTAGAACAGTGGTCCTCATGTTTCCTAACACTGTGACCCTTTAATACAGTTCCTTACGGTGTGGTAACTCCCAACCATAAAATTATTTTTGTTGCTATTTCCTAACTGTAATGCTGTGACTCATAATGTAAATATCTGATATTTCCAATGGCCTTATGCAACCCCTGTGAAGGGGTCACTGACCCCCGAAAGAGTCGCAACCCACAGGTTGGAAACTGTTGCTCTAGGGAGCGTACCCTGACTAATACAGGACAGAAACTACGATGGGAAGTCATTGCAGAGACCCTGACTTGGAGACAGGAGCCTGAGTTTGGACACCACTGGGTGACCTTCAGTCCTTCTCTTTGGAAAATACCTGCCTCACTTAGAAAATCTCCACAGTCCTTTCCAGCTCAAAAACTGTAATTCTAGAACCTGCTTCTTGGATGTGACAAATTGTCACGTCTCCTCCCCGGCCCTCCAATTGCATATGCTCCAGAGTCTGGTATTTTGGGTATAAATACGTCTGCTGTTCTGTGCATTTGCGTATCCTAGCTGTATGACTACGGTGGTTTTGTTTGTGGGTAAACAAGGGATGCTTCACAGTTTCTTCACACAGGACCAAATGGCTGTGGGGGACAGTAAGCTCACCGACTCAAGGTATGATGGGAAGACAAAGAATTCCAGAAATTTTAACCTGTAATCATTCATTGGTAAGGTTATTTTGTTGTTTCTTTTCCTATTTATTATTTTTGCAAGCACATCTAAGTTTTGGAGTTAATCCTGTGAACAGCACAGGTTTTTACAGGAAGATAAAAAAGAAGTGCAGGGAGCTGGAGAGATGGCTCAGAGGTTAAGGGCACCAACTGCTCCTCCAGAGGTCCCGAGTTCAATTCCCAGCAACCACAGGGTGGCTCACAACCATCTATATAATGTGATCTGATGCCCTCTTCTGGCCAGCAAGTGTACATGCCTGTATACATAATAATAAATAAATAATAAATCTTAAAAAAAAAAAAAGTGCAGAGACAGAGGGCTCTGTTGGGAGCACACAACTTGTTAGACCCAGAGCAGGAATGGAGACCCAGCACCTTGGCTTGCAGGCTGGTCTTAGTACAGTGACGGGATTAAGATGAGAGCCTGCTCAGGAGAAACCATCAAAAGGCCTATGGCTTCTGGAAAGCAGAGCACAGGAGCGCCGGTCACAGCACACCAGGCCCTCTTGCCTGCTCTGTCCCAACACTCTGCCACTGCTGGGCGGCACCATCTTTTCATTCAGAGCAGGGCTGCACAAGAGTTAGCAGGCTCTTTCAAAGGCCACAGACTGGGATGAATTAGTGTCAGAGGACACGAATTATCACATTCTGGTGCCCCAGGCAAGACTTGAAGGATGTTTCCTAATTCTGTCCCAGGGCTCAGCTCTGCAAATCAGGGATGCAATCAAACCATTCATATGGAGGAGTGGGGTGGGGTGGGGGTGTCAGAGATGGCTAGGACCGCTCTCATTCAACCAACCAGCATCTGTTCATCATCTCCGGTATCCCAGCAACCCTATTAAGAGCTGGAGGGGGCTGGGTATGGTGGTGCACGCTTTTAATCCCAGCACTCAAGAGGCAGAGGCAGGAGGATCTCTATGAGTTTGAGGTCAGCCTGGTCTACAAAGCGAGTCCAGGACAGCCAAGGCTACACAGAAAGACCCTGACTCGAAAAAACAAAAACAAAAAGAGCTGGAGGAATACTAAGACAAAGAAATAAGGTGCGGGGCTGGAGAGATGGCTCAGCGGTTAAGAGCACACTGTCTGCTCTTCCAGAGGTCCTGAGTTCAATTCCCAGCAACCACATGGTGGCTCACAACCATCTATGATGTGATCTGATGCCCTCTTCTGGCCTGCAGGTGTACATGTAGACAGAGCATTGTATACATAATAAATAAGTAAATCTATAACAAAAAAAAAAAGAAAAGAAATAAGGTGCTTGGGATTATGTACACGCCATGTGTCCTCCCGTTTTCTATTAGTCCCTTCGCCTCTAGAACCGTATGAAGAAAGATACTCTGTCATCTTGTCCACGTCTCCAGCTTCTATGCCAGGGGATTTTTGCTGGCCAACCTCCAGCCTTACGCTCCAGTGGGAGAAAGATGCTTTAGCTTCAGCTCACTCAACAAATCATGAATCCACTTACTGTGAGCCAGGCATAGCTGTAGGAATTGGAGATACAAACCAACAAAACCCCTGCCTGCCCTTGTGGGCATTGTCAGCTGAGAAGTCAAACATTAAACAAATTAATATGAAACCAGGCAGTGGTGGCGCATGCCTTTTTAGCCCCAGCACTCGGGAAGCAGAGGCAGTTGGATCTCGGTGAGTTCAAGGCCAGCCTGGTCTACAAAGTGAGTTAGGGACAGGCAAGGCTACAACAGGGAAACCCTGCTCCAAAAACCAAAACAAACAAACAAACAAAAACCAAAAAGCTTGCCTGAGGAAGCATGTGCCTGAGGCCTTTGAGGATGAAATGTCAAACTCAGGAAATGCCAGGGAGGAACCCTCCAGGCAGAGGAAACAACACGGTCAAAGGAAACACAGTGTCCTCAAATAAGTGTACAGTGGTTCTCGGTGACACTGGCAGAAGAGGCAGAGCCTGGGAAACCGAGGTAAGGAATCCCCTATAAGTGCACTCTGCCCTGTGCCTACCCCCCCCTTCACCCCCGCCACCCCCACCCCCTGCTGCAGTTCAGAAATGAGCTGCTTTCTTCTACTGGCTCTATTGACCCTTGGTGCTGTAGAAAATCGAGGTGAGAAAAATTAAACACAGCATAAGCCACTGTGGGAGCAGCCTCAGCCCCTCCCGTTTGGTGGGGTAACCGCAAAAGGCATCTGACCCAATCACATGGGCTGAGCAAATATGTGTAAGTATAGTCTCCGTTTGCCTCGATGCCTGGGATCTCAGGGATGGAGTATTGACTTAGCACTTAAAACCTAGGAGAGAGCGTGGACTGCAGGAATAGCTGCAATAAAGAACCAAAGCTGCACACGCGTGAAAGTGACATCTGGGAGTTGGCCTCCAACCTCCATATGCGCCCAACAGCAGGTAAGCACTTGTCAGTTTTCCTTTGGTTGGTTGGTTAGGTTTTTTGGTTTTTTGGTTTTTAAGTTTAGTTTAGTTTTGCTTTGTTTTGTTTTTCTGCGACAGACACTATGTAGCTCTGGCTCTCCTGGAAGGCACACAGGCATAGACCTGCCAGTGCTGGGACTAAAGGCGTGCACCACTGTGTCCAGCTGCACTTGTGGGTTTTTTGGGTCTGTTTTTGTTTTTGTTGTTTGTTTGTTTGTTTGTTTGTTTGAGATAGGGTCTCTCTGTGTAGCCCTAGCTGTCTTAGACTCCCTCTGTAGACCAGGCTGGCCTTGGACTCACAGGGATCCGCCTGTCTCTGCCTCCACCTCCCGAATGCTGGGATTAAGGACATGCACCACCACACCCTGCTGCACTTGTTCTTGAAGAGGATCTAGGCTCAGTTCCCAACACCCATAGGGCGGTTTACAACCATCTAATATCATTCTAATTCCCAATTTGACACTCCCTTATGACTTCCGCAGGCGCCAGGCGTGCCCATGGTACACAGACATGCAGGCAGGCGAGCACCCGTACACGTAAAATAAATAAATCTTAAGATTAAACCATGTATATGCAGGGCCGTTTAGATGCCTTATTGGGTGAAGGTGCCTGTTATCAAGTACGGTCACCTGAGTTCAATCCCTGGGACCTGCGCGCGCGCGCACACACACACACACACACACACAGTGAGAAAGAGAGAGAGAGAGAGAGGGCACATAAATGTTTTTTTTTTCTTTTAGTTTGACTCAGCAGCTCCATTTCCACTACTCAACTCTTACACAAAAAATCAGAAATTTGTTCCAGGATGTCTATAAGCATTTTGATGAAAAAGATTAATATACCTGTCAAGTAGTTATAAACAACTCAATATACAATCTAGATCATATAACTACATTATGGTATCTCCTTATTGTGGAAGCACAGCGATGGCTTTGGAAAGGATCAAAAACATCATTTTTAAGGGATGTGCCAACGAACGGTTACAGTCTAACCGGATAACTGCCTTAACAGGGGACAGCTGAGGGGTGAAGGACAGGTTTTCCAGAACACTGACATTTGAGGTGAGTCTCAACGTTTGTAGAGAAGTTTCTAGATGGAAGGGAAAGAAAAAGGACCAAGTGAAGACTCCCAGGAAGTCTGGAAAGATAACCTCTGCCATACCTCTTATCCGCCTCGGCACCAAGCCCATAGTCTTTCCGTGAGTGGGCTGAAGAGCCATGACGATGATCCGGGTGGTCATGGCCTCTTCCTGGAAAAGAGGGATGATGTGGAAGTCCGTGGCTCTGCCGCAGGGCGTGGAAGTAACGCTCAGCCCTGGGCCTGAGAGTCAGGCTTCTGGAGCGACATAAGTCCCGGGCCCAATATGAGTTCCCCACTCATCCTGCTGGCGGCGCCAAAAAACGACTGGCTTCCCCTACAAAGCGGCCGTAGAACCAGAGGTAGTATGAAGCTTCGCCTCCCCCAGGAGAAAGGAAGCTTCTGTGGGGCCTACCTGGATTCATAGACCAATTCAGAGGTAAAGAGCCAGGTCGGGAGGTCGTCCGTCCAGCGTGCCCAGAGCTCCCACGCTGTTGCCATGGCTCCCCTGGCGCCCACCGTCCTCCCAGGCCTCCGCCCGACTCTGTTCTGAATCCTTCAGAGCATGCCCCTTGCAACAGCCCCTGCTCAGCGCTGTGGGCTTGAGGCCGAGGGGAAAGCGAGCCCGTGCCCATTGGGCCCTGAGCCTGACCTCCTCCCCTATTCTTTCAAACCCAGCCACTAGATTGGGCAGGTTTACTTCAGGTAAACAAAGTCCGTCTCTTCCTCATCTTAGACCTACCCCTCCTTGTTAGGCCCCTCTGGCCTGCGAAGAGCATGGAGGACGCTGGGAAACGTGAGGGGACCATGGACCCTCTTTGCCATTTTCATTCTTCTGACTGGAGTCACAGTGGCCTTAGCCTGCTGTCTTGAATTGTTGTCCTTTTGGCCCAGAGCATGCCTCCTGCAGATGACCCACCCCGGCGATTATCCGAGACTGGGACGAGCCTCTATGCCGTGCTGGAACTAAGGAAGGGTGCCCAGCCTGAAGAGATCAAAAAGGCCTACAGGTTCACACCCCTGCCCTTTACTCAGCCCTGCTATTTCCTCCCAATACCTTTACCATCTCCAGACCCTCTTTAAAAAAAAAAAATCTCAGCCGGGCATGGTGGAGAACGCCTTTAATCCCAGCACTCGGGAGGCAGAGGCAGGTGGATCACTGTGAGATCCAGGCCAGCCTGGTCTACAAAGCAAGGCCAGGCCAGCCTGGACTACAAGAGAAACCCTGTCTTGAAAAAACAAAACCCAAGAAGCTTTTATTTGGGGGCCAAAGGAGGCCACCCGCTTCTTCAGTGTGCCAGGAGAAGAAATGGAGACCTCCCCTCCATCCTTCATGCCACACCTCCTGTATCCCTTGCACTATCTAAAGACCTAGACCTGCCTCTCATCCTCAGCCTCCCACCTCAGCGGCTTCCTGTACCCCTCCCCACTGGCCTTTTGGTTATCGCCTGGGTAGGAAGCTGGCCTTGCAGTATCATCCGGACAAAAATCCAGGGAACCCTCAAGCTGCAGAATTCTTCAAAGAGATCAACGCAGCCCATGCTGTACTCAGTGACCCTACAAAGAAGAAAATCTACGACCAGCATGGTTCACTAGGAATCTACCTGTTTGAGCACTTTGGTGAAGACGGCGTCAGATACTATTTTATAGCACACAGCTGTTGGTTCAAGGTACACCATGCATCCTATCTCTTCGAAAGAAAGAAAGGAGTTTGCAGAGGTTGCAGAGCTGGCTCTCAGCAGTTGGGAGGCTATTCTGCTCTTGTAGAGGACCTGGGTTTGATTCCCAGCACCCACATGGTAGCTCACAACCAGCTGTAACTACGGTCCCCGAGGATCCGGAGCCGCCTTCTGGCTTCTGCAGACACCAGGCATGCCCATAGTGCAGAGACATACGTGCAGGCAGAACACCCACAACACAGAAAGTGAAATCAGTCCAGCTGTGGTGGCACATACTTCTGAGCCCAGGTCTTGGGAGGCACTGGGTAGCCTGGGCTATATAGTAAGATACTGTGTCAAAAGAGTGTGGGAAGAAAGGCTGCCCTCCTCTCAAGACAAATGCGTCTGTTCTCAAGCCAGGCGTGGTGGCGCACGCCTTTAGTCCCAGCACTCGGGAGGCAGGCGGATCTCTCTGAGTTCAAGGCTAGCCTGGTCTACAAAGTGAGTCCAGGACAGCCCAGGCTACACAGGGTAACCCTGTCTCAAAAAACAAAAAAAGCTTCCTGTTCTTGCCTTCTGGGTGTGAGGAGGATAAAGGGAGGGGGAGCTGCCTGGAGCTACAAAAAGAGCAGGGGACCATGGTCTCTCTCCTGTCTGTAGACTCTCGTCATCCTTTGTTGCTTGCTTACTTGCTGCTGCTGCTGCTGTTGCTGCTGTTTTTGCTGTGGCAGACTTAGTCAACCACCTGAGGAGTTTAACCAGAAACCCCAAACAAATGTCTATTCTCAGCCTACGAGATCAGGTGAGGAGCAGAGGTGGGGACTGGAGTCACGTTTCAGTTAGATATGGTAGAGCCCAGTGTGGGGCCGGTGAGAAAGGCCTGTGAACCGAGCAGTTAACCCCAAAATGTGAGCATTTTTCACAGGGGTGAAGAGAGACTGAAAAGAAAACTGATGTGACACGTTAGTGCAGCGTGGCCCTTTCAGGACAAGCTGGGGGAGTGCGCTTGCCTACCACATGGAAGACCCTGGATCCCAGCCCCCAGCCTTGGGGGGCAGGAGGAGTGAATTGTTTTAGATTGTTCCCGCCCCAGTTAGTTAAAAGTTTAAACCAGTGTGTTGGCTGAGGTTCACACGAGTGCCATCTGGCGGTGCTAAGGAGTAACTGCAAGGTCAGGGTTTTCTCACCTATAGCCTTAAAAATCCCGTAAACTCCCGGGCTGGGCTGCACTTGGGAGGCAGAGGCAGGTGGATCGCTGTGATTTTGAGGCTAGCCTGGTCTACAAAGCGAGTCCAGGACAGCCAAGGCTACACAGAGAAACCCTGTCTCGGAAAAAAAAAACCCGTAAACTGTTGCTATTGTAGATATGCAAGCATGTTCTCATTCCACCACAGGAGGACAGCATAAATTTGAAGTAGAAGAAGACAGAGACAGTTATTAAGGAACGGAGTGAGGTATGCAAATGGAGCATTAGCAATGCTAAAGGCTGAGAAGCCAGTGAGATGGCCTCCAAGCCTGACTATCTGACTATCTGAGCCAGACCTCAGGAGCCCAGGTGGTGAAAGGAGACACTGACTCCTGCAGATTGTCCTTTGATATGTGCACATGTGCTGTGACACACTCATACTCGCGCGCACACGCGCACACACACACAGACACGTCATATATTACATGTACACACGATGTGTCCATGCATGTGTGTACATGCATGTTTAAAGCATAGATCGGCTGCAGCTGCTTGCACAGAGGGGCTTGCACAGAGATGTGTGCTTTCAGTTGTTGGTGGATGTTCCTTATAAGGTCCCAACTGTTTCTACCATTAGGTGCTGGCCCACAGAGAGTCCCCTGCCACTAGCCCGCTGGACACACTGAAGAGAGAAGTGAGTAGCCCTGCCTGACACTGACCCTGATTTGACTCCTGTTCTTAAAAACAATTCCTGTCAAAGGCGATGATGACACCATCCTAGGAAGGACTCGGCTGCCGCCCCCTCCCCCGCCAATGAGCCTGTCCCCACAGTACCTTCTGGAAACTCTTCTTTTTAGCTCTAGCTCCGCTGGCATCTTATCCACATGAGGTGGCAAGCCATGATGGCAAGTGTTTGCTGAGAAGTCTTTTCCCAGTGGGTGATGCCCAGGCACTTGTCAATGTCAGGTGGGTTCCTGAGCACGTACTGACGACTTCACCAAGATCCTGATCACGAAGCAAAGTGGCTCCTGTCTCAAGAGCTGTTGAACCAGTTCCAACTTTGTGCACCAGAACGAGCACTGGCCTCATTTCCTGGCAGTACACCTTTGGAGGCTGGTCTCACCATCTTCTGGTACCTACACCACTGGCATTGACACCCCATTCATACAGAAGACAGCTCAGCAATGTGTGAGTGCAGCTGAGGATCTGCCGTGGTCTTGTGGACCAGCTGCAGCCCATGCAGTAGTAGTGCCTTCTGCCTCCATCCTTCACAGCACCTCATGCAGCTGGCCCCTTCACACAGGGGCATAAAATGTGATGGGGACACACTGTACTCAGAAGACTTCGCTTAGCCTCTTTGTGCTGTTGGCTTGGCATCCACCTGCTCTGTGTCATCTTGATCCTTTCCTTCTTACCCTTGTGGCGTCAGGGCCTAAGAACCCTCAAACCTCTCTGCCTTCACTGGGAGAAGAGACAAAGAACGTCAATAATAATAAAAATAATAAAAGCTTTGTCCAGTTCCAGTGCATGTTGGATTCCAAAAGACAAATTGTGTGTGGGACAGAGGAAAAGACCAGTGACTATTGCTCATGTCTGGGATGTGGCCGGCGTGGCCAGTAGAGGTGATCGGTCACTGTGGAGCTGGGGGACCAAGATATCCAGAGGCCAGTGATGGTGACCGATTCACTGGTGTCCAAAATAACTTTATGACGTGCAGATTCTTTCTAGCTAGATCTGTTACTCAGAACTCTTTCTTTTCTTACTTTCTTTTGGTTTTGTTTCTCTTTTTTGGAGGGAGGATTGTTTTTGTTTATTTGTTTGTTTTTCATGACAGGGTTTCTCTGTGTAGCCCTAGCTGTCCTGGACTCACTCTATAGACCAGGCTGGCCTTGAACTCAGAGAGCCACCTGCCTCTACCTCCCTGAGTGCTGGGATTAAAGGCGTTTGTTACTGTGCCCAGCTCTCCTTCTCCTCCCTTTTTTTTCTTTATGTGTGTTTGTGTGTGCATCTGCATGCATGTGTCTGTGGAGGGTTCTGAGTCTCTTGGAGATGCAAGTACAGACGGTTGTGAGTGCTGGGACCTGAGCTCCAGTCCTCATGACTGAGCAGCAGGCTCTCTCACCCACGGAGACATCTCCAGGCCATACACATCACAGTTTCTAAGCAAATTTAGCATCCCTGCCATGGATTCAGTAAGCATCCTTGGAGTGGATTCACTAAGCATCCCTGGAGTGGATTCACTAAGCATCCTTGGAGTGGATTCACTAATGCAGTTGTGGATCAGGATCACACACTCTCACGTCGCAACCGTAAGGCAGGTGTGAGCTGGCACAGCAGCCACCTCTTGCCTTTTGACCCTCCCTCTGATGATGTAACCAGGGCTAGCCAGGGGCTGGTGACGTAGCTCGGTAGCAGAGCTTCTCTAGCACACGTGTGACCCTGAGTTGACCTCCAGCATCACAGAAGCTGGTCCCAGCGCTTCAGATGTAGAGGCAAGAAGATCAGGAGTTTAGAGTGGGATGGTGAATTCCAGGGCAGCCTGGCCCACATGAGAGCCTGTTCTTACTAACGGAGAGGGAAGTGTATGGTGAGGTTGCTCAGTGCGATATGGCTCTTGTCACCAATTCTGATGACCTGAGTTTGAGTTCTGAAACCCGCATGGTGGAGAACAAGAACTGACTCCTGTGGGTTGTCATGTGACTTCCATGCGGGCTCCATGCTGAACCTACCTCTCCCGAAGTAAGTAAGTACAGGGGTTTTGTTTTGTTTTGCTTTAAGGCTGTAAGAAAAAAAAATGGGGCAGACCTAGGGGCTGGAGAGATGGCTCAGAGGTTAAGAGCACTGCCTGTTCTTCTAAAGGTCCTGAGTTCAATTCCCAGCACCCACATAGTGGCTCACAACCATCTGTAATGACATCTGGTGCCCTCTTCTGGTGTACATACAGGCAAAACACTGTGTATATATGATAACTAAGTAATTCTTTTTAATGGGGGCCGACCTATGGGACAAGGAGTCCTCTCTATGGTCTGGTGTTCCCCTTCTGAATCATGCAGTCTCCAGGAGGAAGGCCAGGGTCACCGCTTAAGCCTGTGGAGGAAGAGATGACACTGTCTGTGGATCTGTCCAGACCCGAGCCATGTGTGACATCTCCCCCACAGGCTAGTTTAAACTGCACTGATGTTTGGAAGAAGGTCCCAAGCCACAACGAGGAGATCATGTCTGCAGGAGCCTTCCTAGTAACAGCAAGTGAGCCTGTACCTTTGCTGGCCACCCATTCCTGAGTGAGTCAGGGTCACTCAGTCCGGGACAGCTGTGGCTCGCCTTACATGAGCTAAATTGGGACCTGGAATGTCACACGGATGCCCCTTGTCTCCCCACCCCCACAGTAATATTAATCTCTCTAGGGAGGAAGGGACAAACAGTGCTGCTCCCCGAAGAGTGAGCAAGAGGGTGGTTTAGGAGAACAAGAGATACAGCTACAAGTGCCTGGTGAGGGTTCTGAGCAAGGAGTGTAGACAGAAGTGTCTGGAAATAGGCAGACGTGAGAGACACGGTTACAGGAAGGGCCAGGAAACGTCACTCTTTGAAGAAGGAGCAATAGCAATAGCAGGGAGCCCAAGAATCCATAGACACCACACAGTGACCGAGGAAGGGCGCACAGGCAGTGAGGGCCGGCCGGGAACAGGGCCACAGCAAGGCAGGCACCAGAGCACCCCGGGATGAACTTCACCGTGGGTTTCAAGCCGCTGCTAGGGGATGCACACAGCATGGACAACCTGGAGAAGCAGCTCATCTGCCCCATCTGCCTGGAGATGTTCTCCAAGCCCGTGGTGATCCTGCCCTGCCAACACAACCTGTGCCGCAAGTGTGCCAACGACGTCTTCCAGGTGGGCTCAGGGACAGGCGGGTTAGGTCAAGGAGGAGGACAGTATAGGAGACCCCACAGGTGGGGGGAGGTAAAACTGCCCTGGCTGAGTGATGGGGGCGGGGGGGGGGGGCAGGCTGCTCGTAGGATCCCAGAGCAAGCATGAGTCAGCAGCTGCCCTGAGGCTGGCAAGCACCAGCCTGTGTCTCAGGCAATCTAGAAAGTGTGATGAGGCCTTGGGGGGCCGGAAAGTGGAAAGGAAGGGTGGTTTTGCATGGGCTTGTGGGAGCTTGGATTAGATTTCATTCATTTTTAAGGCTTTTCTGGAGAAGAGATCGATGAAATGTTGAGGCAGTGAGGAATAATAGGGTTGTGAGATGGTTTCTGGGTGAAGGCACCTGCTGCCAAGCCTGACAACCCGAGTGTGATCCTTAAAACATACATGGCGGGAACTGATTCCCGAAAGTTGACCTCTGACCTCCACTTACATGAACACAGACAGATACAGACACACACACACACACACACACACACACACACACACACACACACACTTTAAAATAACAGCTGGGTATGGTGGTACGCTCCTGTAATTCTGGCACTTGGAAGGGCTGGAGCAGGAAAACTGTCATTACTACTTTGTTTTGTTTTGTGTCTCATTTTTGGTTTTTCGAGACAAGGTTTCTCTGTGTAGCCTTGGCTGTCCTGGACTCACTTTGTAGACCAGGCTGGCCTCGAACTCACAGGGATCCACCTGCCTCTGCTTCCTGAGTGCTGGGATTACAGGCATGTGCCACCACGGCCGGCTTGTGTCTCATTTTTGAAACAGGGTCTCTCTATGTAGTCCTGGAACTCCCCATTCAAACCAGGCTGACCTTGAACTCACAGACATCCTCTTGCCTCTGCCTCCTTAGTGCTGGGATTAGCAGTATCACCCCCCAAACCCCTGCCACCACCCCCACCCCCGCCAAATGCTTGGCAATTAATTGTCATGATCTTTTTTTTTTCCCTTTGGTTTTGGTTTTTCGAGACAGGGTTTCTCTGTGTAGCCTTGCTTTTCCTGGACTCACTTTGTAGACCAGGCTGGCCTCAAACTCACAGCGCTGCACCTGCCTCTGCCTCCCAAGTGCTGGGATTAAAGGCATGAGCCACCGCCGCCGCCATCACCACCCGGCAATTGTCATCATCTTTAGGCTAACCTGGTTTATGTAATGAACTCTGGACCAAGGTGGGCTACATAACAAGACTCTGTCTCAAAAGTAAATTAAAAAAAAATCTAAAATTACAAATTGGTGAGAAATCCTACAATGACTGCAGAGCTGTGTAGCCAAGGCAGAGTTCCTCTGCCCATGAGGGAGCTCGGTTGACACAGTGGGCCAGGGCAGCGGGAGTTCTACCTAGGCTTGCATTTGTGATCCTTTCTGACCTGGTAAAGAGGCCTATGGGATAACTGGTACTCAGGTGGCTTTCAGACAGACAGAAGGCAGAAACACACTTCTACTTCCCAGAAATGCCTGGGTATCTGTGGCCACGAGGCCAAGCATAACTAAGTGAAGTCAGCGATACCATTTTTGTCCACACATTTCAAAAACAAAAGCAAAAGAGCTGGCCATGGTGATGCATGGCTGCAAACCCACCTTGGGAGGTGGTAGCCGGAGACCAAGGTTAAGGCTGGCTTGGGCTATAGGAGACCCTGTCTACCCAACTAAATAAATGCATACGCCAGAATCCTTTATAAGTTCATAGGTTGGCGTTCTTGCTCTGTGTCATTGGTAGAGGTTTGAGTAGGCCGTAGACTGGAGCAGAGGTCAGGGAGTGGCGAGGCAGGGCTCACATGAACAGACACGAGACCTTGCAGAAGTAAAGCTGAACACATCAGAGCTGGCTGTCGTGGTGTGCCAGTCTGTGATAGGAGCATCAAGGATAAGCTTCTTGCCAGGAGGCAGGCTCTGCGGCACATGCCTGGGATCCCAGCATGGGGAGAAGCCCCACGAGCTGAAGGCTAGCTTAGTCTTTGTAGCAAGTACACCAGCACAGCCCAGGGCTCTGTAGCAAGACCCTATCTCAAAAGAAAAGAAAGAAAGAAAGAAAGAAAGAAAGAAAGAAAGAAAGGAAAAGTTTCTCCTGGAGAGGTGGCTTGCTCAGTGGTTAAGAGCACTTGTTGATCTCCCAAACAACTCAAGTTCAGTTCCCAGCATCCACATGGTGGCTCACAACCATCTGTAACTCCATTTCCAGGGGCTCTAATGCTCCCTTCTGACCCCACCCCCACCCTGACACAGGCACCATGCATACAGGCAAAATATGTACACACAAAAGAAATCCTAAAAGAAAAAAAAAAGTACACATGCCCTCCTCAGCCCCTTTTCTCTCTTTGGTGACATGGGTTAACCCGGGGCCTTGTGTGTACTAAGCATGCGTCTTACCATTGCCCTACACCACAAGCCCCACACAAGGTTGTTCTTACTGTGTGTGTACATGCGTGCACACTCATGTGCATACATGTGCCCACAGAAGCCAGAAGAGAGTATCAGGTCCCCTGCGGTTGGAGTTGCAGCTGTTTGTGGGCTTGTGATTTAGGTGCTGGGAACCAAACTCTAGTCCTCTAGAAGAGCAGCATGGGCTGCCACCTGCTGTGCTGTCACCTGCTGTGCTGCCACCTGCTGGCTAAGTTAGGTAGGCCACCATAACATTTCTGCATGCTCCGTGTCTTTTGCCTCCTTCACTGAGTACCCAGGACCCCCAAAATCTCTCCTGCCATTGTCCCTGCGAGTCCTCTTAAGGTTTCCTTTTATTCTGGGCTGTAGCGGCCTGGATCGCCCTGTCTGGGGCCTAGACTGCATGTATTCTGACCCTGTCTCAAACCAACAAATAAAACCAAAAATTCTCACCAGATGTGGTGCCACACTCCTGTAATCCCAGTATCCAGGAGGCTGAAGCAGCAAGATTGTTGAGTTTGAGGCCAGCCTGGGCTACATAGCTAGTTCTGTGGAAGTGGAGGTGGCTATGCCTTGCCCACTCTTGTGGTTTTTCCTTTGGTCTGAATAACCAACACCTTTTAAGATGAGATATCCAGAAATGGCATCTTTCTTATGTATTTATATGAAAACATCTATTGCCCCCTACCCTCTGTGTGTGTGTGTGTGTGTGTGTGTGTGCGCTCGCTCTCTCTCTCTCTCTCTCTCTCTCTCTGCCTCCGTCTCTCAGTGTGTGTTTGTGTGCACTCTGCCTCTGTCTCTCTGTCTCTCTCCCCCCTCTCTCTGTCTCCCTCTGTCTCTCTCTCTCTCTCCCCCTCTCTCTGTCTCTCTCTCACTGTCTCTCTTTGTCTCTGTCTCTCAGTGTGTGTGTTTGTGTGCACTTTGTCTCTCTTTCTCTCTCTCTCTCCCTGTCTCTGTCTCTCTCTCTCCCTCTGTCTCTCCCCCTCCCTCTTTCTCTGTCTGTCTGTCTTTCTCTCTCCCATGCGTGTGCCATGCACATGTGTGGAGGACTAGGTTTTCTCCTTTCACTATGTAGAACCCGGGGATTGAGTTCAAGTTGTCAGGCTTGGCTTTACCCACTGAGCTATCTCTCTGGTCCTGAGGCATCTCATTATTAGAATCCAAAATATGTGAAGTCACAGAGAAATTTGGAAAACTAAGTTCTGTACAAAGAAGCTAAGGGGCAGGGTATGGCCGCACACGCCTTTAACCCTCGCACACGAGAGGCAGAGACAGGTGGATCTCTTCTAAGCTCAAAGCCAGCCTGGTCTGTACAGTGAGCTCCAGACCAGCCGAGGTTGTTATAGGAGATTCAGTTTTAAAAATGAGCAAGGTTGGGGATTTAGCTCAGTGGTAGAGCACTCGCCTAGCAAGTACAAGGCCCTGGGTTCAGTCCTCAGCTCTGAAAACAAGACAAGTTTCTTTAAGAAGAAGAAGAAGAAGAAGAAGAAGAAGAAGAAGAAGAAG
The DNA here is from genome assembly GCF_964271855.1 of Acomys minous. Classification (NCBI taxonomy): domain Eukaryota; kingdom Metazoa; phylum Chordata; class Mammalia; order Rodentia; family Muridae; genus Acomys; species Acomys minous. Next base: position 102,137,178 of record NC_140489.1, on the reverse strand, counting down.
AAGAAGAAGAAGAAGAAGAAGAAGAAGAAGAAAACGAGCAAACAAACAAACTCAAGAATGTTGATTCTCAATAAGGTATCAGACAGGAGCAGCCAGAGAGGGACTCTAAAGTGCCATGTGACCTTCCTTCCTTCAAGGCAGAACAGTGAAGCTCTAGATCTCGGAAGGTTTGGGGACAAGCCCTGTGCACGGGCAGATGCGTGGCACACACCTGTTGGTGCAGCTCAGGATGCTGTGGTGAGGAGGAGCTGGGAGGTTTGAGACCAGCCTGGGCAACATTTCAAGATCCTGTCTTCAAACAAACAGACGAGCAGTTGGGGGTTATCAGCGGGGGCTAGCCTAGCATGCCCAGGGCTCTGAGCTTAATCCCAGCACCAAGTAAACTGAGTGTGGTGGCTTACACCTGTAATCCATACACAGGAGGTGGAGGCATGGTAATTTGAGGCTAGCCTGGGCTACGTGAAACTCTGTCCTAAAAACCAAACAAATGAAACCCAAATTTATGTAGATTAGTTGAGAGGTAGCATGGCCGTCAGCAGGGCTCTGAGATGGCTCTGCCAGTCCGGAGCAGAGCACCCAGCCAGCCTCCTCAGGGAGCGGCGTGGACAGCCCAGTGCTTTATTCGGGAGGGCCTGGGGGAGGCTGACCCAGTTACCCAGCTGCACCCGTCTATATACATTACAGCTCAGTCTGAAAGATGAGCATATTTCGTTTTTCACACACTGCCTCCACATTTTGACAACTCTAGGCATAATCAGATTGTCTGTTTTCTAAGTATGGCGACGAGAATAGGACTTTAGTCCCCCCATCTTCAAACCACTGAGGAAGAAAACCTTCAGAACATTGCCTAGAAAGTCAACACTTACAGACAGGACACCAGTATACCGCAGTTACATGTTTTGTTGTTGTTGTTCTGTTTTGTTTTGTTTTTTGAGACAGGTTTTTCTGTGTAGCTTTGACTGTCCTGGAACTCGTTCTGTAAGCCAGGCTGGCCTCGAACTCATAGCGATCCACTTGCCTCTGCTTCTACCTCCCAAGTGCTGGGATTAAAGGCACGTGCCACCACTGCCCAGCTCATATTTAATTTTTTATGTGTAAATTCTTTTCAAATATCTTGGGAGTTTATAGTAGGAAAAATGAATCTGCCACTAACTTCAGATCTTTAATTTGCTTTATCAAATACAAACAAACATTACCAACTTCCCTGAGAATCTTTCTAAAAATCTCCATCCTTAGGCACATGTTTGTTCATATATACACTTGCGCTAGGCCAATTGCTTTGTTCAACTCTTCCTCCTCCTCCTCTTCTGTGTGTGTGCGCGCGCGCTTGCGTGTGCATGTGTGCGTGCTCGTGTGTGTTGTGTGTGTGTGTGTGTGTGTGTGTGTGTGTGTGTGTGTGTGTGTGTGTGTTGAGACAAGGTTTCTCTGTGTAGCCCTGATTGTCCTGTAACTTACTTTGTAGACCAGGCTAACTTTGAGCTCAGAGACCTGCCTGCCTCTGCCTTTCAAGTGCTGGGATTAAAGGCGTGCGCAACCTTCTTCTTTTGTTTTTGCTTGCTTGGTTGGCTTTTTAAAAAGTATTTTATTAAACCGGGCATGGTGGCGCACGCCTGTAATCCCAGCACTCGGGAGACAGAGGCAGGCGGATCGCTGTGAGTTCGAGGCCAGCCTGGTCTACAAAGTGACTCCAGGACAGCCATGGCTAACACAGAGAGACCTTGTCTCAAAAAAAAAAAGTATTTTATTTCATTTTAATTTATGTGCATTGGTGTGAGGGTGTCAGATCTTAGAGTTACAGACAGTTGTGAGCTGTCATGTGGGTGCTGGGAATTGAACCCGGGACCTTTGGAAGAGCAGACAGTGTTCTTAACCATTGAGCCATCTCTCCAGTCCCTGGTTGGCTTTTTTTTTTGTTTTGTTTGTTTTGTTTTCAAGACTGTCCTGGACTCACTTTGTAGACCAGCCTGGCCTCAAACTCAGAGATCATCCTGCCTCTGCCTCTTTGAGTGTGTTGTTTTGTTTTGTTTTGTTTTGTTTTAAAGGAAATTCTTATATTTTGGGTTGTGAGCCTAACCTTTAACAGCTGAACCATCTCTCCAGCCCTCAAAGGAAATTCTTGATCATCACCATCCATAATCTAATCCTGACTCATCCAACACAGTTTTGCCTGTTACTTTTATCATTGTTGTTTGAGAGAGAATCTTAGTGTAGCATAAGCTAGCCTGTACTCACTGTGTAGAGAATCTCACAGTGGCATAAGCTAGCCTGTACTCACTGTGTAGAGAATCTCACAGTGGCATAAGCTAGCCTGTACTCACTGTGTAGATGAGGCTGGTCTCTCATCTGAGTGTCCCCAGTGTTGGAATTGCAAGTGTTTACCATGATGCTCAGCGTCATGTTTGCATGAACTGGATTTCAAGCCCTCATCTTCATATTATTCTGCTTAACTGCTGTTATAAATCTATTTAAAGCTATAACACTCTTTCCTCCTGATCTGAAACAGAAAACTTCAAAATATGTCATTAACCCCTCTAATTTCTCCCTACTCCCTTCCCACACTCACACCCACTTAGCCTCCAAAAATTTTGACGGGAGCAAAGCTGTTGGTGTGGGAATTTGACACAAACATCTTCCCATGTGTTGCTGTATTTGTAAACTCTATTCATGTCCAAAATTACTGTAAAGCAAGCCTTCGGTGTATTTTTGTATCTGCCTCCGCTTTGCTGTGGGCACTTGTTTTCGAGAAGCAACCTGTTGTCCTTCAGCCGAAGACCAGAAGGTGCTAGAAGGAGGCTGCTGGAGGAAGTCCAGCTAGGGAGGGCCTGACAGAAGGAAAAAAAAAAAATGAGCCCTGCCGCACTGCGACGGCGTGGCCCTGTGGGTAGAGTGCTTGCCTAGTGTGCAGCAAGCCCTGATTTTTGATCGCTGACGTTGCAGAAACGAGAAGTAGTGGGGAGATGGCTCGTAATCATAAATGCCGTAATCCCAGCATTTGAGAGGTAGAGGCAGGAGGATCAGATTTCACAAGTTATCCTTAGGGATACATAGTGAGTTCTGGGCCAGCCTGGTCTATTTAAGACTGAATATGAGAAGAGGGGGAGGGGGAGGGGGAGAGGAAAAGGGGGAGGGGAGAGAAAAAGGGGGAGGGGAGATTACACTTCTCTAAGGGAAAGAAGTCTGGGAAAGGTAAGCTTAGTCTCACGCTACCCTGGCTTCAGCTACTTATTCAACCCAGCTGCCGTCAAATACAGGCCTCCGCTCAGAGTTGGCTTTATTTTTGGCTTTAAAAAAAAGTAATTAATGCCGGGCGTGGTGGCCCACACCTTTAATCCCAGCACTCGGGAGGCAGAGGCAGGCGGATTGCTGTGAGTTCGAGGCCAGCCTGGTCTACAAAGTGAGTCCAGAATGGCCAAGGCTACACAGAGAAACCCTGTCTCGAAAAACCAAAAAAAAAAAAAAGTAATTAATTAACTCATTCATTCATTCATTTTTCCATTCTGACTGCAGCCGCAGTTTCCCCTCCCTCCCCCTCCCGTGCAGGCATGTGTGAGGGACCGAGGCTGACATTGTCTATGGCTCTCCATCCTTCTTTCTTGTCCCCGCTTGCTCCCTCTCATCCCTGTCCAGCACTGGAGTTATAAACTTAGTGCCATGCTCATCTTCTATGTGGTCTCTGGGGATCTGAACTCATGTCCTCATGCTTGGGTGGCAAGTTCCTTATCTGAGGAACTGACTCCTTAGTCCCAAGGGCTGTTAAAGTAGGAACAGCTCTTGCAATTTATTATTATTATTATTATTATTATTATTATTATTATTATTATTTTGGTTTTTCAAGACAGGGTCTCTCTGGGTAGCCTTGGCTGTCCTGGACTCACTTTGTAGACCAGGCTGACCTCACACTCACAGCAATCTGCCTGCTTCTGCCTCCCAAGTGCTGGGATTAAAGGCAGGCACCACCATGCCCAGCTGCTCTTGCAATTTTAATAATCTGCTTTCAAAAAAAAAAAAGCCAGGATGTGCTGGTGTACACATTTAATCCCAGTACTCAGGAAGCAGAAGCAGGTGGCTCTCTGAGTTCAAAGCCAGTATGGTCTATAGAGCGAGTTCCAGGGCAGCCAGAGCTATATACAGAGAAAACACACACACAAATAAATATGGATGATTCTCTCTCTCTCTCTCTCTCTCTCTCTCTCTCTCTCTCTCTCTCTCTCTCTCTCACACACACACACACACACACACACACACACACACACACACACCACATACACACACAGGCTGGCTTTGAACTCTTGGCTTTCCTTGCTTTATCTCGAATTTTGGATTACAGGCAAGAGACACCATGCTTGTATGGGTGATCCCTTTAAAGGCTTTTCTATTTTGCCACCAGGGTCCTCCTCACTCAACCCCTTCCTCTCTGCCTCTTAAGTTTCAGTTTCAGCAGAGAGCTCTCAGCCAGTATTTTAGTTTTTAATAAAAACCTGGATATTCCATGGCTGGGCTGCTTTTCACCAGATGTCTTCCTGCCATTCTGTTCCTGTACTTTGCCTAGTGTGACCTAGAGTCTGTCTCACAAAATTCACAAGGCCATCAGGTCACAGGGGTAGTAGCCTGTGCCCCATATTAGCATTCTCCAGGTAGCCAGGGAAGAGGGCAAACACTGTGAGCTGTGTACACGTTTGCCGGAGTGACTCCATTAGGGAGTTTCTCTAGAGGGACCAGAGAGGCACTAGAAGGCGTCGTGCAGCCCTCAAGAGAAAGGTTCAGACCACGGCTGCTGCGCCGAAGCCTTGAACAAGGCCTAGAATTAAATTCCCTTTACCTGCTCCGTTCCTTGTTTGTTTGACACAGTGTCTGTCGCCTGTGTCTCAGGATGACCTTGAACCCAATGTGTATCAGAGTATAACCTTGACCTTCTCCTCCTCTTGCCTCAACCTCCCAAGGTATGTGCCTGCCACCCCACCCAGGTCATATGATGCTGGAGATCAAAGCCAGGCCTTGTGCACACCAGGCAAACACTGCCAGCTGAGCCACATCCCCAGACCATTTGCTTCATCCCCTTTGTTTTCTGTGGTGCTGAGGATGGAGCATCCTACGCATCATTCTGCCCCTGAGCTGCATCTCTAACTCTGTTCATTTTGTTTCAACCTTCACAGTGAAAAGGGAGCAGTTATTCCATGCCCTGTGGCGCCACACAGTCATTATTTTACAGTGTAGATTAAGGTCGCAAACGTGTCCTCTCTGTTCATGTAGTGCTTTACACTTTGTTGGGCGCCTTCTTGAACGTCATTCCATAAAGCGGTGCTACGGCCATTGTAGGGGAGAAAACGGAACACAGGTTACAGTCACCCAAAGGGGCAGGGTGGGGACATCCATGTAGGTGCCACACTCTGTTTCCTAGGGTGATGCCACTTCCTCCACGAGTCACATAGTTGGCACATGAAATTGTGCTTTATGGGGCTGACTCTGAGCATGACATCTCATGGGAGAACACAGCAGCTGTGGCATATGAAAGAGCCAATCAGCTACTCCTTAAGATAGCAACGTAAACAGCAACAGAGAAGCACATTTTGGCAACTGAATATTAATTAGATGGAGAGAAATCTTTACCCAGAATAGAGACAGCCATTCCTTTGAAGGCTTATTAAGGCTCTCATCTAAAATTCCTATTTGTGATGAGAAAATTTAGGGACCCACACTCAGGGCAGAGGGTAATTTCAGTCTGTAAAGCCCGTGACCCCTTCTATACTTGGTCTTAGACAAATGGCCAAGAAGCAAGTGGCGGTTTCGTTTCTTTTTTTGAGACAGAGTCTCACCGTGTAGCCTTGCCTGGCTTGGAACTCACTACATAGGCTGTGGTGTGATCACCATACTAGCTACGGTTCCATTTTAAAACCAATGTGTTGTCAGGTGAGGTGGTCTACACCTTGAGTGGCAGCAGTGGGAGGCAGACACACATGGCTCTGTGAGTTTGAGGCCAGCCTGGTCTACAAAGTGAGTCCAGGACAGCCAAGGCTACATAGAGACCCTATCTAAGACAAAAACAAAAACCAAACACAAATAAGCAAGCAAGCAAACAAACAAGCTATGAGATCAGCAGTGGGCCTAATAACGTGATAAGAAGTGATCATAAGCCGGGCGTGGTGGCACACGCCTTTAATCCCAGCACTCGGGAGGCAGAGGCAGGCGGATCATTGTGAGTTCGAGGCCAGCCTGGTCTACAAAGCGAGTCCAGGACAGCCAAGGCTATACAGAGAAACCCTGTCTCAAAAAACCAAAAAAAAGGGCTGGAGAGATGGCTCAGGGGTTAAGAGCACTGTCTGCTCTTCCAGAGGTCCTGAGTTCAATTCCCAGCAACCACATGGTGGCTCGCAACTATCTATAATGAGATCTGGTGCCCTCTTCTGGTGGGGAGGCACACATGCAGGCAGAACATTGTATACGTAATAAATAAATATTAAAAAAAAAAAAAAAACCAAAAAAAAAAATGATCATAAGTGCAATGTGATATGCAAACAACCGATCTCTGTGGGTGACGTCACAGGGGGCTGTTTAGAGTGCTGTGGTTTGTGGCATCCCTTCATTGTCACAGGGATGCTCAGTCCTGCTGGAGGTTAGTGAAATGTGTACCACTAAGCCCCCTCTAAGCTCACAGACTCCCTGGACTCTCTCTGGATCTCGCTGAGTCTGTGGCCTCGGGCCACAGCATCTCCCTGGCCAGCACCCAGGCCTACAGCTCGGAATCTCTCCACCTTCCTCCTGTCCCCAAGTCCAGACACTGGTCAGTCCAGATCCCACCTGTGCCCCGTCATTGACTGTGGCACTTGCCTTCAGTCTCCCCCATCCCTCCATCCGTGCTAACTCTGTTAAAGTAAAATCTACTCTCCTTCCCGCTCCCAGTTTAGAAACCCAGCCTACAAAACCAAGTTTAGATCCTCAGAGATTCAGAACCCTTCTGCAGTGAGGCCTTCGTATCCAGCTTCCCCCACCCCCATCACTTCATTTCTTTCTTTTCTTTTGGGTGGGTGGACGGTGGGGGATGGACAGGGTTTCTCTGGCTGTCCTGGAACTTGCTCTGTAGATCAGCCTGGCCTCAAACTCAGACATCTGTCTGCTTCTGCCTCCCAGTGCTGGGATTAAAATTATGCCGCCACCACCAGGAGCCTTCCCAATTTTAAATTAAAGCTCCTGTAGTCTCTCCCATCTTCTCAAGGGCTTTCCAGGCCATCTCTCTTGGCTACCTGTCTACCCTGACTTCAAGCCCTTCTCAAATGGCACCTTCAATTTGAGACGCTGTAACAGTCGTTCTTCGTGGACCTCCCGAATCTTATTTGGTTGGTTCTTTTTTTATCACAGCTCTCTAGCGCCGCCGTTTGTTGCTTGTTGTTAGGTGTGAGCACTGAATTTTGTGAATAAATGGTTTGTTTTGGTTCTGTGTTTGATCTGTGTTTTCAAACTCCAGAGTCCCTTTTTTTTTTTAAAGGGAAATTATGTAGAAGTTTGATACAGGTTGTACATACCTGTAATCCTAGCTCTTGGGAGGTGGGATCAGGACAATTGGGAATTCAAGGTCATCTTGAACTGCAGACTGAAGTTTGAGGCCAGCCTGGGTTGCCCTGCCTAAAAAAAAAAAAAGGCGGGGGGGGGGAGGGGGAGGAAAGCCAGTGAGGGGAAAAAAGTCAAGACATGCTGTACTTTTACCCAGATTGCATTGCTGTTGCCTGAGGAATGATACTGAGATTTTAAGCATCTGCCACCACACCCAGCTTTCATGGTTCTGGGTTTTGAACTCTGGTCCTCATGCCTGTGAGGCAAGAATTTCAATCGGGCTATCTCAGCACACGCACACATTCTTTTTTTTTTTTTTCAGACTAGGTCTCTTATAGCCCAGGCTGACCTTGACCTCCTGATCCTCCTGCCTCACAAGTCGGGTGTGAGGCACCATGCCCAGTTTCCCCCACTGTCTTTTCAAAAGCTCTTGAAGATTAGATCAGATTCAGCAACACCCGGGAAGCCTATAGTGCCTGTACTTGATGACCACAACAGGCCCTCAAGCCTGGGTGCAGTGCTAACAGTGAGTCTCATGCGTTTGGGGGTCAGGAAGAGGAAGGGCAAAGGGAGAGAGAGAGAGAGAGAGAGAGAGAGAGAGAGAGAGAGAGAGAGAGAGAGAGAGAGAGAGAAAGCAGATGTTAGTGACCTGGGAGGCCCCTCCCCTCCCTTCAAGCGTTTACTGAACACATTCCGTGAGTGTCAGTCAGCTTTAGTCGAGTGAGCTAGCTCCCTCCAGGATGCACAGACTTAGAGCTCTCTCGCTACCTCCTCACCTACCTGGGCTCTAAATATTGATAGGTTATTGCATTGAGCAGGAAAAACAAACAAACAAACAAACATAGCTCTCACCTAAAAGGGAACAAGAGATAGTTTATTTGACAACCAAGTCTGCATGACAATGGCTTGGGAACACAGATTCAAGTTATTCCAACATGTTCCAGCATGGTAGGAGTTTCAAGAAGGTTTTTATTATTTTAAAAAGGATTTTGATGGCATTTTCATTATTTATCATGTGTACGCATAGGCAGTGTGGTGGTCAGTTCTTTTTCCATCATTTTGGTCCAGGCAAGCTGTCATTCTGGTCCTTACAAAGTGTATACAGTAGCAGAACAACAACAACAACAACAACAAAATCTTATAAATCAAGGCACTTAAGCCAGGCATGGTGCACACACCTTTAATCCCAGCACTCGGGAGGCAGAGGCAGGCGGATCGCTGTGAGTTTGAGGCCAGACTGGTCTACAAAGTGAGTCCAGGACAGCTAGGGCTACACAGAGAAACCCTGTCTCGAAAAAACCAAAACCAAAACAAAACAAAACAAAAATCAAGGCACTTGATTTTTGAGCTGGGCAGTAATAGTGTCCTGGCGCTTGGAAGCAGATCTCTGTGAGTGCAAAGCCAGCCTTGTCTACAGAGTGAGTTCCAGGACAGACAGAGCTACATAGTGAGACACTGTCTCAAAACAATTTTTTTAAATGCCTTAGTGGAAACATCAGGTAAGAGGGTTTCAGCCGGGCACTGAGATCTCTGTGACAGGCCTGGGGGGGGGGGGTGTCATAGAATAGCATTTTTAATGGTGTAGGCTAGTGGAAGCTAGTGGTATGTTTACATTAGAGATTTTCCTAGGAGCCACAGGGATGAATGTCAGACCGAACCCAGAGGGGAGCGATGGACGCCTGTTAAGAGAACTAAAACCAAGATAACGTGGCTGCAGACCTGCACCACTGCAACATTCCAGCTCCCCAGAGTCCCGGAAGTTCACAGCCAGATAGTCAGCGTGTAGAGTCTTTATAGTAGGTGTGGCTCTGGCCCCGCCCTCAGCTTCAGTTCACACCTGAGATCACACCCCTTCGAACATTCCCTAAACCCAACAGTGCTCATAAAATCCTAACGGGAAGCCTAAGAAGGGCAGATTGCAAACCCAGCCTTGAGTAATCGCCGACCCGTCTGTTCCAGCTTCGTGGGTCTCAAGAAAAACTGTGTTTATAGCAGAGCTGTCTACTCCTCACAGACTAAGCTGTTTGTCTCTGGGGGCCACATTTCCTGCTTGGCCGCTGGAGAAAAGAATGAGGATCTGACCTGTGTGCTCGTGTGATGGGATGCTGCCTTCCCCTCTAGGAGTCCTTACGATGATCCCACGTTCCTGTTGGAGAACAGGGATTTAGAGTCCCCAGGAGCCCACCTGTAGAACATACTCACAAACGTGCGGAGTCGACGGTGGCCACTGTTTCTGCTGTTTTCTATGAGTCTCCAGGCCAGTGGTTCCCACCCTTCCTGATGCTCTGACCCTTTAATATAGTTCCCCCCCACCCCCGTCGTAGTGACCCCCAGCCACACAATTATTTTCATTGCTACTTCATAACTAATTTTACTACTATTATCAACCATAATGTAAATGTCTGTGTTCTCTGATGGTCTCAGGAGACCCCTGGGAAAAGGTCATCCAGCCCCCAAAAGGGTCACAACCCAGAGGTTGAGAACCATTGTTCTGGCTCATCAAGTTGTAGTTTTACTGTAAATGAAAAGAAAACCCCCAAACCCTGGTTGTAAGTGCTGGGGACGTAGCTTGGTGATAAAAGGCGTAATGTTCACAACGCCCGCCATTAGACCATGGCACCATCCCCATGTCTCACTTGAGCAATCACAAAACAAGAGTGACACCTGCTCTCCTCCAAAGAACAAGCTGGCAGGGCAGTCCAGGATTGCCTCCTGAGACAGTAGCTCCTTTCACCTCTGGGCTATTCTCAGTGCCTCTGCTACGTCCTGGCTCAGGATGGCCGTTCAGCATGAATCTACACTCCAAACAGGAGAAAAGAGAACATGAGGGAAAGAGGGCGTGGCTCCTACCACTAGAGATACTTCCTAAAACTGCACAAAAACCTTTGCATCTACAATTGCAGAAAACAGTCACCTGGCCACACCCAGCCAGAAGGGGCGTGGCTGCGTGGTCTGTTTCTATACCACGGACCTTGCCAAGTTAGACAATCTGTTACTAGATAAAGGAACATGGTGGGGGCGGTGGGGGGAGGGTGTCTACGCCGCTTCTTGCCAAAAATGATTTTTAAAAATGTTTTACATTCATTTACTTATGGGGGTGTGGGTGCCACAGAGTGCATGCCTGTGTAGGTCAGACGAAAACTTGCAGAGTGGGTGGGCTCTCCCTCTGCAAAGTGGGTTCCAGGGATCACACCCCGAGCGTCGGGTTTGGTGGCAAGCACCTTTATCCATTGAGCCATCTTGCCAGCTCCCTTTTCCCCTCTCTGTAGACCAGCCTTCGGGGTTCATAGTTTCTGTCTCACAATTTCCAGAATGGACACAAGATCAGATCAATTCTTAGCCAAAAATTCAGGGACAGAGAACTTGATTGGTTGCATCAGGTCAGGCGATCACCGCCTTAGTCAGAGCACTGTCGTGGCAGGATAGCGCTTTAAAGAGAGCGGAGAGACAGAGAGACACAGAAGAGCCGGGAATGGGGGAGGCACACCTACAATCCCAGCACTTGGGAGGTCTAGGAAGGGGGATTAGGAATTCAAGGTTATCTTCCATTACACGCATACACACACACACACACACACAGAGTCACCTTACATGTGGCCCATAAGGGTCAAAGCTGGAGGACATTGGCTGTACTGCCAGTCCCTTGCCAGTGTTCCTGTTTCAGCATTCCTGTCAATGCTCCATGCTGGGCTCTGAGGATCAGTATTGATCAGGCCTTGGCTAAAGTGATGTTCTGCATGCAGGGACACACAAAGAGCTTGGCTGAGGCATGAGGCAGAGGCAGAGGCAGGAACCCATCTTAGTCATTTGACAGGCTCCTTTCTGGGGACACCAGATGCAGAGAAGAGCTAAATGTCCCCTTCTTATCGCTCCTGTGTCCAGCCCACCCCTTTCCCTTCCTCATGCCTCATTGCACGTCTGTTGGCCTGTCACTTGTCCTTGCAGGCCTCTAACCCTCTGTGGCAATCCCGGGGCTCCACAACGGTGTCTTCGGGAGGTCGTTTCCGCTGTCCATCTTGCAGGCACGAGGTCGTCCTGGACCGCCATGGGGTCTACGGCCTGCAGCGGAATCTGCTAGTGGAAAATATCATTGACATCTACAAGCAGGAATCCTCCCGGTAAGGTGCTTGCCTCTCTCGAGGGAAGAGCCCGCACCGTCAGGGATAGAGGGCCCGTGTTAGGTCACCATGGCTGTGATGAGACACCATGACCAGAAACAGCGTGGGGAGGAGACGGTTTGCTTGGCTGATACTCCCATATCATAGCCCATTACAGAGGAAAAGTCAGGACAGGAACTCAAACAGGGCAGGAACCTGGAGGCAGAAGCTGATGCTGCTTACTGCCTTGCTTCTCATAGCTTGATCAGTCTACATTACTATAGAACACAGGACCACCAGCCCAGGGATGGCACCATACCGAAGGGACTGGGCCCTCCCCCATCAATCACTAATTAAGAAAATGGCCGACAGCCTTGCCTACAGCCTCATCTTATGGAAGCATTTTCTTTCTGTCTGTCTGTCTGTCTTTCTTTCTTTTTTCTTTTTTCTTTTTTTTTCTTTTTTGGTTTTTTGAGACAGGGTTTCTCTGTATAGTCCTAGCTGTCCTAGACTCACTTTGTAGACCAGGCTGGCCTCGAACTCACAGAGATCTGCCTGCCTCTGCCTCCTGAATGCTGTGATTAAAGGCGTGCGCCACCATGCCTGGCTTTTTTGGAAGTATTTTCTTAACTGAAATTCCCTCCCCTCGGATGACTTTAGCCTGTGTCAAGGTGACGCAAAACTGACCAGCACGAGAGGGATGAGGACAATGGAGAAAGGACCCAGAGAGGAGGGGATTACCCCCACCCCCACGGAGGCCAGTGCTCAATCTTATTCCATCCTCCTGGTCTGGGATAAAAAGTCCACCCCAGCATCCTTGACCTCATCAGCTCCCAGGACTTCCTGCCCTGTGGGACATCTTTGTCCGCCCTCCCTCCGATAGGCTCTTCTTGGGTCCAGGCCTTCTTTGAGTATCTCTTCTCCCCCAAAGGGAGAACACTGTGTAAGTTGCTTACCGCCCGTCACAGCCTGGCTCCCTGACAGTTGCTGCTACCTTGCCCTCAGGCCACTACACTCCAAGGCGGAGCAGCACCTCATGTGTGAGGAGCACGAGGAAGAGAAGATCAACATCTACTGCCTGAGCTGCGAGGTGCCCACCTGCTCTCTGTGCAAGGTCTTTGGGGCCCACAAGGACTGTGAGGTGGCCCCGCTGCCCACCATCTACAAACGCCAGAAGGTACCTAGCCAGGGAGGGATTCAGGAAGGGTGTTTAGGATAGGGCGGTTCTCACTCCACTCTAGGTGATGCATAGCAGATCGGGGCCCACAGCCCCAGCTCTGTGCTGGGCTGTGCACACAGCGCTGAGGAAGTCACCTGACCTCTCTGGCCCTGACTTTCTTCTCCTGTCCCATAAGGTGAAGCTGATGGTTGCCGTCCTCATAGCATCAGGGAATACATGATAGATAATACACCAGAGGACCGGGCACTCTCGAGGCTTCTAAATCACACAACTAGCTTCTGGATGTGCTGTGACTGGCACATGAGAAGAAAAGGGGGATCCTAGGAGGCGAGGGCAGGGTCAGAGAACCTTTGCAGAGAGAACAGATGTCGTTTCTCAGATGGCCAATGCTGCCTAGAGATGGAGGCTATGCCACAAAACCTGCAAAAGGTGAGTGGGTAGGGGTGTGTTTAGGACCCTACAGCCTCAGTTTGTGTTGGAGTCCCAGGATATGAAAGCAGTCACGTGTAGCAGCTGACTTTTGACAGAAATGAACGCAAATTCTAAGCAGGAGGAAAATACCTCAATGTAGCCTTAGGCTGACCGTACGTTAAGATCAACAGAATAATCGTCCACAACCGAAGACACACGGAGAAATGTACTACCCACACCCACTATGTACAAATGGTTGTAGAAAGAGTGCCCAGGCATGGTTGGGCACTCTGCAGGCCTAGCTTGTGGGATACTGAGGCAGGAGAATCTCTAGTACGAGGCCAGCCTAGGCTACATAAAGAGTTCCAAGCCAGCCTGGGCTATATGAAGAGACTCTGTTTTTTAAAAAAATATGAAATAAAACAACAATAAAAAAGTAGAATTGGCTGTCAGTGGTGGCACGTGCCTTTAATCCCATTACTCAGGGAGCCAGAGGCAGGTGGATCACTGTGAGTTCGAGGCCAGCCTGTTCTACAAAGCTAGTTCAAGACAGCCAAGGCTACACAGGGAAACCCTGTCTCAGAAAAAAACCAAAACAAAAACAAAAGCCAAATAAAATAAAATAAAGCAGAATTGTATATATAGCACACTTGCCTAGCACAAGAGTCTGGATAGATACCCAGAACTGAAAAAAAATATATATATAAAATGACTATGTAATGGCCAATGGCCTGTTGTGTACACTGTAATCTTGGTTACTAGGGAGGCTGAGGGAGGATTAAAAGAAATACAAAAGCAGTTTAGACAGTATAGAAAACCTAATCAAAGAAAAACCAAACCAAAACCAAATGGAAACAGAGATTTGACAAAGAACCAAGTTGAGCTTTTAGAAAGTGGTAACTTGAAAAATCAACAGATGGTCCAAGGGATGGGTTTCTCAGAAGAAAGAATTACTGAACACAAGAAGTGTACAAGCACCAAACAAACAAACAAACAAACAAACCCAGGATGCACAGCACCGGAAAGTGAGAGGCTGAAGATGAGAAGTCCTAACAGTCCTATTTGACTCCCAGAATGACAAGAAAAAGAGAGGGCAGTGTTGTCTGCACAGATAGCTCTAAGCACCTTTCAGAATTAGTGGAAGGCGTGACTCTGCTGACACAGCATTTAGCCCAGCCAGAGGCTGGTCCACGGTGGGTGTCGAGAGAGTGTTACTTCCTTCACATGTGGGGTGGGGCAATCCTAGAATCCGCAGGATGCTTTCTCATCCTTCTCTAGTTATCCCAAGACCGCTAGATCTTTGTAGATGTCCCTGAATGGGTGAGGCAGGATGAGAGGGTGCAGCTACAAGCCCGGCTTCCAGCCCTAACGGTGGCCCATGTACGTGACAGAGTGAGCTGAGTGACGGCATCGCCATGCTGGTGGCAGGCAACGACCGGGTGCAAGCGGTGATCACACAGATGGAGGAGGTGTGCCAGACCATTGAGGTGAGCTTGGGCTGGGGGGGGCGGCCAAGGGGGGCAGAGGGATTTAAAGAGAACTGTTCTTCTTTGACTTCTAGTCAAGCTGGCCAGAAAGCTTCTGGACTTCAGCTTACAGAGTGGGTTGTTTTTAGCCAGGTTGCTCCCAGCACTCACCAGCTCCGTAATGTTGGTCAAGTTCCTTACATTTTCTGTTTGTTTGGGGTTTTTGTTGTTGTTGTTTCGAGACAGGGTTTCTCTGTGTAGCCTTGTCTGTCCTGGACTCACTTTGTAGACCAGGCTGGCCTTGAATTCACATCGATCCGCCTGCCTCTCCCTCCTGAGGGCTGGGGATTAAAGGTGTGCACCACCACTGCCCAGTGCTTACATTTTCTATGCTTTGGTTTTGTTTGGTTTTTGACTATATGAACTAGTGATGACCCGAGAGGTCGGGGTAGGATAATCCCAAATTCTAGGCCAGCCTAAGCAACTTTTGGAGATCCTATCTCTAAATAAATTAAATAAGTAAATAAACAAGCAGAGTGTGGCCGCCCAAAACTATAATGGCAGCACTTTGGAGGCTGAGGCAGGAGGATTTCTCACTTAAGGTCTGTTTGACCCTGTCTCAAAAATAAATAAGTGGGACTGGAGAGACAGCCCAGTGGTTAAGACAAGGTATTGCTGTTGCAGAGGGCCAGAGTTTGGTTCCCAGCACTTACATCGCATGGCTCAAAACTGCCCGTAACTCCAGCTCGAGGAGACGTCAACTCCTCTGGCCCTGTATTTTCAGTTATGTGTATCTGTGTATGTGTGTGTGTTCCCACGGTGGTCAGAAGAGCCCATTGGATCCCTCAGAGTTACAGAAAGTTATCATCTGATGTGACTTCTAGGAACAGAACTCAGGTCGTCTGCACAGACAGGACAGACTAATGGCAGCCCATCTCTCCAGCTCTCTAGTCAACGTCTATATTTTGAAATATGGCTTAATTTCTTTCTTTTTTTCTTTTCTTTTCTTTTTCTTTTTTTCTTTTTTTGTTTGTTTTTCGAAACAGGGTTTCTCTGTGTAGCCTTGGCAATCCTGGACTCACTTTGTAGACCAGGCTGGCCTTGAACTCACAGCGATCCGCCTGCCTCTGCCTCCTGAGTGCTGGGATTAAAGGTGTGTGCCACACACCCCCCCCCTGGCGGCTTAATTTCATATGGGACAAAAAATTAGTTTTTTTTTAAAATGGCTTTTCAAGGGGCTGGA
Source organism: Acomys minous (assembly GCF_964271855.1). NCBI lineage: Eukaryota > Metazoa > Chordata > Mammalia > Rodentia > Muridae > Acomys > Acomys minous. Next base: position 102,121,236 of record NC_140489.1, on the reverse strand, counting down.
GAGATAGCTCAGTGGTTAAGAGCACTGGCTGCTCTTCCAGAGGTCCTGAGTTCAATTCCCAGCAACCACATGGTGGCTCACAACTGTCTGAAACTCCTGTTCCAGAGGATCTGACACCTTCTCACAGACACACATGTAGGCAAGACACTAATGCAAATAAAATAAATAAATTATTTTTATTTTAAAAAGTGGTTTTTCAAGACAGAGTTTCTCCACGTACTCCTGGCTGTCCTGGAACTTGCTCTGTAGACCAGGCTGGCCTTGAACTCTGAGAAATCCTCCTGCTTCTGCCTCCAATGTGCTGGGATTAAAGGCATGTACCCTCATCACCAGCTAATAGTCAATTTTTGTTGTTGCTCTTGTTGTATTTTCTTTCTTTCTTTCTTTCTTTTAAGGATTTATTTATTATGTATCCAATGTTCTGCCTGCATATATGCCTAATGCCAGAAGAGGGCACCAGATCTCATTACAGACGGTTGTGAGCCACAGTGTGGTTGCTGGGAATTGAACTCAGGACCTCTGGAAGAGCAGGTAGTGCTCTTAACCTCTGAGCCACCTCTCCAGTCTCTCCAGCCCTCTTGTTGTATTTTCAAGATAGGGTTTCTCTGTGTAGCTTTGGCTGTCCTGGAACTCATTCTGTAGACCAAGCTGGCCTCAGACACAGAGATCCACCTGAGTGCTGGGATTAAAGGCGTGTGCCACCACTGCTGGATTTAAAACTCAATTTTAAAAGATGATGCTGAAATGACACGGTAGCTACATCTTTTGTTTTCTTAAGAAGTAAGTGGAAATTAATGCAAAACAGAACCAGGGCCTGGGACATACATGGCTCCCAGTGAAGCCACTTTGAGATATATTGTCCTCATTATTAACTGAAAAGATCTGAGCTGCCGGGCGTGGTGGCACATGCCTTTAACCCCATCACTCAGGGAGGCCGAGGCAGGTGAATATCTGTGAGTTTGAGGCCAGCCTGATCTACAAAGCAAGTCCAGGTCAGCCAAACAAGGCTACACAAAGAAACATTGTCTTGGGAAAAAAACAAAAACAAAAACAAACAAACAAAAAAGCTGGATTCTGCGCCCCTAGTCGGGTCACTTTCCTTCTTGCCTCTCCTTGAGTTCTATTAAATGGGAAGAGGAATAAAATATCCTACAGAGGCAGCTGTAGAGGTGCTCAGCCGCGCTTTCCTTCAGACTTTCTCTGGTCTTTCAGGACAACAGCCGCAGGCAGAAGCAATTTTTAAACCAGAGGTTCGAGAGCCTGTGCGCGGTGCTGGAGGAGCGGAAGGGCGAGCTCCTCCAAGCGCTGGCCCGGGAGCAAGAGGAGAAGCTGCAGCGTGTGCGGGGCCTCATCCGTCAGTACGGAGACCACTTGGAGGCCTCCTCTAAACTGGTGGAGTCTGCCATCCAATCCATGGAGGAGCCGCAGATGGCTCTCTATCTCCAGGTGGGCGGAATGAGAGGGCTTCAGGCACGCAGGGTCGAGGGACTCGGGGCCGGGGGCGGGGTCAGTTACCTCCAGTACTTTCTTGTCACCTCGTGCTGGGGGGGGGGGGGAAATCACCCTTGCGTGCTCTCTCTCAACCTCTCCTTAACGAATTGAGATATGCGCCCCCCCACCCCCACCCCGCAGGACTGGTGAGAATCAGAAATGGGGCTTTGCCGGGGGGGGGGGGGGCCGCGGGGCGGGGGCGGGGCCAGCGCTCACCTTCGCCCTCCTTTTCTCCCCTGCAGCAGGCCAAGGAGCTGATCAACAAGTGAGTGGACTGCCGGGTGGGAATGGAAGGGACCCTGTGGATTCTTTCCTTCTGACCTGGGAGGGACTTGAGGGAGCAGAGGAGCCCTCCCCCCTGCTGAGCTCTCGTGGCCGTCACAGGGTCGGGGCAATGTCGAAGGTGGAGCTGGCAGGACGGCCGGAGCCAGGCTATGAGAGCATGGAGCAGTTCTCGGTGAGCGTGGAGCACGTGGCCGAAATGCTGCGGACCATCGACTTCCAGCCCGGTGAGGAAGCCGAGGGAGGGACTGTTTAGACCCGCTGAAGGGGCAGGATGTGGAAGCTACTGGCTAGAAGAGCCGCGGCTCCACATCACCAGGCCTGCCTTCCACCTAGGCGCCGCGGGTGATGAAGAGGATGAGGAAGTGGCTTTGGACGGGGATGAGGGCAACGCAGGGCTGGAGGAGGAGCGGCTGGATGGGCCAGAAGGTGAGAGTTGGACGAGGGGTTTGGGGTAAGCAAGCTCATGCCCCCTGGCGAGTGCCTTCCTGGAGGCACCAGGACTTGCTGGTAGCCCCTACTTGGGTGCCAAATCAACAAGAGCCACAAAGCGCGCCCCCTAGCGCGCGGAAAAGCGCTCCCTCTTTCCTAGGGCTTTGGGGACCCTGCGAGATACCGACAAGTAGAAACGTGGTTGCTTGGGAGTCCTGACTGTTTGGGGGCGGGCGGGGTGCCTTGTACTTTTGGAGCACCCGCCCACCGAGCTGTCTTTCCCGGACACAGGCCTGCACTGACCCGACCCTGATCCAGAGCTCGCTCCCGCAGTAGGAAGCAAGGGATGCTGAGGATTTGCGCAGAGACCACAGTGCCACCCAGCTCTGCGACCCACCCCCGGGAAGGTTCTCAATAAAGGACTCTTGAGTCGTCCCACGTCCTAGGCTCCTTTCGCTGTCCGCCTCTTAGGCTCAGCTATAGAAGCAGCCTCGCCATCAATCTGCTCTTTCTCAACGCCAGGCCACCTGAAGGGGCAGAAATGAAATACTAGCCCCTTCTCGTGGGCACCTCCCTTACACCAGAGGTGGGCTTCTGAGCTGCAGGCTCCGAAAGGTGGGGGGGAGGGCGGTCTCAGACCTCTGCGTTCCGGGATTTGGCGGATTGGGTAAACAGCCCCCAGGAACTTAACTGATAGCCTTCGTCTCTCGTCCCCCTTTAGCATGCTTGTCTGTCCTACCGGCCTGGGAAGCCCTACTCTCCGAAAAGTTCCCACGCTACTGTAGTTGCAGGTGCCCTCCCCCGGCCCGACAGAAGATAGAGGCTCAGTTCTTGGGCAGTTTTATTAAAAAATAGCCACTCAGAGTGTTCAGGGTGACTCTGGGCGGCGCTGCACCACGGGACTAAGCCAGCTCCGATCGTGCGCGCTCCAGCCCAGGGGTAGGTAGGGGAAAGGGTCAAGGCTTTCGTGCCTATCACTTGCCCACCGAGTCGAATATGATGCGGTTCTGCTCCGCGCGCTCGCGCTGGCTCTGTGTCCGAGCTAGCTCCAGCAGGGTCCGCAGCAGGTGGAAGGTGAGGTCGATGGACAGCGGAGGGTCGTTCCTTCGCTGCCGCTCGCTTGCTGTACCGGATCCGGTGCGGCGCGGGAAGCGCTCAGCTAATAGCAACAGAAGCGCGCGGGCGCCGCCACCTTGATTTCGTGCCCCTGGACTCCATCGCAGATTCGGATCCTGGACCCCATTCGCTGCCGCAGCCTCTGGGTTCCACTGGCAGCTCCCGGGGTGCAGCTGTGCCAAGAACAGCAGCGCAACCAGGAGCGCAGCGCGTCCCCTCTGCCTCATGATGCCTCCTGCCCTGAACACACAGGGGCAGCATAGGGTGAGGTGTGCTTGAAGCAGCCGCAGGTGACACAAGCCCCTTCTCGCGCACGCCCAGTGCCCCCGCCGGGACCCTCAGCTGTTGCCTGGTGTCCACAGCCTGCCCACCAGCCCCAGCCACGGTGCCAGTCCAGTTCCACCCCTCTCTCCCTCTTTCCCTCCCAGCAGGTCGCAGCGGGTGGGCTGAGTGCTGAGTCTTGGTGCTAAGGGAATCTGGATCGTTGCTCCGAGCCACTCACAGGTTGTCGGAGTGTCTGCCCCGTGCAAGATAGTGCTCCAGTTTCTGTCCCCCGGGACGGGCTGAAGACGCCTTGGGGAGCACGGGGTCTGTCCCGGGACCGCCGCCAGCCTTATATAGCACCAGCACAGTTCCGACTGACGTCAGAGAAAGAGCATGAACTGCTTGTAGAAGCAATGACAAGGGCAGCTTCGAGTCCGGCAGCTTCAAGCCCCCAGAGGAGCGCGCATCCTGACGACAGGCTTCGTGTCCCTAGAGCTAGCTTTGGAAGCGCCCTGGCTGTAGAGGGAGAAGCTGGCTGAGCCATAAAGATTGGTCGTTTGGGATGCGGAGCCCTTCCCCGACACAGAACAGCCAGAGCGTCTCCAGAACAGGGTAGTCCCGGGTTTCTCTTGGGGGAAGAGGTGGGACTATAGAGCTGTCCTCGGTTCTGAAGTTCTTCGCAGCCAAGAATCTGGCCAAAACTCTGAGGAAAACCCTGTGCTGCTTAGACACAGACCCTAGGCCGGCTACCAGGTCCCCAAACTTGGATCATTAATGCTCTGCTGGGAGGAACTGAGCCAACACAGTCCCACCTAGAGGCCGTCCTCCCCAATGGGTCCGTCAGGATTCTTGACGATCTTACAGCAACATAATCTACAGGTTTCAGAATGACATAAACGGGTGTTTGGCTTTCAGACCCTGACGCGCCTGTCTATCTTCCTGAGCTTTTGCCAAAGCATTATTGTCTTATTAGTAGTATTATTATCTTTTTACCTCATAGATAAGATCACTAGGTAGGGAGCCTGGCAATGGTGTCGCACATGTTTAATCCCAGCACTGGGGAGGCAGAGGCAGGCGGATCTCAGTGAGTTCGAGGCCAGCCTGCTCTACAGAGGGAGTTCTACAACAATAAAGGATACACAAACACTGTCTCAAAAACAACAACAACAACAAAAATCCCTAGGTAGGAAGTGGGAAAACTTGGTGGTATGGTCAGGCTCCTCACTTCTGGAACCACTGGTGTCTAGCTTCATAACTGAAGGCCAGGCTTGAACAGCCTCCACGTCTTGGGAGGGGTTGCGTTGGCTGCCAGCAGAGCACTCCTGATCTCGGCTTAGGTTCCCGCTAGCCAGCCTAGGAACTGTGTCTAAGCATGTGTGCTGTCCTCTGAAGGGTCTTGCCCATGACCACTGCAGATTCCAGATTAATGTATCTATTTCTGTGCCTATTAAGACCCTGAGAGGCTCTCAAAGGGCACTAGGACCTAGAAATGTTAGGGTGGCAGCCGTTCTAGGCTAGGGATGTTGCTCAGTGTTAGAGCGCTTGGTGAGCATGCACACGCCTGGAGAAAAGCATGCATCCATAGGAAGAGTGCATAGGTGCTACTTACCGGGACGTGGGTGTAAAGTTGGCAAGGCCATATTCTATAAATATTTGTGGAGTGTGTACTGTGTGGTGGGAAGAAAGTCATACTGCATAATAATGACCTTTAAGTCAGTGATGACAATATATACAACGGTGGCTTCAGGTAATGGCAACAGAGCTGAATTATTCCCCCCCCCCCCCAGCAATATTAGCTATCATGTTTTAGTTCCATTCAGTATCCATTTATTTGTGACGACGCTGGTGGGAACATACTATGCTAGCAGGAGCATGGAAGATCGCTTGTGCAACTATGTACAATATATACTACTTAGTGAGAAATGACTGTGTTACTGGCTTATGAGTTTTCTATATTATTACTTTAGAATGTTCTACCTACCTACATACACACACACACACACACACACACACACACACACACACACACACACACAAAGCTCCCTCTAGAACAGCATGCCACGTTATATTGACAGCAGCAGGCCACATCTCACACTTTCTGCATTGATTCTGCAACTTTCTGCTACCATCTGTCTGTGTGTTTTCTATGTGTACACAATGACACAATTGCTAAAGGACACAATTCTCAGTGTGTCTCCATCAGTTAAGTGCCAGAGTGACAGACAGTATTATAAAGGTCTTAGTGATTTCAAAAGCAGCTACATTTATAGAGTGAAATGGGTCACCTCAGAGAGGTAATCAGCCACTCCATATCACAGAAACGGACAGACTCCCCTCTTTTAAAAGAAGATTTTATTGTATGCGTAGTTATAAGCACGTGTTTAGGTGTGGGTATGTGCGCGTGAGTGCAGGTCCTTCAGAGGTCAGAAGAAGACATCAGCTCTCCTGGAGCTTGAGCTGTAAGCCACCCAATGTGGGAGCTGGGAACCAAACTTGCATCCTCTGTAGAGCAGCCTGTGCTTTTAACAGCCGAGCCGCTGCTCCGTCCTGACGGGCTCTCTTTGAGGAAGCTGTCTACGCAGCCCAGGGTCAAGGGGCATCAGTGCAGGGTACGAGACAAGGCAGGCTTACAGCTGATGCGCCTTCCAGGACAGGTAGGAGTTCCAGACAACAGCAACGCACTGGACAACAGCCAACCTAGGGGACAGGGACGCTCCTGTGAAGAGAACGGCTGGGCAGGGAGAGCGGTGCAGCTTTAAACCTCATCCCTCTGAGCCCCGGGGAGGAGGGGTTGGATGGTCCAGACCAGACACAACCAGTTCAGTCTAGTTCTAGCTCAGAGTTCTTCCTCTCTGATGAAGGCCTCAAAGCTTAAATAACCCCCAGCACTCACTTGCTAGGTGTGTGTGTGTGCGCACACATGGAGGTCAGAGGCCAGCTTTGGGGAGCTGCTCCTCTCCTGTCACCATGTGGGTTCCAAGGAATGGACTCAGGTCATCAGGTTTGGCAGTAAGCGCTCTTCCCCTGAGTCATCTCAGCAGTCCACCAGCAACTCTCTTTCAACAAATGACTCGTCATCCATGCCTCTATCTAGACCTTTCCAAATATATCTGTACACCTTCTATCAGCCAAGATTTCATTGCTAAAAATAATGCACTGACTTGCCATATAAAGTAGCCACCCTCATTCATATATATATATGTATTTATATATGAATCATATAGTATATGAATATATGTGATTGATGTATTCACTCCCAGGCTCTCATATAGCCCAGGCTAGCCTTGAACGTTTGTAGTCACTAAGTCATTATGTCAAGACAGTCTTGAACTCCTGATCCTCCTGCCTCTGACTCCGTAGTGTTAGGGTAATGACTACCCAGCCTCATGCCCAGCCGCCTGTGGAAGAAGCAAGTCTGGTCCCCAACATCCACACTGTACATCTCACAATGCTCTGTAACTCCAGTTCCAGGGAATCTGATGCTGTTGTTTGCTGTCTGTGCATTTGCTCACACATGCACATAGCCACACACATTTGAAAAAATTATTTGTTTGATTTAAGACTGGGTCTCAGGGTATAGCCTTGGCTAGCCTGGAAGCTTGTTACGCAGATCAGGCTGGCCTCAAACTCATAAAGTTCCAAGTGTCTTTACTTCAGAGGCTAAAAGTATGAACCACTTAGCAATGAAAAAGATTATTATTTATTATTACTTTATGTACACTGATATTCGCCTGCGTGTATGTCCATGTGAGGGTGTCAGATCTCCTGGAACAGGAATTACAGTCAGTTGTGAGCTACCATGTCGTGCTGGGAACTGAACCCAGGTTCTCTGAAAGAACAACCAGTGCTCTTAACCGCTGAGACAGCTCTCCAGCCCCCAGCAATTTTTTTTTAAATCTTAAAAAAATAAACCAATTAAAAAAAAAAACATTGGGGGCTGGAGAGATGGCTCAGAGGCTAGGAACATTGGCTGCTCTTCCAGAGGTCCAGAGTTCAATTCCCAGCAACCATATCGCGGCTCACAACCATCTATAATGTGGTTTAATGTGTGCTGTATAAATAAATCTAAAAATAAAAACAGTGAATTTTATACTTATTTTTAATTTATGTTGTTTTATCTACTTGGATATATTTTATCTTTAAAACATTTTTTTGAGTGCCTGGAGAAATGTATCAACAATCAACAGCAATAATGGCTCTAGCAGAGGTCCTGGGAGCCAAACCCAGCACCTACATGGTGGTTTACAACTGTCTGTAAATTCTGTTCCAGGGGATCTGATGTCCTCTTCTGACTTCCGTAGGCACAAGGCATATATGGGGTGAACATACACTTATATAGGCAAGACATTCATATACAAATATAAGTTTTTTGAGACAAGACCTAATGTGTCTCAGGAGGGCCTTGAACTTCCCATCTTCCTGTCTCTGCCTCATAAGTGCTCGGGTTATCGGCGTGAGCGCCTGTGCCTGGCCCACCTACTTTAGTTAGCTTTCTGTCTGTTTGCTTGTTTGAGACAAAGTCTCTCTATGCAGCTCTGGCTGTCCTGAAACTCATTCTGTAGACCAGGCTGGCCCCAAAGTCATAGGGATCCACCTGCCTCTGCCTCAAGAGTGCTGGGATAAAGCTGTGATCTGGCTGACTTGGCTTTAGTTTCAAAGAGCGCTACCAAAGACCCTGATGTTTAGGATTTAGCCTACAAGTCCCATTCTTTTTAGCTGAGCTGTTTGTGTGACTGTCACCACATGACCTGTGAAAACCTTCACTTTTCCCTGTGCTCTTAAGAGCCTCATCTGGGAGCATTTCCCAGCTCCTCTGAGTGCCATGTTTATTTCATGTTTGTGGGTATTCTGCCTACATGTATGTGCTACAGTAGCCACGGAGGCCAGAACAGGGCGTAGACTCCTCTGGAAACTGGAGTTACATATAATTGTAAGCCACCATGCGGGTGCTGGGAATCGAACCTCCATCCTCTGAAAGAGCAGTGAGTTCTCTCAAACATTGCACCACCTCTCCAGAGCTTCTTAATTTCTTTAACTGCAGTTCAGCAACAAACTTTATTACCAGGACAAAACAACGCTCCACAGTGAGCTAGCCAGAGGAGGTTCCTGCTTAGGCTCTGCGTCTTGCTTTCCGTCTGGCTCAGGCTGCCAGTGTACCTCAGCCAGGCCCAGTCCCTGCAGATGAGCCCCCGAACATGGAACTTAGGTGGGGATGGAAACAAGGCTTGTGAGAGCAGAAGCCTCCCAAGGGAGCTGTCAGGGCCACTCTAAGATGGCCTCTGTCAAGGCTCAAAGGTTCTGATGAAACGCCCGAGACTCTCCTGAGGAGGCCTGACCAGGGCGGAGTATACTGGCTGAAGGCCTAAAGCAGGGCAAGGTTGAGATGACCGTCATTTTACCTCCAACTGGGAAACAGAACCCTTCCTTCCAGGGTGAGGTAGGACGTCTGGCATACCTGTAATGCAGGGGCACCAGGTAGAAGTTGGCTAACTGCACAGCAGGCCAGAGCTGCAAGAAGAAAACGGGAGAGTCAGTGGGTGCCCCCTACCTGACTCCAGACTCCCTGTCCTGCCTGGCCCCTACTCCACAGCCCACATAAGAAAAGGCTGAGGGTGGGTGCTTCGGTGTTGGGATAGTGAGAGTGATCCTAAAAGAGGGATTCCTATGCTGTGAGGGCCCCAATCTCAGGATATTTCTCAGGGCATTTCTGGACCGCAGGAGGCCGACCAGGCAGTGGAGGGGTCAACTCTTACATAGTAGTTGGTGATGAGGGCATCAGGGTAGTCCTGCAAAGACAGGGAGGGGGGGGGACAGTTAACCCTTACATATCCAAGGGGCTGCCATACCCCTGCATGGATATCACACTCAGGCTCTCTTCCAAGAAGACACTCCTGTCCCACCTCCCAGCCCAGGCTCCTTTCCTCCTGAGCCTGAGCCTGTCCTTGCATGCCATTCCTGCCTGCCACCTTCCCCTGGGGCAGCTAGCCTGCTAGCCAGAGATCACTTACCCGCTGTAGTTTGGCCCAGTTGTCTTGGGCTGACATGCCATTGAGTATCCCTACCAGTGGGAGGAAGCAGCCTAGAAAACATGGGGCAAAGGCCCCCTAGGGAAGAGGAACCAAGTGAAGGTGTGTTCGTACCCACCCACCGTCCCACGGGCTCTCCTTCCCAGCTCCCTCTCCCTTAGCTCACCTGATCTAACAGCATCTTCTTCAGGGCATCCACCTTGGTGGTGCCTGGGATGAAGCGGTCCAAAACCTTGTACCAGCCTCCGACTACAGGGCCCTGAGAGTAAAGACAAGGTAGCAGGGCACGGGACAGACCTCTGGCTTTTACATCACAAAGCCCCTCCCCCAGGCGGCAGAAACCAAATCCTCAGGAAGGCAGATTCCAAGACCAAAAGAAGGCGCAGGCTGGCCTAGGTGTGAGGGGCCAGTGGAAACAAGCACTGCAGCTCCACTATAGGCAGAACTTACCACAAAGCCACAGCCCAGGGATACCATGGTCAGGGTCCGGCCTGTCTGGTGTTGCTGGACACCCCGCCTCTCCACCAGTTGCTGTGAGATAATGTCACCTAAGCCCATCAGTGATCCTGTGCAGGGTACACAGTTGCTGTCAGGACATCCCCTGAAAAGTAAGTCTGCTGACCAAATTGAGGCTTGGCACTCTGAGTCCCAGGGCTTCATTCTGGCAAATAACTAGCCCCTTCTTGCTGCCTTGAAGCTCTCTGCTCAAGGATGGTGACATCTCTCTTAAGTCTTAAAGGACTTGGGGATGAGGGGTGTGGTGGTGCATGTCCACTTGGGAGGTAGAGGCAGGAGGATTGCTATGAGTTTGGGGTTAGCTTGGGCTACATAGAGAGTCCCAGGCCAGTCATAATACATAGTGAGACCGCATCTTAAAACAAACCAATGAACCATGAAGGAAGGAAGCAGGGGAGGGAGGTATAGACAGACAGACAGACAGACAGACAGACACAGGAACTGGGATGAGCAGGCCAGGATCTATAAACATACAGTAAATTGTAAGGAAACCAGGGCTGAAGCTGCGGACAGAAAAATCAAAACCCAAAGTCTGGGCTGGAGAGATGGCTCAAGCGGCTAAGAGCACTGACTGCCCTTCCAGAAGTCCTGAGTTCAATTCCCAGCAACAACATGGTGGCTCACAGCCATCTATAATGTGATCTGATGTCCTCTTCTGGTGTGCAGGTGTACGTGTAGATAATATATAAATCTTAAAAAAAAAGAAAGAAAGAAAGAAAGAAAGAAAGAAAGAAAGAAAGAAAGAAAAGAAAACCCAAAGTCCATGACTAAGAGCTGTAGGGGCCAGAACTGACCACTCCACCTAAACGCTCATCCTAGAGGGGTGGAAATGAAGGCCCATGGTTTCCTACTGGGACTGGTACTACAGAGGCAGGTAGCTTGACTCTTAGGCACTGTCCTTTTGAGGATCCCCCAAATAAAACAGATTATGTGCAGGACACCGAGGAACACAGCCTGCCAGCCCAAAGCAAGACTCTGGCCAACATCTTTTGGTCTTAGGGGTCTTTATTGGTAGACCACAGCATGGATAATTCTTGCTCAAATGGTGCCAGAGAGGGAGATGTTGAGATAATAAGAGTCTCTTCCACAAGGAAGAGTCCTGGCCACCTATCATACACACAGGAGGAAGAGCCCAGAGTCTCCTTTCACACCCTTGAGTAGGCAACAGGACTTAGAGTCATATCCCCTCGGACCTGGACACCCGCTTCCCCTCCCCCAGACTCCCACCTCCAGAAGTAAGACCAAATTGGAGTCATGACTATTTAGAGCCGCCCGTTTGTCATGATGGCTTCTAACAAACAGTCCCAGGGCCGCTTGGGAGTGACCGCGTGATCTCCAGCTTGGCCATCCATCTCAGTGAGTAATGAGAGGTCCCCTCTAGTCCGGAAGCCACCACTGTCCCCATGCCCTCAATTAGCACTGGGCAAACACATCCTTCAATCCCATTCCTTGGTCTGGGGCTGGCTCTGACGTCCATGCTGGCTGCACCTACAGCCCTGCTCTCCCTCCCCCCCCAATTCCACCCGCTTCCCCCCCCCCCTCGCCGCCACTTCCTCAGAGCAACCTAGTCAGAGGCAGCTGGGGAGAGCTAGGAGCTAGAGCTGGTGATGGGCAGCCCTATGAGACCTGGGCAGCTGGCCATTCAGCAAGTCTTCCTCTCCCTCAGCATCCCAGCCAGCCAGCACTGCCTCTCTTCTCGAGTCTCCCCCACACAGTCAGGCATGGCCTCCCCAAGGGTAAGGTCAGCATCCCTGGGTGTCGGGGGTGTGGCCAAAGTAGACTCCTAGACAATGCTGTCATTCCCCACAGCTAACCAGGCCCCTACCAGGTGCTCAGAAAATAACCAGACAGAAACGTGCAGCCCCAAACAGGTTGCCTGGGGGAAGGGCATGAAAAACTGGACGCTCAACCTGAGGAACCGTGTCAAGGTCAGAGTATTAGGATGTCAGGCAACCCCAAGTCTGCTGCCTGGCCCTCAATGAATTATCACTTCCCTGAGGTCCACCACCTCCCAATGCTTGGCCTTGGCTGTCAGCTATGCGCTCAGGACTCTCTTCAGCTTTCTCTCCTGGGCTATACGACAGCCATGCAAAAAGGGAAAAGTGACCCTGAGAAGGATGAAGGCACTTGGGGAGTAAAGGAACAACAGTTCACTTTGATAAAACGGTGACAATTCACAAAGGAATCCATCAATCCTCACAAAAACTCTGGGAAGCAGCAATAATTTGTCATCTACCTAAGGAGTCTGGGAGAGATGGTGTGACCTAGTAGACAGCACAGTTTGGACCAACTCTTGAGCAAGGAGATGAGAGCACAGGTAGAGGCTATGGGCTACCGAAGGCTCCACATATCAAAGGTGTTTCCTGGGCAGGCAGGGTGGCACACACCTGTAACCTCAGCACTTGGGAGGCAGAGGCAGAAGGATTGTTTCAAGCTCAAAGAGAGCGTAGTCTACATTGTGAGTTCTAGGCTAGCCAGGGCTATGTGGTGAGACCCTGTCTCAAGAAAAACAAAACAAAACAAAAAAAGGAAAACAAACAAACCAGGGGCTGGAGAGATAGCTCAGTAGTTATCTGCATTTACAGTTCTTGCAGAGGACTTGGCTTTGGCTCCCAGCACTCACATAGCAGCTCACAAACATTTCTGACTCCAGTTTCAGGAGATCCAGGGGCCTCTTCTAGTCTCTGGGGGCACTAGGCATAGATGTGGTACACACACACACACACACACACACACACACACACACACACACACACAGAGGCACATATATGTTTAAAAGCATTAAAAAGCTTCCTATGGCCAGGGCGGTGGTAGCACATGCCTTTAATCCCAGCACCTGGGAGGCAGAGGCAGGTGGATCTCTGTGAGTTCGAGGCCAGCCTGGTCTACAAAGTGAGTCCAGAATAGCCAGGACTATAAGATAAATCCTGTCTTGAACCCCCCCCCCCAAAAAAAGTCAATAAGCTAAAGGCAGAACTGGAGTAAAAACCAAGTTCCATGGTTCTAAGAAGCCCTTAGCCATTGAAAAAGGGCTCTTGATTTCCACAAGAGTATGTGTAGCCTTGGCTCTTGATTTCCACAAGAGTTTCTCTGTGTAGCCTTGGCTCTCCTTAACTCACTTTGTAGATCATGCTGGCTTTGAATTCACAGAGATCTGCCTGCCACTGCCTCCCTGAGTGCTGGGATTACAGGTGTGTGTCACCATGCCCAGCTGGGTTCCTCTCTCATAAAGTTTTTTTTTATCTTTTTCCTTTTTTTTTTTAAAGGTGTGAGTCCTGTGCTGTATTGATGATGAATATCTCATAATATGCACTTATATTTAGACTGTCTCTGATTCCTGGACAGCAAGGGACAGGGGAAAGATTAACCCTTTAGTTAAGGGGTGTCCACTATATGGTATAAGCCAATTCTAGCTGATTGCTTAAGGTGGTTGATAAATTTCCTCTGGGGATGTGGAAGTGACCCATACAGACTCTCAGACAGCCATAGGCAGGCACCTGGTACTTCTTTTACAGCACAGTACCAGGCGATAGTGCATCTTTAGAGTGATAAGGTGAGGAGGGGACTCTGTAGGCCCAGCCAGGTCTGTTCATTTCTGACACGGCAGTAGCCAGAAGTTTGTCTTCTATTCACAGGAGATTATGGCCACTGGGCCTGCAGCAACTCCAGAACGGCTAAAAGCTTTGGTCCAGGCCAAGAGCAAGGCCTGCATCCCCGGTCCAGGCGAGCCTTCGACAGGAAGGACTCCGACACTGACACTCTTTATCTTCTTTTCTCCAGCTCAGAACCCAAACCCTCAAACCCCGCAGCCCATGAGACTTCAAGGACATTATCTGGCGAACTAAAATGGGGGAGTGGTCTGCTTCCTCTCTCCCTGGACTTGACAGTTGGAGATGGACGCGGGGTGAGGGGTTGCTGGGCAGTTGTGCCCCAACGCCAGGCTGGGCACAGCGCCTAGGGAGTAGACACTGGTTCTGAGTATGACATCACGCCTCTGGGTAGGTGCCAGTCCTCATTCGTCACTCCCCGCCTAATCCACTGCCCATCAGTGGAAAAGCCCCAACTTTCCCACCCCCTTCCAAATCTTTTGCTTCCCTTTGTTCCTACACTTGATCTTGCAAAGACTCTGTGTATAAGAAAATAAAGTGTTGATGGAAGGCGCGGATGCAGACAGACAGGAAGTGGCTTCCTGGAATGAGAGGAAGGGATCTGCAGGTACAGCTATTCCTGGCACAGAGCCAGCAGTGCTGCTAACAGAGGTGCCTCCTGGCTGGGGCACGAGCTCGACGTGACCCTGGGACCCAGGGGCAGCTGAAGCTCTACTGAGAAGCAGAAGCAAATATTCCCTGGGACAGGTCTGAATGCTCAGCTCACTACTGCCCATAAGTACCCCATTGGAGAAAATGTGACAACGCGGCCCGTTCTGCAGCTTGTCATGTGCAAACCCAGACCAGCTGGGTTGACAGTGTCATCTCAACTACAGTTCTCAAGTACAGGCAGCGGTGCCCTAGATTCTAATGCCAGCTCTAGAACCTGGCTTATGCCTCAGTTTCCCTTTCTGCAGTATCAAGGCTTGTGAGCCTCACACTCTGGCTCAATTCAGGTCCCATGGAAATCTGCCCACAGCTTAGCTGCTCTGGTGGCCTGCAATGGACGGAAGCTGGCCCTGGGCTCTGCGCCCACTGGAGACTGGAAGAGCCCTCCAGAAAGGAAGGGACGAAGCTGACTCAGACTCTGCAGAACACACAGGCGACCTCTTCCCCAGGCTGCCTAGGTCGTGACTCTGGCTTGGCCCCAAACGGGTGTATTAGACACTTCCGCTGAACGCTGTCAGATCTTGATTCACCTGTGTCTCGCTCTAGTCATCACGGCAGTTGAGACGGGCAGGCTTCCTGCAGGGCCACCATACCCACGGTCTCCTTGCTAACCCTTTGGGCACTGCATGTGTGTGGAGAGGCACTAGAGGAGTTGTGTTCCCTGGGATGGGATCCTGACCAGTGTGGGATGACTATTCATCCAATAAGGCATTCCAAATTGCTCCTTATTCTGCTCCAAAGTACGGGCCACAAGAAGTCCTGAAAGAGCCGATTTAATAACGCACCTTCATGCGCACTCCCTTCCTGCCCTTGGGATGGTTTATGTTCTAACCTGCACGTCAGCTCCAGGCCCTGCTTTTTGGAAAACAAAGGCTAAGATGCTTATCCATAGCTGGGCACGCACATGCCTCTGATCTAGGCACTTAAAAGGATGTAGTGGGAGCACGGATGAGTTCAAGGCTAGCCTGAGCTACATAGTGAGACTCTGAAAATAACCAGCTGGGCTGGGCTACAGCGGCACACGCTTTTAGTCCTAGCACTCAGGAGGCAGAGGCAGGTGGAACTCTCTGTGAGTTCGAGGCTAGCCTGGTCTATAGAGTGAGTTCCAGGACTGCCAGGGCTACACAGAGAAACTCTGTCTCAGGAAAACAAAAATAAAACCAATAAACAACAACAAAAGAGGAGTTTGCTGTACGCAGGCTGCCAATAATCATAGGAGGGAGCGACTCCTTGAGCCTTCAACTTTATTGTACATTTTTAAAAGTTCCAGTCAGTCCCAGCAGGGAATTGACTTCACACAAGCAATACACATGTGCATGCACACACACATACACAATAAATATTATTTCTAAAAGGTTCAAAAGGATAAGCACATTGTCCACGTTCTTTCCTAGCATCTGTGAGGCTGTACTTCCCCCTTTAGTACTTTGAGTAAACAAATAACACTCCCAAGGCTTCTTCCCAGAGATAACTCCTGTAACTGACCTTCTAAGTTCTAAATGAGGGAACTGAGGCCCAGAGAGGCTTATTGACGTGGACTAATTAGGCAGCTACTAAGTGCTGTGCTGAGATTCAGATCTTGGCCTTGTAGTTCCAAGTCTGAAATCTCTGTTCTGTTTCCCAGTGTGAACCATCCCATGGGACCTCTGGAGTCACTGTGCTCTGAAGACAGTCCAAAAGGTTAGGTGAGCTAACCTTATTTGTAGGTTGGTCCAAATACCCTATCAGCAAGGAAGGAAAAGTCTGAGAGAAATGCTAAGAGGCTACAGGTTGCTTTGGGAACAAAGGAAGACGCTGGAGTTTCAGGAGCAGCGTGGCACGAGACCACAGCACGGGCAGCTGGAAACCCCAGTGAGCTGCATGTCTGCACTTGTGCCCCTTAGAGCTTTAGCTCCTGCCTTTGTCAGCTATGGGGTCATTTAGGCAGGGAAACATGACTGTCCTTTCCTTTCTATTCTTGATGGCCACAAGAGGGACCTTCTATCTGGCAACTAGGGGCCCTGAGGGAATCTGAGGCTGGGCAAAGGGCCCAGCGTGTCAGTTCCCATCACAGCCACACAGTCCAGCATGAGTCACCACACACTCAGCCAGGTGAGTCATGCAGGCCGGACACTGAGGACAAGAGGCGGATGGGCACAGGATGCCACTGAGGGGCTAGAGGGGAGCGAAGGAGTCACCTCCTCACCAGTTGTGTAGTAAGTGCAGTTTCTAGTGCTAATGCAGGGCTGTTCTGTTAACAGGGCTGGCGTTCTACCTAGCCTTTAGGCTCTCTCCTTCCTCTTAGAAGCCGGCAGCCCTCCTTAGACTATGGATTCGTTCTCCAAACATAGACAAGATGCGTTTATGGCCTGATCACCCCCTGCACTACTCTGATGATTGGAGACTCGCTGATACTTCCTGGTCCTGTCCTCTTGTAGTAGCTAACCGGCAAAAGGAAGGCAGAAACACTCACAGGAGGTACTCTGGGAGGCCCCTGCTACATCACTGGGCATGGAGTGAAAAGGCCTCAGTTAGTATGCTGAGGTATGTAAGCAAAGCAAAATGATGATGTAGGCTACTCAGGAAAAGTGGTCATCCAGTCAGCTGTGGTGGCTTACACTCATAATGACAACATTCAGGAGGCTGAGATGGGTCTGCTATAAGTTCAAGGCTAGTCTGGCTACATAGTGAATTCCAGGTCAGCCGGGGCTAGTGTGTGATTCTTGTCTAAAAATAAAAGCGAAAATTTAAAAAGTGGACTATTTGAACTGAGAAGGACACAAAGAGTCCCTAAGCTGAGCACTGACTCATAAGTGTTCAGTTTTAATAATATTTAAACTTCAGACACCTAGAGTAAGTTACTTCAGCTCCTGGTGACTGTGTCAGCTAATGAGGACTCATTCCAACTAACAGATGTGGGGGCTCCTATGACCCGATGCATGTATACAATATGGTTGACATACTGTAAAATGTACAAAAAAACCATTTAGCTTCCCAAGGTGGGGTCTCTTGGGCGAAATGCTTTTAAGAGTGGACTCCATGGCTGGGGGGCGGCGGCACACTCCTTTAATCCCGGCACTCGGGAGGAAGAGATGGAGAGATCTCTAAGTTGAAGGTACCTCAGAGCGAGTGAGTTCCAGGACAGCCAGGGATACACAGAGAAATAATCAAAACAAACAAAAAATCCAGGCACGGTGGTGCAAACCTTTAATCCCAGCACTCCAGAGGCAGAGGCAGGTGGATCACTGTGAGTTCGAGGCTAGCCTGGTTTACAGAGTGAGTCTAGGACAGCCAAGGCTACACACAGAAACCCTGTCTCAAAAAAATTACTTGAGTTTTTGAGGACTTCAAGTTGTTTTTTGGTTTTTGGGTTTTTTTTTAATATATTTATCTTAATGTATATGAGCAATCTGTCTTCACACACACACACACAAGAGGGCATCAGACCCAATTACAGAAGGTTGTGAGCCACCATATGAATGCTGGGAATTGAACTCAGGACCTCTGGAAGAGCAGCCAGTGTACTTAACCTATGTGCTATCTCTCCAGCTCCCCCCCCCCTTTTTTTTAAGGACTTTAAGTCTTACTGGAAAGACTGTGTATCTCTTTTAATGTTATCATTTTAGATTGTGGGTATGTGGACTGTGTGTAGGTTTGTGCAAGTGAATGCAGGTGCCACAAGTGGCTGGAGGTGACAGATGCCCCTGGAGTTACCGACATGGGTCGTGAGTCTTCCTCAAAAGCAGTATGTGCTGTTAACCTCTGAGCCATGTCTCTATCCGCCTCCCCTCCAGTGTGTATCTCTTAGGAATAGCTTTGGGACCTCACTCTCCAAAACAGGCAGATTAGTTTGGGATGAGAGAAAGTCAACTCCTTCACCGGGCTTAACAGGAGGAAATGGGTGACAGGATGTGGGCCTCGTCCTCCTCAAGTCAGCCTGATCTAATTAGACTCTGGTTCCAGAGAGACACTCACCAGCTGTCAGAACCTGGACTTTCCACGGATGTGCTGCCAGGGCCCTCTGGTAAGCCCGCCAGAGCGCCATGCCTCCTGTCAAGCCAAGAGGATAAGTCACTCTCACTGCTCCTCGCCCCCTCACCCAGTAAAGAACGCCCCTGCCATTTCCTTATGCTCACTCTCCTTACCTGCAAAATCTGCAGGTGACAAGAGGCCTCAGAAAGGCTGCTTACTGGGCAGTGTCCTGCATCATGGTCACTTTACAACTGGAGAAGAGGCAGTTTTGACTAACTTTTGGAACTCCTGGGGACCCTGTCTCCCCAAGCCCGATCCTGATTCAAGGCTGCCTGGGGCTCCAGTCTTGATCCAGCCACTCATAAGGTTAGGCTACTCTGGCTTCCATCCAGAGTCTGGGTCCCACCTCCCAAGTAAAGACGATAGGTGCCCAAATTCAGACTCAGTTGGAATTAAACCCCATCCTTTCTGAGTGCAACTCCACACCGGAAATAAACCAACGACTTGGGTCTGTAAGGTCACATGACTTGCATGAGCTCAGGGCCCACAGTGCTTCAAGCCAGTGACTGCAAAGAACCCGCCACTCACCTGAGTGCCAGCTATGCGTGGAACCTTTTCCCACGTGACTGTGGCTCTACGACCGGAGCGGGTCCAGGAACTTCCGTATACAGCTCCGCCCCTTCCGCCAGCCTGCGTGCTCTTGTTCGGACACTTGCAGTCCAGAATGGAAGTAGGTGGGGCCCTGACATCCGCTGGAAGGTGGGTCAGCTGGCCAACTAGTAGTAGGCAGCCCCTTCTCGTGGACTGCACCAAACACCGGCCTGGGGCCCTGTCTGGGCGTCCCTGTACGTGGCCTGTCCCGCCCCTTCCACACAGTTAGCTTGTAGGTCTCACTGTCCTGGTCTCCCGGAGCGGTCTAGCCACCCTTCACAGTTTGTGAATTTGAATGCTGGTTTAGTGTAGGTGTCCGCACGTTGTGTCTCTGTATTGTACCTTAGAGTAAACAGTAATCTCCCAAATGGGCAGAACTGGGACTTGTATTTTTGTTCTTTATACCAAGTTTTGCCTGAGATGATTTTCAACGTGCAGGCCACGCCCACGAGAACCACTGACCTAACAGAACCTGTCAGCGCCTATGCTAGCTGTTTTAACTGGGGCTGTGCAGCCGTGGTCATTTGATTTGTAAAGAGACTGGCTTGCAGTGATCAGGGCTCCTCAAATTCTAAGGATGTACAAGAAGGGACAGACCCAATGCCGGGCGTGGTGGCACACGCCTTTAACCCCAGCACTACGGAGACAGAGGCAGTTGGATCGCTGTGAGTTCGACGTCAGCCTGTTCTACAAAGCGAGTCTAGGACAGCCAAGGCTACAGAGAAACCCTGCCTCGAGAAACAAGCAAAAAAAGAGAGACCCACCGAATTGGAGGTTTACACACAAGCCCCTCTCCCCAGAGACGGCTTCTCTGTGTAGCCTTGGCTGTCGTGGACTCTTGTAGACCAGGCTGGCCTTGAACTCTGCCTGTCCCTGCCTCAGAGTGCTGGGCTCACAGGCTCGTGCCACGCCCCAGAGATGAGGTTGTTTAAGTGTTTCTAGATTGGTTTTAGGCATACAAATGTTCAACTAGTTTAGGAAATCAGTCTCCCTCCAGCAGTAACACCGAACCCCTGCTAATACCTTTCCTTAGGTAGGTAACAATGTATCCATTGCCAGGTCTTTTTTTTTTTTTTTTTAAATCCAGACAGCGTTTCGCTGCAGCCTTGGTCGTCCTACCTCAAATTCATTGCCTATGCTTCCCCGAGTGTTAGGACAGCAGTGGTGCACCAGCACACCCAGCTCAGTCCCAAATTTTGAGAGAGGTCAACTTTCCTGCTCTCCATCCGCCTACTGCTCATTTATTCAACTCTCATGAATAATATGAATAGAGAGAGGAAGTATTCAGATTGCTGTGTTCAGACCATGCTAAAGGAATTTCCCTAGTATATGTAATAGATCAAATGTGCAAGGCTGGAAAGGTGTATGTAACAAGAGTATATGGATTCAAACCCCAGTGTCAGTGTTTGTTGGCTCTGTGACCTTCTTCAGATTGCTTAGCCTCTCAGAATCATTACATAAAATGTACTACCTCAGAGAGCTCAGTAAATGCACACAAAGCACCCCAAACAGAACAAATGCTTAATACCATTTACCCATCCCATTTTCTCCTCTGGAGCACATGGAGAATCCCCACCACCCACCACTGGAGAAATACGAACAGTTCCTTAGTGAAATCGGATCTGGGTGCTTTTGGAGGGGAGGGGGTATGAGGTGGGTGGGAACTGAACACAAAGTCTTATACATGTTAAGCACATGCTCTTCCACTGAGCTACACTCCAAGCCTGAGCTGGGATCTTGAAGGATGGACAGGATTTAGATGTTGGAAACTGATAACTGGAGAACTCATCAGACTAAATAAGGCACAAAGAACGGGATTAGCAAGAACCAATGGAGTATAAAGTGGATACACTGGGAAGCAACAAAGGGGGTGGGGGATGGATTGAGGATAAAAGGTTCATGGGAAAGGAAAAGGGACAGGGCAGGCAGCCCCAGCCTACAGCCTCAGCCTTTAGTTCCCAGGCCCCACCTTCTCTACCACTGGAAATAGGGCAACATGGATGTGCTGTGTCAAGGGATTGCTTTGCAGGATGAGCCAAGCTTCTCTGCAATGGAAGGCACTTCTTTATTAGTTCAAAAAAAAAGCAAGCCCGACACAGCCTGATCTGGATCACAACAGAGCGGTACACACTTGGCTCCTAACACCAACACGGGTTGTGGACCTGGTTTCCTACAGGTCTGCTTCCTCTTCTGCACCGGAAGGGGAGTGAACTACTTGAGTCTCTTCTTAGACAGTTTCTGGCATTTGACAAATCTTCTATACTACTCAGGCAAAAAGCTGTTCCCAGATATAACAGACCAGTCTTGAGTGCTCTAAATCTAGGTTTTGTTTCAGGCATACTAATCTAGAATGCATCCCTTCCAAGAGGAAGCAGGCTTCCTGTTTCCTAAGATGGTTTATCTACTTCCTCCCAAACCTCAGCTTGTACTCCTGTGTTCCACGACTGTGATC
This sequence comes from Acomys minous, assembly GCF_964271855.1. Classification (NCBI taxonomy): domain Eukaryota; kingdom Metazoa; phylum Chordata; class Mammalia; order Rodentia; family Muridae; genus Acomys; species Acomys minous. The sequence goes on along the minus strand of NC_140489.1, from coordinate 102,099,739 downwards.
TGGTGATTTCACATCACTGGAGCTGCCTGGGTTTCTGAGGCAGTATCAGTCATGTGAGGTGCAGCTATCCACAGAGGACTCTACTGAGATAATAATACGTTATTGGGTTCTAAATACTTTCTATACAGAGTTTAAACATGTTTAATATGTCAACAATGTGACCATATCATGAAGATCAAAAATCATGACTTGTAAAAGAATGATTGAAATAACTAAAGATATTTAATCTAGAGAAAAAAATGACTTGGGAAAACACATGATAGCTACTGTTAAGTACTGAAAAGGGCACCACAGGGCAGAATTACTCCATTTCCTAACACCCATTAATAAAATTAGTAGAGGTATACTCTGACTTGATATAAAGGAAGATTTGTTTTGTTTTTACTTTTTGGTTTTATGAGATAGCCCAGACTGAACACAAATTTGTGATCCTCCTGCCTCGGCTTCCCAAGTGCTGGGATTACAGGTGTGCACCACTATACCCAGCTTCAAAAATTTTAGAAACATTGCTGTCTAGGAGTGTTCTAGTAGTGTCGAACGTCAGTGGTTGGGACTATGTCATAAGCAGAAGCAGTAAGCGCTAGCTGCTGTCCTACTGGCAGGGAATTTATGGTGTTCCTCAGTTAAAGTCCAATAAGTTACTGTCATCCCCACTGGGCCTGTGTGTTGGTTATTCTAAAGAGGAAGATTGGAAGGCAATAACATCAAATCCTGGAAATAGACAGGAGCCTTCATAAAGATATCCTTTCCGACTCTCCAAACACCCACTCACAAGTGGTCTCGAAAACACCCAGTACCTTTCCTTAGCTTTACCTCCTTCACAATATGCTCAATATGAGCAATTTGACTCTCAAGCCTAGATCAGACCTGAGTGTTTCTTGTGAGCCATGGTTTTAGGAATTGTTATGGAGGGGAGCCCCCCTACCTGCAGGGAGCTGTGACCATAGAAGTCTGTGGAAGGAGAGGGATTTAAGGAGTTCTGGGCGGGTAGGCCTAAAGATTTAGGCCTGGCACCATCACTGTCCAGGAAGGGCCCAGGTCCTATGCTCTGTGCATGGGAGCCATTTGTTCTTGGCAGACTTCAATCCAAGAGTTCTGGGTGGACCAGACTAGGGATTGGGGAGAAGGCAATGGCTGGTTGGAGAGAAACCAGGCCCTTCAGTTGGAAAAGATGGTTGGAACATAGCATTGAAGTTGGCTCGGCTTTCAAGCTGTACACGGTGGGCCAGTGGGGAGGTGAGTCCACGGACAAAATGGATCCGAACCAGCCCTGACTGCCCCCCAGATACCAGCCATCCATAGGAGTCCAGGTTTGGGCTGAAACGTACCTATGAAGAGAAAAGACAACCATGAAGAGTCTCAGGGGCTGTACCTTTGGGTGATTCCCTAGCTACACAAGCTTTAAAAATAGGTCACCACACCTTTAACCCCAGCACTTGGAGGGTAGAGGCAGGTGACCATCCTGGTCTACAAAGTGAGCTCCAGGACAGCCAGGACTACAAAGACAGTCCCTGTCTCAAGAACACCCAAACCAACCAATAAATAAAAGTCACGATCAGGAGGACTGGACCATGAGAGAGACAGTCAGTGCATGAGGTCTATACCCTGACCCAGGAGGGGTTATCAGTGCTGCTTTCCCTCTAGCCATCCCTGCTGCCTTTTAATCCCTCATCTCACTGATGACAGGCAGAGTGGAGGATGGGAAACATGCAAGACAAGACTCTCACCTTGTGAATAGCTTCAAGCTGCAGCCTATCCAGGCAAAGCTGAGAATGCCCCTCACCTTCCTGCATGCGTAACATCGGTTCTCTACGGAGTAGGTTATGGAAGGAACTCTGGGGAATAGAAGTGGAATTCCTTAGGGTGCTCTGTTTTCTAAGGTTTCTATCTTTTCTAATGCCACAATGAATTGTAGCCACAACTTACCAGATCTGTGTCTTGAAAGAGCAAGTAGTGGTGGTTGATGGTTTCAGTGTAAGTTCTTGCTTTGGGAGGATTGGGAGTCTCAGAGGAAGTCGATGAGTAGTCCTGGTCTTCAGGGTTGTCCTGGTATGGTATCAAATCTGCTTTATATATAGGCTAGAGAGAAGATTGTAAGATTAGAGTTTATTTTTTTTACTTACAACTGCGTACATTCACACATGCCAAGGGGAACATGTAGATAGAGGTCAAAGAACAGCTTAGGGGAGTCAATTCCCTCTTCCATTCCATGAGTCCTGGGGACTGAACTCAGCTCACAGGCTTGGCAGCTAGTGTCTTTATATGCTGAGCCATTTCTCAGCCAAGACTTTAAAATACTGAACACAAAGGCAAAAAGGAAACTAGCTTACTGTGGCAAAGTCTCAAAAGCAGAGAGAATAAATAGGCACTGGGGCTAGTATGAGGGCTATGGATAAAGGCTCTGGCTGCTGAGCCTGATGACAGAGTTTAACCTCCAGGGTTTAAATGGTGGAGAGAGGGCTGGAGAGATGGCTCAGAGGTTAAGCACTGGCTGTTGTTCCAAAGGTCTTGGGTTCAATTTCCAGCAACCACAAGATAGCTCATAACTATCTATTATAAAATCTGGTACCCTCTTCTGGCCTGCCAGCTTACATGCAAGCAGAATACTGTATATATAATCAATCAATCAATCAATCAATCAATCAATGGTGGCAAGACAAAGAATTGACTCTTGAAAGTTGCCCTCTGGCCACACAGGAACCATGCACACCAACTCTCATATACACTTGAAATACGTGTAATAATGACAGTAACCACTTTTTAAAAAACACTCAGTTCCAATGGAATAGAGAAGACTACACCTAACTCCTTACCACAACAAGGACAGTAAGAGAGCTTGGAGACCAAGCACTAGTTTGCATTCTACCAAGAGTTGGCAAGGTAAAGAGGATATGGATGCTCATATACTTACAAATCTCCTTTCTGCAGGCTTCTTGACATTGATTGGGTTTGATGCCATATCAGGTAAGATAGCTGCAATGAGCTCCCCAGATATATCTCCTGCAGCTACCGTCCCGAGCCAGTCTGAACCTGAAAGACTCTAATAGGAAGAGACATATTGATTTCATCCATCCACTCACTCATGTGATAATGACTATATAGTCTGAGGTTGAGGAGAAAGAGAGAAAGACAAGTCCCGTCCCCACTGACAGCTATCATATACTGGCTCCTCCTTGTGCCCTGACTGTGCCTTGTGCTACTGTCTGCTCCTGCCTACTACAGTGAGCAAATGAGCATTGCCCGCACACTGAAAGAAGAGGCTCACCCAGACGGTGCCTTTTCGTGGAGCAGTAAAGTAGGCCTTAAAACCAAGGTAACCAGCATCGATGTAATGAATTCCACAGAGCCCATAACTAAAAGAGAGAGAGAGAGAAAATAAGGCCTCCTTCCTCTCAGAGTTAAGTACGTTTTTTCCAGAATTCCGATTTCTCAGTCTCAGCCAACAAACTCAACCTTCCTTTCCCCACATCTGACATGCTTTGTGCCCAAACCCAAACAGCCTGTCCCCAGAACTCATATCTTCATCTTGTCGTACGAGGCATAGCAGTTGTCTTGAGCCACCGTAACACCATTGTAGGGGAGCAGCCAGGAAAGCTCTGTACTCAAGAAGCGCTTGATACAGTTTATTGGTTCATAAGGTCGTCGAAGATCCCAGAATTTGATTTTCCGGTCACTCCCCGCAGAAACCAGGAAATGACTAAAAAGATGGGAGATCAGATCCAAGCCAGTCAGCCTGCTGCAGGCCTCCTTCCACACCGTCCACACCGCCCCCACCCCCCATCCCCACCCCTCTTACTCTGTACCTGTTAGCTTTGCACCACTGAATTGTACGAACAGCCTGGTCATGGGCTAGGAAACACTGGAAAGGGTAGAGCTTTAAGGAGCCATCAGAGAGGCATATCCGTTGGAGGGGTGAATTAGTGGGAAGATTCCAGAAAACTACCATGCCTGCAATAGGGATAGAATATATAGGCATTAAAGCAGGTCTCAGTCTGTGAGTCCCACAGGCCTGGCAAATCTCTATCTCTAAAAGTACTTACATTATGATTCACAACAGTAGCAAAATAATTTGATGGTTGGGGGGGTCACTACAGCATGAGGAGCTGTCTTAAAGGGCCGAAGCACGAGGAAGGTTGAGAACTGCTGCACTAAAGGAAGGCTCTGGAGTCTGTGGTCTCATTTCTTTCTTTAGGATCCCAGAGCTTATCTCCTATTCTCAAATCCAAACTACAGTGAAAGAGTAGGGATGGTGATGACCGGCTGAGCTCCCCCTCCCAGCTCAAACATCCAACCTAGCAGCGACTAAAAAGGGACAGCTCAGTGCTGGACTTGCATTTGAAATGGGTCAAGTCTGAGCCTATCTGACGGCTGCTAAATAAAGAGATTTTTTTAAAAAAATTTAATTATGTGTGTATGTGAGTGTCAAGTACCCATGGATGTCGGAAGAGAGCTTTGGATCTCCTAGAGCAAGAAGTGCAGGTGGCTGTGAGCTGCCTGGTGTGGCTGCTGAACTCAGGTCCTCTGCAATAGCAGTGCATGCTCTTAAGTGCTGAGTCAGCTCTTGGGCACATATCCCTGACATGGTGCCACATGTTTACAGTTTCAGCATTTGGGCTGAGTCAGGGACACACTGTGAAACCCTACCTCAACAAAACAAACAAAAGCCCTGTAGAATAGCAGATGTCAAACCATAGCCAGCAAGTCAGACACATACAGTACTGCCTGTTTTGTTTTGATAGTAGGGACTGAACTTGCCTCTTGTATGCCAGGCAAGTGCTCCATCTCATGGTGATAAAGTTACACCCCCAGAGTCATATGCTCTCTTTCTTTTTTAGGGGGATGATAGGGGAGTCTTTTTTGAGTCAGTTTCTCTGTGTAGCCTTGGCTGTCCTGGAACTTGCTGTGTAGACCAGGCTGGCCTTGAACTCACTGAGATCCACCTGCCTCTGCCTCCCAAGTGCTGGGATTAAAGGCGTGCGCCACCACCGCCCGGTTATGTCATATTCTTTTGAGACAGCATCTTAGTATGCAGCCTAGGTTGGCCTCAAACTCACAGTATCCTCCTGCCTTTGCCTCCAATGTGTTGGGAATAGTTATAAGCCATACACTTGGCCTAGGCTGCCTGTTTTGGTAAATCATACTGAAACAGTGTCACACCGAGGCTGCCTGTTTTGATAAATTATTCTGAAACACTGTCACACTTACTCATTTATGCAATGTCTAGGGTTGATAACACATCCAAATTGCATAATTTAGGACCAGCAACTGCAAATTAGCTCACAAAACCTAAAATCATTACTACTGGTTCATTATATAAAATTTCTAATTCTGTTCTACAACATTAACAAAAGCAACAAAATGCAGAGGAAAAGACAACAAATGGACAAACAAAACAACTTGGTTGACTAAAATTAGGCTGGCAAAGGAGCAATACTCAAATGTAGTTTAGGTATCAGATGAAAACAATAGATAAAAAAACTGGGCGCAGGGCATGCCTATAATCCTAGCATTTGGCAGGCAGATTGCGAGGCCAGCCTGGTCTACAAAGGGAGTCTATGACAGTCCCGGTTACACAGAGAAACCCTGTCTTGAAAAAAAAACAGAAAAAGACTCCAAGCATGTGCCATTATGGCTAGTTTACTCAGAGCTGGGGGTTTTTCTCAGGGGCTTAGGACATACAAGGTAAGCACTCTATCAACTGACCTACATCCCAGCCCCACTTTTTTTTTTTTTTAATTTGTTTCTCTATTATGCATACAGTGTTCTGCCTACATGCCAGAAGAGGGCACCAGATCTCATTATAGATGGTTGTGAGGCACCATGTGGTTGCTGAACCTTTGGAAGAGTAGCTAATGTTCTTAACCTCTGAGCCATCTCTCTAACCCCCAGCCCTACTTTTAATAATCTTCTGAATGGGAAAAAAAAATTACAGTGATATTCTTTTCTTTGTGTAATTTTTACATTGCTTGCTTTTTTTTTTGCTTTTTGAGACAGGGTTTCTTTATGTTATCTTGGTCGTCCTAGACTTGCTTTGTAGACTAGGTTGGCCTCAAACCCACAACGACCCACCTGCCTCTGCCTCATGAGTGTTGGGATCAAAGGCGTGCACCACCACACCTGGACATTGCTTGAATTCTTATATTTATTTTATGTGCATGAGAATTTTGTTTAGATATTTATTAGTACATTATATGCATGCCTAGTGCCCAGAGACCAGAAAAGGGTTTAAAGCCCCTATAATTGGAATTATATATGGTTGTAAGCTGCTAGGTAGGTGCTAGGAACCAAACCCAGGTCCTCTGCAAGAACACAAATGCACTCACTACAGAGCCATCTCTCTAGCTCTGCTTGAATATTTTTAACTTTAATATGTCATGCTCAGCCATAAGAGGAAACAATCCAAACCCAAGCATATATAAAAAGCTTAAAGACCAATTGGTCTTTGTTTTGTTTTTACCATTATAGTATCCAGCAGCCAGGTGGTGGTGGGGCCTGGTAGGCATCCAAGCCAGGCTAAGGCACTGACCACACTCAGAGGGGTCTGAAGCTTGCACAGACCCCACCTGAAGGGTTGCCAAACACTGTACCTGCAAGAAGACAAAAGGTAAATTAGGGTTAGCAGGTCCGTACTGTTTGAAACAAGACTCTAATCATTTTGTTGGCTTTTTTGTTTGTGTATATGAATGTGCATGCATGAGCCTCTTCACCACCTGACGTCTGGTGCCTGTGAAGTCAGAGGTGTCAGATCTCCTGGACTTATGGTTGATTGTGAGCCACAATGTAGGTGCTAGGAACCACACCTAGGTCCTCTGCAAGCGCACAAAGTGCTCTTAAGCGCTGAGCCAGGGCCTCTCTTTACAGCCCTGGCTGCCTTGGAACTCACTCTGCCTCCTGAGTGCTGGGTTTAAGGTGTGTTCCACCCACCACTTGGTTTCAAACCAGTTCTTAATCCAGAAAGGGGACACTTTTCAGCAGTGAATGACTCACTGTAGAATCCATAAAGCAAAGCTCCACTAAGATAACACTCACCTTGTAGATGGCAGGCTTCATAGCATCTGTGAGGGAAGAAAAGCAATACATAGCTGATGCTCTGGATGCAGAGGGCCTTATTTTGGTAATCGGGATCTCATGCCCGGCCAATGAGCTTTCTTCATCCTTCCTCTCAACAGCAAACCTCTGACCTATCTGCACCCACCCAGCCCCATCTCCCGCCCTGTCTTCCCCAACACTAGCTTCCCTCTATGAGAACTGCTGCTCCTCCACCATGGCATCTTCACCCTTCTGTTTCTAGAACTCTACTTGTTTGCTTGGAACTTTTTTTGCATTATCCACTTGCTCTTTCCTTACTGACCGGCTCCTGCGTTACTATATAAATGAGCCCTCTGTCTCCTCTAAAAGGTTAAACACATACAGCCGGGTGTAGTAATCTCAGAACATGGGACGTAGAAGGAGGAAAGGAAGTTCAAGGAAGTTCAAAGTCATCCTCGGCTCCATGGCAAGTTCAACAACAGCCTGGGCTACTACATAGGTCTCAGCCTCAAAAAACAAAACAAAACAAAAAGAAAACCCCAAGCACATAAAACTTCCCTTTGGCCCTTATTTATCCCAGCCACCCCCCTCATTTATTTGTCTCTTTTTTCCCAACTGTCTCCTTTTATATCCACACTTTTTCTTTTTTCTTTATATTTTTTTGAGACAGGGCCTCTACATAGCTCTGGCTGTCCTGAACTCAGAGATCCACCTGCCTGCCTTCCAAGTGCCCTGCTATATCCAAACTTTCTAAAAAAGTTATCTATGAGGCATGTCTAATCTCCAGGCCACATGCAACTAAAAATAGCTAAGAATGTGGCTCAATGCGTTAACAGACTTTTCATCTTTTGGTAATTCAACTGTGAAGTTGCTGGGAATTAACTCTGTAGATGATATCACAGCACAATGTCCAAGGCTGGACACACTTGAGTTCCTATTTCCCTTCAACTATTCCTCCACCAGAACGCCACACACAAAACTTCCCAGGGCCTAACCCCAGGCGCCACCTTCTAAAGTACTCAGTACTGCTGCAGTGAAAAACAGGATCCAGCAGGACGGGGTGGCACACGCCTTTAACCCCAGCACTCGGGAGGCAAAGGCAGGTGGATCACTCTGAGTTCAAAGCTAGCCTGGTCTACAAAGTGAGTTCCAGGACAGCCAAGGCTACACAGAGAAACCCTGTCTCAAAGCGGGTGGGGGTGGGTGGGAAGAAAGAAAAGAAAAAGAAAAAAGGAAAAGGAAAAGACACTGTATAGACGAGGACATACACCTCAAGGAGCCCTGAGATCAGCATTGGGAAAAAAATGGAGGAGAGAGTCCCATCTGTCAGCCTCAACCCTTAACAAGTCAACTCTTTTTTTTTTTTTTTGGTTTTGTTGTTGTTGTTTGAGACAGGGTTTCTCTGTGTAGCCTTGACTATCCTGGACTCGCTTTGTAGACCAGGCTGGCCTCAAACTCACATCGATCTATCTGCCCCTGCCTCCTGAGTGCTGGGATTAAGGGCATGCGCCACCACGCCCAGCTAACAAGTCAACTCTTTACACAGTCATGGACATAGAATATGGAAGAGGGAGAGGTGACTGGTAAAATGCTAACGGGCGCAGTTAGTCTGTGAAAGAGAAGAATTCAAGCTCATGAATGAACAACAAGGTCATAGTGTCGTCATAAAAGCTTGCGTGCCATGCTTTTATGCTAGAGGCTGTACTTAGAAGAGGTCACAGGAGGCAGACAGGCCTGAGGCTCCGGCTACCACCACTGCAGCTCTGCTACTTGCCTGGGGGCTGCTGAGCCAGGAGGGCCTCAGGATGCGGGAGACTGAACAGCAGCACCTTCCCATCCGAGCAGGCCAGAGCCAAGAGACCCAGCCGGGGCAGGAGAGGAGCCTGGAGGGTGAGAGCAGATCTGTGCTGAGGCTTGCTGCTTTCAGGTGCCTCTCAGAAAATCTGAGGCTCTGGTCCCTTAAAACACGACATGGGATTGCTGGAAAAACCCACTCACCGAACTCTAACCCTCTTTCCTCCAACCCTAAGTACTCCCAGGGCTGGCCCAGTCAACTACAAGTACCTTCCGCAGGGTTTCTGGATGTTCCCATGCCCCACTGGGGCAGAACTTGAGGTCCCAGATACAGCCACTGTCACAAGCAATCCCATAGACAAAATGGGCCCTGTTGCCAGGACTGGAGAAAGAAAGACGGGCAGACAGTAGGTAGGAAGAGTCTAGGACCAATGGAGCTCCACTTCCTTGTCTTGTCTCAGCCCAATGCAGCCCTTTCCCAGCCTTGTTTCTCCCTCACCCATCTGCCTGTGGCAGTGTCCCAGCCCCACCTCACCAGCTTTCTTGCTGCAATGTCCCAAGGCCCCAGAGCTGCAGCAGCCCAGGGCCCGCGTGAAGCTGGCTCAGTGGGTGTGTCTCATTCATGTCAGGGCTGGAGAAAAGGGCCACATACTGTGAGGCTGCTGACCCTTCAGGCACTGGGCACCAGTCCAGAGCCCAGAGCGGTCCTCCTGTAAAGAAGGACACATCCCAGCGCTCTGGATGTGCTGTGATTGAACTAAATCTGGAGAAAAGTCAGAGAAACAGAGATGTTAGGACAAATGGAGAGTTCCCTGGAACAAGTCTGTCCAGCTTAGGCAAGGATCTGAAAAGCAGACAGTCTACGGTTGGAGCAGAACTCTGCTTCGAGTTACACCTCCCAACTTCTCTCTGAGAACTGCAGTTCATCTTCAAAGAGGAGAGGCTGTTTGTTCATGCTAAATGCATGTCATCTAGTGAACTGGCCTGCCCAAGTCTCCCAAGCTTGCCTGGGCCCAGCTTGCAGAGAAAGCCTGGCCTGAGACAGCTGGGACCCTATCCTCAGAACCAACCTGGATCAGCACTCAGGAGAGGACAGGGCTGACTGCTATCCCTTGCAACAGTAGTCTTGCCTACTTCTCTCTTCCAGAATCAGAAGAAAGGCCGAGCTGCTGGCTCTTACCTGTTTATTCGGTAGATTGTGCCGTCCTCGGGGATCCCTTCCCGTTGTACGGAAAACAGGGGAGACTTCTCCTCCTGGGGCAGGTAGGGAGCTGCTTCTCTGTGGGAAGCAAAAACTTTAGCTTGAACTGAGAAAGAATTTCACCATCACAGAATTCCCACTATATAACCTAGACTCTTTTGTCACTCGTCTGTCATCTTCTTCAAGGCTTTGTTGATGCTTAATTCTGCCAACCTGACAGGACCTAACCACCCCCCTGCACCCCCCAGGCAAGCCTATGGGTGCACCGGGGAAGGATTACCTAGATTAGGCTGGCCTCGGGGTATGTTTGTGAGCAGTTCTCTTTACTAGTTTAACTGAAATGGGACAATTCGCCCTAAATGTGGCCAACGTCATCCCATGAGCGTGGGTCCTGGACTACAGAGAGTGCTAGCTGGCTGAGCACAAGCATCCACTGTTCTCTCCTCCCAGATGCCAGGACTTCCCCCCATGAGGGACTGCAGCTTCAAACTGTGAGCCCAAAGAAATGCTATCTCCTTTAACTTGCTTTTGTCAGGGTATTTAAAAAAAATAATAAATTTTTTTTTTTTTTTAAATCTCAGCAATAGAAAAGCAATATAGCTTCAGAGATGCCAGTTCAACTTACAGTTCGGACAACAACTGCCACTTCCAGGCTACGGGAATCCATTCAGCAAACTCCCAGAATGAATGCTGCTGTTCTCGGCTAGAGGGACAAGAGCACCATCATTGGAAAAGTACAGAGACTACAACAGCGCTCTCTAAGACCACTCTCTCTGAGGGCAGCAATCATCTGTGGGTTAGAAGTAGCTACCAGCACTTAAAATGTGCTCAAGAATTAAGAGACCAGGAGATCTTTCCCTTTTAACAGTATCTTAGTAATGAACGCCACCACAGCGTTCCACACACAAGCAAGGGCTTCTCTTTCTAGATGGTCCTTATACACCCCCTCCAGCCCCCTACCCGCAGGCCTGTCCCCAAATCTCACAGGTCCTTGGTGAGGTGGAGGCACTTCCAAACAGGAGCCATGATGTAATTGGGTAAGCCATTGGGAGCCATACCCCGGCAGTGTGGTTTCTGCTTCTAAGGACCAAATTAAAGAAAATATAAAGAAAAGAACATTCTAGGTTGGAGAAAGTCCCAGAAGATAGCTTTCTTTCTCAGGTTTTTAACATTCCTTGGTATTACAGATCCTCCTGACTGCCCTACCAGCATCTCATAGATTTGAGCTCCAATTACTCTATCACAGCATGATCTGTTCACCTCCCTCCACTCCAAGCCATCTGGACTCTCACGCTTCCTCAAACTCCTGCCCTGTGGGACAGCACTGTGCTCCTCCCCCATCCAGCACTCCTTCACAGGCTGTCCCTCCCTCTTTATATACAGTCTGCCCAGGGGTGACTACCATCTTTAAGCCCAGTTATAAAGCTTACATCATTATAAACTTGGCTCAGTCACAACTTTTCTACAAGCTACAGGTCTACAGAGCCATATTAAGGACTAAGGCAAGAAGAAAAATCAGAAATCAAACAAATTAAGAAGTAAATAGTCTGAGCATGATGGCACAAGCCTTTAAATCCCACTACTTGGGAGGCAAAGGCAGGTGAATGTCTGTGAATTCCAGGACAGCCTGGTCTACAGAGGGAGTTCTAGAGGGCTGGAGAGATGGTTCAGTGGTTAAGAGCACTCAATGACTTCTCTTCCAGAGAACCCAAGTTCAATTCCCAGCATCCACATGATGGCTCACAACTGTCTATTACTCTTATACCAGGGGACCTGACTCCCTATAGACATACATGCAACAAACACCAATGTACATAAAAATAAAATAAACAAACTATATATAAACACACACACACACAAACATATATAACCCAACACCACCACCAAAACCCCCAAACAAAGCGAGTTCCAGGCCAGCCAGGGCTGTTAAATAGAGAAACCCTGTCTCAAAAAACCAACACCAGGGCTGGGCATGGCGGCGCACGCCTTTAATCCCAGCACTCTGGAGGCAGAGGCAGGCAGATCGATGTGAGTTCGAGGCCAGTCTGGTCCACAAAGCTAGTCCAGGACAGCTAGGACTACATAAAGAAACCCTGTCTTGAAAAAAACAAACAAACAAAAAACCCAAAACCAACCAAACCAAACAAAAAAAAAAAAAAAAAAAAAAAAAGAAAGAAAAAGAAAAGAAAAAGAAAAAGCAAACACCAAAGGAGCGGGGAGCCCAAGTATGGGAGCTCATGTTTCTAACCCTAGAATTTGGGTTAAAAAAAAGAGAGAGAGAGAGAGAGAGAGAGAGAGACAGACAGACAGACAGACAGACAGACAGACAGACAGATACCCAACAGGAGGTAAAAATGCAGTGGAGAATGGGGTAAGGGTGACCTTCAAGGTCTCCCTCTAGTCTGCATACCTTAGCACTCACGGAAACATGTGTACATACACATATGGGCACTCTTGTGTTCCTACCCAGTAAAGTTCTTGTCTAGGCTGGGTGCAGTGGTGCACATCTGTGGTGCCAGTACTAAGAACACTGAGGGAGGAGAATTGAGTTTGACACCAATCTGAACTAAACGGAGTTAAAGGACAGCTTGAGGTGCAACAGGACCATGCCTCAAAAAGTTCCTGCTTTAAGTTTTTTAGGGCTGGCAAGATGGCTCAGCAGCCTAGGTGCTTGCTGCCAAGTTTGATGACCTGCTTTAAGTCCCTAGGCACCACAGTGGTGCAAAGAAATTATTCCTCCACACTTACTTTGTAGCATGCACGTTCCCACACACTTTCTGGATTATATCCTGTGTGTGTGTGTGTGTGTGTGTGTGTACATATACTTTTAAAATATTCTGGATTTGTTGTTAATTTTTATTATAAAATGTAAAACTGAGGGCTGGAGAGATGGCTCAGAGGTTAAGGGCACGAACTGCTCCTTCAGAGGTCCTGAGTTCAATTCCCAGCAACCACATGGTGGCTCACAGCCATCTCTAATGTGATCTGATGCCCTCTTCTGGCCTGCAAGTGTACGTGTAGCCAAAGCACTGTATACATAAGAAATAAATAAGTCTTAAAAAAGGGGAAAAAAACCCTGATTTCAAAGAATCACTTATCCTGACTACTGAGGGTCTCAGTGTTCCCTTCAGTGTGTACTCAGGCAAGTGAGGCAAGAGTCATGTCATGTCATGGAGACCAATTAAACTCCGCCTATCACAAAGGGATGCTGCACCACACAGCGGGAGCCTCATAGGTTACTCCCCTTTCGTCATCTCCCCAATCCTGTTCATTCTTTTCTCTTCCTCATCCGTCCTTACCTCTGTTTCCTTCACTGGGTGATCCAGGACTCTGCAACCTTTCATCTGGATAACAGAAAGCTGTGTTCTGAATGTCAACTGCAGCTTGCCCTAGTTCCTAACCATGCTACTTTTTTACTTACAAAGATTCTGCAGCTTTAGGTGGGAATGTTAAACAGTTTTGGAAAGTGTCAGGCTTTGTGGCCCTGGCTGATACCGTTAACTGCTCAAGAGGTAGAAAGATGCAAACTCAAGGTCTGCCTGGGCTGCAGGGTGAGTTTAGAGTCACCCTGAGAAACTTAGTGAAACCATGTCTCAAAATTTAAAATAGAAAAGTGAAAGATGTAAAAAAAAAAAATAATAATAATAATAAATAAATAAATAAATAAAAAGAGGAGAGCTGTGCTCAGCAAGAGCACTTGCCTAGTATGTGCAAGCCTTGGGGTTCAACCCTCAGTACCACAAAAGAAAAAAGTTCTAGATATGGATACAATAGTATAGATACTTTTAAAGCCACAGAATCCCACATTTTAAATGTTAAGTTTGTGTTATGTATACTTATCCTCTCAAAAACAAACAAAAGCAGCGTGTGCTGGCACCTACAATGTACACCCTTTTATCCTATCAGTGTCCTACAGCATCCCAGACCCTGATCTCCCGCTACAACCACCTTCTGGAGAAACACTGCCCTGGAAACCTGTACTTGCCCACCACGGCCCAGCTCAAGTGTCATTCCTCTGTGAAACCTGAGCAGTTGGCTCCCCTCCCCCACGCCTAAGTCACTCTGTAGCAGTCAGTAGACTGCGACCTGTGTGAGAGGCAGGACCCTGCTCATCCGTGTCTTCTCACTCCACAGTGAGTCCTCTGATTCCCTATGGCCTTCCTGTATAAGCTCTCCAACACCTTACATGTCTGAAGTGCTGGCTAACCACAAAGTCATCCTGTTGGGTACTTGGATGCTCCCTAACATTCCCATCTTCCCAGCATTCTGTTGTTGTTGATTCACATACCCCTGCAGCGGGTCCTCGTGGGGTGCTTCGGGGTGCAACAGGCTCAGGATCAGATGAGTTCTCACTTGGGGCCTCACTTTCTTCTTCATCTTCACCCTCGACCTGAAGAATAAAGTCTTCATCCCGAGCGCTTCCATCTTCTTCACCCTGAGAGGCTGCTTGCCGGATCTTCTTGGGTTTGGTGGGGCTGCTCACCTTGGGGCTCTTAGGACCAGACAGCGGAGCAGGCAGGGCTGTTGAGAGCTCCTCAGCCAGTTCCTGAAGGTACAGAAGCGCCCTGTGGGACAGGGTGGAGTCAGAGCCATCCTCACTAACAGTTAACAGAGGCCACATTTCTAAGCTTTATTTTTATTTATTTTATTGATCTCAGTAATATTGTGAAGCAGCCACCAGTTTCCCCTTCCCTCCAATAGATGCAGAAACAGAAATCTAGGAAAATTAAGTGACTTGGCATAGTTAAGCCAGATACCAAAGAATATGAATCTAAGTTTTCTACTCTAGGCCAATGCACTCTTTACTCTACCACACAGAACATAAGGGCAAGGGAAAGGAGGAAAGGCACATAATAAACACTGAAATATATTGAGCGGTAAAAGCAATGAAGACCTGGGGGAAGTCTGTGAAAAATGTGATGGAGAGCCAGGTGTGCTGGCACACGCCTGCAATCCCAGCACTCGGGAGGCTGAGGTGGGAGGATCGCAAGCTCGAGGCCAACCTGGGTTAGGCAGCGACACCCTGTCTCAAAACAAAAACAAAACAAACAAAAAATGTGATGGAGTATGAGGTACAGAAAGAAATCACTTAGATACAAAAAGTTAGCAACACATACCACAAAAGTGGCTCTTAAGAGCCAAAGGGTTGCCCCCACCCAGAACCCAGACACCACCCCTACTTACCTGACACCTCACCAGTCTTCCCATCTCTCCGACATCTGCCCCACCCCCCCTCTCCGCCACCTCCCCTCCACCAGGCTGTGTCCCACAATCCTTACACTTGGGCAGCCCTTCGGCGGGGTCGTTCCCCAGAAGGGGTCTCAAAGTCCTCTGGGGGCCTCTTTGGATGTGGAGACTCTGGCTGATCTAGGCCTTTGGACAACTTCAATAGTAGCAGGTCTCCCTTGGACTTTTGACTCCGTTTCTTAGGCATGGGGGTGGACAGAGGGTTGGACTGATCTAAGAGACCAGGAACCAGAGGGGTGGATGGAGGTTTACGTTGCTGAGGCCTTTTAGGGCCTCTTGGTGTCCTACCACCTCTCTTCCCGGAAGGCTTTGTCGCCCTAGGGTTTGAGACCTTTGACATCTCTGAAGAAAGATCTGTAGAGAAGAATATGGTGTGTGAGGTGGGATCTTTGGGGTGCAGTACACTGCACCCTAGTTTTAAGAGCCTATGAGCTCACTATGTTCTCTTTCACTTAAGCTAAGCATGGGAAGACAACAAGAGTGAGGCAAGGCACATACCTTGCTGCTCCAACCTGGCGAGGCTTTCCTGCTCTGGAGGAAGCCTCCTCTTGTCAGAAGAATCTTCAAATCCAGGCAAAGGAGTTGGAAGCGACATCTCGATGGAAGCCTCCACACTGGATGTTTCTGAGGAGGCCTTGACATCCAGCTGGTTTAGCTCTTCTTGTCCAGGAGAGTCTACCACAATCATGTTCCCCACGGGGTCGGCCTCCCCCAGGGCAACATAGCCGACCCCGCAGGTATCCATCAGCACCCCCCAAAATGGCTTCCCTGCATACAGAGATAGAGCTGTGAGTGGAACACAGGAGCTATTTGTAGAGGCTCAGACTTTTCTCTTTTCCCCTTCATCCCACAACCAGAAGCCCAAGCATCCTGACCATTCATTCATTCATTCATTCACTAACTCCTGGAGTGGCAAGACGGCTTAGTAGGTTAGGATGCTTGCTGCCAAGCCTGATGACTTGAGTCCAACCTCCTTCTTCTACATGGCACGTGTAAGAGGACAACCAACTTCTACAAGGTATAGTCTGACCTCCAGACACATGCTCACATGTATGCCCCCTCAAAAACAAATACATGCATGCACACACACACACACACACACACACACACACACACACACACACAGATTATTGTGTGGAGCACTGTTCTAGGAACTAGAAAGTGACAATTAAGACAAACAAGGAGCTGGGCATGGTAGTGTACACCTGTAATCCCAGCTCCCGGAAAGCTGAGGCAGGAGAGATCCTATGAGTTTGAAATCAGCCTGGGCTACACACACACCCGTTTCAGAAACAAAACAGAAACCAGGCAGGCTACTTCTTGAGGTTCACACTCTCATGCAGCAGACAATAAACAGTAAGTGAACAGATAACAATAAACTATCACTAACTGCTTACTATATGCCAAATAATGCAACGCTTTATGAATGTTACTTAAACCTCATATATTTTATAAGGATATGGAAGCAAATATACAATTAAATTCTCACTAAAAAATAATAAAATAAATCATATTTAGATCTCCCACCACAATGGAAAGGAGACAAAAAGTATGCACCTCTAGGGAAGAATTGGAACTTCCTAAACAGGGGCCAAGCAGGGGCGAAGGTGCAGTGAAGTCCCAGCAACTATGGAAAATGAAGCAAAAGCTTAACTTGAGCCCGGGACTTTGGGGCCAGCTTGGGGTATAATACAACAAGACTCTAACTATTAAATATGAAGGAGGTGCCAGACACTAGGAAACTTAGAGCAGGCTGAAGTAGGACATCTAGCGGTGACATCCATGCCTCTGACTGTCAGTAAAGGAACAGATCTCCTAAGAGGTAGGTGGGATAGCGCACTTTGAAATCCCACCACTTGGGAGGTGGTGGCAGGAGTTCAAGACTAGGCTAGGCTACATGAGATCAAAACCAACCAACAAACAAAAACCAAAAAGAGTAAGAGGCTTTTGTAACCTAGCCATCAATGTGACATTTGAATTGGGGATAGTGGATGTCTGAGCTATGATACAATCATCTATCACTTTAAGAGAATGTTTTTATACGAAATAATGGGCTAATGTATTCTGAATTTTTATGAATGCAGAAACATCAGATATACAAGCACAGACCAAGGAGATTGGCAGAAGCCAAACACTGACCAATACCCAAACAGCTAAGCAGATGCAACCCTGAAACGGTTCAGTTCTGGGTCAGGGCAACCTATTTGACTTTGACAAAGGAGAAGAAAAATAGTTCAAATTTCAGGAGGGAGGCCTCCATAGGTTGAGACATAACTAAAAGATAAAGAATTCACCAGCCTCAGTGGGAAAATGTGCTCATATAAATACTAAAAGAAATATGTAAGTCAAAGCTCCACCTATCTCCTGATTAGTAGCTAGAATTAGATTATAAACGACAGCAGTAAAGCCTCTAACTCACCTGAGGAGGATACAGTGCAACTTCGTATGCTAAAGATACTGCATATGATGTCACTGTTCTTTGGTAAATAAAAAACCTATATCACATTCAAAACCAATAATAAGCCCAAAAGGATCCAGTGTGAGTGAGACCAATGTGCAGACAGGACAGGAAGAAAAAAAGTTGAAAAGTACCTTTCAAAAGAACTATTCCAGAAAACAGAAGAAAATTTTCAGCAAACACAAAAACTACAGGATCTAGGAAACAAGAGAAAACAACGGCAAGGGGGTTTAAGTAAACTGGAGCCACAGGGGGAGGAACCAAGTAAAAAACAAAAATCTTAAAAACAGGGGAAAGAGTGATAAAAATGACATAAATAGCCAGGCGTGGTGGAGCACACCTGTAATCCAGCACTCGGGAGGCAGAGGCAGGTGGATCTCTGTGAGTTCGAGGCCAGCCTGGTCTACAAAGTGAGTCCAGGACAGGCAGAGCTACACAGAGAAACCATGTCTCGAAAAAACCAACCAACCAAACAACATAAATGGAAAAAGAGAAGATGAGAAGCTAACAATTAGTAATTTATGGGCTTTGCTGGTTTTTTGCTTTATTTTGTTTTAGACAAGTTCAAACTGGCTTTGACCTGACAAAAATGGCCTGCCTCTGCTGGGATTAAAAGTGTGCTCCTTCATCCCTGGTTTAAACTTGGGAGGTGTTGTGAGGAGATCAGGAGTTCAAGACCAGTCTGGGAAACTAAGAGACCCTGCCTCACAAATAAAGAAGAAATGAGAGTAAAATAAAATAAAAAGTAAGAAGGCTGGAGAGATAGCTCAGTGTTAAAGAAAACAAACAAACAACAAGAGAGCAAAACTTCAAAAATTTTGAAGAGAATGGGGCTGGTAGCACATGCCTTTAATTGCTGTGAGTTCAAGGCCAGCTTGGTCTACATCAGTATTTCTAGACAAGCCAGGGCTACATAGTTAAGACCCTGTTTTAAACCTTAGGGAGGCAGAGACAGGCAGATCTCTGTGAGTTTGAGGCCAGCCTAGTCAACAAGAGTGAGTCCAGGACAACCATGGCTACCAGAGAAATCCTGTCTCAAAAAAAGAAAAAGGGGGGGGGGGGAGAATTTGTTTTAAACAAAACAAAAAATGTAATAGACGGGATTGCAGCACACCTGTGATACCAGCAGTGGAAGGTATCAAAGGCAGGAGGATGGAGACTTCCAGGCCAGGATAAAGCCTCTTCTCAAATACTAACTAACACAAGGAAGTTCTCAGTTTATGGGTCAAAAGGCTTACTGGGCTTCTGGAGATGGCTCAGCAGTTAGGAGCACTTGCTGCTCTTGCAGAGGACTTGGGTTTGGTTCCCAGCACCCATGAGGTAGCTGACAACGAACCATAGCTCTAAGTCCAAAGGATCTGATGCCTTCCGAGCTCTGAGGGTACCAGGCATACGAGTGGTGCACATAAATACACGCAGGCAAAGCACCCATAAACATTAAATAAATGGCTTATTGTGCATAAAAGAAAGTAAAAATCAATAATTTAAAAAAAAAATCTGAGTGAAAGCACCAAATTTCAAAAGGGACCATCTACATGCATCTCGGCACTTTTGGCAGACATCTCTTACAGAGCAAAGGCCATCAGGCCTGCTTCAAGTTCCCAAAAATACTTGAAGTCAGAAAATAAACAATTACGGGCTTGAGGAAAATGTCTTCACTAAGCTGAGATATCATTTATGTAAAAGTAACAAACAGCATGACATCCTGGATATGCAAGTTTGAGAATCTTTTCTTTTCTATGAGCTAGAGAAATGACTCAGGGGGAAAGCACTTGCTTATCATTTCCCAAAGCCATGGGTCCAATCCCTACAACAGGAAGGAAGGAAGGCAGGCAGGGAGGAAGGACTTCCTAATAGAGAAGCTGTGATATCAAAAGACTGCTGGCATTTACGACAGTAAAACTTAAATCAAGATTAAGAAAATATGGTAACTACAGCTATGAAACAGATTCTAACTTCAAACTGTGAATGTTTCAGTTGGCCACGACGATGAATTCTTATCATCTCAGCCCGTGGGTGCTCAAGTAAAAGGATCTGGAAATCTAGACCAACCTGGAAAAAAAATCTGTCTAAACAAAGGGTCCTGCTGAGCCAGGCGTGGTGCCACACACCTGTAATCCCAGCACTCGGGAGGCAGAGGCAGGCGGATCTCTGAGTTCAAGGCCAGCCTGGTCTACAGAGTGAGGCCAGTAAAAGGATCTGGAAATCTAGACCAACCTGGAAAAAAAAATCTGTCTAAATGAAGGGTCCTGCTGAGCCAGGCGTGGTGCCACACACCTGTAATCCCAGCACCCGGGAGGCAGAGGCAGGCGGATCTCTGAGTTCGAGGCCAGCCTGGTCTACAGAGTGAGGCCAGGACAGCCAAGGCTACACAGAGGAACTCTGTCTCAAAAACACTTAAAAAAAAGAAAAGAGAGAGAGAGAGAGAGAGAGAGAGAGAGAGAGAGAGAGAGAAGGGTCTTGCAAAATAAATAACAACAAAACAATATGCGACTGTAGTGAACCAAGACTAACTCTACCTTCTTCTGAAAGTTTATAAGATCTTTCCCATCTGGGCTGGGGGTGGGTGGGGTGGCGGCCCTCGCTTTTAATCCTATCATTTGGCAGGCAGAGGCAGGTGGATCTCTGTGAGTTCAAGGCCAGCCTGGTCTACTAAGTGAGTCCAGGACAGCTGAGGCTACACAGAGAAATCTTGTGTGTGTGTGGGGGGGGGGGGAACACCTCTTGCCCATCCAGTTTACTAGAGTAGTCAAACTTGATGCATGAATTGACATATACTTTTCACTGAGTGACTCAACATACCTAAATAAATAAATAAATAAATAAATAAATTGGCCAGGCATGCTAGTACATGCCTTTAATCCCAGCACTTGGGAGGCAGAGGCACGCAGACCACTGTGAGGTCAAGACCAGCCTGGTCTACAAAGCAACTCCAGGACAGCCAAGGTTACATAGAGAAACCCTGTCTCAAAAGAAAAAAAATTCCCTTTAAAGATTCAATTCTTGAGGCTGGCAAGGTGGCTCCCACCTGTCATACTAGCACTCAGGGAGGGAGAGGCAGGCATATCTCTGTGAGTTCGAGGTCAGCATGGTCTACAAAAAAACATACAAAATAGCCAAGGCTACACCTGTCTTCAGACAAAAGAAAAAACAAACAAACAAAAAAGATTCACTTCTTATAAAAGGCAGTGGCAGTGAGTGGTGTAATTTCTATTTAGAGTTTTACAATACAAATTTTGGACAGATAGTAAAGGAAGAAATGTTTGAGAAATTATAATTTGAGTTTTTACATCCCAAACTGTCTGATTGCCTTGCTGCTTCAGGCTGCAAACCTGACTACTCTGGCAAAAGAAAAACAATTAGATGATTATACTACATCCTGAACTCACTTCACATACACGAGTTTAATACACCGTCTTTTTTGTTTGTTTGTTTGTTTGTTTTGTTTTTTCAAGACATGGTTTCTCTGTGTAGCCTTGGCTGTCCTAGACTTGCTTTGTAGACCAGGCTGGCCTCGAACTCACAAAGAACCTACCTGCCTCTGCCTACAGAGTGCTGGGATTAAAGGTGTGCACCACCACGCCCGGCGCCTTCCAAAGTATTCTTATCATGCAACTGGTGACATAATCAGATAATTTACCTAGCACAAAATCGAACATTTTTGTTTGCACGGAAGCCTGCAACTCATGCTTTCATTTTATACTGCCAGATATTAAGAGTATAAGCTTGAAAAGTAGAACAACGTAAAACTATTAGGGAAACGTCACTACAGTTGATAATGCTAAAAGGTAACGACCGCAAAAGGTTTAAATTTGTGTAACAATATATCCCCAAGGGCAAACATATCTGGTTATACCCTAAACCTCTCCAGCAAAGTGAATTATCTCCTGTGGGGGTACTGCCCAGCAGACGGCCAACTTGCCGCGGGATAAAAGGACCAGACAAGGAAACATAACTGGCCCTTGGCTGCGCCAATGGGGTTGCAGCGCGCGGGGCACAACCCCCGGGGTTAGAGCCTCTTGGAGGAAAAGGCTGGGGACACACTAAAAGGGGAAATGAGCACAATAGGGACTGAGTGCAACCAGTCTAGACACCACCATCTGCCATCCTAGCCGTGGGGGCAGCTTTCGCCACTTGCCTGAGCAGCAGGCGAGCCCTGATTTCGCTAAGACTGCGGACAACAGCAGGTACACCGAGTCCAAGGGTCCAACGTAACTAGTCCAACGTAAGCAGCGCGGAAGCCTGAACCAAGGTTACCGCGCTACATACACCGCGTGGGGGAAGAGGGAAAGACAGGCTGGCAGAGATGGGGGATGCTCAGAGCCCACAGTGGAGACGGTGGTGAGAGCTCGACGGTTTCCGGGAGAAGCGCAAAGGCTAGGAGGCGCGCTGCTTTGCGCGGGGTTAAGAGAGGAACCGGGAATCGGTTCCCAATGCCTTAGCGCTACGGCGAAAGAAGGGGAGGAGTAATTCTGGGTCCCCCGCACACCCCGTTGCGGTACACTCACCCGCGCCAAAGTCCTTCCGGAAGTCCAAGTTCGAAGATGGCGCCGCCTGTCGGGTCGCGGTTTTATGACGAAATCTTGATCGGCTCTTCCTTGCCCCGCCCCCAGGACAAGGTAAATGCGAGCTTGGTAGGGAATGTGTTCCCCGCCGAGCTTTCTATTAGACTCTGTGTTCCATAATGCAGCGCGGCGCGGCGCTGAGCCCTCCGACGCCTGCGAGCAGCAGCGCGGCTTCCGCGGCCCCCGGACACTGCAGGGCCTCATGGGAATTTCAGTGACCGGAAGGGGAGGTCGGCGCCTGCGCGGCACCGTGGCTTTCCCCAGAGGCCTTGCCGAAAATCTTTTGAGGACGAGGTTGTCGCGCTTTGGCTGTTCCCGAGCTTTCCGACCCGCCTTCCCACCCGGGTTGCTGGCCTTGTGGCGACCACACTGATTAGGGCTTCTCTTATGGTCCAGCCCTCGTAGACCAGGCTGTCCTTGAACTCACAGAGATCCGCCTACCTCCCGAGGGCTGGGGTTAAAGGCCTGCGCCAACACTCCGGGCTTTCCTTCTTTTTTTTGGGGGGGGGGGCGCGGGGGAGGGCGGGGGTCCGGGACTCTTAACTGCAACCAGAGCTTGGCGGACTAGGAGACAAACCCTCATCGCAGGCCGCCAGAGATCTAATGACTTTCTGTTGCAAGTGAATGAACCAAGAGAGGAAGAAAATAAATTGGAAAGAGGCCAAGGAAGAGAAGCGGGGGGGGGGGGGGGGGGCGGGGGGGGGAGGGCCGGGTTCGTAGCCTAGGTGGGTAGACAGCAATTCTAAAGAGTGCCAGGCCTCTCACCGTCCCCTCACTGGGAGGTGGCCTACGATGGAGGAAACTAGTACAGCAAGTTTGCCTGAGCCATTTAAAACCGTATAAATTTAACAAGTCTGCCCTTCCCTAGACAGAGGGTGAATAAAATGAACAGGAACAGGTGGAATAAGGCAGCTTTTCCCTTTCCAAATAGTCTTTTGTCTGTTAGTATTCTGCTAACCATTCAGGCAAGGGTAGAAGTCGGACATAATGGTGCACACTTAAGACGCCAGCACTGGGCAGCTGGAGGCAAGAGGATCAGCAGTTGAAAGTCACCCTGGACTGTTGAGAAGTTGAGGCTAGCCTGGACCATATGAGACCTTGTCTGGGGCTGAAGAGAAGACTCAGCCGTTAAAGGCTAGGCTCCCAACCAAAAATATAAGAGACCTTGTCTCAGAAAAATGAAAAAGAAGGGGTGTGTCGTACCCACCAGTAGTCCTTTGGTCCTCAGGCCAGAAGCAGGAGGCTTCAGGCCCCTACCTGGGTAACTCTGTCTCCTAAACAAACAAACCGGGTGTGGCACATGTCTTTAATCCCAGCACTTGGGAGGCAAAGGGCAGGCCTGGTCTACACAGTGAATCTGGGACAGCCAAAGCTATACAGAGAGACCCTGTCTCGAACTCCGCCCCTCCCCCCACCCTCTCCCCAAAAGAAAGCTTGCAGAAACCTACAAGAGGAAAGTATAGGACACCCCATTCTCTCATGTTCCCTTATGCCCAAAAGACAGTATTTTGAGTGACTGTCTTCTTTTAGGTATTAGCATCTAAACGTTTTAGGAAGTCAAAGATTTATTGCTGTGATGAACAAAAATCTCTTAAAATCCTGCTGCCTCTGATTAAGTTCCATTTGGTTTTGTCACAAAGTATTTTAAATTAATAACTTCAATTTTGGAAAAAGATTCTTGTGGCTCAAAGTTCAAGATACAAAGGGCGTCAAGTGAAGATTATTTTCAAATTTCACTAATCCCACAGGCAATTCACCCATTTCTTAATGTTGATCCAACACATTTTATGTGTTTATACTCAAATTCGCTTCTTTCTCGATCTCCTTTCCTCACCCTAGGTGGCTTGAACTCATTAGTGGCCTGCCTCATTGGCAAACCTCAATGCCATTTATCTTTTTTCTTTTTTTTAAGATTTATTTATACAGTGTTCTGCCTGCATGTGTACCTGCATGCCAGAAGAGGGCACCATTATACATAGTTATGAGCCACCAAGTGGGTGCTGGGAATTGAACTCAAGACCAGCGCTCTTAACCTTTGAGCCATCTCCCCAGGCCCTATCTGGCTACTTTTTTTTTTTTTGTAAGGCAAGGTTTCTCTGTGTAGCCTTGGCTGTCCTAGACTTGCTTTGTAGACCAGGCTGGCCTCGAACTCACATCAATCCACCTGCATCTGCCTCCCAAGTGCTGGGATTAAAGGCAAAGGCATGTACAACCATGCCTGGCTGAAAGCGGTCTTTTAGGTGTTCTGTCTCTAATTAATCAATCTCTCTGTCTGTCTCTGTCTGTCGTCTGTCCGTCCCCCCCCCCCCTCCAGGGTTTCAGTATAGTCCTGGCTGTCCTGGACTCAACTTGTAGACCAGGCTGACCTCAAACCCAAAGAAATCCACCTGCCTCTGCCTCCTGAGTGCTGAGATTACAGGCATGTCTCTAATTTTTTTGTTCCGAGACAGGGTTGCTGGCCTCGAACTCACAGTGATCCGCCTGCTTCTGCCTCCAGAGTGCTGGGATTAAAGGCATGCGCCATCGCGCCCAGCTGTCTCTAATTTCTTAAGTTATCTTTCTAAAGCAAGAACCTACCCTTGTTGATTTGCTCTAATTTGACAACTGGGTGGCATATTCGGATATAAAAATCCCAGAAGCTCAGGGCGGGGCATGATTGTGCACTCCTTTAATCCCAGCACTCAGGAGGCAGAGATAGACGGATCACTGTGAGTTCAAGGCCAGCTGGTCTACAAAATCGAGTCCAAGATAGCCAGGACTGTTACACAGAGAAACTCTTTCTCAAAAACCCTAAAATAAACCAATCAATCAATCCCAGGAGCTCATATTGACCTAAAAATAAAACATGCCACCAAGTATGGTAGTCCAAAGCCTGGAGTCCTTGACCTATGTGACAAGACCCTGTGTGAAAAACCAAACCCCAAAACATAAGGGAACTGTTACGTATTCATCCTGTCTTTCCAGTATGACTTAGAGTTTAGAAAAACAAGCTGGTGTGAGGAACTTACTCTTTTTTTCCCTCCTTTTTTTGAGTTATGTAGGAGTCCATGCTGGGCACAAACTCATGACTTTCCTGCCTCAGCCTTCCCTGTGCTGTCTTACAGGCATATGCCATCACACCCTTTAAATCGAGTGCCATTGTGAAATATGGAAAGAGAAAAAAAAACATTTATATTCCAGTGAAATTATTCAGATAATCATTAGCAGTTGGATAAAACCACTAGATGAAAGGTTCAAGGAAACCTTAAAATGCCAGGACACACTTATCACTAAAAGCAAACTCACTCATGCACATCCTTGTGTACTTCCTGATACAATACAGTGTGAAGCCCTGTGACCCGTTTATGTATCCTGAACAGGAAACTACAGGGCTTAGGGAGTTTAAAAGGAACATTTAGGGATGGAACTGTAAGAACTCTGGATTAGGCAGGTGAGATGCTCTACCCACTGAACCACATCCCAGCCCTGCTTTTTGGTCTATAACAATCAGTTGTATGGATTTACTTGTATTTAAATGACCTCCTGTAAAAAGCCAACTTTGAGACAAGAATGGACATTTGTTTTTGGGTTAGACATTACTAAGAAAACATTATCTGGCAATGTGTAAACTCCCATATTTTTAAAAGACACATTGACATCTGCAAGAATGAAAATGATTAATTTCTGCGATTTGCTGTACAGCAAGGAAAAAAATAAGGACTGGAGAGAGAAACTTGTCTTAACCCTGCGGCTACCCTCATGTACCTGCACCCACACAATTAAACGTAATAAAGACAAAAGAAGGCTGCTTTGTGGCAGAATTCAGCACTTGCAAAGTGGCAGTGGGAGGAGCTGGAGTTCAAGGGCAGCACCAGCTACACTTGCTCAAGGCTGGGAGACCTGTGTCAAAGGAAACAAAAATGACAAGTTTTTATAATTGTCCCATCTAATGAGAATTCTGTGCACAGTTCACCCTACCTTTATCCTTCATGAAAATGTATTGTTAGTTATTAATTATAAGAGTATTATTATTTAATATTGATTTATTGTTTTGTAAATCAGCAGTTACTCTTTGACCAGCGTTACACAGAGAGATAGGATATATTTAATTATGCTAGAGCACAATACTGAGCAATAATTACCCTATCCTAAACCTCCAATAGTATAGCTTCCTTCCGTTCAGATTTCCCACATTATACTTGCTTTTTTATTCAGCTCCTAGGTACAGTTCATCTCTCTTGGTGTTTTCTTGGTCCTTACCATGTGCCTCCTTCCTTCTTTTCCTGCTCTTTCTCTTCCCCTTAGTTGACTAGAATGTTCTACACTATTCTATGTCTTGCTCAGCATTGGCTAGCAAGCAAAATTTGGATTTTATTGGCAATACAAAGAACAAATGTTAGCCAGACATGGTGGTGCACGCCTTTAATCCCAGCACTCGGGAGGCAGAGGCAGGCAGATCACTGAGTCTGAGGCCAGCCTGGTCTACAGAGTGAGTCAAGGACAGCCAGGGCTACACAGAGAAACCCTGTCTCAGAACAGCAACAACAACAACAAAAACCAACCAACCAAAACAAAGAACAAATGGTTGACGTGTTTACACACACTTGAGACAGGAGACACTTAGAATAAACATCACAATGCAATGTCCGCACTGAAACCAGAAGTAGAGAGATCAGCATTAGAATGAGTGAGGGTAAACCCTGCACAGTCCGCAAGAACATTATGCCAACAAATTTCAAAACAAACCAAAACACGCACCACACCTTTACAGGCAACACAGATGATTCTGTTCCATAGGTACCAGTAGCTGAGCTCTCAGGCAAGCCCCAGGCTACCTATGTAGCTGTAGCTCCCAGCATTAAACTTCTGTTGTAGCATCATCATACTTGACCCTGAAACTAAGCTACTTCTGTTGATCTGCCTCCTGATTTGTTTGTTTGTTTGTTTGTTTGTTTTTGTGACAGGGTTTCTGTGTAAATAGGCCTGGCTGTCCTGAAACTCTCTTTGTAGAACAGGCTGGCCTTGAACTCACAGAGATGTGCTTGCCTCTGCCTCCCCGAGTGCTGGGATTAAAGGCGTGTACCACCATACCTGGCTGCCACCTGATTCTTTTTCTTTTCCCAAGACAGGGTTTCTCTGTGTAGCCTTGGCTGTCCTGGATCCACTTTGTAGACCAGGCTGGCCTCAAACTCACAGCAATCCACCTGCCTCTGCCTCCCAAGTGCTGGAATTAAAGGCATGTACCAACTCACCTGGCTGCCACCCTATTCTTTTACTGAGAAAAAAAAATTTTTTGGAGCCGGGTGTGGTGGCGCATGCCTTTAATCCCAGCACTCGGGAGGCAGAGGCAGGTGGATCGATGTGAGTTCGAGGCCAGCCTGGTCTACAAAGCGAGTCCAAGACAGCCAAGGTGACACAGAGAAACCCTGTCTCGAAAAACCAAAAAAAAAAAAAAAAAAAAAAATTTTTTTTTTTTTGTTTGTTTGTTTTTTTCGAGAGAGAGTTCCAAGACAGGGTTTTTCTGTGTAGCCTTGGCTGTCCTGGACTCCCTTTGTATGTTAACCTGAAGAGCATAGCAGAGCCAGATATTGTGGCTTGTACTTGTACCAGCAATCTCCAGCACTTAGAAGATGGGAGGAAAGCCAACACTTTTTTTTTTTAATGTGTATGTGTGTATGCCTGTGTGAGTTTATTTGTACCATATATGTTTAGGTGCCTTTGAAGGTCAGAGAGCATCAGATCTCTGGAACTGGAAGTAGATGAGGCACCTGACATGAATTCTGGAAACTCTGCAAGAGTAACAAGTAACCCCCCTTTGGGGGAAGGGAGTTGAGACAGTTCTAGGCCACATAATCTTAAGGATGGATTCAGGCTGCTTGTGACCACATCCTGACTTAAGTTATGATATAAACAACTTCTTTATGCCTCAGCTGTAATGCCTTGTGACTGACTCCTTTTTTTTATCAGTAAGATTTCATATAGATGTATCAATCTAACAGTATAAAAGGGAAAAGTGCTGGCCTGGGTGGCACATGCCTGTAATCCCAGCACTAGGGAAGGCAGAGGTAGAGGCAGGTGACTGTGAGTTCAGGGCCAGCATGGTCTACAAAGTGAGTAGGCTATACAGAACAATTCTGTCTCTAAAAACAAAACAAAACAAAAGGCTGGAGAGATGGCTCAGAGGTTAAGGGTACTGGCTGCTCTTCCAAAGGTCCTGAGTTCATTTCCTAGCAACCACATGGTGGTATAATGCCCAAGTCGTGAAACCCCCAAAGACCACCAGGAATCAGCCAGATGCAAATCACATAGGGTCTCATTAGTCAAGCTCAGAGCCTGGACCGTCAGCTCCCTCATGAGAAGGGAAGATGGTGGCCCGTAGTGCTAGGGGAACAGGGTTTTTAAAGGAAAAATTGCAGGCAGGGGTTTCTAAGCCTTGTTGTTACATGATAGGTCAGAGGGGTACAGAAATGTTGCCCTTTACACTGATTGGCTTGGGGACCAGGGCCAGACTGGGGGGGGGGAGATTTTTTTGTTTGCTCTGGTCACTGTGACCTGTAGCTCTGATTGGTTGGCCTGGGGTGCAAGCTTCTAGGGCCGATTACTAGCTGTATGTTTGTGGCTCTCCCTGGAAACTCCGAGGGTGGGGATGGTGGGGGGGGGGTGTCAAGTTAGCAGACCCTGAACACAAAATGGCATTGGTTTGGTCTCTGCAGTGGCTCACCCATCTATAATGAGATCTATTCTCTCCTGGTGTGCAAGTGTACGTGGAGGCAGAACACTGTATACATAATAAGTATATCTTGTTTTTTTTTAAATGGGGGAGGGAGTATTTATTTATTTTTATGTGTATTGCCTACATATATGTTTAAAAGAGGGTGTCAGATCTCGGAGTTACAAGGGGCTGTAAGTTGCCATGTGGGTGCTGAGCCCAGGTCCTCTGGAAGAACAGTCAGTACTCTTAACCACTGAACTATCTCTCCACCTTTCCAGCATAAGTATTTCTGACATAAATGCCAATTTAGAGCTAGGAGTGGTGGTGCACACCTTTTTAATCTCAGCACTGGGGAAGCAGAGGCAAGCGGGATCTCTGAGTTCAAGGCCAGCCTGATCTACAGAATGAGTTCCAGGACAGCCAACAGGGCTACAGAGAAACCCTGTCTCAGGAAAGACCAATAAATAAATTTATCACTAAGGCTAGGACTTGTGCTGGGGATGGCTCCAAAGCCTTGTTCCAGGTGAGCTATAACTAAGCTCTAGCTCTGCTCTTGGCTTTTTGATTTCTGCTTCTGCATCTACATCCCGCCATAGCTCCTTGTGACTTACACCTCAGGTACTACACAAATACCAGCACTAATGACTCAAGACATGAATAGCTTTTTGTTAAAAAAATGTTTTTTATAGCCAGGCATGGTGGTACACACCTTTCATCCCAGCACTTGGGAGGCAGAGGTAAGTGAGTTCGAAGCTAGCCTGGTCTACAAAGAGAGTTCCAGGACAGCCAGAGCTAATACACAGAGAAACCCTATTTCGAGAAAAAAAAATAGATAAAAATTTTATGTTTTTAAATTATATTTATTTAGGTTTTTGTTTTTGAGACAGGGATTTTCTGTGTACTTCTAGAACTTTCAGTATACTTCCTGGCCTCAAACTCAGATCTTGTCTCTGCCTCCAGAGTGCTGGGATTAAAAGCGTGTGCCACCATGCCCAGCTACTATGTGTATGTGTATCTTGTCCACCTGTATGTGCATCACATACATGCCTGGTGCCCAAGGAGGTCAGCAGAGGGCATTGGATATTCTGAAACTGAGTTACAGATGGGTGTGAACCACCATATGGGTGCTGGGTACTGAACACTGGTCCTCTGGAAAAAAGAGCCAGTGTTCTTCACCAGTGAGCTACCTCTCCAGCCCAGTAGTTGGTTTTTCGAAACAGGGTTTCTCTGTGTAGCCTTAGCTGTCCTGGACTCACTTTGTAGACCAGGCTGGCCTCAAACTCACAGCGATCCGCCTGCCTCTGTCTTCCGAGTGCTGGTAGTAGTTGTTTTTGAAACAAGGTCTCACTTTGTAGCCCTAGCTGGCTTGGAACTCAATATATAGAACAGGCTGGCCTTTAATTTTACAGAGATTGGGGGCAGGGGAAATTTTATAGAGACTGGCTACCTCTGCTGGGGTTAAAGGGGAGTTCTGGGAATGCCACACGCCTGGCCTATGAACAGCTTTGATACCTAAGCGAACCATCTTGCTCCAAAGCACTGGCTTGGAGTCAATCACCTGAGAAGGGTTTGCATAGCCAGGTTCCCAGTGGGTGTGAGGGGTTGCAGAGTATGAGTTCCTGACCTAAGAGGCAGAGATGCTCAGACATACAAAGGCAGCAGAGTTAAGGGGTAAGGAGTAGGTTTTTATTGACCCTTGTTCCTTTTCACTGGTCACTGCTCTTGACCCGAAGGACAACAGGCACAGAGCTGCAAGGGATCATGCCCAACTCTGTGATCACCAGATCCACGAGCTCAGGCGGCGTCACATCATAGACCAGATTCAACAACCGGAGGGATGGATGGTTCTGCCAGTTAGCCAGGGCCACCTGCCCTCCCCGCGTACACTGCAGATCATCAGGGTCATCTGCAATAGTGAGTGGGCCTGTTAGCATCCTTTTAGAAAAAAAGTCAGGGTTTAATTTCCCTTCCTCTCCCAAGTATCCTCAGGCTCCGACAGCCTCAGCTGGTTACTGACCTCTCCTCTGCTTACCTAGCTCATTGGAGACGAAGGCATCAGTCTGCACACGCTCACAGAACTTGTATGTTTCGCAGCAGACCAGTACTGGAACATTATACGCTCGAGCAACCAGGGCCAGCTGTGCTGTCCCTACCCGTGACATCACAGACCCATTGGCCAGGAGTGCATGAGCTCCCAATAGCACCTTAGAAACCTGTGAGACAGTGTGGAGTGGGAAGAAAGATGCCATGTTCTATCAGCATATAATGAAGCCCCCTGCCTCTGCCATCTTGTATTGTCCCAGAGTAGTGAAACCGCCCTGTTCCTTTCAGTGGCTGCTGCTTTAACATAATGTTCTTGTAATAGCTAAACTGTACTTTTGCATGTAGCAGTTGCTTCTCTGTATCTCTCTCTCTCCCTTTTGTTTTTGTTTCAAGACAGGGTTTCTCTGTATAGATAGCCCTGGCTGGAATTCACTCTCTAGACCAGGCTGGCCTTGAACTCAAGAGATCTGTCTGCCTCTGCCTTCCAAGTGCTAGTATCACCACCACACCCACTTTTTCTACTAAGGATAAAAGGTGTTAGGTGTCACCTTTAATCTCAGTACGTGGGAGGCAAAAGCAAGCAGATTTCTGTGGATTCCCTAGGCCAGCTAGGACCACATAATGAGACTTTGTCTTTAAAAAAAAAAAAAAAGGGCTACCCAGAGAAACCCTGCTCCTCCCTCCCCTCAACATAAATAAATATAATAAAAGGTAAGGGCCAATGAGGTGGCTCAATGGGTAAAGTCACTGCCAACCTTGGCAATCTGAGTTCTGTCCTCAGGATGTGAATGTGGGAAGAGCCGACACTTCTAAAGGGTGTCCTCTGACTTCCACACAGAAGCCAGGGCGCGCTGCCTCTGCCTACTCCCAGCCCCTCTCCCACTCCCTGCCACAATAAAGAAATGCAAACAGGGAAAAAGAACAAAACATAAGGTTACTGTGCCCGTGCTACTACACCCTTCCTTTTCATCTCTGGAGTTCCTCTCCTGTGAGGACTCTCACCTCTGGGAGCACGTAGGAGGCTGCAGGAATCAGCAGGTAGGAGGTAGGGACCCCAGCACGAACAAGAGAGCGGAGCATGTGCCTTCCCTCAAGCCGGGGCCTGCTGTCCACCACCACCACCCGAAACCGCCTGCCCTCGACCCAAGCCTCCCGGAGAATCCGTGACACCAGGGATGAGCTAGACATGGAGGGAGAAGAGGTGTTATAAACGCTACTAGCTGGTGGCCTGTCCAAAGCCAGGGCAGGCGTGTCCTCTGACGGTCGCCCTCCCCAGTTTCCTCAGTCAGCGTCGACCCTACCATCCATACACCAGGATCACGTCCCCATCGCTGATCTTCTTAGAGGCAGACCGTGAAATTGCCTGAGCTGCCAGCACAATCTTCTCCTGTATGTACCGGTCAATGGCTTCTCCGAGTTCTGACTTGGCCTAAATGTCGAGAGCACATGGATACAGTGCACTGTCTGCTTGTCATGCCTGATGTGCCAATCATGATCCTAGCACTCAGGAAGCAGGAGGGTCTCTGAGTCCGAGGCCAACTTGGTCAGGACAGCTGAGACCATATGCTCAAAACAAAAATCAAAAATCACCATGCCCTTTGCTTGAATACGTATATAACAATGGGCCTGAACTGGACCCCAAGATGGCAGGAATGCAAGTGCCTAAGCACTTCCCTAAGCAGTGACTAGGGCTGTGGGGCATGCCAATTCATGAGTTCAGAATGTGCTGCGCGACCTAACCACAGGCGCAGCCTTGCCTTTCCCATTCCCAGAGTCCTTCATCACCTCCTCTTCCCGCTTGGAGCTGCTCATGCCAGTAATTTCCTTGTTAAGGAACTTGATGGCGTTGCACATGCTTGCTGACAGGGGGCGGCACTGGGTCAGGAAGCTGCAACAACAATGCCCCAGGTTTGTGCAACTGGTTAGGACTTAAAAGAGAACAGCAAGACGAAATCAGAGAAGGGACCGCATAAGGTGCAAGTGGAGCTGCACGCCAGGGCTCACCTGATGTAGGGCTTTAGCTTATTTACAAGATCCCTGGAGAGGTCCTCACTGGGAGGTGTTGTGTAATCCTGAATCACCTACAGAATACACAAATGGGTCAGCAAAATGTCCTTAAGGAAGGTCTCTGAAATGGGGTAGAGGCAAGCTTCCCTGGGGGAAATGTTCAGAGTGTGAGAGTCATTCCTTCTTTGTCCCAGAGGTGACCTGGATGGGGGAATTTGGGGGGGGGGGCGGGAAAGACATGCTAGGGCAGTCTTAGGGAGTGGGGCAGAGTCAGAGACGAGAACAGGGCATACCTGTTGCAAGGCGCGGAGCAGTGCGATGCAGCGGGCATTGGAGCCACTGACAAGGCCCTGGGAGTACTGCAGACCAAGTCGTACCATGGCTGGGTGGATCACAGAGGATGGGATGCTGACGGGACAGTGGTGTCACAGACTTTTTAAGGGAACTTGAGTACCTCTCCCCCACCTCCCCTCATGAAAAGGAACTTCCTTCACTAGCACAGACACCCCACTCCCTGCAGCTTTACCTTGAGTTTGAACCCCACCTACCCACACTTTCCAGCTACTTCAAACACTGAGTTCCTCAATCTCCTCAGACTTGCAAGTTACGAAAACTTCCCTAAGACCCTACCTCATGTACTGGGTCAAGGAGTTTTGTCTGCTGTACTGGGGTAGGTGGGAGAAGAGACTGACTTTGGATCCATAATCCTTTCGTGTAGGAACCTTGAGAAAACAAAGGAATGGGACTAAATGAGACAAAGCCCGGTAGAAAGCCAACTCATTTCTTTGACCCTAATATGTGCTTTCCCAGACCCTTTCTTCGCCCAGGGCAATTCTCCAAACACCAAAGCTGCTTCCTACCTGTTGTCCATCTGGTTTTCTAACAAGCCTCCTCAGGAGTGTGGGGTCATCAACCTGGGTGTGCTCAGGGAGACGCTTCCCTCCTGAAAGTTAATGATACGCTTTCAAGACGCCAAACGTCTCAAAATGGGTGATGGGTTTTCAGCGCATGTGGGACTGCGTGGAAAACAGGAAGTCGGGAAGATGGAGCTTGGGGTGGGGGTGGGGGGAGTCAAAAATAGGGGTAGGGATGGAGTTAGCAGGAAAACTTTAAACTCTGTCTCCTATGGGAAGCATGGGAGCCCGAGTTAGTTATAAGAATTTGGAGTGACTGGAGTTTGAACATGACAAGAAGATACCTGAGGTGGCTTCTCCAGCCGTGCTGGGGCAGGCCTGAGGAGGGGGGCCGCCTTGTTCCCCCTTTCTTGCCTGTTTCAGGGCCCGCTCTGCCTCCTGCTTGGCTCTCCTTTCAGCGCGAAGTTCTGCCTTACTCCTGCCAGGTGGAACTTTCTCCCCAGCAGTGCCTCCCGGTTGACTACCAGGTCCCGGGAGTTCTCTGGTTGCATCTGCTAAAGACAGCGAGAAGAGGTGCCCAAGTCCTAGGATGCTGAACTCTTTGCCCCAACTAACGTTACCCTTTAATTTATCTATTTACAGAGATCTGCCTGCCCTTGCCTCCTGGGCACCGGGACCCGGCTTTGTCTGCTTGCCACTGTCTTCCAAGTAACCTCTTCCATCTTTCCTTCTCCCCTTCCAAATCCCTCAACCAGCGTCCCTACCCCAGCTCTTTAATAAGTCCCCTCACCTTGACACTGAGCTGCGGATACAGCAGAGCCAATTTCTTGGTCTGTCCCCTTTTCCTCCTTCCGTTTCTTCTTCTGCTGTTTCTTTTCTTTCCGAAGCTGAAGCTTCTCTTCTTGGGTCATCTCCCGCCCCGCTGCCTGAGACACAGACACGGGAACTGCTCTTCCTCAGGCCATTCCAAAGGCGTATCACTATTGGATGCTTACTAGATTCCCACAGGTTAAGTCCCTAACCCTCTCTGACTTACATAGGGAGACAAACTTCTTCAGAGCCATAGGCACACGCCATAAAGCTCTGTAAAATCTCCTGGTTCTACTGAGAAATGAACTGAAAAAGGGTGGGAGATGGAGCCGAATGAAGGTGACACAGCTTTCTGTGCAGCGCTTGACAGGCGACTTGGGAGGTCTCCCTCACTTACCCCGGGCCGAGGAGAAAGTTCTGCCTTCATCTCGGATCTCGATTCTGCATCAGAAAACAGGGCACAGAGTGAGCCAGAGAGGCTCCGGGAGGGCTTGGGGAGACTCGGCGCAGCTGGCTGCTGGGTTGGCATGACCACAGCTCGGCTGCCGGGCGCGAGGCGCTCCGGGATCCGCGTGGGGACGCACTGCGCGACAGGATCAAAGGACAGGCGGGGGAGGAAAAGGGTCAGTCACCCTTCTGGGAACAGCCGGCAAGCGGCGCCGAGCAGCGCCCTAGATGATGTAAATCAGAGTCCCGAGATGGGCAGAACCCGTGCGGCAAGGCCCAAAAGCGCTCGGTACCCCCCACCAGCGACCCGTCGCTTATCTGCTCCTGTACCAGTTGGTGCATCCAGCCCCTCACTCACCTTCACGAACAGCCACCGCCACCGCAGCCATGATTGTGGGTCCTAGGCTCCTCCCGCCGAGGTCACTCAAACTACAGCGCCACCTGGGAGTCAAGCTCCCCAGCCGTCTCCCGCGGAGTCAGTCCCCAGCGGACTACAACTTCCGGCGTGCTCTGGGTCCCGCCCCCGACTACGGATCGCGATGAGAACCACGGGATGTTGGTTCCCAATTAGGATGCTCTCCGGCTCTCGACTACAGCTCCCAGCATGCCGAGGTTGGTGCTCGCCGAGCCGACGTCCTACAGCCTTCCCACCTCGGAGTTCAGGTCCCCCAAAATGGCGAGCTGGGCTACGGAGAGGCGCTGAGTGGCGGAGGCGAGCAAGCAGAGCCGCTGCGGCCCTGGTAGTACGGAGCTCCGCCTTAGGGAACATGCACTTTTCCATTCCTGAAACCGAGTCCCGCAGCGGGGACAGCGGCGGCTCCGCCTACGTGGTGAGAAGCTGCTAGAGCTGGGCTGGGGCGGGGTTAACGGGCCGGAGCCCTCGGAGCGGCCTCCTGCCTTCAAACTAACCTGGAAGCCATCTCATGTCTCAGCTTCGTACAGAAGTCACCCCAAGCTCCAGTAGGTTCTTTGGGCGATTGCTGTCCCTGGGCCGCAAGTGTCCTGTTGGTGGGCATCACTGTCATCTGCAGGAGGGAGACTGGCGCACAAATGCCCGAGTTTCCCCTGGACTAGGCCTTTTGCTAGGAGCCCTGGGGGGGAGAAAACAGGCTAAATGCCGGGACGCCTTGCGAAAACGGATGTCAGACAACTTCCGGCCAGGTTTCTAGAGGCAAGAGGTGGTTTGGACTTTGACCCTGAGATGTTTGCCTTCTTTTCTATCTCCAGGCCTATAACATTCACGTGAATGGAGTCCTGCACTGTCGGGTGCGCTACAGCCAGCTCCTGGGCCTACACGAGCAGGTGGGACTAGCTCTCTCCCGGCTAGACGCAACTTCAAGCCCTTCCGTACTCATGGCATTAACCCGCTTTCATTGCATTCCCCTTTAATCACTGCCACTGTGAAAAAGTGTACCTTGTTAGCGTGACATTTCAGGGGAACTCCCTAAGCAGCTTGTCTCTCACAATTCCTGCTCCTCTCCAGCCTTACATCCTCATCCCTTCTTTTCTGAGCTGTCTGCTTTGCCTCCGCACGGAGAAGCCAAAGCCTGTTAGCCAAAGCACATTTCTTCTGTCACCTAAGCTACAACTTAGAAATTCGTTTCCCTGTTTAATCCACACTATTGGCTGACTTCCTTGATTGTTCTTGCCTTCTTTGAGCCTATACCTGTTCCAAGGGTCATGTATCAATGATGCAACAATTCCTTTCCTCACCGGACAGTGAACTGTGTTTAACTCTGTAGAGAGCCCTGGGTCTAATGATAACTAATTGTCAGTCCTGAGCAAGTTACCTAATTTCTTTGGGCCTCAGTTTTTTTTCAGATGAAAAATAAATTCCTCAATCAGCAAAGTCCCTTCAACAGACTGTATGAGCATACTATGACTTTATTATTTGTGTACATGAGTGCTCTCTACATCCTGTGAGGGTTCAGTGAACAGTCTTGCTAGAAAAATCAAAGGGCTCTCGGACCCCATGAAAACTCACTGTACAGTGTGAAGGTGCTTATACACACGTGAGCACATACAAAAAGCTTACACTTAAGATTCTTGAGGTCCTGAGTCTGCCAAAGTCATCTTTCCTCACGTGGCCACTTTAGAGTTGTTAGGGGAACCCAGGAGGCCTTGGAGGAATCTCGGCTGCCACCTCCTACTTCCGATGTTAATGTGAAGAATCGTATCTCTTTCTCTACATAGCTTCGGAAGGAGTATGGGGCCAACGTGCTTCCCGCATTCCCCCCAAAGAAGCTTTTCTCCCTGACGCCTGCAGAGGTGGAGCAGAGGCGCGAGCAGTTAGAGAAGTACATGCAAGCTGGTGAGTGGATGGGTGAGATCCAGGCTGAGAACCGCCTCCATCAGTTACACTTAGGAAGCCTCTTGCCTGATGCTGATCAGCAAAGCGAATAGCCATCATGGAGTTTAAACTCCATAGCAGTAAAGCAACCCGCAGATGGGTCTCTATGGGAAATACTAGTATGACGCGAGTTTGAAGAGTGATTCAGGTTGGTGGGGAGAACTTTGTATCGGATATGCGTTAGATTAACATTGCTGTTATTTCCCTAGTTCTGTAGACTGGACTCAACTAGATGGCAGCCAAGGGTGGGGCAGGTGAAGAATTTATGCAAACAGTGTGTGAGGTGAGGCCAGCTGGGGGATGTGGCAGGCTACCATCAGCCCAGGATATGGGGTTGGGGGACCCTACTAAGAGGAGGACTCGAGGAGGCCAAGACTGAGTCCTAAGTTACCGGAATGTCATTCTCTTGACCCCACAGTTCGGCAAGACCCGTTGCTTGGGAGCAGTGAGACCTTTAATAGTTTTCTACGTCGGGCCCAACAGGTAAGGCTCTGTAGGTAGAACCATATTTAAAGGAAAGACCTGCCCGGTGCCCTGTCATTTTAGTTACATGGTTACTTCCTGGTCTGCCCCTCTCCCGTTTTTTTCCCCCAAAGAAGCTTCTGCCCTACCACTGATGTCAAGGGAAGTCTAGCCTGTATTTAAGGATGATGATACCAGAGGGGGCCAGGAAAGTGAGGTTCACCTGAGCTGGAACCTAGACCTTAATTAACAAGGCAGGGCCTCACATCTGCATCTGTTCATACAGGAGACACAACAGGTCCCCACAGAGGAGGTTTCCTTGGAAGTGCTGCTCAGCAATGGACAGAAAGTTCTAGTCAATGTGCTAACTTCTGACCAGACCGAAGATGTTCTGGAGGTGAGGCGCTTGTTGAGCACGGCCCGTCTGCCCAGTGCACGCTAGGCTCTGCACTGAAATACCTGGTTGGATAAGCCGTACTTCCTGTTCCCAGGCTGTGGCTGCAAAGCTGGATCTTCCAGATGACTTGATCGGATATTTTAGTCTCTTCCTCGTTCGAGAAAAAGAAGACGGAGCCTTTTCTTGTGAGTGTCTCTGGCTTTTACTGCTTACGCTTCCGGCCGTGAGTTTCATCCGACGCATCTCAGAATGGAACATTTCCTCCCAGCACTTGTGCTGGTTTCCCTTCCTCTTTAGCCTGGTCACATTTTCCTTTTTTACTCTGTAGTTGTACGGAAGCTGCAGGAGTTTGAGCTGCCTTACGTATCTGTCACCAGTCTTCGGAGTCAAGAGTATAAGATTGTGCTCAGAAAGAGGTCAGGGCTGGGCCTTAAAGCAGGAGAGCCTGGGTTGGATGGCTGGGTCACACACTGCAGTAGCTTCCTCTGGCCGAGGGAATAAGACCAAGAGGTTCTACCCACTTCTCCCACTATTACTTAGCCCCATAGTTGCAGTTGCTTCCGTTCGCCCATTTTCGATTCTACCTCTGCCTTACCCCTGCTTAGCCCCGTTACCCATTTCCACCCCTTGGCCTCACAGTTATTGGGACTCTGCCTATGACGACGATGTCATGGAGAACCGGGTTGGCCTGAACCTGCTTTATGCTCAGGTGAGCTTGGAGCTGCCTCAGAACCCTTGCCCTGAAATGACTATGGTATTCCATTTTCTCAAGAAAACTCCCTCCAAGTCTGGTTCCCAGTTCGTGGGGAAGTTTCTAGAACATGGTCAGAGCTCCTGGCGCAACTTTGACTCTGTAAACTGCTATGGTCAGGGTCTCACTGCAGTATGGACAGGCTGACAGAGCTCACTTTGATCACTTCAGGGGAACTACTAACGAGGAGCCCCCACTCACTGTCCCCACTGTTTGCAGACCGTGTCAGATATTGAGCATGGGTGGATCCTGGTCACCAAAGAGCAGCACCGGCAGCTGAAATCTCTGCAAGAGAAGGTCTCTAAGAAGGAGGTGAGCTCTTTAGCCTTGTCTCCCTGCAAGGTGTCCCTAGCTCCGAGCTAACCCTCCCCTTTGTGACTCACTCCACCTGGTAACCATTTTTCAGTTCTTGCGGCTGGCGCAAACCCTGCGGCACTATGGTTATTTGCGTTTTGATGCCTGTGTGGCTGACTTCCCAGAGAAGGACTGCCCTGTGGTGGTCAGTGCGGGCAACAGTGAGCTCAGTCTCCAGCTGCGACTGCCCGGCCAGCAGCTCCGTGAAGGCTCCTTCCGGGTTACCCGCATGCGGTGCTGGAGGGTAACCTCCTCTGTGAGTTTTTCTTTCTTTTTGAGACAATTTCTAGTTATGTTCCTATTACTAGCCCAGTTATCCTTGAACTCATGATCCTCCTGCCTCAACTTTCCAAAGGCTGGGACTAGCACACCTGCCTTTCTTCTGGGAGGAGAGGCATTCTGAGATGGGGACCTGGCAAGCCTTGAGCTTCCAGGCTGCAGAGGTCCACAAGTTGGCCAAACTGAATCCTATGGGTCCTGTTCTCTTCTAGGTGCCACTCCCCAGCGGAGGCACGAGCAGTCCCAGCCGGGGTCGGGGTGAGGTGCGCCTGGAGCTGGCTTTTGAATACCTCATGAGCAAGGACCGGCTACAGTGGGTCACCATCACCAGCCCGCAGGTGTGAGCCCACCTTCAGAGCTCTTATGGAACCCTCAGGTCCCAAAGCCTAGGCTTCC
This sequence comes from Acomys minous, assembly GCF_964271855.1. Taxonomy (NCBI): domain Eukaryota; kingdom Metazoa; phylum Chordata; class Mammalia; order Rodentia; family Muridae; genus Acomys; species Acomys minous. Next base: position 102,059,604 of record NC_140489.1, on the reverse strand, counting down.
AGGACTCTGTGTAGGAGGAGACCCGGCTAGGGATGGCTTCTCTCATGAGCCTTCTCCTCCCCTCAGGCCATCATGATGAGCATCTGCCTGCAGTCCATGGTGGACGAGCTCATGGTAAAGAAATCTGGGGGCAGTATCAGGAAGGTAAGTGGCCAGTGGGGACCAAGCCGCTGAGGGCCTGTGCTCTCCTGGCTCATCCTATGAGTATGGTTTCTCTTGAGATGGAGGGGTAATGGTTGGGCTCTGAAGAGAATTATCCTGGGTCTGTCCTCAGATGCTGCGTCGGCGGGTGGGGGGCACCCTGAGACGGTCAGACAGCCAGCAAGCAGTGAAGTCCCCGCCATTGCTCGTAAGTTAATGTTAGTGCCTTAGCCCCCAGCCCTGCCTCGCCTCCCCTCTGCTTCTAATCTAACTGCTCTGCCTCTGCCCCAGGAGTCACCAGATGCCAGCCGGGAATCCATGGTCAAACTCTCAGTGAGTTACAGGGTTGGTGAGGTTGGCTGGGGTCGGGGGGGGCTCACATGCTACCAGCCTCTGACCCTTCTCCGTCTGTTACAGAGTAAGCTGAGTGCCGTGAGCTTGAGGGGAATTGGCAGTCCCAGCGCAGATGCCAGTGCCAGTGCCGTCCACGGCAATTTCGCCTTCGAGGGTATTGGAGATGAGGATCTGTAATCTCAACTGCTCGGATGTCTGCCCTCTGCCCCAGAGGAAATTTACACAGACTTGCCCTGTGCCTATTCTCCCAAATTAGGGGAGGATTTTCCTATTCCCTTCCTACTTCTTTTCCCCCCCATCTTGGCCAGGGGCCTCCTAACCTACCTTCCCTTTCCTGGGCTGGCTACACAAAAGATCACTGTCTCTTTTCCAGAGCTGGCCCTTGATGCCAAATTAGTATTTAGTATTTTGCACAAAGTCCAAGGGACCATGTCTGCCTGCCTTGGGGAGGACCCACAGCTCCCCATGGGTTGCTTCTGGCTTTTTAGGGCCAGGCCATGGGCAGAGGGTGGGCAGAGGTCTGTGAGTGGTCCGACCAGCTCCCCATCATTAAACTCAGCCTGACTGCTGCCTACCTTTGGCTCCCTCTCACTGCCCCTATCATAGCAAGGGCTACGCTGAGGGTAAGGCCTAAGTGTTTGCCATCGCCAATTCAGCATAGACATGGCTTTGTTAGTGTTTCCTTTATTATAAAGCACTGAAATAAGTTAAAACAGGTGAGAAGCTGGGCAGTCCCCAGCCAGTTCATCCACAGCCCCTGGGAGCAGTTGTGGTTCCAAGGCCCTCATCACTGAGCTCGTTAAGTGCATGAGCAAGGCCCCTCGGTCCATATGGCTCCTGCCCATGAGGTTCAGGCTGGTCCATATGGTGCCTAGGTTAGTCTGTGTGGAGCCCCTGGCCAGCGGGGGAGGAGGGGGAAGGTGGTTTCTAGAGTTCATTTGTATAAAATGCAGGCGTAGGGCTAATTCCTAGGGCCCCAAGTAAAAGAACCTAGTTCAAGGCGAGTCTGTATGGAGAGCCCTGCCACCTGCAGCACCCAGGGCTGCTGCGCCCCGAGTGCTCAAAACTGAGGGTGGGCTGTGAGGTGGGGCCCAGCCCTCAGGGGCAGAGAGACCAGGTCCGCCTGCCCCACCATGGCCGTGCACTTTCTGATGGCGCTTGTAGTTGTCCCAGTGGCCTGTGGTATAGGCGCAGGTGGCACAGCGGAAGGGTTTCTCACCCGTATGGCGCAGCATATGACGTTTGAGGTTCATGCTCTGGTTGCAGCTGTAGTTGCAAAGGCTACACCGAAAAGGTTTGTCACCAGAGTGGATGCGACCATGACGCTTGAGGTTGGCTAGGTTGCCACAGGCGTATGGACAGAGCGGGCACTTGTAGGGCTTCTCTCCTGTGTGGACGCGCTGGTGCCGTTTCAGGTTATCCAGATGAGCGGAGGCATACGGACAGCGGGCACAGCGGAAGGGTTTCTCACCACTGTGAGTCTTCATGTGCCGAGCCAGGTGGTTGGGATAGTGAGTGGCAAAGGGGCAGAGACTACAGGCAAAGCCTTTGTCGCTGGGGCCCTGGGGCCCCCCACTGGTACCCCCTCCTGCCTCTCCTCGCATGCAGCGCCCACACATGGCAGCTCCCAACCGGCTGCCCTCACCCTCCTCCAGTTCTTGTCCACAACCCCGGCAGGTCCAAGGGAACAGCAGCTCTGGCAGTGGTTCTGATCCAGCACCACACAAACCCTCCCCTTCACCCCGCAGCTGCCCACAGTCTGGCAGGAAACTGGCACCACCTGGTGGCACATGGAGGCTCAAATCAGGAAGGATCAGCGCATCTGTGGGAACAATAAGACACGGGCCATTAATCCAAGTATCCCATTGCTACCCCCCACGTCCCAGGATCTCTGCGTCCTGCTTGTTACCTTCTGGTCGACGGGGCATTGTCCCCTCCTGCTCTGTGGGACTGGGAGGCCGGGTTGGTCGTGGAGCACAGCATCGGAAGCCACAGGTCGGGCATGGAGGAGCGGGAGGCCCTGTGTGGGTGCGCTGATGCCGCCTCAGGTTGCCCAGGCTGCTGCAGGCAAAGGGGCAGTGGGGACAGCGGTAGGGCTTCTCGCCAGTATGGGTGCGGGTATGTCGCGTCAGGTTGACGAGCTGGGCTGAGGCGTAGGGACAGCGGCCACAGCGGAACGGCTTCTCCCCGCTGTGTGTCTGCATGTGCCGCTTCAGGTGGCTCGAGTAGTGGGACACGAAGGCGCAGAGGCGGCATGAGTACAGGAGCCGTGGGGGCAGCGGGGGCCCCCCACCCGGCCCTCCTGCCCCACAACACGGCCCCTCACCTGTCGGCCCCCCACACAGCTGACAGGCTGGGCCTGGCCTCTCACCCCTGGCCTCCCCTGGCCCCCTGGCTGGCTCCTCAACTTCACTCTCGGCACTTAATGCCCGGCCGCCCCCAGACTCGTCATCACTCAGCCCATAGGGAAGCCCTGGTCTGGCCCCCTGAGAGTCTCCTGGTGAGAGAAGCAAGAAACCCAGTCAGCATGGTTGAAGACCCAGTTCCAAACTCTCCTTCCTTATGGCCCTACTTATTCTGGCCAACCCATCATCTGGTCTAAAAAACAAACAACCCAAACTTTTAAAAAGCCCTCCCATGCAACCTACATTTCCCCTACACTGCCTTCAGAACATTCAGCCTGTCCCCCTTCCTGAGCTTAATTACTGATCTATGCCGTTTCCGATAAATGGAAAAAATCAAGGGCATGAAGTGGATTGCAGGCTGATATCAAGCAACATTAGTTCTTGAGATAAGTGAAAATATGTAGGTCCCTGAGATCATTTTTGTAAGCACTGGTTCAGTAAAGCTCCTTTTTATATAAGGGCGACTATAAAATGAAACTCATCTCAAGGAGGCACAATTTGGAGAAAACAGAAGCAATATAGTGCAAATTACACAGAAAGGGCAGACTCCTTTAAATGGGTTCTCTTGTCTTTACAAAAAAATACCCAAGGAAGAAATGAGAAACTTTAGGGTAGAAACTGAAACCACCTCTGAGTACACAGGATCAGCTGCTACCGTGAAAGAGCAGCTTATTTCCATAATGTTTTCCATGACTCGCTTGAGGTGCATATAGATGAAATGGGGCTGGGGGCAAGGTTATTAAAAGGGCATTGACTTTGGCCGAGTGCACCACACACCCTTGTATTGATGTCACCTTTAGCTAGACCCACAACTTCGCCTTAGCAAAATGCTGCTAAGGGATCCTAGCCAAGCCAGTCCTAGGTTATGGAAGGAAGTGGTGTTTTGGTCACTGACACTAACTTTAAAGGGGTTGAGTCACCAATAGCCATTAATCCTTAAACACACCTTCAGAGTCTCTCTCAAAGCCCATGAGCTGGTCGTTGTGGCCGTCACCTTCCTCCTCTTCCTCTTCAAACTCCAGATCTTGGCCTAGTAGCAAATCACTCTCCAACACCAGGGCCCCAGGTCCTTCGTCGAAGGAATCTTCAGTGTCCACTAAAGAGGGGAGGGTGCTTGTGGAATCTCCCTCCCAAGCCATGCCCAGAATCCGAACCAGGGAGTCAGGCGTGGCGAACTGCACTTCCCGGACTCGATGACCCTCTCGGGTTCCCTTAAGACTTTGGTGGAGAGCTATGATCCCAGATCACCCGCCCCCAACCCTCAGGAGTCCCCCTCCACCTTGACCTGGACCCACTCTACTGACCCCACCCCTATTCCTCCCGACTCAAGGCCCCTGACCCCTGACCTTTGACCCCCTCGCATTTCACGGGCTGCGGGTGGCTTTGCTTCCTTCGGGGCATCGTGACCGGCTCCAGCCCGACGCGCCTCCGGCCCGAGGCCGCCGAGCCCCGCCCCTCCTAGTTCGGCCCAGCCGCCGGCCCTCGCTCTCAGGGTCCAAGAAACGGCCCCATACACCGGTGCGGGCACTGGGCAGCCCCCGGCCCTGGCCCCGGAGACCAGCTCAGGTTGCTCCCGCCGCCGCCGCCGCTTCCATTCATGGAGCCCCCTACCCCCCTTTGGAGACCAGCTGGTACCTCCGTACCCGCTTCCGCTTCCGCCGCCGCACAGCCAGACGGGACACGTAGTTCGTGCAGTGCACTACGAGAGCACAGCCGCAGCATGACCGGGAAGTGATTGTGATGCGCTGCTAGCCGACCAACCAGAAGCTACCGAAGTAGGCCAGCCAGCCAGCCAGGCAGAAGGTGCCCTGCCCCCTCTGTGTACGAACTAGGAAGTCATGCCTGAGAGCGAGCAGCACCAGGATGGCCTCCAGTGAGCAGTGTGCTCAGGAGTTAACTTCTGCCTCCAGCTCCTGCTCCCCTCCAGAAGCCCGGGACTCATACACAGGCACGCACGAACAGCTCCTGAGGTGCTCCCGTATGGGGCCAAGGTAGGAGAGTAAAAAAGGACACTAAATAGGCACGATTAAGTTTTGTTTGGCCTTTAGTCTGAAAAAGTGTTGCTTGAAAGTGTACAACAGAGCGGGTGCAAGCGGCTAGGGGTCACAGAGCCGCCAATAAAAAAGAATGTCCTTAAATAAAGTGTTCACAGAGTAAAAATCAGAACTACCAGTCCTTCCCTCCAACACAATAGAGCACAGGCACAGAACCGACCGTCGATGAGCCCAAGGAGTAAGGAGGAGGCTGGAGAGGACAGCAGAGGCTCCCAGGCTGCCGCATGGAGGGAGAGCCCTCTTTGGAATGGGCTGAGGAAAGCCACCCAGCCCCCTGCACACCTCATACCCACTGCTAAGGCTAAAAGAAAAAGACAAAACTCAGTCTTGGGTCCAAGGGCTCAGAAAACAGTCCAGGTGGGCAGGGTCAGGATGGCTGCTAGTCCCGCTTGGCCTTTTTCTTGTCACTGTTGCCATTCTCGTCAGCCCCCTCCGTGGAGAGCGCCTCCTCAAGTTTTCTCTTGCCACTCTCTGGCGGCTGCTCTGTGCTTCGGGGCTTGAAGCAAATGATGATGCACGTCATGTTGTCACACCCTGTACCGTCCCCAGAAGTGTCTGGTGCCAGGCACTGATCCAGCAGCTACAGAAAGATTGAGGCAGTTAGGCACAGGGTTTTGCACACCTTCCTGGGAACCTACAGTACCACAACAAGGCTTGGCCTTACTGACACATGGTGGCAGAAGGGGAAGGAATGGGCATCATGCATCACAAAACAGATACTTGTGAATTTTTCAGGCCTAAGGCTACATCAGGGAAATGTCAGATCCAGCGTTTTAATCGAGGTCTTCTAGTGTATCTCTGAGTGACTAATAATACTCCCAGCCTCTGGTCTCCCCACAAGTACAGAGAAGCTGTGTCTGTGTAGACCAGGCACCCGCCTCCAACTTCAGACTCACCTCTTCCACAATGGATGACAATAACCGAAGCTCCCCATTTTCATCACGCTGGCTGATCTTTGATTGAATAAAGTCTACAACCTCCTGGCTGCTCATCACATTCCTGGGTCAAACAAACAAACAAACAAACAAAAAACAACAGTCAGATTCCAGAGTCCCACCAAGGCAGAGCAGAGAGGCACGTAGGCAGCAGTATATTGATGCAGGCCAACTTCAACATCTGAGGAAATGCTCCTCAGCTCGGCCTTAGGCTTGATTGTTTTAACAAGAAGCCAACCTCAAAGCTACCTTGCTGCAGCTCCAAGCTTTACTGAAGTAATAAGGCTGCAGAAGGACAGGTGTCTAAGGGCATCCCCTCCACCAGTGCTCACCAGATGCCATCGCAAGCAATGACCATAAACTCATGGTCATCAGTGAGAGTCAGCACCTTGATGTCAGGAAGGGCAGAAATCATCTGTTCCTCAGGTGGCAAGTTTTTGTTTCTTTTGTAGAAGTGGTCTCCTGAAAGGCGAGAGTGTTGAGCAGTTTGAATACTTCTCAAACGTGTATTAGAGGCAAATCAAGTCTTTACGCACCATGACTTTGTGGAATGGAGAACTTTAAGTTCTAGCTTTTCCAGCTTCAGAGCTGCTCTCAGAACAAAGAGCTCATCTGGCTTTTTTTTTTTTTAAAATCACCCACAACACTGTAAGAAGTATAACTTCACCATTTCACAAAGATGTTTAAGGACACAAATTATCTGTGATTACTCTAAAGGGCCCAGGGCCTAGAACATTAAGCTTTGCTATTGGTAGTCTGGGACAGAAGGCAAGACCCCAAGGTTTCCCTGGTTTCTTAGACCTTACCAATGGCCCTAGAGAGATTGAGGCCTCCGTTGACTCGTCCATCCATGGTGACCTTGCCACCAGCATTCTTGATTCGTGCTAGCTCCACTTCATCCTCCGGTTTGTGGTCATAGGACATATCTAAAGCTTTGCCAGCCTCGGACACCACACAGCGAGAGTCTCCTGCATTGGCCACAATCAACTGCTTCCCTCGTATCAGAGCCACCACTGCTGTTGTGCCACTGTCAGAGCCAGGCTTAAGAGGAAGAAAGAGCCGTGTGGAAGCGTTTAGGTATGAGTGCACTCTCATCAACCATCTGTACTAGAGAGCTTTAAGAGCTGTGCAGAGACAACATGATCCCTGGCCTTTTTTCAGGCAATTCTACCCAGATTTCCCATGCAGTTTTTATTGCAGAATTAATCCTCCTGATCATGCATTAAAGACTAAAATACCAAGGGGATATACTTAAAATAAAAATCAGGAGGTTTACACTTGCTTCTTCTCCTTTCCAAAAAGCACTAATCCCCTTCCTCCACATACCTCCTCTTTGCCTTCCATTCCAGGTACCATCATCTCTTCTTCATCGTCATCTTCCTCAGCCTCCTCAGTGTCATCCTCATCTTCCTCGTTCTCTGCCTCCTCACTGCTGTAGCCATCCTCTTCCTCACTACATTCCTAACAGGAGGATTCCAAGCTATTGAGATTGGGATATTGAGCACCCCCCCTCCCATCCCAATCTTCAATATCATGGAAATCTTGAGGCAGGGGACAGGCCAAGGCAAGCATGATAAGCTGACATTCTGACCTAGGCTCAGATGTCATCAGCAAAAGCCCCAGGGAAGACCAAACCACCCAGTCAAAATACCTTCTAGAAAATAAACTGCTAGAAAAGAAAGACATCCAAACAGCCTAAAGTAATAATTTAAAAAATGGCTTTCCTGTTCTCTAGAAGTCAGATCCTGAAAGGCCGGAACTCTTATGGCAGAGAGACACCTCAGTGCGTAAAGCCCGGCAACCCAACCCAGGGTCAGTCCTCTGCACTTCCATGGTGGAGGAGAAAGCGCTCTTTCTTTCAAGTTGTCCTCTAACCTCCACAGGTATGCCCTGCTACTCAGGCACACCAGACACGACACAAAATTAAATAAATGTTTTTATTTTTAAATTTTAAAGAAAAGCTATTCTTCTGAATATAAACTCAACAACAACAACAAAAAAGGTAAGAGGGTTAAAGGCACTTGCAATGGAGGAGATGATGCACTTGAAAGGCTAAGACTTAGCATCCACGAGTCTTGGGAAATGATGTTAAATACAAGGAAGATGGGGTGAGATGGCCCACAGGGTAAGTTAGGTGCTTGGTGCCAAGCCCAGTAACCTGATATTGAACCCTAAGACTCACGAAAGAAGTAGAGAACTGACTCACGCAAGTTATATCTTTTCCCTCTGCCTCAACAAGCCATGGAACTGCACCAGAGCGCGCTCTCTCTCTCTCTCTCTCTCTCTCTCTCTCTCTCTCTCTCTCTCTCTCTCTCACACACACACACACACACACACAAACTTTAAAGAGAGTTGAAAGAAGCTTGGAATGGTACCAAACAGGCCCTCACTGCAACTTCAGCATTTGTGTCTGTTGTCACAGGCTCTTACCTCACTGTCATCCTCTTCCTCCTCCACCTCATCTGATTCATCCTCACTGTCCTCAAAGAACTTGGACTTAGCAACTCGAGACAGCTTGTCAGAGGCTGAAGAGCAGGAAGGTCCAGCCTCACCAGTAGTAGTAGCAGTACCAGGCTCGCCAATCTGGCCTGCCTCAGTCCCATGTTCCGAGTTGGAGGAAGGGCCTGTGTGGCCTTTGGCTATGGGGCCATTTTCCTGGGAAGGAGTTTCCCTAGATGGGTCCTCAGGTCCAGCCTCCCCGTTGAGGCCCTGGGGCCCTGGGTCATCGCCCATCCCAGTTCCCGATTTGGTGTGGGGAGGCCCCTTCTGACAGTTCTGCCCGTATCGCGTCAGCAGCTCTTCAATTGTCATGGTAGCCTCTTCATGCAGCAATGCAGCCTCCTCATTGTCCACTGCAGGGAGGAGGCTGAATCAGAGCCCACATCCAAACTCCTCACAGGATGTCAGTCCCTTTCACTAATTCAACACTTCTTGTACACTGAGGCTGAACTTCCCCAATAACTTCTACTTTAAGGCTCCACTTGCCCTCGATTTTCCTCAGTAGTTTTCTTCTCATGTGTCTCTCCTTTCTTAGTCCAAGGAACAACAGGTGCACTTCCCCATTATACCTCTCATTTGTATTTAAGGTGAAATCTTTACTCCGACTGAGGACCCAGAAAGCCCATGTGCTAGCTTACAAGAAGGGCTGAGTTGTAATATATGGCTATCAAGGCTAGCTGCCCCAGTTTTGAAGAAAAAGTCAGCATATATATATAAAACAATAAGAACCAGGAAAACCTCATCAAAATAACAAAATATATATGCAAAAATGCTTAGAGCTATGTACTGGACAAAGGCCAATTCTCTTTATAACACATGTAGTGTACAAGGTGGGTTTTTTTTGTTGTTTTGTTTTATTTTTTTTTGCTTTTTCCCCCAGAAAGGGTTTCTCTGTCTAGCTCTGGCTGTCCTGGGCGCACTCTGTAGACTAGACTGGCCTCGAACTCACAAAGATCAGCCTACATCTGCCTCCCCTAGTACTGGGATTACAGGTATGTGCCACTGTGCCCAGTGTATAGGGGTTTTTGTTTTTAAAATTTTTTCAAGACAGGGTTTCTCTGTGTGTCTTGCCTGTCCTGGAACTTACTCTGTAGACCAGGCTGCCCTTGAACTCACAGACAGCTCTGCCTCCTCTACCTTTCAAGCGCAGGATTAAAGGCTTGTCACCACTGTCTAACTCATAAGGTTCTCTCTTTTTGTTTTGTTTTTGGTTTTTGAGACAGGGTTTCCCTGGCTATCCTGGAACTTTCTTTGTAGACCAGGCTGGCTTTGCACTCAGAGATCTGCCTGCCTCTACCTCCTGAGTGCTGGGATTAAAGGCGTATGCTAACACACCTGGCGGTGGTTCTTTTAATTAATTTTTTAAAAAATTCCGACCACTGTTTCCCCTCCTTCCTCCTCTGTTTTTATTCATAAAAGGGCAAGCATCCCATGGATATCAAACAAACATGGCATATCTAGTTGCAGCAAGATTTGGTATCTCCCCTTGTATTAAGGCTGGACAAGGCAACCCAGTATGAGGAAAAGGGTCCTAAAAGCCAGCAAGAGTCAGGGACAGCCCCTATTCCCACATAAAGAGCAAGCTACTTGATGATTTTAACATATGCAGAGGGCCTAGGTCAGTCCTGCGCAGGCTCCCTGGTTGTTAGTTCAGTCTCTGTGAGCCCCTATAAGCCCATGTTAGTTCTTTGGGTTTACGTAATGTGAAAATTCCTCAGGTGTCTAGGAAGCGATCTTATCTTGGAATGTATGATAATAAGCTGCTCATTTCTTTCTAACACGGATGCCACACTCACCATCATCCTCATCTGCTACTTTTTCTTTATCATCCTCATCTTCAGTGGGTCTCCCCGCAATCTGTGCCAGTTCCTTAATGACTTCCTCTGTGGTCAATTTGGCATCGATAGCCAAGAAGGCATCTTCTAAAGCCTGAATATAAGCAAAATACTATAAGACAAATACAGTGGGTACAAATCAACTGCCCAGTATACAAAATTGTGGGCACACAGCTGGAATGAAAGCACGGGGTGGTCAATTACACTAAGACATATACAAATAGATAAAATGGTTTAAGAGACCCGAGAATAAGGAAAGTCTAAAAATACCCAAGTGGGAAGGAGCTTGGTTTGGGCATAGAACTCTTTAAAAAAAAAAAAAAATCTACTATGTACAGTGTTCTGCCTGCATGTAACACCTGCACACAAGAAGATCTACTATGTACAGTGTTCTGCCTGCATGTAACACCTGCACACCAGAAGAGGGTACCAGATCTCAGGTAGACGTGGTTGCCAGGAATGAAGTCATGGCCTTTGGAAGAGCAGCAAGTGCTCTTAACCTCTGAGCCATCTCTCCATCCCAATGGACATAGAACTCTTTAAGAAGAAATACAACAGATAATCAATAGCTAGAGCAAAGGGAAGCCAAAGTTTGGAAAACCCTGAGTGTAGGAAGACAGACCTTCTGGAGCTTGCCTTCCTTGTAGGCCTTCTGATCTTTGATAATATCAGGAAGATATTTGGCACAGTACAAGGCAACTTCTTCCCCTAAAAGAAAGGTTTTTATTAACAAAACAGTGCTACACACACACAAGGACACAGGTGATGAATACCTTAGCATACCTGAGACCTAGCTGGTTAAGTCAAAGGGAAGGTCTGACCCTGAAAACATTTCAATATCACTTTTCTCTGAGGAGTGTATTAGTATATCCCTTGACATTTTAACTATTAAACTTAGTTCAGTCCTGTAAGTGAAAGAACAAAAAATCCCCTTTCTTGCCCATTGGTAAGTCTTTGATGAGGTCTTAGACTGCTACCAATATGATCTGCTAAAGTTACCTCCATGTCCATCGTAGACAGAAAACATGGCTGTCTCATTGTCCAGCTCAGGAATACAGTTGTGAGCATCCTAGAAGAAGAAAAAATAATCAGAATATTTCATCAAGTTCAAACACTATTTCTCCTTTATTTCAGGTCACAAAGTACTTTGATAGATATCTTTGTAGTATCTTTGTAGTTCTTTGGCTGGCCAAACATGGACTAGAAATAAGAAAGCAAGGTAGGGTGATAAAAGAATATAGGAAGTCAGGTGGTGGTGGCACACACCTTTAATCCTAGCACTTGGGAGGCAGAGATAGGCAGATCTCTTGAGTTCAAGGCCAGCCTGGTATACAGAGCAAGTTCCATGACAGCCAGAAAAGAAAACCTGTCTTGAAAAACCACAAACAGGAGGGGAAAGAAGAGGATAAGAAAGGGATTAGAAACGCAGGCTCAGACACCACCTCTGTAAAACAGCATCCTCCTCTCGAGATCTAGACCTGACCCTTCGGATCTAGAGAACTTTAAAGTTACTTCTGAGCCTAAACTAAGGTGCCTGCTGCCAAGCCTATCTACTTAAGCTTGACCCCTGGCACTCATGTGTGGTAGAATGAAAGAACAAATTCCCAAAAGTTGTCCTCTGACCACACATGTTATCATGGTACATGAACACCTTCCCTCCAAACTAAACAAATAAATACGTGTAATAAAAAACAAATAAATAAAGCTACTGGGCTTGAGAGATGGCTCAGCAGTTAAAAGCACTGACTGCTCTTCCAGAGGACCTGGGATCAATTCACAGCATCCACATGGCAGCTCACAACTGTCTGTAACTCTTGTTCCAGGGGATCTGACACCCTCACACAGACATACATGCAGTCAAAGCACCAATGTACATAACATAAATAATTTTTAAAAGGTTACTTCTAGACCCATTCTCTGAATAAATAGTAAAAGTCAAAGAAGAAAATGTTGAAGAGGACAGCAAGAAGACCTCCTTGGCACCTTACAAACTTAAAAATAAGAAACTCCTACAGAAGGCTATAACAGTATCAGTCAGACAATACTGTGCTAAACAACTTTTTTAAAAGCAGTGGTGGCGCATGCCTTTAATTCCAGCACTATGTGGCAGAGGTAGGCAGATCTCTGACTTCAAGGCCAGCCTTGTCTACAGAGTGAATTCCAGAACAGCCAGGAGTACAGAGAAACCTTGTCTTGAGGGGAAAAACAAAACAAAACAAAAAACAAAACAAAAACAAACAAACAAAAAACCAAAAACACCCACCCAAAGCACCTTAGCATCTTATCAAATTCATCCCAAAGCTTAACTCAAGAAGTTACCCACAGCTTAGAGAAATTAGATTTACAGAGCAATTTTCTTCACAACAAATTCAATTCCAATGGCTTAGCACACCTGAAAAGAAGCTGAAAAAGGCCCTGGCCACACTAACATTTTTCCACTAAAAGAAAAGAAAGCAAAACAAAAACCCCACAAGTTTGATCATATTCTAAACTAATGTCCTAGAGCAGAACGAAGTTCAAGTAGGACTGTCAGCCTTTGGTAAAGCGCACTGCAGCGCATTCTACGACACCCTGCAACAACCCAAGCTTCCTTCAGATACTCTCTTCAGACAGAAGAGACGAATGCTAATCAACATTGTGCTTTGGTTACTTACCTTGCATGAGTTATATTCAATCATTTTTCCTTCATTTAAAAATTTCTACCAATACTGAAAAATCTGAATATAGTAATTCTATTGGAGCTGAACTAAGACTATGGCATAGTTCTTGGGTAAAAAATAAGACATCAGGCATGGAAGAAAGACATCAAAAAAGGACTTTAGCTCAGCAGTGGTGGTGCACGCCTTTAATCCCAGCATTTGAGTTTGAGACCAGCCTGGTCTACAGAGAGTGTCCAGGACAGCCAGGGCTACACAGAGAAACCCTGTCTCAAAAAAATACAAAACAAAACAACAACCAAACAAACAAAAAAACCCAATTTCCCCCTTCTCACGAGGTGGCAGTCCACTGTATCATATCATCATTTGCTAGATACTCTGTTCTGAAACGTGGCGCGTGGCTCACACTTTCCTTGTCTATCCTTTTTTTGTGAAGAGAAATGCCCACAACAGAGTCCTCGCACATCCAGGTCTCAGTTCCTAGAATGATTACTTTCACTTTCAGTCAGATTATAGATCTACATTATTATTTGGAATTGTTCCACCTTCTCTAGGAACTTTAATCTTACTTACATTTTTACTTAGAACCCTTACCCTTGGCTTTTTTGTCCTTTTCTGAGCCACAGCCAAGTATTTCGACACTATCTCTTAGCAGTCTAGAAAAACTCATCCAACCTTGTATAACTGCCAACTGCTTTCTTTAGCCCTGAATCAGAAATACTAAGTACTGTTGGTCACAAAATGTATGAGATCAGCTAGTCTCAAGTCTTTCCCAAACTGTTCGAGTTCTGTATGCTCTTCTCTCACTCGCAGCTGACAGGCTAGCCTCTTCCTCATTTTCCTTTACCAGAAAGAAATGCCCTGTCTTCAATATCCTACCTGAAGGTTTCTTTCTACCTTTATATAAACTTTCCTTTATCTCTGGTTCTTCTCTTCCTAGATTAACATTTCCTCTTTTAAGTCCTGATCTCAAACCCTTTTCTGTCAAGATTTTATTAATAGCAAAAGTATATAAGAGTGACTCTAACTTAAAGGTGTGTGCTACCATGCCCAGCTCTTTCAACATTTATTAAGCTTACTCACTTTACTACTTTTTGTGTGTTTTGTCTACATGTTTGTATGTATACCATGTGTATGCTTGATGCCCACAGGGGTCAGAAGGGGGCATTGGATCCCCTGGAATGAGAGTTACAGATGGCTGTGAACCATCATGTGAGTGTTGGGAATTGGACCCGAGTCCTCTGCGAGAGCAACTAGTGTTCTTAATCTCTTAAATCACCTGTTGAGCCCTGGGCTTATTTCTTTCTGTGGAATTTTAACTCCCCCAGCCAATACCTAATAGCAGTCCATCTTTAACTTCCTAGCTGTCATTCACCTATTAGAGTGCTGCTGCACTATCCTTGGTAGCTTGCTTTGCTTTAAGGCACTCAGCCACCCCTACCTACATGTATAACCCAATCTCCTAATTCTAAAGCCATTCTCCAATCACTCCACTTTTAACACAAATACTCCTTCCACTACCTAGTGAAGAAATATGTACTGTCCTTCTTGTTAACACTATCTCCTCTACTTACTCCTGTGCCTGTTGTATTACTCTACATCTCAATGACAGTAAGAGGCCTTTCTCAAATACACCAATGTTCTAACTTGCAGCATTTCTTGTCTTTCCCAGTAACTGGGCACTGACCAAAGCCAGACTTGGACCCAGCAGGCAAGAGCAAAGACTGTCTTAAATTTCTTTATTGCTCTGGGGTTTAATGGTACTATGATAGCACCTCCATTCCTCCTTAGGACAGTACAATGGTTTAGACATGCTTTCCTGTCTAGAGGTATATATGCTCTATAGAGGCCAGGCCCCCAGTGTGGTAGGGTTAAGGTAACAGAACCTTAAAATAAGACCTAGTAGAAGGGATTTAGGTAGAGGCTCCAAACTGAACAGAGTACTGTTGACTTGCAAGAATGGGTCAAGTCTGGTAGGGTGTATTACTCCCACAAAGTTGCTTATCATGAAGAGCGAGACAGAGAGAGCTTGAGCCATCTCCGATCTCTTGCTTCCTATGTCTTAACAAATGAACTTTTTTTTTTTTTTTTTGGTTTTTCGAGACAGGGTTTCTCTGTGTAGCCTTGGCCATCCTGGACTCACTTTGTAGACCAGGCTGGCCTCGAACTCACAGCGATCCGCCTACCTCTGCCTCCCGAGTGCTGGGATTAAAGGCGTGCGCCACCACGCCCGGCAACAAATGAACTTTTTACATGTGTTCTTAACATTTGCCACATTGTTCTCACCAAAGTGGAGCAGACTTTAGCATCATGCTTGAACCTCCAAATTGTGAACTAAAACTTTTCTTTATAAAGTACACAGCTTCACCTATTTTGTCACAGCAATGCAAAACATTAACAAAGATGAAGTGTTCCCAAACATCTCAGGACAACTACCTTAAAGATATCTTCTCCTTCATTTGCTGCATGAAACCCAGAAATATGACACAGTAAGTATTATGATGTCCAGAAGAGATGACTCAGAATACACACAACATGAGTCACCTGAATAAGGTATTAGGTGTTGGTCTTACTAAGTCATATATCCTATAGCCCCTCTGACATTCTAAGCAATGCATGCATCAATATTAATAAAGGGTTAGTTAATTCTCTTCTCTAATGTCAATCTCCTGATAGCTGTCCTGTCTCCTGTCCTATGATATATATATTTACTTAAACCTTTTGTCAAGTCAAGTCAAGATGAGATCCATCCATCCTTCCTTCCTTCCTTGACAGGGTTTCTCTGTGTAGCCCTGGCTGTCCTGGAACTCACTCTGTAGACCAGACTGATGTTGAACTCAGAGATCAGCCTACCTCTGCCTCCCGAGTGCTGGGATTAAAGGCATGTGCTACCATGCCCAGTTGACATGCACAAGTTATCCTCTGATCCTCACATGTGCACTGTGGTATGTGAATGGCTCCTCATATATACACATAAAAAATAATAAAAATAAACCAAACAGCCCTATAAAATATGTAATATCATATAGCTTTAAAAATTAGGTTCATGCCAGGCAGTAGTAGCACACACCTTGAACCCCAGCACTTAAGATGCAGAGGCAGACAGATGACTGAGTTCAAGGCCAGCCTGTTCTACAAAGTGAGGCCAGGACAGCCAAGGCTACACAGAGAAACCCTGTCTCAAAAAACAACAACAACAAAAACCCCACACAAACAAACAAACAAACAATTAGGTTCATTCAAGCTGGAGAGATGGCTCAGTTGGTTTAAAAAAAAAAAAAAAGCCTTCCATGCAACAAAGTTCTGATTCCCAGGAGGTTTGGGGGGGGGGGGAAGAAAAACAAAACAAAACAAAACAAAAAAAACCAAAAGGCCTTAGCCAGGAATGGTAGCATGAAGACTACCGCAAATTAAGAGGCCAACCAGTGAGCAGAAAACAATAAAAAATAAGTTTCCAACCAAAAGTACAGGCTAATCATTGGTGAATTCTACAAATAAAAACATTAATATAATTGGTCCTATTAGGTAACACAAGCAATCTATTCTTTTTTTTTTTTTTTTTTTTGTCTTTTTTGAGACAGGGTTTCTCTGTGTAGCCTTGGCTCTCCTGGACTCGCTTTGTAGACCAGGCTGGCCTCGAACTCACAGCGATCCACCTGCCTCTGCCTCCCGAGTGCTGGGACTAAAGGCGTGCGCCACCACGCCCGGCTTAAGCAATCTATTCTTTAAAAATAATTTATTTTATGTGCATTGGTGTTTTGTCTGCATGTATGTCTATGAGAGGGGCGTTGGATCTGGAACTGGAGCTACAGTTTTTTTGTTTTTGGTTTTTTGAGACAAGGTTTCTCTGTGTAGCCTTGGCTGTCCTAGACTCAATTTGTAGACCAGGCTGGCCTCGAACTCACAGTGATCCACCTGCCTCTGCCTCCCGAGTGCTGGGATTAAAGGCGTGCGCCACCACGCCCGGCTGGAGTTACAGTTATGAGCTGCCATGTGGGTGCTGGAAATTGAACTCAGAACCTCTGGAAGACCATCCATCTCTCCAGCCCCACATTAAGCAACCCAGAGACAATTTAAACATTATGGGAAGGTATATAGATAAATTAAATGGAAATATAACAATATTATTATTACTATCATTACTATTATTATTAATTTGATTTTGTTTTTTTGTTTGTTTTTGTTTTTTTCGTTTTTCGAGACAGGGTTTCTCTGTGTAGCCTTGGCCGTCCTGGACTCATTTTGTAGACCAGGCTGGCCTCGAACTCACAGCGATCCGCCTGCCTCTGCCTCCCAAGTGCTGGGATTAAAGGCGTGTGCCACCACACCCGGCCATTAATTTGATTTTGAGACAGGGCCTTACTATGTAGCCTTGGCTGGCCTGGAACTCACTATAAAAACCAGGCTAGCCAGAGCTCTGACTGCCTCTGCATCCAGAATGCTGGAATGAAGAATGCAACACCATATGCACCTCATTTTATATAAGGCATTTGAGAATCTTATCAACAGGGTATTCTGAACACTAGGGTCTTTGTGGATTCTAAGAGACGTGTACCAATTCTTTACAAATTCTCCAAAACATAGATTAAGCGGCAATATTTCCAACTCATTCTATGAGGTCTTATTACCCTCATACTAAAACCAAACTAGCCAGGCGGTGGTGGTAGTATATGCTGTTAATCCCAGCACTCAGGAGGCAGAGGCAGGCAGTCTCTGTTACAGTTAATTGTATCTGTTCGGGCCTAGGATGCCAATAACTGACACAGTAAGACTGAACTGTACCCACACATCTCTCTGAATTCAAGGCTGGCCTGATCTACAGAGTTCCAGGATAATCAGGGCTTTGTAGAGACCCTGTCTCAAAAACAAAAATTTCAACAAAATAGTAGCCAACCAAATCCAGCAACACTTCAAAAGGGTTATTTATACTCAGTGACCAAAGGAATCCATATGCCAAATATAAGATAGGCTTAGCATGCAAAATTAGTTAATGCTATATATCATATATTAAAAGTATAGAACTAGAACAAACCCACATGGTGAGCTTAATAGATTCTTAAAAATAAAAGCATTTGACAAGGCTGGAGAGATAACAGCCATTAAAAGTACTTACTGCTCTATCAGGAATGGAGTTCAAATCCTATCACTCACATTAGGCAGCTCACAAATACCTGAAAATCTAATTCCAAGTAATTCTACAACCCCTCCTGGACACTGGGCACCTGCACATACACACATACAAACAGACATAAATAAACAGCACTTAACAAAGCCTACAGTCCATTCACGACAAAAACAAAAACAAAAACAAAAAACTCAACCAAACTTAAGAGGAAAACCCTCATCCTGGTAAGGGCTTATCTATAAGGGATGGGGATTCAGCTCAGTGGTAGTATTCTCACAATACCAAAAACTATGTGGTCTCAAGGTTTTTTCTTACACACAAGGCAATGGACAGGAAGTCCAAGCAATTCCTTCCCTAGGTTCAATTATTTGCTAGTGCACATCACAGAATTCAGGGAAGCATTTAGTGGGTTTCACTGAACCTTCAACAGACTGAGGATCACATTTTTCAATATCCATACATCCAGCTACCATATGTTCCCTGAACTCCTGATTAATCAAATTATTGGCCACTGGTCATTAACTGATCAGCTCTACTGTCCCAAGAAGTTAAGGATGTATGCCGCAAGCCCTAACTATCTACTATACCTGTTTTTCTTGTGACAAGCCCTCATCCTAGAGACACACACAGACACACACACACACACACACACACACACACACACACACCAGTTATCACTCAGTTTTGTATTAGCATTACAAAAAGGCACTACATTGATGATTTCAAGGACTTTAATATAACAGAAGATCCGGTAATAGGGCAAATATACATTTCCTAATATCACTCATAGCAATTCCATTCATACATATATACCCAAGATATATTTCCACACAAAAAGTTGTCCATGCTGGGGATGGTCTTGTGCACTATGTATTCAGACGCTGCTTCCTGTGCTCCCAGTTCTGGCTGCAGTAGAATGTGGGCATTATCACTCCTATGAAGAACCTCCTGCCCTTTGTTTGTTCAGGTTTTTCAAGACAGGGTTGGTTTCTCTGTGGAACAGCCCTGGCTATCTAGGACTCTGTAGACCAGGCTGGACTTGAACTGACAGAGATTTGCCTGCTTCTGCCTCTCAAACTGCTGGGATTATAGGCGTGCACCATTGCACCTGAATCTTCTGTCTTAATACTTTGTAAAAATTATTCTCTGATAGTTAATAAAGAAGCTGATTAGCCAATAGCTGGGCAGGAGAGTCAGAGGGTCTCAGGAAGAGGCCAGAGAGGAAGGTTGCCATGAGGACAGAAAGATACAGCAGAAGGCCGAAGTGAGAGGTCCTGAGTTCAATTCCCAGCAATCACATGGTGGCTCACAACCATCTATAATGAGATCTGATGCCCTCTTCTGGCCTGCAGGTGTACATGAAGCATAACCCTGTATACATAATAATAAATAATTTTTAAAAATTACAGAGAAATATTCAGCTACTAAAATGATAGAATGAGTCAGAATACATCAATGACACTTTATAAAATATACACTAGGCCTAGCGGAGATAGCTCCCTGCTTAAGAGGATTTGTTATTCTTGCAGAACCAAAACCTGGATTTGGATCTCAGCACCAACATAGTGGCTCACAACTATTTGTAGCTCTAGCTCCAGAGGATCCAATACCCTTTTCTGACTTTATGGGCACAAGATATACATTCCTGAGAGGAGTTCAAGGTCATCTTCAGCTACACAGAAAGTTTGAGCTACATGAGAGTCTCAAACAGTCATGCAAGCTTTTTTTTTTAAAAAAAGAGTTATTTATGATGTACACAGTGCTCTGCCTGCATGTACACATACATGCTAGAAGAGGGCATCAGATCACATTATAGACGGTTGTGAGCCACCATGTGGTAGCTGGGAATTGAACCCAGGACCTTTGGAAGAGCAGTCAGTGCTCTTAACCTCTGAGCCATCATCTCTCCAGCCCCACAAGCTTCTTAAAGAGTTTTCTATTTAGTGTTATATTCAATTCTAGGTGTTCCTTTTTTTTTTTAAAGTATTTTTTTTTTTATGTGTACAGGCATTTTGCCTGAATGTGCATCTTTGCACTGCGTTGTGTACCTGGTGCCTGAGGAGGCCTGGAGAAGGTATAAGGCCCCCTGGAACTAGAGTTACAAAAGGCTTTTACCCGCCACACCACGGGTGCTGCTATCTGCTAAGCCATCATCTCCTCAGTCTCTCAATAATCTTTTATGATGACTTTCAAACTTAGACTCAAAAACATACCAATACCAAATAGGGCATGGCGATGCAGACCTGTAACCCTAGCATTTAGGAGGCAGAGACAGGAAGACACCTGCAAGGTCCAGAACAGACAGGGCTACATAGTAAGACCCTGTCTCTGCCCCTCAGCTCCTCAAAAGTCCGAAGAAGTAACAGTAGGAAAGCACATGCTAAGTCTGGCAACCTGAGCTCAATCCCTAGGACCTACATGAAAGAAACAGAAATTAAATTTCACAAGCCACCCTTTGAACTTCACATGTGTTCTGGCATATGCATACCCGCCCCCTCAACACACACACAGATTTAAAAAAAAAAAAAAAAGACATTGGCAGAGCTTTTTTGAAAGGGAAAAGTATTTACTGAATTTTGTAAAATCCTAACTCTTCACAAAAACTGTTTTGCTTCTTTCGAAGGTACCTCAAAATTACTTTTCCTTTTAACAGTACACTGCCTTTAGACTGGACTTCTCAACAGCCACCAAAACCTCACAATCTTTTATGTTTCTCAGTACCACCTCCTACTCTTAACAACACAGAACATAGCTCAACCAGTTGGAGGACCCCTCCAAACCATAAAAGAGGAGGGGAACATCATTATAACATTTTGACACCCACTTGGGCGCCCCCACACCCCCTAAAAAATTCTGGTTCCACAGCAAGAGGGTTGGAAAGAGGTAGAAGGTATAAAATACCAGCTTTTCAAAATTATTATTCACTTTACATCCTGGTAAAATACCAGCTTTTGATGACTACCGTCCACCCGTGGTTCAAGAGAGGGAGTAAAACAAGTCTAAAGATAAAAATCTATGGGTTAGAATTTTAGCAACTTCTCTAAGGTATTCTAATATAAAGTCTTTAGAATGAAGCCAACAAGGCAAATGGGCTTCATTAATAGGTATAATCAATCCAAGATATACCATAACCTTCTTGTCCCATTGAACTATATGTACGGATAGGTCAAGAGCTTATTTTCTGAAAAGATTATTTTAAGAGACTAGAAACTATAGTATCTTAGTAATGTTCTTACAATAATGAGACACCATGTAATACGTTGAGGGAGGAAACAAACCTAGAAAGAAAAGTATCAACGAAGCAGAAAAGGATCTGAAATAGTACTCCAGGAAGATTAGACATATTACTCAAATAAGAGTAAATTTAAGAATAGCACAACAGAAAGGCTTTAGTGCTCAAGTAGACTGCCTCTTAGAACAAAGATCATGATCTCCAGAACAGTTAGCAAAATTCTTCACACCAAACAGCCGTAAACTAAAAATGAAGTAGTTCTCTAATCACCAGCGGAGAAACAAACAGGAAAGAAAGAAAGAAAGAAAGAAAGAAAGAAAGAAAGAAAGAAAGAAAGAAAGGGAAATGCTTAGCAGAGAAATAAAAACACAGAATTCCTAGATTTGAAAACACTCAAGCAACTCAATTCATAAAGAAAACTAGAAAGAATGCCCCCAAAAGTAGAAAAACATTTTATTTCACATAGATGGAAATTAAGGAACAAGAAACTTGACAAGTCTATGAGAGAGACAGTCACTAAAAGAAAACACCATAGCCTAACCCAAACACCAGGCAGGCTAACATAATGGCTTTCTTTCTTTCCTTCTGAGAGACTGAAGGAATGATTGGGAGACTGAGGTATCAGCAGAGACCAGAAGAGGGCGCTGGATTCCCTGGAGCTGGAATTACAGGTGGTTGTGAGCTCCTTGCCATGAGTGCTGAGAACCAAACTCTGGTCCCCTGTAGGAACACATAATCCTTGCCACAGAGTCATTCCTAAGGCTTTCCTTCTGAACCTACACCCAGATGACTCTAACCACACCCAGTTCTACAGTGTGCCACTGAGGAATACGAAAGCTGTGCTTCAGTTTTATACCTCTAAGAACAGCACCTACTTTACTGTCTTCAACAGCTTTATAGGGCAATTTTTTATCAAGGTACAAGTGTCCTATCTTTCTAGGCCCCAATTTCCAAGTTGTCAAACGTGGGCGCTAAGCCAGACCAGATGAGTGAATAAGCCCCTCTCCTTGCTGAAATAGTTTATCTAGCTGCAAGATACAGATAATGCTAGAACCATTCATCAAAGCCTGGTGGGAGAATACATTTTGAGTCTGAGAACAAACCATTCAGGTTCACACTGTCATTCCAGAGCTAACCACAGGGAGGAGTGAGGGATTTGAGAAAAATCCCCAGAGGAAACAGTATTTGGCTGTTACCTGTGGCCCACCTACTAAACGGATAAACCTCCAAATCCAGACATACTAGAGCATTTCCCTAGTCCCCATACCTAGACTTCACACAAAATTTCTTAGGGACACTTAATGTCCTTCTTTCCTATTTCCATTTTACCATCAGGTCTCCCTGTTCATTGTAGTTTCACATCATTTGCTCAACACTGTTAATCCAGACGGTTCTGTTTTCCCTTTCATCCTAAGTGAATTTTTTAAAAAAGTTATCTGTGGATCGTGACGAAAAAATTGATGAGCAGACTGAAAATGGAGTAAACTAAATCTTATGCACAGGCAAATGACAACTCAGTTAAATTTTAAAGAAATCGAGTGACTTAAAAAAAAATTACCAAGCATAATTTTTTTTTTTAAAAGCAAGCCTAGTGACAGACACAGGTCTCGAAAGGCTTCAAAAAGAGTGACAATTCTCGAAGGTCAAGCGGAGCCTCTGAAAATTAACACGACACACCTAAGGCTAAAAGCAACTAAGGGTTAAGAATGGGAAACTAATTATTTGCCCGGGCTCCCTTTTCCCCATCAAGTTTCTAGCCCCAAAAGGCCTGCCACATGACATTATTTGAAGAATAAAAACTAACCAGCCATTCAAATCTATTCCGCCAATAAGCGAACAAATATCGAGTCCTCCCTCTTCCCTCTGACAACTACACCCCACGCCGCCTGTAAGCCTGGAGGGCTGGGCTGGCACCAGAGGATGGCGCGAAGGCACGGAGAGACGGCGGCCAGTGGGCGGAAGGTGCCTCTCCCCACATGGCAGGGCTCCCGCCGCCACTGGCCATCGGGCCGCCGTCCCCAAGCTCCAGCTGCTCCCTCTCCACCCAGATCCCGCGCTCGCCGCCGCCTCCTGCACCGTGGCCGCAGGCTCCCGTCAGGGACCCTTGCCTGAGGAGAACCCCATCCCCCCGCCCCCACCGCTCCCTTTCTCTGTCAGGTTCTAGCCATGCAGAGGCCAGCTTCTGGGGCCCTGTCGTCTCACCTCCATGGAGACGCGCCAGCCTTGCATGGCGGAGAAGCCGTAGGGCAACGGGAGGCGCGGGGCGCCAACCCCGTCCCCGGAACACTTCACCGTGTTGGGCTGAGAGAGGTAGGCACCCATGGCGGCGGCTGGCCGGCGGTCTCTGGAGCAGGCGAGCGGGACGCGACCCTCGCCGGCGCCGGAGCCGGGGCCCCGGGGGCGCGCGTGGCACGGAGCGGGCCCGGCGGCGCAGCCGACGCAAGGTGCCGGCGAAAGGCGCGAGGCCGGCCAGGAGGCGGTAACGGGACGGGAGCGGGGAGAGAGCGGAAGCGGAAACCACGCTGCTCCAGACCCCGCCCTGCTGGTGCGGTGAGCCCTGCTGCGGGCGGTCATTTCCTTAGCAACTCGCCCCGCCCTCGGGGACAACGGCCCGCCCAACTGCCGCTCCCGCGAGACTGATCGCCACGCCCACCAACCGCCGGGGCCGGAGGGAGCGGCGGGGTCGTGCAGCCATCTCCATGCTGACCCTGCCTTACTCCGAGTCTCTCGCCTCAGCATTTTTTTTTTTGGCCTGAAATCTCTTTTGTGTGGGACCCGGAGCGTCCAGTCGTGTCCTGCGGTGTTGTCAGCCCTGTCCCTCTCTCCCTCCACACACCCTCAGATTCAGACAATTAAAGTTGACTATCGTTCTGCGCTTCCGCGGTATTTGGCCGGGCTCTGTGAGGCCTGTACTGACAAAGGAAAACGGATACCTAGGTCTGTGAAATTTTTCGAATTAATACAGGGTAGAAACGCCTGGTGCAGTTGGCTGGGTGAGACGGGAGCAAAGAGGCGGGTACGAGCCCCTTCTCGCCAGTTGTAGGTGCCTGAGGACGGCGTTGAACTGCGGGAGAAGGGCGTACGGTGACAAGGCTGGAGGACTGAGGACAGTAAACTATGTTGGGAAGGGCTTATTGAGGGAGCTGGGTGGCCTCTAGCGATGACCACAAGCATCAGGATGGGTACTGTGGATGTCATTGTCGGGCTGGTGCAGGCGGTTTTGGTGATGGTTGGGCTGATTCTGTGGGTGCTGTAACCTGAACGCTATGGCATGGGACTGGGGTGGGAATGGAAGGACAATCCAGCAGATTCTTTTTATTATATAGACTGGATGTAAGGGAAAGGAGAAATTTCTCCAAAGTACAAAAAAATCAACTCATTGAAAAGAGAACGGGAGGGGGGACTGGAGAGACGGCTAAGTGAACGCTGGCTGCTCTTCCACGTGAGCTGGTTTCAATTCCAGGATCCACATGGCAGTCTTTAACTCCAGCTCCAGAGGGTTAGACGCCCTCTTCTGGCACCAGACATGCAAGTGTAACACAAACATGCATGCCGGCAAAACACACACATACATAAATTTTAGGTTAAAAGCCCAGTATTAGGGCTGGAGAGATGACTCAGTGGTTAAGAACACTGACTGTTCTTCCAAATGTCCTGAGTTCAATTCCCAGCAAGCACATGGTGGGTCACAACCATCTATAATGAGATCTGGTGCCCTCTTCTGGACTGCAGGTGTACATGCAGGCAGAACACTGTATACATTTTTTTTTTTTTAAAGCCCAGCATTATACTTCAAATACTTGAGAGGCTGAGGCAAGAAGATCAAATATTCCAGGTTTCAGGCCAACCTGGGCTACAGAGTGCAATCCTCTCTCAAATAAGGGAATCCCAGAATTATATGGCTCCTCAGTCTAAACACCTTAATTATCAGAAATCACTAAAGTTGGCCCTCTCCACAGCCCTTTTCTCCAGTGGGTTCTAGAATGTCTTCATTTCGCTAATGACTCAGTGGCTCAGCATTTAGCCTTTTTGTGCTCCGGAAGCCACGCTTTCTCTTCCGCCAGAACTACTTCCGGTTCCCTGATAACCCTTTGCATTAGTTTGAATCCCCATTTGTCTTTCCTGACCCCATTGTCCCTAGCATACAGTGTGCGCTAAATGATATTTAAGTGTTGAGTTCATAATCGCACCGAAGCTTTGACTTCAGATGACAAAATTAGATGGTTCCATCAACAGAAAATGATTTGGTTTGGCTAAGTGCACTAGTTGGGAAGAAATTGTCCTATGTAAGGTGATAGTTGCATATAAAAATAAGGAACATTCTGGGTTGGGGTGAGGCCTTGAGGGTGGACTTGAATGAGGCCTGCAGGTTGTCATGAGCCTCAATGAGCTCGCTGAAAAGGTGGTACTGGGGGAGCATTTCTTGGGTTTGGTTTGGTTTCCTAAAACAGGACACTGAAGACAGCAGTGTGACTTATAGTCCTAGCACTTGGAAGGTGCGACCGGATCAGGAGCTCAAGGTCATCCTTGGCTACATAGCAAGTCTTCCCTGGCCTACATGAGACCTTGTATAAAAATAAGAAACACAGAAAGATACAAGACTTCTGAAAGGGGCATGGGTTTTAACATGTATATCATGTACTATCTGTGATTTCTTCAACAGGTTCTTCAAGATTTTTTGTTTGTTTTGCTTTTTGAGACAGGATTTCTCTGTGTAGCCTTGGCTGTCCTGAACTCATAGAGACCCGCCTGCCTTGGCCTCCCAAGTGCTAGCATTAAAGGTGTGTGCCACTACGCCCAGCTTTTTTACAATTTTTTTGAGACAGGGTTTCTCTGTGTAACCTTTGGTTGTCCTGGACTTGCTTTTTGTAGACCAAGCTGGCCTCGAACTCATAGCGATCTGGTTGTTTTGGTTTTTCTTTTTGTTTGTTTGTTTGTTTCGAGATAGGGTTTCTCTGTGTAGCCTTGGCTGTCCTGGACTCACTTTGTAGACCAGGCTGCCCTTGAACTCACAGTGATCCGCCTGCCTCTGCCTCCTGAGTGCTGGGATTAAAGGCATGCGCCACCACCTGGGCCTTGTTTTGGTTTTTCAAGACAGGGTTTTGTGGAGGAATATCTTGAATGGATGTAACAACTGTCAATAAAGTGCGGTTTAGCCAATAAGCTGGGCAGAAGGACAGGAAGGGGAAGGCGGGACTTCCTGGAGAGGGGGTGGAGCAAGATTTGACAGTTGAGAAGGGGAAGAGGGTTTACAGTTGAGGAGGATGGTGGGGGAGTGTGAGTGTTAGAAATGGCCTGAGGATCACCATAGTGGCAAGTACTTGGGGTACATGTGTGATATGAGGTTTAGAGTAGTTTTAGGAATAGATTTGTATCAGTTTAGATTCTGCCCAGAGTAGTGCTGGCAGCTTTAAGGTACGCTTCAGACTTTGTCATTTATTAGCCATTTTAGGTTGAACCAATACATTTCACTCTAACAAACTGGTGCCCAACAGTATTTAGTGTATCCACACCCTTGAAAAGGGATACTTTGTTATGGTTTGGTGGGGAGAATAGATTGCTATGGTTTCTCTCCAAGACTCTATGGCACAAGGATCCTTTTTGGCCTTTTCTTGCCTTTTGTTGTTCAGGAAGAAAAGCAGAAAGCTGAGACATGCCAGGCTGTTACCAACAATGAGAAGGGAAAAAGGAACTAAGTTCTTTTCCATAGAATTAATAGCAGCTGGAATTCAGAACTTATTAGCTGCAAGGTGTTTGTCAGCTCTCTCTGGAAAGGGTCCACCTATGCGAATTAACAATAACTAAATTCAGCAGGGCGTGATGGCGCACGCCTTTAATCCCAGCACTTTGGAGGCAGAGGCAGGCATATTGCTGTGAGTTTGAGGCCAGCCTGGTCTACAAAGGGAGTCCAGGACAGCCAAGGCTACACAGAGAAACCCTGTCTCAAAAACAAAACAAAACAAAACAATAACTAAATTCAAAAGAACGGTGGACAGGGCTTCGATTACTGAAGTCTAACTTGGCACAACTGACCCAAGACTTAGAATTTTTTTGTTAACTTTTGAATATTACTTGAAATTTTTGTAGATTTTGACAGGAATTGAGGTGAAATATTTGTGCAGGACGGTGGTGGCACACACCCTTACTCTTAACACAGTGGAGAAAAAGGCAGGTGGATCTCTGTGAGTTCTGGACCTGCCTGGTCTCCACAGGGTGTGACCCCTTGATGATAAATTACTTGTAAAAACAGCCTAGGATTTAAACAGACATGCAAATGCAGAGTTAAAGTGTCAGTGCTCTGCAGCCAGCTTATCCCTCTAATTGTGAGCTACTTTCACAGTGGACAGATGCAAAAGACACCAAGGACTTACAGCTGACAAAGTACATGTCAGCCTAGTTAGATCCCCAAAACTCAAAGGCTAAAATTCATATACTTAAAAGGATAACCTTGGACTGGAGAGATGGCTCAGAGGTTAAGAACACTGACTGCTCTCCCAGAGGTCCTGAGTTCAATTCCCAGCAACCACATGGTGGCTCACAACCATCTATAATGTGATCTGATGCCCTCTTCTGACCTGCAGGTGTACATGCAGGCAAAGCACTGTATACACAATAATAAATAAATAAATCTTAAAAAAAAAAAAAAAGGGTAACCTTAATGCCTTCTCCTTTGCTCAAGGCAACTGCTTGTCTCTAAAACAGGATACAGGGGCTGGAGAGTTGGCTCAGTGGTTAAGAGCACCGTCTGCTCTTCCAAAGGTCCCGGTTTCAATTCCCAGCACCCACATGGCAGCTCACAACTGTCTGTAACTCTATGATCTGACACCCTCACACCAATGCACATAAATTAAAAAAAAATTAAATAAATTAAAAAAAAAACAGGATACATTTTCTTGGTAGGCAGGTAGCGGCCTGTCCACAGAGCCTAGAGAGGGACATCTAGAACTATACAATCTTGTTTTACTTTCAATTAAATAATGATTGCATGTTCTTTGGTAATGGTAATATTATACTTCCTCTTTGAAAGAGGTCAAAATAAAACAGACCTGGGTGAAAAGGAGACTGCTAACTTAAGTCAGCCTATATGTACATGAATTCAAACTACAGTACTAGCTTTGATTGTTCTGTGCATACTGCACACCTTAGGCACTTTATAGTTTTAGAACTGTAAAATGCTTGTGAGAAATTATATAATTTCAGAACAAAGTACCAGACACTGATGCTGGATCAGACCTGACAGGATTCATCCTCTAGCATGCTGAGATGCTGACATCCTGCATTCTTTGTGTTCCATCCACAAGTGCTTCGGTTGCTGTTATCAGAACAGAATATCTCCCAGGACAGCTTTGAAGAAAGCTCTTGATTCCAATTGGCCCAGCATTTCAGACCGTCCCACACAGGACTTTTATTAAACCTGAATTTCTCAATATTTAGAGACTGGACCACAAATGCTATCTCTAGCTTGTTTAATCATTTTCTTAGTTTTATTTGGGCCCCTGCATAGGTATGATTTGTCCCATCAGCCTGAAGAAGCCTTAAAAAGAGAATGCCATCCCATTTCCCTTAAAGGGAGGTTGGGTAAGGTTTTGGGCTATGGATGTTTATCTTCATTGGGAATTGGTTGTGTTACTATTGCTTTTCAGAGAGAGAACGAGGTTGGACTCAGGGGTTTTTCTCTGAGAATATAGAAGTATACAGGAAGGATAAAACAAAAGGTGGATCATTGAATCCACTCTTCAATGTAAGGCCTTAGTTGTTACTCACAAGGCTATATTTAATTCATTGGTATAGAATATTAGATATTGATGTAAAATAAGTTCATTTTTAATTCATTGTACTATTCAATTTTATCACAAGACTATACATCCTAGGTTTAATAGATAAGGTAAAATATTTAGATAAGGTCTTCAAAAACCTCAGAGACCTACAGAATATGACATTTAAGGAAGTTTTATTTGTTTTGAGGAGTCTTTGAAAATGAGACAGGTTGACTCCTGGCAACACCCCAGCTGCCTCAAAGAAGGTAATGAGCACTGAGGAACCTCCTTATGGAGATGGCTTCAGGTGTGGCAAACCAGCCACTGGGCAAAAATGTCATTGATTTCTGCCACAGACAGAATTCTGCCTGAAATGGGCAAGCTTAGAAGCAGGTAGAGTTGATGGCCAAACTCTGCCAAGACAGGGTAGGCAAGTCCTCAATAGTCCCTGCTTCACAAATATGTCTGTCAGATATATTGGGCCAGAAGGCTGAAGATGATGCTCCAAAGTGTTAGAAAGCTTTGGGTGACTGTTCAGGCAGTGAGGTGTCTGTCATTTTTTTCATTTTGAAAACTGCTAACCTGCACTTCCTATTTACTCAGCTAATTAATTTTATTCCTTCTCAAGTCTCTGATAGGGTTGATGACAGCAAAGCATTATGAGTATAACAAGAATACAACGATTGCTTTGTGGTTCTTGTGTGTGTATATTGTATATTGATCTAATAACATAAATGTGTAGGTAAAAGGTTTTTTTTTTTAATTAGACTAAAAAGGGGAATTGTGGAGGAATGTCTTGAATGGATGTAACAACTGTCAATAAAGCGCTGTTTAGCCAATAAGCTGGGCAGAAGGACAGGAAGGGGAAGGCGGGACTTCCTGGAGAGGGGGTGGAGCAAGGTTTGACAGTTGAGCGGGGGTGAAAGGTTGACTCAGGGAGGGACACTTCAGGGACAAGATACTGGCAGAGTCCTTCCATAAGATGCACAGAGTCTTGGCAAACATAAAACTGGACATGGAATGAGTGCACTAGGAAGATGGAGGCAGGACCACAGGTTCAAGGTCCTCCTCCGATACCTCTAACAGGTCCATTCTGAGATTCTGTCTCAGTAAAGCGCTTGCCCCACAAGCATTAGGACCAAATGCAGATATGAAGAATCTATATAAAGAAAAGCCAGATGCAACGATGAGATGCATGGCAGGAGAGGAGGTGGAGAAGGGCAGATCCCTGGAGGCTTGCTGCCTGGCCTAGTCTCCCTGGTGCCTGAAGAATGACACAATAGATGTCCCTGACCTCCATATGCATAAATATGTACACACAGAGAAAGACAGAGACAGAAAGATGGACACTGAAAGGCCGAGACCAGAGACAGATAGATTTTAAAGCTAAGAAGGAATACAAAACTTTTGAAGTTATTGGAAGAACTAGGGAAGAGTCTGTATCTGAGGCCCTGGACAATCTAGATTCTTCTTTGTTCTCTTGTTCTATCTATGTATCACACACACACACACACACACACACATATATGTACAGTTTCAATGTGTATGCATGTATGTATATGTTTGAAGTTTCTGTGTATTATGGTGTTTTGGGAACTTCAAAGCCTTTCAATTGAGATAGCCCCACCAGGCGCTAGCCAGTCCTTACAGATAGTAAAAGAACTCAGGCAACAGCATGCCCTTTAATATACAAATTGACCAATCCGGGGCTGAACCTCCTCTATCAGTTCCTTACAGGGTGGTAGGCACTATCCTCTTCCCTTGTCCTCAGCATGAAGGGACCACTCCTAGAGCGTAGCCTACAGGCTCTGCCTGCCTTGTGTTTCCCTTGGAATGCCACTAAAGCTTTGGGTCTATGCTTTGCGTTTCTCCTGTTCTCTCACCTGACCCAAACGGGTGCTTTCTTGCTCCATGAGACTGTAAGACCTGAAGGACTGCTTCCCCAGAACCTAGGGATACAGCCACCTTTCTTCCAGCTTTTCGTTTGCACATCTTATCTAACCCTTGCTGTAGGACCTTCTGCATATCTGAGACTGGCCTTAAAAAGCTGATCCTCTTTCCTCCAAAGTACTGGGGTGACAAGTGTGCACCACCACATTTGGCAAAGACTTTGTTTCACATGCTTTATCTTGGTTTCCTCTGTACCTGGCTACCAACCTAAAAACACAGGACAGGGGGCTGGAGAGATGGCTCAGTGGTTAAGAGCACCATGTGCTCTTCCAGAGGTCCTGAGTTCAATTCCTAGCAACCACATGGTGGCTCACAACCATCTATAATGTGACCTGATGCCCTCTTCTGGGTGCAGGCCTACATGTAGACAGAGTACTGTATATATAGTGAATAAATAATTTAAACACACACACACACACAGATCCCAAAGTGAAACTATTTGTTGTTTTGTTTGATGGTTTGTTTTAGTTTTTCAAGACAGGGTTTCTTTGTGTAGCCTTGGCTGTCCTAGACTTACTTTGTAGACCAGGCTGGCCTCAAATTCACAGAGATCCTCCTGCCTCTACCCTCCAGGTGCTGGGATTATAGGCATCACTGTGGCTGGCTTCTTGATTTGTTTTTGTGTGTGTGGGTTTTGTTTCTTCTTTTCTTTTTCTTTCTTTCTTCCTTCTTCTCCTTCTTCTTTTTCCTCTTCCTCCTTCTTCATCCTCCTCTCCCTATTCCTTCTTCTGTTTTCCTTCCTTCTCCCTCTCCCTCTCCTCCTTTTGAGACAGATTTTCTCTGTGTAGTCCTGGCTGTCCTGAAACTCACTATGTAAACCAGACTAGGCTCAAGCTCAACGATACATCTGGGCTACATGACAAGACTATGTCTCAAAATCCAAAACAGGTGATGTGTGGTGGCATACACTTTTAATCCTAGCACTCAGGACGTAGATAGGCAGAGGAGTTGCCTGGGACTACAAAGTCGCCATCAGTCTTCCCAGTAATTGTGCTGCATATGCCTGCTAGTGATATTGATCATGAATATGATGAGATACCATGGCATCCAATAGAAATGTTAGATCTAAAATGTTTTAAAGAGTCGATTGTGTTATATGGAATGCCTTCCCCATTCGTTAAACAAATATTAATTGGGCTAATCAAAATAGACTCATTCCCTAAGATTGTAAGGGATTGATGTCAGCTGTGCTAGAAGCTAGTCAGCAATTACAGTGGTTATCATGGTGAAGGGAAAAACCATGAAAACACAACAACAACATATAGCAAGGAGGATGATAAATGTTGTTAAAGATCAATTGTTTGGTGAAGGGCCGTATGCTGACCTACAAGAACAAATATGATCTGATGATGTGGTCATAAAACAATGTCTCATAGCAGCTTTAAGAGCTTGGGATATAGTCGAGCAGCCCAGGAAAAGATCCACTTCACTTACTAAGATAACACAAAGCTCAGGAGAAGCCTTCACAGACTTCTCAGAGAGATTGGCTTCAGCTGTAAATAAAGCTGTATCAAACCCTGATGCCAGACGAGTGTTGGTAAAGACCTTGTCATCTGCAAATGTAAATACTGAGTGTAAGAGAGTAATTAGACCATTAAAGGCATAAGCAGCACCAGTAGATGAATGGACAAGAGACAGCTGATACTGGCTCTCAGGAGTACCATGCTAGTATCATAGAACAAGCCATAACTAGGTCTCAGATATCAAAATACCTGCTACTTTAATTGTGGTGAGTTTGGCCATTGACAAAGAAATGATAAGGTTAAAAACTTCAGAGCTCAAAATGGTAAGTGTGTTAAATCTGGGAAATACCGCACTTTCACTCATAGACACTAACAGTTTCTGGCTGCAATGGAATGTCCAGGCTACCTACCTGGAGTTTGCATAGGCTGTGGTAAAGGGGATCATTTGACTAGTGACTGCAGGTCCAAAAGGGACACACACAAGGTAACTTCTTGACTCTTGCCCCACACCCCACAGCAAAAAAAAAACAAACAAACAAAAAAACAGCAAAAAAAAAAAAAAACCAAGCCATTTTCCTTTGGCAGGGAAACTGAAACTAAATATTGCTGATCTCCTGCACACTACTGATGGCAATGAGGGTTTTGGCCACAGATAACCCCTCTTACATTATCCCCGAAAGGTGAATGTTACAAAATAACCACTGAAGATTATGGTCCTTTATCTTCAGGGACAGTAGGGATGATCATGGGAAGAAGTGGATTAGCTTCTTAAGGATTATTGCACATCCCGGTATTATAGATGGGGATTATAAGGAAGAAATTAAAACTATGGCATATGTAAAAAAGGAGATGCAAATTTAATGTAAGGAACAGAATTGCTCAGCTATTACCATTTCCCTACTCCAGAAGAAAGAACAGGGGCATTTATGAGTACTGAAAAATATGTGTTCTAGCAATCAATGGTTAATGATCAGAGACCCAAATCATTATACTATACGAATATGCTGACATCAGAACGGAAACCTGCAATAGTTTTGAGATGGGGACGATGTGGTTTCGTTTATTTATCTACAGGGCGTGAAAAAAACATGGCTACCAACAAAACTTATAAAGATTAGATTTGACTAGAGAAGACCTCTTCCTAGCTAAAATATGAATGTCTTCACATAGCAAATGAATATTATTGTCTACCTGGTCTCTTTGCCGTGCCATCCTTTCAGATAGCATGGATGGAGATTTATACTACAGGCCAAATGGACTTATAAAGTTGATAGATGGCTTTCACCTGCTCAGTCATAGAGCAGAAAGTCACCTTTAGCTGATTTGTACACCTTGCATATTACACACACACACACACACACACACACACACACACACACACACACGTTAATACAGAAATATACCTATAAAATTACTGAGTTCAATTCCCAGCAACCACATGGTGGCTCACAACCATCTATAGTGAGATCTGGTGCCCTCTTCTGGCATGCAGGTGTACACTGTATACACAATAAATAAATAAATCTTTAAAAAAAAAAAAAGAAAGAAAAAAGACGAGATAACAATGAAGACAAAGCAAGTAGCTCAGGTGATTCAGCCTCACAGACTGACTGAGTTACTGTTTTCTCAAGAATTTGCATCCAGGTCAACTTCAAAAGGACTATCCCAGATGATCAATCCCACAGAGATCGGACAGAAAAAGATACACCTAGCTCTTCCAACCCTTGTCCAATATCCCAATTTTCTTAGGGTGCCCAAAAGATTTCTTTGCCCCCAGACAGCAAGAAGTAATTTTAAGCACAAGACAGCCTCATTCCCAAGAGGTGGGTGGGTGTTGTTGGTCATTTGGTGGATTATGGATGTTTGTTGGCATCTGGGGGGGTGGTGATTACACATTGCTACTGGTCATGGTCAGAGAGGAACAAAGTAAAGGTTAAAGTCAAGCATCTCTTTCTTCCCTCTATCCTTCTTTTTCCTCTCCTATCTAGTATTAGGGGAAACAGGGGGAAAGGGGATGATAAAAGAAAAATGGGGGAGATTTAGGATGAAAGGTTATTTATTGAATCTAATAGTCTACCACCTGCCTGTCAGGTGTAATCCTAATAGGTCTGCCTTTATATGTAGGAAGTGTAGACCAAGCAGCTTCCAGAATTATAGAAATGACAGAGACACCTGACTGCCTGGACAGTCACCAAAGGTTTTTCTGTATCGTTGGGGCATCCAATATTCAGACTACCAGCCCAGAGTATGTGACAGACTTTTCTGTGAAGCAGGAATTTTGAAGGACTAGCCTACTTAGTCTCTGCAATGTTGGTCAGTCAATTTCCCAGTGTCCTGCTTGTCAACAGTTTGGACAGTCTAAGGACAATTTTTTTGTCCGGTGGCTTTCTTGCCACAATTTGTTTCTTGATGCCCATCATCTTCTTTGAAGTAGATTAGGGATTCTGCCTGGAGCAGATGTGTCTGTCAGAAAAGCCTTTTATTATTACAACATCTTTAAATTCCATACTCTATAGATCTCTGAAGTGTTTGAAGACCACTTATCTATCTCAGAATATCTAAATAGACAAACATTGCTTATTTCTAGCTATGTACTATCTGCTTAACCTTGAGAACATACATGAGATTAAATAAAGCTTATTTCTATAATTAACTAAACTAGTATCTAATAAGACTACAATTAAGATTATTTATTGGTAGCCAGGCGTGGTAGCACATGCCTTTAATCCCAGCACTCAGGAGGCAGAGGCAGGGGGATTTCTGTGAGTTCAAGGCCAGCCTGGTCTACAGAGCAGTTCCAGGACAGCCAGAGCTGTTACACAGAGAAATCCTGTCTCTGGTGGTGGGGGGAGGGGAGAGAATTACATCTGACTTCTCAATGGACACTCTAAAAGCCAGAGGGACCTGGACAGATGGGCTGCAGACTCTAAGAGACCACAGATGGCAGCCTAGACTACTATACCCAGTGTTGGCTTTGAATTTTTCCAAACCTACTTTATTTGGGGTTCTTTAATGTCTATACCTCCCTTACAACCCACCTACCCTGGATAAGAGAGAAAAGAGGTTAATGGGGATAAGAGAATTAGACCTTGTTAGACTCAGTTCCCTGGGCGGATTCTGCTCTTCATCTTCACAATTCCAGAGGACTCCTTAAACAGCAAACCAGCAACTCAGCAAAAGTAACCACAACCGCAGCAGCTGGAACCCGGAGCAGCAGCCAAACCCAGAACCTTGAAGCATTCTCTGGAGCATCTTGAAGTGGATCGACAAACCGCCAAACGATGGGAAGCAATGCCAAAACCAAAAACCCAAGTCTGGTTTGACGCTCAGAGTCTGCACTAGGATGTTTATCAGTTGGCAAAGACCATGCCACTGCAAGAGGCAGTTCCTCTTTTAGTGGATAAGCATCATGCGTTCTTTCACAAGTTTGTTTCCATTGGACAAACACCACACGCCCTCACACAAATCTGTTTCACATCCCACACTTGGGAACGAAACTAAAACGTGTTTACATCCACTACAACCCAGCAAAACTTTCAATTAGTATAGATGGAGAAAATAAGCTAGTCCATGATAAAATCAAAATTGAACAACATTTATCTCCAAATCCAGCCCTTCAGAAAGTGCTAGAAGGAAAGCTCCAACCTAAGAAGGTTAAATACATCCATGAAAACAAAGGATGTATCTCACACTACCAAAATCAAAAGAAGGTAAGCACACATACATGGTCACACACGCCACCACCAAAACAACAAAATAACAGGAATCAACAAACACCACTCATTGATATCTCTCAACATCAATGGTCTCAACTTCCCAATAAAAAGACACAGACTAACAGAATGGAAGAAAGAAAAACAACAACAACCAAGGATCCATCCTTTTGCTGCATGCATGCAGGGAACACACCTCAACATCAAGGATAAACATTACCTCAGGGGACAGGATTGGAAAAAGATATTCCAAACAAATGGACGTAATAAGCCACTTTAATATCCAACAAAATAGACTTCAATCCAAAACTAATCAAAAGAGATGGGGAAGGATACTACATGCTCATCAAAGGAAAAATCCACCAAGATCACATTTCAGTTTTTAAAAAATATTTATTTATTATATATAAAGTGTTATGCCTGCACACCAGAACAGCACACCAGAATAGGACACCAGAATATTCATGCCCCAAACACAAGGCTATCAATGCTACTACAGCTTAAATCACACATTGACCACACACACACACTGATAGTAAGAGACTTCACTACCCCAATCTCACAAATGGACAGGTCATCCAGACAAAATCTAGACAGAGAAATCCTGGAGCTAACAGGTGTACTAAACCAAACTAACTAACAGGCGAAGCGAGAATATGCAAATTAAGAAAATCAGAAATAAAAAGGGGGACATAACAGACACCAAGGAAATCCAGAGACTCATAGATTTCCCACAACATTGGAAAATATAAAAGAAATGGATAATTTTCTCAAGGAGTACCACTTACCAAAGTTAAATAAAAATTGGATAAATAATTTAAATAGTGAAATAGAAGTAGGCATTAAAAAGACTACCAACCAAGAAAAGCCTCATGGCTTGATTTTTGTTGTTGTTGTTGTTTGTTTTTTTGTTTTTTGTGTTTTGGGGGTGTGTGTGCGCATGCGCACATGTTTGTTTGTTTTGGTTTGTTTTTGTTTTTATTTTTTCCAAGACAGGGTTTCTCTGTGTAATAGCTCTGGGTGTCCTGGAACTCACTCTGTAGTCCAGGCTGGCCTCAAACTCACAGAGATCCACTTGCCTCTGCCTTCCAAGTGCTGGGATTAAAAGCGTGCGCCACCACCGCCTGGCTTGGCTAGATGCTTTTATCTAGTGCAGAATCCAAACATACTTTCCAAAAAGAGCTAACACTAATACTCCTCAAATTATTCCACAGAACAGAAACAGAAGAAACATTGCCTGACTCCTTTTACGAAATCATAGTTACCTTAATGCCCAAACCACATAAAGACTCAACAAAGAAAGAGAATTAACACCACTTTCCTTTATGAACATAGATGCTAAAATACTGAGTAAAATACCTGGAAACCAAATTCAAGATCTCATCGAAGAGATCACCCACCATGACCAATGAGGCTTCATCCCAGAGATTCAGGGATGATTTAATATATGAAAACCAGTAAAATAATCCACCACATACATGAGCAAAGAGAGAGAGAGAGAGAGAGAGAGAGAGAGAGAGAGAGAGAGAGAGAGAGAGAGAGAGAGAGAATATCCTGCAGAGATCAGGGATATAAGAGACATACCTCAGCACAGTAAAAGTGATTTACAGCAAGTCCATAGCCAACATCAAATAAATGGAGAGACACTCAAAGGAACTCCACTAAAATCAGGGACAAGACAAGTTGTCCACACTCTCATCTGTTCAATATTGTAGTACTTGAGGCTTTATATAGAGCACCAAGAAAAATGAAGGCGATCAAGAAGATACAAATTGGTAAGGAAGAAGTCAAAGTATCCTATTTGCAGGTGATATAATAGTGTATAAAAGTGACCCTAAAAATTCCACCAGAGAACTCTTACAGTAGATAAAACAATTTCAGCCAAGTAGCTGGATACTGTTGAGGCCTGCTTTAACTTTTTTTTTTCTCACAACTATAGTCCCCCTGTTGAGACCTACTTTAGTTTTTAGCATAACTGTAGCTCCTCTGTTAATACTTGCTTTTATCTTTAGCATAACTGAAGCCATTTTGTCTTAAATCTCCATTTTAAGTTCTCAGGCTCTGTCTGCCTGACACAAAAATACCGTGGTGGCACATGCCTTTAATCCAGCACAAGTGGGTTGCTGTGAGTTCGAGGCCAGCCTGGCCTACCAAGTGAGCCCAGCACAGCCAGGGTTACAAAGAGAAACCCTGTGTAATAATAAATAAATAAATAATAATAAACAGCCTTATACTTACTGCTTAGAATAAAACAATAGATGATACATGCATGTTCTGCTTGAAT
The DNA here is from genome assembly GCF_964271855.1 of Acomys minous. Taxonomy (NCBI): domain Eukaryota; kingdom Metazoa; phylum Chordata; class Mammalia; order Rodentia; family Muridae; genus Acomys; species Acomys minous. The sequence continues at coordinate 102,021,200 of NC_140489.1, read as the reverse complement.
TAAAGATAAATGTATGTTCTGTTAAACTGCAATTCCCTGCTATGCTCCTTTCTCTGGGAATGGTGGGGAACTGGAAAGTCCCCCAAAGTTCTCCTCTCCTAAATCCCTGCCAATCAGCTTAAAATGCATTGTCCAGCTATGTAGGCACAATGTACCTGGAGTAGAATAGACTCTTCCTGCTCGGTTATGGTCTTTTTTCCCTTAAAAAACTCATTCTGAGAACAGCTCAGGGTCACAGTCTTGATTCCCAAATCCAGACTGTATCCCTGACTGTTCAGACTTTGCTCAGTGTTCTATAAACTTCCATCTTATCTGAGTCTGGTGTCCGAGTGGTCAGTGTGTAGCTATTCCTGAACCCCAACAGATGCAAGATTAACCTAAAAAATCAGCCGGGCGGTGGTGGCGCACGCCTTTAATCCCAGCACTCGGAAGGCTGAGGCAGGTGGATTGCTCTGAGTTCAAGGCCAGCCTGGTCTACAAAGTGAGTCCAGGACGGCCAAGGCTACACAGAGAAACCCTGTCTTGAAAAACAAAACAAAACAAAACATCATTAGTCCTCCTTTATACAAATGACAAATGGACTAAGAATGAAATTGGGGGGGGGGGGAATCTTTCACAATAGCTTCAAATAACATAAAATATCTTGGTGTAACTCTAACCAACCAAGTGAGAGACTTGTATGATAAAAAACTTCAAGTCTTTGAAGGAAAAAATTGAAGAAGATACCAGAAGATGGACAGATCTCCCAGGCTCATGGTGGATCAGTGGGATCAACATAGTAAAACGATCATCCTTCCAAAAGCCATCTACAGATTCAAGGAAATACCCATCAAAATTCCAACACATTTTCTTAATTTTTAAATTTTGTTTTTGGCCGGGCGTGGTGGCGCACGCCTTTAATCCCAGCACTCGGGAGGCAGAGGCAGGTGGATCTCTGTGAGTTCGAGGCCAGCCTGGTCTACAAAGTGAGTCCAGGACAGCCAAGGCTACACAGAGAAACCCTGTCTCGAAAAAAACAAAAAAAAATTTTTTTTTGTTTTTTGCTTTTGTTTTTTTTTTGGGGGGATAAGGCTTTTCTGTGTAACAGAGCCCTGGCTATTCTGGACTTGATTTGTAGAGCAGGCTGGCCTTGAACTCACAGAGATCCACCTATCTCTGTCTCCCTGAGTGCTGGGATTAAAGGCTTGCTATACCACATCCAGCTCCAACATAATTCTTTACAGATCTTGAAAAATTTCAACTTCATTTGGAAAAGGGGGGAAAAAAATCCAGGGTAGCTAAAACAATCCTGAACAAAAAAGAGCTACTGGAAGCCTCATCATTCCCAATTTCAAGTTGTACTACAGAGCTGGAGTAATAATTTTTTGAAAACTCATGGTATTCACATAAAAACAAACATTTGTTGAGACCTGCTTCAGCCTTTAATATAGCATAATTGTAGCCATTTTGTTTTTTTTTTAGTCTCCATCTGATTATAAGGTGAAATTAAGTTCAAGTTTTCAGGCTCTGCCTTGCAATGATTATATCTCTATGGTTTTATTCATCAAGCTTTGTTACCTGGATACTCTGTAATGTCCCTCAACTGCCGAACCAATCAAATTAAAGGTCAGTTGGAAATGCTTTGTCTAGTTAGTCAAAATGATGCTAAATGTACTGTTGCTTCCTATACCTGGTTGCAATTTTGTTAGCTGGTTATTACCTGGTTATAGTTTTGTTGGTTGCTACCTGGTTATAGTTTTGTTACTTGGATACAGTTTTTCTTATAAAAATCCATGTCACCATCCGATTCCTGAATTTGGATCCTGGCCCTGACTGGCCAGGTTTTGTTCAACATTCAAATAAACTTCCATCAAAGTCTGGTGTTTGAGTGGTCAGCGTGTAGCTATTCTTGAACTTTAACGCATTCATCAATGGAATCGAAAACCCAGTTATAAATCCACACACATATGGACACCTGATTTTTGGTAAAGATACCAGAAATACACACTGGAAAAAGAAAGACAACATCTTTAACAAACCCTGATGGTCAAACTGGATGTGTGCATGAAGAAGAATGCAAATAGATCCACAAATAGATCATCCCGCACAAAGCCCAAGTCCAGGTGGATTAAAGACTTCAACACAGAACCGGATATATTAAACCCGATGGAAAGGAAAGTGGGGGAAAAGCCTTGAACATATTGGCACAGGCCAAAACTTTCAGAACAGAAAAAACACCGATGGCACTGGTACTAAGATCAATAAGTGGGACCTCACAGAACTGAAAAGCTCTGTCAGGAAAAGGACATGTTAATCAGATGAAGAGGCAGCTGTCAGAATGGGACTTTTAAAAAACCAATTCCACATCATAGAGGACTAATATCCAAAATAGATGAAGAACTCAAGAAACTAGATACCCCCAAACAAAACAAACAAACAAACAAACAAACAAACAAAAAACCCTCCAAACAAAACCCAAATAATCCATATTTAAAATGGGGCACAGATCTAAACAGAGAATTCTCAATAGGGAAAACTCAAATGGCCAAGAGACACTTAAAGAAATGTTCAACAAGCACATGCATTTAATCCCAGCACTTAGGGAAGCAGAGGCAGGTAGATCCCTGTGAGATCCCTGGTCTACAAAGAGTCAAGGACAGCCAGGGCTTTGTTAAACAGAGAAACCGTGTCTTTTTAGAAAACCAAAAGAAAGCTGGCCATGGTGGTGCATGCCTTTAATCCCAGAACTCAGGGAGGCAGAGGCAGACAGATGGCTGTGAGTTCAAGGCCAGCCTGGTCTACAAAGCAAGTCTGGGACAGACAAGGATATACAGAAAAACCCTGCCTAAAAAAACAAAAAACAAAACAAAAAACAAAAAACAAAAAAACCCCCCAAAATTAAAAATTAAAAATTAAAAAATTAGAAGGAAGGAAGGAAGAAAGAAAGAAATGTTTAACATCCTTAGCCATCAGGAAAATGAATATCAAAACTATTTTGAGAGTCCATCTTTCACCTGCCAGAATGGTTAGCAAGTGCTAGTTTATGCTAGCTAGGATGTGAAGCAAGGGGAACACCCCTTCATGCTGGTGGGAGTGCAAACTTGTACAGCCGCTATAAAAATCAATATGGGGGTTTCTCAGAATGTTGGGAATCCATTTAACTCAAGATACAGCTATGCCACTCTCTGGCATATACCCAAATAACATTCCATTCTACCACAAGGACACTTGTCCAACCATGATCACTGTGGCTTTATTCATAATAGCCAGAGACTGGAAAAACCCTAGAAGTCCCTCAACAGCAAAATGGATAGAGAAAATGCAGTATGCTGGACACCGTGGTGCATGCCTGTAATGCCAGCACTCAGGAGGCAGAGGCAGGTGGACTGTTGTGAGTTCAAAGGCAACCTGGTCTACAGAGCTAGTTCCAGGATAGCCAAGGCTATACAGAGAAACCTTGTCTCAACAAAACAAAACAACAACAGCAAAAAAAAAAAAAAAGAAAGAAAGAAAGAAAAAAAAGAAAATGCTGTACATTTACACAGAGGAGTATTACTCAGCTGTTAAAAATTACATCATGAGGGTCTGGAGAGATGGCTCAAAGGTTAAGAGCACAGTCTGTTCTTCTAGAGGTCCTGAGTTCAATTCCCAATAAGTACATGATGGCTCACAACCATCTATAGCGAGATCTGGTGCCCTCTTCTGGCGTGTAGGCACACATGCAGGCAAACACTGTACTAGTAATAAAGAAATCTTTTTTGGTTTTGTTTTTTGGTTTTTTAAGACAGAGTTTCTCTGTATAGCCTTGGCTGTCCTGGATCTTGCTTTATAGACCAGGCTGGCCTCTAACACACAGAGATCCGCCTGCCTCCGCCTCCCAAGTACTGGGATTAAAGACAAGCCCAACCACTGCCCAGCTGAGATTTATTACTTTTAAGAGCAGGATATATTTACTACTTTTATAATCAGGAGACATAAATGAAGTAGTAACAGTGTAGGCAGCAGTTGACTACTTTAGGTATGAATGAGGGAAAGACTGAAAACGAAGTTGCCGAAGGAGCCTCTCTGCATATTTGAAAGAGCTACTTGCAATGCAAAGGCGGACAGTGGCGACAGAAAATAATGGGGAACTAAAGCAGCATGAACAGAAATTAATGATTGCTCGCCATGGTTCAGAAGTTCCAATTGCTTTGGTGCCCGGGAGGGCAAAAGGTTACTCTGGAGGGGACTAGCAGCATCCTTCCCCTTAGACTAGAATAAACTTCGAAATGTTGTGCTATACATTTTAGGTAAATACATCTTTTAATCCAAACGATTTTTGATAATACACATCAGATTTTTTTGGGGGGTGGGGTGGGGAGAGGGTCTCACTATTGCCCTGAATGCCCTTGAACTCATGGCATTAGCCCACTGAATGACGGGATTACAGGTACGCACCACTATGCTGGGTGGAAAAAAAAAAGTTTGGTGTTTGTTTTTGAGACAGGGTCTAACTATGTAGGTAGCCCTGGTTGGCTTTGACCTCACAGAGATCTGCCTTGGTATGCTTGATGAAAATTTAGTTTTTATAATAAGCATTTTAAAGTGAACAGATGAGAAAATAAGTCTCTACAGGATTTCCTTCTGAGCCTGTGAGGTAGGATTAATTAGTACCTTTAAGGACAGTGAAATTAGCGATTATGACATTCTCAGATTCAGATAAATCATTCTCCCTTGATAATACATGTATAATGGCAGCATGAATTTGCATTCCTTAGATTCTGACTCGACTTTTCCAAGATCAATGGCTTACCCAGCATCTATTGTACTTTCTTTACAGTAATCTGCAGCCAATCTAAATTGTTTCCAAATACCTTCTCAAAGACAGTTTTGATTTATCTTCTTACTTCAGGTTCTATATTGGGCTCATGTCAACTTAAATTTGGGTAACTTTTTTTTGTTGCTTCATTTTCTCGTTTGTCAACTATCACTGGATAATTTCATCGAGTTCTTCCTTATGAGGGTCAAATCAGGTTATGTTTGGGTAGTGTTATGCAAATCAGCAATTATTACTTTTCATGTTAAGCGATTTAAAAAGAAAAAGCTTTCTGAAAAATTGGTGCCCCGTACACTGTCTCCTTCTCAAATGGGGAAAATGGGTGGGTTCGTCCCCGGGATTGAGGCTGCGTCTCTCGTTCCTTTTGTCTTTTCGGAGGATTAGGACTGTCATGGCGCTTTCAAGAAGGAGGAGAAGGCCTTCGTTTCGTCCGGCAGAATTACTTGGGGCACCTCGGCAGGGCGGAGGGTGGACGGAGAGACGAGAAGACAACGCTGGCAAGCTGTCCGCAGGCGCCCCGCAAGGGGAGGAGACGCGGCAGGAGGCTGCCCGGAGAGCGCCCGTCGGCGGGCACCGCCCCCCGCCGCCCTGTCCAATGGAAACCTGGCGGCGGTGCGGCACCGCCCATCTGTTGGTCCGGACGCCGCGAGGGCGGGGCCCGCAGTTCGGTTGCGCTGCGGAGCGCAGCTGTGAGGGAGTCGCTGCGATCCGAGGCCCCGGAACCCGAGCTGGAGCTGAAGCGCAGGCTGCGGGCGCGGAGTCGGGAGGTGAGCTCCGGGGAAGGAGGCCCTGGAGGGAGGGGCTCGCGGGACGGCGGCACGACCGCCCGGAGCCGCGCGGGACGGCGGGACGCGGCGGGCGGGTGCTGACGGGCGGCCCTGCTCCCTCGGGAGTCAGGCCCGATCCTGCCCGGCCCGTCGCAGCTGAGGGGCCACCTTGGCCCCCAGAGGGCGCCGCCCTCCCTCCTGGTGTCTCCGGCGTGGCCGCGGCGGCCCGGAATTCTGCGGGCGCGGGTCGGGGGTGGGGTGGGGGGCCCGGCGTTCTCTTGGAACTCTGGCCGCGAGAGGCGGGGCCGGCGGCGCGGGCGGGCGGGGGCGGGGCGGGGGCTCCGGGCCGGAGGGCCTGCGGAAGGAAGCGCGGCGTCCCGGCCGGGCCTGCTGGCGGGGCGGCGCGCGGCGCGCGGGGGGCGTGGCCTGCGGCCTGACGGCGCGGCGCGGCCGGCCTTTGATGAGGTGGCTGTGGCGCTCGGACTCCCCGGCTGGCGGGCCACTCTCCGCCGGCCGCCACTTCCTCCCAGCTGCCGGCCGGGCGACCTGTTGGAGTGTTGACGTGCTGAGGGCCTCCTGCCTCGCTGAGCTCGCTTGCTCTCCGACTAAGCACCTCTGCTGGCCTCGGAGGGCTTTTTGGGTTTCCCCGGAGCGGCCTGCGGCTGCGAGCTAGGCGGGATGACGCGCAGAGGGCTTTCAGACTAATAATGGAAGCCGGGAGGGCAACTTTGGGAGATAAGAGACAATGCCCTGGCGTGGATGTACTGTGCGCCCTCAGGGCAGCTAGAGGCCGCGTGGAGATAGCCCTCACCGGCGTGGGATCCCTGTGAAACCTGCCAGCAGCCCTGAGGCGGGACCCCTAGTGTTGCACAGGCTTCCGCAGCAGCCGGAGCGGGAGTGCTTGGAGATCTATAGGCGGTCCTCTCTTTTTACCCCCCGGGACATGATTGGGGAGAGAAATGTACCTTCAGGGTGACAGACAGCGGATTGTCTTCTCCTCCAGTGGCCTCTGAAGTGGATGTCTGTGTCGTTGGTGCAGTAGTTTCGGGTTCCGTAGGCTGCAGCTTCTTAAATTGACATTCTACGAGTGTCTCTGTTTTAATCTTCGCTAGAATTTCGCTTAGCTGTTCCGATTTTAGGCACATCATGTGAAGGTGGCTACTCTTAGAACTAAGGGAAACAGACTTTTTTTCTTAGCTCCTTGACAGGGGAAGGGAGAAAGCTCCGAACTAATAGCTTTCTTGGAAGACTGAGGAGAATTTCTAGGGAAGGCAAGGACTTTCCGTAACAATTAAAGTGGGAGGAATATCCTACCAGATATCTTTTACTGTAGTGCTTTGCTGCTCTTTGAGTTTACTAGAACATTGTTTGATACAAATCTCCCAATTCGAGTAAAGCAGCATAGGTTGGGGAGAGATGTGCAGAAAGGGGTATGGGAGAGAATCATGTGGTCGGTTGGTGTTGCTTGCAGGTTTCTGGTATTCTGAGCTGACTGAGGAGTGCAAGTTTACTTTCCAGGGTATCACTTACTAGACAGCGCTCCCTTGAGCCTAAGCACATACAAGTTGCAATTCCTTTACAGTCTGTTCATGTGATTGCCCTATTATTTTTGTATGGGTTAATGAAAAACTTAAGGTTTTCTTCAAGCACCTCTGCCCTTGTAGAAATGTTTTAACACTTTTCTTATGAAAACTATAGCTTGCTTGCATTGTTTGTACCCGAAGGAAGTAACTCACTGTCCTGAAACTCACTGTGTAGACCAGGCTAGCCTCAAACTCACAGAGATCCTTCGCTTCAGAAAATGGAAAAGTCAGAGCCTTTGAGCAATGTGAATATGAAAGGAAAGCTGGAAACTTAAGGTCTTTGATTTTTTTTTAAATTTGTGCTAATTAAGTGCAGGCATTTTATTTATTTTAACTCACTGATATATCTCAAGCACCCGCCCAATGTGTGACCTACAGTAGCCTACAGATGTTACAAAACATTTCATTGAGTAAATGAAAAGAAATGCTGTTAAACAATACCCGTTTGCCACACATGTACACATCATAAGGAAGGTGAGGCCATTAGAGCTGGAAGTCACCCCTACCAGTCATCTGGCCCAAAGGTACCTTCCACCTATGTGTAGGAGATGGATAATGTCACTGTGGGTTCTAGTAGGATGAAATCAGTTGGAAGTTTTGGCTAGTTGGTGGAGGCCCATAAAGCTGTCTCAGTGGAACATTTTGGAGTCTAGAGTCATGTATTCTGATGTCCGTATGCACAGTGGAAATTGAGGCACATAGAGAGTCTATGGAAAACATATTAATTGCATTACTATTTGCTGAGACGGAATGGGGCACCTGATTTTACTATACATTTGGGTTTGACTAAAGTGGTTTATATTGTTATTTGTGTTGTGTTTGGCACTTTTGGGTGATCTTCTGAGTAATTCTGACTTTAAAGGAAACAAGGGAGATGCATTTTTGAGTCTGAAGATGAAGTTAGTTAAGACTGTTAAAGTTGCCAGCCAGTGGTGGCACACACCTTTAATCCCAGCACTTGGAAGGCAGAGACAGGTGGGTATCTGTGAGTTCAAGGCCAGCCTGATCTACAAAATGAGTCTAGGACAGCCAAGGCTACACAGAGAAACGCTGTCTCGGAAAAAACAAAACAAAAAACTATCATAGATCTGTTTTTGACCTCTGTCTTCTGTCTTTGTTTAACCAATGAAGGCTGAGTGTTCATTCCAGCATGTCGGAAGGGGAGTCCCAAACAGTAGTCAGCAGTGGCTCAGACCCAAAGGTAGAGTCCTCATCCTCAGCTCCTGGCCTGACCTCAGTGTCACCTCCTGTGACTTCTGCAACCTCAGCTGCTTCCCCTGAGGAGGAGGAGGAGAGTGAGGATGAGTCTGAGATCCTGGAGGAGTCCCCCTGCGGGCGCTGGCAGAAGAGGCGGGAAGAGGTGAGGTGGGAAGAGGTGGGTGGGAAGAGGTGAGGTGGGAAGAGGTGAGGTGGGAAGAGGTGAGTGGGAAGAGGTGAGTGGGAAGAGGTGAGGTGGGAAGAGGTGAGGTGGGAAGAGGTGAGTGGGAAGAGGTGAGGTGGGAAGAGGTGAGGTGGGAAGAGGTGAGGTGGGAAGAGGTGGGTGGGAAGAAGTGAGGTGGGAAGAGGTGAGGTGGGAAGAGGTGAGTGGGAAGAGGTGAGGTGGGAAGAGGTGAGGTGGGAAGAGGTGAGGTATAGGTGTTGGCAGAAGAGGTGGGAAGAGGTGAGGTGGGAAGAGGTGAGGTGGGAAGAGGTGGGTGGGAAGAGGTGAGGTGGGAAGAGGTGAGGTGGGAAGAGGTGAGGTGGGAAGAGGTGGGTGGGAAGAGGTGAGGTATAGGTGTTGGCAGAAGAGGTGGGAAGAGGTGAGGTGGGAAGAGGTGAGGTGGGAAGAGGTGAGGTGGGAAGAGGTGAGGTGGGAAGAGGTGGGTGGGAAGAGGTGAGTGGGAAGAGGTGAGGTGGGAAGAGGTGAGGTGGGAAGAGGTGAGGTGGGAAGAGGTGGGTGGGAAGAGGTGAGGTGGGAAGAGGTGAGGTGGGAAGAGGTGAGGTGGGAAGAGGTGAGGTGGGAAGAGGTGAGTGGGAAGAGGTGAGTGGGAAGAGGAGAGGTGGGAAGAGGTGGGTGGGAAGAGGTGAGTGGGAAGAGGTGAGGTGGGAAGAGGAGAGGTGGGAAGAGGAGAGGTGGGAAGAGGAGAGGTGGGAAGAGGTGAGGTGGGAAGAGGTGAGTGGGAAGAGGTGGGTGGGAAGAGGAGAGGTGGGAAGAGGTGGGTGGGAAGAGGTGAGTGGGAAGAGGTGAGGTGGGAAGAGGTGAGGTGGGAAGAGGTGAGTGGGAAGAGGAGAGGTGGGAAGAGGTGAGGTGGGAAGAGGTGGGTGGGAAGAGGTGAGGTGGGAAGAGGTGAGTGGGAAGAGGTGGGTGGGAAGAGGTGAGGTGGGAAGAGGTGGGTGGGAAGAGGAGAGGTGGGAAGAGGTGGGTGGGAAGAGGAGAGGTGGGAAGAGGTGAGGTGGGAAGAGGTGGGTGGGAAGAGGTGAGGTGGGAAGAGGTGGGTGGGAAGAGGTGGGTGGGAAGAGGTGGGTGGGAAGAGGAGAGGTGGGAAGAGGTGAGGTGGGAAGAGGTGAGGTGGGAAGAGGTGAGGTGGGAAGAGGTGGGTGGGAAGAGGTGAGGTGGGAAGAGGTGGGTGGGAAGAGGTGAGGTGGGAAGGGGTAAGGAGTGGGTGCTGGCAGAAGAGGCGGGAAGAGGTGAGGTGGGAAGGGGTAAGGAGTGGGTGCTGGCAGAAGAGGCGGGAAGAGGTGAGGTGCTGCTGCTGGGGTTCTTGGGAGAGCAAACTGTAAAAGGTGAAAGAACAGAACAGACTGTAGTAGGGTGGAGTTAGAGGATCATATGGAATACTAAAATGATGGCCCCTGAGGTAACCTAATTCCACTTAAATTGCTTCTCAGGTGAATCAGCGTAATGTACCAGGTATTGACAGTGCATACCTGGCCATGGATACAGAGGAAGGTGTGGAGGTTGTGTGGAATGAGGTACAGTTCTCTGAACGCAAGAACTACAAACTGCAAGAGGTAGGTGACGAGGCCTGGGGACATTAGAACCAGTGTTTAAGCAGCTGTTGTTGCTGGGGAAATGACTGGAAGAGCCTTCGTGGTTAGGTCCTCTTTGGGGAGGGGTAGGGGATGGCATCTCATATTACTACAGTGATCTGTGAGCTCCATTGTCCCTGTCTGCCTTGCTCCAGGAAAAGGTCCGTGCAGTGTTTGATAATCTGATTCAGTTGGAACATCTTAACATTGTTAAGTTTCACAAGTATTGGGCTGATGTTAAAGAGAACAAAGCCAGAGTAAGTTGTGTTTTTTGTTTGTTTGTTTGTTTGTTTGTTTTTGCCTAGTATTTCTTGAGCTCTTTGCCAGAGAGCAGCTATATTTATTGTTCATTTTACGTTTACATTACATTGAAACTAGGTCATTTTGAGACAAGGACTGAAGTCTACTGCTGTGGCAGGGAGAGTAGGACTTTATCTGATACCTATAGCATTTCCCAGTTACAGATGGGGAGGAATGAGTGAATGTTTGCTTGCTTCTTTGTTTTCATTGTGCTGTTCAGCCTTAGAAAGTGATACTAAAGAAAAGGAGAGTTGAAGAAACACAGTTTACTATGTATCTGGTGTAAAGTCACCAGGCGAGAGATAATTTCTAGTATAAAGCCTTAACAGTGCTTTGCTTCCCTAGGTGATTTTCATCACGGAATACATGTCCTCTGGGAGCCTTAAGCAGTTTCTGAAGAAGACCAAAAAGAACCATAAGACTATGAATGAGAAGGTACAAAGAGAAAAGAAGCTGGACATAGTTTTAGGCTGTTTTAGGGGTTTAAAGAGATGGTAGAAATTCTGAAGCCAATTAGGGAGGGATGGCAAAGGCTAGTGGGAAGTCTAGAGGGAAGTGTCACTAGTTGTTGTGGTGGTGTATGCCTTTGACTCAGGAGGCAGAGGCAGGTTAGGTCTCTGTGTTTGAGGCCAGTGTGATTACATAGTTTCAGGACAGCTAGGGCATATAGTGAGACCCTGGAGGAGGAGGATGGGCAGAGAGGGGAGAAGGAGGGGCAGAGAGAAGTATTACTGCTGATCCTCGGACTATTTTCCAGGCTTGGAAGCGCTGGTGCACACAGATCCTATCTGCCCTAAGGTAAGTAATATCTGGTTAGTCTTTGCCCCGGTATCTCCTGGTTAGTTCCTTAAACAGCTTGCAAGGCACTACTCTGCTTTTCTATTCTGCCTCTCCCCAGTTTCTCTGAGTCACATATTGGCACGATTAGGTCCCCTTATGGGGTCCTCCTAGTGCTCTAACCACCAGTGTCTCGGCCTCTTTCTCTGAGTGCTCACTTAAGTCACCTGGCGTAATGGAGATTCAGAGTATAGAGACTATCATGGTGACACAGAGGAGCCCTGGCCATTGCTCATCTTAACCCTTGGGTTCCCCCTGCCCTTAATTTCCTAGTGGCCCCTCTAACAGCCCAGTGCCCCCACAGCTACCTGCACTCCTGTGACCCTCCCATCATCCATGGGAACCTGACCTGTGACACCATCTTCATCCAGCACAACGGACTCATCAAGATTGGCTCTGGTGAGGGAGGGAGAGATCCTGGGCAGGGGAGCCTCGGGAACTTGGGAACCATGGGGGTAAGGTGTAAGACACGGGAGAACAGCAAGTTTTGAGTTGTGGGCTCATGATAAGAGATAGGCTGCTAGTAGTGGTAATTCATAAGGAGAGACCAATTAGTGAAAATGGGGTAGGTGTACAATCCTGTACTTCTTGTCAAGAACCCCAGAATAATACAGATAAGTTGATAGGAGGCTGGGAAAGAGCAAGAGATGATATGAGGTCTGTCAAGCCCTTTGGGCCAAACCCTTCTAAAAGAGGTTCCAGACTGCCTGCTGTGAGCGCCTTCATTTGCTGTGTTTGTGTGCAGTGACATTTCCGTGTGCTGTGTCTGTGTGGTGTTACCATTTGTCTGGGGCTTGGCTGCTCCATCGCTCACAACTTTTCTCTGTTTTCCTCCCTCCCGCTTACGGGCTGCTCTGTTCCCAACAGTCTTTCATAGGATTTTTGCTAATGGTGAGAGCTCCCTCTGCCCCTCTTGGGGCTCTGTTTGTGCTTGCTTTGCTCCCTCTGCGGCTGCCCAGTGCATGCAGTCGTGGGAGCAAGGCCTGTTCCCTGCTTCCCGTGCCTAATTATGCCTGCTTAGCTTTTGCCCTGCCAGCCCTCCACCTGCTTGCCCCTTTGTAACCTGCTTGTTTCCTGTGGATTCTGCCTGGCTGGACACTTCCTCTTAGAGTCATACCCCCTCATCAAGCTGGCTCCCTAAATCATACTGTGCTCCTAGATTCTCTGTGACTTGTAGTCATTGTTACAATCAGAGTGAGTCCAGCTTGGGCCTGGCTCTGGTTCCTTGTTCAGTCCTGTGGTAGGTGGTGTTGAGGAATAAGGTTTTAGAACAAAGGTCTAAAATGTTTTGGTAGATTAAAAAGTGAAACTGATTTCAGAGTATTGATTCACTTGAGTTGTGTTTTGTTTTTGTTTTTTGTTTTGCGTTTCAGTCAGCATAGATGGGTAAGGAAGAGGCTAACTCCTTGCTTGTATGTTAATGCTACTTTGCCTTTCTTATTTAGGTTCAGGAGGTCTCCAGTTGTCCCATAGTAGGAAGGGCTGCCTGTATTTTTGTGTTAGTTGCAGGGTGGATGAATGAAATAAAACCTAGCATTTTCATGGGCTTATGGATGTGATAGATCTGGCACTTTGAAAAGATGAACAGGTCACAAATGAAAGTTTGTCCTTTGACTGTGTTACATGATGAGCCTAAAGCCCTCAGTGTTGTTTTGTAGGCTTTGTTGTTCCTGAGTTAGCGACTTAGATAAGAGCAGAAGGCTGCAAAAGGGGACATAGGTGTGTTCTTATGCAGTCTATAGCTTAGGACTGGAAGAGTGATAGGTTTGTGTCTATTGAGTATTAGAAAGGAGACTTCAGCAGAAACACGGCTTTTGGAGCCTCCCTCTCTCTAGAGTAAGGTCATGCTTTGGTGGTGGTGGTCAGATTGTGGGTGTCTCCCTGCTCCTAGTGGCTCCTGACACTATCAACAATCACGTGAAGACTTGCCGGGAAGAGCAGAAGAACCTACACTTCTTTGCACCAGAGTATGGAGGTGAGGTAGCCTTGTCTCTTTGTCTCAGGCTATGCTATTTAAAAAAAAAAAAAAGAAAAAGAAAAAAAGAAAGAAAGGTCCCTCAGACAGATTGTGCTCCTCCACCTACTCCCCCCTGACACACATCATCCCAAGATTATCTCTCATCCCAGCAGCCCCTGCCAAGGCTACCCCAGATTTTGGTTTTATAGCCTGAGATACAAGGATAAAACAACCAAAACTCTAGGTTTCTGTACTTGCATACATTGTTTTTGTTGTTGTTTTGTTTTAAAGTATGTCTGCCACTTCTTACCACCAATCAATTCTCTTACTAAGCCATGTGTTTTCTCTAGAAGTCACTAATGTGACAACAGCAGTGGACATCTACTCCTTTGGCATGTGTGCACTGGAGGTGAGAACTGAGGGAAGGGAAAAAGAGAAAACCTGAAATCAGAACACAGAAAGGGCAGTGCTGGGAGCGACTGTGGGAGCACTGGCTTTGTTTCTCAGATCTCATTTTTTCCTTTGGGTTCCTTCTCACTGCAGATGGCAGTGCTGGAGATTCAGGGCAATGGAGAGTCCTCATATGTGCCACAGGAAGCCATCAGCAGTGCCATCCAGCTACTAGAAGACTCACTACAGAGGGTAAGATCAATTTCGCTCCCTACCCCGACTCACACACTTTCAGACTTATTGTACCTCGGGAATATGTTCTAAGAGCAAAATAGTAAAATTAAATAGGAAAGACTAAACCACAGTTTTCCTGTGAGAAATTTTTGATTCTAGGCACACAGGCTAAGGGGTTGAGATAGTAGTACTGAGGTTAAAGAATTGTTTCCTAGAGCCAGGTGTGGTGGGGCAACTTTTAATCCCAGCACTTGGGAGGCAGAGGCAGGGGGATCTCTGTGGGTTTGAGGCCAGCCTGGTCTACAGTGAGTTCCAGGACAGCCAGGGCTACATAGGAAAACTATCTCCAAAACCAAAACCAAACAAAAATTGTGGTTGAGGAGTAGAAAAGTAATACCAAAGCCAGCCGTGGTGTCTCATGCCTGTAATCACAGCACTTCAGAGTCGAGGCAGGAGGATTGTGAGTTCAAAGACAACCTGGGCTATACAGTGAGATCCAGGCCAGCTTAAGCCACACAATGAGACCCTGTCTCAGAAAAACTAAATGTCTAAAAAGACAGTGAATGATAAGTTTATACATTACCATTTATTTTTAAAGCCCTTTCGGGAAATACATCAATGTTTCCCCAACAAGTATTGAACTCCAAGCATGTAGGAGATATTTTGCTAAGTGAATGAAAGTTACACAGGTATGGAGTCTTGCCAGATGCCTGCTTCAATTTCTTGTTCTTCTATAGGAGTTTATTCAAAAGTGCCTGCAGTCTGAGCCTGCTCAAAGACCAACAGCTAGAGAACTTCTGTTCCACCCAGCACTGTTTGAAGTGCCCTCACTCAAACTTCTTGCTGCTCACTGTATTGTGGGACACCAACGTGAGTCCCCTAGATCCTAGAAGGAATTGGTCCTGGGACTGAATCCAAGCTAAATAAAGATTACTAGGAATTTTCTTCCGGCTTAGGGCTTCCTTCCATCACTGGCATGGCCATGGGGTCTTTAGTCTTCAGTTACCAAAGGGTTCTTTACCCCTGCGCCCTCTGCCTAGTGTGAAACAATTCTGTCTTTATATAACGTTCTACCCCATTATACCTCACCAGACATGATTCCAGAGAATGCTCTGGAGGAGATCACCAAAAACATGGAGACCAGTGCGGTACTAGCTGAAATCCCTGCAGGGCCAGGACGAGAGCCAGTTCAGACTTTGTGAGTGATCAGCTGAGAGGGTTTCAGAGAGATGGTCACTACCACCCTGAGGCTCTGTAGAGTGCTCATTCTCATCTGTTTGCTTTTCCTTGCAGGTACTCTCAGTCACCAGCCCTGGAATTAGACAAATTCCTTGAAGATGTCAGGTGAGAGAGGGTGGGCTTCTGTGAGGAAGTAGGTGTCCGAGGCTTTCACAGAGCCTGAGTGGCTTATGTCATCTCCTACCAGGAATGGGATCTATCCTCTGACAGCCTTTGGGCTGCCTCGGCCTCAGCAGCCACAGCAGGAGGAGGTGACATCACCTGTTGTGCCCCCCTCTGTTAAGACTCCTACTCCGGAGCCAGCTGAGGTGGAGACACGCAAGGTGGGGACTATGGTCCTTGGCCATGGTGGGTAGAGACATCTCAACTAAGGCCTTTCTTTCTGCCCTCTGGCCTCCACATTCTTCTGTGGGCCGGGAGGGCTTCCAGGTGTAGTTTTACTGACTGGTCCCCTCCCTGCCCTGTTCCAGGTGGTGCTGATGCAGTGCAACATCGAATCCGTGGAGGAGGGAGTCAAACACCATGTAAGCCCAGGGCCAGGGCCGCACAGGGTGGGCAGGCGAGAGGAGCTTCCTTCTCATTGTTCTTTTCTCTAGCTGACGCTTCTGCTGAAGCTGGAGGACAAACTGAACCGGCACCTGAGCTGTGACCTGATGCCAAGTGAGGGTCTCCTTTCTTTTCAAGGAGGGCAGTTTGTGAACCTTATCCTTTGAGGGACATGTCAGGGACAGGGGGGTGATTCACAGAGCTTCTGAAGCTGCATGAGCTGAAGGGCTCCTCCCCATACTGTACTCACGTGTTCTTTCGATTTTTCTGTCAGACGAGAACATCCCAGACTTGGCAGCCGAGCTGGTGCAGCTGGGCTTCATTAGTGAGGTGAGGTTCCTGCCTTCCCTGCCTGCCCCAGCTGCCTTCCTGCCTTCTCCCAGCCCTGTCTCATAGAGCTCCTTCCCCAGGCTGACCAGAGCCGCCTGACTTCTCTGCTGGAGGAGACTCTCAACAAGTTCAACTTTGCCAGGAACAGCACCCTCAACTCAGCTGCTGTCACCGTCTCCTCATAGAGCTCTCTTGAGCCAGGCCCCTATCTGAGCTGTGGCTGTCCCTGAACATGCTGCAGTCCTCCTGCCCCTTCTCCCCAGTCAGTATTACCCTGTGAAGCCCCTTCTCCCCTTATTATTCAGGAGGGCTTTAGGGGCTCCCTGATTGAGCATCATCAGGCCCCCTGCCCTCTCTCCCTCCCCTCTGCACTTTGTTTACTTGTTTTGCACAGACGTGGGCCTGGGCCTTCTCAGCAGCCACCTTCTAGCTGGAGGCTAGTAGCTGCCCTGCTGCCTGCTGCCCTGCCTGTGTGGACAGGAGGCCCACGGGCACTGGGGGAGCCGAGTTCTACAATCCCGCTGGGGCGGATGGGCAGGAGAGAAAGGTGGTGCTGCAGGGGTGGCCCCGGGGGCCATTCGAATCGCCTCAGTTGCTGCTGTAATAAAGTCTACTTTTTGCTAAAAGCATCGTGTGTTGTTTGCGCGCAGTGCGTGGCTGCTGAGGTGGGGGCGGGGCAGGCCCGGTGGGGCAGGCCCGGTGGGGCGGCGCCTTGGAGGCCGGGCCTCAGGTCGGGGGGCGGGCCCAGGTGGAGCTGCCCGGCTGCGGTGCGGAAGCCCAGCTTCAGGTTGGCGGCGAGGCGAGGCCAGGCCAGGTTCGGCTCGGCCGGCTGGCCGGGCGGCGGAAGGGGCAGAGCGGCCACAATGAGGTACTGCCGCCTCTGCGCCTTCGGTAAGTTGCAGAGCTTCCCCCCTCACCTGTGGTCCCACACGCCGCGGCTGGCCGGGGGCGCGCCCTGCACGGCTGATACCTGCCCTTCCCCCTACTCTGTAGACGCCGCCCGAGGGCCTAGGCGGCTGATGCGCGTCGGCCTCGCACTCATCCTGGTGGGCCACGTGAACCTTC
Source organism: Acomys minous (assembly GCF_964271855.1). NCBI lineage: Eukaryota > Metazoa > Chordata > Mammalia > Rodentia > Muridae > Acomys > Acomys minous. Next base: position 102,004,148 of record NC_140489.1, on the reverse strand, counting down.
TGGTGGGAGCTGTGCTGCATGGGACTGTCCTGCGGCATGTGGCCAACCCTCGTGGCGCGGTCACGCCGGAGTATACCACCGCCAATGTCATCTCGGTGGGCTCGGGACTGCTGGTGAGCGTGGCGGGAGGGAGGGCAGGCCGGCAGGTTGCGCTGAACGCTGAGATCCAGTAAGCTATAGGCTTGTTGCTTCCACAGAGCGTTTCCGTGGGACTTGTGGCCCTCTTGGCGTCCAGGAACCTTCTTCGCCCACGACTGGTGAGAGGGGTGGAGAAGCTGTCTCAGCTGACTTCCAGTGGGCAGGAGCCTCAAGTAGAGAAACTGAAATGTCACTAGGAAACTTAGGCTGCTCACCCAGGTCTTCCATCCCTCTATTCCTCTAGCACTGGGCCTTGCTGTCGTTGGCCTTGGTGAACCTGCTCTTGTCTGCTGCCTGCTCCATGGGCCTCCTCCTTGCTGTGTCGCTCACTGTTGCCAATGGTGGCCGCCGTCTTATTGCTGATTGCCATCCGGGACTGCTGGATCCTTCCATACCGCTGGACCAAGGGCTTGGACACACTGACTGCCCCTTTGATCCCACGAGAATTTACGTGAGCTTATCCTTGCCGTTCGCAAAGTTTTGGTCCTCACCTTTGCCCTGTGTACTGCTTCTGCCTCATTCCAAGGCCTCGTCCTCTTTGTTACTTTTGGTTTTAGGATACAGCCTTGGCGCTGTGGATCCCTTCTCTGTTCATGTCTGCAGCCGAGGCTGCTCTTTCTGGTTACTGTTGTGTGGCTGCACTCACCCTGCGGGGAATTGGGCCCTGCAGGAAGGAAGGGTTGCAGGGGCAGGTAAGGAAGAGGGGCAGGAAGGGTGCATTCCACACCCTAGTTACATTGCAAAGGAGCTGCTGTGTCAGTTAAGGCCTGGTGACTGAGTCCCCCTCTCCTGCAGCTGGAGGAACTGACAGAGCTTGAGCCTCCTGAGTGTAAAAGGCAGGAAAATGTGCAGCTGCTCCGTCACCATCATGATTTCCAGGCCTCACAGAGAACCTGGGTTTAGCACAGGTAAAGCCCTGGGACGGGTGCATTCCTGGGGACTGGGGCTAGCTCTCGGCTGTGTTGCTGCTGGCTGATGCAAGTTGGCTTTCTTTGTTGGGCAGGTGTTCTTCGGAGGCGCAGTCCACAGGTGTTTCCTACTACACACAGGGCCTTGATCCTAAGGTGGCATAAATAATTGTAATAAAAGAACTTGTTTTTGTCTTCTGCCTGCTTAGTTGCTTTTAGAGTAAAGGACACTGTGCCGCAGTGGAGAGATGTTGGTCAAAGAATGCAGCAGTCTCAACTACTTACAGAACTTTAATGAGGGACAGATCTAAACATCTTGGCTGCACCAGTCACTGAAAAGAAAAGCTGGTGCTGGGGAGCCCACCACACCACTGGCTGATGAATTTGAGTACATCCTGGCACACTGGGCTGTGGGAGGTCTGTAAGCAAAGAGGGGGAACAGGAGAGGAACTCCTTAGAGCCCTGCAGGGGCCATCAGCTCCTAGGTGCCTGAGGAGCAGGAGCAGGCACAGTATCTGTACCAGCTTTTTTAAAAAAGCAGTCCTGTTGGCAGGTTCCCCTACCCCCACCCCCACCCCCAGCTGTTCTCTGCTCTTTAAGACGCCCTCTCTAACCTTGAAGGCCATGAGAAACTTGTTCCAGTTGTCTTTGTTAGCGGCCTTCCCTGGCCGCTTAAATTCAATTTTGTTCCTTAGAATCGGGTAACCTGTGGAGGAGATGGAAAGATGCCGGGGTGTGCATGAGAGCGGGAAGGGTAACGGACCCTGGGAGGAGAGAGTGGGATGAAGCCAAGTTCTCATGCCGCTGCTTCTCTGTCCTTTCTACTTGCCCGGGGATAATGGGGTGCTGTGGGTACGCTGTACCTGTAATGAGGCAGGGCAGTGCGCGGACTCCAGTGCTCGCGGCCACTAGGGAAGCCTCATAGACACCACGCTCGTCCCGGGGCAGAACCTGCTCCAGCCTCTGGTCCATTGAGACTGTGAGCACCCAGTCTCTAACCTCTTCTCTCTGGGCCTCCTGGGAAAGAGGGGTAGCACTGGCTTCACACGGGGTGAATACATGAGCTATAAATAGTCCCCCTTAGATCCAAAGAACATAGTCTTTCCCGGAGTAATAGTGAGGGCTGATGTCACTGAAAGACAGCAACCCAAAGCCACCCTCCCTTCTCACTGCCAGCCCACTGGTGACACCTTTCCCTTCTCGTCCTGCCCCCTTACCGGGACATGCTGCTTGGCTGGGAGTGGCACCTCAAAGGGAATGTCTGTATCCTGAAAATCTGAGTGGTCCAGGGCATCCAGAGTCCCTTCTTCGATTGCCTGTGGCAGAGCAGTTAACCATGAGCAGGCACAGCTCCTGACAGGCAAAGCCTCCCGGTCTCAGGACAGTCTCCCTACTTACATCAGTCAGATCCAAAAATCGGTTGAGGAAAATGAAAGCCATATTCTCCCAGCCAACTTCCTGTAACAGAAGTTGAAAATGGCCATGAGCTTGAGAACCACTACTTCCCTGGGTGCCAGGACACTCCAAGAAGAGGCAGCCCGGTCTTCTACAGCATCACCCCACACTCAGCGTTGCTCAAGGAAATCTCCATCTTCCCACTTTAGATTTCCTTGTGTCTTCAGCCCCACCCTCCTCTTGTCCCAGAGCTCACCTTGGCAGCAATGCCTGCTTCATAAAAGGCCTTGTCTGCAGGTAGTAACTGGGTGTGGCGCAAGAGGGAAACAGAAAGCCTGGCAGCTACGGTTTCCTGTGGATTAAAGGCCAAGTTTATGATCCTGGTTCTGTGGTGACTGAGCCCAGACTGATTAGCCTGTAACTAAGGCAGCATGGAGTTAGAAAACCAGAAAGCAGTTCTGAACTGGTCTAGGTCTCGGCTAGTCTGGTCTTAGTTGTTTTCATCAACACAAGATAACTGGGCCCGGATTATATACAGGGTTCCTTCTACTTCTAGAATTTGACCAAGTACACGAAATGTATACAGTTACAACCAAGTAACTCTGTATGTGCACTTGGAGGAGGTGCATAAAACCCCTCGTGACATCTGCAGACTGCAGCTGGTAGGGCTGTGGCACAGAGCCCTATGGGAAGAAACTCGGTTTCAGCAAGTGTTAAAGACTGATTAGACAAAAGCACAGGGGGCAGTGTGGCAGCCCCAGAGCAGGGACGTGCTCAGCTTCATAGGGCAGAAGGTGCATCCATGTAACTGAGGGCTCAGCAGTCAATGCCCCCCTGGTTACATCTTACCAGCTGTTTAATACTCTGGGCTGCAGACCGTGTAGCGTAGTAATGTGCGATCAGCAGCATCACCTCAAACTCCTCATGAGCCTCTGAGTTTGCCTCGCTGGATTTCACCAGGTTTTCACACTAGAAAAGAGAGCACGCCCGAGTGCATAGCTAGGCTTGGATCAGAGGAAGGCCAGGGAGGGTTGTAGAGTGGTCACTGCTAGCCATCTGGACTGAGAAGATAAAGGTTTATATCCCTAAAGAAGAGACAAGGGTCGGGACAGGAAAGGCATCCTTCCATTTCATTGACCCTCCCTTACCAGGTTGAAGAGGACATCGCGAAGATCAGCCCAGCTGTGGTAGGCCTCAGCATTGTTAGTCCCAGGAGAGCTAACCATGTCTGTGAAGATCCTTTTGTAGATGTTGAAGTTCTAGCAGGGGAAGGGGGGGGTAACCCGAGTGAGGGAGCTGTGTGTGTCCGTGCTGAGGGACCGACGCACAAGGAAGAGGCATGAGAAACCTATTGTGGCAGCAGGACCAGGAGCTCAAGCTTATCCTGGGTTTCACAGTGAGTTTCAGGCTGGCCTGGCCTATAGGAGTGCTGACTCAGAAAAGACAACACCCGTCGCCTGACCTGCTGTTGACACTGAGTGTGGGTGAATGTACAGCCACAATGTTAACAGGCTAATAGTCTAGGGAATTCTTGACTCTCCACGGGAGAACAATGTTAATTCTGGAGGAAGTCAAGACCCGTGAAGGTGTCCACGATTCCTCTTAGACACACACATCTCTGCATGGTTATTAAGAACATGGACAGCTGTTTGGGTGTTTCTTCAAAGGGTAAATCCTCCAGCGAGTCTGTTTCAGGACAGGATTCTGGGCTTGATGCTCTCTGTCTAAGGACAGGCCCCTCTGAGATGACTGAAAGGATGGCTGGCTCTAAAGGATTCAGAAGGAGTTCCTTAGTGGAAACATCCATCCCAAGAGGGCTGGCACCTGTGGGTTAGCAGGGGCTCCGTGTTGCACATAGAGCGCCAGTGCCTGGCTACAGCCACCTTCTCGGATCAGATGAGTTGCATACAAAGCCACATACTTGTGCAGAATCTTGTAGTTCTGTTTGGGAGTGGAGGAAAAGCGTGGTTACGGCTGGGATCAACAAGAACAGGCAGAGAGAAGAGGCCATGGGTTTTTTAGGGGGCAAAGGGCACGGACAGTTCTGACTGGAGTACAGAAGGCTGCTCCCTGGTGTTCGTTAGGGACCTCTTGCCCCTCTGGTGGGGGTAGGAGATGAGATGCTCAGAAGTAGGCAGAGTCAAGAGGAGATGGGAGGAGATGGGGTACCTGCTTGGTAGCTGTCTCGATGCACTTATCCCACTGACCCTGCTCCACATACAGGTCCAAAGCCGCTACTACGTCCACACCCACCAGCTGTGGAGCAGTAAGGACAGATGAGCGGAGAGGAAGGGGACAGCCCCACACCTCTTCAGGGATTCGGCTTACTGTGGTGCTGGGGGCTGAACCCAAGGGCCCTGTACCTGGTAGGCAAGAGCTCAGCCACCTAGTGAGACCCTCTGGCCTCTTCCTGCACTCAGCCTCCTAACTCTGGGAGCCTTACCGAATCCACTTTGCCCTGGTTCTTGAGGAACTCCTTATAATGCTGGTCCACATAGTCCTCATACCTGTGAAGATGTACAGAGATTGCTAACTTCGTGGTCCTGGGACACCATACCTTCCCCGTAGGAACTCTTCCCCGGTGTCTGCAAAAGGGACTAAACGCAGAGTCTTCTAGTGATTACCGAGGGTCTAGCTCTTTGGCCACGCGCTTGGCCTTGTTCCACTCTTCGCCCTCAATGAAAGCGTCGATTGCTTCTTTGACAAGGTCCAGGTTCAGGTAGAGCTCTGCAGCCTGCGCAGTGGGTATCAGGGTGGAAACTGTCTCCCCAACTGACTCCACGGCCTCCCCAGAACACTGCAGCACCTGCCAAGCGGCTCACCCCTACACTCCACCCACTCCACCCCTGCACATGGATTCAAGTCAGCCCTGGCACCCTACTTACAGCACTGTGCTTTCCAATTCTGATCAGCTGAGGACCTACAGCCCGAACTACTTCCAGACTGCGCTGAGGAGGCAGGAACTTGATGGACAGCTCGGCCGCCTGCGAGGTTGCACAGGTGGGAATGGGTAGAAGAAACAAAGCCGACTAGGGCTTCTTGGCCTTTGTGTCTTTCTCCCTGAGCTCCCGAGTTTCTTGTGACACTTCCTCCTCTTCCGCCCACCCTCCCAGCCTGCGCCTGGCCCGTGGGTCTTCTGGCTAACCACCACTGAGCCCATGTGGCGATCTACTTGGCTCACTGCAACTCTTCACTTTCTTTGCTGTCTTGGTAGCATAAAGAAAACTGAAATGAGGACTGCAGGAGCACCTGCGACTATTTGTGAGCCTCAGGTGACTGACGGTCACTCAATTTTGAAAACAGTACAAAAAAAAAAAAAAGAATTGGCAAATATCAATAATATTAAGTTCAGCAAGTATTATGTTGAGATGTCAATATTTTAAAGATCTTACTTCTTGAGGGGTGTTTTAAGACAGGGTTTCTCTGTGTAACAACCCTGGCTACCCTGAAATTCACTCTGTAGACCAGCCTGGCCTCGAACTCAAAGAGACTGACCTGCCTCTGCAAGCATTGCCACTATGCCTGGCGGATTTTACTTATTTTTATGTTATGTGTATATTTTGCCTGCATTTTTGTCTGTGTGTCTGGTGCCCATGAAGGCCAGAAGAGGGCACTGGAGTTCCAGATGGTTGTGAGCTGCCATGTGGGTGCTAGAAACGTAACCAGGGTCCTCTGGAAGAGCAGCCAGTGCTGGAAACCACTGAGCCAGCTCTCCAGTCTGAAAACTCAATATTTAAATGTTCAGTTAAATGTATTACAATTATTTTTAACTGTCTCTCTCTCTCTCTCTTTTTTTTTTTAGCATTAATCAAAACCAGGTATTAAAAGCTGAAATAACACATTTGTAGCTTGTACAGTGCCCCCAGCAGACAGTGCTGGATGGTTGTTATAGCTCTGCTTAACTCTGTATCTGTGGGGTGTCCACATCCTAATTTTAATTTTCATGTAACCCAATTTAGCTATAGTCTAGACTAATTCCCCCACCCTTCCCCTTTGCTTTCTTGGTCTGCTAAACCCTGCAAGGCTTAAAGCAAGCTTTCTCCCCATCGGCCATTGCCATCCTGTGACCAATCTGAAAGCACAGCCTGCTACTTTACTTTGGTAGTCAGCATAAAAGGTCGATCGGTTGCTTAGTGCTTGCTGACTAAAGTCTGCCCAAATCTCACAGCCAAACATCAGCCCCTTAAATTCTTTGTTCTACCTCCTGGGACCTATTTGATGTTCCCTAAAACTTAAGGGCATCTTGCATGGGCATTAACACAGCAGCAGTTAGAGAGCCAGTGACCCCTCAGGACTCCCAGTGCCACATTTCCCTGGACCCAAAGCATATTACTTAAACTGTACATGCATGCCCAATTGCAAAGATCCTAAATGGGTCGACTTATTGCTTGCTTCTCTGTGATGACGGAAGACATGGACTCAAGGCACTGGTCAAACACTACTCAGGGTCTTTCTGTGAGGATGTGCTTGGACGAGGTTAGCACTTACGCTGTAAAGCAGACTGGCCTCAGTAATGCAGACAGCCTTCATCCAATCAGCTGAGGGCTCGAACTGAACCAAGGACTTACTCTACCCTGAGTTAGGAAAACTCCTGCCCAAATGCTGTCTGAATGAGGACACTGGCTTTTTCCTGCCCTCACTCTAGAAATGAAGTGCTGGCTCTTCTCGGGACCCCAGCCTTCAACAGGAACTGCAGCACTTTCTCTCCTGGGCTTCCTGCTCACCACCCTCCATACAGACCTTGGGACTTGCCCACTTAGGTAGCCGTGTGAGCCACTTTCTCATGGCAGGCATATACACTATCAGTTTTGCTTCTCTGACTAATAGTTTGTCTTGGACTTGGTGTAATCTACTGGAGAGGAGGCTTCTTCGCAGGAGCTGGTGGGTGGAGGAGCTGAAGGAGGAGCCCGTGCTTTGGTCATGGCCTTCACCTATGCCCCTGGGTCTGAAGTTGCCATTCTAGCTCCTGTTCAAGTCCTCCTTCCCTCCTCAGAGAACCTTCTAGACTACTCCAGCCCACAGAGAACTCCACACACTCAGCCTTCTCTCGGTTTGGCTGTCTGGGGTGTGTCTGACAACTCTTTTGGCTCCAGCACGCACAGCAGGCACTCGGTAGGTAGTATCTGTTACTTGACGTTAAGTCACAGGAAGATCAAAGCATATTTGTGAAGGCAGCTGAGTGGGGATGGACCTAACAGAATCCGGGCCAGGGAGAGCCTGGAGCCTCACCTTCATCCAGCACTTCTCCATCAGGCCACTGCTTCCTGAGTCTCGAACTTTGAGGTAGCAGTCCACAGCTCGGCTGTACTCTCCAGCCTGTTCCCACTGCCGGGCTTGTTCTACCAGTCCCTCCACACCTCTGTGGGGATGAGAGTATTGAACGGCCAGGATCGGGGAGGGGTGCTGTGGTCCACCCCACCAAGGCCAGGACGTAAGGCTCCTTACCTGCCCCCCTTCTTGGTAGCTTCTCGCTCATACTCTTCCTGTAAGGCCTCCAGCTGGCCAGGCACATAGTCCTTGCAGATCCGCAGAGCATCGCTCCAGAGCCCAGCCTCCTGCTCAGAGAGTGTCACACTGCAGAAGTCAGGTGGGGGTTCCTCTGGCCTGACCCCTGACTTCTTGGATGTCTCTGTTCCTTTTCTTGCCTATCCTTTCCATCCCCTGCCATCTCCAGCACCAGGAATCAGTGTGGATTTCTGTGGCTCTCATACCATCTCATCCTCCCTTTGTGGCCTAAATACAGTGACTCACCTTGTAGTAACTGAGAGCCAGACCTGGTCTCTGGGCCCGAAGCAGCAGCCCTTCCGCCTTCTGAAAGTCCTTCTCCTCCAAGGCCCCACGGGCCTGCCCTACAAGTACCTCAGCAACGCTGTCAGGATCGTGGGCCTCAGCCACACGCTGAGCTGCCTCCCAGTCCTGGTTGTGGACAAACCTGCCCAAGGTGGGGGACACAGGAGATGTTGAGTACTGATGCCTCAATAGTGGGAGATGGTTGTATAAACTGAGGGGTTATTGGGTTCATCTGTACTAGGTTTGAAAGTAAAGATGACCAAGGAAGACCCTGGGGCAGTATCTTTAAAGAAGCTGCAGTGGGGGCTGGAGACATGGCTCAGTGGGTAAAGGTGCTTGCCACAAAAACTGGTGACCTGAGTTCAAATCCTAGAACCTGCACGATAGAAGGAGAAAACCAACTCCTGTGAGTTGAATTCTGATCCTCACATGTGTGCTAAGGCATGCATTTCCACACTCATAAGTGAAAGGGGGAAAAGGTATGGAGAAACTCCTCACATGAGGACAGCCTCTTTGGGTTTACCAGCTCTGATGAATTCGGCTTCAGCCTCTTCAAATTTGCCCTAGATAGGAAGTCGCACATGGTGAGAAAAAGCCGGCATTACAGGCGATTAGGAGACGGGTTTGTAGTGGTTCTCAACCTCCCTAATGCTGCAATCCTTTGTTCCTTGTGTGGTGCTGTTCCCCAGCCATAAAATTATTTTTTGTTGCTACATTATAACTCTAATTTGGCTACTGTTATAAATCATAATGTAAATATTTGATGTGGGAGGACTGTGAAAGGGTTGTTCCACCCCTAAGAGGGTCACAACCAGAGGCTGAGAACCACTGTGTTTGGGTGTAGGATGGCAGAAACACGACCATACCTCATCCTCCAGGTACATAGCATATCTGAGGTGAATCTCCGGGGTTTTGTGCTTGAGAGCCAGCCGAGAGAGCTCAAAGGCAAACTCAAAGGAGCTGAAATGGAAGATGGAGTTACAGTTTATACTTAATACTTAGAGAAGGCAAGAGAATATAGAGAAAAGACAGTCACTAGGGGAAGAAAAGGGCAAATGTAAAGGTAACAGGTAGAAGTGGCTGGGCAGTCCTGTGTTTCCTGAGGCCACAGGACCACTCCTGCAGCCCCACCCCTCCTCCTGAGGCACTACCCCCAGCCCCCAACTCTGCTCCTGGTCTTTGTGACATTTGCACTGATCAGTTGCCTGTGCTGCAGTCGATAACCCCCTTCCCACATTCATACAAGAATTGCTTAGTCTTAATTAAATACAGTGGGTCATAAAGAAACAGACATCACAGTTGGAGGGGACTAGCTGTGACTAAGAAGGAGCCAGCAGAAGCCAGAGGACGGACAGGGTGATGGGGCTATGATCACAATGCACTGTGTATGTGTGTGAAATCGTCTAAAGAGAAAACAATAAAAGGAAAAACTAAACATTTTTCATTTAACAAAACTATGTTTTGATGATCCAGAAGTGTTGCTGACTTAGCACAGTCCTGGCTTTTCAAGCTGTTCTTGCTCCTCCCTTCTCTTTAGAACAACCACGGACAAAACACAGTCCTTCCAGAGATCTCTACTACAGTCTTTCTTTCTTTCTCTTTCTCTCTCTCTCTCTCTCTCTCTCTCTCTCTCTCTCTCTCTCTCTCTCTCTCTCTCTCTCCCTTTTTTGGTTTTGGAGACATGGTTTCACTGTTTACCCTTTCTTGGCTGGCCTGGGACTCACTAGGTAGACCAGGCTGGCCTTGAACTTACAGTGATCTACCTGCCTCTGTTTCCTGAGTGCCTGACTGATTTTTTTTACTCTTTTTCTGTTCGGCTGGTTGAAGGAAGCCTGGTATCATGTAGACTAGGCTGGCCTCAAACCCACTGTGTAGTTGAAGCTGACCTTGAACTCTGATCTTTCCACCTCTGTCCTCAAGTGCCAGGACTATAGGCTGGTACCACCATGTCTTTCTAGGCCTGGCTCACATGTCTTCATATTCGCCTTAGCTTTTGGAATGATTTTTCAGTTGCATGTCAGTTTTCTTTCTCTCTCTATGGGCTGCTCTTGGAGGAGCCAGTGGAAAGAAGGCTCCATGCAAGACCCACCAGTTGTCAGCAGCGTGGTCAATGGCAGCCTCCAAAAGTCCCAGCTTGTTGAGCAGCCTAACTGCAGCCTCGCCTCCCAGGCTCTTCGCCCACAGGTAGGCCACGTGTTTGTGCGCATTGGTTCCTCCATGGGCTTTGGCCACCTGTAAAGCAAAGTGGTTCGCTGCCTCTTGTCTTCACTGGCCTCCTGCCTCAGTCTGATGAGGGTCAGGATCCTGCTCCAAACCCGCACTGCAGAGGACCAACTTTCAGGTCTCTTAGGTCACCGTGTTTAGGGACAAAGGATGGGTATCAGGAAATCCATAAGCCCTTAAAATTATAAGTAAAATTTTATCTATATAGGCATAGCTGTGCTTCTGACAAAGATACTCTGGTCTCTGTGACATTAGTTTAAATCAGTCAAGTGGGAACGGGAAGGAGTGGTGCATGAGCTTCTTACCCGGTAGGCCTCCTCCCAAAGCCCACTGGAGCGGTACATGTTCACAGTTGCCTTCCACTCCTGGGCCTCAAGGTAGTGGTACTCAGCCTCCTGCAGTCGGCCTTCGGCCTCCAGCTCCTGCAGGATGGCACGTCAGGATGGAAGGGGTGAAGGATGCTGGTTGGGAGGGCTGGGCAGGGCCAGAAGGACTCACCTTGCCGAGGTGAAGATGTGTGTCACTGAGTAGATCCGGATGGTGCTTCCCTACCAGGCGGATCATGTCATCGTACAACTTGTGCTTTTTGAACATGGTGATGGCAAGATCGGGCTCCTCCACCGTCACATACAGCCTGAGCAGGGGGATGCACCAGGAGCTCTTACAGCTTGATTCCTGCTGCTGCTGCTGCTGCTGGGCAGAGGCCCTCCATTCTCCAAACCTCTCCCTTCTCCAAGCTCTGAAGCCTCAGCTCCCTCCACACTCACCTTTCAGCCTCTCGGTATTTTCCCTGCTTCTCCATTTCCTGGGCCTGCGTGATATACAGCACCGACACGTCTTCCGGCCGCATGCATTTCATGGCCAGCTGTCAACATGGAACCCAGGTAGGTTCAGGCCAAGCACACGGAAACTCATCAGCCCGTGAACTCTGAATTCTCCCAACAGCCACTGGCATTTACTTATTTATTAGTCAGGTCAGGCAACGCCGAGCCCGCCTGGAGCCCATGAAGAACTGCACTCTGCTAAGGGATGACGATTGTAAGGCCCGCGTAGGCGGCACACACTGCATCACCACACTCCCACTTTTGCCACTGAGCTCTGCAGTGTAGGGCGAGGACAGAGCTCTCAAGCGAGAGGGGGCTATGGAGCACTAGTTCAGAATGCCTGGCTCCCAGGACTATCAGAACTGCAAGCGGAGGGGCGGGGACCTCTCCTCATTTTCTCGCTGTTGCTAGGGATCCAAGCTGTCCAGGCTGTAATTAGTACTCTTTCTTAGCTTTCAAGGAACCAGTAAAGGAGGGCTAGCAGAGATCAAGGAATGAGGTAACATGGCCACCAATGCAGAGTTCTTTGCTCGTGGATACTGCTCATTCTCTACCTTGTGGGCTTGCTCCCAGCGGCCAGCCTGGGTGTACATGTCTATAGCATCTTTGGTCCGGTCACCTTTGGTGTAGAGTTCCTCAGCAATCTGAAATTAAAGATGCCAACTGGGATGGTGGAGAGCCTGGCACAGCACTTTGTAGTGATACTGAAGAAAAGATGAGTACAAGTAAAATGTGTCTCTAGGAAAAAGACTAGATCAAAGCAAGGTAAAGACTGTGTGTGTGTGTGTGTGTGTGTGTGTGTGTGTGTGTGTGTGTGTGTGTTTCTCTGTGCATGTGTGTCTGTGTGCATGTGTTAGGTACACAGACACAGAAGCAAGAGGAGAGTTAGCCTCTTATCACGCTCTGCCTTATTTCTTTGAGGCAGGGTCTCTCTGAAGCTGGCGCTTGTGACGTTTAGCTGGGCTGGCACTCAGCAGGCCCCAGGCAGGGACTCCTCTTGCCGTTACCCCTGCCACTCTGGGGCTACAGGTATGTGCAAGACCATATGGATGCTGGGATCTGAACGTAGGTTCTCAGAGTTGCATAGCAAGTTCGTCCAGCCACTGAGGCACCCATGCAATCCAGTGGAACTTAAAGGGCCTCCTACGTCTGCATGTAGGGCAGACTGTACTGGCAATGCTGAAGCTATTTGTGAAGAGTCTCTGCAGCTGGCCCAGGATGAGAACTAGAGAGCCCTGTGTCTGGGGAGTGGCCAGTATCTGTATCGTGTTGGTATGATGGCAAGGAAGTGACCCTCCTCATTCACGGTGATGTGGTTCCAGCTCCAGCAGGAAGGGCTGGGTGAGCTGTCCCCACATCTTGTTCTAGGGGACCTCTTTACTGCACTGTTTTGCACCAATGCTGCAGAAAGGGACGTTTCCTCACCTCATATTCCTGCAGAGATGCATAGTGTTGGGCCACACGAGGATAGTATTTAGACGCAGTGTTTCGATCCTGGAGATCTAATATATAAATTGCCTTCTTCCACTGGCGGGCACCCAGGGCAGCCTCAATTGCTTTAATGGAGCACCTGGCATAGTCAGGAAAGACATTAAATATGCATGAGGAAAGAGAAGGGCGAATGGAAGTAAAGAAACACCCCCCCCCCAAGTACATTCTAACCTACATTTTGAGATTTCTTTTAGGCTGTGGCATCCTCCTTTGCTCATAATCTCACTTCATGCCCAAATCCCCATTCTGGCCCTGTGCCGCCATACCTGGCTTCAATATAGTGATTGATGGCTGCGTCCAGCTGCTTCTGCTGCACCAAGTGGTCTCCCCAGGCCTCCTCTAGCCTCACCACCTCCACTGGGAAGGCCAGTCGAGCCAGCTCAACCGCTGTCAGGGATACAAGAGGCTCAGAATCCCATGACTGGGACTCAGGGACGTGTGTGTGTGTGTGTGTGTGTGTGTGTGTGTGTGTGTGTGTGTGTGTGAGATAGGGATGAATGGGTGTGAAGTGGAGGGCAGCAGGAGAGCTGGAGGCAGGCCGGCTGCATGGATGTCCCCCGGGGGATGCTGGGGCACTGGATGGGCAGGAGTGAACAAGGGTAAGAGCAGCTTGTGAGCGGCTAGTACCTTTCATGAAGGCATTGCCTTTGCAGTAGCACTCCAGGGCCCGCTGTGGATTTCGAATCTTCTCAAAGAGATCACCCGCCTGCCAACACACAGACAACTAACTGAAGTGGAGGAGGAAACCCAGAACACCACGAACCAAGAATCAGCTCCCCAAAAAGGAGCGCTGGCAGTCAGGGAGAGCTGTGTGTCCCACGTCTCCTTTGGGTGGGAGAGGGTGGGTGGGTCCTGGGGATGGGAGCCAGGAAGGCAGTCAGCATACCCTTTCATAGAGCTCCCCCTTGATGAGGGCTGTGGTGATGTGCTCTACCAGCTCCGTGTTGGCCAGCAGCTCCTCTCGGGTCAGCACCAGCCGCGCAGCTTTGGCTGGGAGCCCAGCTTTGAGGTAGAGGCTGATGGCGGCCAGCCCATCTCCTTGACTCTCCTGCAGTTCACCTGCTCGCTCCTCTTGCTGTGTGTCCATTAACCACTGGTAGTAGTCTCTGCGCAGCTTCTCAAGGGCTGGGTGTCCCTGGACATGCACACAGGGAACTAGGAATTCCATCCTGTATAGCCCTTTTACTTTCATTGGTCTGTGACAGTGTGGCTTCTCCCGTGGTACCAGGATGCTAATTCCTCACCGTATCAGTCAGCCCCAAACCCAACCAAATCTAATGGCTTCCTCCCTGGTGAAGCCAAATTCTGAACAGAAGACAAAAACAATACCTTTGCCTCAGCCACAGCAATACACTCATCCCAGCGGTGTAGCTCCTGATACATGTCCATGGCTTCCTCAACAGCATTCTAGGGGTACCAGGAAGACAGAGGGTCAAATACTTGTAAGCTCTGCTCAGCCTGGCTAAGATACCAGGCATGAATATGTTCATCCCTCACCCCCTTTTCTGGAAATGGACCTGAGTGCCTTGCACATGCTAAGCCCATGCTCGAGCGCCGAGCTGTGCTCCTGGATGTAGTGATGCATTTACTATTTAATATGAACTAAACGAGGCTTATGCTTCTGGGCTCTTTATAGGCACAGGTGACAGAGGCAATTCCTCTGAAAGAAGGGTTCTCAGACTGTGTAAGTTCGGGGCTCCACAAACACTTGGATCTACCATGTGCACAAGAACTGCAGACACAGGTTCTGGAGTGGAGAGCAGCTAAGACACTGTTTTGAAAGGAAAAAGAAATCAAAGACCAAAGGAGGATATTTGCCTAGATAAAGGCTCACACGGAGGAGGAGCCTAACGATGGCATGGGATGAACCCTCTAAGCTTTTGGACGACGCCCTGACTGGCAGCCCTTCATTCCTCTCTCTCCCAGGAGTACCTCCTCCATCCTGCCCCCTTTCTCCTGTCACCTGCTCCAAGAAGATCATTTCTGCCAGTTTGTAGTTCTTATCCAACATGGCTAGACGTGCACGGACCTGATAGAAGTCTGTTCCTTCTCCACCCTACGGGGAAATAGGAGGTTTGGTCTTTCAGCTTAGGCGGACACAGGAAGGCCAGGAGGACACGGAGGCTAGCAGGATGGAGAAGCTTGAGATTTCATGGCGGTTCCAAAGCGGTCCAGTTTTAGGGAGGAGGGGGGGCAGGGTGAGGGTTGGGGGGCGTGGAACTAAAACTGACACAGGAAGATACTTGCACA
The DNA here is from genome assembly GCF_964271855.1 of Acomys minous. Lineage (NCBI taxonomy): Eukaryota > Metazoa > Chordata > Mammalia > Rodentia > Muridae > Acomys > Acomys minous. The sequence continues at coordinate 101,989,129 of NC_140489.1, read as the reverse complement.
TTCTCTGGACACCTGGTCTGCAATCTCATTGGTCTCGTGCAGGAACCGAGCTTTTGCCACGTGACCCAAAGCAGAAAAGCACCTATAGCACGGAGGCAATAATACCAAGTCCCATTAGTACAGGATTGTCAGTTAGTCACTGGTTCAACAATGAGCATTAGTGTGGTCCCCGCCCACACTGTTACTATCACAGAAAGCCCAAGGAGGAACAAGGAAGATGAAAGCCTTGCTCTCAGGGATTTTTCCATTCCAGTAGAGACAGATCATTGTAAATGGACAAAGATAGGGAGAGAATGGAAAGTAAAATAAGCCACGGTGAGCTGCGGAGGCACCTGGAATTGGCTGGGACCTGACAACAAAAAGCAGTTAGTCAGTCACTGGCCAGGCATAAATGTGCTCACTGCTACTGGCACATCTGTTAAGGGGGCAACCAAGAACTTTCCCACTGGCTTTCCAGCCTGCTCCACGAGAGGGAACTCACATCTGGTGCTGTAAACCTGGTCAAAAGTATGTAGCTGGGGAAGTCCCAGGCCCTAGTGGAGAAGCCACTGCTGTTCTGCTCATCAGATGTATAACAGCAGTAGCTATTAAGGTTATAACCAGCGATCAGTGCGGCCCTCAGCGTTAGTCAGACAAACTGCTTTGTGTAGTGGGCAGATGTGACTGCAGAGACCTAACTGGTCAGAGTGTTGAGAACAGGTGACTGCTGAGTGCTCGGCCATAAACGGGATGTACGATCTTCCCTCTAAGGCTCAGGAAACATCATGAAAGAGGGACTGGAAAGAGTGGAAAAGTTAGAAGAAAGTGTAGTATGTTGTGCAATGCTGTCTTCCAGGCATGACATGGCTGTGGCCTGTGGGGATGGAGACACTCTTGAGGCCCCACCCTTCTCTCAGGATCTATGGGCAGTTAATAGTGTGTGTGTGTGTGTGTGTGTGTGTGTGTGTGTGTGTGTGTGTGTGTATGTGTGTGTGTGTACACTTTCTTCAGTGGTGCAGCCATTGGTAAGGTGTCTGTGTTCCTGTAAATAATCCCTCACCCTGCCCCTGTAAGCAACTCTAAAGAAACTCACTGAACCTAGGGTACAAGGGGACTAGCTAGGAAGAGGGGTTCAAAGGGAGTGAGAGAGGACAAAAGTAATAGGGTAACAGGGTGAATACGATAAAAATACATTATAACACTATAAGGAAACCCATTAGCATGTATGATTATTAAAAATATATTTATTTTTATGTAGATGAGTGCTCATTTGCATGTACACCTGCAGGCCAGAAGAGGGCATCAGATCACATCATAGATGGGTGTTAGCCACCACATGGTTGTTGGGAATGGAACTCAGGACCTCTAGAAGAGCTGTCAGTGCTCTTAACGACAGAGAAACTTTGTCTCAGAAACAACCAACCAACCAAAACCCAAAATCGTGTCTGGAACAATGGCTTGGCAGTTAAGAACACTTGCACCTCTTGTAGAGGTCTCCAGTTCCGGGAGACGAGCTCTTCTTGTCTCCATGCATCAGGCACACAAGATATATATGCACATAAAAATAACATAAATATATGTTAAAAAGTAAGTAAGATAGAGTCTAAAGGGCTTGCTGATAGTCTGCATGGGGACAACGGTGGAGGGTACAGGATGAGAAAGCTTACGGATGCTTCCCAGAAGCAGTTGAGGCTTTACAACATCATCAGCCTTTTGGACAGATGCTCTTATTTGTTTTTCCTCACCATTACCGCCATTCTTTTCTGTGTACTATGTGGTAAATACTATCATCAGTGGCTCCACTTTACTAGAGAACATCAAAGCCCAGGGCTGGAAAGGCTGAGTGCCCCTCTAAGTTTACACAAGTTGGGAAATGGAATCAAGAACCGAGCTCAAGGGATCTGAAGCTGCAAATCTGTACTACACCCAGGATAGACTCAGAAGGCATGATAACAACTGTTGGGCAGGCTGGAGAGATGGCTTAGTCTTTAAGCGTGTATACTGCTCTTTTAGAGGACCTGAGTTCAATCTCTAATATCTACAACTGCCTGTAACTCCAGCTCCAGAGCACCCTACACCTCCGGGATCTGTAGGAGCCTGCACTCAAGTGGACAGACCCACACCCAGAACCACACCCAGACGCTCACAGGCTCAGATGTTAGAAGACTTGGTCCCCAGCCGGTGGAACGGTTTGGGAAGGATCAGGAGGTGTGGCCTTGTTGGAGGAGGCGTGTCACTATGGGTGAAGCGTTCTGCCAACTCCAGCTCTCTGCTTGCTGGTTCTAAGATGTGAACTCTCAGCTGTCCAGGCCATGCATGCTTTCACTCTACCACTAAGGCTTCTAACCTTCTGGAACTGTAAGCCTATTTTATGCTTTCTTTTATAATCTGCATTGGTCATGGTGCTTTATCATAGTAGTAGGAAAGTGACTAATACACATCCAATTAAAAATAACTAGCAGCAGGGTGCGGCGGTGGTGCATGCCTGTAATCAATCCCAGCACTCAGGAAACTGAGGCAGGTGGATCTCTGTGAGTTTGAAGCCAGCCTGGTCTACAAATGGGAGTCCCAGACAGCCAAGGCTACATAAGAACCGCCCCCCCCCCCCAAAAAAAAAAGAAAAGAAAAAGAGTAAGAATCTAGGAACTCATGCTTGTCAGGCAAGCATGTGTTTAACCACTCAGCTGCACTCCCAGCCCAAGAGGGTTTTAAGACTTAGTTATCTTTATTTTTTATTTTATTTTATTTGTTTGTTTGATTTTAGTTTTTCAAGACAGGGTTTCTCTGTGTAGCCCTGGATGTCCTGGAACTGATTCTGTAGACAGGTTGGCCCTGAGCTCACAGAGATCTCCTGCCTCTGTCTCCCGAATGCTAGGATTATAGGTGTGCACCACCACTGCTCGGCTGAGAACTAATCTCTTAAAGAGCAGCCTTGCAAAGAAGGGGAAGAAAAAAATATTAAGGCATATTCAGAGCTAGAGGGAATGGCGCTGCAGTTAAGAGTGTGCATGATCCTTGTGGAGGACTAGTGTTTGCCTGCCAGCACATCTAGCAAGGCAGCTCACAACCGCCTGGAACTCCAGCTCCAGGGGATTGGACACACTCATCTGACCTTGGCGGGCACCCGCAATCATGTGGACAGACCCACACTGACATTCTTGTTTTTGTTTTTGGAGACAGTGTTTCTCTGTGTAGCCTTGGCTGTCCTGGACTCGCTTTGTAGACCAGGCCGGCCTCGAACTCACAGCAATCTACTTGCCTCTGCCTCCCAAGTTAGGATTAAGGCATGGACCACCACACTTGGCCACACTGACATTCTTATACCCAAAATTTAAAACTACCTTTAAAAGCTTTTTTTTTTTTAGTTTTTTGAGACAGGGTTTCCCTATTTAGCTTTGGCTGTCCTGGACTCACTTTTGTAGACCAGGCTGGCCTCAAACTTAAAGAAATCAACCTGCCTCTGCCTCCCAAGTGCTGGGATTAAAGGTGTGCACCACCATGCCCGGCTTTAAAGCATATATTCTTCAAATAGGGTAGGAGGGTGTTTTCAGCAAGTGCACCAGGGAGGGCTCATACAGCTGGCAGTGAGGGTGTACACAGGACAGGAACAGGCCCTGGGTGAGCACTCAGGCCTCCTAGCTGTCAGCATCTGAGTGCTACATGGCTCTCACCTCTCAGCAGTGTGGAGCTGCCGTGCCTCCAGGGCCAGTTTGCTCAAGGTTTTCCACATTGCCTCTGTTTCCGGGGTCATCTCCAGGGTCTCCAAGAAGGCTGTTGCCCTGGAGAGGAAGGGGAGCAAAGCACAGCAGTGACACAGGATCTGCAGGAGCTGAGGAACACTAGTTCTGGGGCAGGAGGAGGTGGTGGTAAGGCCAGAAATATTTGCCCTTTTTGTCTAGGTTCCTCCTACAATCGCAGGGCCCATTAGCTATGGCAGTTTACTAGGTCACTGCAGGTGGCCCCTACCCCCACACTCGCTCACCACCACATTGGCTGCTGGCAGCCTCTCACCGGGTGTAGTTGCCGTCATCGATGGCTGTTCCAAACTCAATCAGGCCCTCGTCCAGGGTGTAGGCAACAGTAGTCACACCTTCTGTCACTATCACCTCTGTCTTCCCACCACCTCGCTCCAGACCTATAACGTCCCCCTGTAATAGTCCAGGTTAGCACTTCCACTCAGAGCAGGCCTACGCTCACTAACCCGGGTTCACAGCAAGGGAATTACAGGGGCACTGCTTCTTATCACGATTTCTCTCAGGCTGACAGAAATGTGGGTTAGAGTTAGCGGATGTCAGCCCCAGTGCCTGGAGGTATGCTGACAAAGAGTGGTGTCCAGTTCTTCAGCAGTGCTACAGGCCAAGACGTGTGCAACCGTACGCCCGCGTGTGACCGCCTGCGTGTGCATACAAGAAGGCCGAAGACAAGCTTAGGCGTCATTCCTCAGGCGCTTCCCACCAAGGTTATCTCCTTGGCCCCAGCATTTAGCAAGGGAGCTGGGCGGAGCTGCAGGGATCTGCCTGCCTCTGCCTCTCTGGTTCTGGAGGGTGCATGATGCCTCACTTTTTTGTGTATGTTCTAGGGCTCAAATTCAGGTCCCTCTACTTGCAAAGCAAACACTTTGCCAAAAAAGTTACCTCCTCAACTCCCAGACTAAGTGTGCTTTAAAAAATATATTACTCCTTTTCCACGTTTGTTTAGTGTGTGCCCATCCATCCATGTGAGCCTTGGAGACTGAACTCAGGCCGTCAGGCTTGGCAGCAAGCACCCTAGCCACTGAGCCACCTCACCAGGCCTCAGAATGGGTATTCTTGAAGGTCCTTCTGTTAAATTACAACTTGAACCCAAACATACTTTTTCTTTTCATGTACTACTGACTTCATGTGAAGAAATTTCTAAGAACATTCCTATATCTATGCTACTAATCCTTCTTTAAAAAAACAAAATAAGGGGGCTGGAGAGATGGCTCAGTGGTTAGGAGCACCGCCTGTTCTTCCAAAGGTCCTGAGTTCAATTCCCAGCAACCACATTGTGGTTCACAACCATCTATAAAGTGATCTGGTGCCCTCTTCTGGCCTGCAGGTGTACACGCAGGCAGAACACTGTACATATAATAAATAAATAAATCTTAAAAAAAAAAAAATAGGGGCTGGAAAGATGGCTCCAAGGTTAAGAGCACTGACTGCTCTTCCAGAGGTCCTGAGTTCAATTCCCAGCAACCACATGGTGGCTCACAGCCATCCATAATGATATATAATGAGAAGAAGAAAAATAATTCTTAAGGGGAGACTGACATGGCAAGAAGGAAAAATAAGAAAGAAATATGCTGGTGGCAAATTATAATTCTGTCCATATAAAATGAAGTCATGAGCCAAGTGTTGTGGCCCATGCTGTGAAACCAGCACTGAGGGACGGAGAGGCAGGAGGCTAGCCTGAGCCACACGACAAGTTCCAGTTCTAGGTCACTGGTGTGCAGGGGAGGAAGCAAAAGAGTAAGAAAAGGCCAATGAATGAAGCCAGGCGTGGTGGTTATGATCTCAGCACTTAGGCATTAAGAGGAACAGGAGTGTAGAAAATCCAAAACTAGCACGCTTGCATAGGACTGTATGCTGAAAGACTCCTAGCACGGCTCGCAGCGGACTGTATGTATGCTGAATGTCTCCTAGCACAGGCTCGCAGCCGACTGTATACTGAAAGTCTCCTAGCACAGGCTCGCAGCAGACTGTATGTATGCTGAAAGTCTCCTAGCACAGGCTCGCAGCAGACTGTATGTATACTGAAAGACTCCTAGCACAGGCTCGCAGCAGACTGTATGTATACTGAAAGACTCCTAGCACAGGCTCGCAGCAGACTGTATGTATGCTGAAAGACTCCTAGCACAGGCTCGCAGCAGACTGTATGTATACTGAAAGACTCCTAGCACAGGCTCGCAGCCGACTGTATGTATGCTGAAAGACTCCTAGCACAGGCTCGCAGCAGACTGTATGTATGCTGAAAGACTCCTAGCACAGGCTCACAGCAGACTGTATGTATGCTGAAAGTCTCCTAGCACAGGCTCGCAGCCGACTGTATACTGAAAGTCTCCTAGCACAGGCTCGCAGCAGACTGTATGTATGCTGAAAGACTCCTAGCACAGGCTCGCAGCCGACTGTATACTGAAAGTCTCCTAGCACAGGCTCGCAGCCGACTGTATGTATGCTGAAAGTCTCCTAGCACAGGCTCGCAGCAGACTGTATGTATGCTGAAAGTCTCCTAGCACAGGCTCGCAGCAGACTGTATGTATGCTGAAAGACTCCTAGCACAGGCTCACAGCAGACTGTATGTATACTGAAAGTCTCCTAGCACAGGCTCGCAGCAGACTGTACTGAAAGACTCCTAGCACAGGCTCGCAGCAGACTGTATGTATGCTGAAAGTCTCCTAGCACAGGCTCGCAGCAGACTGTATGTATACTGAAAGACTCCTAGCACAGGCTCGCAGCAGACTGTATGTATACTGAAAGACTCCTAGCACAGGCTCCCAGCAGACTGTACTGAAAGTCTCCTAGCACAGGCTCGCAGCAGACTGTATGTATGCTGAAAGACTCCTAGCACAGGCTCGCAGCAGACTGTATGTATGCTGAAAGACTGAAAGCTGGAGCTGGACTTAGACTTGGGTTTGGTTCCCAGCACACATGGCAGCTCATAACCATCTGTAACTCTAGTTCCAGGGAACCCAACACCTTCTTCCGGTCTCCACGGGCACCAGGCATGTATGTGGTGTACAGATATACATGTAAGGAAAACAAACGTATACAAAACATGAAAGGAAATATTTTCTTTTAAAAAAATCAAAAATAAGGTTTGCTTCTAGCAACCCAGAGCATGCAGTTTAAAAGTTCGGTGATAAATGCCTGCAGAGAGCCTGGAACCCTGGGTTTGATCCCAGCAGCAGCAGCAGCAGCAGCAGCAGCAGCGATCAAAACTAAAAGCTAGAGGTAAAGGCACTAATGGCCTGTGTGCAATCCTGGTACCCATGTGGTGGCAGGAGAGAGCCAACTCCCACAGGTTGTCCTCTGACCTCCACACATATGCCATGCTATCTGTGAATAAATAAATGTAATTTTAAAATCTAAAGGTTAGAATTAAAATACTGGACAACAAATGAAGAGGGGAGGTAATCAAAATGAAAGACCAGGAGGTCCTTGTACTAACTGTAGGAGAGAGAAGGTTCCACACTGGCTAACTTGATCTAGGTACTTGATAAGCTTTCAAGGCTATGTCTAACAGGATGGGCTGTGTGTGTGTGTGTGTGTGTGTGTGTGTGTGTGTGTGGTGTGATGCTGGGATGGGACAATGAGTATTTTATGTGTAATTTGAGAAAGACATTTTGAACGGCCTATAACAATGAACAAGCAGAAAGGGGGTGTATGGAAGCACCGACACACATACAACCCAGGTCTACCTTCCAGGAAGACCTGCACATGTGACTTCATACAGTCCCAGGGCCACTGGGGTGGGGACTTACCTCTAGGACTCTCACACAAGGTCAGGAAACCTAAGCAAGTGTGATTGTGGAGGCCAGGCCACTTTGGGGAGGGGATGAAAGCTGTGCGTGCCAGTTTCATCATAGAGATTATGGGTGGTGGGCAGAGAAAACCAAGAAGCCTTCACAGTCTTCTCAGGGTTCTAATTAATTAGACTGACACATGTCTAGGGTCTCCTGGTCATCAACATACCCTGATAGAGGACATGGTGACTCTCTCAGGTGCCTCAATGTTGTACCACACACATAAGCTGTTTCGGTTCTGAGCTACCAGCACATCACTCCCAGGAACCCACTGCACGTAGGAGCAGAAGTTGAGGATCATTGTCTTAGAGCAGCTTTCAATATCATATAGATGCAGCTGGAGGAGGAGGGAGACAGCACAATTAAAAGGGGGCTGTGATGACATCAGCTGATTTTGCTCATTTCCCCAGTGGTAAAATGACCCACCCACGTGTTGACTTTCCGGTCCCTGGAGTTTATTCTAAGTTGCTATATCCTGATTTGGGTCAAGTATGAGATGACCAAACAAGCTAAGATCTACATTCAGGGTTGTTAAGTGAAAGTCAGACTTTCATTCTTAGAATACCCCTGGGCCGGATGAATGAGGCTACCAAACAAAACTGAATGAGCTAACAATTTGCAGTGTGCCTTTCACTGAAATGGACAATCACAAGAAAGGCTAAACTCTCTGGTGATGCCATATTGAGAAGAGAATATGTAAGGGTTAAAAGGGACAACGCAAGCCAGCCTCCATGCCTTGAGCTAAGTGTGGCTGAAGCACACTGGTGAAGTGGGTCTGGGCAAGGGTCAGCCAAGAGCTGAGGAGGGGACAAAGCTTCATGATGACACAGACTTGTGTGCAGTAAGAGAGAGATCAACCCTCAACACCCTTCCCGACTGTGTTCCCATAAGGGTACACACCACAGGCAGTGACAGAAACCAGACTATCCTTTGTCCCTTCTGCTACGCTACAGGCATACAGAACCAAGAACTATGTCCTGCTTTGCCTCCCACAGTCCCTGGTAACAGCCTATTTCACACTTTCTGGACCAGCTCAGGCCTAAGGCCCTAGTAACCCTTCTCACACGAAGTTTCCGGTCCCTGAAGAGAAGCTTGTGTCCAGTCTCATTAAGTTCCAGCCAATCCACACGGCTCTCGTGACTGATAGTACCAATGTTGTAGCCGCCAATCAGATCCACTGCAAAGAAGACAGGGCAGGAGGGGTGACTGCAACCCGCATAGGCTTGCAGGTGGTTGGTAATATCTAGTCTTATAAGTCATGTTGCACTTTAAGAACATTTTATCATGGTACTCCATGTCTATAGTCCTAGAACCTGGGAGGTGGAGGCAAAGGATCAGGGGTTCAAAGCCAGTCACAGAGCAAGTTTCAGTTCAGCCTAGGCTAGATGCACACACAGACAAGGACACACACACAACAAAGTTATGAAACATGTCTAGAATTATAGATGATTTACCTGACTTTGTATCTAACTAAAGGTCTTATGGAGAAATGGTGGTACACGGCTATAATCCCAGTCCTAAGAAAACTGAGGCAGAAAAAGTGGGAGTGAGCAGCCAGCCCCTTCTCTGCCTGTAGGCCAGCTCCAGGTGAGTGTGCTACTGAGTACCAAAGAAAGCCGATAATGAAATGACCTTGGTGATGTCATGCTGGCTCCAAAATGGAGTCAAAGGCAAGATAGCACCAAAGGGTTAAGGGTGAAGGAACACACGAACAGAACTTAGAAGGACGCCTCTGAGGATTGTCAGGCTCAGTGCAGCTCAGGGCAGTGCAGCCCAGTGGCTCGCACACAGGGTGCCTTCACAAGGCAGAAAGGCCAAGTCAGGAGGATGACCAACAGGAGGCCGGCCAGCACACAGGCTGGTAGTGTGGAATAGTCTTACCCTTGGAGACATAGAAATTATAACAACAGGCATGGTCACCCATATCTGGAATGTCAGTACTCAAGGGTCTGAGGCAAGAGGATCAGGGATTCAAAGCAAACCTGGGCTACATGAGACCCTGTCTCAAAACACTAAAAACCAAAAGAGAACAGCAGACAAAACTAAGCCAGATGAAGCCATGTCAGAGCAGCAAGGACCCCCTGGGAACCCTGGAATTATATGGAAAAATTTATGTATGTGCATTTTTTTCTGAGAAAACATCTATACTTTTTATTATATTTAAAGGTACTAGTGACTAGGACACTTGAAGAACTCTGTCATTTTACATATACTGGAAATGAACCCCGTGAAAGGAATGGGCTTGTCTGACACCTCAGGGTTTGTCACTGCCACTAGAATCTTGGGGCTCTTGACCTACATAGCATCTCCACTGCAGATGCCTGCACTTCCGAGCTCAGATATGAAATGTAATAGGCATGAAATTTGAAACTATCTTAAGAAGAGGCCCATATGTATATGAAAGCTTGATGTGTGACAGGGATTGGTATAACAAACTAGTGAGTAAATGGTTGAACAGACAGAAAAATAAAGTTATAAAATCCTACCCACATCACATACAAAAATAAATTCCAGGTGGAAAGCAAAATTTAAAAATGTCAAAAATATAGGAGGGAATAAGGGAAAAAGTTCTTTAAAAAATTTAAAAAAAAAAAGATTTATTTATTTATTATGTATATAGTGCTCTGCCTGAATGTATACCTCCAGGCCAGAGGAGGGCATTAGATCACATTATAGATGGTTGTGAGCCACCATATGGTTGCTAGGAATTGAACTCAGGACCTCTGGAAGAGCAGACAGTATTCTTTTTTTGTTTTGTTTTGTTTTGTTTTGGAGACAGGGTTTATCTGTGTAGCCTTGGCTGTCCTAGACTCACTTTGTAGATCAGGCTGGCCTCGAACTCACAATGATCCACCTGCCTGTGCCTCCCCAGTGCTGGGATTAAAGGCATGCACCACCACACCCAGCCCTGCAGACAATATTCTTAACCTCTGAGCCATCTCTTCAGCCTGGAAAAAGTTCTTCAATGAAACTGCAAAGATCAGCAACTACTATTACTACTATTTTGGCGGCACTGGTGATTGAAGCAGGGCCTGCCATGCTCTCTACCACCAAGCCTCTCCTCAGCCTCAGTTTCTTTTAATTAAAATTATTTTCCAGTTTGGTTTACAAAGAGAGTTCCAGGACAGGCAAGGCTACACAGAGAAACCTGTTTCAAAACACAAAACCAAAATCTAATTACTTTTTATCTATTTATCTTTAATTTGCAGTAAGCACACGTGGAAGTCAGGGGTCAGTCCCGCCCTTCTCACAGGACTGAGGTCGCCTCAGGCTTGGTGGAAAGAGCAGCTTTACACGCTAAGTCACCTCACTGGCCCCTAAATTAACTTTTAAAGGTGTCTGACACAGGGCTGAAGCTTGATCTCTTAGACCTACAAGGAGGAGGGAAAGAACCCAGGGCTTCAAGCTGCCTTTTGACCTCCAGCTGAGTGCCATGGCATTCATGCTTCCCCAGCCCGGTAAGTAAGTACAATAAATTTTTAAATGTTTGAATTCTGAAGACACTAAAAAGAGAAAAGTCAAGCCACCAACTGAGAAAAAAAATCTGCAATGTAAGTAACCATCAGAGGCTACATATGTGTGTGTGTGTGTGTGTGTGTGTGTGTACACATATATAAATGTGTATAAACATATGTAAAGAACTTCACATCTCTAACAAAGAGACAACTCAACTCTTACAATGTCTAAGAGATAAGAACTGACAAACCACAGAAGAAATCTGAGGGATCAACCAATCAATGAATGCAATAGCATTTCACATACACCCGGCAATCTCACGACTTGGAGAGGATGTGGAAGGAGGCAGACTCTAAGCAGGGAAGGAATGGAAACTGCTCAGCCTTCTCAAGAGCAGTTGGGAGGTGCTTAGTCGAGTTGAAGGTGCAGCTCTTCTGTGACTAGCAACTGTAAGCACAGACCTCAGACAGTGGCGCTAATGTGATAAACAAACAACAACATCCGAAACAACGAGGGCAGAGAAAAGCACTGGCTGCTCTTCTGGAGGGCCCAGGTTTGATTCCCAGTGCCCACACGGCACCTCACAAGCATCTACACGTCAATACCCTCTTTTGACCTCAAAAAGCACCAGGCATGCACATGTTACACAGACACATGAGCAGGCAAAATAGCCATACACATAAAATAAAAATAAATCTTTTTAAAATGAACACTCTAAATGTCCATGAGTAAGATATGAAGCAAAAGCCCCAATGTAAATATGACAAAAGGCTGATCTGACAGAACTAGGCATGGGTACGCAACTATTAGCAATATGTCAGGACTATGAGCAGCTGGAATTTACTAAATGACCACATGGCAGGCAAGGATGTAAGGGCCTCCATCTGAGGTAGGTCCTGCTGTGTTCCCACTCCGAGAAAGACAAATAACCTGAGTAAGCTCACACAGTACAAGCGCACAGGGTGGCTGAACTAGAGTCCTGTTCTTACAGCCATGCTGCGTCTGCGTGCTCAGGTCTATACTTTCTGGGGGATACTATGCTATGCTTGATGCCTGTAACATTTGGTTGTGAAAATTGTAAAGTTAAGATTTATAAATGCATATGAATAAATTAATAAAATATATTTTTAAAAAAGATTTATAAATGCAATACTTGTGGTATCAAATTAAGTTTCTTTAGCCAGGCGGTGGTGGCGCACGCCTTTAATCCCAGCACTCGGGAGGCAGAGGCAGGCGGATCGCTGTGAGTTCAAGGCCAGCCTGGTCTACAAAGTGAGTCCAGGACAGCCAAGGCTACACAGAGAAACCCTGTCTCAAACAAGACAAAACAACAACAAAAACAAATTGAGTTTCTTTGTTACTAAATACTAATAAGGCATATAAAAATATGGCCCTTGTAGTTCTAAAGAGTCTATGATTTGATTACATCTAAACAGGAAAATTCCTAAAGTTGTGATAGTTCTTTCCTACTGTTTACAACTGTTGGATCTGAGAGAAATGACTAGAGAACATGGTAACTGTGGACAGGCCTGTGGATCTGTGTATGCACAGCCAATTACTTACACAGAGGCATACCCACAGGGACTTACACATGGAGTATAACCACTGTAAAAATGGGTTAGGATTTACTTGGTGCCTTTCAGTTTCTGGGAGTCTTCACTGAATATAATTCTGTGATACAGAAGTGTGCTACAAGGGTCTGTTTTGGTACTATAGTTATAAGAGGGTCTTACCTATAGCAATCGTCTTAATATCAACAAGATAAGCCAATTTCTTATTATCTTCCATTCCTCGCTGGCACCGCTCATTAATGCGAACGCTGAAACATGAAGGAAGGACAAGGTGAGGCTGCTCAGGCTTAGCCTGGGGTCTTACTGAGGCTCGGAAGTACCACAGGGGTGAAGATTTTAGACTTATCTGGAAGCAATCGAAACACAGTTTAAAAGTTCAAAAGGAATTCTGGATTTCAAGGGTCAGACCGTGTGAGGTCACCTGATGAGGTGAGGATTCATGAACTCAGTGCGTACAGAGCCCAAGGACTCGTTACTCCCATACTCCACCAGGGTCAGCTCTCCAGCATTGAAGATCATGCACACCTGCAGGAGAATGGGAAGGAGGCATGGAAAACAGAACAGTGGGAGGGGTCTCATGGTGGGGTGACCTCGCTCCTTACCCTTTCCTATTCACCCCCATCTTCTACCTACAGTCTCCCACCACTTGCCCCTCACTCTTCTGACTAGGAGCTGGAGTGGGGCTTATTGAAATGGTGGCAGAAAGCCAAGCTCTACTCACATTCTCATTTTCAAAGAAATATTTCTCATTGCCACCAGATCCTTGCCAGGCTATCTGCAAAGTGAGGAGAAAACAGCAGAGACAATTACCCAAGACAAGGCTGGAAGGATGTCAGTAGGGAGGAGGAGAGATGGCATTCAGGGAGGTCTGGCATCACACAAAAGATGCGCTGCTTCAGATTCTTGCCCTGATCTCTGCACTTCCAAGAGACGACGCACAAAAACAGCCCAACTAGGGAAATCCGTACTCCAGGAATCTATACCTCTCACTCCTTGAAACGGCATCAGAATGGCAGGGCCTCCTTTGGGGATCTTGCTTCTTGGGGCCCTGGGTCCCCAGAAAGCAAGCCAAGCCATCCCATTACCCATACGAGTGTTCTCGGTTCCCACCTCACTGAGGCGGTTAGTGTTCAGGTCTCCCAGCAGCAGCGTATCTGATGTGTGGGCCACCAAGTAACGCTCCTTCCCCAGGATCTTCACCTCTTCCACCTCATAGCCATAGTGCGACTTGAGCACCACCCTGGTCCCCGAAGACAAGTTCTTCACAATCACCTGTAAGGGACAGGTCCGAGCCCTTCAGGCTTTCCCAGCATAAGAGGAGTGAAGGTGCCACGCCCCTCATGCACCTCCATGATGCTGAGCTCAACTAATACCTGTGTCTGCACCTGGCCCAGGATGCTGTTGATAAAGACAGTACCTTACACTCACACAGGGATTCGCTACCTAGGAAATGCTTTCACATCTCTCTTTTGCTGTTCATGGTACATGTGATTCTGAAAGTTCTACTGAATAACACCACTCACTCACTTTGTTCCCACAGCTTAGTACAAATCTACCTATTAAGACAGAAGGCTGTATAGTAGTGGTAATAATAATAATAATAGTGGTAATAATAATAATAACAACAACAACAGATATTTTAGTAATATAATTAAATATAATAAATAATGATAATAATAGTAATCAGTATTATTATTATTTGGGGTTTTCAGAGAGCCTCCCTATGTGCCTAAGAAGACCTACAACTAGCCATCCTCCTGCCTCAGCCTCCCGAGTGCTAAGATTTTCTTTCTTTTTCTTCCTCTTCAACTTCTGTTTTGTTTTGTTTTTGTTTTTGAAACAGGGTATCACTATGCAGCCTCAGTTGGCCTGAACCTTGTGATGTAGACCAGGCTGGCCTCAAACTCATGGGCCATACGCCAGAACTGCCATATAGCAAGAAAGATACAAGGAAGTGACCCTGATATCTTCTGTTCCCCATGACAGCTCTGCCAGAGGAACGAAGGTTACATTGAGACTATGGCTGCAGCCTGCAGGTGGGGAAATGTTACAAAGATGAATGAGCCAAGAGCCATCTGTCCCAGCATGAGGGGCCATCAGCTGCTCACCTGGCTGGGACCCACATACGTCAGCTCGAACTTGTTCTTGTAAATGCTCCTTCGGAGGCAGCAGTCAAACTGTTCCACCCCACCACAGAGTGTGCCCTAGGGGGAAGGAACAGCATGAAAGGCAACCCACAGTGCACTGGGGGGGCAGATATCAGATACCCTCAAGACCTAAACCCCTGGTGTCCCAGTCTAGAGACCAGTGGCCAGCAAATGGCTGGGCAGGCTTTGGACCCATCAGAACAAAACAGGTGGAGACCCTAGGACTCACAGGCACCCCTTGTGGACAAGGAAGGAGAAGTCAGGCTGGCCTGGACAGCTCTGCCCCTTGGGGCCTCCAACAAGTGTATGTTTCCCCTTCTTGCCTCTAGCAGCAGACTTTTATTTGAAGTCACAAGGCAATTTGGGCCTCTCTGGTGCCACAGCAGAGTGCCGTGGCACAGTGAGTATTTTCGTCTAGTTTGGAGGCAACCACCAGTACAGACAGGGGACCCTGATAACACACCGCACAGAGTCGTGAGCCATCCCGCTTCCAGGCCAAGGCAGTGACGGTGTATAAGTTGGCAATCTCCTTGGGCTTGGCCTCTTCCCAGATGCTTCTTCGAGGACTCCAGTTGAACACCCGAAGCCTAGAAAGGTATGTGGCTTTTAGAAGAAATGGAGGCTGAGCAAAAGAGTGAAAATAAGCTGGCAGCTAAAAGAAACCAGTCTCATTCTGTCCGAAAGGGAAACAGATGCAAAACAACAGAGCAGCGAGACAGACCAGCTGGAGAGGATAAGAAGGTGTAAAGGAAACAGGAAGCTGAAGGACGCCAGCGTGATGCTGCACACCTGTGATCACACACTCGGGAGCAGAGGCAGGAGGATCACTGCAAGTTTGAGGCCAGCCTGGTCTACCCAGTGAGTTCCAGGCTTGTCAGGGCTACAGAGTGAGACCCTATCTCAAAAATCAAAAACAACAGAAAAGGATGGAAGTAGAGAAAGCAGGACAAACGAGAGAAATGAACTGCCAGGAATACAGGAGGAGGAAAGAAGAAAATACAGGAGTCCGAGAAGAAAGGAGCATCAGGAAGCACACAAGACTGAGAGACACGGAGGACTGACAGAGAGGGGACCTGCACCTGGCTGCTTATCTGCCATTTCGTTCTGTATTGGCTCACCAAACAGTGGCTATACATCACACACCAGATGACAGCGTAGGCACTGGAGATGAAAAGCCTTCCTCTCAAGAACCCCTCAAAATAGAAGCAACAACTAGGGTACAGCAGGATGATCTCAAAGTCTCAAAGAGGCAGCAGGAACATGGAGAAGGGGGTGAATTCTGCTGTGGGCTTCCAGGCTGAGCACCACACTGCATTTTGAAGCTGCCAGCATGCCAACAGGTGACAATCTGAGAATCCCTTTCAACAGGCTCCCGCTGTGGTTCAGAACAACATGGCCGGCACAGAAAGTTCCCAGAAAGAGAAGACAGAAGCTGCAGCAGGCAGGGGACCTACCTGTCATAACTTCCCAGCACCACAGATTGGCCTCCAGGACTCGCTGCAGCTGTAGTGAATTCCCGCTCCTGAGGGTCTCTGCTATAGTCAAATGTCTGTAGCACGTGGCCTTCCTTCCCATAGGCCACAATCCTCCGGTCACAGCCAGCAGCCACGATGCTGTTGGTTGCCCAGGCCAAGGCATAGGGCGGGCATGGATGGTTAACCAACTTCCCCTGTGAAAGAACATTTTGGTCTGTCTTTGAAGTTGCCACCCCAGAAACTCCTCATTCCTAGTAGTTGATCCATGCATTCTTGACCATCCCACCCTGCAGGAAAAATAAAAATCTTCCTGTCAATATTTTCCCACACCGACACACCCTAATCCTAAAGACTTCACAAATCATCCTCCATATCATGAACACACACATACCATATACACAGATGTGCTGACTTTGTACTCTAAGGAAATTGTGGCAGTGGTGTGCTGGAGGTCTCTGCTATGTACTAGTAAAGCCACCCAAAGGGGACAGCACACAGTAACTAACTCTGTCTAGGCCCAAGAGCGCATATGGATTCTTTCTCAAAGAGACTACATTTTACACAGGTAACTCACAATGTAAATTATTTAAACAGTACTGAATTATACAGAATAAAATATGAAAGTTTCACTTTATGTCTATCTTTTCTTTTTCCAAGAAAATAGTTGATTTTTCAGCATTTTATTTCTTCATATGTGTTTGCTGTGTGCATGTGCATGATTGTGTGTGTGTGTGTGTGTGTCTGTGTGTGTGTATGTGGTATGTGCACTTTCATGTGTGCACGCAGGGGTGAAGGACAAAGGATGACTTGCAGAAGTCACTTCTTTCCTTGCACCGCATGGGTTCTGTCATATTTGGTACCAGGCACTGTCACCTGCTAAGCTATCTTGCTGCCCTGTTTTTCCCTTATGCATTTGTATGTCTATGTGTTACATAAACATGTATATATATGTATTTGTGTATACATATATATTTACATAAATGTAAATCATTTTCACTTTTTGTCCTCTTTAGAGAATTTATTTCCTCCCTGTCAAGGTCCCTTCCACCCACTCCTCCCTATAAACAGGCTAAACACAGTCTCTGTGTGGCGGCATCCAAATGCCTCCCTCCAAGACCCCACTCTTCCAGCCTCCTCCCCCAGCTCAGTCATGGTGCTCACACATGCAGCTCCCCCAGGAGGCTCCTGGAATGTCCACCCCACCCCACAGTATGCTCTATTCATACCTGTGACTCTCCAGAGCCCTCATCATCAAAGAAATATCTGACGATGGTGCCGTCTGCGTGACCCGAGAGGATCCCTTTCCCAGAGCAGCTGAAGAGTAAAGGCAGAAAGGCAAACTTAGAGCCAGAGACTGACCTTGCTCAAAGGCCCCTTTCTGTCAAATGCAGCTTCTTCCTGACATTTCCACGTCTTCCTGTTGGTACTCACTTGGTTGTCAGTGCCACCACATAAGAATCTGTCCCATAGATGGTAGATGACCTGTTGGTTTTAGTGTTTGCTAAGCGAACCTGAAAAATCAAAGAGTACACACACATCTGGCTAGACTCCTTTCTATTTCACCCAGGCCCTGAGACAAAACTGGTCCCTGTGCACTCTTCTGCAACTCACACTTAGGCTCCAGGGCAAAGGATGAGCTGTGCTGCCCCCACTCCCCACCCAGGACCATTGTCCCCACCTAGCACCTACCTCGTGTTTCCCTTCCCCTCCTTTACCTTGCCTTCAGCGAGTCCAAAGACAATGATGTACTCTGCAGGCCACTGCAGACACGTGACAGCGCTCTGTATGCAAAGGGTGAAGGGATGACCCAGCTGTGTGCATGAGCACCTTTCTAGCAACCCGACCCCACTGCAGCGTCACCCTAGTCTTCTATGGGCAAAGAGTGCAAGGAGGGGACACAACAGGCTCCTAGTAGGAGACAAGGAGCGCGTAGGCAGCGCTGTCCTTCAGCGGCTCAAACCAACTTTAGACCTTAGAAGGGACAACTCATGGGCACATATACAAGCGGTCAAGTCTAAACTTTACCGTCTGGATGAACTTGTTGCAGATGACCTTCTTGTCACCCCTGTCAAACAAAAGGAAAGGAAGCATACTTAAATCCCTGCCCCCAAGGATGGTGATGGAAGGAGGCAAGACCAGAACCTTTCCTGGCCCACTGCTGTTTCCTATCTCTCTGTGGGAGGTCTGATGAAGATGTGAGTGGGCACCCAGGAAACCCTGGAGCTCCATCAAAGACATACGTGACGCTGGCTCTCAGGACCTCTAATGGCCTTACCATCATCCCTCACCCCTCCAGGGATGGGACTGTAGGGACTTGGGGCAGGCAGAGGCAGGGACAGAACAGAAACAGACTCTAGAAAGTCTCTGCCTCCCAACCTGACCCTCGCACCAATCGCCCAAGACAGGCACGCGCGCGCACACACACACATACACACACACACACACACACACACACACATACACCTGCCATCCCCGCCCAGCGAGGCACTTCTCATGCATAACTCTTCTTTTGTGGGCCGCCCACCCATCATCTGTGTACTTACCAATCTTCTCCAATCTTGTAGACATAGATGATGTTGTCTGTCTGTCCTATGGCAATTTTAGTGGAATCAGGAGAGAAAGCCATGCCTTTCACCATGTAGCTCTTCCTGCCGTACTGGGAGTAAAAACACAACGAATGAGCACAAAGGAAAGAGAAAAGAAGACACCCACATGTCCCGACAGACCCGGAAGATTTATACTAAGGAAAGGGGTGGACTGTTTCCCACGCTACGGCTGGAAGGCAGGTTACAAAGTGTCCTGGGTTAATGGGTTAGGGCATGGTGAGGCCTCTCCACCTTCATGTCGGCTGGTTTGGTGGAGAACTTGTCTCTGCGCTCCCCATGTTCATCATACAGCAGGACCACTCGGTCCACTGTGCAGACAGCAAATTTAGCGTTGTTCTGGGACCAGGCCATGCACGTCACCTTCGCGGCTCCATCCTGCGGAGGCAAAGCAGGAATGTAAACATGGTGGTGGTCTACCACAAAGAAGGCATTGCCAGTCTCACCAGCCCTAGTGTGGCTTTGCTCTGTTTTTCTTGTCACAGTGTTTCCCTCAAAACAAAACATTTGTATACCTGGAACGTAAGAACGATCTTCTCCAGGGCCTCGGATAGCCCAGACTGGCCTCAAGTTCACTCTATAGCCAAGGGAGACTTGACCTCTAAGCCTCGTCTCTACCCAGAGTGCTAGCATGCAAGGCTAGTTTCTGCCACGCTGCGGAACAAGCCATGGCTTCACTCGAGCTAAGCAAACACTGCACCTACCAACCCATCTCCCCAGCCCCTAAGGTGTTTTCTGAGACTCATCAACTGCCCCAAAGGCAATGGCTTCCTTGTTCCTTCAGCTTTCAAGTCTGCCTCTGAAAAAAAAATCAATTAATTTGATACATTTTAATCTTTATAGCTACACATTCAATCAGTGTTTCCAAGCACTTTACCAAGAAAAGGCAGTTGGCCAGGAGCTGACAGAGACAAAGAGCAAAACACAGATCCTGCCCCAGGACCTAATAATATGCTGCAGAATTGGAAACGCCCCATAAGAAGAATATGTACTGAGTGCAGTGATGGCTTAGAGGAGCCCAGGACAATTTTATACTTAAATCATCAAAGTTCAACTCTGAAGAACGCTGAATGGTGAATTACTCAGACGGAGTGGCTAGCACAACAAAGCCAAGCTCTGGGCAAGGACTGCGATTTAAGGAAGCTGAGACTTTTGTAAACAAGGGGGGGGGGAGCAAGTATGGACTGGCCAGCCCAGGATGAGCCTTTCAATGCAAGCTAATGATCTGAACCTATTGAGCAGGGACAGGAGAGACAGTGGAAACTCTGAAACAAGGAGCAACATAACTAGAGTTGAAACTCGGAAGAAACAATGCCACTCTCCCCTGCTTAACTGCCCGTGCTATGAAAGTCTCGATTTAAAAGTGGCCGATTAAAAGTGGTACAGCTCACTTGCTGGAGTGCTCATCTTACAGTCTTATACTCATGAGTTTGATCCCTGGCAACTCAAAAAAAAGTAAGTAAAAAGAATATGGGAGTGACAAGTGTGGTGGCACACGCCTGTAATCCAGCACCTGGGAGGCGAGGGCGGGAGGACCAGATGCTCAGATCTTCCTCAGCTACCCAGCAAGACTGAAGCCAGCCTGGGCTATGGAGACCCTGTCTTAGACACACTGTGTGTCCATCACTGCACCTACTGTGGTCCTCTAAGGCATTGCCACTAAAGGTTTCTGTTCTTGAAATAAAATCTAGCTCCTACTGCAAATGGCTGATTAACCACTTCGGTTACTAGAGGTCTGGCGTAAAACAAAACTTACTTGTCACACTTAACCCAAATACCTCAAAGCAAAACTTACTTTTCACACCTAACCCAAATACCTCCAATGTTAGAAGGGAAAACAGTTGTTGCAGTAAGTTGGAAGTGGGTGCCAGCACTTCATCAGCTCTGGCTGGTCCTTCCTCCTGGCTGAGTCCATCCTGGGCATCTGGCCCAGCTGCACCATGACATCATCTCTTTTTTAGAGACAGAAAGGTTCTATTTCCAATTTTTCCATTAGGGCATTTTGAAATTACAGATTACAGCACCAGTTTATGGAGCAAGGAGCACAGTGTTCTAGTGTTCTACCACAGAGCCAGGGCGCCATCCGTTACAACTCTTCCTCTGACTGACTTCTACTCTCTGCCCACTCTGCAAACACCCCTGGTGCCTGACTGGCCTGTCTTGAGGATTAAGTGCAGCGGAGTCAGGCAGGCATTTCCACAGATGCCCCACACACATTAAGTACCATCCCTCCTAACTCTGAGGTAGAAGCTGTTATTACTCTAATTTTGCATTTGGAGAAATTGAGGCATTGAAAATTAAGGGATCTGTTCGGGTTTGGACATAGTTTTTAGGTGGCAAGTGTGATATTTGAATCTATATATGTTTGATTCCATAAGCTATACCTCTAACGTCTTTAATAATGCTGTTGCGGCATCTGTATTAATGACTTAATTATTCTTATTCATTGTTATTAGTTTTGTGGAGCAGACTGGCATGAAACTTCCAGAAACCTGCCAGCCTCTGCTCCTGAGTGTTGTGACTAAAGGCATGAGCCACCATGCCTGGCTCTCCTTATTTTTTTTTTTTTAAAGAAGGTCTTACTTACAAGTCAAGCTGGCTTGGAGCTCACAGCAATCCTCCTGCCTCAGCCTCCCAAGTTCTAAGATTATAGGCATCACACCATGATCAGATAAGAGACTTGTTTTTGTAGTGCTGGGGACAAAGGTAAGAGCTCACACATGCTCAGTGTGTGCTCCATCACTAGCAGCATCTCCTGTCAGTGGCACCCTCGTTTTGTATGTAGATGTGTGTGTGTGGTGGGGGAGGCACATGCGCCTCTGTGTGCATGTAGAGGTCAGAGGTCAACATCAAGTGTCTTCTTCAATCATTCTGCATCTTATTTATTTATTAATTTTTTAAAAAGACACGGTCTCTCATTGAACCCAGAGCTCCTGAGTGTGGCTAGCCTGGAGTTCTAGGACGAGGCCTCTAGGGACCGCCTGGCTGCCTCCCCAGCACGGGGAGTGCAGGTGTGCATGACCTGGAAGTGGATGCTGGGATCCTAACTCAGTTTCTCAGGCCTCGGGGCGTCGTTTCCTCTATAGCTAACCTTATTTGCGTTGTGTTAGCCTGTCCTTTCAATTCTGAATGTTCTTCTTGTGGTCTGTCATTCTTCACACAGCTTTACAGTTTAATTGTTTTCCTTGCTGGGCGAGGTGACGCACACTTTTAGTCCCAGCACTCAGGCAGGCAGAGGCAGGCAGATCACTGTGAGTTCGAGGACAGCCTGGTCTACAAAGTGAGTCCAGGACAGCCAGGGCTACACAGAGAAACCCTGTCTCGAAAAACCAAAATACATAAATAGTTTCCTTACATTTGTGGTGGAGTTCTTTTGTGTGTAGAACTTTATTTTACTTTCTCCTAAGTCTCTTAGAGTTGTTCTCCCGTCTACCTTTCTTTCCAAATGAAGAAGCTAGCGACAGGACTGCGCATGACGAGGGTTAAAGCCAGAGGTACCATTTGGCCACATCTGTGTTGGAGCTGACCTGAATTCCGTTCTCTTCACTCCCAAACCCACCCTTCGTTATGTTTCTGGGCTTCTCCCCTCCTTGCCCAGCCTCTTCGGAATCTGAGGAGACACACTTTCACAGTCCAAGAGGTTCAGCCTTCCACAGGGCTTATAGCTAAAGCGCTTATTCCATCCTGTGCAAAGTTATGATCTGCGTCTATATAAACGCCTCCCACTCCAGAAAGAGCCTCTGACATAACCGGGGGCGGATTTGATCCCTTAGAGCCTAAGCGTGGAGCCTGGCACTCAACTGGCGTACATGATGCAATGGAAGCTTAAGGTCGATAGCGGTGCATGTCGCCTACTCTAAGACCTTTCACAATCTTCTGCACAAAGTAGGCGCTCAAACGTATAAACTTCTTACCCCACCTTTTTTTTTTTTTTTTTTTTTTTAACGCCGGGTGGCCGGGGAATGGGAGAGGCACAGGATTCCTCACCTGAGGGCTCAGCAGGGTCCTCAGGTGCTTCAACTGCATGACGCACACGGGTCTCGGATACTCTCTGACCAAGACAACTCCGGCGGTTACCTGGACAACCCGCCAAGCAGCGGCGGCGCCAGCCGCTGACGCACAGGTTACGTGAGTGCGACTCACGTCATAAGGTCACGTCCTGGGTACGCGACGGTGCAAACAGGACATGCGCAAGCGCAGTGAGTCCTAGGGCGGGCCCACAAGAGGGGGTTGTCGAAGTCTCTCCTCGACCAATCCGGTAGCTGCATACAAACCTAAGGGAGAGCTCCTCCTCCCTTGTGCGTCTTCCTCCCTCTGTGGATCCTCCCTCTCCCTCTACGTCACCTTAAACCTAGTTTTTCTCACTGCTGGACCGTCAGCTGCTCTTTAGTTGCTTAAACTCTGGAGAAAAGCAAAGCAGGTGCTACGGGAGGAGAAAGACAATTCGCCAAGCTGAAGCCTCCGCCTCACCCAAAAGTTATGGGACTTGCGCGAGGCCACTCAATGCTGATAGTGTTTTTAGTGGACAGCGGCACAGCCCCATTTAACACAAAAGGAGGCAGATTAAAGGGGTCCCTCGCTTAAGTTAAAATAGCTAGTAAGTGGTGGAACCGGGATTCACCCCAGACTTAATAACCCTTTGCTTCCCGTAAGACGACTCAACTCTTCTCAGATTGCTGTCTTCATGCCCAGCTTCTCTACCCTGTCAGAGTCTCAGGAAATGATCCAGGCTTTGAGGGATGTGTTGGTAGCGCTGGCTAGGAAAAGGGGAGGCACCCGGTTTGGTCATTGGGTAAACGGTGAGTTCAAGGCTGGTTGCTGAAATCCAGTTAGATGTCTGTATGGGTCAGTGCAGGAGACAGACCAGAGACTGGCTCCCAATCTAGTGCAGAGCGGTTTGACACCTGGGGTTGGGGATTGTCTGATTGAGATCCTTTCAAGAATTTTTGGTCTCATGTCTTGCATCATATCAGAGAGACTGAATGAAATGCACTAAAGTTGAACCTGTACCCCCCCCCTAAAAGCATAGCAGATCTCCAGGCAGGTGCTGGGTCCCAAAGCATTGCAGACACAGCAGTTGCCAATGGCAACGAGTATTTCTCTCCCTGCTCCTCTGTCCCTCTAGAAAATTAAGAATGAGTAGAGGACAGGTCCCATGTTTCACAGGTAACAAATAGGTCCCAGAACCCAAATTATAATTTTTTGATAGGGGCATTCAAACCCCTCAGTTTATTTCTAGAATCCTCTGGATATGTTACAGAGTATAAATATAAACTCATTTATGGGTTACAATTATTATTAACATTGAATGGACAGAGACATAGATGAAAAAGAAAAGAAAGAAGAGGCACTGGTGTGCACAGGGTGAGGACAATGGCACCAAGGAACACATTCGTGGTAGCTGCTCTGTTAGCCCCCAAGACACTTGCTCAGTCCTTCTGACCACTTCCCCAGAGTGAATGGTGGAATCAAAAGAATGGAAAGGGATTGGCTATATAACTCAGGGTACAGCATTTACCTAGTATGCACAAGGTCATAAACAAAGTTGTTTTTTTTTTTTTTAAATTTACTGGCTCTTTATGTGACATGTCCTGGTTTCCATGGTACAAAGACTTGTGTGACTTCTCATTTCCTCTCTTCTCATTCGACAAAGGAGAGGAGGCTTCTAGCTTTCCCCTTCCTCTTTGTCTTTCCCCACCCAGCTAAGATGAACACATTGGCACAGACATCGTATAATGAGTCTCTCCTTTTAGGTTGGTGGCGACTGACGTGAGGGGCCCTTGGCGAGCTGACAAGGTGTAGAGCTGTCTTCAGCATACCATACAGCCAGTTCCATTTGTTCAAGAACCTTTATTGGCAACAGGTCCCAGGGGTGAGGTCACCAGCAGCTGGAGGGGCTGCCAGGTGAGCGGGGAGCACCAGAGGCTCCGTGGAAGACATTGGAGTAGTGCAGTGTGGCGTCTGCCTCTAGGCCTAGATGGTTCTTCTTGTTCACTAGAGGAGGACGATACATACGGAAACACCCCTCTCTGAGGCCCAGAGGCAAGCTGTAGGGGAGCTAGTGGGTGACAGTAGTCCTGATGCAGGTGAGATGGGGCCCCTATTGGGACCTAGTGGAATAGGATTGAGTAAGTGACTTTCCCCTGGACCTGCAGAGGAAATGTTCCATTTGGTATCCACTGCCAGGTCCAGGGGTACAGAGTCTGCCAGTCCTACCTTCTGGCCCTGCTCACAGTGGAAAGAGGATGGGTACCAGCCTGAGAGTCTGGGAGTGCACTGCCTTACGGGAGTCTCACGCAGGTCACCATCTTAGGCTTCCCCTGACCCCACCCCCACCCCCATGCTATTAGTGTGTCTGTCTTCTGGTTCTGGTTCTGGTTCTTCCTTCACTCAAACGTCGATAGTGTTGATGGATGGAGACTTTTTCTGTAAAAGAAAATGATCCAAACCTTGAATTTCAGGAAGGAGCCATCCTGCCATCTGTGCATCCTGGAAGTTTCCATTTGCTCCCCTCTCCCTTTCTGCCTGTTCATCTGCCTTTCACTGAATATTCCTGTGGACCCAAATCACCCTCCTCACACTCACTGGTCCCCACATCACCTGTCTGGTCCCCACTGGCCTTCCCTGAGGACTCTGTTCAGGTCCCTTCCCCTTCTCCTTGGGGTTGTTGTTGGAGTCGTTGTCCTTGATGATGTCATACTGGCGGCAGAACAGCCCGATTACAGCTGAAACACAACAATACTGCCTGAGCCTTGATCTTGACTGAACCCACTTGAAGCCCTGTGAGGTAGTGAGATATTCACACAACTTCTAGAAAAGCCTTGAGTTCCTGGTGCCCATGCAACCCTCCTCTCTGGGCTTGTAGTAGCCTTCTCTTTCTCAAACTTGTCCTGATAACCCTCCCCCACCCTCCCCCCCACTGCTTTTCTCTCCCTTTTCTCCTGACAGATACCTTCGCCAGTTCCTACCATCACAGACCCGAGTCCCTGGCTCCCCGTCCAGTACTCACCAGCCCACATGAGCAGTACCACCACAATGATGACGGCTTCCCCTGTCTGCAATGGCTGCTCTCTGTCCAGACCCTCCACTGTAATGTCACCTGAGAAGAGAGCCGACCTCTGGGTTACAAGGGACCCATTGGAGAGCTCTGTCACATACAGAAGGAGATGGTGGGGGTGGGAGTCAGGCTGGGTTCACCAGCCTGGAGGTGTGGGATAGCTTTGGTGGGCAGCCTTTAGAGATCAACGGCTGATGATAGGACTTGCTCAGTGCAGGCTGTGGCAGGTGTGTTGTGAGTTTGGGTGAATGGAAGCTAATAAGCCCTCCCCGCCCCCCAAGGATTCCTTACCAGTGTCTATAGCTGGTCCCTGCCCACCTGCTTTTCTCTCCTTCCCTGGCAGTAGAAGGAGTTAAATCATCCTTCTATTCATCTGAGCTAGACTGTGGTTAGCCTAAGGCAAGTAAACAAGGGGTTAAAACCCAGCTTAAAAGTGACTAAGACAGGCTCTCACCTGGGCTGGAGCTGTTGGAAGGCAGCCTGTCAGAACCCTTCAGAGTGCGGAAGTGCACACGGGGCCCTGGGGGGCTCTCTCCTCGGAGGCCGATGCTCCTGACCTGCACCGTGTAGTCACTGTCTTCAGCCAGGCCCCAAAGGGCACAGGCCCTGGTGGTGGTGTTCACCTCTCTAATTACACGCTGTCCAGGGCCATTCTGTCGCTGCAAGGAGATGCAGAGAAAGGAGGGTAACCTAGCTCCAGTCCCTCGCCACCAGGCTTAACTCGGGAGAGAGTCTATGACACCCAAATACTCCAAAGGAGTAGTGTGGAGGTAGCTGGAGGGGTGTTCAGAGAGCCAAGGGCACAGGTTGAGGAAACAGAGTGATTCATACTTGCTGGGAAATGGAGTAGCCAATGACGATGTTGCCTTCTGGGACGTCCCAGGACACTGTGGCCGAGTTGGCTTTGAGGTGAGTGACCGTCACATTCACAGGAGAGGGAGGTCGGTCTGGGGGTGCCAAGGTGTTAACAGGTTAAGAGGTTTCACCCCCACACTGGCTCTGACAGACCCTCCCTGCGGGCCGTCCTCTTAGCTCACCTGCTCGCACAAAACCCAGGTCACAGCTGACCAGCAGGAGGACTGTAGGACTCAGATATGGGGAAAGAGGCATCAAAGAAGCCATGGTTTCCACCGAGTTCGCTGGGGGCCCCAGAGGCACTCGCTTGACATCCAGGCAGGGATCTGAAGGAGGCAGGAGTTGAGGGGGTCAGGAGCAGCCCAGAATTCAAGCAAGCGGGATGCAGCAGCTCTCCTAAGCTTCCCGGGGCCCACAGCCCACTTTCCTCTTGTCTTTCCCGCCTCCACATAACCCGGGGTGCCCACCCCAGCCCCCACTCCCTCGGTCTGACCAGCCCACACCCACCTCCAGGGTCCTCGAGGTCTGTCAGGCCTCGGGGGGCTGCTCGGTGCCCAGAGGGCGGCCCATCGCTGGACTGGCGCTGGTCCTACCCCATCCCGACGAGGGCCCGCTTAGGCGGGCAGCGCCGGGCGAGCTGCGGGCAGAGCGGGTAGAGGCGGAGTGACCGCGGGCCGCTGGGCCCCCAGCGTTCCCAAGGGCCGCGCGTGGTCTGTCTCTGAGCAGGGGGCGTTGCCGGCGAGGCCTGGCAGCTGGTCTGCGTTCCAGTGCAGAGGACAGTGCGGCGACCGAAGCTGGCCCCCTGCAGCAGGATGTGGCCGTCTGGGCCAGCCAGCCAGCCACCGCTCTGCAGAGCTGGCC
Source organism: Acomys minous (assembly GCF_964271855.1). Taxonomy (NCBI): domain Eukaryota; kingdom Metazoa; phylum Chordata; class Mammalia; order Rodentia; family Muridae; genus Acomys; species Acomys minous. Next base: position 101,961,582 of record NC_140489.1, on the reverse strand, counting down.
CCGCGCGCTCAGCTGCAGCCGGACTGGGACGCTCGGGCCCGCCCCGCCCCGCCCCATTGGGGTTCTTGCCGCCGTCATCCTCCCTCCCCCTCCCCCCAAGCCCTGTTCTCTCGGGGCTCCTCCCACGACCCTCCCAATGGCGGCCTGCTAGGTCCCCATCTGTTCACCCTCTCTGCTCTAACAGACGAAGTGATAGGGAACCGGACAGGCGCAAGTGCGAGGGTCTCTGGCACCTGAGAGAGCCCCTCCTTCCCCGCTTGAAATAAGCCAAGTTGGGAGGAGGCATTCCATCTCCGGATGCAGGAGGGGGTTAAGAGGAGAGAAGACAGAGTGATGGAGATAATTGTTTTAACAGTCTCTTGGAGACTGCGTCAGCTTTTTCAAATCTCTTTCCCATTCATGATCTGATTTGATTCCATTCGCTTTTTCATTCATTCTTTCATTTATTCAGCAAATATTTACTGATCATCTTTTATGTGCCTGGCATTAAAAGAACTGGAGAGGACTTAAAAAGAGTGCTGGGCTTATACGAACAATTAAAAAGCAGTTCTCTCTCTCTCTCTCTCTCTCTCTCTCTCTCTCTCTCTCTCTCTCTGTCTCTCTGTCTCTCTCTCTCTCTCTCTGTGTAACTCATTCGTTTTAGAGAAGGCTGTTAACCTGTGCTTCAGGTTTCCCACCTGTAAAGCATAGAAACCAGAAACAGTTGTTAGAGTATCAAATGTGGAAACACTTGGAACATCAAACGTCAAACACTGGACAAGGGTCTTTGAAAACCTTCTGCTACTGCAGTATTAATTTGTTAGTTGTTGCATTCCTTCAGTAAACATGTAAGTCCTTAAACCATTTCACATTTTAGGTGAGTATGAAATCTGTGTGATCCTAAAGAACCAACCACTTGTCTGAACCTGTTCCCTCATCTAAAAATGAGGCTGTCAACAGTGACTTCTAAGTGTCGCTGTATCCAATAATACCTAACATGTGGGGGAAAGTGAATGGGTCGGGAGAAATAGATCCTGCCTGTATTTAGGGCAGGCTCTTCAGTCCTTGCTGTTCTTGCACTATTTCTATTTCTGTGAATTTTCCTCTGTGATACTCAGTTCAGTGTATGCACACTCGGGGCCCAGAAGCTTCTGTAGCTTTTCTCTCTGAGAGGATAAAATGGGCTACTGGGGCAGGGGAGGACTGCATGCTGACACGTGATCAAGCCATGACCCGGGTCCTCTGACTTCTTCTGACCCTGGTCTCTGGCCTTCAGGGGCATTTGGGCTCCAGAGCTCTCTTGCTCAGGGCTTCTTTCTGACCTGGGTGTTGTGCACATCCAGGCTCCCTGCCATCCAGAGGGCACTGCACCTGAAGGGCAAGAGCAGGGAACTTCTGGTCCTGCTCCCCAAGGACAAAGCAGAGGCTGGCCAGTAGAGTGTATGCAAAGAGGACCCTCGGGAGCTCCATGAGGGCTAGGAAACCAGTGACAGGAAAGGGTGTTGAAGAGAGGGGTGTAGGGGTGGTGCTCAGAGGGACAGAGGTCTTAGGTTGCCATCTCCATGGCTCAGATAAGACCGTGACAACTGGAAGCAAAGTTATTGTCACCAGAATGGTTTGTGTGACTGCAGAGGCAGGCAGGACGGAGTGTCCACAGTGTGGGACCACGCCAGGCACAAAAAGATACCAACACATGATCGAGACCCCTGAGCCTGGAGAATGGGAGGTGAGGCCCTTTCCCAATTTTAGCCTTCTGCACCGATTCCTAAAGTAGTTTTAAAATTGGACTGGCCTCAACTCTGGACTTCTACCTCCCTCCCTCTTCCTTCTATTTCTCTCTCTCTCTCTCTCTCTCTCTCTCTCTCTCTCTCTCTCTCTCTCTTTGTCTTTTGAGACAGGATCTAGCCCAGGCTGGCCTCACACTTGCTATGTATCCGAGGATACCCTTGAACTCCTCATCCTCCTGCTGTCACTTTCCAAATGCCGGCATTACAGGCACACATTCCAGGACAGACACCTTTTCCTTATCTTTCCTTGCTATCTTCCTTCCCTAATAGGCTCAGAACATCACAGGAAGACTGAGTTCTTGGTATGAGAATGGTATGTGTGAGTTTGTGTGCATGTATGGGCACACATTTGTGTGTGTGTGTGTGTGTGTGTGTGTAGTATGTGACTCCAAGCCGATTGCTGTCCCTACTGCCATTCCTACCTCCAGTCCAGCAGGCATAAAACAGACTTTGGCTTCCTGACCCCTCCCCCCTTGTGCCCCCTTCTCTCTAGTTGTCAGGGTATGAGGCAGCTGTGCCCATCACAGAGAAGTCCAACCCGCTGACCCGGAACTTGGACAAAGCAGATGCAGAGAAAATTGTTCCCCTGCTGGGACAGTGTGATGCTGAGATAGTCCAGGAGGAGGGGCAAGTCATGCCCACCTTCCTGGTGACCCAGAATCGAGCCTCGGACACTGCAAACAGAGATGCCAAGCCAGCCACATCTCAACCTCTCCCTTCCTGATGCTGGAAACATTGAGCCGTCTCCTCCATCCCAATCCGTTATCCTCTGTTTCTTTCTTCCCCCCCCCCCACCCCACCCACGATTCCCAATTCTTTCATTTATATATTTATTGATTTTGTGAGGTGGAAGGATTTGTTCCTTGGGGAAATGTGTGGAAGTCAGAGGACTGATTCCCTCTGGAATCCGTCTGCCCTTTCACCACGTGGGGCCCAGGGCTTGAACTCTGATCCTCAGGCTTGGCCACGATCCTTTTACCCACTGAGCCATCTCACTGCCTTCCTCCTACCTCTATCCTCCTTTTCTTCAAACTGACTCCTGCCCACTCTCTGCAGAGACTGTACAGCGAGTCAGTTCTGACCACCATGTTGCAAGTGGCTGGCAAAGTCCAGGAAGTTCTGAAGGTACAAACACTCCACCTGGTTCTCATCAAAACACTTCTGCTCCCTCTAACTTCCTCTTTCCTGGGCCTCCAGCTCTCATTTTTTATAAACCTCAATTCTTTACTCGCTTGGTCTTCTCTTTGGATATTTATTGCTACCTTAGTCATCGATAATAGTTATGATAGCTACTAGATGAACAATGCTTTACCATCAGCTCTGCATCTTCTTCTTAAATATTATATTTTGTGTGTATGGCTGTTTTGCCCGCATGCATGTCTGTGGACCACATGTGTACCTGGTGCCCATGGAAGGCAGAAGACTGTGTTAGATCATCTGGAACTATAGTCACAGATGGTTGTGACTGCCATGTGGGTGTTGTCAATCAAACCTGGGAGCTCTGCAAGGGCAGCCGGTGTCTTAACTGCTCAGCCATCCTCCAGCCCCAGCAATGCACTTTCACACGCAGCACCTTCACAAAAGCCTGTGAAGTAGGCATTATTATCCTTTAAAAGTTTTTTTCTCGCCGGGTGCGGTGGCGCACGCCTTTCATCCCAGCACTTGGGAGGCAGAGGCAGGCGGATCGCTGTGAGTTCGAGGCCAGCCTGGTCTACAAAGTAAGTCCAGGGCAGCCAAGGCTACACAGAGAGACCCTGTCTCAAAAAACCAAAAAAAAAAAAAAAAAAAAAAAGTTTTTTTCTCAGCCAGGTGTGGTGGCACATGCCTTTAATCCCAGCACTTGGGAGGCAGAGGCAGGTGGATCATTGTGAGTTCGAGGCCAGTCTGGTCTACAAAGTGAGTCCAGGATAGCCAAGGCTACACAGAGAAACCCTGTCTCGAAAAATTTAAAAAAACAAAAAACAAAAACCTTTTTTTTCTCTTTCCTTTCTCTTTCATTTGCACCCGCTAATGATTGCTGGCTGCTGCTGCTTTGATTATTTATTTTTATTTAATTGACAAAGCTGCTCTCAAGTCCCTTCTGGAATAAGTTTGAATTTTAATGACTAGTTTAGTCAGAGAGGAGAGCCAAGAGCATCTTTCTCCAAGTCATTGTTCCTTTGGCTACCTCACATGGTCTGTATTCTGCTCAATTTTTTTAGTTATTTTTTTTCTGCTCAATTTTATAATGAGGAGAATAAGGAGTTCTAACTGTTATTCCATTACTGACAAAGGAGGAAAATAATTGTTCTCTCCTGAGCTGGGCTTCTTTCCTTCCTCAGGATCCAGAGGAAGGGGCCTGGTAGTGCTGAGTGGAGGGGGACCTCTGGCCGGATGGCATTCCCCAAGTCTGTGAGTACCTCAACTTCCTGTTTCTCCCTTCTTCTGTGGATGACCCCAGGAACCATAAAGCTCACCTGAGATAAGTCCTTTCCAGAGATATAGTCTCTCCCCACTTCCTCTCTAAAACCTAGAGTCCAGTATGGCATCCAGTTTTCTGGCCTCCTTTGAGCCCCACCACTCTCCTGTTCACATCCCCACATCTCATGCCCCACACGTTAATGGTCTCCAAGTTGCGTCTTTTAGTGGCAGACTCCAACTAAGTTATAATTAAGCATTGGCCTAAGAAAATCATTATGTGCCTCCAATCTTTTCGGAATTAAGAATCTGTTATATCCTCTTTTTATTCCCTCTTCATGCCTGTTTCTCCTGGACAGGTCTCTTTTAACCAGCTGATGAAAGGTCTAGGACAAAAGCCTCTTTACCTGTACCTCGTTGCAGGAGGCGACAGGTAAGTTCCCTTGGCCTGTGCAGGTGGCTGATTTTGAATGTGTTTAGTCAAAGACTGTATTAAACCTGCCTCAGTTTCCACCACTCTTTATTGCCTTCTGTTTGGACCCTTCGCAGATATTTATTGCCTACCTGGCACTTTCAGGTATTTGAAGTTTTGTTTTTGTTTTTGTTTTTAAAGTCTGTGGTGGGTCTATCATGGCTCCCGATAAACAGTAGGTACCAATTCAATGACAGCATTCCTCCAATCCTTTCTTTCAGTGTGCCCTTCCCTAAGCAGCTGTAAGTATCTGCTTCTTAGCCAGTGCCGCTGGCCTTGGTTGGGTTTGCACTCTTAGGTCTGCTGTGGCCTCTCAGGAACGGACAGAAGATAGCGCCCTACACAGGATTGAGGAGCTGAAGAAGGTCTGTGTTTTCTGTTACCACTCACCTAGAGACACCAATACGTTCCTTTTCATGGGGTTGGAAAAACCCGAACCTTCCAGCAAGGCCTGGCTCCTCCTTTGGTCCTGAATTTCTCACACACTAGATTTGTATGTGCCCTGGAGATCCTAACACGCGCCTCCTCCTTTCCTAGGTGGCTGCTGGGAAGAAGAGAGTGATTGTCATAGGCATTTTTGTGGGACTCTGTAAGTGTGAGGACAGGATGAGTGGAGGGGGGAGGGGGGGACTAGAATGGCACGGAAGGTAGATTGATGAGATGGGTGCTGAGAAATAGAAAATGTAAACATGGGGTTTGATTTTATTTTATTTTATTTTTATCACTTTGGATATGTTTTTTATGGATATGAAAAGAGGGGAAGGGGGTTTCAACTCAGAATAACTGTAATGATTCATCAACAACCAAGATGGACAAACTAGTCCAGGGGTCAGCAAACTATGCTGCCAGTCGGTATAGCCAGCTGCCTGAATTTGTGGATAGTTTTACTGACATGCAGCCTTTGTGTTTACTTAGAATCCATGGCCTCTTGTGCTAGGTTTAAGTAGTTGGACAGAGACCATAGGGCTCACAAAGCCTGAAGTATTTACTCTCGGGCTCATCATAGAAGAGTCTGGCCCCGGCTTCATCCCCACCAGCAACATCAGCATCAGCTGGACTTGATGGAAACACAGGCCTCAGGCCCCTGTGAGTCAATCCGCATTTTAACAAGATTCTCAGGGTGTCTGTATGAGAACCACTGGGCTAGGCGTCCCATCCTCCCACAAGCGTTCAGGACACAGAGACTTAGATCCCACAGGCTATATGATGAGGAAAAATAGGATATTGACCTAAAGGAGCTAACAGTTGAGCTCAGGAGATTCTGAACGTTCCCATTTGGAAGATTTCTGTGGGAGAACAGAAGAAAACTGTAGTGCTAGCTGGGTGACCCTGGCTTGTAATAACAGCACTCAGGAGTGGGAGGCAGGAGGAGGGATGGATGTTCATCCAAAGCCAGCACAGACTATTCAAGGACATTGTAGTTCAAAGGAAAAGTAGTTTCCTTGGGGCACTTGTTAAAAGTATGTTCCCTCTTTCCAAATTTGGATTCAAGAATTTTGTTTTTTTTTGTTTCAGACAGGGTATCTCTGTGTAGCCCTGGCTGTTTTTGAACTCCCTCTGCTGGTTTTTGGCACCCAAGTGCTGGGATTAAAGGCATGTGCTGCCGCTGCCGCCACCACCACCCAATGGTGGACTCGCTAAGTCTTCACCTGGCAGAGGAATCTATTTCTAGCCAGCATGCTGGGGCAGGTTCCACAGGGGCTGTGGGAAGCTCTCAGAGCAGCTCACTTTATTGTGCCGTCCTCTCTTGCTACCGTCAGGCACCCTGAGTGGCAGGCCAGACGGACTACTGCATGGATAACACGGCTGGCTTCTTGCCAGTCCTGCTTGGCGTCAATTCCGTGAGCATGGCCAGGTGAGGCTTCTGTAGGACTGTCCAGGCCTTGGGGAGCCTGGGAAAGGAACACGTCAGAGTCCGCAGTATAAATGACACACGTGTGTCTTGCTTGCCAAGTAAATGTGGACAAAAGACAGAAACTCCAAAGGCTACATAAAGCACAAACTTGTACAGGTTCAGATGGGGTCAGAGAGGAAGAGAGGCAAGAACTAGAAGAAAAGAGCAGGGTGAGGAGAGTGGACGCCCTAGGTCACCCGGGGTGACCCCCAAGCATCTTCTCAGCGCGGTGGGTCCCACGTGACCACTTCTCCTCTTCCCAGCTCCTTTTCCCAGCATTCCAGGCACCCTCTGGCTCCTTGCATCTGCCCCTCTTCCCCCTTGAGGCCCTGTGCTAGGGAACCACCTTCTTTGTGGGGAGAGGGACAAGATCTTGCTATGTAGCCCAGGCTGGCCTCAAACATAACCTTCCTGCCACTGCCTCTGTTGGGATTTTAGGCTTGAACCACCACATCCTAAACCTCCTCCTTATTCCCTATCCAAATGGCCGCTAGGTCACTCCACATCGCGGACCGGTAGTGTGCAGGTATAGTTTGATTTGGGGTAAGGCCATGCAATGTTTATTCTGTTAAAGCATCCCTGATGAATTTGATGCACAGCCAGGTTTGGGGAACTTGGCTAAAGAAGTCATTGATTTGGATCACCTGATGGCACTGACGGCTTCCGGTCCATGGGGGATTGCAGCAAAGGAGCCTGGGTTTTTTTGGAGATGCTCTTCCAAGTCCCACATTCCAGGCTTGTAGTATAACTCTTACTAAGGTGTAAATGAGTCTGCCATGCTCTTAACCCTGATCCTTTTCATGGAGGACTCTTCTTCACCCAAAATATAGCTGCAGCAGCGGGAGCTAATTTCAGGCCCTGTGACTAAGTGAAATGAAGAATTTCAAACAATGTAGGCGTGGAGAGTTTCCAGTTGTTCCTTAAAGCGGTGGCTCCCCGTCTTGGCTCATCTTCAGAACTGTCTCGGAAGCTTTATAAAAATACAGTTTGGGGCTCTGAGGCACACCTGCTGAGGCTGAACTCAGGGGGTGTGTGGCATCCAGAACCGGATGGTCACTGCAAAACAGAACTCCCGGGGTGGGGGTGCGGGTTGATGTTCAGCGAAGTCTGGGAATCCTGATTTTTACTGCACAATGTCCTTACTATCTCTCTCCCCTCCCTAGGTCCCCTCCCTAGGTCCCCTCCCTAGGTCCCCCCTCCCTAGGTCCCCTCCCTAGGTCCCCCCTCCCTAGGTCCCCCCTCCCTAGGTCCCCTCCCTAGGTCCCTCCCTAGGTCCCCTCCCTAGGTCCCCTCCCTAGGTCCCCTCCCTAGGTCCCCTCCCTAGGTCCCCCCTCCCTAGGTCCCCTCCCTAGGTCCCCCCTCCCTAGGTCCCCTCCCTAGGTCCCCCCTCCCTAGGTCCCCTCCCTAGGTCCCCTTCCTAGGTCCCCCCTCCCTAGGTCCCCTCCCTAGGTCCCCTCCCTAGGTCCCCCTCCCTAGGTCCCCCCTCCCTAGGTCCCCTCCCTAGGTCCCCTCCCTAGGTCCCCCCTCCCTAGGTCCCCTCCCTAGGTCCCCTCCCTAGGTCCCCCTCCCTAGGTCCCCCCTCCCTAGGTCCCCTCCCTAGGTCCCCTCCCTAGGTCCCCCCTCCCTAGGTCCCCTCCCTAGGTCCCCCCTCCCTAGGTCCCCTCCCTAGGTCCCCTCCCTAGGTCCCCCCTCCCTAGGTCCCCTCCCTAGGTCCCCTCCCTAGGTCCCCCTCCCTAGGTCCCCCCTCCCTAGGTCCCCTCCCTAGGTCCCCTCCCTAGGTCCCCTCCCTAGGTCCCCCTCCCTAGGTCCCCCTCCCTAGGTCCCCCCTCCCTAGGTCCCCTCCCTAGGTCCCCTCCCTAGGTCCCCTCCCTAGGTCCCCTCCCTAGGTCCCCCTCCCTAGGTCCCCCTCCCTAGGTCCCCCCTCCCTAGGTCCCCTCCCTAGGTCCCCTCCCTAGGTCCCCTCCCTAGGTCCCCTCCCTAGGTCCCCCTCCCTAGGTCCCCCTCCCTAGGTCCCCCCTCCCTAGGTCCCCTCCCTAGGTCCCCTCCCTAGGTCCCCTCCCTAGGTCCCCCTCCCTAGGTCCCCCCTCCCTAGGTCCCCTCCCTAGGTCCCCTCCCTAGGTCCCCCTCCCTAGGTCCCCCTCCCTAGGTCCCCCCTCCCTAGGTCCCCTCCCTAGGTCCCCTCCCTAGGTCCCCTCCCTAGGTCCCCCTCCCTAGGTCCCCTCCCTAGTCCCCCCTCCCTAGGTCCCCTCCCTAGTCCCCCCTCCCTAGGTCCCCTCCCTAGGTCCCCTCCCTAGGTCCCCCTCCCTAGGTCCCCTCCCTAGTCCCCCCTCCCTAGGTCCCCCTCCCTAGGTCACCAGGAAATGTTAGAAATCAGCAGGACAACATCGATGGGAGGCACTTTACACAATGGGTATGAAATAGGTGGAAGTTGTCTGTCTCAGGATTCATGCAGAGAAATCTATAAAAAATATTTGAGAAGGGGCTGGCGTGTGCCTGTCATCTCAGTGCTACGGAGGCAGAAGCAGGTGGACCCCGGGTTTGCGGGCCAGTCAGTTTAGGTTTACTGAGTGAGCCTATCTCAAAAAATAAGATGGAGAGCAATTGGAGAAGATAGCTGGGGTTGGCCTCTGACCTCCACACACATGTGGATGTACAGCTGCAGACATGTGCACACACACACACACACACACACACACACACACACACACGAACATGTACATATATACACACAAGTAAAATAAATAGTTCACAAAGGGATGAGCCCTTGTCAGGGATGTGATGATAAAGGACAGTTGGGATGATGTGTGTGATGGTTAGCTCAGTTTTTGAGGTCCTGCCACATTGAGCAGGTTACACATTATGCCCACTTTAAAAGATCCTCGTTTTTGAGATTCCACAATTCGTAGCTAAGCATGAAGCTTGTACTAGCTCTCTGTCTCATTAGCACATTGCTTTGTTCTGATTAACTTATTGTGACACTACAGTTAATGGCATAAAGTGTATACCTCATTAGGGACCCTGAGATGATAAGGGTTCACTCCTTGGAGAGATTTTCAGATGCATTTTCAAGAATGGGAGGAGCTTTCAAAGGTCTCTAAGATGGAATATAAAGTGGTAGTTTTGTTGGTTTGGTTTGGAGACAGGGTTTCTCTGCATAGCTCTGGCTCTCCTAGAACTCACTCTGTAAACCAGGCTGGCCTTGAACTCACAGCGATCCACCCGCCTCTGCCTCCCAAGTGTTGGGATTAAAGGCATGTGCCAGGCTTATGAAGTGGTAGCTCTGATGTCTGGCTTCTGGTTAGAACATTAAACTTGGATGCTGGCTTTGATGTGGGCTTACTTTGCTGAAGGTATTAACCCAGTCCTTGGAGATCAGGGACACACCATCCCATGTGCTCCAAAGCATATGTCTCTGTGATGTGGTTGACCTCCGACCCCACTCTCTCACTGCTCCTAACTACCAGCTGAGGCCTTTTCTTCAGGTTCTCAGACAGTCCTTTTCCTTCTGTGTTCCTCTGGACCTCAGAAACAACTCTATTGGAGACCGGAGATCGACATTCCAGCAAGTAGCTGAGCGGACACAGAGGATTCAAGAGAAGCAGAAAGCGTTTGTGCTCAATGCAGCCGCTGGGGTGGGGCCAGGCTCTCCTTTCCCTGTGCACCTCTTCAAGCAAATGGGGAGTTTGACCTTAAAGTCTGCTTATTTTGTTTAAATCCCCAAGGCACTTCCTATCAACTCACGTGTTTTCAATGAAGTCCTATATTTTTCTTACTTCCTCACCTCAAGATTGTTTGTATGTTTGTTTTTTGAGACAGGGTTTCTCTGTGTAGCCTTGGCTGTCCTGGACTCGCAGTGTAGATCAGGCTGGCCTTGAACTCACAGGGATCCACCTGCCTCTGCCTCTCAAGTGCTGGGATTAAAGGCGTCAGCCACCAAGGCAGGCTCAGTAAGCACTTCTGTGATCTCAGTCTTTTTTTAAAAAGTTGTTTTGCCACCTATGCATAGTCAGTGTTGGCCATTGTTATGTCTTGGTCTCTTTCACAGATTCAAATGTCAAGTACGGCTCTAAAAACTGGGATAGAGTTTCCCTTATGCCTTACGATATCCTGTTTACAGTGCTGAAGGCCTCAGCCTCAGAATTCCTGTCCTTTCTTCTCTGCGTCCTGCACACAGCTCACTAGAACCATCTATCTTTACTTTTTTCTAACCAAAACTTTTGCCTCCTGCCTCCCTCTGTCACTGGTGGCCACATCTGAGACCTTCCTCCTGATTTCCATGTGAGTTAGGAAAGGAAATCCTGTGGTAAATATGGCTTGTTCTTGTTTTACAGCTCTTTCCTCCTCTTTTTGTTGTTGTTTTGTTTTTTGAGACAGGGTCTCTCTGTGTAGCCTTGGCTGTCCTGGAACTCACTCTGTAGATCCACCTGTCTCTACCTCCCAAGTGCTTGGATTAAAGGCATGTGCCACCACTTCCTGGCTTGTAGGGGACATCTTGAGAGCGGAGGAGACTCTGTGAGATGTGTTAACATGGCAAGAGTGATGGGGCCACGTGTTGGAAGATCTTGCTTGTTTACTCCTATGTTCTTCTGCGGTCTCTTTTCTCGATGATCACTGGTGTCCTGGCCTCTGACTCACTCTCAGCCTGGAGAAGAAAGGCTGGGTGCACTTGGTCGGCGGGCAGACCCTCGGCATCATTGCCATCATGGATGGAGTAGAATGCATCCACGCCTTTGGTGCAGGTGGGCCCTGGTCCTGATGGTCCTCCAGATTCCAACCATCCCAGCCCATTGGTCCACTATGAGAACATTTTCCTACAAACCCCAGAGGTTCCCCAGAGCCTATCTGTCCTATATAAGGAGGCATTTCAGTCAAAAGCTTCCTTGGCTTGAAGCATCAAATTCCACCTCCGTCCTTGATCTCTCTGTTCCCACCCCAGTGCCTAACTAGAGCCTCCCTCGTCGGTCATCACTCACCCACATCCCACTTTCTGACCCCATCACAGCCCTTGACGTCTAGAGCCTTCCTTTCTCCTACAGCCCACCATTCTTTTCTCTCTGATCTTAAACTTCCCAGATTTCTGAGATGTCCATGGCTTTCTCATTGGTGACCACAATGACATGTTTAATGAGAAAGCAGAGCTCGCGGACCAGGTTGGAAGAGGGCAGGCTTTGGGAACTTATGGGGCTCACTGGTGTGCAGAGGGCAGTAGGGGGTGGGGCCTGGAGGTGGGGGAATATGGGGGATGAAGAGTCCCAAGGAAGAATGTCAGTCAGAGGTGATGGCCAGCTGAGGGAGTGGGGTGTGGAAGGCTTTGGGTTTGCTCAGCTTTAGTTCGCTGACCTGCTACATCACCGTTGGCAAAATGCTACCATTCTGAACCCTGATTCTTTTCAACTGAAGTCAAAAGGACAGTATTAGATGTCCCCTAAGGTCCCCTCCAGCCTTCGAGTCTGTGCTCTTGGGTGTCCTGCTGAGAGCAACTCTCCCATCTTTTCTGTCCCAGGGTCCCCAGTTCACCTTCTCCCAGGATGACTTCCTGACTTCCATCCTGCCATCCCTCTCAGAAATTGACACTGTGGTCTTCATTTTCGCCCTGGATGGTGAGAGGGCAAGGGCTGGTTTAGAGGAGCTGTCATTTCTCTGAGTCTCAGGGTGCCTTGTCAGAGGGAGGCTGTCTTAGTTAGGGCTGCTTTTGTTGTGATAAAACAGCATGACCAAAAGCAACTTGGGTAGAGAAGGGTTTATTTTGCCTTACAGTTCATAAGTCTATCCTGGGCGAAGTCAAGGCAGGAACCTGGAGACAGGAACCGCAGCAGAAGCCATGGGTGAGCGCTGCTTGCTGCCTTACTCCTCATGGCTGGCCCAGTCGGCTTTCCTAGGACACTCAGGCACACTAGCTCAGGGTGGCACCGCCCACCATGAGCTCGGCCAATTAACCAATCAAGAAAATGCACCACAGGCTTGCCCATCGGCCAGTCTGATGGGGGCCATTTTCTCACAAGAAGTTCCCCCTTTCCAAATGATTCTGGCTTGAGACATAAAATTATCAGCACAGAGGGACTGAGCGAGGGTCCTGGCAGGACCTCAGGGTGGCAGGAGGAACAGTTTCATAGCCTTTTAACTCCGATGTCTCCTCTCCCATCTAGATGACCTCACAGAAGTACAGGTGCTGGTGGAGCAGGTGAGAGAGAGAGAAGAGCTCCAGCATCCAGGCTCTGGTGCACAGCTCTGTGGGGCAGTCCTTGCCAGTGAGTGTCCAGCACCGGGGAAAAGACCGGGGCGTGGTGCAGCCAGGCCTTCTAAACAGACCACTCCTGTTTATCTCTGTCTCCTCAGGCCCCTCTAAGGAAACTTCCCGCCATCACCAGCATCACCTGGCCGCTTCTTTTCTTCGACTGTGAAGGGAGCTACATCCAGGTAGGCAGGGAGGGGAAGGCAATGTCTGCAGTGCTGCTTAGAAGGAGAGGAGCCCAAAAGACGCAAAACTACATGGGGAAAAGCCTGAGTCTTTGTCTTCTCCCCTCCCCCAGCTGGGTAAATTCTCAAATTATTGGGCCTCTTAAGAGAGTTGCCAAGGCAACAGGTTCAGTTCTTTCTAGGAATATACAGAAAGGGCAGGACAGGCCACAATCATCTCATGTTCATTTGTTTTTTGGGACAGGTTAATTGTTACTGAAGTCATTGTCACCACCCAAAAGCCTTTAAGGCACTTTCTTTTGTGTGGCACACTGTGCTTACCCTAATGCAGCTATTGTGCTGGTGGAGTCTGAGGTTAATAGTGGAACTATAATCCGGGAGACGCACTGAGAGGAAGCAGGGGACGGCAGCAGTTTGTATGCGCTTGCAGTTTGGTTTGCAGTGAACATCAGGAAATCTGGGTGCCCGTCCAGCTCCACCCTGTAGCCCAAGAAAGAAAACAGCTTTATCCCTCTGGGCTTTCCTTTCCTCACACATGGCCTGCCCACCAGCCATCGCCATCAGGCAGAACCAGGGCCCAGAAGGGCGCTGGGGGAGGTGTGGTCCTTTATCATTATTCAAATTACTTCCTTCTGGAAGCTTCCAGAGCTGACAAGACAGAGGCAGCACACAGCCTCACTGAACCCGGAGCTCTTACAGAAATGTCTCTCCCTAATGGGAAATCCACTCTCCTTCTTTGTCTTTGCTTCTCAGTGGCGACCCTGTGTCACATCTCTGCTTCTTGGCATGTTTCCCACGTTCACCTTCTCCTCCAACATCGCCTGTTTTTGAGGAAATCTTCTCCGATTAACTTCACATTGCCTTCCCTCTCCACGTTATATTCTTCTCCACACTTACACAATCGTGATGCCTAATACAAATATGCCTGTTATACCCTAGGGAACATTTGCTGTGTCTTACCTCAGTTCTCGTAGCGGTCTCCTAAGGCGTGTGTGCTCAGTTTCGCCATCCCCCAGCCCCTCATCTCTGCTTTTTAAAAAAAAATTTATTTATTTAATTAATTTATTCAGATTACATCTCATTTGTTATCCCCTCACCTGTATCTTCCCATTCCCCCCTCCCTCCCTCTTTCATCCTATTCCCCTCCTCTAGGTCTGTGTCAGAAGGGGACCTTGTCTCCCACTATATGATCACAGCCTATCAGGTCTCATCTGGATAGCCTGCTTACTCTTCTGAGTGTCACCAGGTCTCCCCACTACAGGAAAGTGGTCAAATATGGGGTACCAGAGTTCATGTCCGAGTCAGTCCCCTCTCTCTACACAATTGTGGAGAATGTGCTGTCCATTGGCTAGATCTGGATGGGGGTTCTAGGTTTACTGCATGCATTGTCCTTGGTTGGTGCCATAGTTTGATCTGACCTGCCTGGGTCCAGATCCACCAGCCTTATTGGTCTTCTTCTAGGTCTCTAGGACCCTCTGGATCCTTCTATTTCCCCATCCTTCCTTACCGCTCTCACCTAGAGTGCCAATAGGAAGTCCCAGTATCCATCCCAATCTCCAGCTAAGTGAAGGCTTTCACGGGACATCTCTGTTGGTCTAGTGTCCAGTTAAAAGTGAGTATATGCCATGTGCCTCTTTCTGGGTCTGGGTTAACTCACCCAGGATTATCATTTCCAGTTCTGTCCATTTGCCTGCAAATTTCAGGATTTCCTTGTTTTTTTTTTTTCCTCCTTTATTAATTTATTCTTGTTACATCTCAATGGTTATCCCATCCCTTGTATCCTCCCATTCTTCCCTCCCTCCCAATTTCCCCTTATTCCCCTCCCCTATGACTGTTCCTGAGGGGGATTACCTCCCCCTCTATATGATCATAGGGTATCAAGTCTCTTCTTGGTAACCTGCTGTCCTTCCTCTGATTGCCACCAGGTCTCCCCGTCCAGGGGACATGGTCAAAGGTGAGGCACCAGAGTATGTGAGAAAGTAATATCCCACTCTCCACTCTACTGTGGAGAGTGTTCTGTCCATTGGCTAGATCTGGGTAGGGGCTTAAGGTTTACCGCCTGTATTGTCCTTGGCTGGTGCCTTAGTTTGAGCGGGACCCCTGTGCCCAAATCTGCCTATCATAATGTTCTACTTGTAGGCTTCTAGGACCCTCTGGGTCTTTCTACTTTGCCATTCTCCCATGATTCTCTCATCTAGAGTCCCACTAGAATGTCCTCTCCTCTGTCGCAGTTTCCTGGTAAGTGAAGGCTTTCGTGGGACGATTTCCTTGTTTTTAATAGCTGAGTAGTATTCCATAGTGTAGATGTACCACAGTTTCTTTACCTTCTTCAACTGAGGGACATCTAGGTTGTTTCCATGTTCTGGCTATTACGAGTAAGGCTGCTATGAACATGGTTGAGCATGAGTCCTTGTGTGGTGGAGCATCTTTTGGATACATTCCAAGGAGTGGTATAGCTGGGTCGTGAGGAAGCCCTATTCCTAGTTTTCTGAGAAAGCGCCAGTTTGATTTCCAAAATGGTTGTACAAGTTTTTACTCCCACCAGCAATGAAGGAGTGTTCCCCTTTCTTTGCATCCTTGCCAGCATGTGCTGTCACTTGAATTTTTTATCTTAGCCATTCTGATGGATGTAAGATGGAGTCGTTTTGACTTGCATTTCTCTGATGACCAAGGACATTGAACATTTCTTTAAGTGTTTCTCAGCCATTCGATATCCCTCTGTTGGGAATTCTCTGTTTAGTTCTGAGCCCCATTTCTTCATTGCGTTATTTGGCTTGGTGGTATTTAATTTCTTGAGCTCTTTATATATTTTGGATATTAGTCCTATGTCAGATGTAGGGTTGGTGAAGATCTTTTCCCAGTCTGTAGGCTGTCGCTTTGTTCTGCTGACAGTGTCTTCTGCCTTACAGACACTTCTCAGCCTTATGAGGTCCCATTTATTAATTGTTGACCTTAGAGCCTGGGCTGTTGGAGTCCTGTTCAGGAAGTTGTTTCCTGTGCCAACGAGCTCAAGGCTCTTCCCTACTTTTTCTTCTAACAGATCTAGTGTGTCTGGTTTTATGTTGAGGTCTTTAATCCACTTGGATTTGAGTTTTGTGCAGAGTGATTCATCTCTGCTTTTAACGTAGTGACATTTATTTAAATTCTGTCTCTATTCAAATATATGAGTTGTTTTCCTTAGTGACTTTTAATCTTTCATTTGACGTCAGTCTCATCCTTTCCTATGGAATTGTCTGAAAGATGGTTTCCATTGGGACCTTTGCCTTACCTCACTGTCTGCTGCTGTGATAAGACACTGACCAAAGCCAGAGTGGAACGGAAAGTTTTGTGGTTCTTTTTTGTTTTTGTTATTTTTTGTTTTTTTAGGTTTTTCAAGACAGGGCTTCTCTGTGTAGCCTTGGCTGTTCTGGGCTCACTTTGTAGACCAGGCTGGCCTCGAACTCACAGAGATTCACCTGCCTCCGCCTCCCTGAGTGCTGGGATAACGGGCCACCATACCTAGCCTGGAAAGGAAAGCTTTATTTCATCACATCTATCACTTCAGGGGAGTCAGGGCAGGAGCTCAAGCAGGAAGCAGGAGCAGAAGCGGGGGTTTGGGGGGCTGGGAGGGGGGCCATGGAGGAAAGCTGCCTCCTGCCTTATTTTCTATGGCTTGCTCAGTTTTCTTTCCTTTTGAATTTCCTATTACATTTTATTATTTGTGTGTGCGCGCGCACGTGTGCTTGGAGTTGGCCACTGTCTTCTACCTTGTGGATCTGGGGATTGGCCTTCATTTGTCATCCAGGGCCTCTACCCACTGAGATATCCTACCAGTCCTCAGTCTGCTTCCTTAGACACCCCAAGACCACTTGCCCAGGGGTGGCACCATCCACTAGAGTGTGCTGGGCCATAACACATCAATCATCAGCCAGGAAAACGCCCTATAGGCACCGACTGGTCTGATGGAGGCAGTTCCTCATCTGAGGGTCCCTCTTTCCGGGTGACTCTAGTTTGTGTCAAGTTGACAAACCCAGCACAGAGTTATTGATCTCTACTTGTAGAAATATTTTTGATGCTGTAATCGTTTTTACTCTTAATTTGAAGCATTTCACTCTATGCACCAGTCTTTTGTCACATTCACTTCACCCCTTTCTTTTCCCTAGATCATGTAAAAGGTAAGCGAAGCCGTTTCATAGGTCGCATGACGTCAGGCAGAGCAGCACACGCCTGTGACTTCAGCAGCTGGAGGAAGGAGCAGAGTCAGGAAGAGCTCAGGGCCATCACCAGCCACATGAGGGACTGGCGGTCACTCTGCATGACAGGGGACTCCATCTCAAACACACAGAGAACCCAAACATGCCTCACACCAATTCCATCAGCAAATGTCCCTTAAGGACAAGGGCATTTGCCGCTTTAAGTAGCTATAATGTCCGCTCTGGGAATGACAGTTCATCTGATACAATCACCTAAATCCCGGTTTCCAGAGCTTTGTCTGGGGACATTGGTTTTATTTCCCGGATGTAGAAGCTGCTCAAGGAGACCCCGCTGACTCGGTCACCCGCTCTCTCCGCTCCCCTCCAGCAGGCTGCAGTCTTTTCTCCTCTTGTCTCTCGTGATGTTGGTAGTTTTAGAAGTCTAGGCAAATCCTTTTCCAGAATGTACCTCAGATTTCCAAAATATACAAACAACTTGCTGAATTGTTTTGCTTTGTTTTGTTTTCCATCATATTGAGGTTTAACTTTTTCTCTTTTGGAGGAGACTATGACGTCACTTTAGGAGTCACCTGGCATCCGTTTGTCTCTTCCTTGCTGAGGCCTTGGTAGCTTATTCAGTGGTGGTAATGGCTGCGGTCTCTTTGCCTCCTCCTGCCCAGCGGTCCTCACCCACTGTTTTCGCATCTGCTGCTGGTTCCTGCTTGACTCAGTTGTTCCCACGGTGACTCTCAACTGGCGATTTTCTATTTCTAGCTTTCTTCCTCTTATATAGTCACTAATTGGCATTCTTTCCTAAGGAACTTCCCATCCATTCCCCACCCCAACTGTATTTGTTTAATGTCATTATAGACTCAAGAAGTTTCTGTTGTTAAATGTTCAGGGTTTTGTTTGTTTGTTTGTTTGTTTTGTTTTGTTTTGTTTTTTGAGACAAGGTTCCTATGTAGCCAAAGCTGGACTAGAACTCATTATAAAGCCACGCTTGGCCTTGAACTCACAACCTTCCTACCTCAGCCTTCTGAATACTGGGATTACAGACATCCACCACTGTGCATGGCTTAGATGTGTTTAATACACTTTATTTTATCTTATTTTGTTTTATTTTTATATATATGTATGTGTGTGCCTGCTTGTCTGATGTGCACAGTGTATGTGCTGTGCCATGGTCCAGGGCTTTGGGTGTCTTGGAACTGAAGTCACAGTGTGGGTGCAAGAGCCTCGGGAGCTCTCCACACTGAGCGGCTCGCCAGCCCCTCAATACTCACTCCCCTCTCCCCCCCTCCTCCCACCTCCTGTCCATGTCTCCCCTCCCCCACCCCAAGCAGGGTCTCTCTGTTCAGCCCTGGCTGCCCTGGAACTCGCTCTATAGACCAGGCTGGCCTCGAACTCACAGAGCTAGTCCTGCCTCTGCCCCCTGAGTGCTGGGATTAAAGGTGTGCTCCACCATGCTCGGTGACTTCCCTTAGTATATTTTCTCTGTCTCTGTCGGTCTCTCTCTGTCTGTCTGTCTGTCTGTCTGTCTGTCTAACATTTTAAAAATTCTTCTCTCATCTATTACCTCCAAACCATTACCCCCCACTTCTCCTCCCAGTTCTCCTCCCTCCCCTCCCCTCCCCCAGAACCACCCCTCCTCTGTTTCTCTTCAGAAAAGGGCAGGCCTCCAAGGGATATCAACCAAACACAGCAGGTCAAGTTGTAGTAACACTAGGCATAAACCCTCATATTAAGACTTGACAAGGTGGGGCTGGAGAGATGGCTCAGCGGTTAAGAGCACTGATTGTTCTTTCAAAGGTCCTGAGTTCAATTCCCAGCAACCATATGTTGGCCCACAACCATCTATAATGTGATCTGATGCCCTCTTCTGGCCTGTGGATGTATATGCAGACAGAGCATTGTATACATAATAAATAAATAAATAAATAAATAAATAAATAAATAGATCTTATTAAAAAAAAGAGAGAGAGAGACTGGACAAGGTCACCCAGCAGGAAGAAAAGCCCCCAGAAGCAGGCAAAAGAGTCACAGATAGCTCCACTCTCACCATTAGGAGTCTAATAATTCTCTCTTTTAAAAAATTATTTGTTTATTGTATATGAGTACTTTCTCTCAGAAGAGGGCATCAGATCACATTATAGATGGTTGTAAGCCATCATGTGGTTGCTGGAAATTGAACTCAGGACCTCTGGAAGAGCAGGAAGCGCTCTTAACCACTGAACCATCTCTCTAGCCCCTGTAAATAATTCTCTTAATACTTATTTTTCATTTTAATCCTCAGAATGAGAGTTTGTTCAGGTTGGCTTCCTTAGGCCTATTTATATCCATATTTAAACATACTTGGGTGTTCCTTTTTGAAAAAACAAAACATAAAAACCATGTCTTATTTGTGGGCAAAGGGTGGCATACATTTTACATCTCATGTATTCCTCCACTGCCGTGCACAGATGTCATCTTCATTGATAGCTGTGTGTGCATGTGTGATACTTTACCTGACCAGTCTCTCATGTGGACCATTAGCTTGTTCTCAGCATCTTGCTATTGCCAATAATGATGCTAGGAGTATGCATACATCTAAGTTCTTCTTTGAGATAGACACCTGGGAACGTCAGCTCTTTGTCGAAGGTTAAATGCAAACGTAATTTCGTTACATGTTGGGAACTGTTCTCCACAGGTTCTGTGCCATTTTGCTTTTCCTAGCTACCGTTTATGAGAAGGCTGGCTCCATGCAGCCTCCCAGAGAGTTTTGTCTAGCGTTTGCATTTTGTCACCTTGGTCAGCAAGAAATTCAATTTCTGTGTAATTTCCCTTTATGTTCTGTTATTTAGTGGCATTTAGAGGCTGTGGGATGGTCCCAGTCACACATGCTGGGCAAGTGCTCTGCTAAGGAGCCACATCCCAGCCTGCGTCTCTATCATGTGAGAGCGCAGCGTCTCTCCCTCTGCTCCCATTTCCTCCTCCTCCACCCTCCTCTCTGCTCTCTCTGGCTCTCTCTGCCTTTACCCACTCTTTCACGTGTCCTACAACTCCCTGTGTAGACGAGGAGCCTCAAATCTACAGTGAGCCTTTCCTTTCTGCCTCCAGCATGCTAGCATTGCAGATGTCCTCCACCAAGCCCAGCTTTTTCTTCTTTTTCTAACAGGCTTTTAAATCTTTTCTAACCCTCTGACCTTGAGTTCTTCATAAAGTCATTAGTGTTCTATTTCTGAGATGCACTGTAAATATTTTCTCATGGCTTTTATCTGCAAGAAGTCTGCTTTAATTTTTCTGAGGTTGAATTTGTCAGTCTCTATTACCATGTGGATCATGAAGCATAGACAACTGCCCCAACACCCGTACTGGTGTGGCTTTTGTGTGTTTATTTTTGCAATTCTCAGAAATTTTGTGTGTTTTTGTGTATGCAGTAAGGCATGAACCCATTTATATTTTCCATAGCAACTATCTAATTTTCTTAGTTAATTTTCTATTGTTGTGATAAGGTACCATGACCAAGGCAACTTCTAAAAGAAAGCATGTAATCGGAAGCCTGCATACAGAGAGTGAGCCCATGACCATCAGAGCAGGGGGCATGGCAATAGGCAGGCGGGCATGGTTCTGGAGCCGCAGCTGAGAGCTCACATGTTGAAATAACAACCATGAAACACAGAGAGTTAACTGGGAATGCTGTGGGCTTTTGAAACCTTAAAGCCCAAGGCTCCTCCAACAAGGCCACACTTCCTAATCCTTCACAAACTGTTCCACATTCAAATATATGAGCCTATGGGGACCATCCTCATCCAAACCACCAAAACAAGTGTTTCAGTCTAATTTTTAAGTCCAGCTTGAATGATTTAGGATGTTACATGTGCCATATACTCAAGTTCCATGTGCACTGGTCCAGTAACAATACAGTGAGTGTGTGTGTATTTTCTAAATGTGGGAAGCATTCTGGATTTTCCTTCCTTCCTTTCTTATGTGTGTATGAGTGTACATGTGTGTGTGTGTGTGTGTGTGTGTGTGTGTGTGTTTGTGCTTTGTTTTACCTTGATTTTTTTTTTTTTGTAAAAATTCTTTCCAGCTCTTCTGCAGAGCCTACTTTTCAATCTTCCCTATAATTTCTTCTCCAGCTGCTGCATCTTCATCCCTCTCTGGTCATTCTTGAAAATGTTAAACTTGCAGTTTCTTTGTTAAGATTTCATTTATTTATTATCTATACAGTGTTCTGCCTGCCTACCTGCCTGCCTGCCTGCCTGCCTGGAGGCCAGAAGAGGGCACCAGATCTCATTGTAGATGATTGTGAGCCACCATGTGGTTGCTGGGAATTGAACTCAGGACCTCTGGAAGAGCAGCCAGTGCTCTTAACCTCTGAGCCATCTCTCTAGGCATATGTTTTTTGTTTTGTTTTGTTTTTCAAGACAAGCTATCTCTGTATAGCTTTCGCTGTCCTGGAACTCAGGGTACAGAGCAGGCTAGCCTTGAACTCAGAGATTTGCCTGCTTCCTGAGTGCTGGGATTAAAGGCGTGCACCATCACTGTTGGGCACATTCTGGCTTTTCTATTTTGTTCCACTGGTCTGTCTGTTTATATGCTGATGCCATGAGCTTAATTACAGAGGACTTATAGCATCAGTCAAAAAGGTTCTCAAAGCCCACTCTCATTACACAGATGATCTTCATTTTAGTGTCTGGTTTCCTATCACGTAGTATGGCTCCTACAGCCTGATGCTCTCCCAGCTGCTAACTCCTGATGCTCCTGTGTATCTGCATTTTAGAAGTTCCAGCGTGAGCTAAGCACCAAGTGAGTGTTGAATAAAGTGAGCGCTGGGGCCCATGTGCTGCTGGGGAAGGTCCTACAGAACCACATGCTGGACCTCCACATCACCAACTCCAAGCTCTTTTGGAGGGCACTGGCCATGTTGCAGGTGGGAGTGTGATGAGGGACCCCAAAACCTAGGGTGCCACAGAAAGTACTTCTGCAAAGTCAGGGAGGGGCGCAGGGTTAAGGACTTTCCCCCCACAGGTGCATCTTTCTTGGGATGCACACACAGGTACATTGAGGGGGTCCCTGTAGGTGTCATACAGGAAGTGAGCCAGGTGAAGAGATAAGAATGAAAACCTGGTGCAGATCGACTTCATCAGCCTGGATTAGCCTTGGGGAGCCCAGTGCCAGGCAGTTTATTGTCAGCTACTTGAAACACAGTACAATCTGAGGAAAGGTTTCCAGGCAACAAGCATTCCAGTTCCAGGTGCACACTAAAGCTTAAGGCGCATCTACATAGAAACTCCTTTACAGGCATCATGATAGTGGGTTCTACAGCTAAAAGGCCTAGAATCTAATGTGGTCTCTGGCCAATAGCATAGAGGTTAGCAAGTCATGAAGTACTTGTGACATCTCTCTTAAGGATGGATAATGGAAGTGAGGTCGCAGTGTCATATTCCTGTAACTCGGCACTTGGGGATGTAGAGACAGGCAGATCTGTGAGTTTCAGGCCGGCAGGGTCTACAAAGGGAGTCCAGGACAGCCAAAGCTACACAGAGAAACCCTGTCTGGAAAAACCACCACACCACCACACTACCACACCACCACACCACCACACTACCACACCACCACACCACACCACCACCACCACCACCAACAACAACAACAATAACAACAACAACAGCAACAACAAAGCTGGGTAAGGATTGGCCTAGGAAAGGAAGAGTCTGGAAAATCAGCCTGGGGAGCTGGTGAGGTCTGCCTCCACAGACAGCAGGTTGTTAACATAATCCACTCTTCGCATTCTGGATGGATGCAGGCATTTGATTTTCACCTCCTCCATTGAGGAGACACCACGCGTGACTAACATGCCTGGTTCGCTAAGTGCTTTTCTGTGAGTACAAGGACCTCTGTGCCTTGTGCTCTGTGTGGAACTGTAACTACCAGGCGACGTTTTTTAAGTTTCAAGGATGTGATAGAAACCCAACTCTTATCCTGGTGGTGATGGCACACATTGTTAATCCAGACTCGGGAGGCAGAGGCAGGCAGAACTCTGAGTTCAAGGCTAGCCTGGTCTACTGGGATTAAAGGCATGTGCCACTGGTGCTCTACCACAGAGGCTAAGGCACGCCTGGCTGCAGCTCCTCAGTCTGTGAGGTTGTCAGGAGCGCCCTCTCTGGGCCGGGTCAGAAGTGCAGCACCAGATGCCATGAAGACCCTACAGCCTGTGTTGCAGTGAATTGATGTTTCTGGGACCATGAATATAAAGAGGCACGGTCCAGTCTCAAGGGGACTTGAGCAAGCAATACATGTGGTGGGGCAAACCCACTTGGGGGAGGGAGCACTAACATCCCAGGATTCTGGGAAGTCTTGCTTTCAGCTGGACCATTTGCACTTTTACTGGTGTCTTCTGATTACAGAAATAAAACTAAATGTCCTGTTTTGGAGCCTAACCTCGCAAAAGGTCAGTAATCAGACTCAGTACACACAAACAAGGAAAGTGGGGGCTTCAGGTATTCTGGGCAAGAGAGAAGCTGTGTTCCAGATAGTATTCATGAAAGAAAGACAATGCCAGTTAGACAGGCTCCTTGGGGCTAGAATGAGTGCCACATCCACTCAGAGACCAGTGCACCCTCCTCCGGTGTTTGCGAGAAAGAGTATAAGGAACTCTGGCGGTGCTGGGCACCCTTTGGTGGTTGGACCCAACAAACACTAGGAAGGTGTCTGAACAGCCTTAGACTTAAGCTGTCACAAGTTTTGATCTATCAAAGGCACCCGAATTCATCCCCATCCAGTCTTCAGGTGTCTACAGCCAAGACTCTCACTGTTGAGATCTGGCTCCCCCTTGTGGCAGAGAAATAGCCAACAAATAGATACACCAGGACCTCTCCCTTGGAGTTAATGGAACTTTTAGTGGCTAGAATTATCTTAGAATATTACAAAGGGAGGTCCAGAATCCAGGAAAGTTTTGGGACAAAGGAGGTTAAAACAAATAAAATTTGGATTTTTTTTGGTTTTTCGAGACAGGGTTTCTCTGTGTAGCCTTGGCTGTCCTAGACTCACTTTGTAGACTCAAAGTGATCCACCTGCTGGGATTAAAGGCGTGTGCCAACATGCCCCGCCCAAAACTTGGAAATGTTTTAAGGCTTACATGGGCTATATGGAGTGAATAACAGAGAGTTAGGTCTTTGTCAGGAGATTCTAAAAGAGCTAAAGAAGTTCAGATATTTGCTGGAATGGAGTAAGGTATGGAGACATGTGCCTCCGACCCCTCACATGGGTAAGGTATGGAGACATGTGCCTCTGGTGCCCTCACATGGGTAAGGTATGGAGACATGTGCCTCCGACCCCTCACATGGGTAAGGTATGGAGACATGTGCCTCCGACCCCTCACATGGGTAAGGTATGGAGACATGTGCCTCTGGTGCCCTCACATGGGTAAGGTATGGAGACATGTGCCTCTGGTGCCCTCACATGGGTAAGGTATGGAGACATGTGCCTCCAACCCCTCACATGGGTAAGGTATGGAGACATGTGCCTCCGACCCCTCACATGGGTAAGGTATGGAGACATGTGCCTCCGACCCCTCACATGGGTAAGGTATGGAGACATGTGCCTCTGGTGCCCTCACATGGGTAAGGTATGGAGACATGTGCCTCCAACCCCTCACATGGGTAAGGTATGGAGACATGTGCCTCCGACCCCTCACATGGGTAAGGTATGGAGACATGTGCCTCCGACCCCTCACATGGGTAAGGTATGGAGACATGTGCCTCTGGTGCCCTCACATGGGTAAGGTATGGAGACATGTGCCTCTGACCCCTCACATGGGTAAGGTATGGAGACATGTGCCTCCGGTGCCCTCACATGGGTAAGGTATGGAGACATGTGCCTCCGACCCCTCATATGGGTAAGGTATGGAGACATGTGCCTCCGACCCCTCACATGGGTAAGGTATGGAGACATGTGCCTCCGGTGCCCTCACATGGGTAAGGTATGGAGACATGTGCCTCCGGTGCCCTCACATGGGTAAGGTATGGAGACATGTGCCTCCGACCCCTCACATGGGTAAGGTATGGAGACATGTGCCTCCGGTGCCCTCACATGGGTAAGGTATGGAGACATGTGCCTCCGGTGCCCTCACATGGGGGGCTGTGGTAGGAGGCTGAAGTGGAGGCTACCCAGCAAGATCTTTCTCCTTCTTAAAAAATTATCCAGAGACCAATGAACCCCAGCCTCTAAATGCTAGCATTCTTTGGAGAAAGCTAACATCTGAGGGGAGGGAAACATCAAGAGCGTAGGCAGTGATGATGACACAATGACGACAGGGGGATGACCCAGAAGACTCCAGGACTGAAGAAGGTAAAGGAAATGATCTCTCCAACACCCATTTGCTGGACCAAAACCAAGAGGACTTAGGGCAGGAGACAGGTGGCTATTGAACACGGTTGAAGTCTATTATATTAAACATGGAGCTCACGACTATGCTTCCAGGTCTGCTAGATGCTAGTTTCACTACTTAGGCCAGCGTGGATCTTGAATATGTTACAGAGTGTGTAAGGTCAAGGAAGGGAGTTTGAACCTGGTAGGGGATGAAAGTACCAACCTGATTCCACATATGGTCTCAAGACACACAGCAAAATGCCCAGTGTCCCACCTAAACTCAAGGCAGGGCTCGTCCACATGGATTCAATCTAGTGTTGCATACAGAATCTAGTTATAAAACACTCCCCTCACGGGAGAGGGAAGAACTGGGTCTCTTTTCAGCTCGTGACTGAGGGCTACAGCGTGAAAGACTCAGAAGATGAGCTCTGTTTTATAGGGTCCCCAACTCCACAGTGATGGAGCATAGCGAAAGCAAGCAGGCAGAAGATCTTACCACAGATTAAACTGAAAAAAAAAAATCAAGCAACAGGATGAATGATGACAGTATTGAGCTGTAACACAAACACAAGAGAAATTTTCACACATCCAAAGCAATAAATATAAATGAACAAATAGAATGTGGGGAGGGGAGGCAAATGTTTCATTCACAAGAATTTCAAGTAACATGTGTGTTATGTTGTTCCTCCAGGACATGGGGACTTAGTCATGCTAGCCTCTGTACCTCCAATAGGAGATGTAGAGACCACTTCCAGGAGCAAAGTATGAACAAAGGGAAATGGTAACTTCAGGTAGAGAAATGCAGCACGCACCAGCCTAAAAGTACCTGGGCCTGGGGTCACAAGTTGATAGCACATCAGTCTTGATGTGCTGGAATAAGAAGGGCGTGCCACTGCTGTGTGTTCCCCATCCCCACCCACACCAAATACACAGTCTCAGTCTAAGCATACAGAGAACATCACAGACACTCAAATTTAGGGACACCCCCCTCACCCCCTCCATAGCGATAAAGGTCTTGCCTAGGACTCAGAGGACTCTGGGTTTGGTGTTCAGCAGCATGGTACTGTGGATTCGATCTTGAACAGTGGTTGGGCAATATGAGATCCAATGGAAGGCTGGAGTTTAATTAATTGTAAATGTACTGATTTTTTTTTTTTGAGATAGGATGATTTGTGTAGCTCAAACTGGCTTTGACTTTGCAGTGTAGCCAGGGGTGACCTTGAATTTGGATCCTCCCACTTCCATCTCCCATGTTAGTCTCTTGGTCTTTACAAGTGTGCTAAAGTTATATAAGATGTTAAGAATGGGGCTGGGGAGATGGCTCAGTGGTTAAGAGCACTGGCTGCTCTGGCAGAAGACTTGAGCCTTGTCCTAGCACCCCCTGGTGCCTCACAACTGTCTGCAGCTCCAGTTCCAGGGGATCTGATGCCCTCTTCTGGTTCTCTGGCATGCATGTGGTGCACACAGGTGCAGGCAAAATACCCATGTTAAGGATTCATGAGCAAGGGTCAATGGGGTTCACTGTACGATTGTTTCAGCTTTTGTCGTTATTCCAAAATAAAAACTATAAATGTGGCAGTGAGACAGGAGGTCCTAAGAGAGGGTGCTCCTCGAAGGCCACTACTCGCTGTGATGTGTCTCAGGGCGACAGAAACTAGAGAGCATGGAGACCCGCGGACTTAGAAAACAAAGCACCTCAAAGTCTATGTCGTTCCCACCTCAGCTGTCCTAACTCTCTCCTATTCTACTTGGCTCTGTGTGCTAAGCTACAGTGTGGAATTTATGGCAGTTTACCCAGTCCAAACTTAGACAGTGGCTGGCTCCAAGGAAAATGTGAGTCAGAACAAGCCACTTTGGAAGCCCTTTGAAACTTGGCCTCATCACTCCTTCCTTAATGACAGTTTGTGTAGCTAGGTCCCAGAAGGTTCCTGGGTGGACTCTTCCCTGAGCTTTGGCTATCAGACATCTCAGAGCAGAGGGCAACCACAGGGAAGGGCGTGGCTGGGACCTGAGTGTGCACACTGACTGTGTGCCTATTGTGATGTCATGGAACCTCAGCCTGGAGACAGAACTCTTCAGCTGAGAGGGGCATGGGCTTGAGTAACGGTGCTATTGGGAGCTGGGTATCCCACTGCCTGCCAGTCTCAGCTTTATGCTTCTCAGTTTGTTAGTTTGAGGAATTTGGGAGTTGTTTTCTTGGAATCAGAGCCAGAAGCAGGTGGCACCCAAGACGAAGGTAGGTAACAGCCACTGTATCCTGGACCTCACTTCTCCACATGCTGAACTCCTGTAGGTTTGTATAAATGCTTAGCCTCGGGGCCATAGGAGGAAATGACTGGAGGGAAGGGGGAGTTGAGACGGCATGTCTCTCTCTCAATTCACTTCAGAAGCTTTAGGCTGGGCGTGGTAGTGCGCACCTTCCATCCCAGCGCTTGGGAGACAGAGGCGGGAGGATCTCTCTGAGATCAAAGTCAGCCTGACCAACATGTGGAGATCCAGGACAGCAAGGACTACGGTCTAAAAACAACAAGAAGAAAAGAGGAGGAAGGAAGAAGAAAAGAAAGAAGAGGAAGAAAGAGGAGGAGGAGGAGTGGTGGTGGTGGCTGTAGCAGCAGCAGCAGCAGCTTTAGGGTTATATTAAGAAGACACTAAGCAGAAAGAGTCAAATGATATACTCACTTATATCTGGACACTAGCCCAAGGGATATGTCCCATGAAAGTCTTCAATTACAGGAAAGTGGGACAGAGGGGAGGACATCCTATTGCGACTCTAGGTGAGAGAAGCATGGGAGAATGGGGAAATAGGAGGATCCAGAGGGTCCTAGAAACCTACAAGAAGAACATTATGATGGGCAGATCTGGGCCCAGGGGTCCTGCTCAAACTATGGCACCAACCAAGGACAGTACGTGCACTAAATTTCAAACCCCTACCCAGATCTAGCCAATGGACAGGACATTCTCCACAGTTGAGTGGAGAGTGGGGTCTGACTTTCACACGTACTCTGGTGCCCCATATTTGACCACATCCCCTGGATGGGGAGGCCTGGTGGCACTCAGAGGAAGGATAGCAGGCTACCAAGAAGAGACTTGATACCCTATGAGCATATACAGGGGGAGGAGGTCCCCCTCAGTCACAGTCATAGGGGAGGGGAGTAAGGGGAAAATAGGAGGGAGGGAGGAATGGGAGGATAAAAGGGATGGGATAACAATTGAGATGTAATACAAATACATTAATAAAATTTAAAAAACACTGAGGAAGAATGTACTAGATGTTGAGGAATTGCTGCCTAGAGCTCTGCCATGCAGATGGCTTTGGGGGAAAGAATGTGAAGAGAGTTAAGAGAGGTGTAGCACCATTTTTAATCCTATTTTATTTGGATTACTTATATTTTTTCTTCCTATTCCAAATCCCTCCTAATACCTTCCAACACCCCAATACCAGGTAGGAGAGAAAGGTTAGTGGGGAGATGGGGTGTGGTTCCCTTTAGCTACTTCCTGCTGGTTAGGATCGTTGGGTTCTGTGGGGCAAATCCAATCTTTGTTTCAGGATATCTCCTACTTCTTCTCAAACAGCATTAACAGCAACCAGGAGGAGCAGGGTGGAGGAGGGAGAGTGCAGGGTGGAGGAGGGAGAGTGCAGGGTGGAGGAGGGGGAGTGCAGGGTGGAGGAGGGGGAGTGCAGGGTGGAGGAGGGGGAGTGCAGGGTGGAGGAGGGGGAGTGCAGGGTGGAGGAGGAGGAGTGCAGGGTGGAGGAGGGGGAGTGCAGGGTGGAGGAGGGGGAGTGCAGGGTGGAGGAGGGGGAGTGCAGGGTGGAGGAGGGGGAGTGCAGGGTGGAGGAGGGGGAGTGCAGGGTGGAGGAGGGGGAGTGCAGGGTGGAGGAGGGGGAGTGCAGGGTGGAGGAGGAGGAGTGCAGGGTGGAGGAGGGGGAGTGCAGGGTGGAGGAGGGGGAGCACCAGCATTCTTCTTTCTCAGAGCCTTCCCCTCTCCAGAGTCCTCAGATTTAAACTATCGGCAGCTGGCAAAGAGCACCTCTCAGAGCCCACAGAAGGTAAATGGTTTGCTGCTGTGAACATTCTGAATCAGCCCCATATCTCACACCTGCAATTAAAACAAAACCATGTTTATATAACATAACTGAGCTTTGTTTGTTTGTTTGTTTGTTTGTTTTTGGTTTTAAGAGACAGGGTTTCTCTGTGTAGCCTTGACTGTCCTGGACTTGCTTTGTAGGCCAGGCTGGCCTCAAACACACAGCGATCTGCCTTCCTCTGCCTCCCAAGTGCTGGGATTAAAGGCATACGCCACTACCAAAACTTTCCACTACAGAGAGGCATGGATATTGTCGCACTCCATCTCCTGAGTACTGGGATTTTAGCCACTGTGTGTTGACTGTTGTGTGATGGTGACTATGTGAGAGCCAAAGTATGGTGACAACTGCAGGATGGCCATGGTGTGATGGTCACAGTGTGAGGGTCACTGTGCAATAGCCACTATCTGATGGCCACTTTGTGATGGTCAATGTGTGATAACAACTGTGATTGCCCTTATGTTATGGACCCCATGTGATAGGCACTGTTTGATGGCCCTTGTTTGGTGACCAGTGAATGACAGACACTATATGACGGTCATTGTATTATGGCTACTTTGTGATTGGCACTGTGTGTTGGTCACTGTATAATAATTACTCTTATGGACACAGTATGTCCACTGTATGATGGCCATTTTGTAAGGTCCACAATTTGATGACTAAGTATGAAAACGAGAGGGAGAGAGGAGGGAGGGAGGGAGGAAGGGAGGGAGAGGAGAGAGAGAGAGAGAGAGAGAGAGAGGGAGAATATCACAGTGTTTGTATCGGGCCTTAGGGATAGAACTCAGGTTCTCGGGCTTGAAATCAGTGCCCACTGAACCATGTAGCTGCCCCCAATATAGAGTTTAAAGCTATAGCTTGTGTGTATGTGTGTGTGTGTGTGTGTATGTGTGTTAATGGAGGTTCAAATTCAGGGCCTTATTCATGCTAGGCAAAGCACTCTACCACTGAGCTACATCTCTGGTCCATTTTTTCCTTGATTTTTATCAAGGATAATGTGAGGCAAGTCAAAGGCACACAGAATTGGTACTGAGTCGAGCATGCACGAAGGGCCACACTCAATCCAGCATGCCTGAGGGCCCACGTTCAATCCAGCATGCCTGAGGGCCCACGTTCAGTCCAGCATGCCTGAGGGCCCACGTTCAGTCCAGCATGCCTGAGGGCCCATGTTCAATCCAGCATGCATGAGGGCCCATGTTCAATCCAGCATGCCTGAGGGCCCACGTTCAGTCCAGCATGCCTGAGGGCCCATGTTCAATCCAGCATGCCTGAGGGCCCATGTTCAATCCAGCATGCCTGAGGGCCCATGTTCAATCCAGCATGCATGAGGGCCCATGTTCAATCCAGCATGCCTGAGGGCCCATGTTCAATCCAGCATGCATGAGGGCCCATGTTCAATCCAGCATGCCTGAGGGCCCATGTTCAATCCAGCATGCATGAGGGCCCATGTTCAATCCAGCATGCCTGAGGGCCCATGTTCAGTCCAGCATGCACGAGGGCCCACGTTCAGTCCAGCATGCATGAGGGCCCACGTTCAATCCAGCATGCATGAGGGCCCATGTTCAGTCCAGCATGCATGAGGGCCCACGTTCAGTCCAGCATGCCTGAGGGCCCACGTTCAGTCCAGCATGCCTGAGGGCCCACGTTCAGTCCAGCATGCACGAGGGCCCACGTTCAGTCCAGCATGCATGAGGGCCCACGTTCAGTCCAGCATGCCTGAGGGCCCACGTTCAGTCCAGCATGCCTGAGGGCCCACGTTCAGTCCAGCATGCACGAGGGCCCACGTTCAGTCCAGCATGCCTGAGGGCCCACGTTCAGTCCAGCATGCACGAGGACCCACGTTCAGTCCAGCATGCACGAGGGCCCACGTTCAGTCCAGCATGCACGAGGGCCCACGTTCAGTCCAGCATGCATGAGGGCCCACGTTCAGTCCAGCATGCCTGAGGGCCCACGTTCAGTCCAGCATGCATGAGGGCCCACGTTCAGTCCAGCATGCCTGAGGGCCCACGTTCAGTCCAGCATGCACGAGGGCCCACGTTCAGTCCAGCATGCATGAGGGCCCACGTTCAGTCCAGCATGCCTGAGGGCCCACGTTCAGTCCAGCATGCACGAGGGCCCACGTTCAGTCCAGCATGCATGAGGGCCCACGTTCAGTCCAGCATGCCTGAGGGCCCACGTTCAGTCCAGCATGCACGAGGGCCCACGTTCAGTCCAGCATGCCTGAGGGCCCACGTTCAGTCCAGCATGCATGAGGGCCCACGTTCAGTCCAGCATGCCTGAGGGCCCACGTTCAGTCCAGCATGCCTGAGGGCCCACGTTCAGTCCAGCATGCCTGAGGGCCCACGTTCAGTCCAGCATGCCTGAGGGCCCACGTTCAGTCCAGCATGCCTGAGGGCCCACGTTCAGTCCAGCATGCATGAGGGCCCACGTTCAGTCCAGCATGCACGAGGGCCCACGTTCAGTCCAGCATGCCTGAGGGCCCACGTTCAGTCCTCAGTATGAAAACAGGTGCCACCCACGTTCAACCTTTGCTTCTTTATTCTGAAGCATGGTAAATGTTTTAGTAATATATTTTGAGATCCTGCCCTTACTCTGCAAAGAAAAAAGAAAAGCATATTAATCACAATATCTGTATTACATCTAAAAATATAACAATAAAATCTAAACGATTCAAGCAGGGTGGTGGTGGCGCACACCTTTAATCCCAGCACTAGGGAGGCAGAGGCAGTCAGATCGCTGTGAGTTCGAGGCCAGCCTGGTCTACACAGTGATTCCAGGACAGCCAAGGCTACACAGAGAAACCCTGTCTCAAAAATTTTAAAAAACAAAAACAAAAACAAAACAAAACAAACATTTAAAAAACAAAAATCTGAACAATTCCGGAACACCTCACACACTGTCAGCATGTAAATCCTAATTGGTCATGCGATGTCAAGATCGCGCAGCGTCTTTACTCCTTCTAGTCCACACACTCTTTTTCTTTATTAGTCCCATTTATGTACTGGAGAAAAGGTCATTTCTCTAGATTTTGTAGTCAACATATTGCTAATCAAATTCCCATGCTGTGTAGCCACGTACATATGGGCCACACTAATTGGACTTAGTGGGTTATCCAAAAAGCAAACATGACGTTGGGAGGTGGACATGTTGTGGGGTGTGTGGGGAAAGTTGGTGAGGGGTGGGTATGATTGTATTTTATTGTATACATTTATAATTTTTTAATTGGGAAATATTATGATGCTGCCCTTCTTGTTGTGACTTGACACATTCTGCCGCCTCTTGCACTTCCTGTGAGTTGGGATTTATACAAGCTCATGTAGAGCCAGCATGCCTTTAATCCCCATACTCGGGAGGCAGAGGCAGGTGGATCACTGTGAGTTCGAGGCCAGCCTGGTCTTCAAAGCAAGTCCAGGACAGCCAAGGCTACACAAAGAAACCCTGACTGGAAAACAAAAAACAAAACAAACAAAACAACAACACCCAACAAACCAAACCAAACCAAAGCAAAAAAAGCTTATGGAGAAGTGCACTTGCCAGGGCAGCAGGGTTGGAAAGTGTGACCTTTAAGAGGGATTAATGCTGTTCTTTCTAGACTGAGTAAGGTCTCCCAGGCATGGCTCCTCACTCTTCTGTGGACTGGGTGAGCTGCCTCAGGAGTTGGCAACCCTGTTGTCTCCCACACCCTCTTGTTCTGCCTCTGCTGTGAGTTGAAGCCATGCAAAGACAGCATTCAAAGCTAAGGACTTGCTAGCACTAGGCTCTTAGACTTCTGGAACCATGAGGCCAAATAAACCTCTTTTCTTCATAAATGAGCCTGCCACAAGTATTCTATTTCAGCAATGGAAGATGAACAAGAACCAACAGGAAATTGGGTCTGAGATTTATCAGAACTTGTTTTCTGGCAGAGAGGGAGGACGCATTTTGTTGATGATGATAATCATCAGTAGGCAACTAATGTCTGGCTTGGTATGGCATTTTATTTTTATCTATTATCTGTCTATCTATCTATCTATCTACTTATCATCTATCTATCATTTTTAGAGATCAAATTTTTATCAATCACAATATCATACACCTAGGGATCAAATCCAGGGTCTCTTGTGTGCTAGACACAGTCCACCACTAACCTACATCCCCAGGCCTGTATGATATTGTAAATACCATTTTCTAAATGATACTGAGACCTGAAAATACAATAGACCTTTCTGTATTGATCTTCTTAGAGGATTCTACAATGTTTGTCATTTTGACTCTGTCTCCAGTAGGAATATTCTTTAAAATCATGTCATATGTAAATAACAATAATTTTATTATTTCATTTCCAATCCTGTGTCTTTGTTCTCCTTGCTCTCATCTGTGATTGTCTTCCGGTACGATGTTTAGTAGCAGTGTGTTGTGAGCATCTGTTAACTTTCACTGAGTCAAGGAAAATTTTAAATCATTCACCAGTTATGTATAATGCTTTCTGTAGTGTTTCAAATATTCTTTACAAAACAAGGGCATTTTAGCAAATATTGGTGTTAATTTTTAAAAACTTGGAAAATTTTAAACTTAATCTCTGTATGCTGAGTGCTAAGTGCCTCTACTTAGATGGTCATATGTTTTTTGCTCAGTGTATTGAGTTGCATGAGAATGTACAATAATAAATCAACTGTGAATTCCTAGGATATGAACAGCACATTTGTAACGCTGCTCCCAATGCTCTTTCGTTAGATTCAGTTTGCTGATATTTTGTTTGGGGTTTCTGCATCTATGTCCATGAAACACACTGACTGTCCAGATCTTAGTTAGATTTTAGAATGAAGATTGTCCCAGCTTCCTCAGTTGAAAATAGAAGCAAATCCATATTTTCATCTCATTAGTGCAACAGATGCCCTCAACACAAGGAATTTTGGAAGTCTGTACTAAGAATCTGGAACAAAGACCAGATTCTCTCCTCTCTCTCCTCTCCTCTCCTCTCCTCTCCTCTTCTCTTCTCTTCTCTCTCTGTCTCTCTCTCTCTTTCTCTCTCTCTCTCTTTCTCCCTCCCCCTCTGAAATTCATAGACAAACTCAGAAGAGTTAGAGTCATTGCCCTGAGTCTAAATTCTGCAGGAACTTCTGTGTGCTTCAGTCTTGTGTTAGAACTCTTTTCTCTTCCGGAAGTTCTGGTCTCTGCTCTTAAAGCCTCCAGTTGATTGGGTGAAACCCACTCACAGTATGGAGAGCAATCTGCTTTAAAAAGCACTGATTCTAAATGTTAATCATATGTAAAAATTACTGTCAAAAATGTTCTAGGCTAATATATGACCAAACAACTGGGTTCCATAGCCTAGCCAAGAAAATTAACCATTACAATCCTTTCTCTTGTTTAGATTTTTAAAAATTGTGTGTGTATATAATTGTGTTTGTGTAACTTTTTGTGTGCTTGTGTGAGAGAACTTGAGCACAGGTACCGGATGACACCAAAGGTGCTGGTTCCCCTTGGAGCTGGAGTTACAGGTGATTGTGAGCCATCTGACATAGGTGCTGGGATTCGAACTCAGGTCCTCTGCAAGAACAGTACGCACTGTTAACCTCCAAACCATCTCTCCATGCCCATTTTTTTAATTTGTAAAGGATTCATAATTTTGGTTCTTACATTTAGGTTTCATTCCATCACAGATTCGTGTTTAAATATGTGAAGTAAAGGCCCAACTTCATTCTATTACAAGGGGCTATCCAGTTGTCCCAGCAGCATTTATTGAAGATTATTCTCTTTGCACTGAAGAGTCATGGTGCCTGAGAATCAGCCGATCTTTAGTATTAGATTCTATTGACCCTAAAGGTCTACTCTTATGCCAGTGCCACAGCTGTTTTTGTTTACTGTAGCTTTGTACGAAAATTTAAAATCAGAAAGTGAGTCTTCCAAGTGTTCTTTTTCAAGTTTTGTTGTTGTTTTTGGCTCCTGGGAGATCTCTGTGATTCCTTCCACTTTTTAGGACAGGGTTTTCATTCCTGCCAATAGGGTCACTAGCGTCTGGATGGGGCTTACACAGCATCCCTACAGAATCTAGAGGTCGCCTTGGTAACAATGTCATCTTAACATCAAACCTTCCAATCATGATCAAGGAATGTCTTATTTACTAGTTACTTTGTACAACAACATTTTGTAGTTTCCCATCTTATGACATAGCTACCTCCCAAGGTCCCACCTACTAATACTGTTACCTTGGGGGTTAGGAATTTAGTACATCAAGTTGGGGGATAATTGGCCCCAGTGCATGTTGGGAAAAATTCCATGGTATTTCTAATTTGTTGGATGTGTTCTTAAAAAACATGAATAGATCTTTTTTCCCCCTGCACCACTGCTATGAGTGTGACAGTTCCCTGCTCTATGTTATTAGTATGGTATAATGTATTGATCATTGTGTTATGTGTAGATATTCATTCACTATTTTAAAAATCATTTCCCTGTGTATGTGGTACTATGTTCCATAACATTTTCCTGTGAGTATGCTGTACATTGAGCACAGCCCCCACTCTTCCCCACCCTTCTCCCACACTGTCTCCCCATTAGCTTCATTCGCTCTTCTAGGTAATTTCATGTCTACTTTAACGGCATGTTTGCATATGTGATTTCATATCTACATAAAATCTAGCAGCTACAAATGAAAAAAATCATCGGATGTTGGTCTTTCTGAGGTTATTTGCCTAGGATGAGCTCCTTTTACATCCTTTTTCACAAAAACCATGTAATTCTTCTTTATGAAAGAAAAAAGTCCACTGTGTATGCACACGTATTTAAAAATCCATTTCTCTGTTGTTGCAACATAGGTTGGTTCCGTAAGTTAGTTATTATGTATAGTGCTGCAGTAAATGCAGATGTGCAAATGTCTCTGTCATATTACACACCCATACACTCTTTGAATAAATTCCAAACATTCATAATTGTCATTCTGTAAGTTCTGGCCAGTGCAATTAGGTGTACTATGTTTATGTCTGATGAAAAAATTCTCTATTCTACCTTAAATTTTTTAGT
Organism: Acomys minous; assembly: GCF_964271855.1. Classification (NCBI taxonomy): domain Eukaryota; kingdom Metazoa; phylum Chordata; class Mammalia; order Rodentia; family Muridae; genus Acomys; species Acomys minous. The sequence continues at coordinate 101,925,029 of NC_140489.1, read as the reverse complement.
AGTTTCACTAAATATAAGTCTGGATAGGCCGTTATTTTCTTTCAACACGTTAAAGAATGTTATTCTGTTGCTTTCTGGTGCCTACTGTTTTTAATAACATATCAGCTCTTCACCTGACTCCTCATTTGGCTATGGTAACTTTTCTATTTTGAGCAGGTTTTAATTAAGACTCTTTCTGTCCCATTCTTAGCAGTTTTGAATGTTCTTAATTCGCCTTTTTCTTGGCTCCTGCTGTCATAACACTTACATATCAATGAGTCTCAGTTCTCACAAGTTTCTAGTTATTAATTTAGAGAACAGACTGCTTCAAAGCCATTTTTAGAGCTGAGGAGATGTGTCAGTCAGTGAGCTACTTGCTTTGCAAGCAACAAGGACTTGATTTTGATCCCTAGGACTATGTAAGAGACCTGTGCTCGATGGCACACACCATAATCCCAGCACAAGGGTAGGGGGTAGAGGCAGGTGTGTTCCTGGGGCTCCATGTCCCCCTAGTTTAGGCTTCTTGGCAATCTCCAGGCCAATGAGAGACCTTGAAGTTGACTTTTGGCATCCATGTGAACAAGCCGCATTAAGCAGACACACCCCTGCATACTTATAAAACCACATGAGCATGCACATGTACACACAAACATAGACAAAAAACCAGCAGTTTTTAGATTCCTGGAAAACTGAGCAGAAAGTACCGAGTTTTCCTATACTTCAGTGTTCTAATTTTCACGTAATGTTTCCCTGCACTCTCCCTCCCCTTTCCCTCCAAGGCTCTTATTGCTGTGTGTCCTGGGTTTCTTGGCTCTGTTTTACATCTCCACTCTGCATAGCAGTCTTCAGATCTTTCATCACATGGAAATTCTAAATTGACTAGGAATTTGGAGATGGGGTTTCTTTCTCAGGAGCTTAGGGTAGCGAGTCCCTGCAGTAAAGAGACAGAGAGCTATGGTGACTCTGAGCAGCTGCTCGCTTCTCTTTTCCCATGGACACAGTCTAGGATCCCAGTCCGAGAATGGCGCCACCTCGTGGCACCTCAGCTAGGGAACTACAGCATGCTCAGAGGCTCATCTCCAGATGATCCTAGATTTTGTCAAGCTGACAACACGTAATTATCACAGCTAGGGAATTTGTGTGTGTGTGTATACATACATATTTCATAAATAGATAAATATATAGTATATAATTTATAAATATATATTTTATTACTTTAAATGCTAAATTTAGAGGTTTTACTGAAGTAAAAATGCTGTGCATTTAAAAAAAGTGCATATGTGCTTTCGTTTTAGTTTTTGAGATAGGGTCTTGCTTTATAGCCCTGGCTAGGCTGGTGATCACTATGTAGTCCGTGCTTGTCGTAAACTTGTGACACTCTTCCTCCTTAGCCCCAGTACATGCAGCTGTTATTATTTATAAGTTGTTCTGGACTCAGGAATTTAGTGAGGAAACTCTGTGCACTATATGTGGTGTGGCCTGGTAGGGTTTGCTGTGATCTCAGCACTTGGGAGGTAGAAGCAGGAACAGCAGGAGTTCAAGGTCACAGATAAGTAGGAAGTCCAGAGCAGCCTGAGCTATGTAAATCCTTATTTCAACATAACAAAAAGGCTGGGCAGGGTGGCTCATGTCTGTAACCCCAGAAGCTGGAAGGCAGAGGCAGGAGGATCAGGAGTTCAAGGTCATCTTCAGCTACTTAGACTTAGCAAACTAAAGGCCAGCCTGGGCTACATAAGACTTTGTCTCAAAACAAACAAAACAAAAAACCCTCACACATGCAAACACAAAGCACAACAAAGTGTTATATTTGTATGTGTGTGTATTACATTGTTATACTCACTGGCTTACTCACACATGCAAACACAAAGCACACTGTATGTGTGTGTTATATTTGTTGGAGAATGTCTATTAGTGCCATCATTGTTATACTTTCTGGTTTACTCAAATGATCTATATTTTTGCAATTTTTGATGTCTTATAACAGTGACTTCCACCTGCAGAACATTACCACCCAGGTTTGAGGGTTCTGGCAATCCAGTGAACATTGGTTAAAATTCCAAGCCCGAATGAGGATATGTTGTTAAAATTCTCAGAGAAGGTTCTTTTACAACCTTGTGTTAAGTTAGTTTCTCACAAAATGTGTGAGGAAAACAACTCACAGGGAGAGTGGCTTATTTTGGCTCTGTAAGACCCCCAGCACGGTGGTCTTAACGTGGAGACCCCCACCAAGAACCAGCGAGACCAAGGTTTCGGTTGCAACACGCAAGAGGCTTTATTGCAGGGGGTCAGGTACCCGGGCGTCTCAGTCTCTGGAGAGGCTGGCGCGCCGAGCGAGTCTTTCAGGGGCCTTTTATAGGGATTTTAGCGGGAAGCGCGGGTACAGAAGCGAGAAGCATAGTTATAGGGCTCTGATTGGTAAATTTAAATGAGGCGAGGTTATGGCCCGGTCATCAGATGGGCTCTAGGAACAGGGGAGTTTACCCGTTCTCTGGGCCAGGTGGCCGACCATAAATATCTTGTTTGACAAGGACAAATTGTTTCTGTTATCTCGGCATGCTTTTATCTTTCTCCTCTGGGCCCCAGGCCTCATCTTATCCCAGGAACCTATTATTCTAGTCTTGCCTTGCAAGATAGCGTTACTGCTGCTATGCTTGCTATGGCGGGTGCACAGGGGAGGGGGTCTTACATTCCCCCCTCTTGTTGTAAATTGAATGAAATCTTTCATTCAATGACCTCTGGTTCTACCTGTTGGAGCTGTTGGTATTGTTGGGTTAGAACCAAGGCCTGTACAACCGATAGGCGGTCTCGGATGAATTGCATCAGTCTGTTAAGGATGCAGGGCCCAAAAAGTAGGAGCAGGATAATAATTAATAAAGGGCCCGTTATGGTAGATATTAAAGTGGTGAACCAAGGAGCCTTATTAAACCAGTTTTTATACCAAGTTCGTCCTGATTTAAATTGCAACTGTCGCTGCTTGAGCCTTTCTCGCAGCTTAGACATACTATCTCTGACTACTCCTGTATGGTCAGCATAAAAACAACATTTTTTTTTTTGAGGGCAGCACACAGCCCACCATTTTTTAAAAACAGTAAATCTAATCTCCTCCTATTTTGGAGCACTACTTCTGACAAGGATGTCAAAGATTTTTTTAAATTGGAGATGGATTTTTTAAATATCTTTAGGTCTTTATCAATGGCAGTACTGAGGATACAGGCTCTCTCTTGTATCTTTTAGGTCTAAGCTCGAATTTATCTTTAAAATTACCAGCAGCATGATAGTAAATTTTAGGGATCAGTTGTATTAATACACAGAAATCTATAGTTGGTTTAAACACACTCGTAGACACACAAGGGGTGAGTCCGGTACTGCAGGCCCACCACCAATTGGGTCCTGGTACCAAGTAATAGGTGGTAGCCGTCTTAGGACTAATAACTGTCTGGTTACACAAATGTTTATGGGAGGCAGGTGGGGTACCTAAACAGAGTCCCGATCCTGATACTTCTGTCAAGGTTAGTTTTTTTTCTCAGCTCCCCAGGTGCAGGAATGATGGGAGGTTGTATTATTAAAAGCACCATTCATAGCAATCTCCTCGTAGTATGGAGGTGTTGTTGCTAAACACAGCCAGCAAGATTCAGTAGTGTCTGGACTTGTGTCGTTTAAAGCATGGAAGGCCCCAATGACCAAATTAAATAGCCTTTGACTCGTTGAGGAATCGAAAGGGGTCACAGGCAAGGAACCTTGGGGAGTAATGAGATTAAAGGGGCTGATGGTCACTGGCATAGGCGGGAGAGGTGCTAGGACAAGGGGTCTGGCAGGTGGGCCTTGTTCTGGAAGGACTTTGTTGGTCCTACAGGCACTGGGGAAGGACTTGTTAGGGTCAACTTAATTTTAAAAATCAACCCAGGGTCTTTTCCCGCAGCATATAAGCGCAATCCCCAGTTATTTTCTCTAAGCCAGCTCTGATGGTCTCGTTTTTTCATGTTAGTGAATCTCACGGCTATGGGGTTGCAGTATCTGTTTTTACAAGGCCCGTTTGGGCTATTGCTGAGGGCACACCCATTCTCAGGGTATTTATAACCATTTTTTTTTCCCTGGTTTGGCCTGTCATAGCTACTGTTTCTTTTTACCGTGATCAGATCCCAGGTGGAAGTAGGGTTCCAATGAGCCTCACCAGTAGTTTCACAACCCCATGCAGCACAATAGAAATCAGAGGTCCCCCCACACTGGTGTCGAAGCTTCCAACTGTGGCCCTGACCAGGGCAAACATAAAATTCTGAGGACCGGAGGTTGGCCCGGTAGAACTGTCCTGAGCACCCGAATGTGCTCCCTATCCCACCCGGGACGCACTGTTTTTCAGCCAGTGGTTTAGAGAGGTCGGTGTGGTCGGGGAGATCCCAGGTGAGCGATCCAGCCACCAACTTACAAATATCTGGCATTAGATCCGGCCACCAAGTCCATGGGGGGGGGGTGCACTGCAGTGATCGACCAGACAGTGTTCCCCTCTTCATTGATCACCTCCCAAGTCTGTTGCATCGGGGCATGAGGGTTGTTGTCCTGACTCAGGGTCGCGTCCGTGACGCAGACGCAGCTTAAGAGGATTATCTCCAATCTCGAACTGATGAGGAACTGTAGGGTCTCCAACGGCGTAAGCGTCCTTCAGCTGTTCCCAAATCTCTCGCCTGATCGTCTCGAGAGCCTTTAAACGGGCTAAAAGATGGGTGGAAGGCACAAAACTGTCATCAGGACGCGCCACACTCTCTAGGATTTTAAACAGAGGTGGTGGTGCACCAAACAATATCTCAAAGGGTGTCAGTCCCAATGGTCCAGGCGTGTTCCGTACCCGGAACAAGGCAAGGGAGAGAAGGGCTGTCCAATCACCCCCACCGGTCTCTAAGGTCAATTTTGTTAAGGTCTCTTTTATAGTTCTATTCGTTCTTTTTACCTGTCCTGAGCTCTGGGGTCTATAAGCACAATGTAATTTTCAATTTATCCCCAATTGTCTGGCCAGTCCCTGACTTACCTGGGCGACGAAGGCAGGCCCATTGTCCGACCCAATTACCTTAGGTATCCCGAACCGGGGAAGGATTTTTTCAAGTATCTTCTTGGCCACTACATTTGCCGTTTCCTTTTTCGGGGGAAATGTCTCAACCCACCCCGAGAAGGTGTCTATGAAAACTAGAAGGTATTTATTACCATATCGGGCCGGTTTGACTTCAGTGAAATCAACCTCCCAATAAGTTCCAGGTCGATCTCCCCGCAAGCGCTTTTCTGCACAGTGTCTGCTGGACCCGGCATTAGTGAGAGCGCAAGCCTTGCAGTTTTTTACCAGATCCTCTGCTGTCTTTTGTAGTCTGGGGATGTGATAGGGAGACTTATTGACCAGTTCTGTCATCTTCCTGGGCCCTAGATGGGTAAGGCGGTGTATACTAGCCAGGTATTTTACCCCTCTTTCTCTGTGAGGATTCTTTTCTCGGGAATCCCCTCAGCCTGTTGGGGCATAACCTTAGCTATTAGAATCATTGGTCCTTGTGCTGCCTCTTTGGCCATCTGGTCAGCCATTTGGTTCCCCCTTTTTATAGGACCAGTCCCTTTTTGATGTCCTTGGCAATGGATGATCGCCACCTTGCGGGGCAAATGAACAGCCTCTAATAAACTAAGAATTTTTTTTTAATTTTTAATGTCTTTGCCAGCTGAAGTCAGCAGCCCACGTTGTCTATAAATCGCTCCGTGGACATGAGCTGTTGTGAAAGCATACCGGCTATCAGTGTAGATATTGATAGCCTTTTTCTCTGCCAGTCTTAGTGCTTGGGTCAAAGCAATAAGTTCAGCTTTTTGGGCCGACGTCCCTTCTGGTAAACTGCTGGCCCAGATGACAGACTTCCCGTCCACTACCACTGCCCCAGCCCTCCGCTTACCTGTTACCACAAAGCTACTTCCGTTGGTGAACCAAGTTTTTACCCCAGGCCACGGCTGGTCAGTGAGGTCTGATCTAATCCTTGTTTCTTCAGCCAGTATCTCTTTACAATGATGAACTGGGGTCTCGCCAGCTTCGGGTAGCAAGGTGGCAGGGTTAAGGATGGCGGGCGGAGCGAAGGTCACCCGCTCTGTCAGCAACAAGCTCTGGTAGTGGGTCATCCGGGCGTTGGTCATCCAATGGTCTGGTGGTTGTCTGATAATGTTCTCGAGGGCATGGGAGGCCACCACCATCACATTTTGGCCCATGGTTAACTTATCAGCATCTTTTACCAATACAGCAGTTGCTGCTATCGCCCGCAAACAAGAGGGCCACCCACTGGCCACAGGATCCAGTTTTTTTGACAGATAGGCCACTGGGTGCTTCCAGGGTCCTAGAGTTTGGGTGAGGACCCCCCTGGCAACCCCCTTCCACTCATCGATGTACAGAGTAAAAGGCTTGTTCAGATCAGGCAGTGCTAGGGCAGGGGCTTCTAGCAGTGCCTTTTTAAGGTTCTCAAAAGCCAATTGGTGTTCCTTAGTCCAAGTGAACTCCCCCCTTTCTCTTATTAGAGGGTATAATGGGGCCGCCAGAGTGGCGAACCTGGGAATCCAAAGCCTGCAGAATCCCGCGGTCCCTAGGAATTCTCTTACCTGGTGAGGAGTGGTTGGGGTCGGGATCTGAGTCACTATTCGTTTCCTGGCTTCTGTGAGCCACCGTTGTCCGTCTTTCAGGGTGTATCCCAGATATGTCACTTCAGTCCGGCACAGTTGTGCCTTTTTGGCAGAAGCCCGATACCCCAACTCACCTAACTCAGCCAGGATTTTCTGAGTCCCAAGCTCGCATTCTTCACGGGTCTCTGCAGCCAATAGGAGGTCATCTACATACTGTAGAAGAGTCACCTGGGGATTATTAGTGCGGAAAGGGGCAAGGTCCCGATGTAGGGCTTCATCAAATAGGGTGAGGGAGTTTTTAAACCCCTGGGGCAATCTCGTCCACATAAGCTGTCCAGTTCTTCTGTTTTCAGGGTCTTGCTACTCAAAGGCAAGCAGGGATTGGCTGTTAGGGTGCAATCTCAGACAGAAGAAGGCATCTTTGAGATCAGGTGGCAGTGTTCAATCTTCTCTGGGTCTCCTTGGCCCCTGCCTTCTGTTGTCGCCCAGGTTCCCTGTCTGCCTAGGCCTGCCTGTTCCCTGATGCCTTCCTTCTCCTACCACTGTGGCCAGTATTCTCGTCAGATTCTTTTCCTGCCTTTTTTTTTCTCATCCTCAGCCCTCTCTTTCTTTCTTCTTTCCTTATCCTCAGCTCTCTCTCCTTCTTTTTTTCTTTCCTGTTTCACTTCCTCTGTCTCCTTTTTATGATAAACTTTCTCAGCTTCCTTCACCACATCCCTGATGGTATAATCGTGCAATCCCTCAATGCGCTAATGCGCTGTAGTTTCTTCCTAATATCAGGTACTGACTGTCCAATGAAAGCCATGATTACAGAGGCTCGCTGTCCCTCTGATGTAGGGTCAAAAGGGGTATATCTCCAGTAAGCCTCCATGAGCCTCTCTAGAAACACCAAGCGGGGCTCGGTCGCTCCCTGCATGACTTTTCTTACCTTCGCCAAATTGGTGGGCCTCTTCGCGGCCCCTCTGAGACCTGCCACAGAGCCCGGCGGTAAATGGACAGCCGTTCCCTACCTTCTGCCGTGTTGTAGTCCCACTGAGGACGGGTCAGGGGGAATCCTTTATCTATTTCAGCCAGGGTCTGGACGGGGTGTCCAGCGTCATCTCGGATATTCTTTCGAGCCTCGAGGAGAATTCTTTCTCTCTCCTCGGTGGTGAATAAAACCTGCAGAAGCTGCTGACAGTCATCCCACGTGGGTTGGTGGGAGAACATCAGGGACTCTATCAGACCTGTAAGTCCCGTAGGGTTCTCTGAAAAAGGTGGGTGGTTAGTTTTTCAATTATAGAGATCAGAGGAAGAAAAAGGCCAATACTGTAGGAGTTGTAACGCATTTTTTTTGCCTGTCGGGGCCAGCCCGACAGCACTAAGGGGCAGAGCCACGGTGAAATCAGGCCCCTTAGGGGTTGCTCCAAGGTGGCTCCCAGTGCCCGCCTAGGGTCCATAATTTTGGACTTGACCTGTAAAATGAGAGAAAGGTTAAAGGTGCCATCTCGTGGCCACCCGGTGTTAAACGTGGGCCATTCGGCGGAACAGAAAGTCTCCCATTTGCCCTTGCGGACTTCCACTGACAGATTGTGTGTAATGACACAGACCTCTTTGAAATGCTGTAAGGTAAGGGTTAATGGGGTGGCAAGAGTCTGACCCATGGTACCAAAAATATAAAACGAAAGACAACAGAGGAAAACTAGACACAAAAGACCAAAAACAGCCTGCGCAGGACGCTTGCGCCAAAGCGAAAGTAAAACGGAGGTTGGAGACGGCGGCTCGGGCGCCGCAGGGGATCCGGATTCCTCGTCTCCCAGATGAGGCGAATAGCCTCTCAGATGGGCCGGGGCCCCAAATAACCCTGGGGCAGACAGGGTTCTGGTGGGACGGAAAGTCCCTACGGAATTCCGCCGGGACATCTCCTGGGGGCACAAGGAAGAAGTCCGAGTCCGTCAACTCCTTCTAGTCCTTGCTAGATTCAGAGAGTCTGCGCAGACACCAAGACACGTAACGATTAACAGAGAGACGAAATGACAACAACGACTAAGCCGGCCGGCACAAAGGCTTACCTCCCGAATTTGGGTCGGTGGTCCCTGGGCGGGGGTCTCAAATCTCGGTGGGACCTCCAAATGTAAGACCCCCAGCACGGTGGTCTTAACGTGGAGACCCCCACCAAGAACCAGCGAGACCAAGGTTTCGGTTGCAACACGCAAGAGGCTTTATTGCAGGGGGTCAGGTACCCGGGTGTCTCAGTCTCTGGAGAGGCTGGCGCGCCGAGCGAGTCTTTCGGGGGCCTTTTATAGGGATTTTAGCGGGAAGCGCGGGTACAGAAGCGAGAAGCATAGTTATAGGGCTCTGATTGGTAAATTTAAATGAGGCGAGGTTATGGCCCGGTCATCAGATGGGCTCTAGGAACAGGGGAGTTTACCCGTTCTCTGGGCCAGGTGGCCGACCATAAATATCTTGTTTGACAAGGACAAATTGTTTCTGTTATCTCGGCATGCTTTTATCTTTCTCCTCTGGGCCCCAGGCCTCATCTTATCCCGGGAACCTATTATTCTAGTCTTGCCTTGCAAGATAGCGTTACTGCTGCTATGCTTGCTATGGCGGGTGCACAGGGGAGGGGGTCTTACAGCTCACGGCTTCAGTGCCTGGTTGGCTGGCTCTGTGGCAAGGCAGAAGTATCATGGCGGAAGGGCTTGGAGGAGGAAAGTGGTCCATAGGAAACAGGAAGGGTAGGTGAAGGCATGTCATTCAAGCCATGATCCTAGGAGCCGAACAGGCCCCACCTCCTAACTTCTACTGCGTTCCCATAGTGCTAAGTGCATCCTTGTGATCCAGTCACTTCCACATAGTCCCAGCTCTGAATGGTGCATTGAGGATCAAGCTTTTAACACATGAGACTTCTGAAGGGACACTTCAGTGGAGACGCACTCTGAGCTCCTCACCTGGCAAGCAGGCATTTTCTAGCCACTATTGGCCTAAATGACCATCAGAGTGAGAGAGAGAGAGAGAGAGAGAGAGAGAGAGAGAGAGAGAGAGAGAGAAAGGAGAGACAGAGACAGAGACAGAGACAGAGAGAGAGGAGAAGAGAGAGAAAAGAAGAAGAAGAAAAGAGAGGAGAGGAGAGAGCAAAGAAGAAGAGGAGGAGGAGGAGAGGAGAGAAAGAGAGGAGAGAGAGGAGGGAAAGAGGAGCGGAGAGGCGAGACTCCAAAGAATAATGTTTATTTGGGAGCAGAAGAGCACTCACTGTAGGGGAACATTATGGCTGTATTCAAAGAACCTCAGACTAGAGAAAGCCTCTTAAAGGCAAAGAACGAGAATTCAGGGCTGGAGAAATGGCTCAACCAGCGCACTGGTTGCTCTTCTAAAGGACCTGGGTTTGAAAGATCCCCGAAGGGAGACCCTCACTCAAGCCTCAGGATGGCGTGCACCCAAAGACACACAAATGACCGTCTTGCTGTAAACACATGAGGCAGTTTATTGGCGGAGCTCCGGGTCGACAGGTATCTCACGCAGGAGACAGAGGGGTCGACCCAGAAGCCCAGGGGTTAGGGGTTTATATGGGCAAGGGTCGGGAAGAGGGGGAAGTTTTGGCGCAGCCACACACGATTGGTTGTTTCAAACATTTGAACATCAGCAAATTGCGTAGGCAGATCTGGGGTAAGCTCAGACTTAATCACATGGGAACAGTCCTTGGTTCCTGTTTTTCTTGGAACCTGAGGGTAGATGTTTTATCTGAGCTGACAACACATCTGGTTAAACTCAAACCTGGAACATTGTGTGTGGGCCTCAAGGAGGGGATTAAGCAGACACCATAAGATTGGATGAGGGGTCTTGGCTCATTACTCACTCGACCATGTCCGGTATCTGTTTCTCTCAGGAATTTGTCCTTGTGTATTCTCCCTATCTTTTATGGCCAGCCGGTCCCTGGAACACTCAATAGGCCTTTGTCTCCTAGCTCCGCATTCTTTGTGACTTATCATCTGGGACCTTGGGCTAGCATACCTGTCGACCTGCACTTATGAGTTAGAGAGCTCTGCTGTTCTGGTTGCTTTAATGCTAATTAAAATTTTTCCCTTTCAGGTTCAATTCCCAGCACCCACATGACAGCTCACAACTGTCTGTAACTCCAGTTCCAGGGAATTCGACTCCCCACACAGACATACATAAATACAGGTAAATATACCAATGCACATAAAAATAAAAACTTAAAAAGTGTATTTAAAAATGAGAAATTTGTATAGGCTATTTGGATTCAAAATTCACAGATCTGAAGCTCATTGGTTGGAGGGTTGTCACTACACACATGTTCTGTTGGGAGCATCTTGATGTAAGGTTGCAGTTTTAGAGAACATTAAAGATACACTTGTGAGCCGGGTGTGGTGGCCTACACCTATAATCCCAGCACTCGGGAGGCAGGTGGATCGCTGTGAGTTCGAGGCCAGCCTGGCCTACAAAGCAGGTCCAGGACAGCCAAGGCTACACAGAGAAACCCTGTCTTGAAAAACCAAAAAAAAAAAAAAAAAAAAAAAGATACACTTGTGGAATCTGTGTGTACATACTGAGGCCTATTATACACGCAGTTCATGAAGAACAGTGGTTCTCAACCCTCCTATTGCTGCGACCCTTTAACTACAGTTCATTATGTTGTGGTGACCCCCAATTGTAAAATTATTTTAGCTTCTATTTCATACCTGTTTGCTACCATTGTGAATGATAACATAAATATGTTTTCCGATGGTCTTAGGTGACCCCTGTGACGGCCCTCTGACCTTCATAGGGGTCGAGACCCACAGGTCCATAATAACTGATGTAGAAGAAGGGCTCTCTTGGTACCTGGAGAAAGTCTGTGGAACTGTATTTATCTCCAGCAGGCAGGACTAAATGCTCTCCGTGGCTCTAATGTTGAATCTAGTGAGACCCATGCTATCGTTTTATCAGCAATTTCTTACCATGTTTCCTCTGAGCCGTGTGGCACTTTGAAAATCTTGGTTTTTAAAATGAGGTCTTAGTTCCAAACACACTCTATATGGGACATTTCTTTGTCCCAATACTATTAACCCAAATTTTACACTCTGATCCTGAAGTGGCTTAGGACCTCAAGGTAGCCTCTGAGTTTTCACGGTTGCTTTTTAGTTAATTGTTGGGGGTTTTGTTTGTATGGTTTAGTTTTGTTTTGTTTTGGGGGGGAAATCTCTTTTCTGAGGCATGCTAATCAATTCAACCTGAACCTGTAAAATTAAAAGAACTTATTTGAGGTCCTATAAATAGTAATTCACAAAACATAGGCTTAGGAGCCTCTGAATCCATGTTCTAAAGAAAGCAAGGAAGGTAGGGGTTTGTATGGAAAAGCAGCACTGACTGTTGAATGCTGGGAAGGACCAAGATCCATGGGACCAATAGAAGACAAAGAAAAGAACATACCAGTAAAATGTCCATAAAACAAGATCTGAGTAAGCCATGGACATGTGCCCCAAGCCTCTAGTTATCTGGCCTTTGCCTGTGTTTTTTCCAGATGTCCACAGTACAAGGTGGAGGTGACCAGGCTTGCTAAGCAGCAGCCTGCGATGGAGTGGTCCTTCTGCGTACCAATCTCCACAGGGTCTACATGTGCCACAGACCTATGCGGACAAATATACAGAAAGACGGTGGGTGGGCAGGCTAAGTGACATTTCAACATCAGTTTTCCTTTGTGTCCCGTCCAGCAGGACCAGTAATTACGTACGGGGTCACGAGGGGAGCCATACCTGAGAAATGGGACGGAAAAGAAAGAGGCGAGACCAAGTAGCGTTCCTATCAAGGTCCATTTATTGAATCAAAAGCAAAAGCTTATATGGGGTGGAGGCAGGAGCCAAGCAGCAGGGGGGGGCCCAAGAATGTCTCCAGATGATACCATCAGGGGAACATCCGGTGGTTTATCTAGGAGCGATTTCTATCTTATCTTAGCTGACTATCTCTCGGAAAGTCCCGAGCTAACCTGCTAAATAACATCTGCAGGGGGTGAAAGGAGGAAGTTATGCACAGGCTGAAAGGAGGAAGTTATGCAGAGGCTGAAAGGAAGAAGTTAGCTTTGGAATGGGTCATCAGTATTTTTCCATAGCCAGTAGATTCTTTTAGCCTTGAGTGACCTTGGGTTGGCTCCAGACAAAAAATTGTCAACACTACCACTACAGCCAGAGATACTAGCTGTGTGGTAAACTGGGTTGCTAAATCATGGATGTCCTCACTCACTCAGGCTATGTAGATGCACTCCGGGACACTGATGCCTTGGTTCAAAGAGAAGGAATAAATATTAGTTTTATTTTATATTTATTTTGGTTTTTTGAGACAGGGTTTCTCTGTGTAGCCTTGGCTATTCTGGACTCACTTTGTAGACCAGGCTGGCCTCTAACTCACAGCAATCTGCCTGCCTCTGCCTCCCAAGTGCTGGGATTAAAGGCATGTGCCACCACACCTAGTTTTATTTTTAATGGTGACAAATGTCATTAATACCCTTAAACTGACCAGGGCATCATCGCAAAATCCCAGGAGTTTGCTATGTACTAAGCAGGACTTACAGAATAGAACTGAAACCCTGTCTTCAAGCATCACTCTGTTTCTCACCTTCCCAGCCCCATCTCCCACAGCTCAGCAAAAGTGCACCTGAAAAACATAACAGGGACCCCGGATCTTAGCATAAGTGACTCCATGATGGAAGTGCCATTCAGGCTGTAGAACTCAGCACATAGACAGCAGCTCCTGCCAAGACTAAGACAAGGGCCTGATCCATCAACGTCCGTAAAGCTCTGGGGAAACCTCAACATATACTAACCTCGCTTTTTGGCTTCTGTAGTTCTGCTTCTGGGTAACTGTTCTTGTTAGCCAAAGTACTGTCAACCCAGAACATGCTTTTTTTGTGCTTAAAATCTCGTCCTGGAAAAAGCTTGAGGCTACAACTGGGATCCTGAACACCCAGTGTAGTTGCTGGCTGGCTAATAAAAACTTTCTGTTGGCTTAAACTCATGTCTGTCCAGTCTTCTCCAGTGACTACCCCACAACAAAAATCATAATTTGCCATTCTCAGTGACAGTCTCACTTGCTTACAATGTGTTTTTTTCACCCAGAAATCTGATGACTCTTTATCTCCAGCACAAATGGCAACTTATGGGGAAATTAATCACGGTCTTCTCTGTTCACTGATATATTTCTGGTACAAAATTTACCACATTACAAAATTGTGTGTGTGTGTTTGTGTGTGTTTGTGTAAAACTAGGGTGTTATTTCTTGGGAGCCATCCACCTTGCTTACTGAGAGTCTCTCACGTGGATTCACTGACTGGCCATGGCTGACCAGTGAGCCCATGGATGCACTTGTCTCTGTTTCCCCAGCACCAGGACACCCTGGCCTTTCATTATCATGTGGGCTCTGGGGATGGACCTCAGCTTTTCTAATTGTGTGGCATGCACTTCACTGACTGACTCATCTACCTTGCTCCTGATGGAGAAATTATTCACATACATAGTTGATGTTTGTGAACGCACCTCCTCATCCCCCTCATGTCTCCCTTAGACCCAGCATATTTTGGATTTGAAGTGACTGTAGGCTCTGTTTTTTAACAATTAAACTTTATTATACAACCCAACTAGCTTACACAAGAGGTAAAAAAGGGTAAAGGGAAAAAAGAGTGAACCTTCCAGTATCCATTCCAGAGGATGGGTCCCTAGGTGTCTCTGGCTTGCCTGCTGGTCTGGCCTGCTTGCTGATATTCTTTCATGTGTGCTCAAGCCTGGACCTCTCTCCTCTCCGCCTGCCAAGGGCTGTCTCCTTCTCCCATTGAGGGTCGATTAGAAAAACAATAGTCCAGGTGGAGTCCCCAGGTCTGCTTCCTGAATTTCAGGGCCAGAATGGCTTCACCCAGTCTATATCAAGGCTAATCTAAGGGAGAATCCATGGTATGTCCAAGGGTAAAGCCCGCCAAGACTGCTTTTGTTGGACCCTGGCCCAAAATGTTGGACCCTGGGAGTCCAAATCGGGAAGGGGGTCACCACGAGACACCACTCAAGTCACACCAGCTGAGAGGTATAGGTAAAATTTATTACTGACATAGCAGAAGTCCCAATTGTTTATGTGTCAGGGTCCCTTAAGCACTCGGGAGGTGAAGGACCCTGAGTAGCTGTTACAGACTAGTTTTAAAGGCAAAAACCACAAAGCAGGTGGGGTTGCTTATCACTGGAAACCATATGGACATTAGGACATCTGGCCTGGGGGAACCTCTTGTGAGGACATCTGATATCTGTAAATTTGCATGTAACTATTCTGGGAATTAAGGTGGAACTCTTGAGGTTAGCAGTTTCGAGAACTGGGAGAAGCCTCTGGGGTCAGAAGTTTAGGTTTTCAGGCCACTGGGCAAGCAAACAAGCATCTTACATTTTATAATTTTACAGTTTTTCACTTTCATCTGTGACAAAGCTTACAGTCCTTCCCACAAGTGACCACTCCCTATATTCTTCCTAATTTTCCCTTACTGGCACCTAAGAAAATGGAAACATTTCTCTTGTTTTCCAGGGCAACACTTGTGGAACTAAGTTTACCAGAATCCCACAATGTGTCTTCTTCCTCCGTCTCTGATGTTGCGGCTCAGGAGGTTGTCCCGCCTGGCTGCTACTGTAAAAAGGGAAAGCGTTCTAGTGACTACAGCACGTCCTCTGTGTCATCCAACAACAGCTCGAGCCTGTCTCATCTCCCCGTCCTTTCTGAAGGAACAACTTGGCAATTCCACAGCAATAGTGGACCTGTTTCCCCGCCAAGGGAACCCTCTGTGTCCGGGAACCAAAGTATACCCCAGACTACTCTTCAGCTGACAGATCGTGAGGATGTCATATATTTTTCAGGATTTGGTAGTTCTTCCTCCCTTACAAACTCACAGCTCTTCTAGTAGCTCTATTTTGGAATCCCTAGATCCTTGCAATCAACAAGAGAAAACAAAAGATAAAAGTATCGTTGAATATCAGATCATGGGTCGAATTCTATTTTGAATGAGAGCCGGGGACCCCTAGCATGGTCTCCACTCCAACTCTCAGTCAGAGGAGAAGTGGAGGGCGCATGTCTCAGAAGGGTTCTGCTTTGTGGGAACAACTAGTATCTCTGCCTGTGAGGAAATCCTGGGAAATGATCAAACATCTGAAAGATGTACCAGGGGTCTCTGAACAAGAGAGCCCAAGACTCAGTGACCTACACCCATTCCTCAGAGTGCTGAGGAAAATACCTACAGATCTCCAGGTGTTTCATTGTTTCATTTACTGAAAAAGGATCCAAAGCACGTGTTAGAACAGAGTATAAAACAGAGAGGCATAGGTCTTTCAGAAAAAAGGATACAGCCACAAAAAGTACAAGTAACTAACGTGGAGTTGACACCCAAGATGCTGTGTTCAGCCAAGGATAGCATAAAGGTCATGCCTTTGGCATTGTATCAGGTTATGGACTTAATGGGAATCATCTCCACACTCGGGGGTGACTGAATCTGCGGGGGTTCTCCCCGAAGCAACCAACCGAAGCAGAAACAGTGAGTATGTCCCCTCAGTCATCAAACCAAGGAATCAAATCAATGGAAGCAACTCCAATAGTACAGGTGTCACCCAAGGGCATTACCACACTGCTGCAAATTCTAGAGCCTCATGGATTGATAATACAGCCAGTGGCTCAAAGCAAAGAGACTCTGGAGTTTCCTTCTGCATCACAGGTTTAGGTCAGAGACTCCGTGGGGATGCTACCACAACATCGAGACCCAGGGTATGTAACATTGACTCCAGGACAGCCTTATCCAGAAGGTCATGGACCCTTCAAAGTTCACCCCAAGGCCCAAAGAGGCTATTCAGAGATTAGCCCAAGGCAAAGTCACAAAGTGATGGAGACTGTAGGGTTGACGTCTAGTACCTGGCCACAAATGAAGACTCCTATAGAGATGACACCGTCATGTCACCAAGATGTGAGAACAACTCCAGGTCACCAGATAAAGGGGCAGCACCTATCAGAATGAGCCAACAGCATCCAGTTACAGAATCCGAAGTAATGGCAGCTACACTGCCACTTCAAGAAATGGAATATTTGGGGGCTGGAGAGATGGCTCAAAGGTTTAAAAACACCAGCTGCTCTTCTGAAGGTCCTGAGTTCAATTCCCAGCAACTATATGGTGGCTTACAACCACCTGTAATGAGATCTGGTGCCTTCTTGTGGTGGGCAGGCACATGTGTGGGCGGAACACTTTATAAATAATAAATCTTAAAAAAAAAAAAAGAAATGGAATATTTGGGAGGAAACACAATCCCACAACTTAAGGTCATGGAGTCAGTGAACTTCCCCCCGAAATTCCAAAATATGCAAACCTAGTACTGGATCCAAGATTGAAAAGTATTAAATCTGTGGACATATCCATGATTTAGTCCCAGAAATGGCAAAACATGGACCTCCGACCTCAACAATGGTATCTACAGATTTGGCCCCAGAACTTCATCAGCAGAACATACAGCCTGAGGAATTAACCCCCATTCCACAATCACAAAGTGAGGATTCCGTGCCATCAGCCCTAGAGTCTCAGCTTCAAGATGTGAAGTCAGGCCAGGTGACAGTTGGAGCACAACCCCAAAGTGTACCATCTGCTGGGTTGGCCCCGGGTCCACAGCTGCAAATAAATCAGTAAATTTGATTTCTGTTTCACAGTCTCAAGGTATGGAAGACATTCATTCGGCACCACCACAGGAGTTACAAGGGGATATCAAAATGGTGTAGTTGACCCCAAGACCATCACTAAAAGATACAAAATCTGTAAACTTGGCCCCAAAACAATGTACACAAAACACCAGCTCTGATGAGGTAGCCCACGTTCCAATGCTTGAAGATATAAAGACTCCATTGATAGAAGGTGTGAGTTTAATTCCTGAGGCCCCAGTGGAAACTATGAAAGTTGGTGAGTTGATCCCAAGCACACACCGTGATGCAGTAAAATCTTTA
This sequence comes from Acomys minous, assembly GCF_964271855.1. Classification (NCBI taxonomy): domain Eukaryota; kingdom Metazoa; phylum Chordata; class Mammalia; order Rodentia; family Muridae; genus Acomys; species Acomys minous. The sequence goes on along the minus strand of NC_140489.1, from coordinate 101,907,452 downwards.
AAAGTGAGCCCCAACTCATCACTTCCCAGAACCAGAAGGGATGACCCTACAGCAGCAAGCCTCAAAAGTGAGGGTGACCTTGGCTACTTCTCATCAGATGGTAGAATCCTTAGAGCTGACACAGTCGTCATTAAGAATGACTCCAGCACCACTGACCCCAAACTCAGAATCCATGGAGATGAGCCCGCCACCACTCCAAGAGGCTCTTGGAACCCAAGCTGTAAAAGGAATGAGACTCCAGAGTCAGGACAGACAGTTAAAAAGACTCCGGATTTGCTACCAAAATCAGAAGTGCCGAACATAAACTCAGAAGGGATGGCTCCAGAGCCACAGCCCCCAGATGTGAAGTTTGCTCATGTGACTCTAGAATCACGTTCAGAAGTTACTAACTCATCAGAAATAACTCCGAGATCAGAATATGAAAACACAGTAAATATCAGATTGATCTTGCCTAAAGTGGATGAGACCCAGGGAACTACTGCAGAAACATATCCTGAAGTAGGGTCTCTGGGCTTGACTCTAGAACCAGGAGTACAATGTGAGAAATCAGAGCCATTGGCACAACATTTGAAATCGTCAGAATTAACTTCGGGACCATCTATCCTAGCTGTAGAACCTACAGAGTTAACTACAGGACCCAAACCTCATATTAAAGATGTCCCAGGGCCACAGCTCCATGAAGTAAGATCTAGGCAGCTGGATACAGAATCACAGCTGCCAAATGAGCAGTCTGTGAGTTTAACACAACCGTCATCTAGAGAAGTGGTAGAGCCTGAAAAGGCAAATCCAGAGATGGCTACAGGACTCATCACTAAAGGAATCAATCGAGGGGGGACACAACCTCCAAAAATCAAATGAATTTGAATGTAGGCCCATAGCAAACCAATTGTCAAGTCAGGGTTGATTCCAGGGCCACAACTGCAAAATGTCAGATGTCAAAATTTGTATCAAGGGTTAAGCCTTCAAGGGAAACCACCAGTAAATTTAATCTCAAGCCTGCATATCATGCTGTGAAATCTGATGAAGTGATTGTTACAGTAAAAATGTATCGGTTCAGCCTAAGATGCTAAATAAAGACACAGAGTCTGAAGCATACTTTAAAGCTGCTAGTAAAACGCTCTGGGCAGAAACTATACTGATACAAATCTATTCCTAAACTATGGGTAAACAAACTACTCTAAACTGATAATTCTTATACCTCATAACTATAATGATCAACAGGCCATTAACTCTCCTCTGTCCACCTCAGTCAACCATCTCTCCCCAACTGACAAAATCTCCTCTTCTTCAGGAGGTTCCGCCTTCCACTCCCTCCTTCTGCCCAGCTCATTGGCTAAACAGTGCTTTATTGACAGTTCTTACATCCATTCACAATACCTCCACAGTGATATCAAGTCCTCCAGTGCCAGAAATCAGGTGAACATTTTATTTCAGATCCAAAGGCCCTAGAAGCACAACTACAACACGTGACACCTGTGGAGGTAAACCGAGGACCACGCTTGCAAAAGCCTGAAATCTTCTGATCTGATCCCACAGCCCAAGCACCATGGTTTCAAATATATACAGTTGACCCCAGGTGTTCAGCTTCAGGGGAGGAAGTCTCGGATTTACACCACAATCATTTTTTGTCACTAAGGCAAGAGCCATCGCTGGGCGACATGAACCTTGCTCTGCCTACAGAAGGATTGGAGTTTCACAGAATGAAATCTGCAAACAAGCCCCTGAACTGCAGTATCCAAGTGGGCTGTCCCTGGTGTAAGCCCAGGACTGTGGCAACAAGATACTAAAGTTTCTGATTTGGCTCCAAAGCCAAAACTTCAAGGGGTCAAATTTGGGAAGCAACCCCCAGGATTGGTGTTTGATGGTGTAAGTTCTGAGACTCATGTTCTCAAACAGACAAAGATGACTCCAGGGTTACAAGATACGAGGCAGGCGAACTTTAAGTCAGGGCCATGCCTGAAAGATGTCAAATGTTTTGATGTACCGAGAACTCAACCTCAAGGTGTGAAAGCTTCAGAGCTAAACTCAGGGCCACCATTAGAATGTGTAAACATTTTTGAGTTGACCACATAGCCAGAGAGGCAAGGGATGGAGCCAGAGTTGATGGCACAAGAGCCTCTGTTTCAAGGGATAAAACATGCTACAGGAACTCAAGCACCTAGCTTTGAAGACAAAATGTCTATAAAGTGGCATGTGAGACACAGATAGCAAATGCAGAAGCAATGAGATTGGCTTCTGGAATATACTTAGCACATGCAGATCGTTCTGAGTTGATCAGAAGAGACCACAGACACAAGGTATAGGATTTTCTGAATTGACCCAAGGACAGCATTTGGGATATGTGAAACCTGTGGAGAAGGTCTCAAAGCAAGAAGAGCTGACAGCTGTGGAGATAACATCAGGCCACACTTGGGAGCTATGAAATCCACGCAGTTAAGGTGAAGGTCAGAGCTGGGACAAGTCAGGTGTATGCTGTCAACCCCAGGGATGCAAGCAGGAGGTAGGAAACTTGAGGAGCTGCCTCCATGCTCCAACTCGGAAGATGTAAAACCTGAGTTTCTACCTTCAAGGCAAAACTTAGAAGACAGGGAATCTGTGATCTCAACCCTAGGACAATGACTAGAGAGGATAACATCTACTGTGGTATCCCCAAGCAGTTCCCAGGCAGAAGGTATAAGATCTGTGAAGTTGGCTGGGCGTGGTGGCGCACACCTTTAATCCCAGCACTTGGGAGGCAGAGGCAAGTGGATCACTGTGAGTTCGAGGCCAGCCTGGTCTATAAAGTAAGTCCAGGACATCCAAGGCTACACAGAGAAACCCTGTCTTGAAAAACAAAACAAAACAAAATCTGTGAAGTGGATTCCAGGTTCAAGAATTCAAGACTTGAAAACTGTGGGGTTGGCTGGTGATATACAGGCTCAAGATGCAAATGCCATGGGCTTGGAACTTGAACCAAAGAAGCATGGGGAGCATCCTGTGACCTTTGTACCAGGGGTGCTGTTTCAAGAGAAGCCTATGGAGGGCTTTCAAGGGCCTCAACTGCAAGGCATAAAGCCCACGGAACTGACTTCACAACCACAAATTCCAGATCGGTAAGTAACGAAACAATACCACTTGTATGGTGCTATAAATATGGCGTCATGTGACAGTGCTGGCAGATCCATGCTTAAAGGCAAGGATTAATTTCCCATTCTATCAAGCACATGTCTTAGGAGGAAACATCAGACTCATAATTAAGTGCCAAAGCATAGATTGTTATTTAGAAATAAATGTCTATTGCAATGTATATTAGGAATGCAAAAGTAGCATGTCAAAACATTTGACCAACATTTTTCATAATTCTTACTACACCACAGTGAAGCTTCACTTGGGCCAGTGTCAATATCCATGCTTAATATGGCTACACGGATCAACACGGGTAAGATTTTTGATATTGCCTAACTCTAAATCAGAGTTCTCAACCTGTAGATCATGACCTTTTTAGTGGTCAAATGACCATATCAAAGGAGTCACCTAAGACCATCATGCATAACAGAAATTTAGATTATAAGTAGCTACATTACAATGATGAACTATTAGAGAAAATAGTTTTTTGTTTGGAAATCAGCCCAATATGAGAAACTGTATTAAAGGGTCGCAGCTTTAGGATGGTTGAGAACCACTGCCCTACATGGTCTCCAGTAAATAAATAAATCTAAAAAAAGAGTAAAAAATTTATGTGCCCTACAAGCATATAAAAATATCTTTTGTAGCTGGGTGTGGTGGCGCATGCCTTTAATCCCAGCACTCGGGAGGCAGAGGCAGGTGGATCACTGTGAGTTTGAGGCCAGCCTGGTCTACAAAGCAAGTCCAGGACAGCCAAGGAAGGCTACACAGAGAAACTCTGTCTTGAAAAGAAAAAAAAAATATTTTGTGCTCCACAGTATTCCTCTAGGATTTTTCTTCTCTGTCTCTATGGCTGATGCTGTTCTTTCTCACTAAAGACACAGCACAGGTTGCAGACCTACTAAGTCCAGTGTCTTTCCAGTACTTTTCGTTTTAGCATTTTTACAGAAAGGGAAGGACAGTGAGCACAGCAAGCAAGAGTTCTCAACACATTAAGTACCTATAAGGAAATATCTACTAATTAATATTCTCCTTACTATAGAGTAGTGGGCAAGAAGTATCTAACATGTTAGTTTTGCCATTTTAATATGTTTAATATTAATAGTTTTTAAATTGTTAATTTAAAATGTAAAATAATTTACAATTTAACAATTTTCTACAGTTATTATCCACCTGCCCCTGCCTCCCGAGTGCTGGGATTAAAGGCGTATGCCACCACGCCCAGCCGAGTTATTATTTTTAATTAATTTATTTTATGTATGTGAATGCTCTGCTTGCATGTACACCTGTAGGCCAGAAGAGAGCATCAGATCACATTATAGATGGTTGGGAGCTACCATGTGGTTGCTGGGAATTGAACTCAAGACCTCTGAAAGAGCAGTCTGTGCTTTTAACCACTGAACCATCTCTCTAGCGCCCCGTCCAGTTATTATAAAATATATTTCTCCTCCTTTTTAAGAAGTGGATGAATGTACTGAACACACATCCTTTTCTAGGTAAGATTTTATGTGTTTGCCATGCCTTATAGTGGATATGAGGACTGCAGAGCATGTATGCTAGCTCCCCCTCTTAGGGTACTGAATGCAGCGAGCTTGACTAACTGGGTATGACTTGATAATTACCCTTGGCTTCCCAGTGCATCTTTTGCCCACACTGACTGACACCCATGTGCTTTTGTATCAAGATGCAGATCTACTTCCTGTTAAGTCAGATGCTCCATTATGTCATCCAGCTCTGAAAGAAAACCAGGTGACATGACCGTCTTCTAGGAGAAGCCCTTAGAGTACCTCAGGGAGGAGCATCATGGTCCTCCAGAGAGAAGAGGACACAGTCCCTCTGCAAAGAGTCCACACAGCCTTTTTGGGAGGAGCCTACAGAGTCCCTCTCCTCAGAGATGTCCCAGTCCCTCAAAAGGGGTCTATCTTAATCCCACCCAGAGGACACAAAGCAGTTCTTCCGAAAGGAGCCATGGTAGTCTCTCTGAGAGAACCTCTTCCAGCCCCTCTGGCAGGAAAAGCCATAGATCTTCTGGAAGAACGCACTACATTTTATGTAATACCAGGCCACACAGGCCTTCCACACTCATCTGCAGTCATTCTGAGCAGACTCACTCCAGTCCTTCTGAGCGCTGCAGCAGTCACTCTGAGAGGAGCCAGAGCAGGCACACTGAGATACAGGGTCGCTTTGGAACAGCTCGGATGCACAAGCTGGCCATGAAGGAGGGAGTGACATTAGCAGGTGCCATCTGGCCGCCTGAGCACACCCCATGGGGTAATGTCTGTTCCCACCATCCTCTTCCATCGTCTTATGAACCCTGTAATGTAGCAGTGCAGCAGTGTCTTTTTTCTTACCTGGCGAGGCTTAGCTCCCAGGCAGTAGGGACAGGAAGCCCAGTGCCCGAGTGCTTTTAGGGTCAAGGTTAGAGGCTCCTGAGGGCTGGTTACAAACTTTCTAAGGATTAGTCCAAAACCACTAGATCAAGTTTTAGAATCTGAAAAGACACAGCTTAAGGTTACTTGATCAGTTGCCCTCCCAAAGGTTTCTGAAGCTGTGAAAGTGATCCCGGACCACCACTACAGGTTATAAAGTCTGTCATGATACCAGAGCCTGTGGGAAGCCGCGCTCACATTCGCCATTACAAGATGGCGCTGACATCCTGTGTCCCATGCTGACAAACAACTAATCTGCGCATGTGCGAAGGGATTTTCCACTCGTTGTGCTCTGCCTCTCCCGTGGCGTCATCTCGCCCGATGAGCAACAGCCAATCAGGGACTGACACGTCCTAAGCGGAGGACAGTTTCCTATATAAGGGATGGGCTTCTGCTGCTTGGTCTCTCTCTGTCTCCATTTTACTCGCTGTAAGCTTATGCTCTCCCTCTCAAGATGCATTAAAGCTTTACTGCAGAAGGATCCTGTTTGTGTGTGCAGCGTCGTTCTTGCTGGCGAGACGGTAACGCTAGCCACAAGAGCCTACCTCTCAAGTGTCAAAATATGAGAATTTGACTCGCAGAATGGATGATGTGGTAAGTTCAGAATTTCTCCAAGCCTTTGGCTACAAAATGTGCAGTCTAAGAAGTTAATCACAGAGCCAACGCACACATTGTAGAAAGAACACAATTGTCAGGCTGTCTAGTTATAAAGACTGTATTGATTCCCAAACCACTGCTTCTGATTGCAAAATCTGAAGAATTCGCACCAGGACCATGTCCTCAGGTCATAGAACCAATCGGAATCACCACAAGATCAAGCATTAAAGTAAAGGCGTGTTCGGATTTTCTCCCAAGACCACATCTTCACGAGCTGGAAACACCTATGGAATTGATGCCAAGGGCAACTGTTGAAATGAATTCTGCAGAATTAATCTTACAGCAAACATCTCCACTTGAGGAAAACCGACAGTGTTAATTCGTGAGCAAAGGCTTCATGCAGGAAAATCTCTAGGGCTCAAAACAGAATCTCCTAAAGCAATGGAAATTGAGGATTTGAATGAAGAACAGATGTGTCAGAAGAGCAACAAAGAAATGATCACATCAGAAAAACTACAGGCAGAGAATTACTTCTCTAGGCTCATACACAGCCCTTCAAACCCATTTATTACAAGCTCTGTCAAATCGACAGAATTTGGGCACCTTCAGGGTTCTGGGATGCCACAAGTATCAAGCACTTTGTCTATGAAACACCTTGGGGTTGGTATTTTACAGCCTGCAGAGCCCTATACAGATTGTATTATGTTAAAACTATCAGCTTTTATCTTGGCTCTCCATAATCAACCCCCTGATAAAACAGGGAACACCGTGGGAACCCCATATCCTGAGACCTGGGAGAGGGACCTCATATCTAAGGAAGGAGCTGAAAAGAAGCACTTGGAGGAATTTGGGGCTTCACTCCAGAGCTCTTCTCCGTATCCACTGAGATCACTACCAGAGGAGTTACAGGCAGGATCAGGGACTCGAACAAGCCCTACCTGTTCTTTCCTGGGCAGACGACAGAATGTCTGGGAAAGCCATGTTTGCAGGCAGTGACTACCTAGGAAATAGCTCTCCAGTATGCTAATGCTGGGGAATGTTCTGGCAACTACAATGGAAAGGAAGCTTTGCTCTCGGCCATTTTTAACAGAAGGATCCACTATGCACACCTGTCGATCTATCCAGAATTTATTTGGGGTTCCAGCTAAAATGATAGAATTTTCCCAGAGCCTGCTAGAGAGGGCTCCAAGGACTGTTTCACAGATTTGAGTGGTTAAAATCTATATTCAGAGACATATTTTTCTGCCATGGTCCTGAGAAGAGAATACCCTTAAAGATGTGGACACTGGGCTCCACCTTTTCCATGATGCAGCAATGCTCTGGCATTAGATTAGGAATAAAGGAAACAACCGGAAGCTCAGTGACATATTCCAGGAAGTCACTCACAAGGGCCTGCCTCGTGTGCAAGGCCCCAGTCTCCTGCGTTAGTGATCCAGACTTACTCTTGTGATTACAATACACAAGGTCATCCTCTTTCCAGGGAACAAAGAAAACCCCAGAGTGAGTCACTGGCGAGGACTTTTGGTTGTCACTACTCCCTCATGGCAAGCTCTCTCCCCAAGGTCTGACTACCGCAGGACAGCTCCCTCTGCTAAAAGATCTGCAGCTAAAAATAGCATCAAAACTCCCAAGGAGCCAAATACCAACAATGTCCCTCCACCCCTAATGTCTAAAATATCTCCATACGCCTACAGTGTGGCCTGTGGTCATAAGTTCCAGTCTGCTGCCTCTGGGCCCTAACTTCTTCTCTACCCACAGATCCACCTTTTAATTTTGCATATTTGTAGACAGAAGCTTGAGGACAGGACAAGGCCAGACTGTTTTTGCTCAAGCAAATATTTAAACCCAAACAAAACCGCAAGGATTCCTGTCTAACAGGAGCCAGCACACCAGTCATCAAGCGAGGGGCAACAGGTTCGATCCCTAAGCAAGAGGACAAATTGCAGGGACAAGTGACCAATGCACACAAGCTCAACAGCCAGAACAAGTGAGCGCGCTCCAACCCAGACCTCTGCAGTGGCAGAAGACCATGGCCTCTGAAAGAGACATCTCTATCTTCAATCATACGGCCTTTGAGGAGAGTTCCAAATATCAGCAGTAGAGCAAAGAAAAACTACAGTGATGACATCTCCAGCCCAGAGTCTAGGAACTGTTCTAATGTCGGAGCCAAATTTCAGGCCCAAGAGAGAGTAGTGCCTGACTTCTTCCTGAAGAGAATCCTCAGAGTCACCTTAAAGAGAAGCATGCACAGGAGGGGGAACATCATGGCTTCTTCAGGGAGAGAGCCCTGTGTAATAAGCCTGAAAGAACCCAGCGCAGCCTCTCTGAGAGAACTCACTGAAATGTCTCTGAGGAGACTACAATCATTGCAGTCCTTCTCAGAGAAAGCACAGACAGAAGCCTCAGCAGTCTCTCTGACAGGAGTCAATGCAGTCCCTCCCATCAAAGTCTCTTCAGGGGAAGAGGTCACAGTCCATCAGAGAGGAGACAATCTAGTCCTGGGAGGAGCCCTCAGTGTCCCTCAGGGAGGAGCCCTCATTGTCCTCCAAAGAGAAGAGGACACAGTTCCTCTGCAAAGAGTCCACACAGTCTTTTTGGGAAGAGTCTACAGAGTCCCTGTCCTCAGAGATGTCCCAGTCCCTCAAAAAGGAGCTATGTCAATCCCACCCAGAGGGCACAATTTTGGCATATTGCCTGTCTGCCTACCTGTGATGTCACTGCCTACTTGCCAGGGGGGCATGGCCCTGCCCAGGGCTATATAAAAGGACAAAACTACCTCTCCCCTCCCTCTTTTCCTCTCATTCTCTCTCTCTTTTTCTCCATCTGTCTCTCTGAGGTACCTCTCTCCCCCTTTCTTTCTCCTCCCATGCTCATTTAATAAAAACCTCTATAATATAATATCTGCTGCCTGGTACTTTATTATACCTTATTATATATTATTTCTTTTTTTTTTTTTGAGACAGTGTCTCTGTATAGCCCTGGCTGTCCTGGACTTGCGTTATAGACCAGGCTGGCCTTGAATTCACAGCGATCCCCCTGCCTCTGCCTCCTGAGTGCTGGGACTAAAGGCGTGTACCACCACACCCGGCTGTTGATCTCTTATTTTTAAATCATTACATTGGTGCTGACACTCGTGACTGAGGAGTACGGGGAGAGCCTGGAGCTGCTTGTCCCGGGTCTGGAGCTCACCATGCCAGCCTTTTGTAAATGGACAAAGGGGCAGAAGTAATCTTCTTAACTACTTCCTGCTGGCAGTGGGACAGTGATAAGGGGTTAAAAGGCTGAAATGCTGGCCAGGTTCTGCAAGAGCAGACTGTTACATTTGCTGTCCTGGGTCTGAGAACATCGGTGGCTAGGAGTGGCAATGCAGGTCCAGCTGACATGATCTGTCACTCCCCCATGACAGGTAGGCAATGACCTCATAGGTAGGTAGAATTAAGCAAAATCCTAACACACAAGGCAGCCTTTCAGAAAGGAGCCATGGTAGTCTCTCTGAGAGAACCTCTTCCAGCCCCTTTGCCAGGAAAAGACATAGCTCTTCTGGAAGCATGCCGTACAAAATCTACACTACGTAGGCCTTCCTCCAGACTCATCTGCAGTCATTCTGAGTAGACTCACTACAGCTCTTCTGAGAGCAGATGCAAGGACCAAACTAATGCCATGGTCTCTATTTCTGTAACTAATGCCGTGGTCTCTATGTTCTGTAACTAATGCCGTGGTCTCTATGTTCTATAACTAATGCCGTGGTCTCTATGTTCTGTAACTAATGCCGTGGTCTCTATGTTCTGTAACTAATGCCGTGGTCTCTATGTTCTGTAACTAATGCCATGGTCTCTATGTTCTGTAACTAATGCCGTGGTCTCTATGTTTTGTAACTAATGCCGTGGTCTCTATGTTCTGTAACTAATGCCGTGGTCTCTATGTTCTGTAACTACTGCCGTGGTCTCTATGTTCTGTAACTAATGCCATGGTCTCTATGTTCTGTAACTAATGCCGTGGTCTCTATGTTCTGTAACTAATGCTATGGTCTCTATGTTCTGTAACTAATGGTATGGTCTCTATGTTCTATAACTAATGCCATGGTCTCTATGTTCTGTAACTAATGCCGTGGTCTCTATGTTCTGTAACTAATGCTATGGTCTCTATGTTCTGTAACTAATGGTATGGTCTCTATGTTCTATAACTAATGCCGTGGTCTCTATGTTCTGTAACTACTGCCGTGGTCTCTATGTTCTGTAACTAATGCCATGGTCTCTATGTTCTGTAACTAATGCCATGGTCTCTATTTCTGTAACTAATGCCGTGGTCTCTATGTTCTGTAACTAATGCCGTGGTCTCTATGTTCTGTAACTAATGCCGTGGTCTCTATGTTCTGTAACTAATGCCGTGGTCTCTATGTTCTGTAACTAATGCCGTGGTCTCTATGTTCTGTAACTAATGCCGTGGTCTCTATGTTCTGTAACTAATGCCGTGGTCTCTATGTTCTGTAACTAATGCTATGGTCTCTATGTTCTGTAACTAATGCCGTGGTCTCTATGTTCTGTAACTAATGCCGTGGTCTCTATGTTCTGTAACTAATGCCGTGGTCTCTATGTTCTGTAACTAATGCCGTGGTCTCTATGTTCTGTGAGAACTTGTGCTCTAGGTGACCCTTACTTTTCCCTGAATTCCAGGTCCTATTGCCATAAACTGCACCTGCCAGGAGTTTCCAGAACATCCACCAGAGCGATTAGATATAATCAGCACCCAATGTTCCTCTGCGTTAAAACAACTTCCCTGTGATTTAGCCTCCACTCAACCCACTTAAAGCTCAACATTCCTGTGACCCAGGACCACCACCCCCCAGACACACACACACCTGGTTAAGGATTTTTCCTTTATCAACCCATTACTCTTGAAGCTCTGCTCCACTCTCTTATCTTGCTATGTAAGTAAGGTTTGTGGTCCAAGCTTCAGCTGGTAGTAATGGACCCTGTGTGTATTGCATCGGTATTGAGTCCTGGTGGTCTCTTGGGAGTCTTGTAATCTGTGCACAACAGACACACAGTCATTCTGAGAGCCGCAGCTGCCACTCTGAGAAGAGCCAGAGCAGTCACACTGAGAGACCCCATTACAGTGCCAAGGAGAGGCTCAAGCACAGTTCCCCTAAGGAAAGGCCCAGATACAGCTTGTCTAAGAGTTCAAGACTTGTTTAAGTATGTCTCCTAGGGACCACACCCAATATTTCAAAAGCTGGGCAAGTTTGGAGGCATGAAGTTAGTGGACAGGAGAGATCTGCCCCTAGTAAGTACATCCTGCAGAGCCTCACCCAGCTGCCCCTTCCTGCTCAGCCACTGCCCACAGTGACAGAGCATCTGGGAGAGAAGGGGGTGAGAGTGGGTCTGTAATTTGAGATCAATAAAGGGGCGATACTTGAACTCGATTTGCCTCTGTAAAATCACTTGTGGGATGGCTGGGATTGGGTGTGCAAACACCAGGAACTCAAAGTTGGGGTTCACAAGGACCCCTTAAATTCTCAGACTCCTCCCATTTGCTTCAACTCCCCTAGTCCCCTGTTGCGATGGGGGCGGGGTCTCAATGGAAGAGGGAGCACATGAGTCCTTCCAGCCACAGCCCCTAGGAAGCAGCTAAGCAGAAGTAGATGTTCAGGACAGGGCTAGTCACCAGGACCACGTCCTGTAGAGGAGAGCAGAAGTGGCGTTGGTCTGGCCGGAGCCCTTGGGTGCAATTGTTCAGAGAGGAGGGCGAGTGATGTCTTCCAGACTCGGTGCAGTCACCGCCATGAGTTTCTTGGTGTGAGCATTATACTTTAGAACTGTGGAGCCGAGAACACATGGCCCTTTCTTTTGCCCTGAACTCCGGGTTGGATTTTTCAGAGCCCACCATAGGCCCCACCCTTTATATCAGACCCAGCTGCCACTCACCCTTCTGACTAGGAGCTGGAGAAGGGTTTATCGAAATGGTGGCAGGAAGTCAGGCTCTACTCACATTCTCATTTTCAAAGAAATATTTCTCATTGCCACCAAGTTCTTACCAGGCTATCTGCAAAGTGAGGAAAAAACAGCAGAGACAATTACCCAAGACAAGGCTGGAAGGATGTCAGTAGGGAGGAGGATGGCATTCAGGGAGGTCTGGCATCATGCAAAAGATGCACTGCTTCAGATTCTTTCCCTGACCTCTGTACTTCTGAGAGACGACGCACAAAAACAGTCCAACTAGGGAAATCCGTACTCCAGGAATCTATACCTCTCACTCCTTGAAACGGCATCAGAATGGCAGGGCCTCCTTTGGGGATCTTGCTTCTTGGGGTCCTGGGTCCCCAGAAAGCAAGCCCATTACCCATCCGTCTGTTCTCGGTTCCCACCTCACTGAGGCGGTTAGTGTTCAGGTCTCCCAGCAGCGTATCTGACGTGTGGGCCACCAAGTAACGCTCTTTCCCCAGGATCTTCACCTCTTCCACCTCATAGCCATAGTGCGACTTGAGCACCACCCTGGTCCCCGAAGACAGGTTCTTCACAATCACCTGTAAGGGACAGGTCCGAGCCCTTCAGGTTGAAGTCACAAGGCAATTTGGGCCTCTCTGGTGCCACAGCAGAGTGCCGTGGCACAGTGAGTATTTTAGTCTAGTTTGGAGGCAACCACCAGTACAGACAGGGCCACTGATAACACACCGCACAGAGTCGTGAGCCATCCCGCTTCCAGGCCAAGGCAGTGATGGTGAATAAGTTGGCAATCTCCTTGGGCTTGGCCTCTTCCCAGATGCTTCTTCGAGGACTCCAGTTGAACACTGGAAGCCTAGAAAGGTATGTGGCTTTTAGAAGAGATGGAGGCTGAGCAAAAGAGCGAAAATAAGCTGGCAGCTAAAAGAAGCCAGGCTCATTCTGTCTGAAAGGGAAGCAGAAGCAAAAACAAAACAAAACAAAACAAAACAAAAACACAAAAACAAAAACAAAAAAACAAAAACAAAAACAGGCCAGCAATACCAACCAGCTGGAGAGGATAAAAAAGAAGTGCAAAAGGAAACAGGAAGCTGAAGGACGCCAGTGTGATGCTGCACACCTGTAATCACACACTCGGGAGCAGAGGCAGGAGGATCACTGCAAGTTTAAGGCCAGCCTGGTCTACCTAGTGAGTTCCAGGCTTGTCAGGGCTACAGAGGGAGACCCTATCTCAAAAACCAAAAACAACACAAAAGGATGAAAGTAGAGAAAGCAGGACAAACGAGAGAAATGAACTGCCAGGAATACAGGAGGAGGAAAGAAGAAAATACAGGAGTCAGAGAAGAAAGGAGCATCAGGAGGCACACAGGACTGAGAGACACGGAGGACTGACAGAGAGGGGACCTGCACCTGGCTGCTTATCTGCCATTTCGTTCTGTATTGGCTCACCAAACAGTGGCTATACATCACACACCAGATGACAGCGTAGGCACTGGAGATGAAAAGCCTTCCTCTCAAGGACCCCTCAAAATAGAAGCAACAACTAGGGTACAGCAGGATGATCTCAAAGTCTCAAAGAGGCAGCAGGAACATGGAGAAGGGGGTGAATTCTGCTGTGGGCTTCCAGGCTAAGCACCACACTGCATTCTGAAGCTGCCAGCGTGCCAGTGGGTGACAATCTGAGAATCCCTTTCAACAGGCTCCTGCTGTGTTTCAGAACAACATGGCCAGCACAGAGAGTTCCCAGAAAGAGAAGACAGAAGCTGCAGCAGGCAGGGGACCTACCTGTCATAACTTCCCAGCACCACAGATTGGCCTCCAGGACTCGCTGCAGCTGTGGTGAATTCCCGCTCCTGAGGGTCTCTGCTATAGTCAAATGTCTGTAACACATGGCCTTCCTTCCCATAGGCCACAATCCTCCGGTCACAGCCAGCAGCCATGATGCTGTTGGTTGCCCAGGCCAAGGCATAGGGCGGGCATGGATGGTTAGCCAACTTTTGTTCTGTCTTTGCTGCTGCCACCCCAGAAACTCCTCATTCTTAGCAGCTGAACCACACATTCTTGACCATCCCACCCTGCAGGAAAAATAAAAATCTTCCTGTCAATATTTTCCCACACAGACACACCCTAATCCTAAAGACTTCACAAATCATCCTCCATATCATGAACACACACATACCATATACATAGATGTGCTGACTTTGTACTCTAAGGAAATTGCGGCAGTGGTGTGCTGGAGATCTCTGCTATGTACTAGTAAAGCCACCCAAAGGGAACAGCACACAGTAACCAACTCTATTTAGGCCCAAGAGAGTTTGGGCTACATTTCAAAGAGGCTACATTTTACACTGGTAACTCACAATGTAAATGATTTATATAGTACTGAATTATACAGAATAAAACATGAAAGTTTCGTGTTATGTCTATCTTTTTCCAAGAAAAAAGTTGACTTTTTAACATTTTATTTATTTGTATGTGTTTAGTGTGTGCGTGTGCATACCTGTGTGTGTATATCTATGTGTGTATGTGTGTGTACATTTGCACATGTGCACACAGGGGTGAAGGACAAAGGATAACTTGCAAAAGTCACTTCTCTCCTTGCACCGCATGGGTTCTGTCATATTTGGCACCAGGCACCTTTACCTGCTGAGCTATCTTGCTGCCCTGTTTTTCCCCTATGCATTTGTATGTCTATGTGTTATATAAACATTTATATATATGTACTTGTGTATACATATATATTTACATAAATGTAAATCATTTCCACTTTTTGTCCTCTTTAGAGAATTTATTTCCTCCCTGTCAAGGTCCCTTCCACCCACTCCTCCCTATAAACAGGCTAAACACAGTCTCTGTGTGGCGGCATCCGAATGCTTCCCTCCAAGACCCCACTCTTCCAGCCTCCTCCCCCAGCTCAGTCATGGTGCTCACACATGCAGCTCCCCCAGAAGGCTCCTGGAATGCCCACCCCACCCCACAGTATGCTCTATTCATACCTGTGACTCTCCAGAGCCCTCATCATCAAAGAAATATCTGACAATGGTGCCATCTGCGTGACCCGAGAGGATCCCTTTCCCAGAGCAGCTGAAGAGTAAAGGCAGACAGGCAAACTTAGAGCCAGAGACTGACTTGCTCAAAGGCCCCTTTCTGTCAAATGCAGCTTCTTCCTGACATTTCCACGTCTTCCTGTTGGTACTCACTTGGTTGTCAGTGCCACCACATAAGAATCTGTCCCATAGATGGTAGATGACCTGTTAGTTTTAGTGTTTGCTAAGCAAACCTGAAAAATCAAAGAGTACACACACATCTGGCTAGACTCCTTTCAATTTCACCTAGGCCCTGAGACAAAGACAAAAACCCAGTGTACAAAACTGGTCCCTGTGCACTCTTCTGCAACTCACACTTAGGCTCCAGGGCAAAGGATGAGCTGTGCTGCCCCCAGTCCCCACCCAGGACCGTTGTCCCCACCCAGCACCTACCGCATGTTTCCTGTCCCCTCCTTTACCTTGCCTTCAGCCAGTCCAAAGACAATGATGTACTCTGCAGGCCACTGCAGACACGTGACAGCGCTCTGTATGCAAAAGGGTGAAGGGATGACCCAGCTGTGTGCATCAGCACCTTTCTAACAACCTGACCCCATGGCAGCGTCACCCTAGTCTTCTATGGGCAAAGAGTGCAAGGAGGGGACACAACAGGCTCCTAGTAGGAGACAAGGAGCGCGTAGGCAGCGCTGTCCTTCAGTGGCTCAACCCGGCTTTAGACATTAGAAGGGACAACTTTGAACTCGACCGAGAAGAGTTTCGTTCCTTCTTCCCTTCTGTTGGTAACTTAGCCTGGCATCTCTCAGCTTCCTGCCTTTCTCCCCGAACAACGAAAGACAAAAAGGATCCAGGAGCCTTCTGCCATAGTGACTTAGCAATCTCTATTTTATTATTTGCGTTATCCTTCTGAGAGCTAATCCGCACCCCCCTCACCCCTGCCCCCACTGCCAAACTATGACAAAGTATGATATTTCACGGGTGTGGATACATTAAATTCCTTTGGGTTCCAATTTGTTGTAATTAATGTATCTATATGGCCTAGGGATCAAATAACTGATACAATTAGGCTGTACTGCACTATGCTGGGCAGAACCTAAACTACTACTAATCTACTAGTAAACTAACCTAAATTACTCTAGTCCTATAGCCTCAAAACCTGCATATATCCCAATCACCTGCCAATCTGATCTTCCTAGGGCAGCTTCTCTCCCCAACTGTCAACTGTCCAGCTGCCAACCCTATCCCCACACCCGCCCCCTGTGGAAGCCCCGCCTTCTACTTCCTGTCATTCTGCCCAGCTGATTGGCTAAACAGTGCTTTATTGACAACTGCTACATCCACTCAAGGCATTCCTCCACAATTCCCCTTTTCAGTCTAAGAAAAAGCCCCCTTTACTCTCTAGCAACCTAAAAACATCTTAATTCCTAAACAATTAGGCTTAATTGTAAACTAAACTGTCTTCAACCCCATCAGAGACTTGAAAAGGACTAAAATTAATTACCTGAGTAAACAGGAAGTGCAGGTTAGCAGCTTCCAAAATGAAAAAAATGACAGAGACACTTTGCTGCCTAAATAGTCACTCAAAACTAACACGTTGAAGCATCATCTTCAGCCTTCTGGTCCAGTATATCTATCTGACAGACATATTTGTGAAGCAGGGACTATTGAGGACTTGCCTACCCTGTCTTGGCAGAGTTTGGCCATCAACTCTACCTGCATCCAAGCTTGCCCATTTTAGGCAGAATTCTGTCTGTGGCAGGAAACAAGGACATTTTTGCCCAGTGCCTGGCTTGCTACATCTGAAGCCATCTCCATAAGGAGGTTCCTCAATGCTCATTACCTTCTTTGAGGCAGCTGGGGGTATTGCCAGGAGTCAACTTGTCTCATTTTCAAAGAATCCTCAAAAGAATAAAAAAAATCTTTAAATGCCATATTCTGTAGGTCTCTGAGGTTTTTGAAGACATTATCTAAATATTTTACCTCATCTATTGAATTATATCTATCTATTAAACCTAGGATATATATTCTTGTGAAAAAATGGATAGTATTTGACATGCATATGAGTTCAAATAAAATTTAACTTGTATTACTAATTATCTTAAACAACCTACAATACTATTTTCAATATACTGGAAATAAACCCTGTATCATAATTGAGTTGTAAGGGTACAATATCTCATAGTAGGGTAGAAATATGCATAATGTGTATAAAGAGTAATCATAAATTTGAATTCTATACCATTGTATCAAAATTAGAAATAACCATGTAAGTAACAATTAAGGCCTTAAATTGAAGCATAGATTCAATAATCTACTTTTCCTCCTATCATCCCTATATATTTCTATATTCTCAGAGAGAAATCCCTGCTTCCAATCTCATTCTCTCCCTGAATACAACCCATAATAACATAACCAACTCTCAATGAAAATAAACACCCAGGCTGGGTGGTGGTGGCGCACGCCTTTAATCCCAGCACTTAGGAGGCAGAGGCAGGCGGATTGCTGTGAGTTTGAGGCCAGCCTGGTCTACAAAGTGAGTCCAGGAAGCCAAGGCTATACAGAGAAACCTTGTCTCAAAAAACAAAAACAAAAACAAAAACAAAAAAGAAAAAAAGAAAGAGGGCCCAGGGGTCCCGTTCAAACTATGGCACCAGCCAAGGACAAAACAGGCCGTAAACTTCAAACCCCTACCCAGATCTAGCCAATGGACAGGACATTCTCCACAGTTGAGTCTGACTTTCACACAAACTCTGGTGCCTCATATTTGACCACGTCCCCTGGATGGGAGACCTGGTGGCACTCAGAGGAAGGACAGCAGGTTACCAAGAAGAGACTTGATACCCTATGAGCATATAAAGGGGGAGGAAGTCATAGGGGAGGGGAGTAAGGGGAAAATAGGAGGGAGGGAGGAATGGGAGGATACAAGGGAGGGGATAACCATTGAGATGTAATATGAATAAATTAAAATAAAATTAGAAAGAAAGAGAGAAAAATAAACATCCATAGCCCAAGAAAACAACCAAAACCTTACCCAACACCCCTTAAGGGAAATAGGGCATAAACTAGACATGACTGTGCATGCCTTGGATGTGAGCTTGCTTTCTCAGCCAATCTATAGAACCCGTCTTTATGGAAAGAGTTTTGATGTGGTGACATCCTATCTTTATTTAGCTTACTTTATCCTTTACTGTGCACATGGATTGAGTTAATTATTACCAGGAAAATTTTCACCAAGTTATGCCTAAACATGCCCAAAATCAACTCCTCAGGGTCAGACTCCTGAAGCTGGAACCAGCACTGGCCGCTTAGTTGTGCTGAACTGAACTAGCCGCCTTCCTGCCTCCTGCAATTGTGACTCAGTGGCCATGCGCTGCTGCCTGTGGTGGGCACAGAGACCCCTGCAGCCAGGGAGGAAGCTTGGTAGGAAAAGCACTTAGTGCCAAGCTGGGTGACCTTAGTCTGACTCCCAAAAGCCACATGGTGGAAGGGGGAGAGCCAGCTCCCAAAGCACGCGTGCACACACAAATACAACACACACACACACACACACACACACACATACACACACACACACACACTCCATGGCATACATGTGCCCACACATACACATAAGTAAATAACATAATTCTAAAAAATCAGTGAAACAGCAAAAACACCCAATCTGGGTGTGGTCTGTGTGTCTGTGTCTGTGTGTACATGTGTGCCTGGGGGAGGGAGGTGACAAGGACATAAGACTGTGAATGAATTAGCAGGGACTTATGGAAATGTTGGACTAGAAAGATGAGTAAGAAGATAAACAGCGGTGCTGACGAAGCCCTCAAATGAAGAAGGAGCAGCACGGTGGCTGCAGCCCCAGTGAGGTGGGAGTGTGAGACAAGAGGGCTGAAAATCCGGGTCAGAGGTCAGCCTGGGCAGCACAGGCAGCGCCTGCCTCGGAAGGGAGACTGGCTGAAATGCCTCAACGTGCTGAGGGCCGTAACTTCAGACTCAAGAAGCTGTGAACAGCCCAGACGCAAACCCCCCAAATCCACCGACCTGAATGAAAATGAAAACAGCACGTCGGTGTTTGCAGACACACAGGCAATGCTGAGGGGGGTCCACAGCACTCACAGCACAGAGGAGTGCATTGTAAGCCGGCTCTACCTTAAGAACCCAGAGCAAAGAGCAAAACACAGCCAAAGTACAAAGAAGGAAGTGACAAACAGGACACCCTGAAGTGGCCAAGCCAGCAAACAGTCACCAACAGGGAGTGCATGACTCCTCTGGGGACTGCCACACACAGGAGCACACACACCAAGCAGGTCACACTAGACCCTGCTGTGAAAGGTGGGGCCTTGCTGAGCCACTGCAGCCTTGCAGGCCTGTAATTATTATTCTCTCAGACTCTGGGCTGAGGTATGAAGTAAAAGGCCAGCGTCCTCTTAAGGTGGAAACGGCCTATTCGTTCAAATGTTTGAAACACCAGCCAGGAATTTTCCACTCCTATTCCAGGAAAGCTTAAGTGATCAAACAGTATCCACCGAACTGAGGCTCTGAAGGCCACTAACATGAGCTAAGCTTTACAGATGATTTCAATACCGGCCATTTGAATAAACTCCCCACTGTCTGCAACGTCAATATGGATTTAAGTCTTTTTCTTTCTTCCTCCTCCTCCTCCTTCTCCTCCTCCTTCTTCTTTCTCCTCCTCTTCTCTTTTCTTTCTGCTTCTGTTTTGTTTTTATTTTGTTTTGAGACAGTGTTTCTCTGTATAGTCCTGGCTGTCTGGAATTCACTCTGTAGATCAGGATGGCTTTGAACTCACAGATACCCACCTGCCTCTGCCTCCCCAAGTGCTGGAATTAATGGCGCATGCTACCACCACCCAACTGTTTGTTTGTTTGTTTTTTGATGGACTTAAGTTTTCTAAAAAGGTTTCTTACCTCACAGAAGGGGTGTCCAGCCATGTCGAAGATGTTAACTTTGATTTCTCTGTCTCTGACTTGGACCCTGAAATATTCAGATGGAAACAATCTCAAAGGTTGTTTTTCTGCACTGACATATTTGTCACTTATGGGTTTCACAAGGAAATAGGGGTGAGGCTTCTCCATACTCTTTTTACTTATTATTTATACAGTATTCTGCCCACACGTGTGCCTGCCCACCACAAGAAGACACCAGATCTCATTACAGGTGGTTGTGAGCCACCATGTGGTTGCTGGGAATTGAACTCGGGACCTTCAGAAGAGCAGACGGTGCTCTTAACCTCTGAGCCATCTCTTCAGCCCCTCCATCCTCTTCTTAATTTCACAGTCTTTACAACAGGAGCCAGCAAGTTGGCTGACAAGCTCACCTCCTTGTTCAGAACACTGCGCCCTGAGGAAACACCATCTTTTACCCTCACCTCAGACACTTCAGTCTACAACCCTGAACCATCAGCTTGTCCCCACTTGCAAAAGGACTGAGCTTGTTTATGTCCTCTCCTGAGGGGGGGTGATAAGACCCTCATCTGAGTATCAAGCTACTCCCCACTGCCTGCTGTATGTAATGCTGCCTTAAGAGCACATGGTCTGGGGAAGGGCTAGCATACTGGGCCGGGAACACTGCGGGGGCTTCTATGTAGTGGTGGGGAAGGCCTCATCTGGCTGAATAAAGACTTTCTAGTGCAGCCTTTTACAGAGGCGCACGCACACCATAGGCAACCCCTCACCTGTACTCTGTAAGCCAAATAAGCTGATGGTTCCCTAGACAGACCTTGGATGGTGATTGAGACCTTGGGAGGAGGGTAAACACTGCTCATGTCTCCCTTGGGAAGGAACTTCAGCAATACTCATTTTGGGATAATCATCTTTTTAAAACAATCAGTAGTAAGGAATTCACCCTGTCCCCCCAAAACAAAACAAACAAACAAACAAAAAGCCTCACAGTTTGATGGCATCCTACAGCAATTTCCATTTCTTAGATAAACTAACTACTGATGCGGGTTTTAAACACAGTCCCTTAAGCAGGATGCCCCACCACACCACTGATGGAATTTCTATGCTCTGAAGTAGAAAACGGTAAAGTGAAATAGAAAAATGTGGATTTCAAATGAAGAGCTTTGTAAGTTTCAGTTAAGAACTATGAATTTTCACACTTCAGAGAAAATTGTGCAAGAACACCTGCTGCTGCTCTCAGTTGGAAAACGGTGATAGAATTCACACAGACCTCTTGGTTCTGCTTTGCCACTGACCTGACTTACTTCAATCCAGCCTGGAAGGACAGACCTAACCTGACTCTGCCCTTCCCACAGCTGACGCTGCTGAGGGTACACCTCAATCCTATCTGCCTTCCTGGATAGTGCCTTTGTACCCTAGATAGAAAACTTTACCTTTAAGTGGAGATATCTAACTATATTTATTGAGCAGTCAACCAGGCAGAAGCACTGTGCCAGACACTTGGAGAAAACACACAAACATCCCTTTTTACAGGACTCGCTTTGGATTCAGGACATAAAGAAATCAACTCTGACTGACCAGGGAACTTCCTCCCTGAGGTCTGGCTTACACAGTACCACAAGATGCTCTGCAGGTCACTGAGGAACAAAAGAGATCACGATCTCCCCAGTGGTGGACCCTACATGCTACAATAACCAACCTGCCTGGCAAGATACGGCCACAGGTATAACAGTGGCATGGCAGTTATGGGGATAACCAACCACTTCCTGATTGTATAGGAGGCCTGTTCCATGGGAAAGATTTCGTGTCTAATACCATAAACCTGGTCAAACACCCATGGCTGGAAGATGCCAGATGGGGGAGGGGAGACTCCTGTTGTTGGTTTGCTCACTGGTCATGCTGCCAAACTGCTATCTCGACATTTATGATTAGACCCATAGACTTGCTCAGAGAAGCTTCTTGCAATGGGTAACGGTTAATACAGAAACATGTAACTGGTCAAAGTGCCAAGTATAAAGAACTACGGATGCTTAATTATGGGTGAATCACCTTTCTCAGCCTCAGCCAAGCAGCTCAGGGAACATCAAGCAAGAAAGAATGTAAAAGCTGGCAGATGGAGAAGAAAGCTGCGAAATGCTGACTTTGGCTATGACACGGCTGCTTTGCACACCAACTCTCACACCTGGGGTAATCCAGATAAGACCAGATCAAGCCAGTCAAACCTCCAGCATGGGTAGAGGACCTCTGGGGCCCCACCCTTGGCAGAAAAGCTACTGGCCATTGATGGGTGCTGAGGGAAGGAGAGCGCCTGTCTTCTGGACATGTGGCCACTGGCAGGTTGCCCACGCCAGCGGATGGCCTCACACCCACGCACATAAGGAGGTCATGGTGGGTGGACATGATCAAAATGCATATATATATGCATTGCATATATGCAAAATGCAAAATATATAAATGTATTAAACTGTCAAAAAATAAAAAAATTAACAGAAAAGATATCCCTTTCTCAAAGTCAGAGATTAAACATATACAAATAACATAAGCATTCTATAGCAAGCACCACAGACAGTATAGAAAACTCTAGC
The DNA here is from genome assembly GCF_964271855.1 of Acomys minous. NCBI lineage: Eukaryota > Metazoa > Chordata > Mammalia > Rodentia > Muridae > Acomys > Acomys minous. Next base: position 101,884,843 of record NC_140489.1, on the reverse strand, counting down.
AAAAGTGTCGCTTACCAAGACCCTCACTGATAAAGAGATGCTCAGAGGCTGAAGGTCTGAGGGGCCAGGAAAAATCTCATCCTGAGACCCTCCTTGCTCTGGGCCTGCATGTCCTAGTATATTCTTGCGACCCCCCACCTCTGCCATCCTTGAGGTAGTGTTGTTATAAACAGAGAAAATCCCAAATAGCTAACTAAATTTTACCAGTGAAGACTCAGGAGCGCGATGCTGGGGTGAAAATCTGCTGGCTCAGAGACGCAGAGAGCACACAGCTGATCTTCCTACTCAGCTTGTGGCCCAAAGGAAAAAGCCAAAAACTGAAAGCTAAAAACCAAAAGCTCAAAGCTCAAACCCACGATGGATGTGTCTCGGTGAGACGCAACCCTGAGAACTGTGTGTCCTGAGGACTTGGTGCTGTTACGGAGCACAGCTCTGCTTGTTACCTTTGTGGTCCTTACAATCCCCTTAATATGTGAATTGTGGGATTACTATAAAGGGGCTCCCAGCCCCTCACTGAGCAGTATCACTGGCATACACAAGAACAATGCTTGATCTCTTTCAGGCACTGCTGCTGGAGCAGATTAATGATTCAACCACCACCTTTGAAAACAACCTGCAGATGCAGATTGCTAACAATGATCGTTACTCTTAGAAAGAATTTGGAAAAATAGATTGTTCAACAAGGTTAGGTAAAGATGTTTTTGCTAGTGGCTCTAATGTAGAAAGTCTTAGGGAAAAATAGATTGTTTAGCAAAGTAAAGTAAAGATGTTTTTGCTAGTGTCCCTGATGCAGGAAATCTTAGGGGACAATTGAAGTTAGGAGAAAGCACACTTTTTTTTTTTCCAGAAAGCACACTCTTATTAGTAAAGCCAGGGACTTTCTGAGGTTGGCAAAGCAAGAACAATGGCCCATAGCAGCATTGGCTGACGTGACTCTTTCAAGCTGGGCTGGTGACTGAGATGACGATTGATTTCCTTATTCTATTTTTCTGCCCTCAGCTTCCTGATATGATTTAATAAAGCATATTAATGGGTGGATGAGCACCTTATTTTTATATTGGAGTTTTTAGATTTGTGATTCTTTTAAGATCTTTGTAAGATTACTTCTTAAGATAATTGATTCCTTCTTTGTAACTGCAAACTGCAGCCTGCCAGTAAAGAAAAGCTGGCTGAGAAATTCCCTTGCTGGCTTATACTCTGTTACTATGTAACACGTTGCTTAGGTACGAATGTATGTGGGTTCTCAGAAATGACTTGTTATTCACGTTTGTTCCTTACTCATAGTACGTAAAACACTTGGTCATGTGAAGGTACTGGGGAACATGATTTTCTTACGTATATTCACTGTAATCATATAGTTATAGAGAGATAGAACACATTGTGATTTTTGTACTGCTTGAAAGATTTTGGCGAGGCATAAACTGTGAGAATAAGGAGAAGGAGGAGAAGGAAAAAGGAGAAGAACACAGAGAAGAATAAGAATAAGGATGACAATAAGAAGGTAATAATAAGCCGGGCGTGGTGGCACATGCCTTTAATCCCAGCACTCAGGAGGCAGAGGCAGGTGGATTGCTGTGAGTTCGAGGCCAGCCTGGTCTACAAAGTGAGTCTAGGACAGCCAAAGCTACACAGAGAAACCTTGTCTCGAAAAACTAAAAAAAAAACAAAAACAAAAACAAAAACAAAAAAACAAAAAACCAACAACAACAACAAAAAGAAGGTAATAATAAAAAGAAGAAGAAAAAGCTTGTTGAAACCTACCTATCTTACTTCATTGTCTAGTGTAAGTGTGTGTGTGTGTGTGTGTGTGTGTCCACGCGCGTGTGCGTGTGATTGTTTTCTCTCCTTTCCCTTTCATTTTTAGATGCTTGCCACCATCAGCTCTAGGCCCCACTAGGAGCCATCAGCCCTGGCCCCGCTTGCCACCATCAGTGAAAGCTATTTCCAGTAGCTATCAGTTCTGGCTTGGAAGGTTACCCTCAGAGAATTTCTACATGGTCAGCCAGCCACTGGATTCATGCCCCACCTCAGTTTCCCTCAGTTGATGTTGAAGCTGGACTTCGATAGTTTATTTTGGTTTTCTAAGACAAGGTTTCTCTGCGTGGCCCTGGCTGTCCTGGACTCACTCTGTAGACCAGGCTGGCCTCAAACTCACAGAGACCTGGCTGCCTCTGCCACTGGAGCGCTAAGATTAAAGCCCAGCCCAGCCCGGCCCGGCCCAGCCCAGCCCGGCCCGGCCCAGCCCAGCCCAGCCCAGCCCAGCCCGGCCCAGCCCGGTGCACAACAGCACCTGGATACGCTGAGGGGAGAGACTGAACAGGGGTGGCAAAAGACTGAAAGTCAATGTTTAAGAAATGTGCTGTTTACCCTAATTTTACCCTTTTTTTGGCCGTGTTTTTCTTGCGCTTTAATCCTCTCTCCAACCATTCCCAACTCACCCCCAAATAAATCCCCCCTCATCTCCAACTTCACCCTTCTCAGATCTATTCGCTGGAATGCAAGAAGCTGACAAGATCATAAGCCAACAAAAGACCAAACAGCCTAAGAACAACACACTTGCTGGTCAGGGCAGCTTATGCAGCCGTCTGTCCCAGGTGCCCCATCTGCCAGTTAGGATTTGTGTTGTCCCTTAGCCCCATCTTTTCCAATTTATCCCCCAAGCCTCTCTCTCAGTGTAACCCAGGCGCACGCTCTGATGTAGATGCAGACTATCTAAGGACACACTCTGAGTGTCTGTGTCATGTACAGGCCAGAGGAACAACACTTACTTTGTGACTCCATAGTCAATCCCGATCGTTGCCAGGTATTTAGGCACAAATCTCTTCTCACAGTAGCGCTTTATAAGACAGCTCTAGGAAGACAAAAATGCATACATTTAGCGATGTATATGGAGAGATGTGTGAAATGAACAATTTCTTCATCAGAGTTTCTTTGGTCAACTCAATGAAAATGAAAGTGTTTTGAAATGCAAACCCTAGCTTACACGGCAGAGGATGCTTGAAACTCTAGCCCTTGAGGAGAAACAGAAACATCAAGAGATCAAGGCTAGTCTCAGCCACGTGAGACTGTCTCAGAAATAAGACAACTCCCCAAAAGACAAAGAGAAATAATGTACCCAAAGCAAGTATGAAAAGTGAGGGTTTGTTTGTTTTGAGAGAGTCTCGCTCCTAGCTGACTTGGAACTTGCTATGTAGATCTGGCTGGCCTCAAACTCACAGAGATCTGCATGCCTCTGCCTCCCTAGTACTGGGATTGAAGGCGTGTACCACCAACCAGGTCACACGTCAAGATTTTAAAGAAAAAATTTCACTTGTGTTTTCGGTTTTATTGCCAGTCCCTGAGCTCTTCTCTTCCACAGACCTGTCCCAGCCTCACACGTTCACAGCACTAAAACCTCCACATCTAGCCTTGCCTCCAGCCAGGACCAGATCCACATGTCTAAGCATCTCCCAGATGGTCTGTACTCCAGCATCCTGCCATCATCTAATTCAACATGTCCCAAATGAGCTAAGACGGCACATGACAGTAGCCTGTCCTGCTGTCCTGCTGACATCTAGCTCCGTGCATCATCATTTCCCCAGTCACAAAGAATCAAAATATTAAAGTCATGTTTGGTTCAGGGCCTAAGTCTTCAAGTCTACATTGTCATTATCTTTATTACCAATATCCAAAAAGCCAGATGATAAGATCTATTGCATCCATATAAAGGAATATAGTTCTACAATATGAACAATATACTGATATATGCCACAACGAGATGAAATAACCAGAATAGGTTAAGTTCCTAGAGGCAGGAAGTGGGCAATGGTTAGGGCATATAGGGAGAGCCTGGTAATTGCTATGGTTTTTTTGTTTTGTTTTCTTTTGGGGGATGATGAAAATGTTCTGTAACTGATAACGATAATGGTTTCATAGCTCAGTGCATGACCTGAAAATCAGTGAATTGTATGTTTTAAATAAGTAAACTCTCATGAATGGTTTTGTTTTAATTTTTTTTAGTTATGTGTATATGTGTATGTCTGTGGATATATGCACATGGGTGTGCAGGTGCCGACAGAATACAGAAGAGGGTACCGAATCCCCGGGAGCCGAGACACAGGCAGCTGTGAGCCGCGCTGATGTAGGTGTGAGGTTCAGTGCCGGGTCTTCTGTAAGAGTAGCAAGTGCTTTTAATTGCTGAGCTATCTCTTCAGCCCTCATTAAGCCTATTTTAACTTGATTTTTTTTTTATGGCTTTTAATCTTTGGGGGAAGAAAAAGGTTATTTCCAGTATTTTTTTCTTTTAGTCCTCCTCCAGTTTGACCGTGTGTGTGTGTGTGTGTGTGTGTGTGTGTGTGTGTTTGTGTGTGTGCGCACGCATAGGTTCTGGGGACTGAACTCAGGTCACCAGGCTTACACAGTAAGGGCTTTTACACCAGCCCATCCCCTTCCTATAGGGGAAACTTAAGATCTCTCAATGACCCTTGTTGATACTCAATTCAACTTCTCGAACATTCATTACTGTCCTCATGTCTCTTCCTACATAGTATGTTAATTTTGATAGCACACTTTTAAAAATAGTAAATAAAAGTGGTTAGCTTTATTTAATTAAGCAATTTTTCAAAACTGTCCAACATTTATTTACATAGAAAGCTAAAAATTAGGTAGAAAGGGATTTCAATTAAGCGCATGGGTGTCATCTTCAGTGGCCATCCATCTTGTTTTCTGAGACAAGGTCTCTCTTGGGACCTGGGCTTGCTGATTAGGCTAGGAGACTTGGTCAATGCGCCCCAAGGATCCTCCTGTCACAGCTTGTCCAGCACTGGGACTAAAAGCCTGTCCCACCAGGCCCAGCTTTTTGCAGGGTCCTGAGTACAGAGCTGTTTTCTATCGCACCAGCTGAGCTGTATTTCCACCTCTCTTTGCTTTTGAAAACAGAGTTGGAACACAGTCAATAAATGTTAATTTTCATCGAATGCTCTGTTAACACAGACACTAAGGTACATAAGTAGTACAGGAGCGTGCTAAATATTAAAACACTAATAAATATTTACTGAGATCTGCTAAGTGCAGGGCACTGTGCTTGGGAGAATAGAAGTCTCCGCTTCTAATCCTTCCCTGTCAATGTTCGCCGACCATGGGGTTCTTAACCAGCAGCTTCTGCTCATGAAGAGAAGAAAACACGAAAGAACCGGCATCTAAATTCATCTGGGAAAAGCCTCAAGTCACTGCTTCCTTTCCCTTCCCATCTGAGGGGAAGTTTAATAGTTAATATGCAGCAGATAGAACACATGGAAAGGTGGTATATATATATTTTAAGACAAGAGAAAAAGGGCTTCTCTAAGAAAATGGACGTGACAATAACAGAAATTTAAAAAAACACACAAACAAACAAACAAACACAGCGTAGGATCCAGGACGGCCAGTGCAAGTCCGCTTAAAACACATTAAGTTGTTACGCTCTGGTGATGGAAATACAGACTCCCAGGCTGTACCCAGCAACACTTTTCTGAATCTAACACTCTCCTCCCCAGCAGGTTCTGGATCCCCGTCCGGGGAAAGCAGGTTTGGTATCCAAGCTGACCGTCCTTCATTGGGACCCAGGCTCCCTTTCCACCTTCAAAATACAACCAAAGGTCAGAGGCCACCCCAGACAGCGTCTTAGGGACAGTGATGTCAGTTAGGAGCGGCAACCAAAGGTCAAAGAGGTCAAGATAGTTTCCCTGGGAGGCTGCATGCTCCCATGAGCTCAAGCTTTCCATACCTCGCTCCTCACCACTCTGGCTTGACAAACCTACCGCTGCCTGACCAGGGACTGAAGTGGGCGGTTGGAAGCCGCAGGCGGTTGGGATGCAGCCACGCAGTCTCGCGATGACAGCGCGCCGTGACGTCATTGCAGGGCCCGGGAGGACTGGGTCTTAGGGTCTAGGCGATCCAGTGTAACCCGGGCAGGTCACGGGGTTGGTCTGCGCTTAGTGGCAGAAATAGAGTGGCTGTCATAGGGAGTTTCTCGAACTGAGTGTAAGGACCAGTCACGCCAAAAGTTTTAAGCAAACCATGGCCTTTTCTGGAATCTTTCCCGGTGGGTGCCTCTGCTGCCCCACATCAATACAGCAGGGGACTGATCCCAGGATCACAGTGTATTCTGCAGATGCTCCAGTCACATAAAGATGGTGTCCAGGCAAGCGCTTTAATTCTGGCAGAGTTTAAGGCCAGGCGGGGCTATATCATGCAGCCCTGTTTCAAATCAATATATAAAAACCGTATAATCTTTACGTAACGTGTGCACATCCTCAGCCTACTTTAAGTCACCTCTATATTACTGCCTTAGGGTTTCTATTGCTGTGAAGAAACACCATGACCAAAGCAACAGGAGGAAAGGGTTTAACTTGGCTTATCCTGTCACATCACTGTTCACCATCAAAAGAAATTAGGACAGGAACTCAAGCAAAACAGGAACCTGGAGGCAGGAGCTGATGCAGAAGCCATGGAAAGTGCTACTTAGTGGCTTCCTCGTGGCTTGCTCCGCCTACTTTCTTATAGAACCCAGGTGGCCCCACCCATGTGGGCTGAGCCCTCCCCTATCAATCACTAATTAAGAAAAAGCCTTACAGGCCTGCTTACAATCTGATCTTATGGAGGCTTTTTTTTTCTCCTTGAGATAGGGTCTCTCTATGTATCCTTGGCTGTCCTAGACTCGCTTTGTAGAGCAGGCTGGCCTCGAACTCACAATGATCCACCTGTCTCTGCCTCCCAAGTGCTAGGATTAAAGGCGTGGGCCACCATGCCTGGCTTTTTTTTTTTTTTTTTAAGGTTCCTGCCTCAGATGACTTTAGTGAGTATGAAGTTGACATAAAACTAGCCAGCATAACTACTCAATACAAGGTAAATGCTATTAAAATGTAAGTGTCATTATTATGGAAATAGTTGTTAGTCTCAATTGTTGCCCTTTAGGGAGTAATTACAAAAAAAGACCTACATGTTTAATATATAATCATCATCTCCCCCCTCCCCTCCTATTTTTAATGGACTGATGCTTCAGTCTGCTGACGGCCTGCAAGGGCAGAGGCCACCTGCAAGATTTCTTTCTTTTCTTTTTTTTTTTTTTTCAAGGTTTCTTTTGCTCCTTAAGAAGGTAACATCAGGAGATGGGAAGTGGGAGTCGGACCCTGGTTCTGGAAGAGGACCGTAGCAAGACTCTTTCCTTGTTGAAAAACAGCTGCCTTTTACAGCAAGGGCGGGGTTTTCCCTTTTCTTTCCCAAAGGCCTAATGGAGCCATGCCAGGAGGAAGACTGAGGCTGGGCGTTTCCTAAGTTTTGCCCAGCTCTGTTGAAGGGTTCTAACTGGAATCTCTCTGGGTTCCTCTGACAGCCGCTGACATCCAGTCTTAGCCCAGCTTCGCGTTCTCTTTCCCCTTAGCTGACAAGATGAGGTAGAATCATAAATTCTACTATGACGTGTTGCTCTCGGGGATGCGTAAAGCACCTGTTTCAATGATAGTCAGCCTGACAGGCACAATACCTTTTTAGTCAATGTTTTCAGTTACAGTTGTAAACAGAACCCTACAAGTGATTGTCTAACGCCCTGAGGAAAGAGGGCTGCCAATTTCTCAGTAATCACAAAGGTGAAGGTGGCATTGTTTTTGTTCCCACAGGGCTTTTGGCATCTTAAAAATGTCTGGGGGGTTGGGGGTGCTGGAGAGATGGCTCAGAGGTTAAGAGCACTGGCTGTTCTTCCAAAGGTCCTGAGTTCAGCCACATGGTGGCTCATAACCATCTATAATGAGATCTGCTGCCCTCTTCTGGTCTGCATGTGTACATGCAAGCAGAACACTGTATATGTAATAAATCTTTTTTTAAAAAAATATCTGGGAGGACAGAATGAAGGCTGGAATCATCAGCAGTTATTTTAGGTCAGTTTTCAAGCACATATAAAATGCCAAGTGCTTTTTTTAAAAAATACAACCTATCCTGATAATTGTCATGTGATATAATATGTGGCCATGGGAAGGCCTGTAGGAGTGATGCACACACGGAGTCAGGACTCAGGACTAGGCTCCAGGACCCTGTGGGTACCCAAATCTAAGAGTCTCAAGTGCCCTGTGTAAATGGCACTGCAGTTGCCTATAGTCTACCCAGTCCCCACATAGATTTCAAATTACGTCTAGATCACTGGTAATAACTAATGCTGTGCGCATGCCATGTAAACAGCTGTTATACTTTCCCAGCCTGCGGGACATATCAAACCAGGGTTCACCTGAAAGAGGGTGTGCAAATTGGAAGAGACAGAGACACTTGGGGCATGAGGCCAAGACGGATTCTGATCAAGGCTGACTTTATTACAACTGACTTTATTATTGCTTTATATAGCAAGGACACCACAAGCTCTATTACAATCTCACTTCCCTTTAGCCCCCAGGCAAGAATACAATCCTCTGAGTAGTTCCCTGTAAGAACTTCCTTATTTCTTTCAAAGGCAAACAATCCAAAGATAGCTTAAACACAAGACCTCCTTCAGTAAAGGTCAACAACTCAAAGATCACAGCGTGCAGCCTAAGCACAGGATTTCTAGCATGGCTGATTTTCTAACATGGCTCCCCACATTACACTATATTAACAAGGAAAAAGTTTATGCAGCAGGGCAGTGGTGGCACATGCCTTAATCCCAGCACTCTGGAGGGAGAAGCAGGTGGATCCCTGTGAGTTCGAGGCCAGCCTGGTCTACAATGTGAGTCTAGGACAGCCAAGGCTACACAAAGAAAACCTGTTTCAAAAAAAATGAAAAAAAAGAAAAGAAAGAAAAAAGAAAAAGAAAGAAAGAAAAAGTTTATGCGTTTAGTACAAATGCGGTTCCCCCCCTAAATATTGTCAATCTGTAAATTATTGAGTGTTTGGGTATGGAATCCACAGACACAGAGGCTGCTGTGCCTGGAGATCTCTCAGCAAGCAATAGCTGGCTTCTTGGGGTTTTTGTTTTTATAGAGTAATAAAGAGTCTAATTTTTTTCTTTTTTGAGTCACAGTCTCACATAGCCCAGGCCAGCCTCGAACTCATGCAGCTGAAGACCACCATGAACTCCCGATCTTCCTGCTTCCTCCCTGGAGTCCTAGGACTACAGATGTCACCACCACACCTGGTTTTATGTGGTGCTGCGGATCTTAACCCAGGGCTTCGCGTGTGCCATGCAAGCACTTTTCCAACTGAGCTACAATCTCGGCCCTTTAAATATGTATTTTGAAGAGTAAATTTCAAATACGTGAGGAGCACTGAGATGGCCATGGTGGCACACACCTTGAGGCAGGCAGATGTCTACGGGTCTGAGGCTGGCCTGGTGTCTGTCCAGTTCCTGGCCAGCCAGGGATATAGAATGAGAACTTGCCTCAAAAAAGAATGAATGGGGCGCTGGAGAGATGGCTCAGAGGTTAAGAGCACTGGCTGCTCTTCCAGAGGTCCTGAGTTCAATTCCCAGCACCCAGATGGTGGCTCACAGCCATCTGTAATGAGATCTGGTGCCCTCTTCTGGCCTGCAGGTGTACATGCAGCATAACACTGTATACATAATAATAAATAAATAAATCTTTAAAAAAAAAGCCAGAGATCCATGCTGAGATTCTGTCTCAAAAAAAGGAAGGAAGGAAGGAAGGAAGGAAGGAAGGAAGGAAGGAAGGAAGGAAGGAAAAAATGAGCACTTAAATGTCTTCTACCCAGATAGAAAATCAAAACATCACTAACATTCTGCGTGTCTTCCGGCTCTCACCTCCTCCTTCACCAAAGCTTGTTGCTGTCTGCGCTTGTGCTTTGAACTTACAGAATTTTAAAAATGTTTAAATGCATACTTTATGTAGCTTAAGATTTATTGTTACATCTTTACCTTTAAAATTATTTTGAAATAATTAAATGAAGAAAAGTTCTAGGGACATCACAAAAAATAAAACTTACAGGTATTGATAGAGCCATCGGTTGTTAAACATCTTGATCTATTTGCTGTGTAGGTTGTATTCACTATTTGTACATATGTGCACACACATTTCCTCAGTCATTTGAAATAAATTTGCAAAAAAATGGTTTTTTTGTTTTTGTTTTTTGAGACAGAGTTTCTCCTGTGTAGCCTCGTCTGGCCTGGACTCTCTTTGTAGACCTGGTTGACCTCGAACTCAGAGACCTGCCTGCCTCTGCCTCTGCCTCCCCAAGTGCTGGGATTACAGGTGTGCAAAACCACGCCAGGCAACTTTCAAATTTCTTAAATCCATAAATACTTCAATATGTGTTTCTAAGAACAGGAACTTTATCTCACATAGCAATAATACCTGTATCAAAATCAGGCCATATAAAACCACCAAGGTGCCAAAGTGGGCTAAGGTGCCTGCTGTCAAACCTGGCAACCTAAGTTCACTCCCTAGGACCCACACCGTGGAAAGAGAGAACCAATTCCCACAGGTTGTCCTCTGACTTCCACACTGGTGCTGTGGCACACACAACACACACGTGCACACAAAATAAAATGTAAAAGAATTTTTAAAAATCAGGCAATACAAAATTAAAACGGCATTGTTTATATGGCCCCATGATTCTCAAACTGCATTGAGATCTCCACAGTCCTACGGTGAATTCACAGGCAGATTTCTGTAGGGTTCGAAATGTTCACAGCAAACTAAATCAATCATGACTGCAAAACTGCTGCTTTGATGCTGCTTGCAATTCCAACAGCAGATGGCGCCACACCCTTGTGTATATCATATTTGCGCCATGTTTTCAGGTAGTTGTGATTTTACAAAAGGACTGGAATTCATTCTGATAGAAGTTGTTTGAGAGGTGCACTACCCAGCAAGTTTACATGTATTAGTTTTTGAATGGCTACAAAACCATTAAGGTATAGATATTTAATGAGTTGTTTGCACCTAGGTACGTCCTTGGGCCAGGACATGGTGTTCATAGTCAAATTTCCTGTGTGTGTGTGTGTGTGTGTGTGTGTGTGTGTGTGTGTGTGTGTGTGTGTGTAAGTGTTGAAGTTAGCAGAGTGAGGTGTGGTTAGGTTGTGTCAGAATTTGAAACTGAATACTTTTCTCTACAGCCCTTCATGTTACCTTTTGAGACAGGATCTTTCACTGGCTGGCTAGACTTGCTGGCCAGAGAGCTCCGAGGACTCCCCAGCACACGTGCTAGACAAGAGCCCTACCACTGAGCAGCAGCCCTGGGTCTCCTGTGTCCTTTCCTATGTCACCACTATTTTTCAGTATTTCCTTGTTTTTTGGGTAACAAACCCTTTGTGGTTTCCTGCATCCTCTTCAAGCTGTGTGGTCTTAGTATCTTCATTGGTACCAGCATGGCTTTGCTTTTGGATCCTCCAGATGACTGGGGGGGGGGGGAAACACACACACACATACACACACACACACACACACACACACATACACACACATACACATACACACGCTATGCATGCATTTCAGCATAACAGAATGTGCTCTGGTGGTCTCCCTCTCACAACTATGTCCTCTTTCATATAATGAGAACTAGGCTTCCCATATTCTCAGTGTATTTAGTCATTTGCAAAACATAGAAAGCGTTTCCAGACTTGCTAAGTCACCACTTCAAAAAACAAAACCTTTGGGCTAGAATTCAGTACTTATTTACAACTCTCTTTGTCCTAACCTGACAGAAACCATTACCATGTAAGTTCTCGGGGTAATTGGGTTAGCTGCTTTCTTTCCCTTTCAGTGTGACTTAAGGTCTTCTTTGAACTAGAGTTGGGTAGGACCTGGAGAGCAGGCTCAGCAGTTACAAGCACTAGCTGCTCTTCCAGAGGACCAGGGTTCGATTCCCAGCATCCACATGGCAGCTCACAACTCCAGTACAAGAGCTTCTGACAACCTTGCACAGACATTCAGGCAAAACACCAATGCAATGTGTGTGTGTGTGTGTGTGTGTGTGTGTGTGTGTGTGTGTGTGTAACACTTTTTAAAGATTTATTTACTTATTATATATACAATGTTCTGCCTGCATGTACACCTGGCCAACAGAACAGGACACCAGATCATATTATAGATGGCTGTAAGCTGCATGTGGTTGCTGGGAACTGAACTCAGGACCTTTGGAAGAGCAGCCAGTGCTCTTAACCTCTGAGCCATCTCTCCGGCACCTAAGTATAAAACACTTTTAAAACCCACACACAACTGTTTATCTGTACAAAGTGCCACAGGTGGTGCTTTAGAAAGCTTTCTACTGTGATGGACACCATGACCAGAGCCACTTGGAGAGCAAAGGGTTTAATTCAGCTTATACTCCACAGTTTCCCCTTCAGGGGAGCCAAGGCAGGAACGGAAGTAGAGACCATGGAGGGATGCCAGGCAGGGAAAGTCTGATGCCGACAGTAGCGGGCGACAGCAGTGAGGCCTGCATGGCAAGTGACAGTAACGCTGACAGACGGTTTCCATCAACCCACCGAGGAGCTGGAGCCTAAAACAAGGTGCCAGGTCGTGGGGAGGCAGCCAAGTGAGAGACCCTGCCTCAGCATACAAGCTAGAGATTAAGGATCACACTCAGTGTCCACCTCCACATGCAGGTGCACACACACAACTACACATATGTGAGCGAGCATGCACAGATGTACACATACAAGAGAAAAAAGAAAAACACTCGAGGCCATAAATTTCTCCAACAATGGCAGAATGAGTAAATTGCGTCATATACAGATTGGGTGTCTCCCATCAGGAATGCTTGGGACAAGAAGTGTTTTGGAGTTTAGAGTTTTCATTAAATGGATTTTTAATTATAAATATATGTACACATGTGTGTGTATATTTGTGTGTGTGTGTGTGTGTGTGTGTGTGTGTGTGTGTGTAACTTGAATGTCAATGCAGGTGCCCCCAGAGACCAGAGGCATTGGATCCCCTTGAAGATGGAGGTCCAGGTGGTTGTGAGTCACCTGACACTGGTGCAGGGACCCAAACCTGGATCCTCTTCAAGAGCAACATACGCTCTTAGTTACAGAGTCATCTCTCTAGCTCCAGGTGGGTTTTTTGTTTTGTTTTGGTTTTGGTTTTTTGTTTGTTTGTTTGTTGTCCTGGTTTCTCTCTCTGTCTCTGTCTCTATCTTTCTGTCTCTGTCTGTCTGTCTATCTGTCTGTCTCTGTCTCTCAGTGTCTGTCTGTCTGTCTGTCTATCTGTCTCTCTCTCTCTCTCTCTCTCTCTCTCTCTCTCTGTGTATTTCTTGTGGGTGGGGCCTAAGTTGTAGAGGAATGTTAATTCAGAACATGGTTGTTCTGGCAAGAGATCATATCCAAAGACCTTCTAGCTCTGTGTGATCCAGCTGGAATACAAACGGGTCTTTAATCCAGGAGACAGAAGCAAACAGATCTGAGTTCAAGGCCAGCCTGGCATAGAGAAATTATCAGGTAAAGAAAAGCTTAGGTCCAGGCATGGGGGTACATGTCTTTAATCCCAAATGAGGGTAAAGTTAGTTTGTAGAAGGAAGCACCCATGTTTGAAAGTGATGTCTAATTGAGTGGCAGAAAAGATGATGAAACAGAGAAGGTTTGACAGAATAGGACACGCCCAACTCTCAAGAGAAGAGAGGGAGGAAGGGGAAGCTGCTTAACAGGCAGTTTTACCATGACAGTAATAGAGAAATGGGTTGAGGGAGAGAAGTCAAGTGAAGATGGAATGAACTAGAAACTGAGAAGAAGCCAGAAGATTAGAACAGATTGCTAAGTTAGTTCGAGGCCAAGCAGAGCAATTCTGGGCCAAGAGAGAACCAGATTGTATAAGTCAACTGGGGGAAGAGTTTGAGCCAGAAAAGCTGAGTTGAACCGGCCAGCCCAGAGCTCTGAAAGAGCAAGTAAGGGTGAGTTTATTAAGCAATAAGTCTCAGAGGCTAAAACATTCTAGGCCTAGGTTAGATTGTATGGAGGCTAGAAGCTTCCAGGACTAGGCCTGGGTTAGCGGAAGGAGGTAGTAAGCCTTGTAGACAGCAACTGAACCACGTAAATAAGGGCCGGAGATAGCTCAGAGGTTAAGAGGCTGAGAGGTCTCAAGTTCAATTCCCCAGCAACCACATGGTGGCTCACAGCCATCTATAATGCGATCTGGTGCCCTCTCCTGGTAGGCCGGTGTACATACAGGCAAAACACTACGTAATAAATAAGTCTTTAACAAACAAACAGGCAAATAAAACTTACTTTTACACCAAGCCTAAGCATGAAATTCATTTGTATTTCATATATATTTTGCACACACAACCTGAAGGTGTATGTGTGGTGTATGTGTGTTTGTTCATGTATGTGTGCATGCACCGCATGTGTGCACATGCATGTGAAGGCCAGAGGTCCACACTCAGTGTCTTCCTCTACTGCTGTCCACTTCATCTTTTGAGACAGGGTCTCTCACTGGACCTGGAGCTCGTAGATTCAGCTAGGCTGACTGGTCAGTTACCTCCAGGAATGCGCCTGCCCTGCCCTCCAGTGCTGGCTTTACAGCCTCGCAGTCTGAACACAGCTTTTACACGAGTGCTGGGAATGTAAACTCAGGTCCTGGCACTGGAGAACTGGCTCAGTGGTTAAGAGCACTTGCTGCTCTTGCAGAGGACCCAGGTGCAGTTCCCAGCATCCACATGGTGGCTCCATAACCGGCTGTAACTTCAGTTCTGAGAGATCCGGCATCCTTGTCTGACCTGCACAGGCACCAGGCATACGCATGGTGCCCACATTTACATGCAGGCAACATGCTCATCCACATAAAATAAATAAATAAATCTAAAATAATTTTACTTAAGTCCTCACACTTCTGTCGAGAACACGTTACCAAATGAATCATCTCTCGGTTCCCACAGATAATTTTATACACTAAATAATAATCATACAGGAGAAAGTACGTTTATCGGGTGAAACTTTGCACTTCTGTTTTTTATCAGAGCTCAACAGGTTTTGAAGAATTTTGAATTTGGGATGTTATGATTAATAAAAATAAAATAAGATGATAGTATAATAAGATGCCCATCAGCCAGATATTATATTTGTAGAAGAGTTTATTAAGTGAGCGGGGGGGGGGGGGGGGGGGGGGGGGGGGGGGGGGGGGGGGGGGGGGAAGGGAGAAGGACCCAGAGAGACAGAGAACAGAAGAAGAGAGGGAGAGAGAGAAGAGGAAGAAGAGAGTGGGGGGAGTAGAGAGAGGAAGAAGAGGTAGAGAGAGGGACCATGTGGAGGTTCGTCCTTTTATATGGCGCTGGGCAGGCCACGCCCCTGTGACAGGTAAGCAATGACATCATAGGTAGGGAGACTGAGGCAGAATCCTAACATTCCTACCTTTTCCTATAATTAAAAAGTGAGAAATATAGCTGGGGTGGTGGTGCGCACGGCCTTTAATCCCAGCACTTGGGAGGCAGAGGCAGGCAGATCTCTGTGAGTTTGGGGTCAGCCTGGTCTACAGAGAGAGTTCCAGGACAGCTAGCCCTGTTATACAGAGAAACCCTGTCTTGAAAAACAAAACAAGCCAGGTGTGGTGGTGGCGCACGCCTTTAATCCCAGCACTCGGGAGGCAGAGGCAGGCAGATCACTGTGAGTTTGAGGCCAGCCTGGTCTACAATGTGGAGTCCAGGACAGCCAAGAGTACACAGAGAAACCCTGTCTCGAAAAAACAAAAACAAAAACAAGAAGAAGAAAGAAGAGAAGAAGAGAGAAGAAGAGGAGGAGGAGGGAGGAGGAGGAGGAGAAAAGGAAAACAAAACAAAACAAAATTTTAAGTGAGGAACGTTGTATTGTTTTTATATAAAGCAAGTTAAAGTATAATAAATGTAGGTAAGGAAAAAAGAGATGGAAAAAAAGCAATAGCAACAAATGTCCAAATTATATAGTGAAAGGGAAGGAAAAGTTCTGCCCTGAAAGTTTAAGGTGGAAGGCAGGCCATGTCAGCCAAGTCCTGCAGCAGATGGGGACCGAGGAATGCTGGGGGAACCTGGGGCTGTTTATCTCCGGCCTGGGGCACACCATTTCAGCCCTTTGTAAATGGATAAGGGGCAAAGTAATCATCTTAACTACTTCCTGCTGACAGTAGGGCAGCGATAGGGTGTTTTAAAGGCTGAAATGTTGGCCAGATTTCGGAAGAACAGGTGTTGCATTTGCTGTCCATGGTCTGAGAACATCTGCAGCTGGGAAGGGCACTGCAGGTCCAGCTAGGAGGAACAGTGCAGGTCCAGCTGGCACGATTTCTGAGGTTGGACGGGAGCACTTGTGGGTAGCTGCTTTGACAATGTTCCAGATGTAGGAAGTCTAGCAGGACACTGGAACATATATGTGGGCAGAAGACAAAGTTAGTAGGTTAGGGAGAAAATTCCCTTTAGGTGTACATTTGGAAACTCTTGGGAGAGCAAAGAAAAATGTTTGAACATGGGAAACGTCCTTCCATTTTACCCTAGGAAAGGCTTGAACATGGGAGAGCAAAGAAAAGGTCTGGAGATAGGGAACTTCCTTCCATTTTACCCAATTGCTGGCAATAATTAAAACAGTTTAGTTTTGGATCTGTCCAAGTTTGGTTGCAGAGGCATGGAAGCACAGAAGCCCTTAACGTGGGTGTAGGGATCTGAAAATTTCAGAAGGCATCTCAGAAGAGCCTGGAGGAACAGGCATCTAGATGTTTCCCATAGGGAGGTGAGGTAACCTATTAGGGCGTTACCAAAACGGATAGTGACCCAAGGGACAGGTACAACTGGTCAGTGACTCGTCATCTCTTACCAGCTACCAAGAGCGCAGCTCAACAGCGGATTGAGCTGGTCCTGAGACAAAGCTACCCAGCGCACTGGGATTCGGACAGCGGCAGTGCAAGGGCAGCTGCGGGAAGGAAGCTATGTCTGAAAGCTCAGCCAATGGGAACGAACATAGTTGCAGGTCAGGAAAGAGGTTTGGGGTTGGGTACCTCCGCTCCCAGTGAACCAGAGAGATGTCGACCAGTCTCTCGGACAAAGGGAAGCGTTTACGTGACGAGGAAGGGAGACTTCAGCTGGTGTTGGGCGCAGAAAGGTGGCAATCAGGTACAGGTAGTTAGGGAGAGGGGAGTCCTAAAACCAGTAAATATGAGAGGAATCCCACCCTTAGAGGTAGGCTATAAGTGATAAACTTAGGTTTTGGATTGACAGTACTTATCTGGATTCCATTTGACCTGAGAGGTAGATTTCTTATGGCTAACAAGAATCTTTTTTCCAAAGATCCTGAGTTCAATTCCCAGCAACCACATAGTGGCTCACACCATCTATTATGAGATCTGGTGCCCTCTTCTGGCACGCAGGTGTACATGCAGGCAAAACACTGTATATGTCATAAATAAATAAATCTTTTTTTTTTTTTAAAGAATCTTTAAGTTCATAAAGGGAGATAAATTTAGCATCATCACTGTTTTTAATCTGCAGTGAAATACACATTAGACACGTACACATTATAGGAAAAGGCAGTAGACATATAGCATGGTAGAGGATTAAGGAAAGAACTTTGTGTTAAAAGCAAATACTCTGAGGCAAGCTTAGGAAAGGCAGAAGCCTTTTTGGCCTCTGTGGAACAGTAACATGGGAGGACAGAGATTTCCTGTAGAGCAGAAGGCAAAAACTCAGTTTAGCATCAGTACACATCATGAAAGAGGGCCTTTCCCCTCTGTTTAGGAGACTGGAGGTATATAATTTTAGCACAATGAGAGACATTTTAAGAAAAAGACAAACAAAAAGAAATTTAAAATCTTGGAACTATGATAGGATTGTATAGTTTTCTTTAAAACCATAGTTAGATTAGTAAACTAGAGCTCCATTGATCAGTGTCAACACTCTGAACAGTTAACACAACAACAGCACAGCAACAGGAGGAATAAAGCATCCTTTTAGATGTGTTGACCTTCATAACTTGCATTTACCAACTTAAAACACGTTTTTTGTTTTTGTTTTTATTTTTAAGACAGGGTTTCTCTGTGTAGCCTTGGCTGTCCTGAACTAACTTGTAGACCAGGCTGGCCTTGAACTCACAGCAATCCACTTGCCTCAGCCTCCCGAGTGCTGGGATGAAAGGCGTGTACCACCATGCCCAGCTTTAAAACACGTTCATAAAACAACTTCTTGGAAGCTTTAAGACGTAGGTGAAATTGCTGTAAGTAGTCACTGTCCTTTAGCTAAAAGAATGCAAAAGTATCTGAAGTCTGTTTATCTTTAACCTGTGGTCTGTGAGTAAGGCAAATCTGTTTACCCTTTTAAAGAAGAGATTTAGGACTGGAAAGATGGCTCAGGGGTTAAGAGCACTGGCTGCTCTTCCAGAGGACCTGAGTTCAATTCCCAGCAACCATATGGTGGCTCACAACCATGTAATCTGGTGCCCTCTTCTGTTGGGCAGGCACACATACAGACAGAGCATTGTATATGTAATAAATAAATAAATCTTTAAAAAAAAAAAGAGAGAGATTTAGTATCTAGTAGTCTTAACTAGCTAATGAGTTGACTAGCTATCAAGCTAACATCAGCTCAGCCATCAGTGTGATCAGAGACCTGAGAAGGATACATTGTCACCTAAAGGAATCTATGTATTAATAAAAATGGCAGAGATGAGTAGTTAGTCATATCCCAGTAAATAGATAGCCCAATTGTCTCCTGTGGGAGCATGGCACCATGGGCAGAGACAGTCTTGCATCAGGCACAGAGGGCGAGAGGCTGTTTCTGTGGGAGGTGAGCATGGAAGAGGCTGACCTCACCTTGTGTTCAGCAACGCGAGACATGACTCCCCGGGTGTCCAGTTTGCCCACAGCCTGATCCATAGCAGATGTTGGGAGCAGTTTTGCTCTGTGGCCAGAAAGCACAATCCAGGTTTGAAGTCACCTGCCCCTGTGTCCAAATCTTCTGAGATCTGAGACTGTTATGATCTGGGAATCTCTCAGCAGCAATCTTGAAAGCTTGAAGGCTTCTCCACAGGTGGCCTGGGCAAGCTGGCTAGGTTAGTCTGAGGCAGCGGAGAAATAGGAGAATACTCAGAGAAATTTGTTACAGACAGTAAAGGGAGATGAGATTCCACTGTGAAGACAGCAGAATGTCCCTCTAGATTTCATATCCGAAATGACATGCACCAATTTTATATATAAAAATAATGATAGATACAAGGTACCAGACACTATGTTATATGAGGTTTATTAAATGAGCATGGGAGGAGAAAGATAGGGGGAGGGGTACCCCAGAGAGAGAGAGAGAGAGAGAGAGAGAGAGAGAGAGAGAGAGAGAGAAGAAGGGGGTAGAGACCACGAGGAGGGTCTATTCTTTTATATAGCCCTGGGCAGGGCCACGCCCACGTGGCAGGTAAGCAATGACATCATAGGTAGGTGGACTGAAGCAGAATCCTAACATGGGGTATTTGGAGTAGAGCTGCTCAATCTATATTCTTCAATGATATTCCTCTTTGTTTTCAGGGTTTTTGCTTGTTTGTTTTAGACAGGGCCTCACTCTACAGCCCAGGGTAGCCTGGAGGTTGTTATGTAACCCATCCCCACCCCAGCCAGCCTCAAACTCTCACCAGCCTTCCCGCCCCAGCCTTCTGAGTGCCGGGGTCACAGACATGCGCACTACCCTGCTGTGCAACGCTACACTGTTGCTACATAATACTATCTACCACTGTTATGAATCTAGAAAGTAATGTCGAATTTAAAAAGATAAACACAAATGAATTTGTTTTGCCATATAACCGTTAAGCCACACTAAACTCACCCAGGTGTGAGGAAGATGGGGGTGGTTGTCTCGGGGAGAGTGGGTGAAGAAGTAAAAGAGGAGTTTGTGGGCGCTGGCCATGGCCAACTTCTGTTGTTGTCAATGTTGTTGCTTGCTTCCCTCCCTCAGTCCGTCCATCCTTCCCTCCCTCCCTCCTTTCTCTCTTCTCTTTATTTTGACAGCATTTCGCTGTGTAGTTGAAGCAGGTCTAGAGCTTTTTTGACCATCCTGCCTCAGAGCACCCCATGCTGGAATCTCAGACAAGTGCCACCATGTCTGACACGGTCTATAACTTAACCTGAGTGTGGCTGCGTGGATGTATTCACTTTGTGAGTACACAGTGGTTTGACAACCGCGCATCCTGTGTACCACGCCTTAATTCAAAACCATTAACGCAAACTATTTCTACCTAATTTTCATGAGACTTCAAAAGAGACTGGGGCCTTATGTCTGTCTCTGCTCAAGGTTTCTCACACTGTTCCTGTAACAGATCTTGGTGTCCATGGAAACCAGACAGAGCCAGTGTGGAGATGAGAAAGGACCAGAGCCTGGGAAATACAGCGCATGCAACAAAAAGAGACTCAACAAGACTTCTGCCCTCGTTTCCGATCCCACTCACTCAGCCTCAGCCAGATCCCTGCCCGTGTGACTCATCACACTCCGTTCACGTCTGTTTGTCTGTGCTGATATCCCTAAGCCAATCCCAGCCCACTCTGTCTGCTACTGCCTGCCCTTCACCCAGTCAGACAACACCTGACAGGAATCTGATATCAAACAGGTCTTCTCGCTAACTAGATGTCCTATGGCCTTAGAAGAGCCATAGTGAACGTTTAGGGGCCATGTGTTAAGCACACACTCTTTTCTCAGGGGACATCTTCAGAGCTTATTAATTTCTATTTTAAACATACTTATAGCACCTTGTTATTTGATTTTCCTGGGTCTATCAAAAGACATATTAGAGATGGGTGGGTGAAATCCTCCCCCAAGGGTGCATATTTACCTGGCTTTGCTTGTTCTGAATGTATCTGGGTGTGAATTTGTGTAGGCAAGCACACACGTAGGCTCTATGTATGCCACTATGTTGGTTATGACGAACATGTGTAAAAGAGCTGCACACATTTGCATCTTGTGCATCTGCTGGCTTTGTGTGTGTAGACTGTCTGGGTGATATGTGAGGACATTTGTGAATGAGCTTGTCATTCTGTGAGCTTATGTGTGTGAAATGGGATGTGAAATATGCAAATGAGCACTTACATGTTTGTGACTCTGGAGGAAACATGAGAGGGCTTTTGTGGCCACTTCTGCAGTTATTTCTTCAAGCCAAACTGTAAATTTGCCTGTGGATTTATAGAGGGAGAGATCCAGGCAAACTTTTCAAGTCATATGGCTGAGCCCTATGGAATTGCCTTTCTGTGGCCTAAAAATGGTTAAATATTCAGGTATTTTTGTATGAGCCAACCTCATCATGTGTGCACATACATGTGTGCACCACATACCTGAGTGTGAGTTAGCATGGCCGCTGGGCCACATTAGTATCTTTAGTATCAGAACTAAGAACGGATGAACATCACGTGTGAGGCCTATGAAGAAGCTTAACGAGAGCACTGAAGGAAAGAGAAGCTGCAGAAAGAGCAACAAATGGCAGCAGAAAGGGGCAACCAGGGAATAGTGGGCAATGAGGTTCCAACTCCCTTTCTCGGGAAACCATGTCTGACCCCTGGTTTGTGTCCATGAACCCCTGGGAACTTCCTTTCCAATGGTGCCCCTCACACTGGAGTGTAGCTGTTACTTCGCTAGGCTGTCTCCTTCCCTAGGCAACAAACTCCTTGAGCGCAAACTCCCTGTGGCTCTTGTGCACTCATCTTCCAGGCTCTTAGAACAGGCTTGCTGCAGGATACGAGCTCAGTTAGAACTGGCTGGGGACAGCCTGTAGGAGAAGGCAGGCGTCGCTGAGGGCATTAAAGAATGCCTGAGTAAGCGAAGAGAGGAACCCTGTTCATTGTCAGAAGAAAAAAATGTCAAAAGTACAGAAATGCCAACGTGTAGGGTTATCGATTCAACCTCTAACACACAGATTCCCAGTAAATAAGTAACTAAACAAATATCACTTCCTCTCAGTCTACAAAGTCAATGCTATTATAAACACAATCCCCAAAGGACCATGATGAGATGACTCTAAGTTTTGCATGAAGAACAAAGGTTCAATAACAGGATATGTCTGAAAGAAAAAAGGACATGTGGCCGGGCAGTGGTGGTGCACACCTTGAATCCCAACACTCGGGAAGCAGAAGCAGGTGGATCACTGTGAGTTTGAGGCCAGTCTGGTCTGGAATGTGATTTTCATCACACTCCGTTCATGTCTGTTTGTCTGTGCTGATACCCCTAAGCCAATCCCAGCCCACTCTGTCTGCTACTGCCTGCCCTTCACCCAGTCAGACAACACCTGACAGGAATCTGATATCAAACAGGTCTTCTCGCTAACTAGATATCCTATGGCCTTAGACTAGCCATAGTGAACGTTCAGGTGCCATGTGTTAAGCACACACTCTTTTCTCAGGGGACATCTTCAGAGCTTATTAATTTCTATTTTAAACATACTTATAGCACCTTGTTATTTGATTTTTCTGGGTCTATCAAAAGACATATTAGAGATGGGTGGGTGAAATCCTCCCCCAAGGGTGCATATTTACCTGGCTTTGTTTGTTCTGGATGTATCTGGGTGTGAATTTGTGTAGGCAAGCACACACGTAGGCTCTATGTATGCCACTATGTTGGTTATGACGAACATGTGTAAAAGAGCTGTACAGTACAGACCTCCTTGTTTGACCTAAGAATATGTATATTTGTGGTAGCTGATACTTGTAATCAGCCCTTGGGAGGCTGAGACAGGATTTTACACAATGAGGCCTAGTCAAAACAAAACAAACCCCCCCCAAAAAAAACAAAAAAAAAACTGGGCATGCCTGCAATCCCAGCGTTCAAGAGGTGGTGGAGGCAGGATGGTCAGAAGTTCAAGGTCATCCTCAGCTTTATAGTGAATTCCAGCCAGCCTGGCTACAGTATAAGACCCTTTCTCAACAAAACAATCAGCAACAAAGCTTTGGTAAAATACTTTTCACTGAACGTCATTTTTGGTTGTTTTGTTGGTAGTGGTTGAAACCGGAGTTCTCTGTGTAACTGCTCTGACTGTCCTGGAACTCCTCCTGTAGACCAGGCTGGCCTCGAACTCACGAAGGTTCACCTGCCTCTGCCTCCTGAGTGCTGAGATTAAAGGCATCTTGTGCTTTGATTGTGCAAAAATTTAATGTTTAAGAGAAAATAATGAGAGATAAAGTTGTGTAAGCAAACAGGAAGTCAGGAGACGACTTTTGATTTTTGTACTGTCTGCAAGGAGATCAAAAGGGACGCTGGCCGGAGACAGCCCTCTCCGCATTCAGGCAACGATGAGATGCAGTTCAGTACAGACCTCCCGACCTGACCATGAAGACGTTGCACTTTGGTGTGTGAAGCAGCAGAGGAGGTGTGAGCCCGAGCCATCACTGCAAAAGCAGACGCCTCTTGAAAAGAAGCCGGTGTCCAGCCTGTGTCTGAGAGAACAGATTGCTCATCGCTGGTTATTACAGAACAAGAACCAATCTAATACACACGAAAGAGGGGGCGCGAGACCATCTCCTTGGGCAGCTGCAAACCACACAGTAGTTTCTTACCTGCTCCTGCCATAAGGGA
The DNA here is from genome assembly GCF_964271855.1 of Acomys minous. Classification (NCBI taxonomy): domain Eukaryota; kingdom Metazoa; phylum Chordata; class Mammalia; order Rodentia; family Muridae; genus Acomys; species Acomys minous. The sequence goes on along the minus strand of NC_140489.1, from coordinate 101,861,428 downwards.
GAGGAAGTCTGTGGCCTCTGCTGGTGTCACCATGGAGACGACATCAGGGAGGCCCTGAACGGCTGCTCGAGGCTACTGGACACCAGAAACTAAGAGACGCACCAGAAGGGCAAGGCTGCTAGGAAAGCACTGAACTCCTGCTCAACACAGGCCGACGTGATGCTGTGGGAAAGGCTGAGGGCCGTGGTTGCCACCTGTGGGCTGTGACCCCTTTGAGGGTTGCATATCAGATATATTTCATGTCAGAGAGTTACATTATGGCTCATAACAGTAGCAAAATCATAGTTATGAAGTGTCAGCAAAAATGATTTTATGGCCAGCGGTCACCACAACACAAGAAACTGTATGAAAGGGTCACAACAGCGTTAGGAAAGTTGAGAACCGCTGTCTTAGAAGCTGAGAAACAGCCCCAAGCCAGGCAATCTCAGAGCTCCCACGCAAGAGGAGCCACAGACTTCAAAATAGAAAACATCTTAGTTTGGTATAGAGCTTCTTGACAATCTAAAGAGAAGACAGCACATGGGTGGGTAATGTGCAGGGGAGGGGGCGCTGTCAATTATGTACACATCGGAGGCCTTTTCTAACCACCCATTCTAACTCCTAAATAAATGACACAGAGACATAGATTTGTTAATATTCTTTAGGGCACTAGAACTGGGTCGATACTCACTTATCCTAACTCGCTATGCTAGGCGCGCTACTTCCCAGTCACAAGCCCCAGTTACTTGCCATGTTGGTCCTGCCCCATTTGTCAGAACATGGTCCAGGAATGGAGTTTGTGAGAAGAATTCTGGGTGCTTGTGAAACAAACAAACAAACAAACAAACAAACAAACAAACTCCAAGGGGTCTTGTGTGTTGGGGTGGATGGTCTGATGTATTTTGATGCTAATTACTGCTTGCTGTCTCTGTGACCCACCTTTTAATTAATAAAAAGCCATCCCATCTGGGCAGGGCAGATGAGATAGGTGTGGCTAAGGGTCCCATGAAAGAAGAGAGAGAGGAATCCTGGGAAGAAGAAGAGAGACCAGGAAACAGATCTGAAGGGAAGAGAGGAAGGCCACCATGGGTTAGATGAAAGAAAAACACATGGCCGGTGTGGATGGAGAATCCAGCCCAGATGAAGAACATTAACAAGTATTTGGGATTGTGGATGGGAGGTTGCTTGATAGAAGTTATTAAAAGAAGATGGCATGAGATTGAGGCAGGGACCCCATACCTGCACCACTATGGGAAGTAGTTTAGAAGATTAATGTCTGCCCTGCCCTAGGTTAACTAAGGCTAATTTAAAATATAACAAGTTTCTGTGTCATAATTGATTGCTAGCCGGGCCTACTGGTAATACAGATAATAATGATAATTTAAAAACAACACTTGTGACCGCAGTTTCTTCAGAACAAGGAATTGTTCATCGGTTACGTTTTCAAGCCCCTCCCAGGTATAGCGAATAGCAGTGAGTTTACTTTGGATTACTCGTTACAACTGCTATTGTTATTTGTTTGTAGCCTCTATGGAAGAACATGGTTTTGCCACATGAGGTTTGCCCTAGTGGTTATACACTTCACTCATGTGACTCCTCTTAACCCTCAGAGTATAAACTGTCTGCTGCTCTTAATAAAGTTGTCTAGTGCCTGAGTCTTTACTCTGCCTCGTTTCTCAGCTCCATTCTCCACTTCCTCTAGATGGACAAACATTTGTCAACAGTCATTTCCGTTTTCTTCTACAATTTCCCAGCCTACAGTGAGCACTGATCTGCTTCCTGTGTGTAGAGCCACCTATTTTAGGTGTTTCACATAAGCAGAACCAGACACTATACACTTCTGACATCAGCCCCCTGTCGCTTGTTTTTCCATCTTTTGTGCAGTGCACACCAGTGCTTCTTGTCATGGTTCCATGTCTTCTTTTGTAGAATATTGGTGACTGTGGCTGGAGAGGTGGCCCAGAGGTTAAGAGCACCGACTGCTCTTCCAGAAGTCCTGAGTTCAATTCCCAGCAGCCACATGGTGGCTCACAACCATCTATGATGTGATATGATGCCCTCTTCTGGCCTGCTGGTGTACATGCAAGCAGAGTATTGTATACATAATAATAAATAAAGCTTAAAAAAAAAGAATATTGGTGATTGCATTGTTGTGACTGAGATTTTGTAGCCAGCAACGAAAACAAAAACACATAATGAATATCATTTTTAAATGCTTTATATTCCACATTCTAAAGAGAAAATAAAGGACATTTTAGGATCTTGAATTGGAGAAAAGTCTGTAGATCAAAAAGTTCTCTCTCTTGCTTAATCCTGGAATCAGCTCATTAGCCTTCCTGCTGCTGTTTTCCCCTGCTGAGAGAAGGCCATCTAATCTCTCAGAAAAACATTAAGAAAGGACACATTCCTGATGCAGAAGTGTTGAGAAGGCAGAGGGAAAGGGTCAGATTTGGGGGCTCTACTAGTTACTTTTCTGTTGCTGTGACAAAACATTATGACTGAGGCAGCTTACAGGAGGAAGGATTTATTTGGCTTACAGTTCCAAGGGGCTGAGTCCATCTTGGCAGGGAGCCTAGCAGCAAGTGGCAGGCGTGGCAGCATGAACAGGAAACAGAGAACTCACCTCTTTAACCACAAGCACAAAGCAGAGAGTGTGAACTAGTAGTGGTGTGAGGCTTTTAATCTCAAACCACCCCCCCATGGTGTACCACCTAACCCTCCCGTAAAGGGGAACACCGACGTGGAACTAAATGTTCAAATGTCCGAGATTCTGGGGGACAGTTTCATTCAAACCACCACAGGGGCATAGATCAACTCTTAGAGTTTAGAAAGCTATGTCTTTACAAAAAAAAAAAAAAAAGTTAATATGATGGTTAAAAATTCAAAAGAGGGATGTGATAAATAAATGGAAAAACATCTCTGTGTTTATGGGTTGTAAGACAAAATTATTAAGACATCATTACTATCCAAAATGATTGACAGATTCAATCTAATACCAACAAAGTATGTAGAAGTGTGTGTGTGTGATCTTAAAAGAAAAAAAATTGGGGAGTCACTTTCTTAAGTGAAAACTACAGAAAACAAAATAGTGTGGCACTGGCATAAGGACAGAGGCATAGACCAACAGATGAGAACAGAAAGCCGGAAATAAAACTCTCGTGTATACTGTCACACAACCTTTAGCAGAGTAGCAAGGCCCTTCAGCGGAGAGCAGGCACTGAGAAGACTGACTGTGTGCATGCAGACAGTGCATGCAGGACTGTGAGCCTGGGCCACTACCTAACATCACTTACAAAGATTAACTCACAATGGGCCAGAGAGCTAAAGGCGAACACTGTGAAATCTACGCTGGCCGTAAACTTGCAATCATCCTCCCTTGGCCTCCTGAGTACCAGGTATGCCCAGACTTAATATTTTAAATCAAGCTGTAGGACTACATCTATCACTCTGTTTGGGAAGGATTAGGAGGCGTGGCTCTGTTGGAGGAGGCGTGTCACTGGGAGGTGGCCTTTGAGGTTTCAAAAGCTCACATTATTCCTAGTTATCTCCTTTCCTCCCTCTCTCTCCCTCCCTCTCTCTCTCTCTCTCTCTCTCTCTCTCTCTCTCTCTCTCTCTCTCCCCTCATCCCCCTCCCCCACATATATAAATGTGTCCACGTATTCTGGATTCAGAGCAAACCCCTCCTTCTAACTTAGCTATAATAAACAGTCATCAAATATAACAGATGTCGAAAGATAGTTCCTACAACATGACGCTGTCCTGTGCCAAGACTGAACTCTCAAAATACCTTTCCCTGACAGACTCAGATTCCTGACTGGGACTAAGCCAGGACAGCCAGGGCCACACAACCACTTCCGTGGTCAATTGATCCGTGGTTCTTGTTCCTTGGGAGTTCCCGTCCCACAGAAATCCTGAATGCGGATGTATGGGATGCATGAGGCCATGTTACCAGTTTCATGACCTGCAGTTATAGCACCCTTGGGAGTATTGTCTCCTCTTCCTTTCAAAGCAATATCAAATGGGCTGCTGAGCTGCGCAGCAGAGGCCACAGTGAAGTGGGGTCTTTATAGAGGAGAAACTCACACAGCCGGTCCTTTTGCTTTCTTCATGTCCCTTCCCAGGCTTCGTGCTCCTCCAAGCTCCTCTCTCTCCCTCCCACTCTCTCTTCCCTTAGCTGCTCGTGCCTCCACAGTTTGAGTCACAGGCCGCCTCCAGTCTTGAAGACGTGATCATTAGTCAGGGATGTGGGCTCAGCCTTCCTCTGCCTGTCTGGGGCTCTCTGGGGAGATCACAGGGAAAGAGGTGTCACGCAGCTGGCACAGCCTGTGTGCTTCAGAGTGATGGCAGCAGTGACCGAGCACAAGAGTCAGTGCTGGCTGCTGATGTTAATGCAGAGGCTGGTGCTGGCTCTGCACGGAGGGAAGAGGGGCAGCCACCCAGAGACTCAGAAGGTGCCTGTGCTCAGCACAAGGGAACGAATGAGTCAGCTATGAGGCTAATGACATCCTCGAGGTGTCACCAGGGGCAGGCAGGACCTAAAGGGCAAACTCACCACCTGCAGCACCCATACCAACTTTCTCCCTGACTTTCTGTTGTCTCAGTTCTCAGCGCTCTTGCCGCCCCTGAGGAAGGAGCCCTCCTTAACGTGTGAGGCAGTGCTCTGGAACCCCCTTTGCCCAAATTGTATCAAGGGGCTGCTCAGATGGTGTTGAGTTTTGAAACTTAGGTTTGCCTCCCTCTTGCATCTTCTTCAACTAAAGAGCCCAAGTCAGAACTTGGAGTAAAAGGGACACCGTGCTGGGGCAGGGGCTTAGCTGATCTAGTGCTTGCCTAGCACAAGCAGGCCCTGGGATGGATCCTGCCTGAACTGGGCTCGGTGATGCCTGCCTGCAATCCCAGCACTGGGGAGCTGGAGGCAGGAGGAACAGAATGCAGGGCCATCCTCAGCTGCACAGCGGGTTTGAGCCTAGTCTGTGTGGGCTACGTGAGAACCTATCTTTTTCTTAATTGTTGAGGTTTTTGTTTTGATTTCTTTTTTTAAAAATAATTATTTATTTTTTATTTTATGTATATTGGTGTTTTGGCTTCCTGTATAACTATGGGAGGGTGCTGGATTACCTGGAACAGTAATTACAGGCAGTTGTGAGTTGCCATGTGAGTGCTGGGAATTAAACCCAGGTCCTCTGTAAGAACAGCCAGAGCTCTTAACCACTGAGCCATATATCTCTAGCTTGAGACAGGGTTTTTCTTTTTTCTTTTCTTTTCTTTCTTTCTTTTTTTTTTTTAAAGATGTGTTTATTTATTTATTATTATGTATGCAGTGCTCTGCCTGCATGTACACATACAGGCCAGAAGAGGGCACCAGATCTGATTATAGATGGTCATGAGCCATCATGTGGTTGCTGAGAATTGAACTCAGGACCTCTGGAAGAACAGATAGTGCTCTTAACCGCTGATCCATCTCTCCAGGCCCGAGACAGGGTTTTTCTATTTAGCCCTGGGTGTCTTGTAACTTGTGCTGTAGACCAAGCTGACCTTAAACTCAGGAATTCTCCTGCCTCTGCCTCCAGGATGCTGGGATTAAAGGCACATGTCCCTCCCCCCACGCCCCCAGCTTCTTGTTCTGAGGCAGAGTTTCACTATATAGTTCTGGTTGTCCTGGAACTCACTGTATAGACCAGGCTGTCCTCGAACTCACAGAGATAGATCTGCCTGCCTCTGCCTTCGGAGTACTGGGATTAAAGGTGTGAATCACTACACCCAGTGAGACACTAGCTTTAAAAAAAAAATTAAATGTGGTAGTCATGGTGGTAGGTAGTACTGTCTGCAAGTTGCCTACTGTCTGCATCATTCAGAGCCAGAATTCTTCCTCTTCCCTGGGGATGCAAATCTGTGACAATTGTTTGGAAAAGGGAGGTATAGCCGGATGTGGTGATGCACACCTTTAATCCCAGCACTCAGGAGGCAAAGGCAGAGGCAGGTGGATCACTGTGAGTTCGAGGCCAGCCTGGTCTACAAAGTGACTCCAGGACCGCCAGGGCTACACAGAGAAGCCCTGTCTCGAAAAGAAAAAAAAGAAAAGAAAAGAAAAGAAAAAATAAAGAAAAATGGAGGTCCAAGCTTATAGGACCCAGGAGAGGAAGGTGGCCATGGCCATCTTCCCACCCAAACACAGAGACCTAAGGCTGGACTCTTCCAACATTCGTCTTTGTATCTCTGAAACAAGTGGAGACTAGCCACTTCCCTTCAGCGAAATTGCATAGTGACTGTGGTTTACCACAATGTCCTCCTTTTTTCTGAGCCTGGTCCCATCTCTCTGTCTCTCTCTCTGCCTCTCTCTCTCTGTCTCTCTGTCTCTCTGTCTCTCTCTCTCTCTCTCTCTCTCTCTCTCTCTCTCTCTCTCTCTCGTGTGCGCACGTTTGTTTGTTTGTTTGTTTTTGAGACAGGGTTTCTCTGTATAGCCTTGGCCATCCTGGACTCGCTTTGTAGACCAGGCTGGCCTCAAACTCACAGAGATCTGCCTGCCTCTGCCTCCCGAGTGCTAGGATTAAAGGGGTGCGACACCACGCCCGGCTGGCCCCATCTCTTAACACTGGTTTGCTTCTCAGATTTACTTCTACCCAGGGAAGTCTGTGCCCCACACGCGCTCCATCTGGAAACCCTAGCCCCAGCCCTTGAGACACGAGTTCATACTCTCAAATGCCTTTTTGTCCTTCCATGCTTCACAACTTTGGTTCTCATGGGACAGCTTCTCTTACCTTCTAGCTAGGAGAAAAGCTTCTAATTAAGCTAATTCACTCTCCTGAAAGAGCTTGGCTCCTAAAAATACCCACACAGGATACTCAGCTGGAGTAACAGGACAAAATCATATCCTCCCTATTTCTCTCTCTGACAGGGTCTCACTTTAGTCCCATTTACTCCGGGACTCACTGCGCCTTCCCGCTGCCCCCCCCCCCCCCCCCCGATTCTGGATACTCAGGGCCAGGAGTAGATTGCTGTGAGCCTCAGAAGAAAGACGGTGTGACCGCTACGTGTGGTAAGGGGCGGGGGAGGGGGGGCGTCTAATAAACCGCTGGAACAAAAACAGTGACAATTCCGGCTACTGGCCACTCCTAGCATGCCACCTAAGTCTGCTCTGCTCCTTTGGAAGAGACACAGGGACCATGAAGATGGTCATCAGGGCTCCCCCAAATACACTTTCTCCTCCCTCTGAGGCAGGTAAGAGGCAGTGTACGTAAACACTGTCTTCCTGGCTGGCACTAGCATTCTGGGTGGAGGTGGGGAGTGCTGGAGCTGAGCTCAAGGGCTGCAGAGACGGTGTTAGTGCAAGTCTCTGCATGGTCCTCAAGGAGCAAGAAAGGAGCCGGGTGTGGTGGTTCATACCTTTAGTCCTAGCACTTGTGAGGCTGAGGCAGGAGAATCTCCAGATGGAGACAAGACTGGAGGCCAGCCTGAGATACACGGCAAGACTGTCTCAGAAGCTTAAACTTTTTTATTACGTGTGTGTGTGTGTGTGTGTGTGTGTGTGTGTGTGTGTGTGTACACAGGAATGCTATAGTGGGCATGCAGACAACTTGGAAGAGCTGGTTCAGTCCTCTCCTTCCACAGTGCGGATCCCAGATACTAAACTCAGGCTGGCAAGCTTGGCAGCAAGTGCCTTTACCCAAAGAGCATCTTTCTGGCCTATCTCTACTTTTTTTTTTTTTTTAAACAAAGGACCAAACAGAAGTAAAATTCTTCTTACCCATTTCTGTTTGCTTGCTTAACCAAGTACAGGCTGTTCTGGAATGCTTATCTTTATTAAGATCCTGTCTGCTTTAAAGGTAAGAAGCACCAGATTTATTAAGATATTTCTCAGGTCTGTGGGTTTGGAGGTTTAATTAATGCCATTCTCTGCCCCTCAGTGGGCTTCATTCCCAGGCAGGATCTTGCTAGGCCTCAGAAGAGATGATGGATGATGGGCAAGCCGAGGCCTAAGGCCAGGGGAGAGTCAGATGAGGTGGGAAGGTGCCTGTGTGCTGGGGAGGGGCGGGGGCACTTGCAAGCAGAAAGAGAGAGTAGTTCATGCAGAGATTCAGGGGTGCAGTAGGGTGATGTGCTTGGAGAACTGTAAGTAGTTTGGCGAGTCCCGTGGCAGGCTGGTAGAGTCTGGTGTGCCCCTGAAGGATGGGGAAGCAAGTGGAGGCAGGAAGAAGTCAGAGTCTGCTGCGGGAGAGCGTAGGAGGTGGGAATGCTGACTGGTATCCGTCAGAAAGCATCATTTCACAGCCCCAGCTCAGGAAAGCATTAAGATAATCAACAAGATACATTCCCCAACACAGTCTCAGACTCACTCTATGGAGAAACACAAACGGAGAAACTGCGCTTCTGCCAAGGGACGATCCAGGGGCCCCTGCCCTAAGGAGGAAGCCAAACTCAGCACTGTGGTACAAGTGGATACCCTCTGCCTTCTGATGTGATTCAAAAGAAAGATGCATGATCTCCCGTGCAGTCCCCTTTTCAGAGATAGCTGGCCTCAGTCTAAGCATGACAAACTACCAGAAAAGTTCAGAGTATAAGGTAGTAGGTTAAAAAAAAAACAAAACAAAACTGGTTAAGCCGGGTGGTGGTGGTGCACACCTTTAATCCCAGCACTCAGGAGGCAGAGGCAGGTGGATCGCTGTGAGTTCGAGGTCAGCCTGGTCTACAAAGTGACTCTAGGACAGTCAAGGACACACAGGGAAACCCTGTCTCGAAAAACCAAAAACCAAAAAAAACAAAACAACAACAACAACAACAACAAAACTGGTTGAATTTTTAAAACTTTCCTTTAAAACTTTGGTGTCATAATGAACAAAAATGAAAACAAAGTGGGATGGGATGGCTCTCAGTAAAAAAGAGTGCAGCCCACTACAAAATATGTAATACTTGCCATCCTTGACCAAGAACTAAAGCAGCTGTCAAAGACATTGGAGATGACTGCAGAATTTGATTCTGAACTAAATGTGATATATTGGTTTTCTCTCTTTCTTTTCTTTTCTTTTTTCCAGGCTGGCCTTGAACTCACAGCGATCCATCTGCCTCTGCCTCCCAAGTGGTGGGACTAAAGGCATGGGCCACCATGCCCAGCTTCTTGTGTTTTCTGTTTAGTAGTTAACTCGTGTTTATTTGTTTGTTTGTTTGTTTGTGGGGGGATGGTGTGCTTGGGTGTTGTGTGTACATGTGCATGTTGGTACAGACAGGTGTGCACCTGCATGCACATGTATGTGGAGGCCAGAGGCTGAAGACTATTCTTATGTGTTATCAGTGTTTTGCTTTCATGTATACCTGTGCGCCACATGCGTGCCTGGTGCCCACAGAAGTCAGAAGAGGTTGCCAGATTGGAGGGGTGACTTTTTCTGTGTACTGTGTAAAGATTGTCCTTGTATTATTCAGATGCAGATGTCTCTATCAGCAGAGAGCTGAGCACAGGCCAGACTTGGTATTGTAATTTTTATAAAGCATCTCCTACCTCAGTATTTTGTACACATTCTTCTCCAACACTTTCTCATTGGTTAAATAAAGACACGAACAGCCAGTAGCTGAGGCAAGAGAGGATAGGCAGGACTTCCGGCAGAGATAGGACCTCTGGGAAGGAATTCCCTCTACCCCAGTGGTGATTCTAAATAAGTGGACAATCATTCTTTTCAAGCATCGCCTGCCTCAATGTTTCTATAAACATCTTCCCCATCACCTTCTGATTGTTTTAATAAAGAGCTGAACTGCCTATAGCAAAGCAGGAGAGGATGGGCGGGACATCCGGCAGAGATAGGAACTCTGGGAAAGTATCAGGCATTGGGAGGGCGTAGAGGAGAAGTGCGGGGAGGGAGGTGGGGGGGGGGGTAGAAAGTAGGTGGGGGTGGAGTGGAATTCGCCAGCCAGCCAGGGAAGAAGGTGCTGGTACTGAGGAAAGGTAACGAGCCACATGGCCGAATATAGATTAGTATAAATGGGTTAATTTAAGTTATATGAACGAGTTGGGACTAAGCCTAAACTAAAAGCCAAGCTTTCATTTAATAAAAAAATCTCTGTGTCATTGCTTGGGTAGCTGGTGGGGCAAGACAGTCTGGCAATCCTCGTCCCACCTGGCCCACAACATTTAGGTCACATAATCGGAAATTAGGCAGAGTCAGGTGATATCAGCCGTCACCAGGACCTACCTGGAGTGAAGTTAGTTTCCAGAACGAAGATTACATGACACATTTTCATAACTCTCATGCTGGCAGAAATCTTGCCAAGGCTCACCTGACCCCTCTGAGAGGCCGAGAGGCAGAACAGGGGCCCAAGATGTTGGCGCTTGCTCCTGGCTCCGCAGAGATCAGCGTGGAGGGGCAGACATGCTCTGAGGAGTTTTTCCAGCCACATGTTCCTGGTCACTTCTCTTTACTAATGTCACCTGAGAGAGTCACCTAAACTAAGTGGTAGCGAGATTTGTCACGTCTGCCTTAACGATCTCTCAGGCTCAATTTCATTTTCCGTTTCTTCTTGGACACTGTCTCCTGAGAGGCTGTTCTTGGCTCAGCGAGGCCTTCACTGAGTACCGCTGCAGCCGCTGCTGCCGCCATCCTTGCTGCCAGTTCCTGACCTGTCTGCCCTTGACTTCAAGAAAGCGTCTTCCCAGATTCTTAGATATTCTTGTCTATTAATAACCCTTCTGGTTTGTCTCTTTTTTATAAAGCTAGCACATTTTTTTTTATGATATAAAAATTTGGAAACTATGTGGGAGAAAAATATTAACTTACAATTCCACCGTTTTACTATCGGCTACCACTAACATTTCTTTGAATGGGTATGGAGGGGTGTGTGTGTGAGTGTGTGTGTGTGTGTGTGTGAGTGTGTGTGTGTGTGAGTGTGTGTGTGTGAGTGTGTGTGTGTGTGTGTGTGTGTGAGAGAGAGAGAGAGTGTGTGTGTGAGTGTGTGTGTGTGTGTGTGAGTGTGTGTGTGTGAGTGTGTGTGTGTGAGTGTGTGTGTGTGTGTGTGTGAGAGAGAGAGAGAGAGTGTGTGTGTGTGTGTGAGTGTGTGTGTGTGTGTGTGTGAGAGAGAGAGAGAGAGAGTGTGTGTGTGTGTGTGAGTGTGTGTGTGTGAGAGAGTGTGTGTGTGTGTGAGAGAGTGTGTGTGTGAGTGTGTGTGTGTGTGAGTGTGTGTGTGTGTGTGTGCCAAATGGGCTCACATACTTTTGTATTATGATTCTTTTTAAGTAATAATATAACTTGAATACTCTTTTGTGGAGTAATGGGACAGATTGCCTTTCTGTCATTCTTGCTTTATGTATTTATGTATTTGTTTGTTTGTTTGTTTTGGTATTTTTGGTATCAGGGATTGAATCTGGGGCCTCACGTATACTGGGTAAGTACCTTACTCCTTAGCCATGACTCCAAATGATTCATTCTTTCACAGAATTTTACAAGGTTTAGATGTCATTTTTGAACTCATGTTTAGTAGCTCTCAATATTAAAAACATATTGAACACTGGGTAAGCATTAACATTTAAATGAAATATGGGGGAGACTAGAGAGATGACTCAACCTCTGAGCGCACTGGCTGTTCTTCTAGATGACCTGGGTTGGATTGCCAGCACCCACATAGAGGCCCATAACCATGTCTAACTCCAGTTCTGGGGGATCTAGTACCCTCTTCTGGCCTCTGAGGGCTCCTGCATGCGTGTGGTGCATATAAAGTCATGTTAGCACACACACACACACACACACACACACACACACACACACACACAAAATAAACAAATCAAAACTGAAATATGGAAATGAGTTTATCACTATTTGTAGCTCTATATAACTGGGGAAAAAAATCAACATTCTTGTAAAAGAATTTCTCCACATAACTGGGCAATACTTTGCCCACACCATCATGTCCTGATATAAGGCAAACCAGTTGTATCACCAGCACTGCTTAGGAATCATCAAGTTCAGACTCTTGGTTTGTGGCAACCTCCTGCTGACATGGCTCCACAGATCCACTCTGTGGCGCTGGTGGGACTGCAGAGTGCGTGTGAGAGAGAGGATGCAAGAGAGAGCCAAGTGGAGAAAAATGAACTGAAAATAGCAGGTACTTGCCCACACATGGCAATGCCTTTAGAGACTCTTTCTTTCTTTCTTTCTTTCTTTCTTTCTTTCTTTCTTTCTTTCTTTCTTTCTATGCTAAATAAATACATCTGATTTTAATGTTTTGCTTTGGGGAAGGAGGGTGAGAGTGAGAGAGCAAAGGAGTGAGTGTACAACAGAGACAATCAATCACTCAGGAGGAAATACCCTAGAACCTTTTAACAACATAACAAACAAACAAACAAACAAACAAACAAACAAAAACCCAGGACTAATTATAACCTTTTCCCAGTGTCATTAAATTAATGCAAAAGCGTAGCTGACACTTGGCAGACTGTTATTTTTAAATACTTCAAGATGGATCTAACCATCCACTTATTCTAGCTTCTAATAATTTCATCCAAGAAGTTCAGACCACTTGATTCATCTTCATAGCTCCCTGGGAAGTAGAGAAGAAACCCCGCCGCCCCTCCCCCGACACACACTTCCTCCATCTGTATGTCTGCACACTCTTATTTATGAACTCCGCTCGACAGGAAACGAATCTGCCCGCTAACTAACCTCTATGAACTTGATTTTAATCCTCATTACCAGGTCTGTCGTAGCTTGAAATGTGTGCTTGTGTACTCCTTGTCTGTTTAGATTTCCCCCAGATTTACACATCTCAATAGTCATCACACTGCTCTTTTTTAATGGCTACAGCAGGAACTCTATCAGTACGCCATCGTGTACTTACTTGTGTCTTTATTGTGAAAGCTTTGGGCATTGTGTCTAAGTTATTTCAAATATTGTAAGTAATACCATGAATTCATTATTGTGCAAATATAGTTTTTTCCTCCTGAGTTCTCTGTTTTCAACCCACTGACCCAAGCTTTCAGCTGCAGTATTTCAACTTTTGTTCATCTTTTAGGTAGGTGATGGAGCCCTTAAGATGCTAGAATTTGCCTTCATCTATTTCCACTGATTTGTATTTAGTCACAGTCCATATTTTCTAACATATGAAACTATCCTCATCCCAGGGCATTTGACAAAAAATAGAATTTGCTCCTATAAGATTTGAGGAACTTGGCCGGGCATGGTGGCGCACGCCTTTAATCCCAGCACTCGGGAGGCAGAGGCAGGTGGATCACTGTGAGTTTGAGGACAGCCAGGTCTACAGAGTGAGTTCCAGGAAAGCCAAGGATACACAGAGAAACCCTGTCGTGAAAAACCAAAAAACCAAAACAAATAAACAAACAAAAATACCAAAGCAAAACCAAACAAAAAAACAACCAACCAACCAAAGATGTGAGGAACTTATTTTGAAGGAATATAAACTATCATGAGATACATTTGTCATGAATAAATCACCTTCAACTTCTGTGGTCTTCATTTTCAATTATGATATATATATTTTATTTTAATTTTTTTTTAGGTTTTTCAAGACAGGGTTTCTCTGTGAAATGGGCCTGGCTGTCCCAAACTCACTTTGTAGACCAGGCTGGCCTTGAACTCACAGCGATCCACCTGCCTCTGCCTCCCAATGCTGGGATTAAAGGCGTGCATCACCTCGCCCAACTGTCAGGTGCATTTTTAAATGTTCAGAAGGATGGCAACAGAACTCACTTTGTGAGCTCTTTCCAGTGACTTCTGCTGCCTATGGAAACTTCCACCTTAGTTCTACAGTTCCTGACACCTGAGTTTTTGTTTTCAGGGTGAGAAGAAAGTCTAGGCTTACAGGCAAGATGGCACCTGAGACACCCCATTGGGAATACCCTGGTGTGCTCCTTCACTTTTTGCTTTAAAATGATCACCATAGTATCTCAGAATTAAGTCTCTGGTTGGATAGCAGAGCTTCCTGTGGGTCACAGGGAGGAAGCAGCAAGCACATAAGGCTTCCTTGCCTCAGACACTTGCTCTTTTGTCCACTGTCCAGGGCCAGACCTCAGCATCACACACTTCCCTGGCATGAGGCTAGAGGCAAGATCTTGCTTCCAAATGGGCTATCTTTATGGCTGGTGGCAGAGTGTAACTGACTCTGCGTGTGTGTGTGTGTGTGTGTGTGTGTGTGTGTGTGTGTGTGTGTGAGAGAGAGAGAGAGAGGGGGGGGGGGGATCCTGCTAGAATGCACTTATTACACTTGGGAAGGACCCCCACTTCCACAAAGCTTGCTGGGATCTGGCACCTGTGGTAGGGAGGACTGACGTTCTGCAGCCATCGAGACAAGTCCTCGGCTGTGGCTACTCCGCTGAGCCATGTGACTGCTCCTGGAACAGGGGTGAGAGCTGACAATTGTGCTGGCAAGGCTGTGAGAGCCTGTGGGCCTGAGTGAGTGAAAAGAGTGCCTGGAGGCGAGATAGAGTGAGGCCGTCGTCTGGTGAGTCTCTGCAGCTGGCTGCTAGGCTTCACAGCCGGGACTCAGTAAAGCTTTGAGACGTTAGGGTGAGGGGGAAAGGTTTATGCCTCTCCCCCCTTTTTTTAAGGCAGGGCTCTCTTCTTTAGCCCAGGCTATCCTCAAACTAAAGCAATCCTTTTTTGTTTGTTTGTTTTTTGTTTTTCGGGACAGGGTTTCTCACCAGGTGTGGTGGCGCATGCCTTTAATCCAGAGGCAGAGCATGGGTCTGGCTGTCCTGGAACTCGTTCTGTAGAGCAAGCTGTCCTCCTCAGGAATCAGCCTGCCTCTGTCTCCCGGGTGCTGGGATTAAAGGCGTGTCCTGCCATCCCTAGGCTCAGTCCTTCTTCAGCCTCCAGAGCGCTGGGATTCCAGCCATGAGCCACCACGCCTGACTTGCATGTATAATGTTTAAAATAAAATTCAAGTATCAGGGCTGGAGAGGTGGCTCAGAGGTTAAGAGCACTGGCTGCTCTTCCAAAGGTCCTGAGTTCAATTCCCAGCAACCACATGGTGGCTCACAACCATCTATAATGAGATCTGGTGCCCTCTTCTGGGGTGCAGGTGTACATGTAGGCAAAACACTATACATAATAAATAAATCTTTAAAACCTCAAGTATCTAGATTCATCTTAAACAATACCAGCTGGGAAATCAAGAGTCTAATATGATAGCTGTATGCTTTTGGACCACATATTAAAATAAATAGGAGCCAGGTGGTGGTGGTGCACATCTTTAATCCCAGCACTTGGGAGACAGAGGCAGGTGGATCTCTGTGAGTTCGAGACCACCCTGGTCTACAAAGAGAGTTCAAGGCCAGCCAGGGCTACACTGAGATACCTTGTCTCAAAAAAACGAATAAAAGCTAAATAGGAAATTAACCAAATTGGAGATCTAGGTTTATATACCTGTTTATCTGTGGAGCTCCTCAAACAACCTCATTCTCAACTTCCTGTGAGTCTTACTGTTTGTTTTCCTTTTGTCTTCCTTCCATGTTAGGCCTTTCTGATGAGCTTTGACTATCAATTATATCCAAAAACAAGTCAGAGGCTGGAGAGATGACTCAGCAGTTAAGAGGGTGTTCTGCTCTTCCAGGGGACCCAAATTTGCTTCCTAGCACCCACTTCATGTGGCTCATAACTCCAGTTCTGGGATTAGGGGTCGGGATGGGAGGGTGAAGGGAGGAATGCAATCCCTCTCTGGTCTCCTCAGGCAACCGTGTGCATGTGACACACAGAAAGACACAAATATGAATACAATAAATGTTTAAAAATATCAGTACCGTGAGCTGTGTGTGGTGGTCCCATCACTTTAAGTCCCATCACTCAGAGAGGTAGATCTCTGTGAGTTCAAGGCCAGCCTATAAGACAAGCTCCAGGCCAGCCAGGCCTACATTGACAGACCCTGTCTCAAACCAACAAAACAAAAAGTTCAACCCAATGACGATCAGAACGTAAGTGGGCCGCTTCTGTTTAATTCTCCTGTCCTCAGCCCCCACTCCTTGTGCTTCTGTGACCCAAATCTTCCCAATTCCTTCCGCACCTTCTGTCATCACTGTCAGTGTCCTTTGTTATCCCAATCAGTTATTCCTCATCCATTTATTTTCTCATCGTTTAAAACTGTGTTGTCTCCTCTGGTCCTGATTTCTCACCCAGGCATTTTCTCCCTCTAGACTTTTACTGCTTATTTCCCTCCCATATAATTTTGTTGTTTTTTACTATGAAGGGAGTAGAGCTAATAGTTTGGGTTTATTTCACTAAAAATCACTACTTATTATTTTTCTAACTACCCTTCACTATCCCAATGGTGCCGAGGAATAAACCCGGGTTTTGAAGATGCCAGGGAAACACTCTACCACTGAGCTACAACCCCAACTGTCTGTACCATATTTTATTTTTGTATTTAAAGCAAATAAAGTTATTTTTTATTTTATGAAGAATCAGTCCAGTAATATTCTTGTGTTGCCTACCAACACTTCATGAATATATTAGTTAAATTAAAATGAAAATTAAAACATGGCCACCATGCAGTGCAGGAAAGAGGCTAAGAGGGCTGCTCTTTGTAGATGGCTTGGGTTTGATTCCCAGCACCCACGTGGTGCTGACCATTGTCTGTAACTCCAGTTCTAGGGAGTCTAATGCCCTTTTCTGGCCTCTTCAGGCAGCCAGCATGCACATGGTGCACATTGGTACACATGTGGTACAGGCACAACATTCACACACATACAATAAAAATAACAGGTTAACTTTAAAAAAAAAAAAAAAGATGACCACGTGTTTGTCTTTTATAAATTCCTGTGGATACTAGGTGTTTGATTCATTGCTTTCAAGTGTCCCAGACAGCCCCGCCCCACCCCACCTGGCCCTGCCCCACCCACATTTAGCTAAGTGACTCTACTCATTGCCAATATTCAAAGCCTGGTAATGAACTGGTCATCAGTGAAACCCACTCTGTCTCTCAAACAAGACCAACTCAATTTGGATTCTTTTCTAGCTTCTCATTAAATCCCAAAGTTTATTGATGGTTGCTTTACAAGCCTTCTCCCAAGTTCCCTCCATCTCTCAGAAAGAGGCATGTCTGGACACGGAGGTCCCTGTTCACTAATTTGGTTAACTGAGTTTACTGGCTGATGTATGCCTTTCTCTTCTTGCTGTTTTTGTCCTTTCTTCAGACTATTGGTGGATTTTCTGGGGAGACTAACTCTGGAGGAACCCAAAAATATGTGTGCATGGGGCAGATCCCCCCAGCCAGCCTTATTCTCTGTGCAGTGTGGGGTCACCTGATCTTAGTAGCATTTGGCTGTCCAACTCCTCTTGGTTCCTAGTGGGGTTGGTAAAATTTGTATTATATTTGTTTATGGGGGCTCAGGAGTACACACATAGTGGCATGGGCAAAAGCACTCACAGTGGCATGGGCAGGGTCACACACACAGTGGCATGGGAAGGGAGGGCAGGGACACACACAGTGACATGGGTAGGGGCACACACAGTGACATGAGAAGGGGGGGCAGGGACACACACAGTGGCACGGGCAGGGGCACACACACACAGTGTCATGGACAGGGGCACACACACACAGTGTCATGGACAGGGGCACACACACAGTGGCATGGACAGGGGCACACACACAGTGGCATGGGTGGGGGGGCAGGGACACACACAGTGACATGGGCAGGGGCACACACACAGTGGCATGGGAAGGGGGGGCTGGGACACACACAGTGGCATGGGCAGGGGCACACATGTAGTGGCATGTGTGTGGCGGTCAGAGAGGACAACTTTCAGGTGTTGGTTATCTTCTACTGTGTGCTTCCTGGGGCCTGAGCTGGGCTCATCCGTCTTGGAGGCAAGCAGGTTTTTGTTGTTGTTGCTGTTGGTTTTTTGAGACAAGGTTTCTCTATGTAGCCTTGGCTGTCCTGGATTCCTTTTGTAGACCAAGCTGGCCTTGAACTCACAGAGATCTGCCTGCTTCTGCCTCCCCAGTGCTGGGATTGAAGGCGTGCGCCACCATGCCCGGCTGAGGTAAGCAGTTTTAAGCTGGGTTTGAATTTTGAAATTTTTGGCTTTCCATTGATTCAGTCATCCATCCTAATGTTATTCAAAAAAATTTTAATAAAGGGGGTTTGGTTTGGTTTGGTTTTTTTGTAATTGTTTATTTTGATTTTGGTGGGGCGTGTGCCTGAGTGCAAGCATGTGTGTGTATGCATTTGTGTGTGTGTGTGTGTGTGTGTGTGTGTGTGTGTGTGTGTGTGTGTTGGTGGGGGATGGGGATGAGCACCGTAAGTAAATGTGGAGTTAGCCAGCTGGTTCATGTTATCTAGACAAAGCTCCTTGACTGATGCAGAGACAGAATCATGACGAAAACCTTAGAGAGGGGCAAGAGGTTGTCTGGCTACTTAAGAACGCAGAGGAGGCCGGGCGTGGTGGTGCACGCCTTTAACCCCAGCACTTGGGAGGCAGAGGCAGGAAGGTCAGAAGTTGGGTCATCTTCTACACAGTGCGTTCCGGCCAGCTTGGTCTATACAGTAAGTGCCAGGCCAGCCAGGGCTATCTAATGAAACTTTGTCTCATTAAAGAGAAGAGAGTGGGAGATTAAAAAAGGAAAAAGAGTACTGGCACTCTAGGCCACGCCCACTAGATAGCATCTCTGGTCTTTTTTTTTTTTTTTTTAATTCCCTTCCAGCACTGGGGATGAAGTCTAGGATCTTGTGCATTCTACACAAGCAACTCTCTCACTGAGCCACGCCCCCAGCCTCTAAGGCAGCAGTTGTCAACCTGTGGGTTGCTACCCCTTTGGGGGTCAAACAACCCTTTCATAGGCATCACCTGAGACCATCAGAAACCACAGACACTTATATTATGATTCATAACAGTAGTAAAATTACAGTTATGAAGTAGCAATGAAAATAAGTTTACGGTTAGAGGTCAACACAACATGAGGAGCTGTGTTAAAGGGTCAAAGCATCCGGAAGGTTAAGAACCACTGCTCTGAGGCACTTTTTTCCTGTTTGTTGTTGTTTTGTTTTATTTTTATTTATTTATTTATTTATTTATTATGTATACAATCTTTTGCCTGCATGTACACCTGCAGACCAGAAGGTCTTATTATAGGTGGTTGTGACCCACCATGTATGTGGTGGCTGGGAATTGATCTCAGGACCTTTGGAAGAGCAGCCAGTGCTCTTAACCTCTAAGCCATCTCTCCAGACCCTGTTGTTTGTTTTGTTTTGTTTTTTCGAGACAGGGTTCCTCTGTGTAACTTTGGCTGTCCTGGAACTCATTCTGTAGACCAGGCTGGCCTCAAACTCATAGAGATCTCCCTGCCTCAGCCTCCCAAGTGCTTGGATTAAAGGCATGGGCTACCACCACCCAGCAGGCACTTTCAAAGACAGTTCATAAAGGAATCTAATTCACCTGGGTGTAGAGGTGCAAGCCTTTACCCCCAGAAGTTGGGAGGCCAAGGCAAGTGGATCTCTGAGTTGGAGTCTAGCCTGGTCTATATAGTGCATTCCAGAACAGCCAGAGCTACAAAGATAGGCCCTACCTTAATAATAATAATAATAATAATAATAATAATAATAATAATAATAATAATAAATAAAAATCTAATTTCTTAGAGACGTGAGGTGGAGATGAATGGAAGGCAGTTTCTGTGAGTTGTCAAGTCAGCAGAGTCCATGGCTCACCAGATCTCTCTGCAAAAATGAGGACACTGTCCAGGAAAGAAAGGATTTTCTTCCGAGAGCTGGAAGGAAAACCACAAGTACTTGAAGATCCTGGGAAGCTCTGGACCAGCCACACTGCTTCCATCACCAGCCAATCAGAGCCTTGTCCAACATCTAATGAGGCTGCTGCTGCTGTCCATAAAGATGAACCTAAGGGACCTTCTCTTGCTCCCTTGCAGAAGGAAGCCAATTATCTGCATCCTCCAATCCTCATTATCTCCAAGTGTGAAGCTAGAATCAGGGGCCAGCATTCCCAGGGGGCCAATTATCAAGCACAACCCAAGAGGTAACGGTTAGCACACACTGTGGACCAGGGACATACAGAGAGAAAAAGAAAGACATAGACCAACATGGACACACAGACACGGGGACACACAGACACGACACACAGCATCTTAGTTACTTTTCTCTTGCAGTGACAGCTTCACACTCAAGGCAACTTAGAAAAGAAAGCATTAAACTGGGGGCTTTGCTTACAGTTTCAGAGGGTGAGTCCATGAGCGTTATGGCAGAGAGCATGGCAGCAGGCAGGCATGGCTCTGGAGCAGTAGCTGAGAGCTTACATGTTGAGACAACCAGAGGCAGAGAGAGAAAGAGAGACAGACAGACAGACAGACAGACAGACACACACACACACACACCCCAGATGGCTGGGAATGGTGTGGATTTTTGAACCTCAAAGCCCACCTCCAGTGACACACCTCCTCCAACAAAGCCACACCTCCTAATTCTTCCTAAACAGTTCCACCAACTAAGGCCGACTTGCTGCCCATTCTCATTCAAACCGCCACGTAGACTCGCACATAAGCTCTGCCCAGAGAAGAGACCATTACAGACAGACACACAGACACACATTACTGTAGTTTGCTTTCTGTCGCTGTGATCAAACACTGATCAAAAACAACTTAGGGAAGAAAGCGTTATTGGCTTACAGATCTGAATCCCAGTCCATACCCAAGAGAAGCTGAAGCAGGAACTCAAGCCGGGCAGGAGCCTGGAGGCGGGGACTGAAGCCGAGGCCCTGGAAGAATGCTGCTTAGAGGCTTTTTATTCTCCATGGCTTATTAAACTTGCTTTTTTATGGGACTCAGGACCACCAGTCCAGGGGTGGCACTGCCTCCCACATGAATCATTAATAAAAAAAAAAAAATTCCCCACAGGCTTGCTCACAGGCAATCAGATGGAGGGATCTTCTCATTTAAGATTTCCTCTTTCGCCGGGCGTGGTGGCGCACGCCTTAAATCCCAGCACTCAGGAGGCAGAGGCAGGAGGATCACTGTGAGTTCGAGGCCAGCCTGGTCTACAAAGTGAGTCCAGAATAGTCAAGGCTGACACAGAGAGACCTTGTCTCAAAAAACCTAAAAAAGAAAGAAGGATTCCCTCTTTTAAAATGACTCTAGTTTGTTAACAACAACAACAAAAATCAAGCAGCAAACTTATATACACACAGATTCAGACACACAGAGGGACCAATACAGGCAGATGTACGAACCCTGTAAGCTACAATAGTAACCAGCCTGGTGAGATAATGCACAATAGTGACAAAAATGTTAAGGGGCTGAGGGGGTAACCAGCTGCTTTCTTATTGGCTTTAAGGCCCACTTCATAAGAGGACATACATGCTTGGTACTGTAAATCTGATCAGGAACCCATGGTTGACGGCTCATGGGTCCCAGGAGTGAACCCACTATTGTTATTATGGTCTGATGCATCATGGTGCCTCACTTTCTTGGACTGAAATCCCCAGGCCTTCTGATTAGGGATGTGCAGCTCTTGGAGAATTGTTTGGAGTCCATTGTGAAAGTCCAACTATCTATATTAATCTATGCCCAAGAGGGTCTATATGGAACAGTGGATGAGCATAGAAACCTCCAGTCTCTGGGAAAGAAACCTCTGCCAATTTAGGCAGTGCAGAAGCCAGAAAAGCTCTGTCCCAGAAAGCCTAGAGCCAGAGGCAGCTCCAAATAGTGTGTCATTTCCTATCTGCTGAGCCTGGTGGTCCTCTGAAATGTGATAATTCCTCCATACCCTTCTCCCTGGTCTTCCTTAGTGCTCTAGGAACACACTCTAAAGAAATAAAAGTTTTCAGAGTTCTTCCATGGCAGCTGAAGTTGTCAACGACTTTGCTTTTAATCATATACATAAACCATTTTATTCATCTATGCTGCATAATCTCAGCTTTTCATTAGAAAAACATCTGCCACCCCCTTGCCTCTATTTCAAGGCACTCTCTTTTTTTTTTTTTTTTTTTAAAGACAGATTACTCTGTGTATCGTTGGCTGTCCTGGACTCACTTTGTAGACCAGGCTGGCCTTGAACTCACAGAGATCCACCTGCCCCTGCCTCCCGAATGCTGGGATCAAAGGTG
The DNA here is from genome assembly GCF_964271855.1 of Acomys minous. Taxonomy (NCBI): domain Eukaryota; kingdom Metazoa; phylum Chordata; class Mammalia; order Rodentia; family Muridae; genus Acomys; species Acomys minous. The sequence goes on along the minus strand of NC_140489.1, from coordinate 101,839,409 downwards.
TACACCACCACGCCCGGCCCAGCACACTCTGTTTTGTTATCTTCCCGATTGTGCCTCATCACCACCACCGCTAACCAGAGATCTCCACCCTGCCCCATGATGGCTGGCTTGACACCCTCCCCCCCCACCTCCAGCATTAGATGCATTCTCATCTGCTTCCAGTACACTCACCACTACCTTCTACTTTGGGGTGTCAGCCTTCCCAGTCCATGGGTCTCGGGTGGCCTCAGGAGCTTGCTTTTCAACAAGTTCCCATCGGGCACCGATTATTATCCTCTTTTCTCTGACAGAACAACGTAAGGGACTCTTATGGGGTCTGCTTGAATCCAACACAACTCAAACACCAGGTCACTGCAGGTGACAAAAAATTTTATCAAATTCAAAGCATTACTGATCGATCAGGGCGGCAGAACAGACTTGGGAGCCGAATTATGACCCTGATTGGTTACAATAAATCTTTGTCACCTGGCATTGACCTTGGGTTTGAGTTGCGTAGGATCTAAGCAGACTCCATAATGGGAAGGGTGTTCATTTTAGGCTCCTGGTATTAGAAGATCACAGCTGTCCTGGTACGGAGGTCTGAGTGGTGGGCGTGGCTCCATCCTTACCATTGGGACACATCATGGAGACTGCTCCCACCTGGCCAGAGCTGGAAGCAGAAAGCAAGATCAGGAGAGCTGGGCCAGGCTATAACCACCAAAGGCTTCTCCCCAGTGACCAATCCTCACCAGCCAGGCCTCACAACCTCCCAGATGAGCGCCACCTGCTGGGGACCGAACAGCAGTAGGAGACATTTTAAATTCAAACCAATACGGTGTTGGTGTGAGCAGAAAAGGAGGGCCAGTCTTCAGCACCTGTTTGTGCTAGGTCTGACACCCAGAAGGAAACAGCACATCACATGTCAGCCCTTTCTCCTGCCTGTGCATTCCTGTAGCCCTTACACGTGAAGGTTACCAGCTGAGCACTTTCTCTCCTCTCTCCGTGTGTGTGTGTGTGTGTGTGTGTGTGTGTGTGTGTGTGTATGTGTGTCTTGTCTGTCTGTCTGTCTGTCTGTCTGTCTGTCTGTCTGTCTGTCTCTCTCTCTCTCTCTCTCTCTCTCTCCCTCACCCTACCTCCACCCTCAGCTATCTTTATGCCCAGCCCAGCCCCCTCCTGCCACTTAGACTCCTGAGAGGTGCCACAGAACACACTGCAGATGAATCCCTCCTCTTCACCCACGATTAAGGTTTCTATCTCCAGTCTCTGGGTAAGAAACCTCCCTGCTGAGCGAGGCAGGGAAGTCAGAGCAGCCCTTCTGTCTTGCCCAGGAAGCTAGGAGCCAGAGGCAGCTCCGAATAGTGTGTCATTTCCCATCTCCTGAGCCCTCTAAAGCCCAAATAGCCTCCTGAATAGACAGCGTGGCCCATTTCTTACCATGCTGAGGGCCACTTCCTACGTGGAGGAGAAAGGGAATGTACAGGAATGAAGATGAACTTTATAATCCCTTCCCAGTCTTTTCTGAGGGGATGAGGGAGAGAATGTTCTGTACAACCTTGTTCTGCATCTTTTGTTTTGTTTTGCTTTGCTTTGTATTGTTTTATAGCCCAGGCTGGCCCAAACTCATGACCTTCCTATTCCAGCCTCCAGACATGGAGAATCAGGGAGCTGTGTCTGCTCTCCATGATGTCATAGTTGTATAAGCTTTGCCTTCCCCCCCATCCCCTCTCCGTGATGTCACAGCTGTATAAGCTTTGTCTTCTCCTCCATCCCCTCTCCATGATGTCACAGCTGTATAAGCTTTGTCTTCTCCATCTCCTCCATCTGGGTTCAGCAATTCACACTGTTGGTGTCTCGTTCTGTTTATGGCTGCTGGAAGAACCCTCCTTGCTGAACGGAGGCCACGCCCATTTTTTCTTGTACCCCAGGCCCTCGTGACTGGGTCAGAACCTACCTCTCCTACAGTATCTCTAACCATATCCCTTTGGTTGGCATACACTTCAACTAAATAAACCATCTGCCTTTCCTCCTGAGTAAAGGTGACTTCCCAGCAGCTGCCATTCTCATCACCCTCTCCAGAGCCAGCATTCCTGCCTCTCCACAGCTCACTCCTTCCAGAAGTCGCCCTCGTTCCTTACCACTCCAGTCATATAACCTAGCCCATGAGCCAGAAGACTGAGCTTTAGGCTAAAGATGTACAAGCTGATAATTGGAGCTGAACATCAAAGATGAGTCAGTCCCGTGGCCAAATAGAGCCAGGGTGAGAGGCAGTGCGCAGGGCCAGGGCTGCCTAACTGAAGAGTCATCAAAGATGGAGGCGGTGGGTGTGAGCACCAGCATCATTAGCGGGAAGAAAGGTGGTTTATGAATGCAAGCCTAATTTGAGGCAGCAAACACACAGGGCCCCGGGAAGCATGGTTTGGCCCAAGTGGTTCAGGGCAACTCCTCTCAGCTCTTGGAGGCAAGTTTATAGTTGTTGAGTCCCTTCCATGTGTTTGAGCCATCCTTCTGTCAGGATAGCCACCCTTCAGGCCAGCCCAGCTGTGGTAAGAGGCAGGTTTCCTCTTCCGGGGCCTAGAGAACCACCGTAGGCAGGTTCCCTTGAGCAGCTGCTGTCCCCTTCCAATTCTTTTTTTCAATTGCAAGCCATGTCTGTTAACAGTAAGATGGAAACGACACCCTAGGATTCCTGTTCTTCTGAGCATGAGTAGGGGGATCAGATAGGACACAGATGGGAGGGGGAATCGCGCGGGGGGGGGGGGGGAGGGGGGGGAGCGGGCTGACAGCTGGAAGCAAGGAGGTGGGGTTTCCCTGGTCTTTGCCTGAGCTGGGCAATAGGTTTTGTTAGTGCCTGTGTGTTGTCAGAAGTAAGTGGATATATATTTGAACTCCATGTAGGAAATGGGTGTCCAGGGACGAGAAGGAGGAGGAGCTAGAGAAGGGCGGGGGTGGGGGTGGGGGCTCAGCTAGGTGTGGTAGCATATGCAATTAATCCCAGCACTGGGGAGGCGAAGGCAGCTGCATCTATGAGTTCGAGGACAGCCTAGTCTACGGATCTTTCCAGGACAGCCATGGCTACATAGAGATTAAAAAAAAAAGAAAACAAAAAACAAAAACCTGAGAAAGAAGGGGGGAGGGGCTGGAGGTGGGACTGTCCTTGTCCTGCAGAGTGGACACTGGGAAGCCTAAGGCAGTGCAGTCCTTAAGATCTCAAACTCTCCACCAAGGTCAAATCTGATCTGTTGCAGATGCTTAGGCCAACCTACTCACCTCACTGCAGGTAACTTCGCCTCCTGCTTCCGCAGCCCCAAGGTTGCTGATAGCACCTTGGTGACCAGAGCACCTCCCGCCCACCTAGCTGCTGAGCGCTTTGTGTGTTGTGGAGACGATTCTTTAGCCCTTGGAGACCTCTACTCCCGTACTTGAGCATTGTTTTTATAGGCTGTTTTCTCCCCTGTGGCCTTCCAAAAGTAGGTCAAGGTAGTTAACCTGCTTTATGGAGAAGTGCCAGGGTTCAAGCCAGCCAGCCGGGTGTCAGGACTCTTGAATTCTATTTTCAGCTTCACAGCTAACAGCTGTGTGGCAATCCTTCCAAGCTCACTCTCCCTTCTGGGTCTTTCTGACCTGGCTTTAGGTCTCAGGATTTGTTTTTCCCCCTGAAGCTGCATCTCCTGGGGCTGTCATTTTCTTTTCTTTTCCCTTCATCTGGGAGGTAGTGCTTTAAAGTTCATCGTTGTTGCCTAGAGCAAGGATGGGCTAAGAACTGCAGCTGATGGAGAGATTAAAGGCTTTGGGTGGACATGGCTGAGTGATGGAGCCTGGCGAAGCTAGCTGTAAGAATGCTAGAGGACAGGCCCTGGGGATACTGCATGGATGCTGGTGTCCTGGCTATGACGGGAGGTTCTTGGGCTTTGTGATGGCTGTAGCTTGCCTTCTATTTCTAAGTCTTCCTTCTGAGAAACACAGAGGAACTCTGGCAGAGGGGACTGTTGGAGCTGCCACCACAAAGGGCACTGTTAAAGAGAAACCACACAAAGCAGGGCGCCAAATGGCTAAGGAATAATAATCTTGTCTTAGGCGGAACAAACCAGTCTTAAGAGGTGCCCAGTCTCCAGCCAACACCACAAGGGGCCTGAAGTGGTAGATCTAGAAAAGAGCAGAAATGAAAGGACCCAGGATGGTATAAAGCTCTAGCAGGTAAGGCCGGTTAATTAAGGCAGGTAAGGGGGGGCGGGGCCGAGGGGCGGGGTATTCCAACTGCAAGGAAGAACCGCTCTACTTAAAGCGCAATCACCTCTATCACTGCACACTGCAAAGTGCCATGCTGGTAAGGAACCATCATGGGCAGGGTTCTGAGCTCGAACCCTACTCAGCGTCTTGCTGGAAAGCTGTGTGATCCTGCTGCACCTCAGTATTACTATAAGGTGGAAATAGCAGTGTAGATGCTTCTTGGCCCATAGTGGTGTTACACCCTCATAAAAATCATTGTAGGAGCTGCTGGGGTTGTGGCTCAGCTGGCCAAGTGTGAGGACCAGAGCCTTGGATCCATGGCATCATGTAAATGCTGGGTGGGCAGGCTGCCTGTTACCCCTAGCAATCTGGTTGACTAAAGAGCAAGTTTTAGAGTCAAGCAAGAGACTCTGGCTCAATGAATAAAATGAGAGGAAAGCAACACAGAAAAAGAAACATGACATCAGCCTCTAGCCCTCACATGCATGTGTACACACACACATACACACACACACACACCATACACATGCACGCCGAGAAGAAAACATTGTGAGTAGAAAATTCACTTACTTCTGTAACCTGGCTTTTTGGCTACTTTATTGGGTTCTTCTTCTTCTCTATCACACGTCACCCAAATACCTTCCAACCCCACAACACCAGGTCGGAGAGAGAAGAGGATAGAGGGGAGAGGCGGCCTAGGTCCCACTAGACTACTTCCTGCTGATCAGAGGTGTTGATCTTCACCGACAGGATATCCAATTTCTTCTGCTAGTCTCTTCAGCTACTTGACAAACCACAAACACAGGCAGCGCAGTCACCTCTTCAGAGTGCCTCCAGCTCCTCTCCAGGCTCTGACATTTATAAGAGTCCTCAGCATTGCAATGGTAAACTATCCTCAGCTGGCAAAACCATGCCCCTCCTAGAGCACGAGGCAAGCCACAGTTGGCAGCTATGGACACTCTGAAACAGCCCCATATCCTACACCTGGGATTAGAAGAAAAACACATTCACATAACATAACTGAGTTTTAAAAGAAACCCAAAATTCCCACTATGCACTTCTGCCAACCTACGTCAAAACTTAGGACACGGTGTACTGTAGGCTGCTGCTTGACTCCCCTCATGAGCCAAGAGCTGACTAAGGAGAGAATACAGTGCTGGGCTGAGAAAAGATCAACTGAAGGTGTATCACCTTCACACAACGTAAAGAGCGGCCATTGTAAATCATGGACAATCTGTATTGAGATCTATGTAAGAGCCTGGCACGGACCCATTGCAACTGGGCCACTCAGTAAATGCCATTTCCTTCACTTTACTTTCTGTCCTACTCATCACCTTATTTGGGATTTCTGCAAGGAAAGAGGAACCTATCCAAGGTAGAAACCCCAAGTCTGACTTTCCTCCATCTTATAGTTCCCTAAGTAGCTGATTTCTGTTCTGCCTTCTCATAGACAGTCACACTGCTCTGGAGGCTGAGACTCCTCAATTCAGCCCTTTGGTTTTACACCGCATCAATTGGGTTATTTTTCCTGAGAGTTTATTTCTATTCAGCCCAGATTGAGAGGACCTCAAAAGACCAAAGTCTGCTTGGTGGATTGAGGACTTTGTTGGGGTCACTTACAGGTGCATGAGTAACTAGGCAGTTGTATCACTGCACGAGGGATGACACTAGAAGCTGCATCACCGATGCTCCTTGAAGAGAGCACTCGGGAAGCAATACCACGGGAGGCCCCCTCTCCTTCCAGCAATTGCTTACTGGTTTATGGAGACACCCTGTCTTACTTTTTTATTGCTGGGATAAGATGCCATAACCAAGGCAACTTATAAAAGAAAGCATTCAATTTGAGGCTCATGTTTTCAGAGGGTAGCAGAGCCCACAATCGTCATGGTGGGGAGTATGGCAGCAGGCAGGCAGACATGGCTCTGGATCAGAGCTTACATTTGATCTACAAGCATGAGTCAGAGACAGCCAATGGGAACGGTGTGGGCTTTTCACACCTCAGAGTTCACCCCCAGTGATACACCTCCGTCAACAGAGCCACACCTCCTAATTCTCCCCAAACAGTTCCACCCCAGAGAAAAATAGAATATGCTGGTTTGGGGTGCAGTGAGCACTGTCTGCAGACCCAGGTACTGGATCTCGATAGTTTTATCTTTGTCTTTGCAAAAAAGGATGGAAAACAAATGTGTGGGTGCCCACTATATACTGTGGCTTTGGGGGGTGGGGATTTCTCAACAGGAAGCAAGGGTCAAAGAAGGGAATACACTGACCTATTATATTAGACTCATAGCATAGGGTATGTAGGAAACAGAACAGAAATTCTCTTCTCAAGGGTAAATAAAGTATTAATAAATGAAGGTCAGCCTGGGCGTGGTGGCACACGCCTTTAATCCCAGCACTTGGGAGGCAGAGACAGGTGGATCTCTGTGAATTCAAGGCCAGTCTGGTCTACAAAGAGAGGTACAGGACAAGACAGCTAAGGATACTACAGAAAAACTGTGTCTCGAATAATGAAATGAAATGAAATGAAAGCCATTGCATTATCTTTCAGGTTCTTCTCTAATTTCTATGGTCTGTGAGAAAACGAAAAACCAAGAGGCAAGAGAATAAATTAAGAAATACAGAAAGGCCAGGGAAACCGTAGGCAGAGATCGCCAGGGCTTGGGGCGTTGGCCTGAGGTTTCTGTCCCTTTGTGTCTGCTTCTTACTGTCAGGTCAGATGGAAGAGACCAAATCCAAATAGGTTCTGAGGCATCCCTAGAGAGGATGCTGAGTGCAAAGCTTGCAAATTACAGGAAATCTACAGAGGAAAAATCAAGCGGATTTCCTGTTGCCCTTGGGAATTGGGAGTGTACTGTATTTCCTGCATACCTGGCCCAGGTAGCAAACACTTAAGAGTTTAGAGACCCACGGAAAGAGGAAGGGTATGTCTCAGTTCCGCTTCTTGGCGCCTCTGGCTTAATCTGAGCAGCCTGGATAGATCTGGAGGAAGAGTGCACCTGCAGCTTCAAGCGCCTTCCTGAACTCGGGGGCGGGAGTGGGGTAGGGTGGGGCGGAAGGGTGGTCATCAGTTTGGAGGACACGTCAGCGACTCTCGTAGGGGGTTGAACCGAGACCTGGAATTCGTATGGAAGATGCTCCGGGTGATCGCGGCAACCAGAACCTAGCCTCACTGGGGCGTGAGGTTGGCAAAAGGCTTGCCCGGGCTGGGGAGGGGAGCGGGGCTGGATTGGAGGCGGGGCTCTTCGGCAGCCCGCCAGTGGCCAAGGGGGAGGGCGTGGCGGGACACAGCTCCGCCCCCTGCGCGCCGCCTAGCCTGCGGACGAGGGCAGGAGGCGGCGACCAACCTTGGTTCTGAATGGGCGGGTGGCGTCCCGCTCTGTCCCACCCGTAGCCGCCACCTCCCCAACCCCCCCACCATCGGCTGCTCCCGCCGCGCCCGGGTCTCTGCCCGCAGCCGCCTGAGCCCGCCGGGCTGTAAATGAAAGGCAGGAGCGGCCGGGACTAGCTGCCAGCGACGCGGCGACGCCGGCCTCCCGGGAGGCGCGCTCCCCGCGGAGATGTACGGTAAGGAGGTCCCTGCGCCCCAGCTCGGGCCCGCAAACTTCCCGGACGCGGACCTTTGTCCCCCGGAGTGTCCCCGAGCCAAAAGCGAGAGCACCGACTTGGTGCCAGGCTGGGCTGTTTCAATCGCCTGTGAGCGCGTCTGTGCGGAGAGGACAAAGATGCCTCCGGCCGGGGACTATCTGGTCCCTAGAGATCCTTTGGGCGGGCGTGTGCAGGCGCTGGGGGCGGTGGTCCGTCGCCGGGTAGGGACCCTAATGGTCGAGAGGCACCGGGGTTTGGAAAAGCGAGTGTCTCCGGTGCTGAACTGACAAAGAGTGTTGGTGAAGGTGATCGTGTGACAGTATTTGCAGAATTAACAAAGAGGCTTGTGCTTGGGAGTTTGATGCACGAAACTGGTCCAGGGTAGAGGGGAGCTGCTCACCGCCAGCCTGATGCGGGGCTCCTTGGATGTGGGAGGCGGCGCTAGCAGTGCAGGAGCTGGGGAGCCAGCCAGCGCTGGGTGGACTTGGCCTCTACCTAACCCGGCTGCTGGTGGTATGCAGGCTCCCCAACTTCCAGAGTGGCTTGCGGAAGGGAAGAGATGATGCTTCTTCGAGGGTCTCTCCCAATTCCTCAGCCAACGCCCCCACAGATGTGTGACAATTCCAAGACCCTCAGGGTGCACGGCTTTGCTTGCTTGTTTACCAAGAATTCCTCCGGTTCTGCAGGCAGTGTGGATGAGGAAAGCGCTCCTTGGGTCCCACTTTGCGGCTCATGAGAGTGGAACACTGGCGATCTGGACCAGTCTAGGAATGGGCTGCCTTGCAGAGCTTACCAAGGCTGCAGGTGTGCGAGTCTTCCTGTGGGCACAGTCTATTAGAGCCCAGGTCCCTGGTAGTTATTTTGGGGTCAAGAGAAGAATTGGAGCCGTGTTCTCCCTCTCCTACTGCAGGGTAGAGGCTCAGGCTGCACCTGAGGGGTGAGTGATCTAGAAGAGCCCGTTCCCAATTTAACCCATCTCTAAGGCTGCTGGCTGCCTCTGAGAACAGACCATGAGTCACAAAGTTTGTTGGCACAGAGGAAGCTGAGAGCATGCTGAAAAGGCTCAGCAGTTGGTGGGCCCCCTATTTAGAAGACAAAGACTCAACTTTTCCCCCCCCCCCGAATGGCATCTCCTTCCCTGGCCATTGATCACACAGCTACGCTATTGATTCCTGTAGAGATATCAGCAGGTCCTCAGGGCGAGTATTAATTCCCTTGGGTGAACCAAATAGGGGAGGGGAGACCCCTCAGAGGCTGGACCTATAATCAGTGAGGACCCTGAAGGAAGGTGACTGAACTTTGCTTTGCCTGTTGGGAGGTATAAAGAGCCATATACCTCTTTCATTCTGACTCTTCCCCCTCCCCTCCATTCTTTTCTGCAGAGGGAGCAGTCTGAAGCTGCAGATCACTTGACAAAAGCATGTGACTGCAGGGGCACCTGCAGCAGGGAAGGAGTTAGGACAGGCCCATCAGTATGGGTGAGAATTGGGGTGAGATGGTCCCTGCTTTGCTCCTGTTGGAAGAGCTGGCTACAACAGAAGGATGAACGGGCGGGGGGAGCCAGCCTAAGTGCGTGCTATTTTCAGATGCACCACGAAATTTCAATTCTCTTTAATAATGTTTTTATTTCCCCAGATGCAAACAGAACAGGGACTAACCCTGAGTGATTCATAGAAAGGCTGTGATGAAGGGCTCCTGGAGAGGTGCCTACAGCCCAGGAAAGTCACCTTAGTGCTGGGTGGGAGCTGGCCCCCTGCAAAGCCAAGTCTCTGGAGTTCCAGAACCTGCTGCTCTCCAGGCGGGGCTCGCTGGCCTGCCTGCATTTTAGTGTGGTCTTGCCTTGGTGAAATGAAGCTGTAGAGCTGTTAGCACTCTCTCTAGTAGTCAGTGGTGATCAGGGGGAGGAAAGAGGGCAGCTGGGCCACGGTAGTAAGCTCCAGGTTAGCAGTGCTACACAGGGAGAAGCTATCTACACAGGGAGAGGCTATCTAAGAAAGAAAAGATGTGACCAGAGTAGAGAGAGGCGAATGGCATTATGGACTTCCTACTGATTGTTCTTCTTTTGCCTAATTTTCTAAGTGACCTGTCACGGGGATATGGATAGAATAAGGCGAGGTGACACCGGGCCTCTGGGCTCAGTGCTGGTCTGCTGGCCCCCTTCCCCTAAAGTCTCAGGTGAATGCGTATCGTAAGATGCCACCAGGCATTTTATGAACTGATAGTAAGGACATATATGACCAGAAGCTACTCAGATAAAGGTGACCTTTGACCACGCACCTTGGTGATTCAGACCCTTGAACTGTGTCCTCTCTCACTGTGTACCTCACCCCTTGCCAGCTCCTGAGAGATCTTCATTTTCCTTCTTGTCAGTGCCTGCCTTACCTTTGTCCTCCATAGCTTGGTCATCTTGTGTGGCTCAGTCTGGCTCCTTCCTTTGCCCCGTAGGAGACCAATGGCCTTTTGTCTTTCCTGGAGGGCACAGTGGGATCTTAGACCTGGTGTCCCACCCTAAGAGCCCTTCACAGCTTTGTGGCCTTAGGCAAACGGGTCATGTCTCTGAATTCTATTTCTCTATAAAATGGTAAAATAACCACCCCCTAGGTCTGTTGTGCTCTTCAAAAACCAAACAACGGCGTCAAGAACTTTATAAGAAGCTCTGGCGCTTGCACAGCAGGGCACAGAGGAGCCTGTGCCTTTGGGGCCTTTTCAGAGCTTTTCTTCTCTGCCAGCTCCTGTAGAGGCCTGTCTAACCCTCCTCTCACCACAGCCTAAACAGGCACGCTACCGTGACCTTGCTAACTCTGAGCCATTGAACAGCTCCACTCTTTCTTTTTTTTTTTTTTTCCCGAGACAGGGTCTCTCTGTGTAGCCTTGGCCATCCTGGACTCACTTTGTAGACCAGGCTAGCCTCGAACTCACAGCGATCCGCCTACCTCTGCCTCCCGAGTGCTGGGATTAAAGGCGTGTGCCACCATGCCCAGCTTCCACTCTTTCTTTTCTTCTTCTTTTAAGGCAAGAGTCACACTATGCACTCCAAGTTAGCCTTGGACTTTTCAGACTCTCACCTGTGCCTCTGAAGTGGTGGGATTACGGGCCCATGAAACCAGGCCTATCCAGGCTGCTGCTGCCGTTCACTCAGCTCCAAACCAGACACTGTGTGTGTGTGTGTGTGTGTGTGTGTGTGTGTGTGTGTGTGTGTCTGGGGAGGGAGAGGGGAATTCAAGATAGAGTTTCTCTGTGTAGACTTGGCTGTCCTGGACTCTCTTTGTAGACCAGGCTGGCCTCGAACTCACAGGGATCCGCCTGCCTCTGCCTCCCGAGTGCTGGGATTAAAGGTGTGCGCCACCACACCCACCTACCTCAGTCTCTTCAATGGCTTTCCAAAGGAACACAAGTTACTTCCTATAGTCCTGTTTGTTTGTTTTAATGCATGTGCCACCATCTGGCCCAGAGTCTTGACTGTATCTCTGAATGTGGATTGACAACAGTCATAGAGAAGAAAAGTACTATGTCCTAGGGAGGGGCAGTCCCTAGACAAGGGTTCTGCAAAAGTGGATCCCACTTTCTTTTGGATTTAACGAATTCCTCTCACCCAGGCCAGAGCCTTGAGTGTCCCACTTTGCCACTGAGGTCAGATCGAGTTTCCCGAGAGGTGCCTCTAGGGACAGCCGGCCACGAAGAGTGAACACTGGAGAGGATTTCCCCACCACACTGTGGTGTGGGCACGCTGGTCCCACTGAAGCCAAAACTGCTCTGGCTCTGGCTAATCCCTCTGTATCCTCAGCTGTGTCTCCCTTTCTGCGTTGTAAAGACAGAATGTTCACGGTAGGGAGAGCTGGGGTGCCCGCTTTTGAAACGACGTTCAGTGCATCCCCTAGATTCTGTGCAGCTGTTGTAAATGGAGCAGGGAAACTGTGGGGCCAGGCTGACTCTCCTTGAGGTGCAAAACTTACTTTTGAAGAAATCTGCCTACTTGCCTGTCTGCTTTTCTGTTTCTTTGTTTCCTGTCTCTGTCTCTGTGTCTGCCTCTGTCTGTCTGTCTGTCTGTCTGTCTCTCTCCCTCTCTCTCTCTCTCTCACACACACACCACACACACACACACACACTCACACACACACTCACACACACACTCATCATACTGACCTTCCCCTGCAATGAGCCTCCTGCAGCTCATCATCCCATGCATGGCTTCAGCACTACACTGCACTGCTCTACTCTGCACCACACTGCACTACACTGCACCACACTACACTGCACTCAGCTGTGCACTACACTACACTACACCACACCACACTACACTGCACTCAGCTGTGCACTACACTACACTGCACCACACTACACTACACTGCACTGCAGTACACTGCACTGCATTGTACTACACTGCACCACACTGCACTACACTGCATTGTACTACACTGCACTGCACTACACTACACTACAGTGCACTACACTACACTGCACTACACTACACTACACTGCACCGCACCATGCTACACTGCACTGTGCTGCACTACACTGCACTGTGCTGCACTACACTGCACTGTGCTACACTACACATCACCGCACTACACTATATTACAAAACAAAAACCCAAAGGAACAAACTGTGAGCTGAGCTGGTGGCACATGGCTTTAATCCCAGGACTCAGGAACCGGAAGCCGGTGGATCTCTGAGTTCAAGGATAGCCAGGGTACTCAGGAAAACCCTGTCTTGAACAACAGAAAACAAACAGAAGAACCAACTACTGCCTGAGACCTACGGAAGCTTCTGGGTTCTCTGCTAGTTTACACGGATGCTATGATTTTGCCCCTCGCCCAGATCCTGTATCCTTTCTTTTTGCTTTCTTTCTGGATCCCTGCTGTTTGTCACTCCCGGCCAGCAGCAGTGAAAGACCACTGATGACCACCTCACCCAGTTTTGACCCCAGCTCTTCCCCTCAGGAAACCTTGACCCGGAGCTTTTCTTAGCACGCGCGCACACATTCACACTCACGTGCTCTGAAAAGAACGCCCACCTCACTATAAAATTAATTTGAATGACACTTGCCCCCCATTTTTCTCTTTTCCTTAGTTCTTCTCTGCTTCTGTCATACTTAGGGATCTATTGCTGTGAAGAGACACCATGGCCATGGCAACACCCCGCCCCACGCCCACTCCAAGACAGGGTTTCTCTGTAGAATAGCCCTGACTGTCCTGGAACTCTCCTTTTAGAACAGAGTGGCCTTGAACTCATAGAGATCCACCTGCCTTTGCCTCCTGAGTGCTGGAATTAAAGTGTGTCACCACGCCCATCTGACCATGGCTACTCTTATAAAGGACAACATTTAATTGGGGCTGGCTTACAGTTTCAGAGTTTAGTCCATTGTCACCACAGTAGGAAGCATGGCGGCATGCAGGCAGACACGGTGCTGGAGAGAGAGCTGAGAGTTCTACAGCTGGATCCAGAAGCAGCAGGAGATTGTGTGTCACTGGCTGTGGCTTGAGCATATGAGACCTCAAACCCCTCTGCAGTGACATATTTCCTCCAACAAGGCCATGCCTACTCCAATAAGCCACACCTCCTAATAGTGCCACTCCACTCCCTATGGGCCAAGTAGGAAACTATGGGGCCTGTATCTGTTCAAATCACCATATCTTAATTTTATTTTTGTACGTGTGTGTGTGTGTGTGTGTGTGTGTGTGTTATATGTGTTTATGGTGTGGGGAGGGCATCCATGCACGCTGTGACATGTGTATGGAGGTCAGAGGACAGCCTCAGGTGTGACTTCTCGCCTCCCACCTTGTCTTGTTTGCCACTGCACTGTGTGTGCCAGGCTACCTGGCCTGGGAGCTTCCAGGGTCTAGCCTATCTCTGGCTCCCATCTCACCCTGAGAATGCTGGGATTACAGATGCATGCTGCCATGCTTAGCTTTACGTAGGCTCAGGAGATTTGAACTCGTCTTCCCCTTTGAGTCTTAGTTTTTGAAAAACGGCAAAAACAAACAAAACTTACGCCTTATAGCTTAAGAACAGTGCTTGGTATATGTTATTCCCCAAGTCAAGCAAAGGAAGCTTAACTTTTAAAAAATGACTTCTATTTTCCTTTACTGATGCTAATAATAGTGATCTTTCTAGAGAATCTGTAATATAGCTAGCTATACCAAATATTGTCTGGACACATGTTATATGTATTTGCTTACATAGTTGGAATTACTCATTTTAAACAAGTCTGTTCTTTCCCACATGGCATATATGCATCCTCCCCATCCTCAAATTAATGAGAAATTCCCATTGTTACTTAAAGTAGATATTTATATGAGGCTAGGTAGCTCAGTGGTCAAGTATGTACTGAACACACCTGACGCCCTGCATTCAGTCTCCTGTTACTTAGCTGTCTGTTGCTGTGATAAGTTAGTTTAAAAGAGCAAGGGTTTATTGACACAGTCTTGCAGGTGTCAGTCTATGATCAGTTGGCCCCTTTGTTTTGGGGTCTGTAGTGAGATAACATACTATGGTGGAAGGTGGTAAGGAACCTGCTAACTTCAGAGTGGCTGGAAGCGAAGAGAGAGCTCAGAGGGTGGGCACAGAGTCCCAGCGCCTTCTCAGGGGAAACCACGCCCCAGTGACCGGAACCTTCCATTAGGCAGCCTCAGAGATTGCACCACTTTTGAAAGTGGCAGTTGAAGACTAGGCCTTCAGGATTCGCATATAAACTATAGAAGATCCCAGCACTGTGTGCGCATGCACACTCGTGAACATACTTATGGGTAGCCATGTAATATTTATATATATTATATGTATATGTGCATTATAATGTTCAAAGTTAAGCATACCTAGTTCCTCAAACAACATTCCCCTGTGATGAAAATGTTCAAAATCCTGTCATTCAGCACACACACACTATATATATATATATATATGGCTGGAGATGGCTCAGAGGTTAAGGCACTTCCAGAGGATCTAAGTTCAAATCCCAGCAGTCCCATTAAGTGGCACACAACTGCTTATAACACTGATTCTCAATCTGTGGGTCGTAAGTCCTTTGGGAGGTCAAAGGACCCTTTCATAGGGGTTACCTAAGACCATTGGAAAACATAGATATTTACATTATAATTCATGACACCAAAATTACAATTATGGAAGTAGCAATGAAAATAATGTTATGGTTGGGGTCACCACAACATGAGGAAGTGTGTTAAAGGGTCGCAGTGTTAGGGAGGCTGAGAGCCACTGGCATATAACTCCAGCTTCAGAGGACCGCTGGGTTCCATAAGCATGTGCACTCATGCACATAGGTGAAAATAATAAAAACAAATTTCAAAGTACTCACTCTATACCAGACATCTGCCATGTTAACTTTTTTGTGTACTACTGTTAAGTGTCTGTTCGTGGTGTGGGGGAGGGGACGCACATCGTGGCATACTTGTGGAAGTCAGAGGACAAGTTCTGCAGAGTTGTTCTCTCCTCCTGCTTCTACATGGCCTCTGGGGATCAAAGTCTGACAGCTAGGCTTGGGCAAGCCTAAAAAAGGCAACCCTAGGTTTTTAACTGAGAGTGTCTGGCCTGGAACTCACTATGTAGATCAGGCTGACCTGGACCTCAGAGGCCCTCCTGCTGGGATTACAGGCCAATGCCCCCTGGCCCCAGGCTGCTTTTTGAAGGCTGTGCTATGCTATACCTAATGGAGAAATACCTGGTACTGAAAGCTTTTTCTGAACTCTAGACTTTTCCCTTAGAGCATTGTTGGAGATTGTAGGCAAGGGATGAACGGAAGTGCATAAAGCATTTTAGAGACCTGTTACAATGGTCAACATCACAGATTTCAGTTTGTGTAAGTAGCGCTCCTATTGGCTATCCTCTGGGACTCTCAAAGGCTGTAAACACTGGGGGTTAGGGATGTGGCTGCAGTCCGTGCTGGGGCCGAGAGTATGGCCGACAGAGCACTTGCTTAGCATTCCCGAGGCTCACCTTCCTGTCTTTGTGAATCTGGTCAAAGCATTTATGTCTTTTCAGCTTGCATTCTGAGTGTGCAGTCTATGTAGGCAGTTGGGTATGCACACATGTGCACACCAGTGTGCAAGAGGCAGAGGTTGACAGTGTCTTCCTCTACCACTTCCCGCCTTATCTTTTGAGGCTGAGTCTCACGGAGTCAGAAGTTCATTGCTTTCGCTAGGCTGCCTGCCATTGACCCCGAGGGATCCCATCCTGCTCTGCCTCCATAGAGATGGGGTTACAGACAGTTCTACCATACCCAATGTGGGTTCTGGGAACCTTGACCAGCCCTCAGGCCTACGTAGCAAGCACTTCACCAGCTGAACCATCTCCCTAACCCCTTAACACATCTCTATTTTGAAGCATTTACATTTCAGTGAATTATAAGAATTTGGGTGCTGTGTTTATTGAGGGCATTATTTGTGGTATGCCAGCTATGTGTGATATGAAATGGGGTATTCTAGGGGACACAAAAATATATAAAGGTCTCTTGTATCAAGATTGTGACTTGAGGAGATGGTGAGATGGCTCAGTATATAACCCCAAGACTGAAAACTTGAGTTCAGTTTCCAAGACCCACATGGTGGATGGAGAGGACCAGCTTCCACTAATTATCTTTCGACTTCACACACACTAAATAAATGAAATAGACATCAATTTATACTTTTGCCTGTTTTACAGGGGTGTGCTCAGTACATGGTACATCCTTATGAAGGATAAGATTATTTAGCAAGGTGACATGTAACTTCGCCCAGTGCTCTGCCAGCAGTATCTTGAAGTAGAAAAGACTTGTAAAATGGACACTAGGTGTTGACTTAATCTTGCCTAAATTCTGTAAATCGAAACTATCATTTCTTTTTCAATGAGACAACTAAGGCATAGAAAGTTGAATAAACTTGCCCATGGCCGCCTATTTTGGGATACAGTTGAGATCTCAATTTGGGCTTTCCGACTCCAAATGCCATCGAGCCAACCCTAGAACATTCTAACCTTCTAGAGGGCAGAGGCCTCCCTTTTTTGGTGCCCACTGTACCATACTCCTCAGACCCAGACATGGAGAGTTGGGAAAAGCAGAGGAGTAAGGAAAATGATAAAGTTTCTGAAAGTGACACACCACTGTTCCGTGCCTCCAGGCATCTACAGACTCTCACTTCCCGGTGGGGTCGGTTCCTGCCACCTCCCCTCTTATCCTTGGTTTTGTCAGAGAAGGGCTCAAGGAAGAACCTTGGAGGACTGCGTATGGATGGATAAGTAAGAAGCCAGGCCTGGTGGCACACACCTTTAACCCCAGCACTCAGGGAGGCAGAGGCAAGCAGATCTTTGTGAGTTCCAGGCCAGCCTGGTTTTTTACAAAGCAAGTCCAAGACAGCCAGGCCTACACAGAAAAACCCTATCTCGGGGTTGGGGGTGGGGGAGGGGGAGACTAAGTAAGAAGTAAGAAAGCCACAAAAACAGATGTGCAGTGGGGGCGGGTGGGGGAAGCATGGGATGGAAATGCACATGTGTCTCACAGACAGACGGGCAGAGCAGTGGGGCTGGCACCTCCAAGACTGCCATACAGTGTCAGAATGGCAGCACTCTTAAAGAGGGTTCCTGACCTTGGTGTTGTGTGCCAGTACTTGAGACAGAGGCAGAAGGAGCAGGAGTTCAAGATCACCCTAGGCTACGCAGCATGTTGGAAGTCAGCCTGGTCTATATTGATACCCTGATTTAAAAAAAAAAAAAGAGTCTTGTGACCAGTGTTTGGTCTGGACAGAGAACCTTCTGGAGCAAGAGATACTTCTGTTTCCCTGAGAGTTTATCCTATGGACTAGAACTTGCCCTCCAACCTCAGGTCTAAGCAGACTGGATTTAGCTGATGCTACCTCAGAGGTGCGCTTGGAGCAGGCTGTGTAGAGCAGGTCTGAATCCTATGTGGACCTCATGCATAGACTGTGTACCTATTCCCTATATGGGCCTGGCTGGGACTAGGGAAAGGACAACCTAATAGTCTTGTCAAGTCGCAGGACTCTGGACACTTAATTCCAGCCGTTTGTATGTTTTTGAGACAGTCTTGGGATGTAGCCTAGGCTAACCCACAGCTGATCCGAGATTTCAGGCAGGCACCACCATGCCTGGCCCGGCTTTCTTCATTTATAAGTTGTGTGAAGGATTATCCCTAAATTACAAGAACACTTGCACAGACTTCGCCTGAAGATCTCTTAAAACGACATGATGCCAGCCAGCGTCTCCTAGCTTCTCACAACCTGAGCATGAAAGAAACTTCTAGAATGGAAGCATTGAAGAAGGTGCTGGCAAAGTCCAGAGCTCCACCACCAAGCCTTCTTCAGAATACTTTATCCTTTATTGTTTATTCGTTACTTATTCCTCACGGAGAATGCCACTTATTTCCCGGTGCAGCAGATCCGTGAGCCTCCTGAGCACACAGCCCTTATGGAGCACACAGTCTATGGAGCTCAGTTCTGTTTCCCCTGTGGAGAACTCTGGCAGGCACTGAGAGAACTCGCAGGTTTGCACTGAACTTGAAAGCCGTGACATGTGTCATTTGTACACGCAGATATGACTAGCAGGCCTCGAGCTCGCGAGCCTGCCAGCCCATGCTTCCAGTGTTTGAATAACGATGGGCCGGGAGCCTCGCTGCCGTCTGAGGCAATCACAATTGTCGTCCTGATTGTGTTTTCCCACACCGGTGATAACTGCAGAGAACAGACCCACATGAAACCACCTGGCTTCCTCTTCCACTCTGAGGTCTCAGTCCTGGGAAGCAGCCTTTGGTTTCCTCTGAGATGTGGCCAAGGAGGCCAGACCTTTGCAGATGTTTACTCTTGGGGTTATTGAAGCTCAACACTAATGCCACAATCTCTCTTTTCACAAAGGAGGGTCATCTAGTGGTCTAAGTATGGGTAAATCTTTATTTTTTTTAAATTTCCGTTCCTATCGCTTCTATAGTCTATCTCAAAACAATGATGGAATGGCCCTTTGAGGCAAAGGCAGTAAATTTGTTTCTTGGTGCCTGGAAGTGTTGGCCTGAGTGGCTGATGAACGACCAGCCTCTGCACCTTCTGTCTGTTGGGGGGCAGGGGCGGGGAGTGCACTGTGTGTAATCACTGAGTCTTCGGTTGACATTGAGCTCCTGAGAATGCGTGGCCTGAACCCGGCAGCTGGTAACGACAGGAAACCCATCTGAGCGACCGGAAGCTACTCATTAGGACTGCTAGTAATGTCTCCTCCAGAAAGCACTCTTGGAGAACGGAGCTGAGTGTTCTGGAAAAGCGTGGGTGGTGCCGGGCATCGGCCACACTGTCCTTCTGCTTCATCAAGGACATTTCTGGAGTGTGTGGGGGCGGGGAGTTGGCCATCGGGACCGATTCGGGCTCTGTTGCTGTGCGAATTTTGGGCAAGATTCTCTACCTCCCTCAGCTTTAGTTTTTAACCATCTGTAAATAGAAGAGCTGGACTGGATGGTCTGGAAGGGTTTCCAAGCTTACAGCTTGTGAAGTGACTGGCAAGGCTGATTCATCCCCTGACCCAGGCTTCGGAGGCTGGTGAGCACCCAAAGCCCGGGTCGGTGCTGGGGAATGGATGGCGTAAACAAACGAGCCAAGTAGGAACCAGCCAGCTCAGGTTCTTTCTGTACCCTGGCGAGGCATCAGCTTCCTCACTGGCAAGGCAAGAATAACGGTCTTCTGTACTCAGCCAGCATGCTAGGCCAACAAATCTCATCCAAGATCCTGCTTGATGGGTAATCCTTTCTACATTTCTCCTTCCCACCTTCTTCTTCTTCTTCTCCTTCTCCTTCTCCTTCTCCTTCTCCTTCTCCTTCTTCTTCTTCTTCTTCTTCTTCTTCTTCTTCCTCTTCCTCTTCTTCCTCCTCCTCCTATTTATTATTATTATTATTATTATTATTATTAATTTTTATGTGTATTGGTATAGGGGTGTCAGATCCCTTGGAACTAAAATTACAGCTGTGAGCTACCATGTGGGTGCTGGGAGTTAAACCCAGGTCCTTTGGAAGAGCAAACAGTGCTCTTAACCACTGAGCCATCTCTCCACCCTCATGGATAGAGAGAATGGGAAAAGTGTTTAGTGGGTAGAGTATCAGTATTTTAAATGAAAAGCACTCGATATGGATGTAGTGATGTCTGTAAAGCAGTGTGAGTGGACTTAATTCCACTGGAGTACACTTTAAAAGAATTACAGGACTGGATATTGCTAAAAGGCACCATGGAGGAAGTCAAGGACCCCCCCCCCCCAGGCACTGGCACCAGCCAATCCCAGTTGAAAGCATTGTAACAGGATGTTCCTGATTCGGGACCTCGCGGGTTAGATATGAGCCAATCAGTTGCTAATGTGACTATAACTAAGGAAACCAGCCATTGGGCCCTAGCCTATCAGCTTACGGCTCCTGTGATTGCTCCATTTCCCACCCAATCAAATTAGAAGATAGCACGCCCTCTTAGAAGTCCCCTAGTTCCCTATAAAAAAGCCAGCGTACCTTTTTGGCCAGGGTCACCCCCATTTTGTGTGGATGGTTGACCCTTGTATGCAGGCTGTCTCTGCAGAATAAACGCTCTTTGTCTTTACATACTGCCGAGTCTGGGGTCTTCCTTTAGCGATTTTTGGACCCTTACTTAATTTAAATGGGAAAGTCCTTTGTATTACCTAATTTACATTTAATTTCTTTTCTTGTGTATCAGTGTTTAGCCTGCCTCACATATGTCTGTGCACCATGTGTGTGCAGTGTCTGCAGAGGCCGGAAGGGGGCATCAGTGATTGATTAAATAAGCAGAATGAGCTGATTGGCAATGAAGCTAAAATATAAATGCAGGTTTATTAGAAGCAGCACAGGAAGGGGAAGGGAAGGGGGAGTACGCGCTGGGGGTGGGGAGAAGGGAAGGGGAGCGGCTAGGGAGGTGGGGGATAGGGGACTCCGGAAGCAAAATGTCAAGGGAAGCCCCTAGGTAGAGGGCAGGCCATGCCAGCCACGCCCTGCAGCAGGACCTAACATCCAGATCTTCTTGAACTGAGTTTATACAATTGTAGGCCACCATGTGGGTGCTGGGAATTGAACTTGGGTCCTTTGGAAGGATAGCCAGAGCTCTTAACTGCTAGGTCACCTCTCCATCCTCCCCACTTTTGAGGCAGGGTCATGCTAGTTGCCTAGGCTGGCCTCTAACACCTTGGCCCAGGCTACTACCTCTACCCAACCCCCCCTCAAGCAGCCAGTGCTAGGGGTATAAGCTGTTGTACCCAACTTACATAAATTTTACCACAATTTTACAAAAGTTTTGTGAGCATATGTGAGTGTGCACAGGGCACCACTTTTTTTTTTTCACATCTGCTCACAGCCTCACCAGTGGCCATGCGGATGACTTGGTGACAATCACACACTACTTAAGGATGTTCATAAATGAAGGCTCCCAAACAGACACCTCATATTCTTTTGATTTCTGGAAAATTCCATCTCTAATTAAGAATGTCATTAAAGGGCCATTTTTAAAGAAATGAAAAAAATTTTTAACCCAAATCAGATTAAGGGCATGTCTGCTGCTGCACTGTCTGCAAGTGGCTAGAGGGATGGATGATTGTCAGACTTGAGGCATTTGTTAGGGATGGACTGCCTTAACAGCAAATGCACTCTTCACCTGGGGGAGGGGAGTGTCTCTAGGAAGGAAGCTGAGATGCTCTGAGAGGCCCACATGGCTGCTACTGGGGAAAGAGGAGCCAGGAGTTCTCCAGAGAAGATCAGCATGCACTTGGATCTCAGCCTCCACTGAGCTGCAAGGGTTGGTCCTCGGATGATGGGTTGGTTTTTGATTGAGCTACCTTACAAGGGCAACTCTGGACACCTGCTCTGAAGTGAGCAGCAAGCTTGGAGGAAAGCGGGGAGCAGAAGGAAGAGGAGGGGGAGAAGAGTAGGTGCAGCCAACGCATACCCAGGAGCTGTGACGAACGCATGCGTAGGTCCCACTGAGCCTTGACAGAATTACACACTGGAGCTCCAGCCATGGCTAAGAAGACCATGGATGATTTTAATTTACTGAAAATTTTTTTCATACTTTGTATAATGAACATTTTAATGTCAGGGCATAAATATAATTAAAAGTATTTTTCATCACCAACAGCTTTGTGGGTAGTTATCTAGAGTCTTCTAATTATGCTTAAGAAGTAATTATGTAGGAATTTATGCAAGAACAAATCTATGTTGATTTGTTAGGATTCAGACCTCAGCTGGATGTAGGCATTGGTTGGAAAGGTGAACTTTTTAGGGCCTTGGAGATGTCCTGTATGTTGGGTGGTTGGTTACACAATTTAAAAACACTTCCATGTTAATTAAATCACAATAAACCAGTAGGAAGTCCAGGAAAAGCAGAAACCAGGCATGCAGACAATCACAAGGCTGTTCTGTGGTCCAGGCAGTGCGTGCACTAGGAAATGCGCAAGGGTCTGTGCCAGCTTGTACCATGACTTTTACTCATAGCCCAAGATAATCCCTGGCAGCCTGGTCAAAGGGCTCATTGAGAGCTTCCTGGCAGAGCCCATGATACAAGGCACAGTCCATGCTGGGCAGCAGGCAGAGGAAGCTGACCCTGCAAACCCAGTCCGTTGGCAGCTGGAAAGCTGATGGTGCTAGCAGGGTAAGTGGGCAGAGGGCCCACAAGCAAGACCGTCTGGGCGGAGGGTCAGCCTTGGGAGACCTGAGATTGATGTTGCTGACTCTCAGGGGACCAGAAATGACAAGGCCTGGCTTTAAGATGCCCTGAGCAGTGTCTCAGCCTAACACAGGCATGGCTGACACACGCATGGCTGAGCAGGGCCAGCTTGTGTGAATGATTGATTTTTCCATTTTGTCCTTGGGGCTTTTGTGACGAGGTTCAGCCCACAGTAATGCCATTCTTCTAAGAATGCGCAGCCGTTAATGGGCATGCCATTCACCTAATGTCTTAATAATGTGCTGGTTGGTGACATCTCTGCACAAAGACCTATGTCTCCATGGCTGAAAAAGTGAATTTTTCTCCAGTGACACATTGGAGTGAATAGATGTCAGTGACCCCCTCCCAGGATAAGTATAAAGGCCCCCGAGAGACACTTAGCTTAGGGATTGAATTCAGCTACCCCACTTACCTCTCTGGAAATGTTTTCTGACCTGTGCCTCATTTTCTTTATCTGTTAAATGGGACAACAGGCTCCCCTCAATGGCATCGGGAGGTACCGGTAAAGAAAACAGCCTTCTGGGCGCACAACAGTTCCTAACACACAGTACCACGGTAATGAATGGTAGATGGTGCTGATGTCCACAGGAGAAGCCGCTAAGCGTTTTCCCAGTGTCGCAGTAACGGGGCCTCCTCCCCCAGATGCTTTGGAGGAAGGATGCACCCCGCCTCGTGCAGAGCTTTCCAAGGCGCGGTTTCTCCACCCTGTCTGTCCTTCGCTACTTGCTGTAGGCAGCATCTGTTGAGGGACTTTGTTCCTCAGCCAGGTGTAACAGAACGCCTATGCGTATCAGAGCACTGTTTCACTGAAAATGGGCCTTGGCGCGTTGCTACGGCCTCTGCTTACTTGGCAATTTTAGGAGGGCTCAACCTAGCCTTTGCGTCCCGCCCCCCAATTCTGATGCTTCTCATTCAGTTTCGCATCTTAAACGCATCGCTTCTGGGGTTTCCCTTTGGCACTGGGACCACCCTGGGCCCTGACTTGGTGCATTTTATCTGCCCCCGGGCACAATGCCTGCTTTGTGTTCTGGCAACCCACACACGATGCAACAGACTCCCTGATTATATATTTGGCCTTCTGAATAATTGATCTCTGATTCTTAGCCTGTGAGAGTCCGAGTCTCAGATCTGTTACGCGTCTGTATAGTTAAAGCACTTACACTCGCCCTCAATCAACTTGGCACCGTGACAACGAGGCTTCCTCGGGTTTCTATATTTGACAACGTGTGTTCGTTTGGAAACTGGAGGTGAGTGACCCTGCTTTTTATAGGCTGCCTGTTGACCACAATAGGAAACTGGGTGTATTTTAGGACAGAGGAAAGCAGAAATGTGTTGTGCATTCCAAACCCCTGATTTCTGGCTCTTAGCTCTGAACTTTAAACCAAATCACCTGTGACATTACTTTGTTTGCGGTAGATTTTCTGTACCGCAAGCTCTTTAGCCTTGCAGGAGGAGCCGTTTGTGGGTGCTTTTTTCCTCGTAGCTCATGTGAGCTGGAGGAAGCAAATAGAGCGCCGCGTTGTATCTAGGTCCTCGGGTGGATGAATCCCCATGGGAGGCTAGGTCACCTCACACAGAGCTAGACACACAAGCCTGGTGTTTCCCAGACCTGAGCTCTCATTGTTGGCATCCCTGGGCCTAAAGAGGCTCACGAAGCGCCAGGTTGTGGTGGCACACGTCTTTAATCCCAGCACTTGGGAGGTAGAGGCAGGTGGATCTCCATGAGTTCGAGGCCAGCGTGGACTACAGAGCGAGTTCCAGTACAGCCAAGGCTACACAGAGAAACCCTGTCTTGGAAAAACAAAAAAAACAAAAAGAAGCCCACTAAGCACTCCCATAGAGGTAACTGGTGAATACTGTCTATGAAGTGAGTGCCTATTTACCAGGGCAATTATGGAGCAAAACTCCAGCTCTCCTGAGGTCATTTGATATGCAAGGCTGCCAGAGATGCTTGGAGCCCGCAAGGTTACAAAAGTTGAAGCCAGAAGGTGCTGGGCCACCTCGCAGTCCTGGGGACTCACAGCTGGCCAGCTGCGTACAGCTTGGAAAAGCATGCCCTCCCTAGTCTGCAGAGCTGTGGTTCCTTTTGGGATTTGTGTGACATTTTAGGGAGCTCCTTGAGCCAGCAGTCATTGCAACTGAGATGACACTTTCTTCTCCTTTCCTGGTCGTTCTTTACTTTCTCTTTTTGAATTCCCGGCGCTACTCCCCCGCTAAGAGCCTCTCTAGAGGATGGCTTGTGAACGTTGGCTAGCCAGGCATTCCTATTGTCTCTTCCTCCCTGACCACACTTTCCCAAGGCGGCTCAGTGGTTAAGAGCATGGACTGCTCTTCCAGAGGACCCAAGTTCAAAGCCCCGCTCCCACATCAGGTGACTCACAATGACTATAAACTCCAGCTCCCGAGGGGATCCAACACTTCTGGTCCCTGCTGGTGCATGCACTCAGGTCCACATACCCACAGACATAAACACACATAATTTAAAATAATAGACAAATACTTAAAGAATGATTTAGCCAGTCAGTGGTTATGCACAGCTTTAATCCCAGCAATCAGGAGGCAGGGGCAGGTGCATCTCTGCATTCAAGGCGAGCCTGGTCTACAGAGTGAGCTCCAGGGCAGACAGGGCGACACAGAGAAACCCTGTCTCGTTCCCTCCAACTGCCAGGACATGGTGGCCCCTCGTGTCCTCTCCTCATTTGTGTGACTGTGTGTCTTGCTTGGATCAGCTCATCCGTGTCACACACTAAGAGACCAGGAAAGTTCTGCCTGCAGTCTCCTGCCCTCCTCAGCCTCTTAATGCCTCCTTAGAATCCTCGGTCACTCCCTCCACCTGTGCTGGTTGGTTTTCTTACCAAGCTGACACAGATAGGGTCACTCTAAGATGCTCCCTCCTTCCCCTCATCACCTGGCCACCGAGCTCCGGCCAGTAGCCAACACTGCCACTGTGCTTGGCTCCTTGTAGGGTTTCCCACATTTATAGCATATTTTACACATACATTTACACACATGCCAGGTTTGTTGCACACCAGTGGTGGCATGTCATGCCTGTCCTGCAGCCTTCCTTTGAATTTCTAGGGTGTTCACAGAGCTGTCAGACTCTGCAATACTCAGACCTCAAAGTCGTCCGTTTCAGCTGCTGCAAGGATGTTCCTCCTGCGGAGTGTTCATTGCTCCCTAAGCCACCGAGGCCACTCCTGACTTGCCTCTTTGGCAAACTAGCAGGGGCAGTGTGGAGACACGGGGTATCTAGGTGTCCATACTGTGCCTTTGGTTCTCCCATCCCGACTTCTGGCCCAGGCAGAGTCAGAGCCTGTGTGGGGTCAGCCGTGAGTCAGAGATGTCACCAAACAACCAGCATTTATTTTATGGTAGGAAGCTGGCAGCCGTGTCCCACTCTGATCTCTTGTCACTCCTCAGGCTGAGAAGATAAAACCTAGATTCTATCAAATGGTTGGTGATGAGGTCTGAAAATACTGAGGCACTAATAATAAATCGAGATGACGGGCCAGACAGCTCTCCTCTGGAGGCTGAGCTAAGCACAGACTCCAGGAAGACCCAGCATGCTTATCAGTACCTTGTGTTGTTTTGTTTTTGAGACGGGGTCTTATGTAGGCCAGGCTGGCTCAAACTCATGGCAATCCTCCTGCCTCAGCTGTCTGCGTGCTGGGATTGCAGGTAAGCATCATTTTGCCTGACTGTCTTACGGTCTGGTTCTAAGTTCGATTTTTTTTTTTTTTTTTTTTAGTGTTTCAAGACCGGTCTCTGTATTAGCCTTGGCTGTCCTGGACTCACTTTGTAGACCAGGCTGGCCTCAAACTAACAGTGATCCGCCTGCCTCTGCCTCCCGAGTGCTGGGATTAAAGGTGTGAGCCACCACACTCGGCTCTAAATTTGATTTCTAAAGTTAACTTGCTACATTCATTCTGGGGCACAAGCATAGAAAATTAGGGTTAAAGGCTCACATATTGCAAGCATTTAGGTATTGGGTGCTGAGCTGTGAGTAAAACACAGATCCAAGCCAGGCATGGTGGGGCACATCTTTAATCCTAGCACTCAGGAGGCAGAGGGAGGCGGATCGATGTGAGTTCGAGGCCAGCCTGGTCTACAAAGTGACTCTAGGACAGCCAAGGCTACACAGAGAAACCCTGTCTAAAAAAATTTTTTTAATTAAAACACACACACACACACACACACACACACACACAGCACAGATCCATCATGTGTTGTGTACCAGGGTCACTTTCTAGGTGGCTCTAAGGAGTCCCGGGGCACGATGAGGGAATGAGGGAGGCAGCATAAGTTATACTGAGATGAGATGTCAGTGCCTGCTTCTGAGGGCCACAGGCCTTGTGTGTTAACTCAGTGTTCTGCCCTGAGCTGCACCTCCAATACCCCCTATATACGTTTCAAAGTTTACTGAAATAAAACTATTACTAGAGACACCATGGCATTTCCCTGACTCCCACCCAATGATTACTGGGAGCTTTTAGTGATCTTAAAAATTGACACTGAGGCACTGGAGAGATGGCTCAGTGGTTAGGAGCACTGGCTGCTCTTCCAAAGGTCCTGAGTTCAATTCCCAGCAACCACATGGTGCCTCACAACCATAATGAGATCTGGTGCCCTCTTCTGGTGTGCATGTGTACTTGCAGACAGAACACAGTATACTTAATAAATAAATAAATAAATAAATCTTTTTTTTTTAAATTGACACTGAGAAAGTCTATGTAGCTCAGTCAATAGGACATCTGACTTTATAATCTAAAGGTCCAAGGTTCAAATCCTCTTTAAGACTGGGTGTGGTGGCTCGTGACTTTAATGCCCATAAGGGGGAGGCAGAGGCAGACGGATCTCTGTGAGTTCAGGCCAGCCTGGTCTGCAAAGCAAATCCAGGACAGCCAAGGCTACACAGAGAAACCTTGTCTTGAAAAAAACCAACCAACCAAAAAAGGAGAAGAAAAATAGTGAGCAGTGAGCAACCTCTCCATTCAAAATGCAGCTCCAGCAGGCAGGGGTGAGAGACACTTGTGAACTTTCATCCAACAAAAGCCTGAGAAAAGGAGAAAGAGTGAAAGCACAAGCAGGAAGAGGCCATGGGGGGGATGGATGCTGCTTCTGTCTCACGGATGGGCTCTGAAAATGTGCACTGTGAAAGCCGTCTTCTGACCTCCACACATGCTGTGTGGCATGCATGCACCTGCTGTCCTCTGACCTCCACACACAGGCTGTGACATGCATGCACCTGCTGTCTTCTGACCTCCACACACAGGCTGTGACATGCATGCACCTGCTGTCTTCTGACCTCTACACACAGGCTGTGACATGCATGCACCTGCTGTCTTCTGACCTCCACACATGCTGTGTGGCATGCATGCACCTGCTGTCTTCTGACCTCCACACACAGGCTGTGATATGCATGCACCTGCTGTCTTCTGACCTCTACACACATGCTGTGACATGCATGCACCTGCTGTCTTCTGACCTCCACACATGCTGTGTGGCATGCATGCACCTGCTGTCTTCTGACCTCCACACACAGGCTGTGACATGCATGCACCTGCTGTCTTCTGACCTCCACACACAGGCTGTGACATGCATGCACCTGCTGTCTTCTGACCTCCACACACAGGCTGTGACATGCATGCACCTGCTGTCTTCTGACCTCCACACACAGGCTGTGACATGCATGCACCTGCTGTCTTCTGACCTCTACACACATGCTGTGACATGCATGCACCTGCTGTCTTCTGACCTCTATACACAGGCTGTGACATGCATGCACCTGCTGTCTTCTGACCTCCACACATATGCTGTGACATGTATGCACCTGCTGTCTTCTGATGTCCACACATGCTGTGGCATGCATGCACCTGCTGTCTTCTGACCTCCACACACATGCTGTGACATGCATGCACCTGCTGTCTTCTGACCTCTATACACAGGCTGTGACATGCATGCACCTGCTGTCTTCTGACATCCACACATGCTGTGGCATGCATGCACCTGCTGTCTTCTGACCTCCACACACATGCTGTGGCATGCATGCACCTGCTGTCTTCTGACGTCCACACATGCTGTGGCATGCATGCACCTGCTGTCTTCTGACCTCCACACATGCTGTGGCATGCATGCACCTGCTGTCTTCTGACCTCCACACACATGCTGTGGCATGCATGCACCTGCCCTCACACACATACCATACATATATACACAAATGCTTTTCCAATGTTTTAAAATTCATCATTGCTTGATATTCCAGCAATCAACTTGCTTCCCTTTTGAATATCCTCTGCACTGGTTTAATAACAATCCAGCCCTACTGTAGTCGCAGTTAAGTGTGGTCATGGTTTGATAAGAAATGTCCCTTACTCTTGTGTATTAAAGGCTCAATCTCAGCCACTGTTGTTCTTTTGAAAGGCTCTGAAAACTTAGGCAGTTGGTTCCAGTTGGAGGAAGTTCCTCGTTGTCTCAGGCCCCTTTTGTCTGTCTTTCTCTTGCTTCCTCGGTGCTGTCCAGTGAGGAGACTCTACCACATGCTCCTGCCACCATAATGTCCTGCTCCATGGGCCCAGTATCCACAGAGCCTGGGACTAAGGACTGACCCCTCTGAAACCATGAGCCAAAACAAATCATCCCTTCCCTCGGTAGTTTTTGTCAAGTATTTTACCATAGCAATGAGAAAGTCAAATCCCAAGCACCAGCCCCATTGGATATCTGAATCCATAGATGGTCTGAATCTCAGTCTGTGTCTTATTACTGTAATACAAAAACTTGGATATGTTTAGTTTATAAATTAGGCACGGTGAGAGATTAATGACAATAATAAAATAGAATAACTATAATCACATATTATGTAAGTTGCCAGCATCACCACCTTTGTACTTTGGGTCCGTTTTCAAATAAAATAAGGTTTGGTAGAGTGAAAGCATTACAGCATTGCAACAGTCAGTATAGTAATGGATGTCCACTGTGTGGCTATCTGGAGGGCAGCATATACAGCGTGGATACACTGGGCGAAGAGGGCATTCACACCCTTGCCTGGGTGGAGGGAGACCCCATGAGCTTTCATTATGCTACTCAAAGAGCATGCAGTTTAGAACTTAGGAGTTTTTATTTATTTCTGAAGTTTTCTATTTAATGTCTTTACACCAAGATGGACCTTGGGTAACAAACTTCAGAAAGAGAAACCGCAGACAGCCAGGGACGGCTGTATATAGTCCTTTTTTATTTTTATTTTTATTTTGGTTTTTCGAGACAAGATTTCTCTGTGTAGCCTTGGCTGTCTTGGACTCGTTTTGTAGACCAGGCTGGCCTCGAACTCACAGGGATCCACCTGCCTCTGCCTCTCTGAATGCTGGGATTACAGGTATGACCCACTGCTACCAGCTCAGTGCTTTTTTATTAAACATCCCACCCTAGACATTTTTCCATGGTGTCCCCTTGTCTTCAAAACGGTGCCAGTAAAGTTTGCACCTAAATTATTATTCAAACACATTTCAGCCATCTGGCCAAGTTTCACCGGGAATGCCTTTGTTGGCAGACATCACAAAAGTGTGTCCTCTGCCTGTGTTAGCGGGAACCTGCAAAGTAGATTACCAATGCTGGAAGCCTCTCTCTGTTGTTTCCTCTGAAGACTCCTAGGTGGTTTCCAGACTCTGGCCCCAGACCACTTTGTGTCTCATGCCTACTTCTCAAATCTCACATGGGACTCTGTTGACATGAGAATATTAATATTGCTGTCCTGGGCTGTCGAGATGGCTCAGTGAGTAAAGGCACTTGCTGTCCAAAGCTTGGGGCTCACATGGTGGAATGACTCACTGGTCCACACGTCCCTCCCCACCCCCACAGCCTC
Source organism: Acomys minous (assembly GCF_964271855.1). Taxonomy (NCBI): domain Eukaryota; kingdom Metazoa; phylum Chordata; class Mammalia; order Rodentia; family Muridae; genus Acomys; species Acomys minous. The sequence goes on along the minus strand of NC_140489.1, from coordinate 101,809,076 downwards.
CACCCCTGGTTCACGGTGACACAAGCCTGTAATCCCAGCACTCGGGAGGCAGAGGCAGGTGGATCACTGTGAGTGTGAGGCCAGCCTGGTCTACAAGGCAAGTCCAGGACAGTCAAGATAACACAGAGAAACCCTGTCTTGGAAAATCTAAAAAACAAAAACAAACAAACAAACAAAAAACCTTGTGGATCTTACACACACACACACACACACACACACACACACACACACACACACACACTAATCTAGCTCTCAGGACCAGTGTGGCTCAAGCACCCTTGGAAATGGAAAGTCACAGGTTTTTTTCTCAGTAGCCCCAGATTTTGGCTTTTCCCTCTGTGCTGTCAGCCGGGGCTTGGCCTCTGACTCTCCGTCCTGTTCTTCTAGCCCTCCACCCTGGCTCTGGCTCCTTTTTGTAATAGTCTCCTTTCTATTTGCTCTCAACTCCAATCCAGCCAGCCAGGCTCCTCTCGGGAGAGCCCACAAGCCATTCCCTCACCGTCCCTCAGGGGCAGGGCTGCCTTCCTTTCCCTCCTCAGCCCATTAAACAAAATGCCTCCAGGGCCCAGCTCTTCTCCTGCTTCAGTGGGGACCTGTCCTGCCCGTGAAGACCAATTCAGATGCTTTAGTCTTTCTCCTGCTTACATCTTTGGACCCTAAAAAAAAAAAAAATCCATCCTCAGGGAGAAAGCTAGAAAAAACGAGAACCGCTGTAACGTGCATAGATTCTTTCTAACATTATTTTTCCTTGCTCTTGCATGGAAACGTAAACAAGATGAAGAGTTTGGAAAAGATGCAGTAATTCTTGTGGGTCTCACTGGAGTTTGAAACACCCATTCAAATGCTACCTTGACAACAGGGAAAATGCATACAGAACGGGAGAAGCCCACATGTTTGCTGCTTAACTGTGGGAGCCACTGTGAGCACCTCTGCAGACAAAGGATGGCACACAGCTCTGCCCTAATGTGATGAACTCCAAGGCGTGTGTTTGCTACATAGTTCACCACTCTTAGATTGTTGTTTTGTTTTTGTTTTAGACAATTTCTTACTATGTAGCTTTGGCTGGCCTTGGACTCAGCTCTGCTTGCCCCTGCCTCCCTATGCTGAGATGAAAATCAAACACATTTATTTATTTGCTTATTTAATGCATGTATGTATGTGTACTATTTATGTGCCTGATGTCTGCAAAAGCCAGAAAAGAGGATCTGATCACCTAAAACTGGAATCAGCAATAGTTAGAAACCACCATGGGGGTGCTGGGAACTGAACCTGTGTCCCCTGCAGAAGCAATTAGTGCTCTTAACCTCTGAGCCACCTCTCCAGCCTGTACACAATTCTTATACATAGTGAGACCTTGAAGAAAATGTTCTTCCCTTAATTCTTCCCTCCCTCCCTCCCTCCTTCCCTCCCTTTCTCTCTGAAAGACAGGATCTTGCAATATACCCTATCAACTTCTCACTATATGATCCAGGCAGCCTTGAACTTGTGATCCCCCTGCCTCTGTCTCCAGTGTACCGGGGATCAAATTGCACCACCATGCCTGGTTTGGCAGTGATTCTTTAGAAATGGCCTTCTGCAAAGATTATTTAAGATTTTCAGACATTATAGTGAGTGTTTGCTGTACGCTGAGACCTTGGGACCGTGAGTCTGTAAGGACTGCCAAGCCAAGGTCAGTTCCCAGGGCAGTTGCCCATGTGGCCCTTTGCACAGCAGCCTCTCTTGCCTGGATGACCCCCTTTCTTCTCTTCACAGCTCGGCCCATGTTCTTCAAGGCTGTGCCTGACTCCTGCCTTCCCTGAGAGTCACCTAGGCCTAGTAGCACCTGCCCACCAGGAACCTCAAACACAGGGGACTTTCCCAGAGAAGCATTGGCATTCACCCACCACTGTTGCATCTAATAGTCGCTGGGGAGAAGGCACAAAGACCATTCCTGTGTCTTGTTACTGCTTCATATCCCCAAGTGACCATGTCACTGTGGGACCATGGTGTTCTCAGTATACTGGCAAATCATCTTCCTCCCTTCACTGGTGGCTAGCCTAGTGCGAGGCTGGTTGTCACTCAAAGAGGAAGGCAGGTGTGGAGTGATGTAGGGTTGTGCTCATGGGCCCCTACGTGTACATGAGGTTTCTCTCTATATCCAGTTTCCTTAGCAGCTCCCATTTCTCCCAACAGAAACATCTTTGCCTTTATTACATTAAACTTTAAAAAAAATTTTTTTCAGATTACCAAGTAGTTGCAAAGAAACACACAAGGAAGTCCCATGCACCCTTCACCCAGCATCCTCCAGTGTTGACATGATGCATCCTTATGGCTCAGTATCAATACAAGGAACACGGGCCCCGCCCACAGAACTGATTTCAATTTTAGCGGGGAGTCGTTCAAAACAGAGTTTCTCTGATAACAGCCCTGGCTGTCCTGGAACTCTCTCTATAGACCTGGCTGGACTCAAACTCACAGAAATCCACCTGCCTCTGCCTCCCAAGTGCTGGGACTAAAGATATGTGCCACCATGCCCAGCTTGTTTTACTTTTTACACTTATTTCATGTGTGTAGGGGCATCTGGGGGTGGGTGGAAGCAGGCCACAGGCTGCAGTGGAATCAGAGGACTGCTTGTGGGAATTGGTTCTCTCCCTCCACCATGTGGGTTGTGGGGTCAAACCAGGTCATCAGGGTCACTGGCAAGTGCCTTTACCCACTGAGCCATCTCACCAGTCTCGTGGACTTTTAAAAAAACATTCCACCCCATATTTGCCCTTTTTCTACTTGAACACGCTTTCTGCATACCTGCCTGACAGACCCTTTCTCACTTCAGATCCACAACAGCACTGAGATTTGAGAGCTATTCTCTGCTTGTGCATGCACACGTGTGCACACACACACACCAATTCCTCAAGGACCAGTGAATTAACCCCTCTGAGCTTTGGTTTTTTCATTTGAAGGGTGCAACCTCATGGAGTTTTTGGATTTTAATGCCAAAGTGCTTGAGTTCAGCACATGAAATAATACACCTAAGGGCTGGACAGATGGCTTAGTGGTTAAGAGTCCACAGTGCTCTTGCAGAGGAGCCAAGTTCTATGTTGGGTGGCCCACATCAGCCTGTAACTCTAGCTCTGAAAGATCTGATGCCCTCTTCTGGCCTCTATGGGCACTTGTACTCTTGCACACCTGCATGCGTGTGGTGATGTGGACAAACATGCATACACAGAATAAAAAATAAGTACACTCAGGAAATGAATTTATCTTCTACCCTTTCCTACACTGAACACTGTCTTTTTCTTACAATATAGTGAAATTCTTCTCTTAATTAATGTTCAAAATTACTCTTCCCCTGACACATTCCTATCCCAGCTCCAGTTTCCTCAGCAACCCAGCCTGTGTGTGCATAACATTCAGTGCATATGAACCTGACTATGCATTTCATACTCCTTTTGAATATATTCACATTTCTATTTTTTACCTAGCAAAAAATATGAGGTGCTTATAGGAGAGACCTCCAATCTTTCATTTCTACAAGTCAGCATATTGGAGGAGAGCCCGGCTTTGCAACCATCTGGAATACAAAGATAATTTTACCAACCTCAGAGATGGCAAAGATTCACTGAGGGAAAGCAGAGTGTCCAGTGCAGATTAGCTCAGAACACGCCATTGCGCCCCTCCACTGGTGTTTCCCCACAACGCATTGCCCTTGGGCATGTGAGAGGGGATGGGCATCACCTGGGGCTGGGATGGACTTTTAAAAACAACTATTTGTGCCGGGCGTGGTGGCGCACGCCTTTAATCCCAGCACTCGGGAGGCAGAGTTGGGCGGATCGCTGTGAGTTCGAGGCCAGCCTGGTCTACAAAGTGAGTCCAGAACAGCCAAGGCTACAAAGAGACCCTGGCTCGAAAAACCAAAAAAAAAATAAAAATAAAAATAAAAAATAAAATAAAATAAAAAAAATAAAAACAAGTATTTGTGCTTCACACACTGTGCTGGCTGGTTTTATGTCAACTTGACACAGGTTGAAGTCATCGGAGAGAAGGGAACATCAATTAATAAAATAGATCAGGTTGTAGACAAGGCTGTGGGCATTTTCTTAGTTAGTGGTTGATGGGGGAGGACCCAATCCATTGTGGGTGGGGCCATCCCTGGGCTGGTGGTCCTGGGTTCTATAAGAAAGCAGACTAAGCAAGACAGGGTTTCTGTGCAGTGCTGGCTTAGCTCCCCAGAATTTGCTCTGTAGGCTAAGCTGGTCTCGAACTCAGAAATCCACCTCCTTCTGCCTCCAGAGTGCTGGGATTAAAGATGTGCCACCACAGCCCGGCCAAATATATACAACTTTACAAATTAAATAAATAAGACTAAGATAGAAAATTGTAGTGGCCAGTCATTTGCTTTTATCCAGCATCTTTCTCCTAATTTGGGAAAGAAATTGTGTACGTGCTTCAGTGCGTGCATGTGTGCAAGCCAGAGGTTGCTGCTGGGTTTATTCTGAGACAGAGTCTCTCACTGAACTGGGAGTTCACCAGTTGGCTCTCCTGGCTGGATGGCAAGCCCCAGGGATCAGCCTATTTCTGCCCCTTCTACTCTGGCATTATAGACATAGGATACCACTCTCTGCTTTTGAGTTGTTGCAGGGGGTTCAAAATCAGTGCGTGGCAAGCACTCTATTGACTGTGACTTCTCCCCAGCCCTAGAAATATTCATAATAATTACTCGCACCTGGGAATGTAGCTAAGTTGGTCAAGTGCTTGCCTAGCATGCATGGAGTCCATATCATATGTCCGTAGCCCACTCGCGTCCAGTACTGCATAAACTTGGCATAGTAGTGCATGCCTATAATCTAGGCACTTGGGGAGTGGAGGAAAGAGGATCAGAAATTCAAAGCCATCCTTAGCTACATGGGGAATTCAAGGCCAGCCTGGGCTAGAGTCGCTGCTGCCGCCACCGCTGCTGCCGCCACCGCTGCTGCCGCCACCGCTGCTGCCGCCACCGCTGCTGCCAGTGATGGTGATGACAACAGAGAAATGACTCAGTGATTAAGGGCACTTGTACTTACGGAGGACCCAGGTTTGGGTCCCAGCACCCATATAGTGACTCATAACCTTCTGTAATTCCATTTCCTTGGGGATCCCATGCCCTCTTCTGGCCTCTGCAAGCATCCCATACACATGTCATACACATGTGTACATACAGGAGAAACACTCTTACATGTAATGGTGGCTTCAGTGGTAGTGACGGTGGTGACGGCGATGAAGGCCTACAGTAACTGATTGTTTATCTTGTGGCAGAGACTGCTAAGAGCTTCGCTTGTTTCAAGTTGGTCTCTGCTATAGCCCTGAGAAACAGATTTTCTCCGTCCTGTTTCACAGCTGCCTAGGCCAAAGCACACAGAGCCTTGTCAGAGCTGGGAATGGGGTTCAAAAAAAACCAGACTATCAGGCCCCTGGACATGGTTGAGACAAATGTTTCCTTCTGTCTGTGGTCCCATGAGTCAGCCAATCGGAAGAGATCCTGTTTGGTTTTATTTGTTATCTGTTTGGAAAGTGGTGCTAAAACCATTGGGGGAAGCCCTCGGGTAGTAAAGAATTAAAGCCTTGACATTAAATCAATCAGACACGTTTCTTTCCAAACTCCCGATCTCAATGAGGGTGGCAATCCGATTAACGGAGAGAGATTGGCTGGAAAGCATTGAGCATCTTGGAGGCTCCGGAGCGTGAAAGGTCGGCCTGTTACTGCCAGCTCCTGGATCGTCTGCCTCCCTGGGGAGAAGTCAGCTGCTGCAGAATTCTTTCTTTCAGTGGGATCTGTCTAGAAACCAGTTCCCGACTCCTTCCTGAAATTCACTTCCACCTGAACCTTCTCTTGTTCTTCTCCATCTAGAAGCTTCCAGGGTGAGAGACAGGTGCTGGTGCCCACCGCTGTGGCGCCCCCCCCCAACTGCACACCTGTCCTGCAGCCACGCAGCACCATCAGTGTCCTTATCGCAACGGAGCAGACCCAGACTCTGCCTGTGAAGCTTCCTGACTTTAATTACCCAGGGCGAATGGCTGCCTCGCTCACAGTCATGAGAAATCGGGAGCAACAGGGAATGATTAAATAAAAATCGGCATCTGCTCAAAAGGCTGAATAATAAGCAGCCATTAAAATTTAGGAAAAACTATCTAGTGAGAAGGTCACGGTATTTCTGACACAAGAAGAAAGGAAGCCTCCACAGGACCCTGTGGGGCCTGAATTTTCATGCGTATGCTTTACAGATATGTGAAAACCTGGAAGCAAATCTAGAGCAAACGCTCCACAATCTTCATCTCTGGATAATTGATTACAGTGTTTCTGTTTCATTCTTACATCTCTGTGAATGTGTCTGAGCACGGTGTCTTTTTAGGTTAGAAACAAGGGAAGGGGTAAATACGGATAAGGGAGCCTTGTCGGTTTCTCTCCCCATCTGTGGCTTGAGTTTTCATCACAGGCTCTACCCCTAAGGGGCCAAGTCAAGTCCTGCCTCTTTAGCTGGCTTTCCTGATTTATCCAACTCTGGTACCTCCAGCTTGATGGAGCCCTTGGACTCACTGGGATGCACCAGCAACTATGCAGGGGGTCTCTTGTCCCCAGCTAGAGGACAGGATCCTTGATGGCAGCATGTATTTATACTTAACTCCCCTCTCCGGCCACATGGCCCAGCTGCGCAGCTGCCGGAGTTGAATCAGTGTCCATTGAACACAGGCTGAGTCCTCGTGGGACGTACTGCACAGGGGTGACCGCCTTTCTCTCTGAACTTTGTCCCGTTTCCTCCAATTCATCCGAAAGGGCTATCTGTGCCATTAGCCCTGGCTCTGACTTTATTGTGAATTGTTTTGTTGTTTTTTTAAAATTCCATTTGCTTTGGTAGGGATAACCGAGCCTAGCCCTTGTTTTTACAGGGAGATTATAGAAGAAAATAAATATGCACTATTTTGAGCAAAAAGGCTTTGTGTGTGTGTGTGTGTGTGTGTGTGTGTCTGAATGAGGATAATGGAATTGATGTTTATGAGAGCCAAAAGGAAAGGACTTCCTTGGGCCTCATGCTGATCAAAGGCAGGTGAAGTCACACTCCTGTCAGCGCTCCTCAGGGCCTGCTGTGCTCAGGATACTGTACAGAGGTCAAGGTTGCCAGGACACAAGACCTGGGCAACTTACAGTTTCTCTAAAGGAAAAAAAAAAAAAGATGATCACTGAAATAACAGCCCGAACAGCCCAGCTCTGCCTGTGTGGCTCAGTGCAAAGTATGCACACACACACACACACACACACACACACACACACACAGACTCCAGCTGGCCAAGGGGAAGGGACGGTTGCTGGTGGAGGCGTTATGAATGGAGGTCCAACATGTGCCAGGGCCTGAGTCAGGGTGCTTACTGCTGCTGGTCACCACCCACCCTAGCTTGTACCCAGCATCCGTGCCACCTCATTTACTGCAAGTTCCACCCTCTGTCCCTTTTAGAACTTCCTGTCTGGTCTCTGCCACAGCCCTGAGCCTTCTGAGGCAGAGAATTAAAAAAAAAAATGGAGGATGGCTGAAGGACAGGGTGACCTTGAGTGGGCTTCCCTGGTTAAAAGCTAAGAGCCAGAGGTGAGATTTTTGCTGCAGAAAGGAAGCCACGCTAACTCTTTGACTGAGGAGGAAACTAAACCACTTACCTTAATGCTATACCAGAAATGGATGAAAACAAGAAGACTGGCTGATGGCTGGATTGTCAGGATGATGTCAAACATCCAGGTTTCAAACCCAGTGACAAAGAACACAACAGAATGATCCTGGACAGCGGTTGAAGATGCATTTTGGTTACAGTAATGAGAGCATTAGGGAGCCTCCTGGCAAAGAGACATATATACATATGCTGTGAGCTCTTCAGCGGACAATATCTCTGGTCATGTTTCCCTATCTTAGAAGGTCAGGACAGATCCTGTGTGAAATATTTACAAAGTACTTGGCCTAGTGCTTAGCCCAAAGCAGGTGCTAACCCCTAGGGTTTATAGGGTATTAAAGATGAGCCTAAGAGCTGGGCGTGGTGGCACATGGCTTTAATCCCAGTACTCGTGAGGTAGAGGCAGGCAGATGGCTGTGAGTTCAAGGTCTACAAAGCGAGTCCAGGACAGTGAGAGACCCTGTCTCCAAAAACGAAAAACAAAACAAAACAAAACAAACAAACAAAAAACCAAAAATCAAAACCAACCAACCAACCAACCAAGCAAACCAAAAAGATAAGCTTAAGGGAGCTAGAGGCAGTGACAAGGAATCCAAAGGGGACTGACTGCCTTGCGTCTTGGAGGACCTGCATGTCCTATGGGCTGAGAAGAGGGAGTCACCAGAGAAGGCCTGGATTTTTGAAAAGTTTTCAGTGTTTAGTAGTGGGGATATTGTTTTCATCTTCCGCTTTTCCCAGGCATCTCTGGCCAAAAGGACAGATTGGCCAAGAACACAGGATGGGGGCAGGCAGAGCTTAGGAGAAAAGGCTGCAGCGGGTAGGAGCTGGCAAGGCTGACAATGCCGGCAAGCCAGATGATGTCGCCAGCAACAGGGGCTATTCGCCATCAGATCTGGAGCAGCCAGACTTGGGCCAGTGCTCTCACTACGGCTGCACACTGGTCCCCAAGGAGCACTTAAAGCCCTTACCCTCCTCAGCAGTAAGATATTGTCTGATGAGGTGGCCACACAGAGGCCAGCAAGGTAGAGAAAAGGCCAGTGTGTGTGTCATGGGCAGGCAGGAGAACCCCGACCTCGGCTTTGTCTTCTTTAAAGATCCTGTCCTGTAGAAAGATGGGGTTCTTGAGGCATTAACTGTGAGCTGGACCTGGGGGGCTAGCGGTATTGGCAGCTCGGTGGGATTCAATGCTAAGATCTCTCGCAGGTTCTCCAAAGCCAAGGCAGCCATGTATGGAACTTGCTGGAAGCCTTCATGTGCCCTTGTTGGCTTACAAGTTTGATGACCGTTTTAAGTCACAGGCGTTGCTTCATTCACCAAGTGTATACCTGCACCTCCTACCACCTTCAGCCGGCCTGGGCTGGAGCAGGGACTCTTCCTGCCCTTGAGGAACTTACCTGCAGGGCACATAATGTGGGCACCTGCGAGCACGCTCTGAAAATGAATGAATTGGTGCAGAAAATAAAAGGGGATGGTGGTGTGGGGTAGGCTACTTGTGGGCAGATGCCCCTGAGAAATGAGCACAGTACCCCCAAAACAGTGGAAAGAACAGGGGAATCTTCAGTGCACATGTCCCATGAGGAATCCTTGTGTCTGGGCGGATGAGTTTAAGGGAGAAGGTGGGAGGGGACCAGGGCAGTCAGGCCAGGCATAGTTTTCAAGCTGTTGGGTACCACCCAAGCCTTGCGACTGGACATTCTGCTAAATTCTGTTAATCATTTCATTTTTGAGTATCCAAAGGTACTATATAACGGGAAGTTGGCCAGGTCCCTTTCCCTTCATTTTCCTTAAAACAGGTTTGGGTGTTTTTATTTTGTTTTGTTTTGTTTTTTGTTTTTTTTTTAATTAGGTGAGTGAGATCTTAGTGACCATAGACCATCCTTTAGAAAGTTACCTTTGGTGCATGGAAGACTGCATCTGCCAGATCCGAGCTCCTGACAGTGAGAGATGACCGTGGTGAAGAGCATTTCTCTCCTTGAAATAAAATGAATCAAAATTAAAAGGCACATTATAAAGGAGAGGCTGCGAGTTCATCTCCACCCGCTTCTGTGTGCTGACACCAAGAATCAGTGCTCTCTGGAGCAAGATAAGGAAACAGAACAGCCTATTGAGCCCTCGTTCCAATGGACTTGTTTTCAGTGGCATCTTAATGCTTTCTTTGGGTTTTTTCCCCCTGGCAGGATTATGTCTCCTTTAAATTCATCTGCTCCAAGTCGGGAGAAAACTCAGCGAGAGGCTAATGGGCTTTCCAGCACCTACCTAACTTTGGCTCCCAGAGGCCTTAGCCCAGACTCCTCAGCTTTTTGCCTTATGTCTAGGTGGCCCCAGGAAGGGCAGGTGCTACATAGGCCTACTGTCCTATGGCTGAGATTACATAAAAAAAAAAAAAAAACAACTCTAGCTATATGATTGTGATTGTTCACTTTTTAAAAGGAAGCAGATAGTAAGATGCCAATGCAATCCAGCCCTGTGCCGCCCTTCCTGCTGTCTCCTGTTTGAATGCTCTGAGCCACACAGCTTTGTATTTATCATATGGTGCACGACTTATAACTGACAAAAACACTGCTTTTTTTCTGAGCTTTCCCTCCCCCCAAACCAGGTTATTCGTGTCACATCCCTGCTTTATTTTGAACCTTGTAAAGGTTTTTAAAGAACAAACAAGACTCCAGCACCCAACAGAACAGAGTGGGTTTCAGACACCTGTGAGCTGGTTTTCTCATATAAACACTCTGACACCCAAATGTCTAGAAGGTTCTGCTGTCTGGGATTATTTCCTTTGCCTTTCGGGCTTCAAAACAAAACAAAACAAACCCATGCTCATCCCAGAAGAGGGCCTCTTATAGGCCAGCAGCTAGTGAATTGGTTAATTAGATCTGTGAGATGAGATTTTAGACTTCAGGGGTTGTTAATGAGATCGATCGGAGACCCGTGTTAGCCTCTCCCTAAGGCTCCATTGTCTGGGTTTGGGGGACCTTAGGAAAGGTGATGTGCCGTAAGGGAAACTGGTAGCGATCACAGGCTGTCCTTTGTTTCCCAGCTCCCTGCCTATCGCCAGCACCTGGACCACCTCCCGCAGTGCTGTGGTGCCCCCCTGGACCACCTCCTGCAGTGCTGTGGTGCCCCCCCTGGACCACCTCCTGCAGTGCTGTGGTGCCCCCCTGGACCACCTCCTGTAGTGCTGTGGTTTCCCCCCCCACACCTCCTGCAGTACTGTGGTACTCCCCCCGGACCACCTCCTGCAGTGCTGTGGTGCCCCCCCAACCACCTCCTGTAGTGTTGTGGTGCTCCCCCTGGACCACCCCCTGCAGTGCTGTGGTGCCCCCCAAGCATTTCTGTGCAGCTTCGGTGGCCCCACACAGGCATATGACCTCCAGGACTTGAGTCCTAGCCTTTCTGTGTGCAGCCTGTTCTGTGTGCCACCTGTTTTCTCCAGTTCTGTGAGGTACTGCTGTGTTCTGGGGTTCTTGCTTGTATAAGGTAAGAACCTCACATTCTTACCATATCCTCTTGCTTCTGTGAGGTGCTCATGTCTTGCTGGACTCTGCCCTCTCTGTTCTGTCTTGAGAAGTCACTCAGCTCAGACCTTTGTCCCTGGTCTTGTGTGGCTCACCCACACAGCATCCTGCCAGATGTCCCCAGGCCATCCTGCAAATCACATCAAGGTGGGTCTTTACTGTCACCTGCTACTCAGGGACCTCTCAAAGTTCCCTGTTAGCCTGTGGACAGCGCCCTTCTAGGATGTGAAGAAGAAAAATGCAGGGTCTCTTGGGGGTCCCCTAAGTGGGAACCGTTACCATACATCTATGAGGAATTGTGGAGGATCTGGATTAAGCTAGATATTCACAGTTACACAGTGAGAAGCCAGAAGAGCTGGGGTTTCAACCCAGACCCCTCTGACTTGAGTCTACATCACTTAACCACGCTCTGCCACTTTGCAGACTTCAAGAGTGGCTAATAACTGGAGCATCAGTGTTGCCTAGCGATGGGCAGAAATGCAGACTCTGGGCCCCATCCCAGGCTCTCGTGCTCTCTCCAGCTCCAGACCCCATCTCTTCACACGTGTGCTTTGAGTTTTCCGAGCTTGGCAACTGTGTAACCCACCCAGCCCTGGTACAGTTGGTTACACGTGTCGTCGCTGAAGCTAGATTTGGGGCACCAAGTTCTGGTTGGCCATGTATCACCACTGAGCATCTCTAAGCAGGCCATTTTGCCTCTTCACTTCTCGGTTTCCTTATCTGTAAAACAGGGATAAATTCGGTTCCCATTCACCCCACGGAGTTGTTCCAGGGATTGAATAAGTTGGTATATGCCCCACCTGGGCACCTGGAGAAAGTGTCAAAAACGCTGAGTCGGGCAGGTGATCGTGTAGCCTATAGCCTTAACCCCTGGGCTTTGAGGCCCAAGAGAGGTAGTGTGTTCCTTTGGGAGATGACCCATCATAAGAAATAATCCTGGGGGCCAATGAGAGGCCCTAAATGCTTTCTCCCAGAAAGGAGCAAGGAGGAGACTGGGACAAACCCAGGAAAATGTCTGGTGGCCAGAAGAGCCCGGGACGGTGGGAGCTGAGGACCGCAAGGCTTCCTTGTGGGGCAGGGGTGGAACTCACACCCATTCCCACGTACACAAGTCAGCCCTGGGGCCCAAACCACAGCCGTGTCCTCCTTCTCGTGGCTAGGTGCCGCGGGACTACCGGCCAGAGCCCCCTCAATGCTGCTCCGCTGGCCCGTGCAGAGTTCTCCGTGTGGCGGCAGAATTCCAAATAAAGCAATTCATCATTTTCTCAGTGGCCCCCTAATCTTCCCAGCAAACACCTGCATTTCAAGTAGAAGGTCGTACAAGCAGAACTCACCTATAATTGGTGGATGGAGGGGGCACTTAGTTTTCTCTGTGGGAGGGACTTTCCCAGACCCCAATAGCCTCCTCTGTGATAGCGCCCCTGCCCCACTTTCTAGCCACCCCCTCACTCTCCCAGCCCAAAGGAGCTGGGATGCCGCAGAGGAGGGTCCTGCCTGAGGAAAAGGCTAAAGAGCACAGTTTCCAGCTGTTTCCATTTCCTTGATCCATGAAGCTCCCAACTATGAGCCTGGAGTTATTGTATGTTTGTTTCATTGTTGATTTCCAAACACCATCTTTTCCCAGCATCGCAGATCCTGAACAGAGTCATTCGGGTCTTCTTCTTCTTCTTTTTTGTTTTTTGTTTTTGTTTTTTCGAGACAGGGTTTCTCTGTGTAGTCTTGGCCATCCTGGACTCACTTTGTAGACCAGGCTGGCCTCGAACTCACAGTGATCCTCCAGCCTCTGCCTCCCGAGTGCTAGGATTGAAGGCATGCGCCACCACGCCCAGCTCCATTCCGGTCTTCTTGATGGAAGAAATTTAGCTTTGTGGAAACCTTGCCACATTGTTCTTAGTTTTCCTTTTGGCCGCTGACTGGAGACCAGGGAAGGGGCTGGCACGGAGAACTAGCCCAGCTCTCCTGTGCAGTCACAAATACCACGGGCAGCAACTAACGAGATGCACTTCTTGTTAGTACTTAATGATCCTGTTCATTTATTACGGTGCTGGTCCAATTCTGCAGTGGGTGTGGTGCAGGGAAGGGGAACACGGAGCTGGGAGCCAATGAGGGTGGGAGAGGCAGTCACCCTGCACTCGGCTTTCATCCTCCCTTGACATTCTAGACCCTGTGGGTCAGTGACCACTGGTGGGGTCAACTGACCCTCTCCCAGGGGTCACATACCAGATATCCTGCATATCAGACGTTTACATTACGATTCATAACAGTAGCAAAATTATAGTTATGAAGTAGCAAAAAAATAACTTTGTGGTACCGGTCACCGTAACACTAGCAACTGTATTAAAGGGCTGAAGCATTAGGAAGGTTGAGAACCACTGCTCTAGATTCATGGGCCACAGGAGGAGGTTTTGTAGTCCAGTCCCAGAAATTCATGGGGGCGGGGTGTGGGTGTATAAATGGTAGGGGTGGCGGCAGTGCCTGGCCCTCACATGGACTCCCATCCGTGAGGTCTTACCCTCTGAGTGTTCCTCAGAAGCCTGGCTCCCTCCCCAGAATGTTCCGTTCTGCCCAGTCCCTAAACCAGGCCAATGTCTTGGCACGTGGGATTCAGCAGGCGACCTTTACCCTGGCAAGGACGAGGCCCTGGGCCTTCAGCTCTGCTTCTTTCCTCATAGGCCCTGGGTTCTTTGGCCTCATGAGAAGCCTTCATCATTCCCAGGTTTTCTTTTCCTGTTCCAGGTGTGTGCGGCTGCTGCGGCGCCCTTCGTCCCAGGTACAAGAGGCTGGTGGACAATATCTTCCCTGAAGACCCTGAGGTGGGTCTTCACACAAGGGCCCTGTCCGTGGAGAGCGAGGACACCTGACTCTTTTGAAGGCCGGATGTGCAGGGGGCTGCTGGGGATGTGCTGGGCTGGGCTGTTGCTGTGCAGTTGACACATCCTTCTCACTCCTGCCTCAGTTCCCCGCTCTCCTGAGGGAGATGTTTCCCTGCAAAGCGTGCCTCTGTCTAGCGTTTGGCTTGGGAACCGTGTCTCTCCCCGGCTCCCTCTGGCATCTGTCAGGTGTCTGGCTGTGCACTGAGCAGGAGGCCTGGCTTCTTGGCTGCCAAGCTGTCACTCTGTGTGTCACTCTATATTGTACATTGAGGCCTGGGGATGTCAGGATTTGATGCATTCGCCTTGCTATTTGAGACTTACTGACCTCTCCTGGATGGGCATTTCCATTACCCTCTGGAGAATTCCCTAGCAGCTGTAGAATTGCCTTCTTTATGACTTGCTGGTGTCTATCCAGATATAGCTTAATTCTATTATTACTTTCAATGATGCCTCATCCTTCATCCACACACACCCACGTGTGTCTCTACATCCACATGTATATATACATGAATGCGTATACACACATATAGACACACGCACGCATACAAACCTACCTTTGTTGCTATTTCTGTGTTTGTGGCGTATGTGTGTGTGCACGTGTGTGCGTGCAGCTGCATTTGTCTGTGCACGCCTGCGTGGAGGCCAGAAGCTGACTACTTTAGGTAGCTCTCTCCATCACGCTCCACCATGTTTTCTGAGATAAGTCTCTCAATGAACCTAGAGCTTGCTGTGGTGGGGCCAGTGAGCCTTAGGGAGCTTCCTGTTTCCCTGAAAGCCCGGCTCTTAGGTAGCTTTTAGGTGACAAGAGCTGCTGAGTGTAGCTTTTACATGGTTCTAGGGAATCTGAACGCAGACCCGCACCCTCGAACCACAAGCACTATGCTACTGAGCATCTCCACAGCCCCCATGCTTGGAGGACAGAAACGCTCTTTCCATCATTTCATTGTTGCCGATGCACCCGCCTTATGTATAGACACCCTATAAGGTCCATTCAGTTGAACTGGTATTTGCTCCAGACTTGAGCCCTCCCACCAGAGCCGAGCCCTGGTGATTTTGAGCTGTCTGTATCCTGCAGGATGGTCTGGTGAAGTCCAACATGGAGAAGCTGACCTTCTACGCCCTCTCGGCTCCGGAAAAGCTGGATCGAATTGGTGCCTACCTCTCAGAGAGGCTCATCCGAGACGTGGGTCGCCATCGCTATGGGTACGGACTCATAGGGAGGGACAAGGAGGATTTTCAGAAATTGCATGATATTTTTAGGGTAAGACAATGTAATAACACTTCCAGGAAAAGGTATGGGGTAAGTTATTGGAGAGACTGAGGAAAAAGTGAGATTGGGAGGGCGGGCGGGATTCATATGCTCCTTCTGAGGCAAGGGAGCGTGGATGGTCCTGTGAGGTTTGGGAAGAGGGCATGCTGGCCCCATAGGAGCAGCCGTTTGGCATGCACTGAGTTGCCACGTGTCCACACAGAACATACAGAGCCAGTCTGACTCAGAAACGAGTGCTTACTGTCCAAAAGGGTGAGATGGCGCCATCTGTGTACTGAGAAGGTAAGGTTGGAGTGGTTGGCCCAAGAAAAACACACTTTAGAGGAGCTGGGAATTTAGCTCAGTGGCTAGAGTGTCTGGCACGCTAGGAGCCTCAGGTTCAATCTCTAAAGCCACATAAACCTGACACAATGGAACGCACCTGTGATCCCAGCCCCCAGGAAGTGGAGGCGGGAGGATCAAAATTTTGTTCAAAGTCATCCGCAGCACTATAGCAAGGCTAGCCTAGGAAATGTGAAATCCCATCTCAAAACAAGACAAATATACACTTTAGTGAAATATTTATCCTCTTCTTGAGAGGAAAGGACTTTGTGTGCTTAAAAGAGAAGAAATCTTAAAATGATCAATACATTTAGCTGTTTAAATTTTTAAGTATCTTGATGTTGAAAGAGAAACTGTCAGAATTGTAAAACCAACCACCAAAGATAAGCATCATCAACAAATAAGGCAAAGGATTCAAGCTCACACGTCAGACAAATAGTCCTGGGGAGTCCGGAGAGGAGCCACTGGGGAAGAGATTACACAGAGTCTGCTTGGAGAGCTAGTGTCACCTGACTTACAGTCCACGCTGAAGCCACGAGGTCACCCTATCACATTAACTTTTCTCTGAAAGTAAATATTCCAGTATTAACCAGGAAATAGTGGCAAAAAAGAAAAGAAAAGAAAAGAAAGAAAGAAAAAAAGAAAAAGAAAAAGAAAAGGAAGCATTTTCATACTTTCCTGGAAAAGAGGACAAATTGGTTGGAAATTTCCAGGCCATGAAATATGTGTCTAGACCATCGAAACCACAGCGCCCTTTCTCCTGTTTCTGTCCATTGCTTCCCAAGGAACCCATCTTACTCATCTATCTTGTACATAGAGGGTTTTTTTGCTTTTTGTTTTGTTGTTGTTGTTGTTTTGCAGTGCTTTCTGTTAGTTGGTTTGGTTTTGCAGTTTTGAGACAGTCTCATGTTGCCCAGGCTGCCTTCAAGCCTGATGTGTAGCTGAGGACGGCCTTGAATTCCTTGTCCTCTTGCTCCCAGCATATCGGTCCTGGGAGACAACGGCAGGGCACCACCCAGCTTCTGGTGCTTTTAATAACAATGAAACACTAGAAATGGCTTAAGTGTCTGGCAAGAGGGGAACCCAGTAGGTTAGGGTTTGTGTCATTTGATAAGATGCTATCTGCACAACAGAAATGGTGTTTATAAAGATCCCTATCTAATGACATTAAAAATACTAAAACTGAAAATATAACGGCCATATACAAAGTATTTAAAGTCAAGTTAAAAAACAAAACAAAACAAATCTCAGTGGCTAAAAACTCAAGTCCAAATGGCAGTGTATTCAGAGAATTCACTCTGCGGGTGACACGGTTGGAGGGTTTTTGTGTGTTTCATCGTGTCCTCTCTGTTCCCTACACATTGACTAGTGAGCATGTGTCACTTCCACAGTAGAAGAGTGGACCTCAGTGCAAATTGTGCTTGCTGCTGCCCTGCCATCACATCACAACCCACAGGCTAACTAGCTCTTAACTCTGAGAAGCCCAGGTATTGTTGATCACGGGGTAGAGGGTTGAGGACATGGCGGGCAGCCATGGTTCCTAGTCCTGTGGATCCTACTCTGCCTGAGCCTTTCTTTCCATTCTCCACTTTCCTCTGCTCCTGATGCTTCGCCCCCCTAGCCCCCAGCCCCGCCCAGTTTTCCTTCTGTTTTGAGGGTTGGGTGGTGAGAAGGGAGACAGAGTCTCATGTATCCAAGGCCGGCTTCCAACTTGCTATAGCTAAGGATGGCCTTGAACTTCTAACCCTCCTCTGCCTTCACCTCTCCAGCTCTGGGGTTACAGGAATGCTCCGCCATGCTAGGATGTGGTGGTTCTGGAGACCAAACCCGGAGCTTCACATACGTTTTTTCCCAGGCTAACGAGGCTGGACATGCTCTTCAACACAAACACTAGAAGCTTCTTGAGAGTCAACTCCAAGCTCCCCAACTTCCGGGGTCTTCAATCACCCAGCCTTGCCCTCCACACGCACCACACCTGCTATATAACTAACACCACACAGACTGGTTGAACAGTCCTAAAGCCGAGAAATCAAGGACCATCAGGGATTGTTAGGGTCAGGGAGAAGGCTGGGGACCAAAGCAAGGCTTTGTGTATATTAAATATGTGCTGTACCTCCAGCCCTGGCAAACCTTAAACCAGGATACCCCGATGTGAAAACAAAATGATCGCTCTCTATATAATAAAATTAGGCTGCCACTCATTAAGAGGAGAAGCATGATTGCTTTGTGCACACTGATTATATAAAGAGCCTTGATGGGCTGTAAAGCATATTCGAGCAAGTAAAAATGGCTTTATCCTTGACTGAACCAAATGCTAGCATGCCAGCGATAGCATTAAACATTTAATACCGATCCTGCCTCCGCTCTCTGCAGTGATGGTTCTTGTGATTAAAAATGTCCATAGCCGACAGAGCCCCTTCGAATCCTTCCTCTGCCTGTGGAATGACAATTCAAAATTGCCATCATCCTGTTAAAAATAGCCCTTGCAGCATCTAGGTATTTAAAGCCTGAAGGAGGGCTTTGATCATAAACATTTGGAGAAATGTCTGTTAGAATCCTCTTTTCTCCTTGCCCTCCTGCATCTCCCTGCCCGACACAGCTGGCCTCTTCCGGGTTAGATGGAGGCGTTGGAAGAGCAACGTTTTCACTTCAGACAGTGGGAAGAGCAGTGTCTTCCTAGCATGATGCCGGTGTCTCTATAGTTTGGCCCTATCCATGTGAACCTTGGATATGGGTTCCCGTGCCAGAGCCGCTCTCTCACGACCACCGCCTTCCTGCACTGCCGCTCTGCCACAGCCACAAGGGTGCCAGCTGCGAGCAAGGGGAGGATGGGAGGATTTCAAGGTGATGGGTGGCAATATGCAAAGAAGCAGAACCCCCCCCCCCCCCCCGTTTCTTATGCTTCTCTCCTTCCTCTCACCCCATTTCGAGATCAGCCCAACACCTCTTGAAACTGGATCACAGGGGAGGGAAGGACAGGGCTAAGGCAGGCATCAGGCCACAGTTAGCACCACCGAGCACGGGCCACAGTGTGCAAGAGATCCTATCAGACAGGACCGGGGATCCCCAGTGCCTGGAGTTGTGCCCCAGCCCATGAGCGCTGAGGATGGAGACACGAAGGACCCAGCTTGTTTCCTAGAAGGACCTGAAGCTGCCGGGAGGGGGGGGGCGGGAGCGGGGGGGCGTGGGGGGGCGTGGGGGTCGCGGTGGGGGGAGGGTTGACCCTTTAGAAAAGTGCACTACAGACTCTTGCTAGGTGGAGAGGGTCGGCCCGCTCTTCCTTAGCTGGGGCCTGTTTCCTGCTCCTGCGCTCCTAAAAAAAAAACTCAGAAAATTCAGTTCAGGAATGAGCTGACTGAATATACCCAGAATGCTCAGAATAAGAGGCCCTTTGTCCAGGGTTCGGGCTGCCCTTTGAAGGATGAGCCAACTCCCTGACTCCTGGTCCGCGTTTCCTTTCCAACTGGGCGGGGCTCCCAGCCTATTCGTCCCACTCCTCCCCTGGTGCTGCAGACCTTCCCTGCTTCTTCTGGCTACTTCTGACCCGGAACAAGATGTCCGAGCAGAACCAGCCATTTCAGGGGCTCCACAGAAGGACTTTTCACCTGGCTCCTGGGCACCAGGCACCCTGGGTATTTTCCTCTGTGGCTGCGGTTCACCTGTATTGGTCTCTTGAGTCTGACTTCTGTTTGGAACCAGCCCAGCGTCCTCTCTTGCTGCCGGAGAATCCCAGTCTGTTCAGGGTCACTTGTGCTCTGTCCTCTTCATCTCTGGGAAGCCTGCGTGGTATATTTGGGGCTGAAGTTTGCTGCCGTAGGCAGCCTACACCCGCCCCCATGGCCCGGCTCCATCCTAACCCCCTCTGCAGGCCAGTTTGCACTCTCACACCTGTTACTACTCTGGACCCCTTCCGGAACTGAGATCCGATCCCTAATGACAGTAACCGGGTCATGGGAATCTGTTGATGAACAGTACCCCCGGAAGTCCCATGACCTGTTGTAAGAACATGGGTCTGACAGGCAGAGCATGTGGGCGCGTGGGGGAAGATGGTTATAAAATAGGACAATAAACACTGAGCTCGTCAGCTGGGGGTGGGGGTCTAAATTCAAGATCATAACTAAAACCATGCCATTCGAAGCATTGGGATCCAAGTAGAGCAGCAAGGTACATGCTTAGGGAATTGAGCGTGATGCTTCTTTGTTTCTTTGCATTTCTATTTCAGTTCTACCGTGATTTTCACTTATACCAAAATCTCTAGTCTTGGTTAGTAACCTTTTTTTTTTCCTAGTAAAGAACGGGTTTGTTAATTTTTTTCTTATCAGTATAGTCTGGATTTCTTCTTCCCCTTGAATAGGAAAAGGCTGTCATCTCTGCTGTGGGCTTTGGGAGGCCTTCTAGTTTCTTGTCTTGCCCAGTTCCATCCACCTTATCCCCTCCTTCTTTTATTTCCTTTAAACTCTATTAAAAGTAAGATGCTGGATGGAGAGATGGCTCAGCAGCTAAGAGCACTGACTGCTCTTCCAGAGGACTGGGGTTCAAATCCCAGCACCCACATGGCAGCTCACAAGTGTCTGTAACTCCAAGATTTGACTCTCTCACATAGATGTACATGCAGGCAACAAACACCAATGCACATAAAATAAAGGTAAATAAACTTTTTTAAAAATTTATTTAAAGTAAGATGTCAATTGAAAAATGCTGGCATGACCCACTTGAAAAAAAGGAATTTCTCTTTGCTTGCCCCTACTTTCTAACCAAGTTTGGTGAATTGACCACGTCCAGGTGTCCCTACAGGGAAGACCTGCACCCCTCTGGCCTGTCCCCCAAGCCCAGCCAGTTTTTGTTTCCAGCTTGGGTGACTTGAACTCTGTGAACTGCCAGGCCTCTGGGAGGTCCCCTCCCCGTGACTGTGCCCATCAGTGGAAAACAAGGTTCCAGTGGATGAGGCATGCCTGCAGTGAGTAAAGCCATGGCTGCTACGCACCACACGAATCCTAAGAGCCAGTGCTGCCTTTGTGCTCCAAAGCCACACAGAGGTTGGGGCTGTAGCTCAGCAATCGCATGCCTTGTAAGTGTGTGAGAAACCCGGGGTTCCGCTCTAGCCCCTCCAGAAAAAATAAGGACTTTACAGATAAAAGGATGACATGATCCATTTTTTAGTATACCCAGAGACCACTATTTCATAATTCTTAATAATAATTGAATTTAGTAATATTCAAGACTTTAGTAGTAGCTGGCTCAGCTCAGAAAGATTAAAGAAATCAATTTTATAAAAGTAGAAAGTGTTCCAAAGAATAGAGGCTTTTTGCTCTTTCTTTCTTTTTCCTTTTTCTTTTTCTTTGTTTTTGTTTTTTGTAGCCCTGGCTGTCCTGGACTCACTTTGTAGACCAGGCTGGCCTTGAACTCACAGAGATCCGTCTGCCTCTGACTCCTGAGTGCTGGGATTAAAGGCCTGTGCCACTGCACCTGGCAAAGTTGTTGTTGTTGTTGTTTGTTTGTTTGTTTGTTTTATGGCTATTTTGTACAGAAGTTAGTGCAAAGATGTTAAAGAATTGCTGTCTGATGGTTGTTTTTAAAAACAGTTTTAGGGCCTGGAGAAATGGCTCAGGCAAAAACACTGTATGTTCTTCCAGAAAATCTGGGTTTGATCTCTGGCACCCGCAGTGCTGCTCACCACTGTTTGTAAGTGCGGTTCCAGGGGATGCAATGCTCTCTTCCAGCCTCCAAAGGCACCAGGCACATACATGGTGCACAGACATGCATGCAGGCAAAACACTCACATACATAAAATAAATAAATCTTTAAAATAAATAAATAAATAACTTTTTTAAAGCAGACTGAGAAGACACCATGAATTCTGATACTTTATGTGTGGATGTGCAGAGTTGGCTTGGGGCTCAGGTGGTTTGACTACACAGTTTCTATAGTTGGAAAGCTATCACCAGAAGTACTGTTAGAAGCCAGGTGTGGTGGCGCATGCCTTTAATCCCAGCACTCCAGAGGCAGAGGCAGGTGGACCTTTCTGAGTTCGAGGCCAGCCTGGTCTACAAGTGAGTCCAGGACAGCCAAGGCTACAGAGAGAAACCCTATCTCGAAAAACAAAAACAAACAAACAAACAAACAAACAATTATTAGAGGCCACTGTAAGCGCTCTCATCTTAGGCATTCTTTTTTTTTCTTTGAGACAGGGTTTCTCTGTGTAGCCTTGGCTGTCCTGGACCCGCTTTGTAGACCAGGCTGGCCTCGAACTCATAGCGATCCGCCTGCCTCTGCCTCCTGAGTGCTGGGATTAAAGGCATGCGCCACCACGCCCGGCTGGCATTCTTTTTTTATTGACCCAAACTTCTTTTTCCAAAAAAGTCAAGAGCTTATAATATCTGCCTCATGTGCAAAGATGGACCTCCTCTGGATTGGTAAGGAAGGAAGCATCTTTGGGCTCAGCCTTTGTTGTATATATGGCACACGCACTTGCCTGGGGAGCCTTAACATTTTTAAGGCCACCATGTAGCCCTACGTCACCCTGATTCTCCGTTCCGGGCTGGAGTACACACTTGTTAGAAACAGGGCTCCGACTCAGCAACAGCCTGCAGACATGCCTCCTTCCCCCACGCACTGCCCCAGCCAGGTGTGATAGCAGGAGAGGGCAAGGCCCGGTGAAGCCATCTTGCCTCTGTCCTCAGGTACGTGTGTATCGCCATGGAGGCGCTGGACCAGCTGCTTATGGCCTGTCACTGCCAGAGCATCAACCTCTTCGTGGAAAGCTTCCTTAAAATGGTGGCCAAGCTCTTAGAGTCGGAGAAGCCAAACCTGCAAATCCTCGGCACCAACTCGGTAAGGGGCGGGGGGGGGGGGGGGGGGGTTACAAGACCTCTGGATCAGGCTGTCCCTGCCTCACTTGCTTTCTGATCCTAAGCCAGTGGTTTCTCAACCCTCAACTACAGGGTGCTGCGACCCTGTAGTACAGTCCCCCGTGTTGTGGTGACCCCAGCCAGAAAACCATTTTTGTTGCTATTTCATATCTGTGATTTTGCTATCATCATGAGTTGTAATGTAAATGTCTAATATGCAGGAGATCCGATAAGCAACCCCAACGGGTCGTGACCCCCAGGTAGAGAACCGCTGCTCTAACCAGTGTGCCTCTTGTCTTAGTGTCTCATTTTGTGTGAGCAAAGAGATGTTTTGTGTGTGTGGGTTTTTTTTTAAGATTTAGTTATTTATTTTATATATACGAGTGCTCTGCCTGCATGTGCACCTGCAGGCCAGGAGAGGACTTCAGATCACTTTATTAGATGGCTGTGAGCCACCATGCAGTTGCTGGGAATTGAACTCAGGACCTCTGGAAGAGCAGCCAGTGCTCTTAACCACTGAGCCATTTCTCTACACCCAGTAAAATTTATTTTTAAGAAGTACTTTATTATATGCTTAGATAGACAGTAATTTTACTGAAGTTAAAAAACACAAAACACCAGGGCTGGAGAGATGGCTCCGCAGTTAAGAGCGCTGGCAGCTCTTCCAGAGGTCCTGAGTTCAATTCCCAGCAACCACGTGGTGGCTCACAACTATCTATAATGGGATTCGATGCTCTCTTCTGGAATATAGACTCTGCATGCAGATAAAGCATTCATATACATAAAATAATTTTTTTTAAAGGCTGGGTGTGGTGGTTCCTCCATGGGGCAACTTTGAAAGCTGGTCGCTGTCACACATCCTTCAGAAAGAGAGATAAGAGGGCACAGGTGACAGCCCCAGGGACGTGGGAAGACTGTGGGGAAGTGGTAGATGGGCCGTGGCTTTAGTTCTGTCCTTTCCCAGCTGGTTGATTGTCGTGGGCTTTGGTGGGGTTTTTGTTGTTGTTGTTGTTGTTGTTGTTGTTGTTGTTGTTGTTGTTTAATGTATTGATTTACTTGCTGTATTGTGCAGGCATGAACGTTCCATGGCGAGCATGTGAAAGTCAGAGGATAACTCACAAAAGCTGGTTCTCCTCTTAACACCTTGTTGGCCCTGGGGATTGAACTCGGGTCATCAGGCTTGGCAGCAAGCCCCTGTGCTGACTGAACCATCTGGCTAGCCCTATTTCTGAATTTTTATCACACAAGGCATGACTTTCCTCCTGCTCTATGGAAGAGTTGCTTTAGCCAGAAGAAAGTCTTCCAAGTTTTCTTTGCAGGACCCAACATGACAGCCCTCCCCTCTCCCTCTCCCTCTCCTCTCCTTTCCCCTCTCCCTTTGCACCAGCTGCCTTTGACAAATTACACACACACAGCAGCTAAGGGCAAAGCCCTTTTGTCATGTTGCCCTGGCAACACCTTCACCTACTGTTTTAGTTGTCTTGTTTAAGATAACTACAGTCTGGGAAAGAGCATCTGCGTGGAAAATAAACTAGTCACCCTAGATCCATGGGGGCCACAGAAGCAGGTGGCCAGCAACTCTTGTTTTTCTCAAAGTGAATCCTAGCCCAGGACAGGTATCCCTCGAAATTCCACATCCCAGAGATTCCGCACCTCAGTCACCGAGCTATGAGAGTCCAGGACAGCCAAGGCTACACCGAGAAACCCTGTCTCAAAATACCAAAAAAAAAAAAAAAAATTAGCAGTGCTAGCAACCCTAAAGAGGTCAGTTGGAAGTACAGTGGGCTGGGATTCCTAGTTGGAGGCAGCCTTTCCTAGTATTGTCCTTCATCTGGACGCTCTGGACGCTGCCTATGCCAGGACTCTCAGAAGAGGCCTGGTTCACATCATTTTAGGCATGCTCGGTCCCCCAGGGCCTGCCTTGCTTGCCTTGAGATGCTTAGCCTAGGAGTGTCACCATGGTCTTCGAAAGGGTCTGAGGCTTTGTGAAAGCTAAGGAGCCTGGATGGAGAGGTTCCAGGTTCTTCCCTCTTTACCCAGCATGCCTTAGATAAGAAGACCTTGCTGCCAGGAGAAGAAAAGAGAAAGCAGATGTGGTAGGACACGCCTGCAGTCACAGCACTCAGGGGTCATGGGAGGAGGGTCAGTCTAAGCTATATAGTAAAGACCTTATCTCAAGACAAAAATGAAACAAACAAACAAACAAACCAAAAAGTAAGGAGAGGTCAGCAGACAGCTGGTCCCATCGGGCAGGGGCACGTCTCATTTCCCCTCTCGGGGCAGAAGCAGCAAAAAGTCCAAGGTTCCAGGCTGCAAGTGAGATCAGGTTCTACCTCGTCATCATTTCTAGTGTCCTGTTCTTGACTTTGCAAGTTACTCAGGGCCAAAGCTGGTCTGTAAGAGAGAAAGGCCAACTGCTTGGAGACACTTTGTTGCTACCCCGAGTGGATCCCAGTTAGGCTTTCTCCTGCCAGGGGAGAGCTGCTTGTGCAGAGTCACTGTTTGGAGTAGGTTTTCTCTTTGTTTACCAAGCACTTAGTTGCCCTCAGCTTTCCATACATTTGTGAGAGCTATTGTGAGGGCTGGTGATCCGCTCCAGCAAGCTTGGCACCCTTTGTTATAGAGAAAGAGCCAGAACTTTGATCTTGAGAGGGTGGCCCTAGCTGTGCTCCTGGCTTTTGAAAATGTCATGTGTTCAGAATTGTCAGTTTGTTGTCATGGAGACCTACTTCATCATTGCTTTATCCAAAAAGTAGAAGAGGAGGAAGAAAAAGGAAGAAAAGGAAAAGAAACAAAATTTCAACTTTAATCTTTTGTGACTTTTGTGACATTAAGCAACTAGCACTTAAATAGAGACCGTTACTGGGGCTGGAGAGATGGCTCAGTGCTTGAGAACACTGGCTGCTCTTCCAGAGGCTCTGGATTCAGTTTCCAGGACCCACATTATAGCCTCAGCTCCAAGAGGTCTGATGCCCTCTCCTGGCCTCCGCAGGTACCTGCATTCATGTACATATTTCCACACATGCATGTGCATAATAAAAATAAACCTTTTTTTTTTAAGTGACAGGAAGGGTGGGTGTTCATACTAGTCACAGCTGCATATAAGGAACACGTTAGCCCCATTTTATAGGTGGGACAATTAAGGCCAAGGGAGCTCAAGTAATTTGTCCCAGGTCATCTTACTGATAATTGGAGGAGTTGGAATTCAAACCAGTCCCAGGGATAAAGGCAGTATCAGGTACAGTGGTACGTGCTAGTGTTCCCAGCACTTGGGAGGCAGAAGAAGGAGAATTATTAATTTCAAACCATCTTGAATTGCAATAAAGACCTTAGGATTTGGTGGGGGGGGGGGAGCGTTGTTTTGTTTTGCCAATCAAAACAAAAAACAAAAAACCCACACAGACAAAAAGCTGGGCATGTAGGACAGCCTTAGAGCACTGGTTTTTGTGCCCAAGGGCCAGTTGGTTCCCCAGCACTGTGAAAAGCAAAGGAGGAGGAGAAAAGGAGAAGGGAAAAGTCTCACTGTAAAGTTCTGTGGTGGCCTGAATGAAGTGTGGACGTTCTCTGCTTTGACTGACAGACTTGGATTGGTTAGGCCATTGCTCACTTGTACATGTTCCTTCCCACAATGCATCGGAGTTTAATGATATGCGTGCTCAATTGTGTTTGGCGTAAGATGGTAAATAGGGGATTCACCAAATGTTTACTTGAGGACACAGTTTTGCTTTCTTGCACACTGGCCCAAAACCAGTCTAGGCCAGATGGGACCCACTGGCTCTAGTTCCATAAAAATTGAGCCATTATCATGGGGATGCTAAGAGGAGTCATTTATTTTCTTTTTTTTTTTTTAATTTTTTAAAATTTATGTGCATTGGTGTGAGGGTGTCAGATCTTAGAGTCACAGACAGTTGTGAGCTGCCATGTGGGTGCTGGGAATTGAACCCGGGTCCTTTGGAAGAGCAGGCAGTGCTCTTAACCACTGAGCCATCTCTCCAGCCCCTATTTTCATTCTTTAAAGCACGTATAGACACAGCTAGATACAGGTCCCAGTTGCTAAGTACATTTTTAAAAGAATTTTGTGTGTGTGTGTGTGTGTGTGTGTGTGTGTGTGTAGCCCAAGCCAAAGGGAGTCCCAGGTTGCTGAGCTATTCCCTATGCCTGCCTAAAGGGAGGGAAGACTCAGAAGTTCACAGCTCCTGTGCTCCGTGACAGAAGCAAGAATGAGGTGGGCCAGACGCTAGGCAGAACACTGTCTACTCTTCCTGACTCTAGGTCAAGCCAGGATTTAAAAAGAAAAACCCATGACGGTCCACTCCTTAATCCCAGCACGTGGAAGGCAGAGGCGGGCCAGTCTGACAGAGTTCTAGGCCAGCTAGGGCGACATATGAGACCCTGTCTCAAGGAAGAGGTAGCGGTGGCCTTGGATTGCGAGGATCCATCCTGTGGGTGCTTAGGAACCTGGGCAGCCTTTGTAGCCTTCTCCAAATAGAACTTGACCCAAACCATGCTTCAGCCAAGGCAGTGCTCAACCTTGGGGACCTAGGAAGGCCACCTAGCAGGGGCCCTGCTTCACCCTTTGTTTCTGGAACTCTTGAACTTGGGTGGAATTGGTTATCTTGGGATGACATGGGTTCCTACCAAACCTCACTGCATTATCACATCAATAATGCAAGCAATGCTGCTTTTATTTATGGCTAACACTAACAGTTCTCTCAAATGGACATATGTATGTATTTTAGCTGTAGCTTGGAAAGACAGATCTCCTTACCCACTTTGTTGAACTACTATAAATCAGCAGAAAACAACAGCACACTTAGGGTTTGGGTTAGTTACTTCTGTGCCACTGGGACAAACTGTCATGAAGCACTTAAGGGAGAGGGGGTTGTTTTGCGTGTGGTTCCAGAGGTTTTGTTCATCCCAGTGGGGATGGTGTGGTAAGCAGCTCATTCTCTGGGACTGAGATGCAAGATACGCCCATGAGTGCATCAATGGTACAAAAGCTATGGGAGTAGCCCACTGCTTTCTGATTGGATTTCAGTCCACTCCTTGCGAAGAAACCAATGTCTGGTACCATAAATCTGCTCAAAAACCTGTGGCTGGGGAGCTCATAGTTCCCAGGGGCAAGCCTACCACTATTGGTTTGCCAAATGGGCACCGTATCAAACTGCCCTTTGAGTTCCTATCTCTCCACCGATGGATTAATGCAGCTCTCAGGCCCCATCAGAGAAGCTTCCTTGTAGTGGGTGGTGGTCAAGGCAGAAACTCACGACGGACGGAAGTAGAGGATGAGGTTCTGTGGTGTGCTCAGGCACAATGGAGCATCTGTGCCACCCTCCTCTTCCCCCAAGGCTCAGGAACATCTCAGACGAGGGGCCAGAAGGACTGAGAGAGAGAGAGAGAGAGAGAGAGAGAGAGAGAGAGAGAGAGAGAGGACCAGAACAAAACAGTATATTCTGGGCATGACAGTACCAAGGGGCTCACCAACTGACAGCAGCTGTGACTATTGACCCAAGACCAAGCCAGTCCACACACCAGCATGGAGCAGGGAGAGGCCTAAGAGCCCCAACCCGAGCTAATGAACTGTTGTTAGTTGGTGGCTTCTGGGAGAGGGAGTGTCAGGTTTTTTGTTGATGATTTTTTTTTAATAGTGTGGAACTTGGTAGGCTGGACCATGCTCCAGTGAATGGTCCCACACCCATGAGTGTATGAGCAGCACCATGCAGAAAAGACATGAAGTTGGGAGGGGTGGGAGGCATGGAGGGTGGATCTGGGAAGAATTAGAGAAAGGAGTCAGGCTGAATAGGATAAATATATACGCATGTATAAAAATTTTAAAGAATTAGCCTAGCGGTGGTGGCCCACCCTTTTAATCCCAGCACTCGGGATGCAGAGGCAGGTGGATTGCTGTGAGTTCAAGGCCAGCCTGCTCTACAGGCTGGGACAGGTCCAGGACAGCCAAGGCTACACAGAGAAACCCTGTCTCAAAAAACAAAAACAAAGAACAAAGAAAATTAATAAAAAAATTTAATGTAGTAAACAATGGGGCTCGTGGAAGCTGCTAATTTGCAGCTAAGGTAAAGTTAACAACTGCTAAGTAGTTAAATAGACACAGACTGGCAATTATACCAAATACAATGAATGTACACTAACCAGATACTTTGAGAAGGAATAATATATATATTAAACGAACCAATATTTGGGAAATTATATAATGTATTGTAAATCTAAGTTTGTTTTTGTTGTTGTACCTAGACAGGGTTTCTCTGTGTAGCCCTGGCTGTCCTGGAGCTCACTCTGTAGACCAGGCTGGCCTAGAACTCAGAGATCCACCTGCCTCTGCCTCACAAATGCTCAGATTAAAGATGTGTATCACCATTGCCTGGCTTTGAGATGGGGTCTTATATAGCCAAGCTAGCTTCAGAGTTGCTATGTAGCCCAGGGTGTCCAGAAAGTTCTGGTCCTCCTGCCCCCACCTCCTGAGTGCTGAGATCACAGCCCTGTGCTGCCACACTCAGCTTATCCCGTTCTGAGGGTGAAGCCCAGGGCTTATGCTAAGTGAGCACTCTGTCAATTGAGCTGTATCTCCAATCCATTAATCTAATCTTCTTTTAGAGTTGTTTGGGGATAGTAACATTTACCATTATCAAACAAAAAAAAAATTATTTTCATTTTTTTTTCAGCAGTTTATTTTGTTATGTAATGCCCGCTTCTCTGGGGGACTTGACTGAAACGAACTCCCGCTTCAGAACTGGAAACACACAGTTCAGTACAATCCAGCGGGAGAGAATGCTGCTAAAGATGAGAGCTAAGGCTGGGCACGGGCAGACACCTGTCATCCTAGCAGTCGGGAGGCAACGGGAGGAGGGTCAGGTTCTAGACCAACATCTGCTACAGTGAACCTTGCCTCACAGAGAAAGATCGGGGAGGGGGGACAGAGGAGGACCCTCCCCCCACACACAAATGGCAAACTATAAACACCCAACGGTCTGGTTTTGAAGTCAATTATTCAGATTTGCTCTCCTGTTTCAGAATTCAGTCAAGGAGATGCTCCATGCTTGGGCCCAGCAAGTGCTTAACAGGGGTTTGTGCAGCATTTGCTTTGCCTTTTCTCCTCTTCCCCCCTCAACAGGAAAGGTCACAGGTCGCAGCCTTTTGAACTCAGATCTCCCAAGTGCGCTGCTCCTAGATGCCTGGGTCTGTGGCTTTTTTTTTTCTCCCCCCAGCAGGCACTTGGGACACAAAACCAAGGCGCAGAGCAGCTGCCTCTCATGCAAATTAAATTCTCTTCCTCTATCGGACAGTTTGTGAAGTTCGCCAACATTGAAGAGGACACCCCATCCTATCACCGAAGCTATGACTTCTTCGTGTCCCGATTTAGTGAAATGTGCCACTCAAGCCACGATGACTTGGAAATCAAGACGAAGTGAGTGGGGGGGGGGAGGGGCTGTGGAGCTCCCAGATGGATCGTCAAGGGGCCGCCAAGGCCTTCTGCCCTGGGTGACCAGTCTGCCAGAGAGTGGCTGCTGATCAGAATGGGGCTCCCAGAAGATGGTTCTGAAGGGAAAACCCCCAGGCCAGAAAACAGGGTAAAATAGAAGAGAATGGTCCCCTGAGTGGAATTTGGGGGCCAGGAACAAAATACACAAGTGAGTGAACACACGCAAACCCTGCACTCACTTCTCTGTTTAAAACGTGCATTTGAACACCCCAGAAGCAACCTACTCCCCAGTATCCAAACCCATCAACACAGCCCAGGTCCTACAGTGGCTCTCCCTCACTCCATCTCCTGGGTCCTCCGCTCACCTCACTCTCCTACAGCCATGTGGCCAAGGACACGTAGGACACCCGGGCCCCAGGGCTTTTTGCACAGTCTGTGCCCTGTCTGGAATCCTTCCTCCACGGATCTCATAGCTTGCTGCTTCCCCTCTGCCATGGCGTTGCTCACTTTGATCCCATCAGTGAAGCCTGCCTGCCTGTCCCCACACTCACCCCTTTCCTTCTGTGCCCCCCACCCCCAGACACACACACACACACACACACACACACACACCGTGGTTCCCCACCCCCCTTTACCAAATTTCATCATTTCCATGTCTCTTGTGCGTCTCTACTCACAAGCTTATACGCTACAAGAGGACAAGGATCAGGCTGTTTATTAATGTATCCCAACCAGGTCAGAGCCCATGAGGAGGAGCAGGTGGAGGAGCCTTTGCCGGCAGTCAGAGTCCCTGTGTCTTGAACTGTGCTCCTCTCCTGGCTGCGGATGCTCAGGGTGTGGACCTGCCTCGACCTTTCTCCTTACAGAATCCGAATGTCGGGCATCAAAGGCCTGCAAGGGGTAGTGAGGAAGACGGTGAATGACGAACTGCAGGCCAACATCTGGGACCCTCAGCACATGGACAAGATCGTCCCGTCCCTGCTTTTCAATCTGCAGCATGTAGAAGAGGCAGAGAGGTGAGTGGGGGTGGGGCTCAGCTCTCGCGGGGACCACCCTCACACCCAGGGAACTGGAACACACCTTCCTTGGGCAGGAAGGTAAAACCCAGCTACCTTGCCTCTGCGGCTTGTTCCGCGAGCTCAGCGCTACCGGAGTGGGAGTGTACGTATAAACCAGTCAGGACACAAAAGGCAAGAGACAGATTACCCTTGTGCCCCTCCGGAAGCAGCCAGCTAAGGAGGCTTAAAATGTCCTTTGTGGTTCTAAATGCCAAAGACTTTTCCCTCAGACCTTCCCGTCTCACTTCGTAATGCTATTTCAGACCTCAAAACATGACTGCTTGCAGGGCGTGGTGGCGCACACCTGTAATCCCAGCACTTGGGAGGCAGAGGCAGGTGGATCTCTGTGGGTTCGAGACCAGCCTGGTCTACAAAGTGAGTCTAGTACAGCTAAAGCTACACAGAGAAACCCTGTCTCAAACAAACAAACAAACAAAAACAAAACCATGACTGCTTGATCTGCCATGGCACTCAAGTGTTACAGATACTGAATTTTAACTTTAGAGCCCCCAAAGCATCAGACACACTGACCCTTTGTTTCCCGTCCCCTGACCCTTTCTTTTCCCTGTAAATGGGATGGAGAGAAAGGTTCCCGTTGCTGTCCCACGTTGTTTTTGTGCTTAGCTGCTCAGTGGAGTCTGGGCTGTTATAGCAGCAGAGGAAAGTAAGTCTGCCCCCTGGTGGCTATTTATGATATAACAGCTCACCGATCTGCTGCTATGGTCTTTCAGGAGTTCCGTTCAGAAAGGTACACTCTACGATTTGCATATCATGAAGTCATGCCCTAGCCAATCACGATACCTTTCTTTACGTATCTCTTTCATCCTTATCTGCCTCTCCTTCCCCCTTTCAGTTCTCATTTAACTCCTCTCTGAACCCTTAGGTATGTCTAGGACCTTGAGGTCTGCAGGTCTCCCACAAAGGCAGTCCAGCCCCACCCTGCAAAAATAACTCCACCATCTCCCCCAGCCTTCTCCTCCCAGCTTCCTTACACTGTGTAATAGCTGGCGGCCGTGACTGCTCTATGAACTGGTGTAGCTTGTCTCAAATTCCTGCTTGTCCTGAACAGAAAACCTAGGGGCATTCAATCCTGACTCCCAACTGTGCGCCCCATCCTTTAGCCAGATGGCTCTGTCTCCACAGCCGGTCTCCCTCGCCCCTCCAAGCGCCAGAGAAGGAGAAGGAGAACCCAGCGGAGCTGGCTGAGAGGTGCCTGAGGGAGCTGCTGGGCCGGGCAGCCTTCGGCAATATCAAGAACGCTATCAAGCCGGTTCTTATGTGAGTTGAGTGCCCCCCACCCCCACCCAGGAAACGGTCCACCTCCCGATGACTGGTCTAGGTCCTTGCCAACTGCCCCAGGTCCCCTCTATCGGCCAATGGCACAGCTCTCATGCTGTGGCCAGGTCAATCCCTTTTGGGAACACACAGCAAGGCCACCACACGGTGGCCGCCTGCAGTTTGAGATGATTAGTAGGAGGGTAGCCAAAACTACAGAGCCTATCCCGTAAACCCTTCCTTGATTGGGAACTGCAAAGGGCTCTCGGGAGGTGTCAGTCACTGTCCCTCTGAGCTCATCTCATCTCTGCTCTCCGTCATCACTCTGACTTTCCTAGTCACCCTCCTCCCATCCCCCCATGTTTTCTTCCTCACAGCCACCTGGATAACCATTCTCTTTGGGAGCCCAGAGTGTTTGCCACCCGTTGCTTTAAAATCATCATGTACTCAATTCAGGTACGGTAGCTTCCCTGTTCCAGCTTGTGCCCCTGTGCAAGGGCATTCCAGGTGCTGGACACCTCTGACCTCCCCCAGCGGCCCCCAGGGAAGGAAGGCCAGTTTAATGTTTAATACATCCTAGGCCAACATTTTTATGAAATACAGTGGAAACTAATTCCTAGAGAAAATTAAATCTGGCAGGAAGACAAGCAGCCTGCAGTCCCCGAGCGGGCCAATTACTACTGCAGGCTTACTTTCCTTCTGGCTCCCATCTCAGCAGCTCTTCCTCCCCTCCCCCGCCCCCCTCCCCCTTATCAGACAGATCTTGAATTGGCACCGGGCCCCCAGCCACACTTTGAGCAGCACTGAGCTTAACCATGTGGCCTCTCACGCACCTTGCCAGTAAGACCGGGAGAAATGAAAGACAATGTTTTGAAATGGATTCCTAGCCGCCTTTGAAGTTAAAGGAATCAGGAAAAAAAAATATGCAAACGCAGATTCCCTGGGATTTGGCTACGTGTTTGTAGGCCGCGATGGGGGTTGGGGTTGCTGCAAAAAAAAAAAAAAAAAAAAAAAAAAAAGAGACTGAGGTCTGAGTGCCACCTGCAGTGTCCACTGGCTGTGGGGGTGTCATTTTGGTTTACCCTCTGCCTCTGAGGCCCAGCAGAGGGCTGCCTCTGGGGTGGTTGTTTGGGGGATCAGCACGTCTTCCTCCCCACAGCCGCAGCACTCCCACCTGGTTATCCAGCAGCTCCTGAGCCACCTGGACGCCAACAGCCGCAGCGCGGCGACCGTGCGCGCCGGCATCGTGGAGGTACTATCGGAAGCTGCGGTCATCGCTGCCACCGGCTCTGTCGGTAAGGGGGTCCAGAGCAAAAGGCAAGGGGCAGGGGGCAGAGGCAGGCGTTGGATTTAGAACCGACTGGCTGCGCGGGCCAGGGTTTACTGGTGAGCAGGTGTGATTGCTGTCCTGACTTGCTGATCCCTCCCCCTTGGCGCTCAGGGCCCACGGTGCTGGAGATGTTTAACACCCTGCTGCGGCAGCTGCGGCTCAGCATTGACTACGCGCTAACCGGCAGCTACGACGGCGCTGTGAGCCTGGGCACCAAGATCATCAAGGAGCACGAGGAGCGCATGTTCCAGGAGGCGGTCATCAAAACCATCGGTGGGGAGGGAGTGGGGCTGGGCGGGGGGGGGGGGCTGCGGGGGACGGCGTTGAGGCTTGGGGCGGGCTCCCGCTCCAGAGAGGAATTGGCAAAGATCTGGAGGTGGGGCTAAAGGAGCAGAGCCTATGAGCCAAGGCCTTGGAGGATGGATTTGCTTAAGGCTTGAAAAGGGGAGGAACTTAGTAAGGGGGAGGTACCCTGTGAGTCTTGGAGAAGGGCGGAGCTAAGGAAGAGGGGTCAGGCTGGGGGGGGGGGGAGGAAACTAGGAGGAGGAGGGGTCTGATGAGGACCGAGGCTCTAGGGAGCGGTTACCTGAGACCTAGGGCGCTGGCTGGAGGCAGGCAGGGCTTATGGGATAAGATAAGGGCTGTGCTGAAAGGAGGGACCCTGGCAAAGCTTGGAGAGGGGAGGAGCCCTAGGGGGAGGAGTTAGGCTAGGACCTAGGAAAAGGACTTAGGACCGGAAAGGATCTTGGGAGGGTGGCATGGACCCTGGATTAGATAAGAGATGATCCTTGTGAGAGGCCCAGGACTCCCCAATAACATCTGCTGTATGATTGTCCTGCGCTTATGTTGCTTAGGGACACTGAGGGAAATGGAGGCCATCCTATGACACATATGCTTGGCTGGCTTTGAGTGAAGTGACCAAATCAGTCTGGGTCTCTCAGCCAGGCCTTCCCGCAAAGGCAGACCCAGTCCCTGTCCATTTGGCAACGCCTAGTGCTTCCACAGTGGGGCCACTGGAGGCCGGGTGCGGGTTACAGAAGAAAAGAGGAAAAGAGGCTGTGAGGACTATGTGTGTCATGAATGTGGAGAAATACAAAGCCACAAGTACCTGGGACTCCTCATAATCAGAGGTCCCTGTCCCTGTGCTGTGGACCCATCGCCCTGGGGCCAGGGCAGGACCAAGGAAACCATAGAGATGTCCTGGCCTGGGCCCTGTGCCCAGTAAAGGAGCCCAGACTGACCACAGCCTTGGTAACAAGGGAAGGGCTGGTACCTGGAAAAGCCCGCTGCGGTCTTCCTTCATACTCCCTTTCCCAGGAGGCAATGTCACAGCAGCCCGCCTGGGCAGATCTCTCTGGGCATCACTGAGCCTCACTCTGGGGCACCATTCGACTGACCCGCGCTGAGCCTGGGGGACCGCTAATGCTCTGTCCTCTTCCTCGCAGGCTCCTTTGCCAGCACGCTGCCCACCTACCAGCGCTCAGAGGTGATCCTGTTCATCATGAGCAAAGTCCCGCTGCCTTCCCTGCATCATCCTGTAGAGACCGGACGGACAGGGTTAGTCTCCCAGCCTAGCCTTACACCCTAAATTCTGTGGCCCTGCTCTCTCTTCTCTCCTGACTCAAAAACAAAACAAAACAAAACAAAAAAAACCCTCAGCATGGGTCATAGGTCATAGTCATAGGTCCCATGGCAATTTCTCAG
Source organism: Acomys minous (assembly GCF_964271855.1). Lineage (NCBI taxonomy): Eukaryota > Metazoa > Chordata > Mammalia > Rodentia > Muridae > Acomys > Acomys minous. Next base: position 101,773,779 of record NC_140489.1, on the reverse strand, counting down.
GCTCCCTCCTACACCCCCCCTCCTCACTTTAGGGCAATCTTGGGTTCCACCCCCCCCCCCATAAGATAAGCCTCCTGGCGAGAAAACCCATCAATGCAAGAACTGATGAGGAAGCAGGGGTGGGGGGGGGATGTCGCAGGGGGGCGGCGGAGGGGGCACCCTACTGTCATCGTGCTGAGTGTGTGTCTCTGGCCTGCAGGGAGAATAGGAACCGGCTGACCCAGATCATGTTGCTGAAATCCCTCCTTCAGGTGAGCCCCACCCCCAGCCCCCGCCCCATCCCTGTGCAATACAGCTCCTTTCAGGGGCCAGGACAAGGCAGTGATGTGTGTTATGTACTGCACGGATATGCCCAGCTATTGAAGAGGTGAGCGAGGGGCTGGAACCCAACCCGAGCTCTACTGAGTTCTTCAGAGAATGGTGGATACTTAAAGCTTCCTTTTTTTGTTTGTTTGTTTGTTTGTTTGTTTGTTGAGACAGGGTTTTACTGTGTAGCCTTGGCTGAACTGGACTCACTTTGTAAATCAGGCTGGCCTTGAATTCACAGTGATCCACCTGCCTCTGCCTTCCAAGTGCTGGGACTAAAGGCGTGCACCACCACCACCCTGCACGCGCTCCCTCCCTCCCTCTCTTCCCCCCCTCCCCTTCCCTCCCTCCCTCCCTCTCTCCCTCTCTCCCTCTCTCCCTCCCTCTCCCTCCCTCCCTCTCTTCCCCCCCTCCCCTTCCCTCCCTCTCTCTCTCTCCCTCTCTCCCTCCCTCTCCCTCCCTCTCCCTCCCTCCCTCTCTTCCCCCCCCCTCCCCTTCCCTCCCTCTCTCTCTCTCCCTCTCTCCCTCTCTCCCTCCCTCTCTCTCCCTCCCTCTGTCTCCCTTTCTCTCTCTCCCTCTCTCCCTCTCTCCCTCCCTCTCCCTCCCTCTCCCTCCCTCCCTCTCTCTCCCTCTCTCTCTCTCTCTCCCTTTCTCTCTCTCCCTCTCTCCCTCCCCCCTCTCTCTTTCTCTCTCTCTCTCTCTCTCTCTCTCTCTCTCTCTCTCTCTCTCTCTCTCTCTCTTTAAAATGGTGATTCTATGTGCCCACGGGTATCCTTGTCACTGAAGCCTTGTGAGTCTTGAGATAATTCCAGCCCCACCCACCTGGTGCCCTTCGCCAGGTCCTGTCCCTCTATCTCCCCCGATTGCCCCCTGGCATTCATGTCTCTCTCACCTTCCAACCACCACCTTCTCTGCCCTCCATGTTTTCCGTATGCCTCTACTGCACCTCAGCTTTCATTGCTAGAGTCCAGTTCTGTTGTTCCCAAACACCATTCCCACGCCCAATTTGGTTGAAAAACCTGGTTCCCTAGCGAATATGAGAGGTTCTGAAGTCTATACCTGTGTGTATGTGATTTATTTAAGGTGACGGGGCTCTGCTCTGTGATCTCGGCTGGCCTTGGATTTATTTTTAAGTGGTTTTTTTTTTTAAGTATTTTTTATTTAATTTATGTGTGCTAGTGTGAGGGTGTCATATCTTGGAGTCAAAGACAGTTGTGAGCTGCCATGTGGGTGCTGGGAATTGAACCCAGGTCCTTTGGAAGAGCAGGCAGTGTTCTTAACCACTGAGCCATCTCTCCAGTCCCTGGCCTTGGATTTTTCATAGCCTGTGGCAGCATCAAAGTCACGATCTTCCCTCTCCTGCCTCAACCTACCAAGTGCTCGGATTGTGACCATGCCCAGCTTTGAAATTTGTTTTTGGAACAAGCTCCCTGCCCTAGCCAAAACTTTGGATATCTCACAACGAGGCTGGTCTCAGTGTCTCTATGTTCCCCTTCAGCTGTCATAAACACCAGGAGAATTCTCTAAGAATGTCACTTCCTGTTTTGCTCCCTATTTCAGAGATGATCCCAGTATCTAACATGAATGTCTAAACTTTGGATTTTTTTTTTTTCAAAACAGGGTTCTCTGTGTAGCCTTGGCTGTCCTGGACTCACTTTGTAGACCAGTGCTGGGATGACAGGCATGCGCCACTGTGCCCAGCAAATTTTGGACTTTTTAGAGCAAAGTCCCCAGGATCTTTCTCTCTCTAGACCAGTTGCTCTCAATCTGTGGGTCCTGACCCCTCTGTAGGGGTTGAATGACCTTTTCACAGGGGTTGCCTAATACAATCAGAAAATACATATTTACATTATGATTCATAATAGTAGCAAAATTACAGTTATGAGGTGGCAATGAAAATAATTTTGTGGTTGTGGTCACCACAACATGAGGAGCTGCATTAAAGGGTCACAGCGTCGGGAAGGTTGGGAACCACTGTTTGTTTTATTCATGGTCACATCCAGATCGCACCTCTGTTCCCCACAGGCCACTCCATGCAGAGCACCTTACTCCATGCAAGCCTTGCCCTCCCTCTTCTCCTCCCCTCATCCGTCTACTGAGTCGGCTTCTTTGGTTGCTTTGTTTGGGGCTTGAACCCAGCTGCTCACACATGAGAAGCCGATGCCCCTCCCCTGAGGGTGCTTCTAGGCCCACTCAGTGCCCTTCAACACAGCCCTTTGGTTCTTACATTTCCCACATCTAGTTGTCAACTCTCTCCTTGGTCTTTGGATTCCTGCAGTGTTGCTGGGTTAACCCTTGTTAATTTATACCCAGCACTGTATGGTGACAGTCTGGGGACCATTCATATCCCTTTCAGAGTACGCTTGGCGCTCTGGAGCTGGGCTGGGCTGGCTCGATGGAAGCCTTTGAATCATCAGAGGTACCATGCTGCAAAATGGACTTAACAGGAAATGCCCTTTGTGACCGTTGAGTATTTGGCGTCATGTGCGATGTATCTATTTATACCGACTGATTTGAGTCAGAAGGCCCCTTTATTACAGGGCTGTGCCGACTGTCATGTGTGTGAGTTGACTCTGTCACCCAGCTGTAACTTCCTCTGCCCTGTAGTTCCTGTGACTCCTAATCTTTTTTTTTTTAAGATTCATTTATTATGTATACAACATAATGCCTGTCTGCCAGAAGAGGACACCAGATCCTAGTATGGATGGTTGTGAGCCGCCATGTAGTTGCAGGGAATTGAACTCAGGACCTCTGGAAGAGCAGCCAGTGTTCTCAACCTCTGAGCCATCTCTCCAGCCTATGACTCTTAGTCTTAACAAGGCATTGTACACACTGTGGGCATTCATCACCTGTTCCCTGACCAGCGGGCACTCAGAGGTTCCCTCGTACTTGCCTTTTCCTTAGTGTTCATTCTTTACTCACTTTTAACCCTTACTGCCCCTGCGTGCTCTCCCCGTATACCTACGTGTCAACTGCGCTGCACTGAGCAGACTTTCGGGTGGATATTCAGGGCCTGTGAGAGAAGCGGGAGGAAGCTGAGTTGGGCGCTGTGTACAGAGGATGGACAGATGGACACTTGACACAGAATTCTTCTGGCTGTTTCTCCAACCTATCTCTGTACCGAGAGAGGAGCGTTCCTAAGCACACCTGTCCCGGGCTTCCTCCCAGGTGTCCACGGGTTTCCAGTGCAGCAACATGATGTCAGCCCTGCCCAGCAACTTCCTTGACCGCCTTCTCTCCACTGCCCTCATGGAGGATGCAGAGATCCGCCTCTTCGTCCTAGAGATTCTCATCAGTTTCATTGATCGTCATGGCAACCGCCACAAATTCTCTACCATCAGGTGAGTGTAAGGTCTCTCTTCTGGTAGATGTGTCATGGGGGAGCCACAGGTGAGACCTGTCGCCTTGGCCGGCAACCTCACACTCAGGTGGGAGGTACAATTTGGAGGCAGTGAGACCCGCTAGAGTTCATCTGTCTTTAGTCAAGAAGAGCAGGGACCAGAGGTCCCTGTGCCTAGGATGGGGCCTGGGGAGAGCATGCTAGGGTTAGAAAATGGAAGAACTGGTACTAAGGGATCTTTCTTTCTTTCTTTCTTTCTTTCTTTCTTTCTTTCTTTGGATTTTTCAAGACAGGGTTTCTCTGTGTAGCCTTGGCTGTCCTGGACTCACTATGCAGACCAGGCTGGCCTCGAACTCACAGTGATCCGCCTGCCTCTGCTTCCCGAGTACTAGGATTAAAGGTGTGCGCCACCACAAGTCTAGGAAAGCGGGGAGTATAGGGTCATTGACACTGAGGACTTGGCAGGAATAAGGGGAAGAAGGTAATCGACAAATTAAGAGAAAGAAACAGGAATGAGAGAGCTTTGGAGAAAAACGGAGACTGGGTTAAGAACCAAAGCCAACCTTTTAGCATTGGGGATAGAACTTAGCGATGCCCTGTGAACTCGGGTTGGCCTTACACCGGGCTAAGAGGCTCCTTCACCCCTTCCTAGCACCCTTGGTGACATCTCGGTCCTGAAGTTGAAAGTGGACAAGTGCTCCCGGCAGGACACTGTCTTCATGAAGAAGGTGAGTGCCACCACAAGACACAGAGCCCCAGAGGAGGCCGGCCTTCATGGTCTCAGCCTTCCAGTGCCTGAGTCACTGCTTGACCACTGGTCCTAGAGCCTGCCTCCTCCCTCCTTTGGTTGGTCAGGATAGCCAGTTGCTGAGGATGGAGATAGAGCATCACACACAGCTCCTGCCTCCCCTTCAGACGGGCCTTCCTCCCCAGTTCTCCTTGCCGCCCACTCTGGACCCAGCCCACTGACCATAGCTGTCTTCTGCCCCTGCCTTTGTCCCAGCACTCCCAGCAGTTCTACAGGCATATCTACCTGAGCTGTAAGGAGGAGTCGAACACTCAGAAGCACTACGAGGCACTCTACGGCCTCCTGGCGCTCATCAGCATCGAGCTGGCCAATGAGGAGGTGGTGGTGGACCTCATCCGACTGGTGCTGGCTGTTCAGGTGAGGCCGGATGTGGGCAGGACCAGACGAGGATCGTGGGGGTGGGGGGGTAGGGGTGGGGGATGAGGTCAGGCTGTCTATAGCCAGGTTCAAACAGGAATACTCTGTAGCAGTTGCTTGACAGTTGTTTTGGGGTCCAGAGACGCTTCCTCCATCAAGACCCCAAACCACGTTCTTGTCTGGGAAGCCCCGGAAACTAATTGATTTATGGCTCATGTTCATCTTTAAGATGAAGAGGACACAAGGTCACCTGGAATCAATCTGGTCCCCAAGCATTTCAAGGCTCTCATGGGACCTGAGTGCCACCCTGAAACCATTCAAAAGCCCTGAGTGATTCTGAAACAAAACGTATTCATCTAAAAATCCTCTCATTCTCAGATTTACTTTTTGAGAATTGCTTCTGGTGCTTGTTTAAAATACATATGGTGCCAGACATAGTGGTGCACTCGGGAGGCAGAGGCAGGTGGATCTTTGTGAGTTCGAGGCCAGCCTGATCTACATAGGGAGTCCAGGACAGCCAGGGCTACACAGAGAAACCCCATCTCTAAAAACAAAAGCAAACAACAACAATAACAAAAGGAAACATATTACCCAAACTGGAAAACCACAGTGTCCCAAGCCTGGGACCTGTGTCTTTAACAAGCCTGCTGTGTGATCCATAGGCAGCCAGTGTGGTGCTCGGTACGGTAGGACCTGAGACCTTCAAGGTCTGCCCGGGTGGAAGAGCACTGCCAAGGAAGCCAAGGTGAATCTCCGACCTCTGACCTCAGAGGTTACAGTCTCTCAGGCCTGAAGCCAAGTAGGCATCACATTCTTGAACTTAGTGACAGGTGTCTTAGGCCATCTTTGTGACCGTGCCAAACCCTGCAGGCCAACCTAGATGCTACAGCCTTTAGCATATGGACCCGGTTTAGCATGCCAATCCAATCCAGTCAGCTGGGCTTTGGCAGCTAAATGGCGAGGTTATCGGTAAGGAGGAGGGCTTGGACAGTGGCGGTCACTACAGCTGGAACCACAGGGTGAAGAGATGAGGCCATGGCCACTATACTTAGTAGAGATTTAGGAGCCTCCAGCTCGTGGATTGTTCCGGGGACCATCTTTTCTAGCATCCCCGAAGGGTATGGGACAAAGACTTAGTGTAGGAAAATGAGCCGTCTCTAAGAAGATTGGGGAGAGGTCAGGTGGGAGGGCGGAGACTTTAGTGTAGTTTGTCAGGGAAAACCTCTGGCTCCTATCCATGTTCCCACAGGACGTGGCCCAGGTCAACGAAGAGAACTTGCCTGCTTATAACCGCTGTGCACTCTACGCTCTGGGTGCGGCCTACCTGAACCTCATCAGCCAGCTCACAACGGTGCCTGCCTTCTGTCAGCACATCCACGAGGTTCGTGTGCTCATGAGCCCTTGAACGTTAGACATAATGGAGGACGTGTTGAGGAACTAAAGATCCTCTCTCCTTAGCCTCCTGGGTGAAGGGATCTCACCTGCACCCTACCTACCCACTGTCCTCACACTCCTCCAGCCATGTGAATGGAAACAATTTAATACGAGTTTGGAGGGAGGGGGCTGGAGAGATGGCTCAGTGGTTAAGAGCACCGCCTGCTCTTCCAAAGGTCCTGAGTTCAATTCCCAGCAACCACATGGTGGCTCACAACCATCTATAATGTAATTTGATACCCTCTTCTAGCCTGTGGGCAGAACACTGTATACATAATGATAAATAAATCTTAAAGAGAGAGAGAGAGAGAGTTTGAGGGAGGAATGAGCATGTGACTTAGATGGTAGAGTACCTGCCTAGCATGCATAAGTCCCTGGGTTCAATTCCCAGCACCACATAAAACTGGGTATGGTGACATAGGGCTATAATCCCCAGCACTCAAGAGTCTCAGTGGTAGGAAGACCTTGGCATAGTAAGTTTAGGGCCAGCCTAGGCTAAATGAGACGCCACACAAGAGAAAGGAAGGAAGGAAGGAAGGAAGGAAGGAAGGAAGGAAGGAAGAAAAGAAAGAAATCCAAACAAATCCAAACACAGCGGTACACACCTAAATCCCAGCTTTCCTATGACAGGATGGGAGTCAGGGACAAGAATGAGACACAAGCGTGTGGCCAGCTAGCCTGAAGTGTACGCTGCAGTGGGAAAAGTAAGGGAGACCTGGCTCAACAAGGTGGAAGACAAGAACCAACTCCCCAAACCTACACACACACACACACACACACACACACACACTAATTAATTTAAACAGAAATGAACCCTGTCTCAAGAAAAAACAAAACAAAACAAGGTTTTTGCCATAGTGCTCTCCAGGCCACAAAAGCAAGAAAACTGTAAACCACAATTATGCAAATTAAATACTTGTGAAACTTTCCTCAATTTGCCTATCAGGATTACAGTCTTTTTTTTCCTTTGCTGAAATATTTTAAGGCAAATTCCAGCTCCCCATGCAGGAATTTAACATATATCAGTAGGCATGGCAAAAGAGAGTTTGGGGGCAGCAGTGAGAGAGCGGACAGTGGCATCTCCCTCCCTGCTGCCCCATATCTAATTAAAATTTCAACCTCGCCCTGTTTTTTGGCAGCCAGTCTAGTCAATGAACCTCAGTTGCTGCATATCGATCTTTTGAGACTTTCTGGATGGGGCTCGAGAGATGGCTCAGTGGTAAAGAGCACTGGCCACTCATGCAGAGGACCTGGGTTCAGTTCCCAGCACCCATGGGGTAGCTCAGGACTGTCTATAACTCCCATTCCAGGGAATCTGCCACCTTCTTCTGGCCTTCACGGATACCAGACATATGAGCATAGAACATATATGTGCATATGGGCAGAATACTCATACATATAAAAAAATAATTTTCAGATCAGAGAAAAACTCAGAAGTACTTTAAGTAGAGTCATATGATGTCTAGGATTGGCTTTAACATTCCAGGTCTCTGCTGACCTGAGCTGGCTGCACATATGTGGGCAGTTGTTTATCATAGTGGAGCTGTTGCCAGGTCACCCTCAGACTCCTGGCTTCTCGCCACTTCAGTGACTTTTACGTCTCTTCCCAAAACACTTGCAAGGGCTATAGAGGACATCTCAAACTGTCCCCATCCATCAGATGTGCCAGACGTGTCCCCTGCATTCCCTTTTTACTTGTGTAAATCAAAAGTACAGGAATAAGGCATAGGAGAAAGAAGCCTCAGTCTCTAAGGGATGAAGGGCCCTGTGCTTGGAGGACGCTTGGCACGTGTGCGTCATCAATGGCGACAGCTTGAGCAGCCACGAGTCTCTCCAGGCTACTCTGACGGTGACTGGGGATTTGGATTCTCCCTGGAGAAGCTCTGTGTGCTGCTGCATCTCTGAGGAGGCTGAGGAGGAGGAGGACGCTGAAAGTGAGCTTGCAGCTCTTCCTGTCACTTGCTCTGAGGCGCCTCGCCCTGCAAGACCCAGCTCTTATCTTTTCTTCCCTTCCAAACTCCAGGTAATAGAGACGAGGAAGAAAGAGGCACCATACATGCTTCCTGAGGATGTGTTTGTGGAAAGACCCAGGTAAGGACGGTACCAGGGATGCAGTCAAACATGGGAGCGTGGGCAGTATGAGGCCAGACAAGGACACTCATGAGGGTGGGGGTGGGGTTTACACCCTGCCTGAGATCTCCAAGTCCTGAGTGGAGTTCGGCCTCATCACAATACTATAATCCTTCCATGGCTGCGATGCCGTCAAGCCTCAGGCAGGCCATGGTGGGCCAGCTGAAAGGTCCTGCTGCCTAGGAGGAAATGCAACCTCTAGGTCAGACCCACGGTGAGTGTGCCCTAGAGGAGCCACCTCGACAGAACGCAGCCTTCAGACGGTGCTATGGACCAGTATCACCGCGGCATGAGAAGAGCACAAGGGAAAGATACTCTGAGAAACAAGAAGACCACGAACAGGACTCAGCCTCCTAAACTGTGGCCCTTCACGCACTAACCGCAAAAGAGACTGATGCTGGGGGTAGACCTGTTTGTAGTCCAGTGGCAGAGCACTTGCCTAGCCCAAGTGAGTCCTGGGTCGATCCCACCCCGAGCACCACAAAAGAAAAAGATTTAGAAAGTCCATGATGCTTCGAAAGGATATTTAGTTGTGAGATAGTTATTAAATGATACAAGGATAAAATCCTCAGGCACAGGCTGGGGAAGATAGACCGGTTGATAAAGTGCGTGTTTCGTATCATACATATGAACTTTGACCCTCAGAACCCATGTTGTTAAGAAAAGAAAAGGCCAAGTGTGGTAGCGTGTGTTTGTCATCCCGAGCTGGGGGCGGGGACACAGGTGGTAATCTGAGCTTGCTGGCCAGCTCAGAATCAAGGCCAGTGAGAGAGACCCTGTCTGCAAGAAAACAAGGGTGTTGCCTAAGCAACAACACCCAACGTTGACCTCTGGTCTCCACACAGCTGCGCGCGCACATACGCTCCCAAAATTCATCACAGAACAGGGTGCTGGGGAAGGGGACGTTTATGTGTGGGCCTATGCAACTGAAGGATTCTGCGTAAGATGTAAAACAGTGGGTGTCCCTGGGAAAGGGAGTAAGGCAATTTCCTTCTGTTCCTCTGTCCTGTCGCACTGTCAGTGTGCTGCGATTATGGTAAAGTCATCTAGGGATTGTCTGAGCTGCCCACGCTTCTCCTCGGCCTCCTCTTTGTCTTCCAGGCTGTCCCAGAGCCTGGACGGTGTGGTGATCGAGTTTCTCTTCCGCCAGAGCAAAATCAGCGAAGTCCTGGGAGGCAGCGGCTACAATTCGGACAGGCTCTGCCTGCCCTACATCCCTCAGCTGACAGGTATGCCCTCTAGGCAAGGCTTCCTGTCTTCATCTGCCTTTTCCGCCAGGCAAGAGCCCTAGAGCAAGGGAGTGTGGACCCCCTGAACCGCTTGTGGTGGCATCGTAGGTGTTACATGAGAACTGAGAGACACACAGAACTCATGGGGAGATCCTGGTTTCCTTGCTCCTCTTCAGTTTGGGGTCTCAGAAAGCAGCTGGCCCAGGAGATGACCTGGCTTGTGGGGGGCAGGTTCATAGATTTAGGAAGAGCACACATGGGCTACAGAAACAGACCCGCTTTGAGACCTCGGTGCTACTTACTGTTTAAAAACACCTTCGGCAAGTCTCTGGGAATCCTCCAGTCACGTAACTATGGAACGCCTGCACTAGAGGGTTGATGTGGAGGTGTGTGGATCAGTGAAGGCAGACGCACTTAGAAAACACTGCGTGCGCGCAGATGCAGCAAGCTTACGCTAGTTGAGGTACACTTCCTGGTCCCCGAGCAACTTCTTTGTTTCCACAAAGGGTTGCAAAAATCTTCACTCAAAGAAGCAACCTGACCATCCTAAGATGAATGGAGAAAGCCCACAGCAACTAGAAGCTTCTGGAAGCCTCAGGCATAGCCTAAGTGTGTACTGAGCCATTGAGGACTGTGGACCAAAGCATAGGGGGTAGAAGCAATGGCTTATCCCTGGCGTTGCAAGGACTGGGAACCCCAGCTTCTGAGCTCTTGTTTTTCTTTTTCCAGATGAAGATCGCTTGTCCAAGAGGAAGAGCATTGGAGAGACCATTTCCCTTCAGGTAGAGGTAGAATCGAGGAACAGCCCGGAGAAAGAGGAGGTAAGCGTTTTTGTCAGTACTCTGAGCGCTGAATGTTCCACTCCCTTTACAGTGGGTTAAGAGATTTGTGGAAATTAGTTTCTCAAGTATATTCATTTTCTTACTGACTCTCATCATGTGTAGATATTTCCAGCTAGAAGATTTATTACTGTTCTTCTATCATGAGAATGTCATTTTTTTAAAAAATCACTCTAGAAAGACTTGCTGGTCTCTGTTCCCTACTCATACAAGTTAGGGAACTGACAGGCATAGGACAAGCATCATACAAAGTAAGGAGTACCCACATCAGGGTGTGACTGGGATGCGGAGATTGATGGGGAGTCTGAGGGCAGCTGTGGAGGATGCTGAGTCTTTCCCCAGGTGTGATCAGAGCACAGAAAAGTCCTTGAAGGTGGCATGAAGCATCCCTTTAACCAGGCCAAACCCTGAGCCTGGGCATTCAGAGCTGGAACATTCCCGTGGAAGGAGGGAAGCTCTGACCCTGGCTAATTGGGCAAGCAGAGTAAGGAAGTGGAGGTGGGAGCCCTTGGAGAGCTTGTGGCTGTGAGCAACAGGACCCTTAGTGCCCTACAGCCTCAGGATGAGCTGACTGTGTCCCCTACACTGCTCAGAGGCAGTCAGTAGTCAAGTGAAGCTAAGGAGGAGAAATGCTTACCTAGCTAGTGCCACCTACGCACAGGCGGCCTCCTAGACCACCCATACTGGTTCTTTCCTTGGGTCAGCTTAGCCTGGGGGCATCCTCATACCTGATACAGGGCTATGCCCTCTCCGTGCCACACTGCTTCACAGCTTCGGCCTGTGGCTCGTGGTCCTGTGCTGGCTAAGCGTGCCATCACTGTGGGTGATGGATCAGTGCTGCTGCGGTCACATCTTAATCCCAGTGCCTGGCATTCTGGGCTGGCCCTCCCGTGTCATTTTATTTCCCCTGCCACCCTGGTACTGCTGCTCATGGAACTGTTCTCAGTTTCCTCCATGTCATCTATCTGCACAAGTATGCTAGCGCAAAAAGCAACACCAGCAGCTGCCTTCTTGTCCACAGGAGCAATTAAGCCTTTGGACCTATGAACTGTTTGTTCTTAAAATCCAGCTGGGTTCCACTTCCTGCCTGTTCTCACTTAGAGAACTTGCTTTTAGTTTCCCTATACTCTGTGGTTCCTTAATGCTTTGATTTTATCTGCATTGGTCTTCACTGACCATACATAGATGGATGGATGGATGTTTGGGTGGGTGGATGTGTGGATGTGGGGGTGGGTGGATGGATGGATAGAGGGATGGATGGATGTGTGGATGGATGGATGAGTGGATGGATGGATGGATGGATGTGCAGGTGGGTGGATGGATGGGTGGATAGGTGGATGTGCAGGTGGGTGGATGGATGGATGGATGGATGTGTGTGTCGATAGGGTGATTCCTCAGGCTATCTTGCATGCAACATATCCTATGTTAACAAATTTGGCAGCTTCTGTTGACCCAACTAAGAGTTCTGCATGCTATTGATACCCATGCAATATTTGCTGAATGTCTTTATCCCATTTATGTATGTCTACCCTTTCCAGACAAAAAGACATTTACCAAATGGCAAACAAATCAAGAGCTGTACTGTTTGAATTTTCACAAGTTGAATGTTCCCATGTTATCACACTCAGATCAGGAGATCAAATACAGTCACCACCCAGGGACTTGTCGGGGCCTCTCTCCTCCAGAGAAACCACTTAGCATAGTCCCTCTTGGAACTTTGTGTCATTAAATCACTCTCTTCTGGCTACACTCCCCCCCTTACTTTCCTTGATGGCACATGACTCCTAGTGGGTGCTACACCAAGAAGCTGATAGTTTGGTGAGGAATCTGGTCCAAACTTCAGCATCATCAGCATCGTCAGCATCTTCCCAGAGATCATGGATCCATGGAGTTCCCTTCTTTGGGCTTCATTATTTTCTGCCTCTTTTCATAGGCTCTGCAGGAGTTGAGACCCTTTGCCTCTGGTCTTGGGACCAATCAGCTCAGCAGAGGGCCCATTGTTTCTAACCTTCTATGACTTACTATATTAAGATTCATCACTTTGGGGTATAATTTACTATCATAAGCCTTCAAATTTTTGTGAAGTTCCTGGAGTTTATATTGGAGATATTTTTAAATAGGTTTATTTATTATTGTAGAGTATTTTGCCTGCATGTGTGCAGGAGGAGGGTACCAGATCTCATTGTAGATGGTTGTGAACCACCATGTGGTTGCTGGGAATTGAACTCAGGACCTTTGGAAGAACAGACAGTGCTCATAACCTCTGAGCCATCTCTCCAGCCTATATTGGAGATCTTATTTCTCAACTGCCTCTTACATTCAGTTGTTTCTCTGAGGTTTTTGGGTTTTGTTTTTGTTTTTCAGTTGTGTGGTGGTTTTCTCCCTGGAGCTTGCTGGACTGGCTTAGGTGGGGAACAGAAATAGAATTCTATTCTGAGGGAACCTGAAACTTGTTTGAGTTTCGCCATACATGCTCAGAGATGCCTCTGCCAATGGGGGGTGTTTTAGGGACAGTCCCCTAAGAAGTAATGTTCACCTTTCTCCATTTGCCCCTTCTTCTTCAGCGAGTGCCGGCTGAAGAGATCACCTATGAGACACTAAAGAAGGCCATTGGTAAGACAGGGGCCCTAAGAAACTGGCGAAAGGGGAGGTTAGGGCTGACATGGCCCTGGTGGCCAAGGCTTCTTGTAAACTCATCAGCTGCCAAAGCTGCCAAAGTCCCCAGTCCCCAGTGAGGGGGGTGGGGCGGCCCTGTCACTGTCACCGCTTTCCTACTTGCTAATGACAGCTGCCTCATGGTCTATCAGCATTTTCCATTGTTCGGGTCCTTTTTCAAACTACCCAGACAGTACCAACAGGGGCAGCTATCTGAGATCTTTTCTTTGAGAGTCCCAGCAGGAGTGTAGACACTTGGGTCTTTAAAAGCCCGATGGAGCTCTCTACTCCCACTTCTCCCCGCTCTCACCCGGCTCACTCTTCCTCCCTCTTCTTCTCACTCTTCCTGTCTCTGTCTCTGTCTCCCTCTGGGGTACCCCTGCCCCCTTTCCTTCTCCCCTCCCCCCCCCATGCTCATTTAATAAACTCCATATCACATTTTTAAAAAAATCCCAGTTGCAGGTCCATGTCACTGATTCTTAAAGGGTGGGGCCTTAGACAGGATCGGGAGAAGTCTCTGAGGGCACCTGAGGTCTGCACACCTTTCATGGCTCCGCCCCTTTCCATCCTGAGAGTCCACTCTGCCCATCTCCTCAAGCTTCTTCCCCTGCTCATCCCTGGGGACGACCTGAACACTAACCCAGTTCTTGTGTCACAGTGGACAGTGTGGCAGTTGAGGAACAGGAGCGTGAGCGGCGTCGACAGGTGGTAGAGAAATTCCAGAAGGCACCCTTCGAGGAGATTGCAGCCCACTGTGGGGCCCGGGTGAGTGACATACCACAAGGTGCCTTCCTGACCAATCAGATACAAGATTTGGGGCCAGGGCAAGACAGAGTTCCAACCTTGGCTCTTTGGCACTGTGGCCAGCACTCAGGGAGGCAGAGGCAGGTGGCTCTCTGTGAGTTCGAGGCCAGCCTAGTCTACAAAGTGAGTCCAGGACAGCCAAGGCTACACTGAGAAACCCTGTCTCAGAAAACAACAACAAACAAACAAACAGACAGACAGACAACCCTTGCCTCTTTGTATTGTAGAAATTAGGGTTTTGTTTCCAAGATTCAGAATGTTGCTGTTTACCCCAATATTTTCCACTACATTGAATTCCTAAGCTCAGTGACCGGACATTGAGTATTCACTGTCTTGGAAGGCAGAGGCAGACAGATCTCTGTGAATTCGAGCCAGCCAGTCTGGTCTACATGGATAATCCCAGGCCAGCGAGAGTGACATAGTGAGACCTCCAAAAAAAGATGGTGGGGATCAGGGAGAGTGGGGGGTAGGAGGTGCCAGCTGGGTGTGGTGGCTCACACCTTCAATCCAGCAATCAGAAGGCAGAGGCAACAGATCTCTTTGAGTCCAAGGCCAGCCAGGGTAGTATCATGTCTCAACAAAGCAAACAAAACCTTCAGCAGCAGCAGCAGCAGCAGCAGCAGCAACAGCATCATCATCACTAACTTTTTATTAATATCCTGTTTGTATAATATGGGTGTAGAGGCATATGTAGGTTAAAAGACAACTTTTGGGTTCTCCTTTCACTTTTATGTGGGCTCCAGGATTGCGTTCAGGCCATTAGGCTTGTGTAGCATATACTTTACCCACTCAGCCATCGCACCAGGCAGGTTCTTTTAAATGAGGGTCTTGGTGTCCATTCTCGGTTGGCTTTGAACTCACGATGTAGCCCAGGCTTGCATTACACTTTCAATCATGCTGCCTCAGCCTTCTTAGTGCTGAGATTACAGGACTATGGCTTATATTTTACACTTATATAAGAGCTACATATTTTGTGTCTATATAAAAACACACGTCTTCTTAGCCTGTGCTGTCTACTTAAGTTATTCCCATCCCACTGTGAGAAGTAGACTGCCTATTTCATGGTCCAGGAGGAGGCCCATGTGCTAGACACATCAAGAAAAAGTAGTATCAGCTCCAGTATCTTGACCCCATGCCCAACAGATCCTCTTATCCCATATTAAAGAGCAGAAGCTTGCCAAAACTCTCCCTGGTATTCCTGGCCCTCTGTGAGGTCCCCAGACAGCCTTTGATGGGTGGCTGTCCCTGATGTGAATGTACAAGTGCCTGGAATAAGAGTACACCCACAAGCTGGGCGTGGTGACGCACGCCTTTAATCCCAGCACTCGGGAGGCAGAGGCAGGCAGATCACTGTGAGTTTGAGGCCAGCCTGGTCTACAAAGTGAGTCCAAGACAGCCAAGGCTATGCAGAGAAACCCTGTCTCAAAAAAACAAAACAAAGCAACACACACACACACACACACACACACACACACACACACGCACGCGCACACACACACACAGAAGAGTACACCCACCTGGTTACCCTCTCACAGCTGCTGCTGCTGCCAGAGACTTCCAGATGTCCTTTGGGCAGGTGGCCAGTATTATAAATAAGTAATTAATTTGGAGGGCTTTTCTGTTTACCTGCTCTAGCTCACAAATAAATAACACAGAGACTTACTAAATTTATCAGTAAGCTATAAGCACCGTTACTGGACAGAGAAGCATTTATTTATACTAAACACATATGCCCCCAAGTTACTTGCCAATATTGGTCCTGTCTGGGATGCATCTGCTCCATCAGGACAGGTCCTTTTTCTGCATCTTCTTCTTCTCTCTTCTTCCCCTTGTGGTCCCTACCTGTGACCCCAAGCCTGAGAGTGGAAGCTCCGCCTACCTCTCTTCTGCCCAATTGTAGGCTGTTCAGCTTTTTTTTTTATTAACCAATCAGAGATAATTGGGGAGCAAAGCTTATACAACATAGGCTGGTATACATGAGTGTGCACTTATCTTGACTACAGCCGCATCTTAGGGTCCAGAATGTAGCATTTGTAAACACAGAGCATCACACCAACTCCCAACAGGCCAGTGGGGTGGCAGCTGACGCTCTCGGAGCCCCAGGTTCACTTTCCTTTCATTTGTGTTTAGGCATCCCTGCTGCAGAGCAAGCTCAACCAGATCTTTGAAATCACTATCCGGTAAGTGGTGGCATGGGCAGGAGGGACCCTACCTCCCTGTCCAGCCTCAGGGGTCAGGGCCATTGTCCTAAGTCCTCTTTCTCACACCCCTGCTGGCAGCCCTCCCTCCTTCCTCAACCTCTAGTGCCAGCCCTAGGCTTAGCCATTGTGGAGAGGGCAAGAGACTGGATTAGTAAAGCCTAGAAAAAGCCAGGGGTCTTGATCTCTGAAGTACCTGCACCGCCATAGAACAGTGGTTCTCATCCTGTGGGTCACAACGCCTTTGGGGGGGTCGCATATCAGATATTTACCCTATGGTTCATAACAGTAGCAAGATTACAGTCATAAGGAAGCAATGAAAACAGTTTTATGGTTGGGGGTCAACCACACCTTGAGGAGCTGTATTAAAGGGCTGCAGCGGTAAGAAGGTTGAGGCCCGCTGCCATGGAGCCTACAGTGAGTCTTGACTGAGCTGAAGATTCTAGAACATCTTGAAAATCTGGGAACTAGTGGAATAGCATGAGCTTCAAGGAGAAACCGAAACCATCTGTTGTGTTCAGTTGCACAAAGGGTAGGATCCCCAATTCCTGCCTCTTACCTTTCTCCTCCATGTGTCTCTAGGCCCCCTCCAAGCCCTTCAGGAACCATCACCGCAGCCTACGGCCAGCCACAGAACCACTCCATCCCTGTCTATGAGATGAAGTTTCCCGACCTGTGTGTGTACTGAATCCCTAGAGACAGAATCCTTAGGGGGCTCGGTGTGCAGGAGGACCACCCTCCTGCCCGCTCTCACCGGATGGACATCTAGCTGGGATAGCTGAGAAATAGTCACCTTGGACAATGGCTCTTCCCAAGTTGAGCAGAGGTGGAGCCTCCTCCTTGTCTTCTGTGAGGAAGTTCCAGCCACCTGCCCTCGGGGGCTAATAAGCATCTCACCTGTCTTCTCTTTTGTATCAGCCAGGGACAGAGAATCATGAGGCTGTCTCCACTGAGAAACAGAGGAGCCTGGGAAGCTTCTGCTGGGGGGGGGGTGTCTATGAGGGGGGTGTCAGACACTCCCAAGGAAAGGAGCCTGAAGAAGACATGGTCTAAGGAAAGCATAGATGGCACTCGGGGAAACTGAGGAACACCCCCCAACCCCACCCCACTGTCATAAAGGAGTGACAGTGTGAGAAATCAAAGGTGATGACTGCTCTCACCTCTCCAGCCTTGGGTGTCCTACTCAGTCTCTTATTTACTCTCCCAGTTGTCCGTGTTTGTTTTTTTTACTGTTAATGGATGCTGAGTGCTCACAGCAGGAGCTGGGGATAGAGATGCTGGAGGCAGCCAGGCTAAGCAGAAGAGCAACAGGCTGAGCATAGAGAGGGGCTGCTCCTCCCAGGCTAGGTGACAGCATTGCAAAGCACACCTGTGGCAAGTCTGTGTCCTTGCTGCATGTAGCATCCTCTCACTGTCTCTGTCCAGAGGAAGCTTGTGGCAGATCCTCTATGGTTCTCTCTCTTCTGGATGTTTCCTGGGTTGTTAAGTTTGGTCTCTGATACCTTTGTCTCCACAACCTCTGTGTTGAGAGATAGCTGAGCAAGCTAGCTGGTTCTAGGGACCAAAAAAAAAGGGTGAGAAAGTCCCAGGGCCGTGAGGCCTGTCCACATCACTTCCCGTAGAAGATGCTCCCAGCAGAAGGTAGGGCTTCGGGAGTGCAGTTAAGCAAGTGGCACTTTGAGATTCAGGGAAAGAAAGATTTAACAGCTAGAATTGTAATGATATTTTTCCCTCTTTGGACAAAGCCTGAGACACTGGAGACAATTGGCTTTGCTTGTGGTTTGGGAAGAGGTGGTAGAAACTCCTTTGGCTTCCATTTTCCCTATGTGCCACCTACCTGTGACTTGTGTATGCTAGGAGCAGCTGACCCAGGACTGGGTGGGTGCAAAAAGTGCCACTTGCTGTCCTCTTTGACCTTTGCCCTTGTTTGACCCTTTCTTGATCCCCCCTCTTGGTATCTTCACTCCTCCAAGACCACTTACCAACATCCTAGACTTCTTCCAGTGGGGGCACCCTAACAGCCCAGGCTAGCCCTTTCTTTCCCTTTCAGACTTCTCGTAAGTTTTCTGAGCTCTTTTCCTCCCAGGCCCAACGTTGCTCCAGATATTTTGCCTCTTTAGAAAGGGGGAATGGTTCTGTTGACCTGCAGTAATCCTTTCTAGGGTATGGTTTTAGGCAGTGTGGCCTGGGGTCATAAAGGAGCCATCTCTGCTAAGGATGGGATATCCTTCTCAGGACACTTTAGATCGCCGCCCTTTATATGACCCTGCATGGTGACAGCCTGCTCACTAGGACATTTTCCAGAATTAGGAGAACCGGGGCACATGCACTTCCTTCCCCACTGCACACGAAGTGAATGTCACAGATGGGGCCTTCTGACCCTGACCCTGGCCCGTAGTCTCTTCACCTGTGATGCAGCTCTTTCCCGTGGTCCCTGCACTGAGCTATGGGCTCATGGCCCCAGCACAGCCTGCATGATCTCAGGTCCCTGAGGACAACACCACCACCCATGGCATTGGAGCTGTGGGCTGTGGTTCAACCCAACTCTATAAGCATGGCTTTGGGTCTCTCCTTAGTGTCTCCTTACTAAGAAGGCAAGTTTAAAATGAGCACAAAGGCAAGTAACCTTTTAGAAACTAAGAAAATCTAAGCCTTGGGCTAAAATCATCTTTCTTTACCTGCCCGCCACATCTTTTACCTCCTGCTTGTAAGAGGCCATCAGTTGCTTTATTGTTCCCATCGGCCACCATTGTCCATGCCTGAGGTAACCTTGACCCTAGTTGTGAATCGGGAGGGCCACTTCTTTGGAGCCTTTTGAGAGCCAGCATCAGGACCAGAGGCTCTACAGGCCCTCTCAGATACCTCTGCCCCTCACACTTCCCTGGGGACAGAGAAGAGAAAGGGACAGACTTCCAACTCTGCAGACTTAACTGCTGCCAAGTCTTCCTTTCTGTGCCTCCTGTCCTTCACGCCATGCTGATTAGCAGTGACTCACTGCCTTTAGACTGTTGGCTACTTGTGTGCCCTCTTCTTGGTAGAACTGATTTTAGGTTGTATTCAGCAGGACACTGGGTTTCCTGTTGATGGGGAGGATGGAATCTGATCTTGGCCAAGTATGCCTCAGAGTCAGAAAGTCTAGACAGTGATCACAGGAGAGTCTGTCACTCCATCACAAGGCCTGGGAGAGAGGCAGAAGCACAGTGGATGGGAGCTGGGGAGGAGCCCGGTGTCCACGCGCTTGCCTTTCCAGCCTCTGGTGTTCATCTTCCCTGTGGTAAACCAGAGTCCAAAGGAGCCAGAGAACTCATTAAGGCCAACTGGTTGCCACCCTCTGACCATCAAAGCAGCCAGGGCTCTGGCTTCATGGCCAGGGTCAGAGGGTGGCATCTTGCTGACAGAATGTAATAGGCACGAATGTGTTTGAGGTTTGGAAAGTTAACTCGGTTGACGATCAAGAGTTGTAGAAAGTGGATTAACAGAAAACACCTGACCCAGAAGCAGCTGCTGATTCCCCCTGTTTCCTGTTTTCCTCTTTACTTCGGAGGCTAGAATAGATGGTTTCGTGGCTCCTATATGGCCTCATTAGAAACAAAGCCTAGAAACACCCTTTGTCTTTTTCATACCCGACACACAAAACAGGGGAACATGGGCTTGGGACCAAGCGGCAAGGCTATTCCTGGTCCACAGGACAAAGTTCAGCTGAAGTAGGATTTAGAAAAGCCCTCAGGCTCCTCTAGACTTCCTGGGGGTCCCTGGGTCATAGCAGCTTCCAGTAACCCTTTACTGCCATAGGCCTCCCAACCTGCTGCAGAGAATGCTGCTAAGAACCGGCTGTGTTTGGGCTTTCTGGGGGAAGGGAAGGCCTGAGCCGTGGGTCTGAAACGTTGGAGGTAGAGGAGGGGTGAACCAGGCAGGCCCTGTCTGCTTCCCTGGCCCTTCTCTGGCAAGCAGGTTGCACTGAAGCAAGGATTCCGTTCTCTGGGATCTGGGGTGAGATTCAGGGAAAGCAGCCTGGTTTCTATGACCCGACAACCCAAGCTGAGTCTAGATCTAAGGGCTGCAGAAGAGGATCACGGGAGGCCCTGTTCTTGAGCCTGTCTACCGGGGGAATGGTAAGGAGAAGCCATGGGTGGCAGGAAAGAGACTTCATGGCTCTGTTGGCTGCCCTTTAGCACCAGCCTGGCTCCTTCAGGGAGCGCAGGATCTCCTGAGCCCAACACTCGCCCTTGAACTCTTGATGACTGTGGGTCCTGGCACATGGAGTATAAAGTTGTACACCCATAGATGCTGCAGCCCATCCATCTCCGTGCGTCTTAGACCTTCAAGACCTGGCTGAGTGTGTGCGCCTATGTCCGTGCATGTGTGTAATGTAGTTTGTAGTTGCCAATGTTTTGTATATAATAGCTGACATATTTATATGTGAGTACAGAATTGGCATCTGTGGCAGTTTTCTGTATTTTAAACTTGTTGGATCAAATTAGTTTTCCTTCCAGGGATGGGGGGTGTTGGCAGGCCTATTCCAAAGTCATCCCTTGGGACTATTAGTCGTGTTTTCCCAATGAGCCTTCGTGATGCCCTTTTCAAATAAATGTTAATGTTGTCACCATATGGCTGTTTGTTTGAATTCTCAAAAGGAAATAGCTTCTTTTTTTTTTTAAGATAAAAACAGAATCTGGAAATATCAACTGTGTACCACTGGCATTTAGCCACCCCCACTGACCCTTGCTTTACACCTGGCTCTAATGAGGGAAGCAGGGGGAGGATGTTACAGAGATTGGAACCTGAGGTGAGGATTCCCAGCAAGGGAGCATCCTCAGGAGGGCTCAGGCCGTTACTCATTCTACCTCACTTCCCACGACACACAGTAGGGGGCGCTTAGTCAGTCAGAGCTCAGTCTGACTCCCTTTCCCCCCAGGACGTCCAGAGCTCATCATGTCCCCATGAATGCCTATCAAATGTCAGGGCTTAGGAACAAATACGCAAATACCAGGTTTCGGTGTGTGTGTGTGGCCCAGTGATGTCTCATCAAAGTGACGGGTATGTATGCATCCCTGCAAACACGCAGCTGCAAACTCTGGCCCCAGCACCATGCACTACAGGGAGACAGAAGCAACATAGCACAAGCCTGTGGAGCTTGGAATTTCTCTTAAATGAGGGGACAAAACAGACATGCAGCAAGTAACTCGCCATCCTGGCCAGACAGCATGCCTTCCCACAGAGGGAGCTGACCGTCAGAGCCCTGAAAACAAACCGGGCATGGTGGCGCAGGCCTTTCATCCCAGCACTCGGGAAGCAGAGGCAGGCAGATCAGCACTGGGGAGGCAGAGGCAGGCAGATCGCTGTGAGTTCGAGGCCAGCCTGGTCTACAAAGCAAACCCAGGACAGCCAGCATCATTACACCGAGAAACCCTGCCTCGGAAAAAAGCAGAAAAAAAGAAGAAAAAAGCAAGGTAGGAAACCAAAGGCCTCAAGGCTTAAGCCTGCAGGATGGTTCCTCTATCTCCACGATGTGTGTGGAAGAGGGTAAGACCATGTGTCTTGAGAGTATATATGAGTAACCAAATTAGATCTGCTATCAACTCTCAACTCTCACATTTTCCTGATAAAATATTGACATCTCTTTTTCCCTTTTATTCTCGCCAGTGTCTTTACGCCAAGAATGAAAGGGCAGATGAGATAATTAAATCCTGGGAAGGTTTGGGGACTTGCCTAAGGTTGCAAATAAAGGATTCACCAGAACAAGGAATGTCCCAGGAGCTTCCTGAGTGAAAGCCCAGAGACCTTCCCAGAGGGGAGTAAGTAAGGCCTTGGTCCCTAAGGCCACTCACTCTTTGGGGCCAAGTTCGCAGCTAAGCAGCCATTCTAGGGGTGTCAGACAGAGAACCACCCTGGGCCATCCAAACTATCTGGGTGCCGCCCCCCTCTGCGCCCGCCCTCCCCCCACCCCCAGACATTTGTTGGAGCAAGGGAGTGGAGAAATGTTTTCTTTACACTCTACTGCCTGGTCGCATGGTGGTGTAATTGGATGGTTTCGTGTGTTTTGACTTTATTCACGCAGTCTATATTGAAGATCAGAGCCGGCTGTGAAATCTGAAAGGTTTTATTTCCTAACTACAGGTAGCTCTAAGAGGCTCGAGGTCTGCAGCGAGTAGCTCGCCCATGCCATGCAGGGAGGGGGCCGGGGTGAGAAGACCCCTGCAACCCTCTCACTGGCCCTTCTTGTGAGCGTTCTTGATGATGGCGTTCTTGAAGAGCGTCACCAGGGGTGTCTGGCTCTTCTCCGAGGTCATGAAGCCGCCATAGCGCTTGTCCTTGGGCGGGTTGCCCCAGCGGAAGTGCTCCACCCGATAGGGTCCGTCGTCCCTCTCGGTGTCGGGCTCCAGGACGTGCTCCAAGCCGTCGGGCTGCACGCCTACCAGCTCCCTCTTGAACTCCAGGGGGAAGGCCTCTGCGGACTCGTTCTCGGCGACGTTGGGGTACACCTTCACCGGGCGCCGCTTCTTGCCCACGGGCTTGCCCCAGCGGAAGTGCTCCATGGAGTAGGAGCGCTTGCTCTCGCGCGCGGCCGGCTCCGGATGGCCATCTTCCCCCGCCGCCGCCTCCTCCTCCTCCGCACGCCTCTGCGCCGCGCCACCTACACCGCTGCCGTTCCTCGGGCCGAAGCGGTCCCAGCGGAAGTGACCCATGACGTACTTCCTGGGGTTCTCGGTCAGCGGCTGTTCATCCCCGTTGCCTGGAAACACGGGCGTCTCCGCCGAGAGATCAAGTTTGCAGGCCCGGATGCAAGCCTGTGGGAGAACCCGACGCGTGAGCCAAGCCACCTGCGGCCACCACCCCTGCGCCCTAGTCCCGTTGCTGGTTCAGCCTCGAGGCCACCGCGCCCAGCAATGTGGTGCCCTCCTCCCCCGCCCCCAGGTCTCACCGAAGTCCTGCGCCAAGCTGCTCTTCTCTTGCATAATTCTGCCTAGATGGCAGTAAGCATCCCACCCTACACCTTGCTTGCTTGACTTTCTTACAAAGGGACGTTGTCAACGACGGCAAAGTGTGGCTTCGTTTAAGTCCAGGAAGGGCATGGGAATAGAAATTGGGAATCTTTCCTGGTAATAGGCGGCTGGATTCTGAGGGCCTGAATTGTCACCACCGCTTCCGTCTTACCCATGCCTACTCCAGTCCTGTACCCCTAGGTCTCTCATCTCAAAGCTTCCCCGCACCCACTAGGTCCTTTACTCTGTGCGTCGATCTTGTTTAGTCTCCATCAGAATTTTGAGGAAAGTTGGTTCATTTCCCTGCTACCTCATTCTAACTAGACCCAGGGGTATTTCTACCGTGATTGCTATGCTGGTGCCTCTGTACTCTGTCCCTAGAGGATTTACAACTGGGGTGCTTGTTTACACGTAGATTGCATCCTTAAGGTTTTTTTGTTGTTGTTGTTGTTTGTTTTTTTTAGATCCTTGGATATTGCTGAGGAGAAAACAGAAGGATCCCACTCAGTCTTTTCAGTTGAGGGTTTTCTACATCAGAGATTTGGAATTATAATGCCGCAGAATGTTAACAGTGGGTGATAAAAGCAATGTAAATTAAGCTCCCTCCCCCACCTCCCAGGATGGATAATGAAACAGGGGCCTCGGAAAGAGAAGAGATCTAGTCAAGGTTCCCCAGCTCGTTAGTGTCAGAGGCAGGAATAGAACCCATGGGTTCTGACCTTGTTTAGCGCCTACCCCCCCCCCCCTTTTTTTTCTGGTAAGATCTCAAGCTATGCAGTGTGCGTCTCAAACAGTCTTGGATTTTTCTGAACTGCGTCTCCAAGGTTCCTTGGACTCTCTGAGTCTAAAACACACTGAGTATGAACCTTGCTCTTATGTCATTTTTGGGGGGTTGGGGAGGAGTCAGGACAGGGTTTTTCTGTTTTAGCCCTGACTGTCCTGACTAACTCTGTAGACCAGTCTGGCCTCGAACTCACAGAGACCCGCCGGCCTCTGCCTCCGGAAGGCTGGGATTAAAGGTGTGCGCCACCACCACTCAGTGCTCTTATGTCTTGAGAAAGTCTCTCTCATCACCCAGCCTCATTTGCCCACTGATAAAACAGGATGTAGTGACAGTCAGTAACAGGCACCCAGCACTTGCAGTGCACACACTAACAGGCACCCCGTGGTGACCTGGAAGGGGCTCAGCCTGCCCCACAGGAAAGGAACTTGGCAGCATGAGATATTTGGCAACAGTTTTAAAAAGGTATTTTTGTCTTTCCTTCACCCTCTGGAGATGTTGTATGGAATACCTAACTGATAACCAGCTTTATAACCGAGACAAAGAGGAATGAATATGAAGTGAAATTGTAGGTTTTCAGTATTTAAAGGAGGGCTGATTTGGGAGCTAAAGGGTTAAAATATAGGATCAACTAAGGGAGCAATCATGGTTAATAAGGCACTGTCTAAACTGAGTATATGGTGAGGGGTCTTTCACAGACTACAGAGCGGAGAGTGAGAATAATCGAGGAGAAATTACGGAACAGACCCTTTCCTCTGAAGCCACCTTCCCCTCACCTTTGCCGAGTTCCAACAGTATGGGAAGAGCTCTGTCGCTGCTCTGGATCGCAGCAGTCAATGGAGGCGAATTTGTCCGTCCCCACGCCCCTCTTCCTTTTGGTCTTTCCTAACCCCAGTGCCATCTTCTACCCAAACCAAGGTGGTGCCCATGGCCCACATACCAGCAGGTTGCTTTCTGTGGTGAGGTCTTGACACTGGCTGCTCTCCAGGCACCAGCCCCACACTTCTATAGAGGTCTGAAGCAGCAAGGCGAGCAGCAGGGCCCCTGAGCGACTGTAGCAGGATCTCGGCATCTTCCAGGTGACCGGCTGAGGCTCTGCAGAGGCAAACAAGATTGGTGGGACCCCTGCAAGGAGCAGAACAATGTTGGCCAGTCACCAGGAAGGACTGCGAGCCAACACTAACAGCTCTCACTTGGACAGTCCGAGGCTTTCTGAGGACAATAGCTGTGCTAAAATGGAAGATGTGTATGGGTGTCACGAGAGGGATAAGGGGAGGAGAATTCAACATAGCTATGGGGGGGCGGGGGTGCCTGGAGAGATGGCTCCGAGGTTAAGAGCACTGGCTGCTCTTCCAGAGGTCCTGAGTTCAGTTCTCAGCAGCCACATGGTGGCTCACAACCATCTATAATGAGATCTGGTGCCCTTCTCTGTCATGCAGATGCACATGCAGACATGACATTGTATACATAATAACTGTAGAAGAAGAGAGGAGGAGGAGAAATTAGAGATGAGGCTGTCTGTGCTATCACTTGGCGGGACCCCTCACTTGGGAGTTGGAAAAGCTGAAGTCCAAAAATATCATTTCTTTTGTGTTCATGAGAAGCTAAAGGTAAGTTCTCCTGCATTCCCAAAGAGTGTTCTAAGTTCACTGCCCAAATGAAGCTACACTTCAGCACTCCGTATCAAACACCCACAGGTGGGAGCAACTGAAAAAAGACAAAGGATTAGGAACTTCCTGTTTTGGTTCCTCTCACCTAAAGTTTGACCATTTCCCATGGATATTAGGTTTGAATATAGGCAAATAAAACCAGTCCGTTTAGCCAAGATCTTAGGCAATCAGTTTGAAGTCCTGTACACAGATCACCTGGGGATTGCTATTTCCCAGACCCTAGTAACTTCAGGAAGATTTCTTTTTGAAGCAGATTCCACTTTCCTTAAAACTATCCTGTTATCTAAACATGCACACTTCACATCATAAGTCTTTTAGTCTGAAATATGTGAATTTGAAGAGGATGTCAAGATTGAGGGAGGGAGGGAAGGCAGAAGGCTGAAAAGGAAGCTACCACTGCTGTGAAGAGCCACTGAAGCTGCTGTTGGAGAAAACAAAGTACCTTTGGGAAGATGTGGAGGTCAAGAGACCACCAGGTGGAAGAGAGTGCTGATAGTGCCTTGGTGCCCTGTGCCCTGCCCCTCCCTGGCACGGCTAGCTCTCAGGCATTGCATCTGTTCTCCCTCATCCGAGGATCCCTAAAGTCATCCTAGTCTGTAATCAGTGTCCCCACCAACTCTGCACTTATTCTCGATTTCAGATTACCAGCTGTTAGGAGGACATTTAATTAGATCAGAAAAGTTAGTTCATAGCAAGATGTCAATAGCCAGGCAGTGGTGGCACATACCTTCGGTCTCAGCACTCAGGAGGCAGCGGCAAGAGGAACTCTGAGTTTGAGGCCAGCCTTTTCTACAAGAGCAAATTCCTGGACAGTTAGGGTTACACAGAAAAACCCTGTCCTGAAAAAAAAATACAAAAAATAAACATTTTAAATAAAAAATGTGACTGACTTAAGTGTCTGTTACTTCTAATGAACACTTGCATTTTAAGATGAATGTGGCAGGAAACAAATCTCTCATTTGAAGAGGCGTGAGCCAATCCTTTATTTTTGAAGGAGAGGATTTGGAAGTGAAAGTCTTCAAGAATCTCTTCCCAGTCTCTGCTCCACCCTGTGTCATTCTTTAAGAGCTGGATGTCCTGCAAGCGGTGTGATTTTCAGAACCATTAGCACGCGTGGCAGTCATTGAACTGTATGGGTCACCCCTCAGCCCAGAAGTCACCATGTTCACGAACCTGGGACTCAGGTCCAGTCAGGCAGCCAATTAGCTCAAAACTACCCCCAGATGTTATAGAAAGGTGAGGAAAATGGTAAATAGCATGAAAACATATTAGTAAAGAAAAATAAAACCACGCAGGTCTGAAAGTACTCTCAACTAAGTTTCCCTTGCCCCCAAAGCTGATGACCAAGGAATGAGGCTTACGTTTGAAGGAGCCACAGTGGAGATTTTCAGGCCTTTGAATGTGTGCTGTCTCTTCCTGGCCACCTGCTGTGTGCTGGGATTCTGATCCCCCACACCTCCACCTCCCAGTTTTTTCTCTTATGTTTTTACCCCTTTTCTCACAAATGTCTTATTTGTATCGTTTTTTGAAAAACCAAAGTAGTGGGGGAATTGTCAAATGCCATGCTTTCATAGTTAGGAAAATGTAGGATTCTGGTCATTAAAACCTCTGGAACAGAGAAGGGTGATTTATTCATTTTGACAGAACTACACCTAATAGGGCTCCATATACCAGAAAATTCTCTGAACTCAATAGAGCCTTATATTTACTACTCTTGAGTGACATCTACATGGCTGTTTGTAAAGCAGAGAGTCACGAAGGTGCAGCTTCATCCACAGTGCACATGCCTCGACTTCTATAAGGAAACAAGCCATTAAACTGCACATACTTCATAAACTGACGAATCAAACTTACTTCCATTTTACTTGACTCTTTCTAGCCATTCTGTGAAAAAAAATCCCCTGATTTATACATGGAGAATTTGGGGGAATCTGTCTCTCCTTCGTTTGAAATGTCCTTTGCCGAGTATGGGACCTTACAAATTGCAGCACAGTCCCTACAGTTCTCCTAACGGCGTCTGAAACCAGACAGGATGGTTCAGAACCCTGGACAGTTCCCTCCTCACTCCCGGTTTTTAACCTGTGCTGGACCTTGTAGAGAGGAGACTACATCCTGTCCTGTAACCTACATAATTGTCGCAAAACAACCACCTTGGGTCCGCTAAGGTGCGCAGGGAAACGAGAACTTGGAGTCTGCAAGCAACAACCAAAGAACTCCATAATTACGAGTTTATTGTGACTCGGCCCTCTCTCCTGCTGTCTTTCCAGCGTGTATTTATATTCAGTGTATATGGTCTCTGGCCTTGAAGAAGACACACAAGTCCAAATAATCCGGACAAGAAACCTAAAAGGAAACTCTCCCAAGATCTCCCCAGGGGCCAGTCGGAGACTAAGACGTCCCGAAGCCTCCCAATGCTTCGTTCCTCCACGCAGACTCTGAGACCCCCGACGGCGGTGGTCTTCGGAACTGCCAAACCACCTGCTGCTCTCTGGAGCGTTGCAACCTGTAAACCCAGCGTCCGGGCTCCGCTCTCTCCCGTCTCAGAAAGTTTGCGAAGAGCTCAGGTCCGCGACAAGCTAGAGCAGAGCGCCAGCCTACATCCCTGCTCTCGGAGCATCCCAAGGCCCGGAGACAGAGCTCAGTATGAGAGCTGTCCCGAGCTGTGGCACCCTTACCTGACGCAGAAATGCAGCTCTCTGGGCTTCAGCAGCCTCTCCTAGTCACTGCTGTTCACCTCTCTCCTCCTTCGCCGCCTGCTTGGTCCCTGTCGCTCTCCTCCCTCCTTTTATACTTGCCTGGCTGGGTGGGTGAGCGTTGGACGTGACCTTCCTGGCAGCGCCTCTGCAGCGCAACAAGCGAATCCCGGGCCACGCCAAAGGGGGGCGGCGGGCCCGCGGGAGGGGGGCTTCCCGGTCGGGGCTGAGCGCAGGGCAGATGTGCCTGGAAAGCGCGGAGGCTGCTGGCATTAACACTGACCCGCTGAAGCACACACCTGGCGCCGGCGCTCAGGAAGAACTTAATTAAGGATGGTGTTGGATCTCCACTTAGGCCTGGACAGAGGCTTAGCGTCCTAGTGTGAGGGGCAGGCCTCGATCTGAGGTTGTGCGGTCGGGATGGAATTACCTGTGTGCGTCCATCTGCCTTCCTGGCATTTGGAGGTAAATATCACTAATAAGGAGTGGGTCTGTTATGCTTCATATTTCCCCAGTGTTAGGAAAGTGTGATGTCTTGTGAAATCAAAATCTGTCTTCTGTTTTGGGAAAGGAGACAACAGAGGCAGGCTGCCACTTGGAGTGTGTGTGTGTGTGTGTGTGTGTGTGTGTGTGTGTGTGTGTGTGTGTGTTGTCCTGCCTATCTTGATCCCCAGTAGTATATGTGTGCAAGTGATTTGTACAGCCTACCTCAATCCCCAGTGGGGTGTGTGTGTGTGTGTGTGTGTGTGTGTATGTGTGTGTGTGTGTGTGTGTGTGTGTGTGTGTGTGTGTGTGCAAGTGAGTTGTGCAGCCTACCTTGATCCCCCCCAGTGGTTTGGGGACTCCAGGACTCCCTTGAGAGTTCAGCTTTTCTGATTGGCAACATCGATTTTGCATCCAAAACTCTTGCTTTTGTGCCACAGGAGAACATGGAGCTCCCTAACAGTAAGCAGCTGTGTCCCTTGCCTTTGGCCTCCTTCCAGGATTATTGCCTGCTGTCCATCTTGTATCCTGAACCTCACCTACCCCCAGCATCCATACTCCGTGAGTACTACTTTCTGCCTCTACTTCCCCAAGTGTTCCCCCACAAGCTAAGCACCATCCCTCCCTCCAGTGAAGTAACTCAGAGTCCTATTAAGGTCTAGCATTCCATTATCACCCAGTCCGTCCGTCCTTCCTTCCTTCCTTCCTTCCTTCCTTTCATGGTTTTTCCAGACAGTGTTTCTCTGTGTAGCCTTGGCTGTCCTAGACATGCTTCGTAGACCAGGCTGGCCTCGAACTCACAGTGATCTGCCTGCCTCTGCCTCCCGAGTGCTGGGATTAAAGGCGTGCGCCACCACGCTCAGCTATCACGCAGTTCTTATTAAACACCTCTTGGCTATTGTTTCCACCAGAAGCCTGAGATACGATCCCTGTTCTGCAGGGAAGCCAGGCCTGTCTCATCTGTATAGGTAGCATATTATGCTTGAACCAATTCCCTTCTGTCTTCTGGTGTCCCACCACCTCTGCCCTCACCACCTCCAGGCTCCTCGGCTCTTTGTAATCGGGTGGTGATTCTGTCTTGTTTTCCTTTGCTTTATTGCTGTAAATTTAGGAGGTTGCTGCTGGTGGCATCGAAGCCAAGTGGAGATAAGGTTGGGTTGGTCCATCGTCTGGGTTCCTAATTGTATAGAGAACTTGCTTTGGCCAAAGTGAACTGAAAACATGTTGAACCATATTAGGAAACACTGATCGGGCTACAGGATGTTAAAGGGGGGAGGCAGGAGAAAAGAATGGCTGGAGCCATGGCCAAAATCAGTAAAGAAAGAAAACCAGGCTCCAGAGAGATGGCTCAGTGGTTAAGAGCACTGGCTGTTCTTCTGAAGGTCCAGGGTTCAATTCTCAACACCTGCATGGCAGCTCATGCCTGTTTGTAAACTGCAGCCCCAGGGGATTAGACACTCTCATACACACAGACAAAACACCAAGAGGCCACAGGGGATGCTGTCATAAGGCACTGGACATGGGTGTCACCAGGAAAAAGTCACCACTGTCTTTGCATCTTAATATCAATAGTTCCTCATCAAACGCCTGGAGCAGGTGCCTCCAAAGGCCTCAAACAATACAGTTTTCCTCTTTTACTCTAATGCTGTAGTGAATTGTTACGACATTGTCGATTGTTCTTCCAATGTTGAACATACTGTGCTTTCAAAGAAGTCCAGCTTAATGGTGCTGAGTGTCTCATATGGCTAGCAACTTAATCACTTTCACATCTCCTTTCATGAGCGTGAACTCTAATTTTCCTGTTTGTAAATTTTTGTCAGATTTTGGTATCAAAATTGCACTGCCCTCACAAGGCAAATTGAAACCCTCACTTCCTGTTTTAACCCAGCCAAGGGCGTATGTATGTATGTATATGTGCGTCACACGTGCACAGCGGTCACTGAGGTACATCCCTCATCTGGTTCCACCTTCTTGTCCTGTCTTAGCTGTAGACTCTGGGTGTGCATCTCTTCCTTGTCTGGCATTAGTAACTTATATTCGGTTTTATAAGCTTTTCATAACCACTGTCTTTGGTGCTGTCAACTCTCTCTAGTATATGTGTTCTTCGGAAGTATTTTTGAAATTTCTCCTTTCTGCGTGTTCAGCTGCCTACCCTTTTCCTGCTTCAGTCAGATGGATGCTAAGTGGTGGCTTTTACTTACATTGCTGACATTCAACCTCCACTGTGTTCTGCATGTGTAGACATGACCATAAACATCTTCCTAAGAATGTTTTTTATTGCATCTTGCAATTCTTAGCATGTCATTTTTTTTTTAAATTGCCATTTAGTTCAAAATATCTTATTTTCAGCTGGGCAGTGCTGTTGCACACCATTAATCCTAGCACTTGGGGAAGTAGAGGCAAGTGGATCCCTATGAGTTCAAGGTCAGCCTGGTCTACAGAGTGAGTTCCAGGACAGGCAGGGCTACATGGAGAAATATGTCTTGAAAAACCCTGTCTTTTTTTTTTTTTTTTTTTTTTTTTTTTTTTTTTGGTTTTTCGAGACAGGGTTTCTCTGTGTAGCCTTGGCTGTTCTGGACTCACTCTGTAGACCAGGCTGGCCTCGAACTCACAGCGATCCACCTGCCTCTGCCTCCTGAGTGCTAGGATTAAAGGCGTGCTCCACCACGCCCGGCTCGAAATATATATCTTATTTTCCTCTTTACCTAGGGATCGTTGGGAGATGTTCTGGTTAGCTTCCAAGCCTTGGGGATTTTCTAGTTATGTTTTAAAACTAATTTTTAGCTTAATTTCCCTGTGGTCAGAGAGCACATTCTATGTGGTTTCAATCCTGAGGAAATGTTTATGGCTTAACAGGTTTACATAAGCTCCATTTTGGACTATGTTTCATGTGTGTTCCAAAATACTGCATCCTGTGGTGGCTCAGATATCCTACACTCTATTGTCCAGATCTGTTCTGGTTATTTGACATCCTATGTGTAAGGGAGGTGTGTTCCTTAAATGGCTCCTTCCTATGGAGTTACCAGTTCCTCCCTTTGGCCTTAGCATAAAAACAAAACAACTCTTTCTAGAGATCTAATGTGAATGAAAGTGAGGTAAGGGATTCGGAATAATGCAGGATCAAGAATAAAAACATTTGCTGACAGACATAGTGGTGCCTAGGAAGCAAGGCAGGGGAATCAAGAGTTCCAGGCTAGCCTGGGCAATATATATAAAGCCCAGTCTAACCTCTAACAGAGGTTAGAACATGTCTACTGAGAGGGAAAACCCAGGAGAAAGGAGAAAGCTACTGTTGCTAATGAAAAACAAAAACATGTACTCTAAGTCTTTTGTTTGGTTTGTTGTGTTTTTGCTGTTTTTGTTTTTTCAGACAGGGTTTCTCTGTGTAGCTTCGGTTGTCTTGGAATGTGCTTGTAGACCAGGCTGGCCTTGAACCCATAGAAATGCACCTGCTTCTGCCTCCTGAGCGCTGGCTGGGATTAAAGGCGTGTATCCCCATGCCTGGCCAAGTCCTCAAAGTCTTTTTTTTTTTTTTTAAAGATTTATTTATTTATTATTATGTATACAGTGCTCTGCCTGCCTGTACACCTGCAGGCCAGAAGAGGGGATCAGATCACATTATAGATGGTTGTGAGCCACCATGTGGTTGCTGGAAACTAAACTCAGGACCTCCAGAAGAACAGTTAGTGCTCTTAACCTCTGAGCCATCTCTCCAGCCCCGTACTCAAAGTCTTAAGCAGACCAGAGATGGAATCCAGGAAATGAAGCTGATCCTTGAACACAGCTGGAGTCGGGTGGGAGGATGAAGGAGAAGGGACAAGAAGAGGAAGAGACACAGGAATCCGAGAGGCTGGTAGGAGAAACTGCAGGAGGATGAGTGGGTTTTCTCTATATCAAGGTTTTAAACTTCTGACCCAGTATTTCCAAAGACCTAGCCCAAGAAAACTGTCTAGCAGTTATACTAAAATATCTTCGAGACTTCATGTGCTAGTTATAGCAACAATAAAATAAAAATCAATGCTAATATATAGTTATAGGAATTATAGCAAAGCTGGACAAGGTGGCACACACCTGTAATCCCAGCACTCAGGGAGGCAGAAGCAGGCAGAGCTCTGTGAGTTCGAGGCCAGCCTGGCCTACAAAGCGAGTCTAAAACACCCAAGGCTACGCAAAGAAACTGTCTTGGAAAAGCAAAAAACAAAACCGAACAAGCAAACAAACAAAATACAGTGAAGTCATACAGTGGAATATTCTGTGACTATTTAAAATAAAAATGGGATCTAGAAAGATGGCTTTGCAGATAAGAGCAAGCATGCACTGCTCTTTCAGGGACCCAAGTTAGGCAGCACCCATGCCATGCTGTTCCCAACTGCCTATAACTCCAGCTCCAAAGTGTCCAATGCTTCTGGCCCCTGCAGACACCTGCACTCAGGTGCAGATACTCACACAGACACACACACACTTAAAAATTGTATGAATAAACCTTCTTTAAAAATAATATGGTGCCAGGCACAGTAGCACACATCTGTAATCACAGTACTCGGGGAGGCAGAGGCAAATGGATCTCTTTGAGTTCAAGACCTGGTCTACAAAGTGAGTCCAGGATAGCCAGGTCTACACAGAGATACTCTGTCTCAAACAAACAAACAAACAAACAAACAATGTGGCTGTTCAGTCTTCAAATAATCATTGCTCATTGTTAAAGTGGGAGAAGAAAAGATGTACAGATAGATAGATGAAGCAAACAAAGCTGAAAGTGTACCAAGTGTTCAATGATGGTTGCCCTGGCTGTCTAGGTGAGCCACAGCCCACCCTGATGTTAACGGTTTGCAGCAACCATGTTTGCTCAGGTATCCCTGTTTCACCGTGGGCAGCCTGGAGCCCGAGGTTGCTAGCTCCTGAAGCTGTTTATTCACAGGTATGGCTCCTGGGTTAAGAAAGCGCAAATTATGAGGGAAAGGGAGTGTTAGGGCTCCTGGGACCCCCTCTTTCCACCTCAGTGGAACTTTGGCAGGAGATTCTCAGTAGCTGGAGGATGGCTAGGCTTCTCAAGTCTAGGCCCAGGCCTCCTGAGCATGGGTCTGACAGGCAGCCAGGTGGAAGCCATGTTGCCTTTTATGAACTAGCCTTGGGAATTGCAGAAGCGGAGGCCACGTTCCTTTTATAGCTTAGCCTTGGGAGTTCCACGGTAACATTTCTTGCCCTTTATGGGTTGAGGCCATCACAAAACCCACACAGCTCTAAGGGGAAGGACAATAGACCCAAGTTTGACTGGTGTGGTGGGGCACGCCTGTAATGCCAGCATTGGAGAGACAGAGGCAGGAGGATCTCCCAGTTTGAAGCCAGCTCGATCTACAGAGCAGAAAAAGTCAAGAGTGAGACCTTGTGAAAGAAACAGGGGTTGAGGTGGGGCAGAGACAGAAGAGGGAAGGAAGCAAGCAAGCAAGCAGGTTGGGCTGCAACTCTTTGGAAAATGTAATCCTGCCCCTTTAAATGCATAGAGAGCTCCCCTCAGGCTTCACACTCCTTACTGGGCTCAGCTTAAAGTCCCTAGCACAGCAGGGGAGGATGGAGGGAGGGAGGGGGCGGTGCTTCAGGGCCTTGTGCTTCTGAAACTACAAAGCTATAAGACGGAAGAGACAGTTTCCATTTGCCCAACACCCAGTACACACTCAACTGCACAGGTGAGGAATAAACAGGCCAACCTACTCAGAAAGGGGAACCAGGAACTACACGGGGGTCGCAGTCAGAGGAAATGTTGAGGTAAAGCCCAGCCTGTGTTCCAGAACCTTCCACAACCTTCTTGATGCGGTTCTGCAGCCTGGCATGACCCCCCACTCCCATTCCCAGGGCTCCTGGGCCTTCTCTGTACTAGCCTTCACTTCCCTAGTTAGCTTGGAGGTCAGCCGACTGCGTGCTGTCCTTGCCTGCTGCCTGCGGTGTTTCAGGGCTCACAAGGGTCTTTGCCACTTTGTCTGGCTCAGCTGCTGCCTGTTAGAGAAGGGCCTGGAACCGAGTGGGAAGCTCTGCCCTCAGTGCCACGTGAATGCTGGCAGGAGGGCAGAGGGAGGCAGGAGGAGAGGAGAGATGGCGGGAAGAAGGGGGAGGGAAGTCCCGGAGGGGCTGCTGTCTTGTGACTCCTGCCTGGCACAGGACTCCTGGGAGTTCTTCACCTGGCTGCAGTCATGCCAGGTGGCAGTGGGCACAAGGCTGAGGCTGCTCTCGTCATCCCAGCTTTTCACCTGCGAGGGTTTAATTGGAAAAGAGATGTCACCAGGGTGTGAGTCCGTTAGAAAGGCAGGTGCGGAGATGACCTCCTTACGGGAGGAAAGGGCTGGGGGGGAGGCGGTGGACTAGATGGAGGACCAGGTGGCAGAGAGCCCAACACTCGACTTGTGAAAGAGGCCCTGACTCTCAGCCTCCCCAGTGGGGCTGGGCACTAGGGGTCATCTCACGGGGAGACAAGTTGTGGGGATAAGGCTGCCACCAGCTGTGTTTGGGAGACTGCACCTGCTTGAGTCCTGAGAGTGGGAGCAAGGAAGCCCAGTTCCTGACTCCATGGAAAAGCCAGAGTGGCTGCCCTGAGGTAGAAGTACACTGTGCCCTCCCAGGATCCCCTGACTGGGGGGGGGGGGGGGAGACCTTCCACTGCTCTTTGAGGAAAGGTCTCCAAATGTTGGACTGGTGCCACTGTTGGCGAGGACACAGCAACGGGTGAATTCTTATCTATTTGTGAGAGGAGAAAGACAAGAACAAGAGACATGGAACCCCTTTCGCCTTTACCTCATAACATCCTTCCTGTGCTGCCTTTGGGGACCGAGGAGCCTGGAGCAGACGGTGGCCTTTTCTACCTAGTTCTGTCCATCTGGAAATTACCACAGCACCCGCTCCTTTGTGTGTTGTGTGTGGTGATGTTGGGGTAGGAAGGGGGGAGAAGCCCATGTATGGGCACAGGATGTGAGGCACAGGATGTGAGGTACAGGGGTTGAGTCGTGGAAAGGAGGGCATGTGTTACCCAGCAGCCCCAGGACCAAAGATGCCTTCTGGGGCCCCACAGAAAAGAGCTTAGACCAGACCTTGCAATAGGCTAGATTCTGGGTGTAGGGGAAAGAAGTTGATCAGCATGAAGTGGGGGGCTAGGACACCCAATGTGGTGGCGCACATCTTAATCCCAACACTCAAGAGGCAGAGACAGACAGATCTGTCAGTCAGAGTCAGGCCTGGTCTATGTATCGACTATCAATCAGGCCACCCTGAGTTACATGAGACCCTGTTTACACACACACACACACACACATATATATATATATATATATTTTTTTTTTAAGTTGAGGATTTTATATATAAACTGGAATCAAAGCCATTATTCTGAGAACTGCTTATTCCCTGGTCATGGAATATACACAGTGTCTCCACTCTAGAGGCGGTGAGACCTGAGAGAATAAACAAGACGACTGAAGTCGCATGCAATAGGCAGCTTTAGCTCGAGCATCAGCCAGTTTATACGCTGAGGGTTGAGGAATCACATGAGCAAAGTCTCGGATCACAAGGGCGAGCCACACATGGCAAAATCATGTTTTTCCATAAAGGCATATAATGAATAAAAAGGTAGGAGTAATGAATAATCTGAGGTAAACTCACTCCTATCTGATACACCCGGGAGGGACAGGAAAGCACAACCCAAGAAACATTCTGTGTTTTTGAAGAAGCTGAGATCACAAGACTCTTGCTCTCTTGGGGTTTTCTCACAAAACTCTCTGTCTCTGTTCTCTCTGTGCCTCTCTCTCTTTCTCCATATGTCTTTCTGTTCTCTCCCCCCCCCCCCCCCGGCTTTGTCTCTCTCCATCTCTCCTTCTGTTTCTCGGTGTCTCTGTCATGCTGGGGATCAATCCCAGGGCCTCACTCAAACTACCAGGTCCTTTGCCCCTGAACCACACCCAGGCCCTGCTTTTCTCTCATCTTAGTCATTTATAAGGATCTGGCTCAAATGAGCCAATCAGAGTTGATCACAGAAAGTCCTTATCCCTTACAATGATGGGTGCAGAAAGGAGCCACACTGGGTCCAAGCCAGAGACAAGGTCCAGCAGGGCTCCTTGCATGCTGCCTCTGGCCATTTCTGCAGAGTCGCCAGGAGGACAGGTAAGTCAAAGGCTGTCCAAGAGTCACAAGCGTAGAACCCAGGGCGGGGGTCAGAAGCGGAAGCAAAGGCGGGGCTTAAGGAAGGTTCTGAATTTGCTCTTAGAGTGCTGGGTGGCTGGCTGTACCTCTGTGGGATGTGGGGAAGTCTGCGGGCTGAGGAAGACAACTGCAGGCTGAAGGTTTGAGGAAGGAAACCATAAGCTCTGTGACCAAGCGCAGTTGCTTACTGTCTCTGAGCCTCTCAAAGGCCCACATCACGGGTCTGGCAAGGGTTAAAGCAGATTGGAAAATTTCTAATTGCTGTTAAGATTGTCAGTGTACGCCTTTAATCCCAGCACTTGGGAAGCAGAGGTGGGTGAATTCTAGGGTGGGGGAGGGGGGAAGAGAGAGGGAGAGGGGGAGGGGGAGGGGGAGGGGGAGAGAGAGAGAGAGATTATCAGTACAAACACTGGGTCCATCTGCTAGACACACAGTTCATGTCTGTCATCCCAGCACCCAGGATGCTGAGGCAGGGGCCTCTCAAGGTTGAGGTCAGGCTGGGCAACTTATTAAAAAGGAACCATGACTTCTCTGAGGGCAGCCTGGTGGACTGGGGAAGAAATGTGGATTCAAGCTCCACAGATGGGCTCCTAAGCCAAGATCATGCTGAAGGAGGCCCCAGATGGTCCAGGGACAAGGGAAGGTGTTGGGGGTTGGTCTGATTTGTTCTGATGCTAATTACTGCTTGCTGTCTCTGTGACCCATCTTGCCTAAGAGTCTAACCTGTTTGACCAATAAAAGGCCATTACATGGGCAGGGCAAATGGGATAGGTGTGGCTAAGATTCCCAGCTTTGGGGAGACAGAGAGAATCTTGGGAAGGAGGGGAGACCGGAGGAGAGGGAGAAGAAAGAGGCTCGCCTTCATGGGTTAGGTATAGGGAAAGCACATGGCTGGCGTGGATGGCGATTTGGCCCAGATGAAGAACATTAACAAGCATATGGGATTATGGATGGGAGGTGGCTTGATAGAAATTATTAGAAGCAGATGGCATGGGATTGGGGCAGGGATCCCATACCTGCCCCACCATGGGAAGTAGTTTAGGGGATTGATATCTGCCCTGCCCCAGGTTAACTAAGGCTATTTTAAAATATAACAGGTATCTGTGTCTTGATTGATTGCTAGCGGGTTAGAAAATACTGCTGTAACAATAATTATAGGCCTAATAATAAACATTATTAAGCCATATTGGTAAATTAACTGCAACAGGAGGGCCCGCTGCTCCTCATCCCTGCCAAAGCCCCAGGGGAGGCAACTTTTCAGGCTGTCCTGGTCCAACTACAACTGGGCCCCTTTGTGGCATTCAGTGCGACCCCCAAGGGCACAGGGGAATCAATTTGTGTGGAGAGGTGGAATGAAAGGGATTTCAATTGACCTTTGAATGGGGTTTTAATTTGCTCTATTACAGCCGACTGGCCTCGGTGAAGAGCCCCGTGAGACGGCATACATCCACTAATGCATGTACTAACACAGGAGCCCACCACAGCCTGCGAGGACTGTGCGCCCCACGGAGCAGAAGGGCCCAAGCCAGGGGCCCACAGCCGGGGCGCGGCCTCTCCCAGGAATTGGCTCTCAGTCCCCTGAAGGAGAAGCAGCGGGGACAAGGTAAGCCAGGTTCTTGCTCTGCTTTGTCGTACACTCCTCATCTAAACAAGCAGGGTCCGGTGGCCCCTGGCCCCTTCCAGGCATGCTGGATTAAAATCAGCTCTAAAATGTAACTCTGAAGAAATGACAGGAGCTGAATGTGGTGGTACATGCTGTAATCCCGGCACTTGAGGGCTCGGGGCAGGAGGATTGCTGTGAGTTCAAGGCCAACCTGGGCTACAAAGCAATACTTTACAGAAAGAAAAAAAAAAGGGGGGGGGGGAGAAAAGGGAAGAGGAAGGAGAAGGGGAAGGAGGAGGGGGAAACAAGAGAAAAAAGAGGAGACTGCGAATGTGGCCCAGTTGGCATTTCTTGCCCAGCACACGCAGAATCCTGGGTTCAGTCCTCAGCAGCACTGCATAAAATGAGGTGAGCCACACCTGAGATTCTGATGCTCTTGAAATGGGGTCAGGAGGATCTAAGAGTCCAAGGTCGTCTTCAAACGATGTGATGAATTCAAGGTCAGCTTGGCCTACATGAGACTCAAGGAAAGAAGGAAGGAAGGAAGGAAGGAAAGAAGGGAGGAAGGAAAGAAGGGAGGAAGGAAAGAAGGAAGGCCATAAGATGTGGCCATTGGACACAACAGAGCCCTCTGAGCTCTGAGCCAAGGAGATAGACACTGGTCCGTCTGTCTCTCTGGTCTTGTTTGTTTGTTTGTTTGTTTTTGTTGTTGATGTTCGTTTGTTTGTTTTGGGGTTTTTTGAGGCAGGGTTTCTCTGTGTAGCCTTGGCTGTCCTGGACTCGCTTTGTAGACCAGGCTGGCCTCGAACTCACAGCACTCCACCTGCCTCTGCCTCCCAAGTGTTGGGATTAAAGGAGGGCACCACTACGTCCGGCTGGTCTCCTTTGTATCTGTTCAGATCTCCTCATAGGGGTTAGCCAAGGCTCTTTCTGCCCACTCTTAAGCCCAGAGAAAGCTAGGGAGGGCCAGGAGGTAAGGCAGATCTCTTGATAAGTACCACAACTACTGGCAAAAACGTCTCGCGCATGACCAGCCAGCCCAGGTCACTTAGCTTCTGTATCACTCCTACACACAGCACCGGTTCCTTCCATGACGCTGCCTTGACGCGATGCAAGGCTGCAGTGAATCAAGGGTCCTGCGTTATAGTGACTGCTCTTGTTCCCTGGCTCTAGGCGTAGGCGTGCTCTTCGGCAGAGCCTCTCCTGTCCTTTCCCGAGCTTGCCTTAGCCCAAACCCTCTTTTTGAAATGAAGGTTTGTTTCTGGGCAGTCAGAATGGACTTCCTGGAGGTGCGGTCTTTGCTGAAGATGTCCTGGATGTTACAGGATGACGTCCCTGCAGCCACTTACTCCAGACTGAGCTCGGATACCAGCAGTCACCAGTCTGACTCAGTGATGACCATAATGGCCCCTTTGTGGCGCGCTCAGACACCGACTGCTGCCCTTCCTCAGGAATGCAGAGTTCTCCAGCAGAGCCTGAGGAAAGAGAGCAGCTTGGGAGCCAGGAAGGACACTGTTAATGCACATCCATTAGCCTAGCGCATCTCTGGAGGCAGCATTCAAATGGCATTCAGAGCACAGACAAGCCCACCTGCTGCTGTCTCCACACAATGGGTCTTGAAGTGGCCTTTTTGCAGGCACTCAGCTCAGCCCTCGTCCCTGCCTGCTGATGCCCTCTGCTATTTTCATGCCTGGTGCTCGATGGAACGGACTTCAAATGAAGCAGCAAGACTGAGGCTCAGAGCTTCAGTCCTGCTGTCCTGGGTGAGTGACACCAGGCCTCGGCAGAGGAAGCTCAGGGTGACCTGCTCCACAACAGAACCAAGAGCTGTGTGTATCAAAACATTGTCGTGACTTGAAAGCAAGTCGCTAAGCCAGACAGACCCCCTGAGCAGCTCTTTTTGGTCCTTTAGCAAACCCCTTACTTGAAAAGGTCATTTGGGCTCTTTAATCCCAGCACTCAGGAGGCAGAGGCGGGCAGGTCTCTTTGAGGCCAGCTTGGTCTACAGAGTAATTTCAGGACATCCAGGGGTACACAGGGAAACCCTGTCTCAAAAAACCAAAAAAATAAAAAAATAAAAAGAGAGAGAGAGAGAGAGAGAGAGAGAGAGAGAGAGAAGAAAGAAAAGGCCATTTGATTCCAAAGCCATGTTTTTGTTTGTTTTGTTTTTCGAAACAGGGTTTCTCTGTGGAGCCCAGGCTGTTCTGGACTCACTTTGTAGACTAGACTGGCCTGGAACTCTCAGAGATCCACCGGCCTCTGCCTCCCAAATTCTGGGATTAAAGGAAGGCCTGCGCCACCACAGTTGGCTGTTTGTTTTTCAGAGTATCAGTTATACTCCCTCAAGATATAAATCAACCCCTCTGAATCGCACCTTTCATTACAGATACAAAGCGTTTCATACCAAGATGGTCACTAAGGATGGGCACAGGGGCAAATGCCTGTAGTTCCACAATTTGGACAACTGAGGTAGGAAGATTGTCACTACTTGGGAGCCAGCCTTTGCTGCATAGTGAGCTCCAGACCAGCCTGGACTGTGTAATGTGACCCTATCTCAAAACCAAAATCAAACAGGCATGGTGGCTCATGTCTTTAATCTCAGCACTCAGGCAGCAGAGGCAGAGGTAGATCACTGAGTTAGAGACCAACCTGGCCTATATAGCAAGTTCTATGCCAGCCAGGCCTATATAATGGGACACTTGACTCAAAACAAAAAAAAAAACAGGAAATAATAAATACGATCTTGTAACTGGTGGGGCTGGAGAGATGGCTCAACGGTTAAGGGCACTGACTGCTCTTCCAGAGGACCTGGGTTCAAATCCCAGCACCCACATGGCAGCTCACAACTATCTGTAACTCCAAGAGACTCTCTCACATAGATATACATGCAGGAAAATGCCAATGCACATAAAATAAAGGTAAATAATTTTTTTATTCTTATAATTTATTTACTCTTAAAGGAAATCTTCAGGGCTGGAAAGATGGTTTAGAAGTTAAGAGCATTTGCTGCTCTTCCAGAGGACCTGAGTTTGGTTCCTAGCACTCATGTCAGGTGGCTCATATCTACCTGGAACTCCAGTTGCACAGGGCCTGACGCTCTCTTCTGGCCCCCATGGGCATCTGTACACACAGCATACATTCACACTGACACACACTCAAATAAATACAAGTAAAACATTTTACTTATTTATTTTTGTTTTATTTTTGAGCCAGGGTTTCCCTTATAACAGCTCTGGCTATCCTGGAACTTACTTTGTAGACCAGGCTGTTTGCCTGCCTCTGCCTTTCAAATACTGGGATTAAAGGTGTGCGCCACTATGCCCAGCTCAATAAAGGATTTTTTTTTTTTTTTGGTTTTTTGAGACAGGGTTTCTCTGTGTAGCCTTGGCTGTCCTGGACTCACTTGTAGACCAGACTGGCCTCGAACTCACAGAGATCCACCTGCCTCTGCCTCCCAAGTGCTGGGATTAAAGGCATGAGCCACCACGCCTGGCAATAAAGGATATTTTAATCATACAAAATAATAATAACAAATATTTTTAAAGGATCAGGAAGGTAATTCAGCTACTAAAACCACTTGTCCCACAAACCTGATGACTTGAATTCAATCCCTAAAACCTAAGGGACGATAGGGGAGGGACCAACTCTACAAATTGTTTTTTGACCTCCACACAAGCACTGAGACACACACTCACGTTCATGTGCACCGACTACAACAAGAAAGAACTTTAAAGTAGCCAGGTGGTGGTAGAGCACGTTTTTGATCCCAGAATTTGGGAGGCAGAGGCAGACAGACCTTTGTGAGTTTGAGGCCAGCCTGGTCTACAAAGTGAGTCCAGGACAGCCAAGGCTACACAGAGAAACCCTGTCTTGGGAGTAGGGGCTAGGGGAAAGAAAAACAAAAACACAAAAACAAAATAACTTTCAAGTAGAAATGGTTTTGTGATAATATACAATGATTCAAAACATTAAATCCCTACAAAAATTATAGATAAACTGGCATGTCAGGGCACATAGCCCTGGGGTGAGACAGGAAGAGCCCTGAATTTCAAGGGACAGCTGCCTGCCAAACCCATGAACTTCAGGTACAGTGAG
This sequence comes from Acomys minous, assembly GCF_964271855.1. Taxonomy (NCBI): domain Eukaryota; kingdom Metazoa; phylum Chordata; class Mammalia; order Rodentia; family Muridae; genus Acomys; species Acomys minous. Next base: position 101,731,193 of record NC_140489.1, on the reverse strand, counting down.
GGATTGTCTCAAAAAAATAAAGGTGGAAAGCAATTGAAGAAAGTAATTGAGTGTTGACTTCTGGACATAGATATGCATACACAAGCGCGTGCGCACACACACACACACACACACACACACACACACACACACAGATTCACACAGGCACACACAAATTAAACAAAGTCATCATATGACCCAATAATTATATTCTTGAGCATATACTCAAATATTTGTACAGGAAATTTTATAGAACGTGTTTGCTTACTATATATTATTATTTATAACAACATTGTGCATAATAACCGAGAGGTAGAAGCAACCCAAAGTGTCAGCTACTGATGAGTAGATAAATAACATAAAATACACTTATACCATAGACTATTATTTGGCAATAAAAGGAGATGAACTGTCTAGATACAGCATAGCTGGGTATATAAGACATGAGGCTAACTGGAAGCAGACATACAGAACGGCTTAAACACATTTTAGCAACTTCTTGACACAAGGTCTCATGTCATGTAGTGCAGTCTGGCCTTGAATTTGATATGTAGGCAAGGGTGGCTTCGAATTAATTCCAGACCCTGCTGCTCTCCTCTCCCAGGTGCTGCTCTCCTCTCCCAGGTGCTGCTCTCCTCTCCCAGGTGCTGCTCTGCCTCCCAGGTGCTGCTTTCCCTCCCAGGTGCTACTCTCCTTCCTAGGTGCTGCTCTTCCCTCCCAGGTCCTGCTCTCCCCTCCCAGGTGCTGCTCTGCCTCCCAGGTGCTGCTCTCCCCTCCCAGGTGCTGCTCTCCCTCCCAGGTGCTACTCTCCTTCCCAGGTGCTGCTCTCCCCTCCCAGGTGCTGCTCTCCTTCCCAGGTGCTGCTCTCCCCTCCCAGGTGCTGCTCTCCCTCCCAGGTGCTGCTCTCCCCTCCCAGGTGCTGCTCTCCCCTCCCAGGTGCTGCTCTCCCTCCCAGGTGCTGCTCTGCCTCCCAGGTGCTGCTCTCCCCTCCCAGGTGCTGCTCTGCCTCCCAGGTGCTGCTCTCCCCTCCCAGGTGCTGCTCTGCCTCCCAGGTGCTGCTCTCCCCTCCCAGGTGCTGCTCTCCCTCCCAGGTGCTGCTCTCCCCTCCCAGGTACGGAGATGGCAGGTGTGCATCTCCATACCCAGCCTTACGGTTTCCATTTGAAGTGCCCAGAGCAGGCTAAACCATGCAGAAAGTAAGCAGATGGGGGTGGCCGGAGGGCTTGAGAGCATTGCTGGGAAGTGGGGACTGACTACTAAGCGGAGTATTGCCTATCCTTTGTGAGTAACGAAACGCTTCTAACATTAGCTGTGTCAAGCTGGGCGTAGTGTCAGTCACTGTAATCCCAGTTACTTGAGAGCCTGACACAGGAGGACCATGGGTTTAACCTCGGCTAAGCTAATGAGAACCCACATCTCAAGGAAGCGCATGGAGTCTGTGGAGGCGGAGGCAGGAGGATCAAGGAGGTCAAGGTCATCTTCGCTACATAGCAAGTTTGAGTCCAGCCTGGGATATATGAGATCCTGTCTCAAAACAAAACAAAATAAAAAACAAAACAAAACGAATACAGAGCTATGTACACACGGACACACAGATGTATCAATGGCGTGTGTTCTGGTTGTCTAGAACCATTCATAAACCACTCAAACCTAGTGGCATACACCAACAACCAGTGTCTGGAGACTGGGGGTGTGGACAGAACACAGTAGAGACGTGTGTCTTGGCTTCCAGAGCCGGGGAGCATGGCTGTGAATGCTGTGTTTGAACGACAAGGAATAATTTGAATGTGTGAGAGCTAGAATAACCCGTTAGCTCGTGCACTTCTGCCGGTGTCTGGGCTGGGTGATTCCAAGACCAGATTTAGCCGGGTCCGTGTTCATTCACTTACACGCTCTGGGCATCTGTGGCGTCTTCATGGTATGGGGGCCTCAGGCAACCGGGCTTACTGTATAGAGCAGAGGGTCTCAACTTCCCCAGTGCTGCACCCCATTAGCACAGTTCCTCATGTTGTGGTGACCCCCCAACCATAAATTTATTTTTGCTGCTGCAATTTTGCTGTGAGTCATAATGTAAATATCTGTGTTTTCTGATGGTCGTTGGTGACCCTTGTGAAAGGGTTGTTTTGACCCTCAGCTTGAGGACCACTCAACCTGTTCTCCAAGAAGTGAGTTTCAGAAAGGTTGTTTGTAGATGTTTGCATGGAAAATTGGTCTGGCCTCTGGGGCCACCCAGCATCTCTTTTGTCATACTTGGTGGATAAAACAGCCATCAAATTTCTGTACTTGTTACTTTTTTCCGCCATGGGGACAAAATATCTGATAGAAGCAACTTAAAGAAAGATTAACTTTGGCTCACAGTTTCAGAGCGTTTCAGGTTATCCTGGCAGGGTCACCATTGGCAATAGAAGTAGTGTAGCTTTTGTTGGCAGGAACATACGGATGCTGGCCACTTTGTGGCAGCCAATCAAGAAACAGAAAGCTTGAGCTAGAACCAGCAGCAGATAAGCCCAAGCCTTATAACTCCACGCCCAGGCCTGGTGGCATCATCTAGGTGGTCACTATGGGCTGACCAGACCACCCCCTGCAGCCTGTAGAACATACGGCCTCCCTGATGGGTACCTGTAGTTTTCCCCCATTAGATGACCCATGTACCTAGCATCTTCAACATCTTGGCATTTCTTTCCAATGAGTCTTCGGTTTCACCTTCACAGACTGGCTTCACCCCAGAAGCTTCCACCTGGTATATGTTGCCTGGCCTCACAGGCTCTTCCCTACAACCTCAGCACACGTCTTCCCACCACCCTTGCATTTTGCATCTGTGTGAAAGCAGCACTGAATATATGATGTGTGTTCTGCTATCAGCCCTCCCCAGCGGCTGGCTGTGGTAACTGTGGCAGCTTAGTGGCCTGACCCTTTCACCCTGGGGGACACTCTGGCCCCTTAATAGTCCTAAGAGAGGAAGCAATGTCATCAAGCGGCTCTGCCTTCAGCTAGGCTCCCAGGAAGAAGAGGCAGTAGAAAGCTGGCTGCTCTGGAGGGGGCAGTGACATACCCAGCTTCTTTCTACTTTCAGAAAGCTTGAGCCTGGGAGAGGGCAAGTGGTTTGCTAAAAGGCAGGTTTCTCTGACAAAGCTGGAGGGGAGCAGGACTGGAGAGGGCCTCCGCTCTCAGGAAAGCGGCTGCCGTGGGCATCAGCGGGCAGGAGAGCCATTCACCATTGTGTCCATGACCTTCAGCCCACTGCACTCCTGGGGAAGTGGATGTAAACAAAAGCCCTGGAGCCCGGTGACTCAAAGGCTTTGTGGATGTTTTAGACACTAATGACAGGCAGAGCAGGATAATGGATGGAGGGCTTGAGGGGGCTTGGGGGCTTGAGGGAAGTGAGGAAGGCCAAGGTCTGAGACCCTTGTCTACAACCAGCCTCCCTTGCTGCTCCCTCAGTGCCCAGCTGGGGCCATCTGAAAGGATGAACTTTGGGCACCAAGGCACACATGTATCCTTCATAGTCAGAAAAGGGACAAGGGCACACAGGGTCCCCTACTCCTGAGTCTGCCCCACAGGGTTAGTTAGCCAGAAGCATCCGTATGCAGCATCTACCTAGAGAGAATAAGACAGGACACATGAGGAAGAAGGGGCTGTCCAAACGCGCCCCCAAAGGCTCTTCCACCTGGTGGAATTAGGCACCTTCAGGTCACAAGAAACCCTGTGATGTCAGATGAAGCCATCCACACTGCGTATGACATTATTCAAAACAGAGGGAAAGCAGCCACGTAAACCATGGGATATACTTACCTTTTAAAAGAACATACGTCTTTTCCTCAGCTGCCCGCCAAGGTGCTCGGTCCTCAGGAAGAGTTGGGGTGAGGTCCTTACTTCATCAGGCAACTAGCATCTTGCCCGCTGTCCACAGCATGATCTCCGTCTCCAAGCTCGCCTACTCCACCTTCACTCATGAGGTGACGGTCACAGCCACAGAGGATAAGACCGACGCCCTCATTAAAGCAGCCAGTGTCAACGTTGACCCTTTCTGGCCTGGCTTGTTTGCAAAGACTGTGGCCAACACTGGGAGCCTCATCTGCAGTGTAGGGGCTGGTGGGCCAGCTCCAGCAGCGGGAGCTGCACAGCAGGAGGTCCTGCGCCAGCCACCACCGCTGCCCCAGCTGAGGAGAAGAAAGTGGAAGCAAAGACTGAGGAATCTGAGAAGTCTGATGATGACACAGGCTTTGGTCTTTTTGACTACACTTCTTTTGTTAGCATGGCCAATAAAAAGCTGAACCTATGAAAAAACAAACAAACAAAGCAAAGCAAAGCAAAGTACATATATAAGAATATCAGAAAATTTGAAAAACGTGTGTCATGTGCCTGTTTGACATTCTTGTGTTTTCCTCTGTCTCTATTGTCCAAATTTTCTAAATTAGACATATAATGCTTTGGGTTTGTTTTTTAAAAGATGTATTTATTTCATGTATATGAGTACACTGTCTTGATGCACACCAGAAGAGGGCATCAGATCACTTTATAGATGATTGTGAGCCACCATGTGGTTGCTGGGAATTGAACTCAGGACCTCTGGAAGAGCAGCCAGTGCTCCTAACTGCTGAGCCATCTCTCCAGCCCTTGGTTTGTTTTTTTTTTTTAAGTGCTTTTATTAATAATAAAAATGTAAGGGCTGAGGCCAAAGCTTAGTGTAAGAATGCTTGCCCAGCACATACAGCCCAAAGTTTGATTCCCAAAGCGTAAGATGAAATTAAATTAGAAATACAAGCACTGGCGAGATGGCTCAGCGGTTAAGAGTGTCATCTGCTCTTCCAAGGGACCCGGGTTTGAATCCCAGCCACAGCATTGTGGTTCATCGCCGTTTGTAGTGAAATCTTGGGACTAGTGAGATGGCACAGACTAAGAGCACTGGCTGCTCTTCTAGAGGTCCTGAGTTTAGTTCCCAGCAACCACACGGTGGCTCAGGGATCTGATGCCCTCTTCTGGCATGTAGGTGTAGGTGCAAGTAGAGCACTCCTACATTAAAACAAAGAAAAAGAAAGAAGCCTGGTGTGGTGGCTCAGGCCTTTAATCCCAGCACTCGGAGGCAGAGGCAGGTGGATGTCTGTGAATTTGAGGCCAGCCTGATCTACAAAAAGAGTTCCAGGACAGTCAGGGCTACACAGAGAAACCCTGCCAAGAAAAACCAAAAAAGAAAAAGAAAAAAGAAAGGCAGCCAGACACGGTGTTTCAAGGCCACATTCTCTGTGATTGCGAGGCTGAGGCAGGAAGCAGGGGCATCCCACGAACAGAGCAATCCCGTGCTGTGTGGTAGACCCTGTCTGGAAAAGCTGTCACCATAGTACCTGCCTGGTATCTTAGTTACTTTTCCTTTTGCTGTGATAAAATATCCTGACAAAATCAACTTAAGGGGCTTGGCAAGATGGCTCAGCAGGTAAAGGCGATTGCCACCAAGCCTGATGACCTGAGTTCAATCCCTAAAACCAGTTTATCGTGGAAGGAGAAAGCCAATTTCTGTATGCATTTCTTCACACACACACACACACACACACACACACACACACACACACCCCTAAATATGTAAATAAATGTAAAAAAGAATATGGCTCAGTGTCCAAGTGTACTGGCTGGTATGAGGAGGAGGTAAGGGCTGAACTAGCCGGCCACTCTGCGTCTACAGTCAGGAAGCAGGAAGCAAAGAGTACACACAGCTGCTCAGCTCCCTTTCTCCACTTACACAGCCCTGGGTCCCATCTGGGGAATGGTGCAACTTATAGTGACTAAGTCTTTCTTTCCACCTCAGTTAATGAAACCGAGATAATCTATGGCCGGACTTTTGGCCACTTTGTGGGGTTCTTTCTCCTATCTCTCTATACCACCCCCTAATCCCTTCCAATGCCCCCAATACTAGGTAGGAGAGAAAGAAGGCTAGAGGAGAAAGGGGGAGCCGATATCATTAGACTACTTCCTGCTGACTAGGGCTGTCAAGTTCCTTGGGGCGAGTTTGATCTTCGTTGTCAGGGTATTTCCAACCAGCAACCAGCAACAGCACCAGGAGCAGCAGGAGCAGCAGCCACTGCCTTTCTTGGGGATCAGGCATTTGGATACCCTCTGAAGAGTCCCCAGAACTTCAAATGTAAACTACCTTCAACTGGTAAAATCATGCCTCTGCCAGAGCACAAGACAAATCACAGTCAACTGCTGTGGACAATCGGAAGTGGCCCATATCCCACACCTGGGATCAAAACAAAAATATATTCACACAACATTTATATTGTATTATTTTTAATAAAAAGCTCACTACCACAATCCCCCACAGACGTGCCTTAGTAAATTTCATGAGAATGGTCCTCATAGGCTCATAATTTGAACACTTGGTCCCCAGTTAGTGGAACTGTTTGGGAAGGATTAGGAGGCGTGGCCTTGTTGGAGGAGGCGTGTCACTATTCTAGTTGGCTTTCTCTCTCTGTGCCTCACGTTTGTGGATTAGTTGTAAACTCTCACTTTCTGTTACAGCACTATGCCTGCCCTACTATCATGCTCCCTACCACGGCAGCCATAAACACTATTGTCATCTGGAACCATGAGCCCCTGTTAAATGCTCTCCTTTATAAGTTCCCTTGATTGTAGTGTTTTGTTATGGCAATAGAAAAGGAGCTAAGAGTGCGGCGGCGGCAGCAGGGGAAGATGGCGGCGGCTGTTCCGCAGCGTGCATGAACCGTAGAGCAGTTGCGCATCGAGCAGCTACCCAAGAAGGACATTATCAAGTTTCTTCAGGATCACGGTTCAGATTCGTTCCTTGCAGAGCATAAATTATTGGGAAATATAAAAAATGTAGCTAAGACTGCTAATAAGGACCATTTGGTGACTGCCTATAACCATCTTTTTGAAAGTAAGCGTTCCAAGGGTACTGAAACTGTAAGTAAAGTGTCTGAGCAAGTGAAAAACATGAAGCTTAACGATGATAAACCCAAAGAAGCCAAGTCTGAAGAGACTCTAGATGAGGGTCCACCGAAATACACAAAATCTGTACTAAAAAAGGGAGATAGAACCAACTTTCCTAAAAAGGGAGATGTTGTTCACTGCTGGTATACAGGGACACTCCCGGATGGAACTGTTTTTGATACTAATATTCAAACAAGTTCAAAGAAGAAGAAAAATGCCAAGCCTTTAAGTTTTAAGGTTGGAGTAGGCAAGGTTATCAGAGGATGGGATAAAGCGCTCCTGACTATGAGTAAAGGAGAAAAAGCTCGACTAGAGATTGAGCCAGAATGGGCCCATGGCAAGAAAGGACAGCCTGATGCCAAAATTCCACCAAATACCAAGCTTACTTTTGAAGTGGAGTTGGTAGATATTGACTGAAACCAGTGCTTCAGATCAGCAATAATAAGAACTTGATGTGACTAATTAGTACTTGTTACTATTGTCAGGGAAGAGTCAACCAGAAAATACAAGGCTTTAAAGCTTGTTTACTTGATCTCAATTTTTGAGGAATGTAATCCCCTTTAAGTCTCAGATATTTTACTATAGCTATGTAAAGTATTAAGAACTTCTTTTCCTTTTACCTCATAAACTAAAAGCTCAATAAAGATGTCATGGATTGTCTTGAAAAAAAAAGAAAGAAAGAAAGAAAGAAAGAAAAGGAGCTAAGATAGTCAGGCATGATGGCTCAAGCTTTTAATCCTAGGACTTGGAGGCATTTGGGAGGCAGAGGCAGGGGGATATCTGTGAATTCAAAGCCAGCCTAGTCTGCAAATCAAGTCCAGGATTACACAGAAAAACTCTCTCTCTCTCTCTCTCTCTCTCTCTCTCTCTCTCTCTCACACACACACACACACACACACACACACACACACACACACACACACACGCATGCAGAGGAACTAAGGAACATGCCTAGAGGCCAAACTCCCAGGTGGTTCTAGACTTCTTTAGTGGATTGATACCAGCCAACATACCTACCAAGCATAAATCCTTGGTTTTCATTGCCAGCACCATTTAAACAGAGTATGGGAGTACCTACCTACAATCCCAGACCTCAGGATGCAGCTATGTACAGAGAGTTCAAGGCCGCCTGTATCAGGTAAGCATGTATCCAGACATATCTCATAAACAGAAAGAGCCTGCCAGTGCTCCCCAAGTGCTTCCCACAGAAAAGTAAACGTGGTAGGGCTGGAGAGATAGCTCAGCAGTTAAGAGCACTTACTGCTCTTGTAGAAGCCCCAGGTTCACTTCCCAGCACCCACATAAAGGATATCAATCATCTCAGAGAATGGAGTCAAGATCAGGGGTTCAAGGCCAACCTTAGATACATGATGAGGTCTCAAAACACAAAAGGAGGTGCTGAGTCAATAGCTCAGTCAGTAAAGTGCCTGTCACTCAAGCACAAGTGTCTAAGTTCAGTCCCTAGCACCCAGGTAAAAAGCTGGGCACAGGGCACATGCTTTTAATCCCAGCACTGAGGAGGCAGAAACAGGAAGATGTCTGTATTAGTCAAGGTTCTCTAGAGTAGCAGAAGTCACAGAATGAAATATATATATCTCCACACATGGGGGGGGGGGTATTAGAATGACTTACAGGCTGTGGTCCAGCTAATCCACCATGGCTGCTTATGAATAGAAGGTCCAAGAATCCAATAGTTGCTCAGTTCACGAAGTTGGATGTCCACAAGAAGTAGGCTCTAAGCTGGGCGTGGTAGTGCACGCCTGTAATCCCAGCACTTGGGAGGCAGAGGTAGGTGGAGCACTGTGAGTTCAAGGCCAGCCTGGTCTACAAAGAGAGTTCTAGGACAGCCAAGGCTACACAGAGAAACCGTGTCTCAAAAAAACCAAGAAGAAGAAGAAGGAGGAGGAGGAGGAGAAGAAAGCGGCTCTAACTTGCTTTCAAGGACTTGCTTGCAAGGTGAGAGCAAGTAGACAAACTAGAAGGCCTGGCCCAGACTAGAGGCAGGTCTTCCCGCCTCAGAAGATGTGGATAAAGGGATGTCCTCCCACCCCAAAGATCCAGATTAGAAGTGGAACTTCTCACTTTAAATTAGGCAAAAATCCCTCATAGATGTCCCCCACTTGGAGGCTTTAGTTGATTCCAGATGTAGTCAAGTAGACAGCAAAAACCATCTACCACAATGTCTGTGGCCACTGGCCAATCAATGTCACCTAATTGTCAAGCTCCAGGCCCAATGTGTCAGTCACAAGGCAGGTGTCAGATAGTGGGAATGTTCTGGAAACAACAGGCTTTGCCCTAGACACTTATGTTCCAATGAATGAACAAGACAGACAAGAAAATAAATAACCAAATAAATGCACAATTGCAAAGCATAATAAGTACCATGGGAGAAAAAAATTAAACTCCCAAGAACCTCTAACATGGTGTAATACTGGAAAATTATCAGGATTGTGATAATAATAATAAGCATTTCGGGGAATGAAACAGGCAATTAGATGCTCTGGGAAGAGCAAAAGCTGTGTGGAAAGAAATATAATCAGCGTGGGAATTAGTCTTTGCTGTGAACAATATTTACATAGTCATAATGACTTAACTAAATGTAAGATGTCAGTTTGAAGGTAACAGATTGCCTGTTACCTAATGGGAGAGTCCAAGAAAGTCAGTAGAAAGGTTAAAATGCATAAAATAAATTGTATAAAACTCCAAACTAGCCAGGCGGTGGTGGTGCTCGTCTGTAATCCCACCACTCGGGAGGCAGAGGCAGGTGGAACTCTGTGAGTTCGAGGCCAGCCTGGTCTACAAAGTGAGTCCAGGACAGCCAAGGCTACATAGAGAGACCCTATCTTGAAAAACCAAAAAAAGAAAAAAGAAAAAAGAAAAAAAAAACAAAAACTCCAAACTAGGTATTGTGATACATGTCTGCACTGGGGAGGCAGAGGCAGGGAAGATGGCACACTGGTCTAATCTACATAGCCATTAGTGAGATCCTATCCCAAAAGCAAACAGAACAACAGCAAAAGTTGTGACAATAGTTAAGTTATTTAGAGGAACTGAGCCAGACACCAGGAGAAGCCATGAGAAATGAGTCCTTCCAAGAAAGAGCATTGAGGGGCTGGAGAGATGGCTCAGTGGTTAAGAGCACTGCCTGCTCTTCCAAAGGACCTGAGTTCAATTCCCAGCACCCACATGGCAGCTCACAACTGTCTGTAACTCCAAGATCTGACACCCTCACACCAATGCATATAAATTAAAATTAAATAAAATATTTTTTTTAAAAAGAGCATTGAGGCAGGGAGGCAAGGGCAGGAGTGGGGGGGCAGGGCTAGGGGAGTGGGGGTTGGGGAGATGGGGGGAGGGGTGGGTAGTGGGGTAGGGGGTATGGGGGGGAAATAATGAAACTGCTGCTTTTCATGTCAGCACTTTTGCCCAGCTTACTGCCGCTTTGTTGCCAGGCCCTGTCCCAGGCACAAGGAACTCAGAAGTACATACAACAGCCCCAAACTGCCAACACCAAAGTCCACAGGGTTGTAGAGTAGTAAATAATATGTACAAAGCAGAAGAGCTGGGCCAGTACAGTAAGGGGAACTTGGCCTATCTCTAACATGGACTCAGTTGCCTGCTTTTTTTTTTTTTTTTTATCATTTCCCTTGGGGGGGTGGGGGGTAGTGTGACTGCCTTGCTAGAACACAGAGGAAGAGGAAGTGCTAGTCCTGATGTGACTTGATGAGGGGGTAGGATAGGGGGTTCCCATTTTCTGAGGAATAGGGGAGGGGGGAATGGCAGAAGAGGGAGGGAGACTGGGAAGATGAGAGGGAGGGGGCTGTGATTGGAATGTTAAATGGAGAAAGAAAGAAAGAAAGAAAGAAAGAAAGAAAGAAAGAAAGAAAGAAAGAAAGAAAGAAAATGGTGGTGGTGCAGGCCTTTAATCCCAGCACTCAGGAGGCAGAGGCAGGTGGATCTCTGAGTCCAAAGCCAGCCTGATCTATGGAGTGAATTCCAGGACAGCCAAGAGAAACCCTGTCTTGAAACACACACACACACACACACACACACACACACACACACACACGAAGAAGAAGGAGAAGAAGAAGGGGGGGGGGAAGCTGGGCATGGTGGCACACACAGCCAAGGCTACACAGGAAAGCCCTGTCTCAAAAAAACAAAAAGAGGTAGGCAGAGACCAGCCTGGTCTACAACGAGTCCAGACCAAACAAGGCTACACATAGAAACCTTGTCTCCAAAAACCAAAAACCAAAACAAAAGATTCATTTATTTTGTATTGGATGGATGTTTTGCCTGCTTGTATGTGGTGTGCCACATACACCTGCGTTCCTGGTGCCCTCAGAGGTTGGAGGAGGGTTGGAAGGCCTGGAACTGGACTTACAGACAGTAGTCAGCTACATGTGACTGCTGGGGACTGAACTCTCTGCCTCTGTCTCTGCCTCTGTCTCTGTCTCTGCCTCTGTCTCTGTCTCTGTCTCTGCCTCTGTCTCTGTCTCTGTCTCTGTCTCTGTCTCTGTCTCTGTCTCTGCCTCTGTCTCTGTCTCTGTCTCTGCCTCTGTCTCTGTCTCTGTCTCTGCCTCTGTCTCTGTCTCTGCCTCTGTCTCTGTCTCTGTCTCTGCCTCTGTCTTTGTCTCTGCCTCTGTCTCTCTCTCTGTCTCTGTCTCTGTCTCTGTCTCTGTCTCTCTCTCTGTCTCTGCCTCTGCCTCTGCCTCTGCCTCTGCCTCTGTCTCTGTCTCTGTCTCTGTCTCTGCCTCTGTCTCTGCCTCTGTCTCTGTCTCTGCCTCTGTCTCTGTCTCTGTCTCTGCCTCTGTCTCTGTCTCTGCCTCTGTCTCTCTCTCTGTCTCTGTCTCTGTCTCTGCCTCTGTCTCTGTCTCTCTCTCTGTCTCTGCCTCTGCCTCTGCCTCTGCCTCTGTCTCTGTCTCTGTCTCTGTCTCTGTCTCTGTCTCTGTCTCTGCCTCTGCCTCTGTCTCTGTCTCTGTCTCTGTCTCTGTCTCTGTCTCTGTCTCTGCCTCTGCCTCTGCCTCTGCCTCTGCCTCTGCCTCTGCCTCTGTCTCTGTCTCTGTCTCTGTCTCTCTCTCTGTCTCTGTCTCTGTCTCTGTCTCTGTGTCAGCAGCAGTGCTTAGCCACGGAGCCTGCTCCAGCTCTACAGCTTCTTTTGAGCAGAGTCTTATGCAGTCGAGGCCGACCTTGAACTCCTTAAGTAACTAAAGTTAGACTTGAACCTCTGATCTTCCTGTCTTCATTTCCCAAATGCTAGGATTACATGGCTGCCCCCACATGACGGGTTAACACTGTGCTGGGTATGAACCCAGGGATTGGTGCACGCTACATGGGCACCCAGCCACAGGGCGGCACCCGCAGCCCCTTCATTCTTTTTTTGTATCTGAATTAGACTTCGTCACATAACATGTTTTATTCACCTATGTGAACTGTTCCTCACTTAGCTGCTCTGAGCATTCGGGTTGAGGTTTTGTGAAAATGTTAATTGGTTCTCTTGGGCTTAAGCCCAGAAGTGCAATAGCTCATGTGATGACTCTAGGCTTTACTTTATCCCTTCTGAAGATTCTTAAACATTTAAAATTGTATTCTTTTGTTTTATCTTCTTGTTTTTCGAGACAGGGTTTCTCTGTGAAGGCTTGGCTGTCCTGGACTCACTTTGTAGACCAAGCTGGGCCTTGAACTCAGGATGATCCGTGTGCCTCTGCCTTCTGAATGCTGGAATTAAAGGTGTGCGCCACCACGCCTGGCTTAACATTTTATTCTTATTTATTGTGTGTATGAATGTGCCTGAGAGTCAGGGCCCTCAGAGACCAGGGGCCATCAGATGCCCAGGAGCAGGAATTACAGGCAGCTGTGAACCACCTCACCTGGAGCAGGAGAACTCAAGTCCCCTGCAAGTGAGCGCTCGCTTCAGCTCCCTCACTTTCTTCTCCTCTCCCTCCCCCAACCCTACTCCACAGGCTTACTATGTAGCCCTGACTGGCCTAGAACTCACTATGTACACCAGGCTCGCCTCAGATTCACAGAGATCCACCTGCCTCTGCCTCCCAAAAGTTAGGCCTAGCTGAGCTCAGTGGCACAGGCCTGTAATGCCAGCACACCAGGAGGCAAAGGCAGGCAGAGCTCTGTGAGTTCAAGGCCAGCCTGGTCTACAAAGTGAGTCTAAGACAGGCAGAGCTACACAAGGAAATCCTGCTTGAAACAGCCTGCCCCCTCCAAAAAATGAAAGTTAGGGCTAAAGGCATATGTGCAGCCGGGCCACACACCATTTCCTATTGTAGTCCTCCCCCTCCTCCTCCCCCTCCTCCCCCTCCTCCCTTTCCTCCTTCCTCCCCTCTTCCTTCAAGATGTTTGTTTGTTTGTTTGTTTGAGGCAGGGTTTCTCTGTGTAGTCCTGGCTGTCCTGGAACTCGCTCTGTAGACCAGGCTGGTTTCAAACTCACAGAGATCCACCTGCCTCTGCCTCCCCCAGTGCTGGGATTACAGGTGTGCGCCACCACACTCAGCCCTCAAGAGTTTATCGTAGGTAGCCAGACAGTGGTAGTGCACACCTTTAACCCCAGCACTCGGGAAGCAGAGGTAGGTATATCTCTGTGAATTCGAGGCCAGCCTGTTCTGTTTTTTTGTTTTTCTTTTGGGTTTTTCGAGACAGGGTCTCTCTGTGTAGCCTTGGCTGTCCTTGACTCACTTTGTAGACCAGGATGTCCTAGAACTCACAGCAATACACCTGCCTCTGCCTCCCTAGTGCTAGGATTAAAGGCGTGTGCCTCCACACCCGGCCTGAGGCCAGCCTGTTCTCAAAGCAAGTCCAGGACAGCCAGGGCTACACAGAGAAATCCTGACTCGAAAAACAAAAGCAAAACGAAACAAAGCAAGCCTATTGCTCAGTGTTGGAGAGGTGACTCAGTGGATAACAGCACTTGCTGCTCTTGTACAGGACCTGGGTTCAGTTCCCAGCACCGTGTCAGGTGGCTCACCGCTGTCTGTAGCTCCAGTTTCAGGGGATCCAATACCCTCTGGGCCTCCTCACGCCCCTGCATGTACATGGTGCATATAAACATACAGGTACACGTATATACACATACAAGGCCTACTTTTCTGCACTGTAATCCCTGCATATGAAGCTGCACGCTGTGGGCTCATCCTGCAGCAGGAAGCATTGAGCCACAGGACGTGGCACTTTTTCTCACAGCAGCATCACATGCAAGCACGGGTCTCAGCCAGCACCTATTGCTGCTCTGGGTGGTGAGTGAGAGGACCAATGAGCCTGCCAAGTGCTGAGAAGCCAGAGCCTCCTGAGATGCCCCGGGAAGCAAGGCAGAGAGCATGGGTTGTGAACGTGGCATGGCGGAGCTGGCCCGCTGACTCCAGCGCTGCCTGTGGCCAGAGGCACTAGCAGATCTCTCTGCCGCCACCTAGGGGATGCCGCTGGGACTGTCAGAGGCTAGAGCGGGGCGCAGCTGCCTGAGAGGGGGTCCATTAGTAGAACAAATCCTCATTTTAGAGCCCAAGAGATTGCTGCCACGTGACCTCAGATGAGTCGCATCACTGCCTACCTTCAGATCTGGGGTTCAACATCCTGCTTGCTTTTCTGTCTTCCTGGGAGACAGCAGGATTCTCAGTGAATCCCAACCACCCCAACCCAGATGGCTTTTCCTGTGGAAGTTTTTGTTTCTGGTGGAGGGGTCTCCCTCATGCTCTGGAAGGGGCTGGGAGGTCCTGATTTCTACTGGCTTGAACCAAAACAGCTCAGTTCAATCCTGCAAGCTCTTCCTGAGTGTCCTGGTGCAAAGTCACTGCCCTCTTTCACATGGATGGTTACAGCAGCTTCCTGATCTGCCTTGCAGTCACTGTGATCTATCCTCCACACAGACACTCACTGAGCAAAAGAGCCAAGAGGCACAGGGACCCCCACAGGGACCCCTGGAGTGTTGCATCCCTGCAGGTTCTTTACTCCCAGCCTCACCTATACACAACCCCCCACGAGCACTCTGCTGCCACGTGGCCTTTGCACAGTCGGGCCTACTTTCTCCCACCAATGTTGTTTTGTTTGAAGGGCCTCCGTATTTTATTTCAGGGTTCTGAGGATCTAGCCCAGGCTTTGTACACACTAGCCAAGCGTACTATTGTTGTGGCCTTCCCTTTAGTCTTGCTAGGTTAACTTCCTGTTTGCTTCTGGTCCCTGTTCAGAGTTAACCTCATCGGCGATTTCCCTGACCTTCGTATAACATTGCACTCCCAGGGGCTGGGGAGACAGTTCGGTGAAGTGCTGCTGGTCGTGCAAGTGTGAGCTTAGGTCCCTAGCACCCACAGAAAGGCTATAGGTGGCAGATACCCCCCTCGCTCTGGTGAGACAGAGCCAAGCTGATTCCTGAGGATCACTGGCCTATCAGCCTACCCAAATTGATGGGTTCCAGTGTCGGTCAATCAAGGTAAGAATGACGGAGAATGGCCAGGCGTGGTGGGCACTCAGGAGGCAGAGGCAGGTGGATCGCTGTGAGTTCAAGGCCAGCCTAGTCTACAAAGTGAGTCCAGGACAGCCAAGGCTACACAAAGAAACCCTGTCTCAAAAAAAAAAAAAAAAAAAAAAAAAGAATGACGGAGAAAGGCCCCTGATATCTCAACTGTGGCCTCCCCATCACACACACACACAGACACACACACACACACACACACACAACACACATGCCCCATGAGCTTCGTGGCAGGAAAGACTGTTGCTCAAGATGGGTTCGGATCGGACACTCAGGCCTCATAGAGATGAACTGCCCTCAATCAGTGTGGAGGTCAGAGAGCCTAGTGCTTATTCTGGAGAGGAGGCAGGGAAGGCCTCTGGTAAAGCCCTTAAACGGACCTTAGTGCTCAGGGAATGGTGAGTTCAGAGCAGGTATTTGGCCTGGTGACTGGCTGTGCTTATCACACAAGAAGCAAAAAGACACGCTTGGGGCTTGGGTCCCCAGTCTGGGAGCTGTGATTCCAGTGAGGGGAAGCAGGCTGATTCTTACTTCCGTGAAGGTCCCCAGGCAGATGGTTCCTCAGGAAGTCAGAGCTCTGTTTGGAAGTTGGCCAGGTAAAACAACCCTGCCCTCTGGTGGCCACACCGGGCAGAGCCACCTCAGGACTATTTAGCCAAAAGGAAGGGAGAAAGTTCTACTTAGCCTAGCTTCCATGTAGACATGTTAGAAGTCATAACATATGGGACTTTGGGGGGAAAAAATCAAGTAGGTATTGGAACACACTCCTGTAATCCCAACACTACAGGGGCTGAGGCAGGATGATCAGGAATTCAAGGCTAGCTTGCCCAAGATTTGGGGTGAGTTCAAGGACAGCCTGGGGTACATGAGACCCTGTCTCAAAGGAAATGAGAGCGTTAGCAATCGTTATAGTGATCTCATTATGTGGATGTAATGTGCACAAACTGCAGAACTCAGGAGGCAGAAGCCATCCTGATCTATAGATGAATTCTAGGTCATATAAAGCTACATAGCGAGACCTTGCCTCAGAACAAGAGCTGGGCATTATGGAGCACACCCTTAATCCCAGTACTTGAGAGGCAGAGGCAGGTGGATCTCCATGAATTTGAGGACAGCCTGGTCTACACAGTGAGTTCCAGAATAGTCAGAGTTACATAATAGAGAGACCCTATCTCAAAAATACCAATACACAAACTAAACAAGCAAAAAATAGATAGATGATAGATAGATAGATAGATAGATAGATAGATAGATAGATAGAAACACACAACACAACACAAAATAAAAAACAAAAAAAAATCATCTGTTGACAATTTTTGTTTGTTTGTTTGAGGGCAAGCATGGGTATAAATGTGCCGCTGTGCTTGTGTGGTCAGAAAACATGGACTTCCAGTCTCAGGGCTCCACCTCCCAACCCACTTAAGAGCTGGGATTACAGACTTTGTAGGGCTAGGCTGAGGTAGCAGGGCACACTCCCAGCACTCAGGAGGCAGAGGCAGGCAGATCTCTGTGTGAGTTTGAAGCCAGCCTGGTCTACAAAGTGAACTGTAGGACAGCCAGGGCTACACAGAGAAACCCTGTCTTGAAAAACCAAAAGAAAAAGGGGGGTCAGGGACTGAACCTAGATTGTCAGGCTCATGCTGACCCTCTGATCCACCTCACTGGTACTTCGGTGGTGGTGGGTCTGGTTTGTTTGTTTGTTTGTTTTGTTTTGTTTTGTTTTGAATTTACTTAGGTTTTGTCGGGGGTTTTGGTTTTCAGGTTTTTTTTTCCCTCTCACTTTATAGACCAGACTGGCCTTGAACTCACAGAGATCGCCTACCTCTGCCTCCTAAATGCTAAGATTTAAGATGTTCCCCACACCCGGCCCTGTTTAGACCACTTTTATTGTCCTGGTGCTCCTGGGGACTCCACCGTGTTTTGTGACCAGGCTGTCTGTTCCATGGAGTGTTTATAGCGTCACCCACATGGCAGGCACTGGCTAGGAGCATGCAGCTCCTTTCTGTTCTGGTTGTAATCGCCTTGTGCTTTTTCTGCCCTGAAATCTTCACTCTGTGTCATAACCTATATTGTCACATACTTGGCAGGCAATCATTGCTAATGGCCACAGGCTGCCACGGAGCGAAGGCCCTCAGCCATTTGTCTAGTAAACAACCTTGATAAGTGGCTGCTTCTTCAGATCAGGACGAGGCAGAAAGATGAGTGTTTAGTCTCTGCAGGAGCAAGCTCAAGATGGTCATTACCGCCCCCGGGGTCCTCCGCCCTTGCGCGAGAGTTCCAGCAACAAAGTCAAGGCACCCAATACCAAGGTCCTCTCCACAGCAGCCACCTGCAGGGCCCTTGCTAGGGACAGAGCAGTGACAGGCATGAAGGTACCAGAAGACTGACTAATCCAGGGTCCCCTGACCTGCTAGTAGCTGTCATGGCAGACCCAGAAATTCAGGAGGCAGAGGCAGTGTTATGAAATATAATGATGTGGCAGTGGGGGTATCATGGCAGGCCCATGCCAGTGTGTGTCCCCTGAGAAATTATGCCACACAACGGATCCGGTATAAGGAGGTTTATTGGAGGAAGGGAGAGGAAGGCCTGGAGAGGCAGCTAGCCAGCCATGTAGGCAGGCAGATGGACAGGAATAGAGCCATGAGGGCAGAGAAAGGGAGAAGAGGGTGCCTCCAGAAACTGAGAGCGGGCTGGAATGGCAGGGGTGGGTCCGTTTATCCGTCACACACCTGGAGGCAGGTGGTGATGTAAGATGTTGCTGGGTCCCTGCGGTTAGGCCAGCAGAATTGCCTGCACACTAACAGGAAGGAAGATCAGGAGTTCGAGGCTAGCCTCAATACATAATAAGGTCACAGCAAGTGTGGGCTACATAATACCCTGTCTAAATGAGTCTTTAGAAAGATCCCTTGAAGCCAGGTGTGGTGGCGCACACCTTTAATCCCAGCACTCGGGAGTCAGAGGCAGGTGGCTCTCTGTGAGTTTGAGACTAGCTGGTCTACAAAGTGAGTCCAAGTCATCAGCCAGGGCTCCACAGAGAAATTCTGTCTCAAACAAACGAACAAAACAAAACAATTCCTTGAAATAACCAGTTAGAAAGCAGGCTGGATGAAAAAAAGCACATTCATAATGTCAACACAAGAGCTGTTTAGAAATTCATTAGGGAGAATCCTATAAATCCTCTCTAAACAAAGCATGTGAGTTTGAGAGACATAAAAGGCTTGAATAAACAGAAAGATACATTTTGTCTTAAACAAAAGAACGGTGCTGTGCCCCGTGCAGTAGGGCAGTGTGTAACCCCAGTATTTTAGAGGTAGGTAAAGATTAGGGGTTCACATTCATCCTTGGATACATAGAGAATTCGAGGCCAGCCTGGGCTACACATGATTAATAAAGGGCTTGGTAGCTGGAGAATGGTTGTGGTAGTATATGATTTTAATCCCAACACTGGGGAGGCAGAGGTAAGGTGGATCTCTGTGAGGCCAGCCTGGTCTACAGAGCAAGTTCTAGGACAGCCAGGGCTACACAGAGAAATCCTATCTCAAAAAACCAAGTAAGCCGGGCGTGGTGGCGTACACCTTTAATCCCAGCACTCAGGAGGCAGATCGCTGTGAGTTTGAGGCCAGCCTGGTCTACAGAGTGAATCCAGGACAGCCAAGGCTACACAGAGAAACCCCTGTCTGGAGGTTTGGGGGTGGCAGGGACAAGTAAAGGACAGCACCCAGGACAGCTTTGAAGAAAGCTTCCAATCCCAATTGGCCCAGCATTTCAGATTGTCCTACACAGGACTCTAATTAAGCCTGGAATTTCTCAACATTTAGAAACTGGACTACAAATGCTATTCCTAGCTTGTTTAACTATTTCCTCCAATTTTATCTGGGCCCCTACAAAGGTATTATTAATCCCAAATCAGCCGGAAGAAACCTTAAAAGAACAACAACCCATTTCCCTTAAGGCGGGTTGGGTAGGTTTTTGGTTGCTTTCTTGGGTGATAGATGTTTGTTTTCATTGGGAGTTGGTTTTAAGTTATTATTCGTCTTAGAGAGAAAGCAAGGTTGGACTTAGGGATGTCTCTCCTTTCCTTTATCTTTCATTCTTAGGTTTGGAGGTAGGGGTTGAAAAGAGCGAAGGGGGAATATAGAAACATATAGGGATGAAGCTGGAGGATGGCTCAGAGGTTAAGACTGCTCTTCCAGAGGTCCTGAGTTCAATTCCAGGCAACCACATGGTGGCTCATAACCACTTATAATGTGATCTAATGCCCTCTTCTGGCCTGCAGGTGTATGTGCAGGCAGAATCCTGTATAAATAATAAATAAATCTTAAGAAAAAAATAAATATATAGGGATGATAGAGCAAAAAGTAGATTAGTGAATCTATTCCTAACTTAATGCTTTAATTGTTACTCACATGGTTATTTTTAATTCACTGGTATAAAATTAAGTTTACTGGGCGTGGTAGCACACACCTTTAATCCCAGCACTAGGGAGGCAGAGGCAGGTGGATCGCTGTGAGTTTGAGGCCATCTTAGACTACAGAGTGAGTCCAGCACAGCCAAGGCAACACAGAGAGACCCTGTCTCGAAAAACCAAAAAAAAAAAAAAAAAAAATTAAGTTTAATATAGATTAAGTTTCATTTTAGATACATTGGTATAGAATTAAAATTTAAGATTATTCTTCACACACATCATATTTATTTCTACTCTAATGTATGATATTGTACCCACACAACTCAATTATAATACAGTGTTTACTTCCAATACTTTGAAAGTGCTATTGCAAGCTGTTTAGGATAAATAAGTTATACAATTTAATTGTTAGTTGATCAAATCAAGGTCTTATCAATTACTAGTCTATTTTTATCACAAGAATATACATCCTAGGTGTAATAGATAGATATGATTCCATAGAAAGATAAGGTAAAATAGTTAGATAAGGTCTTCAAAAACCGCAGAGACATACAGAATATGGCATTTAAAGATGTTTTTATTATTTCAAAAATACATTTACAATGAGACAGGTTAACTCCTGGCAACACCCAGCCTACCTCAAAGAAGATGATGAGCATCAAAGAACCTCCTTATGGAGTTGGCTTCAAATGTGGTAAAACAGCCACTCGGCAAAATGTCCTCGTTTCTGCCACAGACAAAATTCTGGCTAAAAATAGGCAACTGGATGCAGGCAGAGTTGACAGCCAAACTCTGCCTAGACAGAATAAGCAAGTCCTCAACAGTTCCTGCCTCACAAATATGTCTGTCAGATATATTAGACCAGAAGGCTGAAGATGATGCGCCAACCTTATAGAGAATTTTGGGTGACTGTTCAGGCAGCAAACCGTATCTGTCACCTTCTCATTTGGGAAGCTGCTAACCTGCACTTCCTGTATACTCAGGTAATTAATTTTATTCCTTCTCAGGTTTCTTATGGGGTTGAAGACCAGATAGTTTAGTTTTACAGTTAAGCTTAGTTGTTTAGGGGTAAAGATGTTTTTAGGTCTAGATAGATGTTTTAAGTTGATAATGACTAGATATGATAGATATTGATTTACATTCAGAGTTTTAAACTCACCAAGATAGGGAAAATGTTTTCTTCAAGGCTGCCAAATACAAATAGCCAAAACACTATGAACGTAACATTTATATAATTCCTAATTGTTTCATAGTTCTTCTTGCTGTAGGTAGTTTACTGTATATGTGTGTAATAATATAAATGTAATTGTAAAAAAAAAAAATCTAACAAGGGTTGCAGAGATGGCTCAGAGGTTAAAAATACTGATTGCTCTTCCTGAGGTCCTGAGTTCAATTCCCAGCAACCACATGGTGGCTCACAACCATCTATAAGGTGATCTGATGCCCTCTTCTGACCTGCAGGTGTATATGCAGGCAGAGTGCTGTATACATAATAAATAATTTTTTTTAATCTAACAAAAATTGTAAAAAAACAAAAAACAAAAAACGGGGGCATGGTGGTGTATGTACTTACTCCCCAGAATTTGAGAGACAGAGGCAGGCAGATCTCTTTGGATTTGTTGGAGGCTAGCTTGGTCTACATAGTAAGCTCCCAATTAAAAGGAAGTGGGGATAGTATATGTGAGAAAATGTTTCCCTAAGTTAACCTACAACTTTGTTAGATATGCATTATCATATAGACAAAACTTTCTATCCTGTCTTCCCCTTTCCCACCCCAGGACTCTCCAACTGCAGAGCACATGCCAGTGTGATTGTTTTTTAATATTTTATGTTGCTCTCCCATGAGGCTAAGAAAACAACACTGAAAACCATCTGGAAAATGAATAAATAAGTGAAAAGCGGCAATAAGCCTCTTACCAGGTGATAAAAGTATAGCATGAAGCTGAGGCAGATGAGGCAATTTGGCCTGAGCTCAAAAATAGGCAGAAAAATCAATAAGACACACAGGCCAGGAACAGATCCACTATGTGTGGACGTTTCAAATACTCTCAGAGAGGCACTGAATTGGTAGGGGAAATGGTCCACGCAGTAAATGGTGATGGAGAAAGGTGACCATGCAGGGGGCTATTAAATATCGATCCAAACCTCTTCTCCTTACATGGGAATGAATGCAGGTGGGTTGAAAATGGGAGCCCTCAAAACGGGAGTGTGTGCAGGGAGGAAAAGCAATAAGCATGCAAAACTCCCTGGTGGTAAAAACACAGCTAGACAATGGATAAACTGGGGGAAAGATTTGCACCAGGATGAGAGACAATATACTAATTTCCTTAACCACAGAGAAGGGTTAGAACTCCATAAAGTGCACAGACTGAATCCAGTAGAGACTGAGTGAGGGGAAACCTATGCAGGACACACACTCACAGCCCATCTCAACACTTGACTGTTAAAATACACATTAAAACGACTAACACAGACACCCGGAGAGTGCTTTTGAGGCTAAGATTATTTGTGGAAATGGAAATTGCTGGAGCCTTTAAAGGTGGTGATTTCACACACACACACACACACACACACACACACACACACACACACACGTGTGTGTGTGTGCGCGAACCATCAACATTTTAACAGCACATGCAGGTCAAGCTAGCAATTCTACTTCTAAGGATTGATTTCTCTGCAGCACCTTCTGTAAGAGCAAAAACACCGCTAGGATGGAGGGCAGCAGCCACGACTGGGTGATTTGAAAGAGTTCCGACACCTGCTTTTAAGAGAACAAGGTGTTGAGAGCTAGGTTGACCTTGATAAGGTTACATACAGGAGCAGGGCAGTGGTGGCTCGTGCCTTTAATCCCAGTGCTTGGGAGGCAGAGGCAGGCAGGCAGATCTCTGTGAGTTCAAGGTCAGCCTGGTCTACAAAGGACAGCCAAGACTACACAGAGAAACCCTGTCTTGAAAAACAAAAAACAAACCCTAAAACAAAAAAAGGTTGCATGCAGATACATCTGTGTCACTACACATATACATGCAAGCGTTACACAGAGAGAAGCATCCATGTGCTTGGGAAATGTTGGCTGGGGGTAATGAAGTCAGTTGGCTCTAGTAGACTAGAGCCTGGGAGTGAGGGAGAAGGAGCTTCTTCTGTATGTTTACCTAATACACTGTAGGGATGTCTTTTTCTTTTTCTTTCTTTCTTTTTTTTTCTTTCTTTTTTTTTGGTTTTTCAACAGGCAGTGGTGATGCAGGCCTTTAATCCCAGCACTCGGGAGACAGAGGCAGGCAGATCTCTAGTTCAAGGCCAGCCTGGTCTACAGAGCAAGTCTCAGGACAGCCAGGGATACACAGAGAAACCCTGTATGGGGGAGGGGGGGGAAGAAGGCAGGGTTTCTCTGTGCCGCTGGACATGCTTTGTAGACCAGGCTGGCCTCGAACTCACAGAGATCCGCCTGCCTCTGCCTCTCGAGTGCTGGGATTAAAGGTGTGTACCACCACACCTGGCTCAGAGGTTAAGAGCACTGGTTGCTCTTCCAAAGGTCCTGAGTTCAATTGCCAGCATCCACATGGTGGCTCACAACCATCCATAATAAGATCTGGTGCCCTCTTCTGTTGTGCAGGCGTACATGCAAACAGAACACTGTATACATAATAAGTAAAAAAAAAATTTTTTTTTTCTTTTTTACTTAGCTGAACACGGTGGCACACACCTTTAATCCCAGTGCTCAAGCAACGGAGACAGACAGATCTCTGACTTTGAGGCCAGGCTGGTTCTAGAGAGCAAGTTCAAAGACAGCCAAGGCTACACAGAGAAACCCTGTCTTGGAAAAAAATTTTTACTTTAATTTGGGTATATGGTTTGTGTGTGTGTGTTCATGAAGACTAAAAGAAGGCATAAGGAGCTGGGAGTGGTGGCGCACACCTTTAATCCCAGCACTGGGGAGGCAGAGGCAGGCGGATCTCTGTGAGTTCAAGGCTAGCCTGGTCTACAAAGAGAGTCCAGGATACCCAGGCCTACAAGAGAAACCCTGTCTGGGGGGTGGAGGGAGAGGCACTGGGGGCTGCAGAAATGGCTCAGCGCTTAAGAGCACTATCTGCTGTCCCAGAGGTCGTGTGTTTAATTCCCAGTAACCACATGGTGGCTCACAACCACCTATAATGTGATCTGATGCCCTCTACTGGTCGGCAGGTGTACATGCAGGCAGAGCACTATATACATAATAAATAAATCTTTAAAAAAAAAAAAAGAGGGTGTGCTCAAGCTGAGAGTGGCACTACAAGCCTTTAATTCCAGCAGTGGGAGGCAGAGACAGGTGACTCTCTACGAGCTTGGCTTGACGCCAGCTTGATCTACATAGTAAATTCCAGGAAAGCCAGGACCCCATCCGTAGTGAGAGGCCCAGTCTCGAAAGACAAAACAAAACAAGCAAAGGGGTGCTCAGAGGAGCAAACACACAGAGACAGGAAGCGCATCACCTTTTATTCTAACTCAGCCGGGGTGTGCGAATCTTTTCTCCACTGGCTGGAGTCTGACCTCAGTTTTATTGACTGCCTAATCCTAAAACAATTGAGGCACAGGAAACTAGGAAGGAAGCTGGCTCTAAACCATCACGTTCCTGGAAGGCAGCGGCGGCCCTCTGTGAAAACAAAGGTTGTGCTGGGGCTAGGGGTAAGACATTTGCATGAAAATCTTTCAAGGTGGGGGAGATAAAAAGATTTGATTTCACTGGGCGTTGGGGCGCCTGCCTTTATCCTAGCATTTAGGAAGCTGAGGCAAGCAGATCTCTGAGTTCTGAGTTCGAGGGTAGCCTGGTCTACAGAGAGAGTTCCAGTACAGCGATGGCTACATAGAGAAACCCTCTCTGGGGGTGGTGGGGTGGTGGGGGTGGGGGATGAGGTTTGATTTATAGTCCTAAACACAAACAAGTTTTACAGTATTGTCAGAGACTCATTTAATATTTCTTACGTATCTAAGTGTACTGCAGGCATGTCTGGCACCCCAAGGAAAACTGAAGAGGGATTGAAATTACAGATATTTGTGAGCCACCCCTTTTTTTTTTTTTAAACCCTGTTTATTTGAGACAGAGTTTCTCTGTGTAATATTCCTGGCTGTCCTGGAACTCACTATGTCGACCAGGCTACCCTGAACACACAGCAATATGCCTGCTTTTGCCTCCCCAAGTGCTAGGATTAAAGGTGACTACTGCTGCACCCGTTCTGTCCCTCATTTTTAAAAAACAGAATAAAAACATTCCTTTACTGATCCAGGTGGGAAGATCCATGCCTTTAATACCTGCACTGGGAATTCTAAGCCAGGGTGGTCTATACAGTGAGTTCCAGATCAGCCAGGGCTACACAGTGAGACCCTGTTTTAGGAGAAAAAAAAATAGTGTCAATATGTAAGGGAGAGTGTAACACATGGGCCAGGGTGTGTGTGTGTGTGGGGGGCTGAGAATGACTTCCAGGAGTCAGCCTTCTCCTTCTACCAAGCAAGTTCCAGGCACTGAACTCACTCAGGTTGTCAGTCTTGGTGACAAGCGCCTTTAACAACCTCCCGCGTGCTGGGATTAAAGGCCTGTGTCACCATACCTGGCTGACACAAGCCTTTTTTAAAAAAGCAAATTCAAACCCGGCACGTGGCACACATCTGTGATCCCAGCACTCAGGGAGGCAGAGGCAGGCGGATCTGAGGTCCAGGCCAGCCTGGTCTACACAGTGAGTTCTGGGACAGCCAGGGCTACATAGTGAGACCCTCTCTCAAACCAAACAGAGTTCAGCCACCCTGAGCTACATGCGATCAGTGGAGGGTGGTGTGTGGTATTCCCAGCACTAGGGCTTCAGAGCAGGGTTGCTCTGCGTTCAGGCCAGCCAGTGTTCAATGAAGCAAGAGGCTGGGGAGGTGGCTCAGCAGGGGACAGTGTTTGTCCCAAATCTGATGACCTGAGTTTGATCTCCAGGGCCCACTTAATGGTAAAAGAGAACTGATTCCTGTAAGCCCTCCTCTGACCTCTATCCACGTGCAATAGCACTTGAGCTCACCTCTGGAGCATAATTACACACACACACACACACACACACACACACACACACACACACACACACACAAATAAATAAATAACACAAATTAATAAAGCAATAAAAAACTAAAAATGAAATATATGGCTGGGAATGTGGTTCCTTGGGTGGAGTGCTTACCTAACATTCACAAAGCCCTGCTTGCTTGCTTTAACTTATTTATTTTTATTTTATGTGCATTGGTGTTTTGCCTGCATGTCTGTCTATCTGTCTGTCTGTATGAGGGTGTCAGATCTTGGAGTTACAGACAAGTTGTGAGCTGCCATGTAGGTGCTGGGACTTGAGCCCCGGTCCTCCTGAAGAGTAGTCAGTGCTCTTAACCACTGAGCCATCTCTCCAGCCTCCAAATCCCTGCTTTCTAAGGGCATGCATGAACAGTGGTGTGGTTCAGGCCTGCACACCCACTCCCAGGAACAAAGGCAGGAGAATCAGCAGTCCAAGGTCATTCTCTTGGATTATGTAATAACTCGGAGATCCTGTGTCTCTAAGCAGAAAACAAACACCAACTATAAAGCAATAAAAAGTATCACATTAATAATAATAAATCTGTATCTAAAATAATTGCTGTTAATTATTTTATTTGTTTGTTTGTTTTGTTTTTCGAGACAGGGTTTCTCTGTGTAGCCTTGGCTGTCCTGGACTCACTTTGTAGACCAGGCTGGCCTCGAACTTACATCGATCCGCCTGCCTCTGCCTCCCTAGTGCTGGGATTAAAGGAGTGCGCCACCACGCCCGGCTTGTGTTAATTTTTAAAACAAAGTAAAAATTGAAAATTTAATGATTAAAATGAAAATGCAAACTAACTGAAGCCCGAATGAAACCACGTGCGGTGCTTTCTCCAGCTGGGCCTGGGTTGCTGTCGGTTATGTCTTCTGTCCAGGTCCCTGTCCTCTCCTACCCGGAGTCGTGTACACCCCCACCCACCCAGGCCTGCTGTCTGACAGAACCAAGCCTGGACCAGCCTCAGAGGCCTCGGCAGCCACGGGGGTTGCAGACACTCCCACTCCGATAACCAGCCAACCAGCCAGTCATCACCAACAGGAAGCCAAAGCCTGTCTCCTGAGCCTCTCATTCAAACCATCCTGTGCTTCTTGGAAGCTCTCAGTTCGCTGCACGGGCACAGAGCACCGCCCTGTTCTGCAGGTCCCTTCCTGTCCCTGTCACGTGCCATTGCAGAGGCGCTATTTTCACCCTGTGTGTCCCCAGAGGCGCCCCCACCCCTACCCCCGCCCCCCACCCCCGTGACAACCATGACAGATCCTCTAGCTGCTCTCGGCTGCCTTGTCATTCTGCCCCTCACATCCCAGACTTGACACTGTGTGGGTAGGAACAGGTGGGGGCTTCCATGTTCTTCCTCACAGAAGTGAATGCTAAGAGGCAGGCATGGAACCTTTGGTGGCTGCGGTGAAAGGCAGGGTCACCCTGACATCAACTGGAAAAGAACGCAGAATCTAAAACCTGCAAAGGCCCCAAACAAACACATGCCTAGCAACCTCACTTCCGGGCCTTTACCCTAATTCAAGAGCTCTCCGAGGAACACATGTGGCATGAGCATGCGCCCTCAGAGGCTTTGCTGGAAGCCTAGAGGCCACAGGAAGGGTTAATTAAGTAAGCTGTTTCACAGCTGCAAAAGGACAGCCAGGGCTGTTGTCTAACTTGGTGAATGCTATAAGTTGTAAAGCGTAGCTGACCTCCCTCCTGCGGAAAACTGCGGTTTCCTTCCCTCCCTTACTCTTTTAAAGATTGTGTGTGTGTGTGTGTGTGTGTGTGTGTGTGTGTGTGTGTGTGTTCATGTGGGCACTACTGAGCCATCTCCCCAGCCTAGCTTTTTCTTTTAAAAGTAAGACTATTTATGGCTTTTGTTGTTTAGTCTCCTGGAGGGGATTTTCATGACAAGGTCTCATGTAGCCCAGCATGGCCTCAAACTAGATACATAACCAAGCCTGGGCTTGAACTACTGATCCTCGTGTCTCTGCCTCCTCCTCCTCCTTCATGCCTCTCTGGAGACATTTGCATAAAAGCCAGCACAGCCAGGATACAGACAGCAGCCTTAGCCCGTCCCCTTCAGATTTCCTCAGTTCCATGCACCGAGAAGCAGGGTGATTCTACACGTTTACCATGGTGGAATTGTCTTTATTTATTTATTTTTTTTACGTTTGTTTATCATGTGTTTGTGTGTACATGCACACATGGATGCACCCATGCCACTGTAGACATGTAGAGGTCAGAGGACACTTGGAGGAGTCAGTTCCTCCCTCCCACCTGGTGGCTTCTGATGACTGAACTCAGGTAGCCAGGCTTGCCAGCAAGAGGCTTTACACACACAGCCATTTCACAGGCCCTAAGGAACTGTCTTTTGGGCTGGAGAGATGGCTCAGAGATTAAGGGCACTGACTGTTCCTCCAGAGGTCCTGAGTTCAATTCCCAGCAACCACATGGTGGCTCACAACCACCTGTAATGTGATCTGATGCCTTCTTCTGGCCTGCAGGTGTACGTGTTGGCATAGCACTGTATACATAATAATAAAATAAATCTTAAAAAAAAAAAATAACTGTCTTTTAATGAACACAGTTGTATGTAGAGGGAGATAGTGGGCCCGAGAGAGTTGACTTTAAGGGCCTCTTCTGTGTCTCGATGGTTTCTTTCTTTGGGGTTAGGAGTGGATTTTGTTTAGGGTTTTTTTGTTGTTGTTTTTTGTTTTTTGTTTTTTGTTTTGGCGGGTGTGTGTGTGTGTGTGTAGGATTTTTGTTTTTGTTTTTTGAGATGGTGTTAATGTAGCCCAGGCTACAGCTTACCAGGGAGCCTAGGTTGGTTGGCTCCAAGCAGCGTTTCCTGGGGGGACCAAGCTAACCCTTCTGATAAGAAAGACCCAGCTACCACTGGAAAAGGTGCTGACTTGCAAAAGCCACACACAATTATACACACATACACACATACACACACACACACCCATCACTGCTCACTGGACCAGGGTAACCCTGTGATCTGCTCTGAGCAACCAGAGGCCACAGGAACCTAATGAGGAGCAGAGACAGAGCTAGCCAGTGTGGAACTGACAGGTGCTACAAGGCTGGGGAGTGGGGGGGGGGAAGGGGGGCAGGGGGGGGCAGGAGGGGGGGACGAGGGAGCAAAGGAAAGGATGGGACAGCAGATGGGCCAAAGCTGGTGCACACATTCCAGAAGGGCAGAGGGCTATGGCCTGGAACCTTCTCCCAGGCTGCCTGCCCTGGCTCCTGCAGCTGGCCTCCACCCAGTTCTATGGCTAACCTAAGTCCCTAAGACATCCGTGTTAAGCCAGCAGCGCCGGAGGAAGTCTGCAGGGAAGGTAGGGAGCAAGCCCTCAAAATGGTAGATCTGCTGAGGTCTGCCCACCTTCTATGGCTGGGGCTCCTTTATCCACCCAGGAGTACTGAGCAGCAAGGACCCAGAGGAAGAAAGAGGAACTGGGGCCTGAATTCTAGCAATTTCCCCGGGGGAAGCAATGGTTCGACACTAATACCAGAAGGTGATGCCCATTTTCCAGAACTCAACACATTTTACACCCCTACAGCCAGGAGAAGTTATTCATTGTGCCCGTTTCACGGACAGGGAAAGCAAGCCAAACTTTGAGCTAATTTAGTTTCTTCTCCTTAGCTTCACTGGATTTCCACCACACCTAGATCCCTGCTCCTCAGGTCTGATCTCCAGGAAGGGCGGGAGCCAATTTGCAGAGCAGTGAGGTCAGTAATGACTTGGCACCTGGGCATGCTCCCGGGCAGCCAGTCACCGGAGTTTTCTAGACCCAAAGGCTTGGCTTTTTGCCAACCACACTGTCATGCCCTGGACACATCTCTTCAAGGCAGTTACTAAAGGTGTGGGGCCCTGTGACCCCCAGTGGCTGCTGACCACACCTAACTGCAGCTCCTTTGGCCGGTGCAGTCCCTGCGGGTGCCTAGGTCTCAGAGTGACCTCGGATGCCCAGAGTAAGGATGTGTGCTGGGTGGATGTGCAACACCCCTTCCGGAAGGAAGGGACAATCATGTGACTCTGAAGCCCTGGCAGGCTGGGGGGGGGGGGCGGGGGGAGGGGGAAACTCACCGAGTGCAGCATGCGCATGCGCAGGGATGGCCCTCTGAGAGTCAAGTAATACCATACCCAAAGGCAGAAGTCAGGTTATGGTGTTTTGGTTCGGTGTGCGGTTTTTTGAAGCCCTGGGTAAGTGCCTGTACCTGCTGAACCATCTTAGTGACCCCACATCTAGCTTGTTTTGTGGGCTCTGAGGATGGAGGCAAAATGGACCCTTGCAGGTGATGCCTGGTGCCTTACTTGTGCTCACACCTGCAACATCCCTTTTCTTGAGTCACGGCAGGCAGCCTCCCACCTCACCCCATCCGACATGCCTGCGGCCAGCTCTGCTGTGTACACTCAGCCTCCCTCCTGACCAACTACGGCAGCCCCTTGTCCCACCTCTTCCGCCCATCAGTCAGCCTAGCAGAACCTTAAGGCACAGCCCAGGTAGCCGAGTGCGTGCATCACACACTACCTATCGCGGTGCCACTCAACTCCACCTTGCTTCACAAAAACTCTTGCTTGGTTCTGTCAACCCTGGCTCTGCCCCCTCCCCGCATCCCTGTCCCTCCAAACCCTATACTACCAAGGGATGCCAGGCGCC
Organism: Acomys minous; assembly: GCF_964271855.1. Taxonomy (NCBI): domain Eukaryota; kingdom Metazoa; phylum Chordata; class Mammalia; order Rodentia; family Muridae; genus Acomys; species Acomys minous. Next base: position 101,700,671 of record NC_140489.1, on the reverse strand, counting down.
TCACCAATAGGTTTTCACTAACCAAATGGCAGGCAGCTCCTTGCCTTGGGTAAGCGCTAACAACCCTGGCTTGGATGGCCCTTAAATACTTAGGAACGGCTTTCACCGATCTCTCCCCCACTTCTCCTTGTCTTCCCCCCTCTCCTGAGTCTTGAGAGACGGAGGCTGGGTTGTCTCTGACTGTATTCTTCCAGCAGAGAGGATTTGCAAAACCTTCCGTAGTGCCTAGCTTCTCAAAAAGGACAGTAGTCTTAGGCTGTGAAGATGGCTTAGTAAGTGTAGAGACCTGAGTTCAATCCTGAGACACTATGTAAAAAAGCCAGGTGTGGTTGCACACCTGTAATCCCAGCATGGGGGCATTGGGGGGGGGCTGGGGGGGGAGTGTGAGAATAGGAGCTGGTGTGTAGAGGCAGGTCAGGTTGGTTTCATCACACCCAAGGTTGTACTCTAACGTCAGACATGCAGTGTGATGTGCTCTCATATAACACACACACACACACACACACACACACACACACACACACACACACACACACACGACTTCCCCACTGGGAGGAACGCGCTACAGGTTCCCTGTGGTTTGTCTGCTCTGTATTGCTCTGTAGCAGCACTGGAAGTGGGGGTGGGGGAGGGGCGCTCTTAAGGTGTGGGTTCCTTATGAAGGGAGTCTGAGCTCTCTCTTCTGCTTGCGTCTGTCGTGACAGCAGGAGGCCCCAGACGCTAGACCCAGCCTTCAGGACAGTGGACTAAATTAGCAGCTTCCTTTCTTAAATCACTCAGCCCCAGGGAGTCAGAGACGCTGTAGAAGACAGCCGGGGTCCGGAATTGAACTGCTCACTAACCGCCAATTTGTTTCTTGTCAGACAGAATCTCGGCGCTGAAATCCAAACGTTTGCCTGCTGCCCTCTTAAAAGGAATCAGGCACCAACCAAATTGTCCACTAAATGTTCTCCAATTGGCCTCATTTCCGGGAATCTATTTCAAGGGGAAAAAAAATACAAAAAGGGGGAAGCCAAAACATAAAGATGTTTATTGAAGCTCTATTTATAGCGAAAATAAAATATATATAAACAAACATTCAACAAGAAAATGCCATGCAGCCATTTGAAAGTAAGATTCCACATCAACATTGAAAAACATCAAGAAAAAAGCAGAGTAAAAGCCAAATATACATTTACAACCTTGTCAAAGGGGGGGAAAAAAAGCAAGAAAAAGTGCCCATGACAGAACCTGTTCAGCCAGGCTTGCCCCTTCTGCTCGTGCCCCCACACGGTATCTCTGTTATCACTAAACCTGGGAAGAAACAGCCTGAACAAGCCTTAGTGTGGACATCCGGGCCAAGCCGGCTGGGTACCTCCCTCCTGGGATATATAGGACAGGGCCACTGTGGGCAACTCCGCAGGTCCCCAGGCCCTGCCAGGCAGCCTGCACTCAGACCAGCAGTAGCCCTGTTGGCTCCTTGTCCCAGCCTTTGGGTCAAGTGTTTGCAAATGTCTCCTTTAAACTCCAGGTTCTTCCAGGATTCCCTCCCCAGCCTTAGCTTTAACCGCTTTCCTCCTTCCCTTCTGGTCCCTAGCATCCGTAAATCCCTCCCCACTGGTTCTACTGCCCCCTACCCAGGAAGCTGATCTGTTTCCTGCTCTGGTTTCAAGACATCTGTTGTTTCCGGAAGTCAAGCTGCCTTTCTAGACAGCCCATCTCAATCTTTGAGTTCCCCCTGCCCTTGGGTCCCAGCCCCTAGCTAACACCCACAATCTACAGCCCCCTGCCCCCATTATCTGCACCCCTCTCCAGTACTTCAGCCGCTGGAGGGACTGTGAGCTGTCACGGGGTAGGAGACGCAGGACAAAAGGACATTATGACGGTGCTTTTTTTTTTTTCCGTTTTTCTTTTTGCACAAAATCAGTCCATTTATTCAAGTGTTCTCCAGCACAAGTACATTAGAAAGGAGCTTTATTATATTCTTCTGGGCACAAAAATAAAAAAAAAAAGTGATGAAAGCGGAACTGACAGACTTTCTACATCCGCTGTACGCATTGACCTTTTTAATTATTTCATCAACAGCTATGTCACAAGCATCACGCACACAGAGATACAATGGGACGCTGGCGGGTGCAGCAGGCTGTGTATAGCCCCCTACGCCCCTCCTGGCTGTCCCAGAACCAGACTGTGAAATGTACATTATTACTGTCAATAAATAGAGAAGCAACCCTAACAAAAATACAGTGGTAGAAGGATGCTGGGACCAGGAAAAACAAACAACAATTAAAAAAAAAAAAAGAAAGAAAAGAAAAGGGAGAGAAAGGAAGAGGAACTGAAAAGAAAGAGGACCAAGGGAGGGAAGATTCTGGAAGGTCCTGCATTTAGCTGCGTGGAATGTGGAGTATAAGAGCTCTGCCACCGGGGTCAAAGCGAAATCGTCTGTAACAGTAAAAGTTATTACCAAATCAGCTACGGAGTTTATTTTGTAGTATGAATACATGATTTCCCACAAGTAAGCACCCGCTACTTCGATGCCTCAGCTAAAACACGTGAAATCGCTCACTTAGTTTTCAAGTACAAAGTTAAAATGCCTTTTTAATAATAATATATCAGAGTAAAATAATAGTCTCTTTTAAACTCCACTACAAGAAAACAAAACAAAACATCATTGTCCAGACAGCAGACTTAATTTAACAATATATATTTTTAATAAAATGTGTTTAGCACCTTGTTGAGTCACCTCCTCCCTCTGCATATTCTAAGGAATTTCAGCTTTGTTGCTGTTGTTGTTTCTGTAGAATTCTAGGGCCGGACAATCAAATTAGTCTGTAAAATGGGACCAGGTGAGACTTTAGACCACTGCTCATGTCCTCAGGTTGGGGTGCTGACTGAGGGTGAGGAGCCACTCTCTGAGCCTACAAATGGAGCATATCCCAATAGGGGAGCCAGTTACTAGAGTTCCTGGGGTCCCTAGAGAAGCTGCCAAGTCCCCACCAGCAAAGGGCCTTCCACATCTCTCACTCTTGGCCTGCCTTTTGGTCTCAACACCAAAACTCCTGTGCCTGGGCCAGAGACCTGTCTCCAACCAAAGGCCAGCTGCAAGTGTAAGGTCTTCCTTCCCAAAGGTCTCAGCTTCCCTGACACAAGCGTGCAAGAGCTCACAATGACCCTCAAAACCCAGGAGTCCTTTCCTTAGGGGTCCCCCGAACCAGCACTGCGGCCCTTCTGGCTGACACTGACTGGCTGACTGGATGAGAAAGGATCAGAAGGGCCCCTCTAACCCGACCCTGTCACTCAGCAACACTTCTGCTGTCATAGAGGGGTGACAGGCTTCAGCTGTTCTCAGCCGAGTGGACAACTCGGTGCCACTGACCTCATCACAAGCACTGGGAACAGCCAATTCCAGACTCAGATCCAAACGTGGGCCTGCTTGGAGTCTCAGCTGGGATGGTCCGTCACACAGCTCCGGCCCACAGCCAGGGCTCCTACAGTGACAGTTCCAGAAGACCGGGTAGCACCACTACAGCTCCACACCCAGCTAGACAGGCCCAGGAACTCACTTCGACTCTCTGGACACACTGTGTGCTAAAGACTATAGAAACCAGCAACCTGTAGTTTTCCCCGGTAAGCACAGACCTTCAAAGTGGCTCAGTTTAACTCCTTCAACTCCTAAAACAGCATGCGATGCACAGAGCATCCTCAGAACAGAAACGCTGTCTGGGAGGGTAGATGCTCTCAATGTCAGCCTGCCTTTCATGTAGCGCCTGCATCCTCGCTCCAGTCATCTGCCAAAAGCCACAGGGGATCTTTATACCTGCCATCACGCCCAGCCCTGCCGCTCAAGTGACGCAGTCCAAGAGGCTCATGGGGGGCTTTTACTTTCTTCTAGTGTTTCTGCAGCCGAGGAATAGCCTACTGCAGGCTCCCAGGCTTACTGGGTCCTATGGGGAGGAATTAGCACCAGCTTGGGACTCCCGCTGGCATGTGTGCTCCCGCAGCAGGAGGCCTTGGTTCCGTGACCCTGGTGCTAGCACCAGCTACCTCCCCTAAGCAAGGGCCACGGATCTTTCGGCACTAGGCTTCACAGGGCACCCACAGAAGGGAGGCTGTCACTCGGTGCCGAGCACCTTAGTTTCCAGGGAAAACAAGCCTATTCTTTGGAAAGGACACCCCACAAAGAACCCCTATGGGGATCTTCCCAGGACCCGACTCTAGTGAGCTCCTAGATGCACTTGCACAAACTTCCTACAGCCCCACGGTAACCACCACAGCATCCTAGCAGCTCTCTAGGTACCCCAGGTAGAGTAGATGTGGATGGATAGCCAAGCTGGCACATTCCCAAAGACACCCCCAAAAAGATATTGGGGGCTGGCTTCACTGGTACTTACACACTGCTGTAAGACCAAGCCCACAGACTGGGCTAGAAGAAAAGCTGAAAACCAGCAGATGTCCCGTGAGGAGTCCATTCTAGGAAAAGTGTCAGGGCAGTGCTGGCCAGCTACCTGGACGCCTCTACTCAGTCCTTCGGGAATGCCACATCCCCCTCCTGAGCCCTCACACTAATCCCAGGGATTGAGGAGCACCAGACCCAGCTGGGCATGGCATTGGGCTACCGGGGAAAGACTATAGCTTCTTCACTTAAGTAGCAGGCGGAAGTGGGAGAGGAAGGCCTGTGAAGACAGTCCTGACAGGAGCCGGGAAGACCTCGCTATTGTTAGACGGGGAGGGAGCACCTTGGACTGCCTAAGGCAGCCCTCCTCCCCTCCAGTCCTCCTGCATGGTGCTGGTGGACTCCAGGTCAGAATGGAGCCCTGCTGGAGCAAGGGAGGACATCACATTTAGCACAGGGACTCCAAGGGGCAAGCATCCCCGTCTCCTGGGTGCTCCGGCCCCACAGTCACCACCCTGCCATGGCAGGGAGAACCAGCTGTAGTCTTAAAGTCTATCCAAGAGGTGAAACACGCCACCAGTGAGTTTACTCCTGAGCAGTGAGCAAGGGAGCCAAAGCCTTTTAGTTTTATCACTAATTACTAATTTGCTTTACTCCAAAAGTGAGGTTCACTGTCCCATTTAAATTTTATTTTTAAATTTTATTTTATTTTTTTTTAATTTTCCCAATGGATGCCCAGTGGCCAAGACAGATTTCAATTTGACTTTGGTTGGGGAGAATAGGTAGGGGAGTCGAGCGCTGACTTGACTGGTGCTTAGAGTTGCAGGTCAGTAACCACAGGCTGCTAACAGAAGAATCTTTGACATCACCAGGGGCAAAGGGGATAGAACACAGACCTGCTAGAGGAAGCACCTGCTTAAACCAATCCTCCTCCTGTTCCTGACTTCAGCACCTAGCAACTTCCGGGATTGAATCTACCTGTTGTCGTCAGGGCAACAGAGGAGTAAGAGCTACAGGGGCCTGCTCCAGTGTCCTGATCCTGGGGAGAAGTGTGCTGGGAGCTCCCTGGTGTGCAGACAGAAATAGGTTCCTGTGCATGTGATCTGACTGACTGATGTGGGGCTGTCTGCAGGAGGGACCCAGGCTCAGCACAGAGCCCGCTCCCTCCAACCCCCACGGTGTATATTTCTCAAACATGACCCTATCTATGTATTTATATAGGGCCTATCATAGGCCCCATCTTTCTAGGGATGCGGTCTTGGGACCATGTGCTTGACAGCACACCTCCCAGCCCCTGCTGGTCCCAGGAGGTGCCGTCCCCCCTCCCATTATAAAATATATATCTCTATATGCCACATATCTACACTCCAACCATCCAGGCAAGCTCTGCCCATTGGGCCCTCACCCTGGGGCCAACAACACCTTCCCTTCCCACTGCCAACGCCAGGCCGCCTGCCCTGGGTAGGAAGCAGAACAAAGTGCGAGCACACGGGCCCCAGGAGAAGCTGACTCAAGGTTAAAGAGCACAGCTATCAGACCAAACACTAGAAAAGAAACACACGCCACTCCAACCACACACACAAGGAGAGAGGCTGCCCCGGCCTCTCTCCAGCCCTGACACACCGGACTCACGAGGAGGGGAAGAAGAAGAGAAGAGGGACAGGCCCGGAGGGTGGGCCTCGGAACTCCCTGGCCGCCTAGCTTGTCGCTGTACTGCCCAGTGGCCCACCTGGCCCGAGGGGTGGGAGCCAGGGCACCAGAGCCACTGGTCCTTAAAAGCACCTGCCACCCCGCCCTCCCTGCACCTTGGTTTGAAACCGAAAGGGAAGGGTGTTGGGTTTTTGTTTTTTTTCTCAAAGAAAAATCTTAAAACAAACAATTATAGCCAGAACCATAAGAATAATTATAATAATAAAGGTGTCATCAGCCTCCCAAGTATGAAACTGCAGTCTTTAGAGATGACCAAAAACATCGCATTCCAGGACCGGAGCTGCCTTGTGCAGAGGGGATTGGTGGGGGCCTCATAAAAGAACACACAAAAGGCAACTTAGACAGTAAGCACCAGTACATTTTGTATGTTTTTTTATTCACTCCAGGTGGGGCTAATGGCAGGTCACTTTCCCTCACCCTGGATTATTTCTGATCCCACGAGGGGCCTTCAACGTAGCTGACAAATTAAAAAATCAGGGACAAAGTTCTCTCGTGCCACCTTACCAAGGCAGTCATTTTAGGTTCTATTCAAGGGTTATTGCACACGAGTTTGGATAAATTCCACACTCAGCTCCCCGCCCCGCCCAGGTTCCCCAGGACCACCTCGGCTAAGCCCCTTTTTGGCAGGAAGAAGCTAGGCATGGTGTGGGGCAGGGTGGGGAACATGGTTCCCCCTTTGGTTTGTTAAAAACCAAGAGGGAAAATGACACCCTCTCCTCCCTCGATTGCCTCGAGCCCTCAGGCTGCCTCCCTCCCCCATCCCGGGCTGACACCCTCTGCACAGAAGGCCAGGTGGAAGGCTCATGTTTTTACTCATCTTGCTGTTTTGAAAGCACCATTATGAAGTCGGGTTGTACAGTAGTTAACAGTACCTTTTATATATATATCTCATATCTATCATATATATATATAAGCTGTAAACAAGAGGTAACAACGGCTTCTAGAAACTGGTTTTCTTCAAGGTTTCCTGTGTGGTAGGCACCTGAAATACTGTAGAAAAGTGTCTGGTGTGGTGTTCTCAGCGCCCTGCTGCTAGGTGGGTTCTGTTTTGCATGACCAGGAGTGGTGCTGTTGAGACTGCTCAGGGGCTGGGAGAGTGGACTCTGCCTCTGAGCGAGCGTCTCTATTCTGTTCCTGTTTGTGCTCCTATCTGATCAGGCTAGAGACAACCAAAGAGATAGATAGAAAAGGAAGAAGAAAAAAAAAAAACAATATATAAATTTTTATAGAATTTTCCCTCTCTCCCTTTCCTCTCCACGGCATTTCTACTTTTTGTTGTTACCGATTTTGCTGCAATAACTCTCTTGTTTCAGTCACAGCAAGAAACAAAAACCCAAACAAACAGAAAACCCCTCTGAAAAGAGTAGAAAACAAAAGGTTCACCTCCTAGGGCAGGAGGGGAAGGAGGGGAGGGGCCTATTTCGCTGTTTAAATAGGACTGAAGATTGACATGGAAAACTCAGGAGATGGTGTCCAACCCTTCTGCGAGGCCGAGCCCTGCGGCATTCCCTCCTCTGCAGTCTGCCTTAAATTCCTTTTTCTCTTCTGGGTGCTGATACTTCTCTCCGTCCTCTCGTTCTTGGTGTTTTATTGTGTTTTGTTTTTTGTTTGTTTGTTTAACTTTGTTTTCATCACTACTTCAGTTTGCCCCCATTGTCCCTTACACACAAGCAAAATATTCCTTCAGCGGAGCGAAGAGGTGGCGGATGACCGGCACGCTCCAGGATCGGCCCAGCAGTCTCTGCCTCGCCAAGCGGCTCATGTTGGAGACGTCTGTGTAGTGGACAGGGAAGCCAAATACCCTGTGGGACGAAGAAAGAGAGGGTGAGGTGTGTGGGGGTGCTCTGTGGATTTAAACACAGGTGATGTAATCCCAGCTTTGAGGTTAACATTCACCAGACACAAAAGCTTAAACAACAACAACAACAACAAAAATAACCCCAAATCCCCAAGCCTCTGAGAAGCCCCTGATGTGCTCTTCCTCTTCCCTACACAAGAGATCTGGAAGGCTCCAATTTATCCCCAGTGGCCCCGCTGAGATGAGAGGGGCTCTCAAAGAGTGGTACTTGGTGAGTTCCAGGGATCCATGTTGCTCAGGTATCTGTAAAAAGAGCCTTTTGTCCGGCTAAACCTTACTGAGACCCAAGGAGGAGCCCAGCCAGCTGTGCACCATCTGGTGTGGTCCACAAGAATCTACACTGGCTTTCAAAACACATACAAAATACCTACTAGGCCAGTCCAGTAGGCCCACAGACTGTGTTGTGGGGGTTCCAGTGGACTTGGGTGATTCCAAGACCCCTCTGGATAGGGACCAGGCTTGCAACACACAGGTCCTCTCCAGGGGCCTGGATAGTGTTTTCATAAGGAATTTGTAGGGAATGAAGAGTGCGGTAGCCACGGCAGCCCTGGCCAGACACACGCGCTCCAGCACACTACCTTTCCATTTCAGTGCACCAGAGGATGTCCTCCTTCTCATTCATGAAGACGGGGAAATGCTGGTCTTTGCCCTGCTTTATGGAGTTTGACCTGGTGGTAATGGTCCTCACTTTGCTGAACTGGAAGACGAAGAAGTAGAGGAAATGAGCCGGCATCACTTGCTGATAGCTGGCTGGCTGATCCAGTCCAGCCAGGTCCTGCCAGATCCCTGCTTCCCTTCTCACTCAGAGATCACTTGGGCATTCTTAAGTCTCCTCAGGCTAACTGGACTAGAGAGCCAGCAGCTGTGGCTACCTCACTCCAAAGGACTGGCGCTCTCAGTGTGGAGCAACTTGCAGGCAGAAGGCTGTCAATAACTCAGTAGCTCAAAGGCGCACTGTGGGGGTCTGCCGTCCAGAATGCTGGGCTGGATGGGCGGAGCCTAAGAGCTGAGCACTCACACGAGAGTTCTCCAGAGAGTTAGAAGAGGATGCTCTCGGGGCCACAAGCTTTTAGGTACCAGCAAAAACACAGAACAAAAAGTCCCCCCGCCCCCCCCCCCATGCCCTCTGATTCTCAAGACAGGGTCTCTTTGTGTCATCTTGGCTGTCCTGGAATCACTTTGTAGACCAGGCTGGCCTCGAACTCACATTGATCCACCTGCCTCTGCCTCACCTCTCTCTTTTTGAAGAACAATTTGATTAGAGTTTAAAAGAAAATCCCTAGAAAAGGCTTTAAGTTTCAACAGCAGCCTGGAGGAGGGGGAGGAGGGAAGGGAAAGGCTGTGCTGTTTAAGCAAGCTTGTAGGTCAGACACATGGCAGACGGGCGGCCACATGGTGATGGAGGCTTTAGAGACAAAGTTAAGGAAGCCCAAAGCTCCAGAAAAGGCACACTTAGGTTCTAGTCAGCATTCAAAATAAAGAAGGGGGGAAAAATAGACATTTTGCACCTTTCTGGGTCAGAATGGGAGACAGACCCAGGCAAATGTCATAGGGGCTGAGCTGGGTAGTAGAGATACCGGGAACCCAACTTAAAAAGCTATGAGGCTGGAGAGATGGCTCAGGGATTAAGAACGCTGGCTACTTTGCCAGAGGACCCAGGTCCAATTCCCAGCACCCACAACTATCTTCACCCCACCCCCCTGGCCTGGATACCGAGGCTGACCTTGGCTATTCTGCCGTGTTCCAGACACTCCTGCAGCTCCAGTTTATCATTCACAGTGGATGCCAATGGCCTAGGAAGCAAGAGACACGGTGGAAGCACAGAGCAGGGAAGCCCTCCACCACCCAAGGCAGACACACACACAGCGTACCCCTCTGCATGCCATGCCTACCCGCAAGCAACTAAATAAGCCTTAATCCTTACAGGGAAATTAAAAAGGGGTCTCAGAAAACATGCAGCGGACAGCTAATTCCTACCCAGGGGGAAAAAGTGCATCTTGAGTTGTGGTGATGTGTTTCGTGGGACGTATGCGGGCTCAAGCTGATTGGAATGTATGCCTGAAAGGCACACTTTACAACTCAGGTTTCTGCAGGAAAGTGCAGCCCAGGCTATGTGGGACAAAAGGTCTGTGGTGCTCTGTAGCACCTCAGGCAGCCAGCCCAGGGCAATGAAGACTATTTTTGACGCTGACTTTTCCTAGGTCAAGAGCTAGCTGGGTGTAGTAAGATGGTCCTATCACCCCAACACTCAAGAAAGGAAAAGAAGCATCAAGGACTCCCAAGTCTGAGGCCAGACTAGACCACTCGGTGAGACCCTGTCCCAGACAGCAGGGCTGAGTTGTAGTTCAGGGTTAAAGCACTGGCCTATTGTGTGTAAAATTAACGAGGTTTGATCTGCAGTATCCACTTTCCCAAGATAGCATTAAAAAAAAAAAAAGTAGCCGGGCGTGGTGGCGCACGACTTTAATCCCAGCACTCGGGAGGCAGAGGCAGGCAGATCACTGTGAGTTCGAGGCCAGCCTGGTCTACAAAGTGAGTCCAGGACAGCCAAGGCTAACACAGAGAGACCCTGTCTCAAAAAACCAAAAAGTGTGAGGGGAATGGCAGCCATTCAGCCAAGGCAATCTCAGCGGGACACTCAGTGTTCCCTCCCTGGGCCGGCCTGCCCACAGCCACGCCCCCACACTCTCTATGCCAGGAGTGCTCACCAACCTGTTCATGCCAGGAAGGTTACCCCAGAAGTAACGGGCCCTGTGTGCAGCAGACACTTCTTTGGCGTCAATCATCACGGGGTTAGACTGTAAAACAGGAGATGGTTTCAAATGACCAAATAAGGAATATTAATAAAATACCACTGGGCTGGCAGAGAGCTCCTCTTTCTTAGGAAGCCATATACTAAATTACTGGAAGACCCAACAAAAAGCCAGAAGTAAACCTAAATACATCCTGCATGTGCTTGCTAGAACATTCTAGATAGACCAGCACAATCCAACCAAACTGCTCTTGTGTTGACAGGAATGGTTACTACACTTCAGTAGCCACAGTGTACGATGCATGACTCCTGTGTACTTAAAGTGAGGCTCATTCTTGTTAGAATAGCCACAAGGCTGCTGGCTGCACCAGACCACTCCTGGGCTTAGCAGAGCCCACCTGTGTGTGTACTGTGGCCTCACATTTACCATCTGAGGTGTTACTGAGCTTGAGATGATAGGGGCATAAGCTGACAGCCCGCCCCGAGAATGCCTTGGGCAGCAACAATCCCCTGTGTACAGTTTGTACTTGGCTCAGTGCTAAACTGGGGCTCACATCACAGGCAAGGAAAGCAGAGATAAGCCATGATTTTATCTCAGGTGTCATAAAACACTCATTAGGGTGCCAGAGAGTTAGCACAGGCCACTCTAGGCAGAGAAAATTGAATCTGGAGCTCTCTATAGAAGCTAAGCTCAGGACTCCGGCCCCTGCATATCTGGCCAGAGGCCTACCACCATGACACCCCTTGGAATAAATACGAGCACTCTTTTCTTTTTTTGGTGGCCTTCTAGGACTGCCTCCTCTCTACAATGGAAGCCTTCCTCAAGCCAACCAGAAGCCAGCAGTCCCCAGCTCCAATCCCCCAGAGTTCTGGCAAGGCAGACAAGACAGAAATGAAGTAGTAGTCCAAGGTAGAAGCCGTTAGTGAGCTGGCCAAACCAAGGCTGATGTCTATACCTCGAGAAATCGTGAGATGTCCCTCTTGTCACTAACGCCCATGGCCACCACATTCTCAAAGAGCCAGAAGAAGGGGCGATCATCTCCCTCCTTGGGCCGCGCATCATGCAGGAGGCGGTAGAACTCAAAGAAGAGGCGGCCAGTACCCTCTGAGAGGTTGGAAGAAAGAAAAGCCGTGAGCTGGGGCTGTCTACCTCAGACGGTGGTGAGGCCTTGGGCATGGGGAGGGCGAGGGGAAAGGGCCCTTGGAGGAGCTGCCAGGGCAGAAATGTCCAAAGAGGACTCCTAAGACCTAAGTGCAGAAGGTACCAGCTTGGAAAGCAGAGGAGCCAGGCAGGCACCTACCGTAAAGTCCCTTGCGGGCAGGGTTGACGATGGAGAGGTCATTGCAGGGGCTGCCCCCAATCACCAGGTCGAATGGGCCCCACTCCTGGATCTGGGAGGACAAAGGTAACGTGATGGGCCTGCTGTCCAGGGACAGAGGCAGAGGAAAGAAACAATCTGTAAGTCTGACAGTCACCAAGGTCCCCCTAGGCAAACAGACCCAGCAAGGAGCCTTCCTGAGGTGAGGAGGAACCGAGGGGGCCGTATGAATGCCCCTAGGACTGCAGAGATCAATATATCTTATGGGTGCTAGGACTCCCTTAATCCCCTGAAATGGAGACAGGTAACTGCTTCCGGAAGCAGTTAGACAACAGGGGCCTTTCTCCAACCCAGAACACATCACCACACAGGGCCCGGAAACCACCAGGGAACAGCTGGAGTTCCAGAAGAGCCAGCTCCTCTACCCTCCCCCACCCCACTCAGGTCTTCCAGGCAAGAGTTCTGCAGTTCTACCTTTTGGCTCCCAAATCCCCACTTCCAATCTGCTCACCACCCCCCAGAGTCACAGAAATAAAATGGAAACTGAAGGAAGGCTGGAGGAGAGGGTGAGAAGGAAAACAGGTGGACAGAGCAAAAGGAGCAGACGGCAGCGGCCCCAGGAGCTGAGGACACTGGGGGAGAAGAGACATCCCCAAGGAGGGACATACATGCTTCTGTGTGACGCTGCGGACGTCCCCGACATACATGATCTTTCCCTGGTGCCGCACCATGCCCACCGTGATGGAGTCCTCACACACCTCGGAGGCGATATAGCGGTCCACTTGGATGCCCAGGTCCTTCAGCACCAGGAGCCCTGTGGCAGCCAGAGAGCAAGCACTGTCACCCAGAGCCATCAACCTGACACCTGGGGTGTTGTCTTATCTTGCCAACCTCACACGGGGGATCACCTTGTAATCACCTTGCCCACAGCCCCGCAGTATCTTTTCTCACACAAGGCAGAAAAGCACAGACAGCACTATGGCTGTGCTTCAGTTTTGCCTAAGTGGAAGGTGGCCAAAGCCAGGGAAAACTAACCAAAACAAGCAGGTGGTTTCAGGTCTGGAGAGGTGGCCTTATTCCCTATTACTTCCTGTTGAACATCTAAGTGTCACATGACAATAAAATGGCACCTGCTCTAAGGGCTCACCCCTGGCCCCGCCCCCCGTTCCCGCCCCCGCCTCCCCAGAACCACCTCTCCATGGCTAAGCACCCAGCACTTCAGATTCCTCGACCTCAGTTTATCTCCTGACCCTGAACTGCAAATGTCAAGTCCTCACAGTCCCTCCATTGTCCTTTCTTTTAGCTCCCCACCAATGCTGCAGGAAAGCAGTTGCACACCCAGGGAGGGACAGTGGCACCATTTCTACTGCTCCCAAAGTTCCCAGGGAGCATCTACAATATTAGGTATAATACGGCTGTTTTTTAAGTTTTTGGATAGAGCCTTACTATGTAGCCTCAGCTGGCTAGAGCTTGCTATGTAGACCAGGCTGGCCTCAAATGCAGAGATCTAGTTGCCTCTGCCTCCTGGAAGCTGGGATTAAAGGTGTGCACAGCATGCCCAGCTCTAACAAGAACTCTGTTACTGTTTTACTTTAGGACATAACCCCATGCTACGTAGCCTAGCATGAATGAAATCCTGATCTCCTTGCTTCTGATGTACTAGAAAGATGTGTGTGCCCTAGGTTTACTTTTGTTTTCCGAGATTTCAAGGCAGGGTTTCACTGTGACCCCCTTCCTGGATGTCTTAGAACTTGCTCTGTAGACCAAGCTGGCTTTGAACTCACAGGGATCCACCCACCTTCATCTCCTGTGTGCTGGGATTAAAGGTGTGAAACCCGCCTCCCCACCCACCAATGCCTACTTTTTCTTTTCTTTTTTCCCAAGACAAGAGTTTCCTCTGTGTAACTCTGGCTGTCCTGGAACTCACTGTGTAGACCAGACTGGCCTTAAACTCATAGAGATCTGTCTGACTCTGTCACCCAAGTGCTGGGATTAAAGGTGTGTGCCATCATGCCTGGCTCATGCCTACTTTTTTTTTTTTTAAAGATTTATTTATTTATATTTATGTATACAGTGTTTTGCCTGCGTGTACACCTGCAGGCCAGAAAAGGACACCAGATCTCATTATAGATGGTTGTGAGCCACCATGTGGTTGCTGGGAATTGAACTCAGGACCTTTAGAAGAGCAGACAGTGCTCTTAACCTTCTCTCCAGCCCTCATGCCTACTTCTTATTAGCTATATATTTATATATCTATTAGCTATGTTTTATTAGTTATATAAACTTACTACCTCCACTATCCAAAGAAAAGCAGCCAGCCCCTCAGGACCCATGCCACTCACCTGTAGCAATTCCATCAAAGAGAGACAGCACCCGGATGGGCTTCCTCTTCTCAGCTGGGACAGGAGGGTAAACCTTTGGCGGGTCCTAAGTGGTGAGCATCATTGGTCAGGTCCAGGCCTGGGACAGGTCCCCACCCTGTGTTGGCCCTCCAGCTGAGAACTACAGGCCTTCTAGACCACACATCCCACTCCCTCTGCAACCTGGCCAGGCCTACTGCCTACTGAAGTGCTGTCATGGAGAACCAGTCTCAGAAAGGTGTGAGACCATGGCCCAGACCCAAGCACTCACAAACTCCTGGTCGTGGTTGTTGGCGAAGAACATCTGGAGTCGAGAAGGCCAGTCTTCCCGTCTCCGCAGCAGCCCGTAGGTGCCCTTGTGCCCACACATGTAGCAGTTCCAGGGGTCTTCTTTAATGGCTGCTTGGGCAGCTCCTGGCCCCACCAAAAGATCCACACACTCGACACAGAAGCACCTGGAAGAGAGCCCAGCAAAGAGGGGGACTGACTCTCAGACCTGCCTGCTGGAACAGGAGTGGCTGGCTCAGAGTGTGGCCCTGAGGAGGGAGCGTGGAGGGACGTGGGCAGGGCCAGAGCGATGTGGGCAGGGCCAGAGCGATGTGGGCAGGGCCAGAGCGATGTGGGCAGGGCCAGAGCGATGTGGGCAGGGCCAGGACCCTCACCTGCAGCAATTGTTGTTCCCACACATGAGCACTTCACGGCCCCCGCAGCAGATGGTGCAATAGGACTGGTACCCGTCGTCATCATACTGGTATGCGCACTCCAAGAAGCAGTTCTAGGGAGACCGTGAAGGGTTAATGGGGGGCGGGATGCCTTCTACAGGGTCCCCAAGGGCATGGCACTCACTTGTCACCCACTAGCCCGCCTGACCCTGCCTCTGCCACCCACCCTTCACCCACTGCTGTTAGGTCCCACTCTTGCCCAGAACAAGAACAAGCCTCAATCTTTGGAGCCTAAGTGACACAAGGGTCCACATCACATCCAGTCAGGTGCTGCTTCCCAATGCCAAGAAATAGGGGAAGTCACACCTCTTTGGGTGGGTTGCGCGTGTCCCTACCTTACAGTTCTGGCACATTCCACCAATGAAGAGTGGGTGCTCCAGGGTGACATTGAGGCTTCCACATGAGATACAAATGTCTGTAAGGCAACAGGATGCCATAAACACCCACTCCCTGGAGTTCCTGCCCACCTGGGACCAGAGCCTAGCTAAGACTATATCCAAAGTGGGAGCCAGACTGGTAGTCAACACTGGTAGCTCACACACAAAGTCTCAGCATTTGAGAGCCTGAGAAAAATAAAAGGTCAGCCTGGACTATAATGTGAGTTTATGGCAAGCCTCAGACAACGAGATTCTGCTGCAAGACAAAGGGGAAAAAAAAAAACAGCAAAGAGCTGTGGAGATAGATGGCTCAAGTAAGCACTGAGGGTCCAAGTTCAGATCCCCGGCATCCACATGAAAAAGTCAGCTGAACTCAGTGGGTCATGGGAGTGGGGGTGGGGGTGGGGGTGGGGGTGGGGGCAGACGAAGGTAAGAGAGGAGCATTTGCAGCAAGTCCAGTGGGAGTCACAGGGGGCAGCTGAGGTAGGCATGATCAATTGACAACGTATACACATATGAAAATTTCAGAGTTAAAAAGAAGAGAAAGCATCAGGTGGTGGTGGCACACACCTTTAATCCCAGCACTTGGGAGGCAGAAGCAGGTGGATCTCTGTGAGTTTAAGGCAAACCTGGTCTACAAAAGAGAGTCCAGGACAGCCAAGGCTACATAGAGAGACCCCCGGTCTCGAAAACCGGAAAAGGAAGAAAAGAAAAAAAGAAAGAAGTCAGGCATGACAGTGTATGCCTGTAATGGTGAATTCTTGGGGCTCACTGGCCATCTAGCCTAGGTAAAATTTCTGAGCTCCTTCAGTGAGAGACCCTGCCTCAAAGAAATAAGGTGGGATGCAACCGAGGAAGACACCTGACATCAGCCCAAGTCCTCCACATACACGCACACACACATGCACAAGGACTCATTCACAAACGTCCCACATTTTTCTTTAAAGGCAGCTCTCAGAAGCTCACTTATGTTTTTCAGCTAGACCACCACCCAGGATCAACAGGGTGACATGGTAACAAAAGCCAATTAATAAGAACAGGTCTGGGTTCAAGCTGCCCTGGAAGGCTTCCTTCCTCAGGCAATCCTCTAGCCCTATTCTTTTCTAACTCCTCTGGACCCCACGACCCTGGAACCAGATCATTACCACAGGGGAGGTGGAGACTGGCTTTGAGAAGGTAAAGAATGAAAAAGGTAAGGTCAACTTCAGTCACGTGCAATCAAGGCTCCCAAGGACAAGCCTTCGCTGCACCCACTGGAGTGTTTCCAGACCCTGAAGGGCTAGGAACATCAGATGAACGAAGGTGGTGGAATATGCAGACAGCCTTCCCCTCAGGCCTGCACTGCCCGTGCCCCTCCACACCTATGCCCCCCGCCACGCCTGGGTGCGGAGCAAGCCCACCCAACTCCCCCGGAGCAAGCCCACCCAACTCCCCCGGAGCAAGCCCACCCAACTCCCCCGGAGCAAGCCCACCCAACTCCCCCGGAGCAAGCCCACCCAACTCCCCCGGAGCAAGCCCACCCAACTCCCCCGGAGCAAGCCCACCCAACTCCCCCGGAGCAAGCCCACCCAACTCCCCCGGAGCAAGCCCACCCAACTCCCCCGGAGCAAGCCCACCCAACTCCCCGGAGCAAGCCCACCCAACTCCCCGGCAGCACTTACCCTCGATGTTCCGGCACTTCTGCCGCACCTCGTACACTAGCCGCTCTGCGGAGGAGGTAAGCAAGCAAAGCCAGCGTTAGGATGCTGCCCAGACAAGCCAGGATGAGGCCCCCCGGGTGATGTCCGCCCCTCAGAGCTCCCATTTCTCCCTCTCCCTCTCCCCAAGCTCCTACCTCTTGTGCGTTCATCAATGATCTCCTTGACCTTGGGTTTCTCTGTTGTGCTCTTTCTGGGTTTCTTGGCTGGTGGGGGTGGGGCATAAGCAGCCGCCTCGGGCTCAACCCACATGTCTGTGTAAACTTCCTTGTACGGATTCTTCTCTTCTGTACCAGAAAGGCAGGTGACCACACTAGTTACTGGCAGATCCTAGCCCAGTAGCCACGGTGGGGCACCACAACCGCCCTAGCTGCTTTCCCTCCCTCCCAGTTCTGGGGTTCTGGAGAGCCAATGATGGACAGGCTACTCTGGAATCTCTGAGCAGCAGCACACACCCTTGGGGTGACAGAAGGGTGTGACAGAAGCCTCACACTACCACTCGGGCCTACTGTGGGGCCTCTGCAGCTCTCCAAAGTCCGCCTTTCCCAGTGCCGGCAGCACTGCACCAGACCCACTCGCCACCTTTACCTTCTGGTGGCTCCAGGCCCTTAGGGCCAGAGGGCTGGAACCCCGCGAGGGCCCACTCAATCATCTGCTTGTTCTGCACCTCCACAGCCTTGCCAGTGTCACTTTCGTCACTGTCATGGCAAGCTGGAAACAGCTTTCCTGCACGGCTGCTGGCCACCTAGAAGGGAACAAAAGCAGGAAGGGACAGGTTAGATGACGGGTGAAACCCAACTCAAGAGTGGCAGAGGTGGGCGGGAGAGCGAAGGAGAAGAGCCCCAGCCTTGCTAATCAATAAGGCTCCAACTTGCAGGGATCCCGGCGGCCCCACCAGGAGCTACCGGGGCCATGCTCACCTGGAGGACTTCGTAGATGGCTTTGCGGTACATGGGCTGCTTATTGTAAGTAGCCTGGTGGAACGCACTGCAGAAGGAGCTCAGTGGCATGAGTTTCTCCACGCACACCTAGGGGACCAAACCATCCTTAGTTTGTTCCCTCCACGAGACAAAGTCTCAATTCTACAGTCCCCCTCAGGTTGGTCTTGAACTTGTGAGCCTCCAGCATCAGTGGGGAGTACTACACCCAGATGCTCCCTATATAGTTAAGCCATGTGCCTTGTAACTTTTAAGCATGAGGAACATTAAGAGTCACTAGACCCAGGCCGGGCATGGTGGCAGACGCCTTTAATCCCGGCACTCAGGAGGATCGCTGTGAGTTCAAGGCCAGCCTGGTCTACAAAGCAAATCCAAGACAGCCAGGGCTAAACAGAGAAACCCTGCCTAAAAAAAAAAAAAAGTCACTAGACCTTTGGGGGATCAGAGGCATTGATAAAAACGGCAAATAGTAACAGAGGAGCCCAGACCAAGAATGGGAAAACATCTGAAGGGGCCCTGGCAGCTGATAGGCCAGCAGGCTTTCGGCTCAGCGTAATAATGGCTTCTTCCACTGACCCCATATAGGGGGGCAAGCAGAGTTCATTATCACTGCCTTTATTCCAGACTGCACTCAGTAAAAAATCTAGGCCACAGGGCCAAGACCCCTTTATTTTCTTCCTCCACCTCCTGACTGCCAAGCCCAACTCACCACTGAGAACTTGCCATCTCCGAACCACATGACCCAGCGAGTGCCTTCCGCGGCTCGGCTCCGGCCTGTCATCCACCAAGACACGATTCGGCCTGGCCACCAGGAGAAGCCCCGAAGTTTCCCCCACACCAGCTCTCCAATGCCAAAGCCCCGGCCATCCTGGAACCCCAAGGAGCAAAACTCATTACACAGCAGTCATCTAAGGCCCAGCCACCCTGAGGCCTCCCAGAGGCCAATCCCAGCCCTGGGCACCTGAGGAAAGAGCGCCCCATGAGAATGTGAAGAGACAGAGCCAACTAACTCAGTAACCTGCGCAGCTCTGAAGCTCTGGAGGCAG
Organism: Acomys minous; assembly: GCF_964271855.1. NCBI lineage: Eukaryota > Metazoa > Chordata > Mammalia > Rodentia > Muridae > Acomys > Acomys minous. Next base: position 101,681,520 of record NC_140489.1, on the reverse strand, counting down.
CCAGGAGGAGGTGGGAAAGAGACGATCTGGCCGTGAAAGGCCCCAGGAAAGAGCCACTAGAAGCAATCTGCTCACCTCATACTCAGGCTCATCATCAGCGGCTTTGGTGGCATTCTTGTCCCCAGCATCAGCCCCCACTGGCTCAGGGGTGGTGGCCACAGTAGGGGACGCAGGGTCGGTGGGCTGCTGCACAGCAGGGGGGCTGGCCTCCTCCTTCTGAGCCTCTCCAGAGCCCTGGTTTTCTTCCACAGCATTCATTACTGCAATTACCTTGGCTTTCTTCTCAGCCTGGGGAAATGGGGACAGGAAGTCACCTTGACCCCTTCAGGAATGAGCAAGGCCACGGTGACACCTGGGGATGCCAACCCATCAGTGGTCTGGAGAGAGCAGCTCAGCAACCCAAGCAGCTCAGCACATAAAGAAAAACAGCTGAAGCTGGAAGGCCTACTCAATCCCCCTCCCTGACTCCCAGGAAACCTCCCTCTTGGCCCATGGTCTGCCCTCTTCTGACACAGGATCTCCCATAGCCTAGCCTGGCCTCAGACTCGCTATGTAGCTGAGGTCCTCCGGCCTCCACCTGCTAACTGCTAGGACACAGGCACATGCCACGAGGGACTGGCACCTCAAACACCGCCGTTCAGGCAAGGGTCTTCCTTCCCAACTGAGGAAGTGAGCCGTCAGGTTTTCCCCCTCAGTTGCTTTCTGGCAATCAAACCCTTCCATCAAGTTTCCAGACCACAACGGTGTGAGGTTTCTAGGTGATATCAAGAGTACATCTTGGCCAGGCGTGGTGGCGCATACCTATAACCCCAGAGAGGCAGGCAGATCTCTGTGAGTTCGAGGTCAGCCTGGTCTACAAAGTCCTGGACAGCCACACAGCCAGCACCCCATGTACTGTCTGGTACAGCTGCTTGCACCTTTTGACCATCAATATGCGTCGGTAATTTGCTGAGTACACTCACTGTTCAGGAGCCATCTCTGCCACTCTTCCGGCAAACGAGCCAAACCTCACTTATTCTCTCACTGAGGTATCCCCACTCTCCCCTCAGTCACACTCTTGAGACAAAGGACCAGCTCCTTCTCCAAACCTGCTCAAAGCCAGCCAGGCATGATATGTGCCCTTATTCCCCACACTCGGGAGGCAGGGGCAGGTGAAGCTTCTGTGAGTTTGAGGCTAGCCTGGTCTCCAGAGTGAGTGCCAGGATGGCCAGGTACGTAAGGCAGACCTTGTCTTAGAAAAGCAAACAAGAGCCGGGTGAGGTGACGCGCGCCTTTAATCCCAGCACTCGGGAGACAGAGGCAGGTGGATCGCTGTGAGTTCAAGGCCAGCCTGGGATACAAAGCAAGTCCAGGACAGGCAGAGCTAACACAGAGAAACCCTGTCTCGGGAAAAAGAAAGAAAAAAAAAAAAAAAGAAAGAAAAGAAAAGAAAGAAAGAAAAAGAAAAGAAAGAAAAGTGAACAAAACCAAAACAAACCCCTGCTCAAAGATACCTATACGGTCCAGACCTGATACCAGGTTCCGGGCCCATCCAGCTCACCTCTGTCCGTAAACCTAGGGCCCGGGTTCTCCAAAACCCAAGGCGCTGCACCTACAGCAGCTGGAGACAGAGTGAAGGAGAGGAACTCTGACCTTTCCCCTCTTTTTTTGAGACAGGGTTTTTCTGTGTAATCCTGGCTCTTCTGGAACTCACTTTGTAGACCAGGTTAGCCTCAAACTCAAACTCAGAGAGATTGGGAGGCCAACCTGAGCTACCTTGCAATTTCTCTTAAAAGAGAAAGAAAAGAAAAGAAAGCAAGCCAGGTGTGGTGGCGCACACCTTTAATCCCAGCACTCGGGAGGCAGAGGCAGGCAGATTGCTGTGAGTTCGAGGCCAGCCTGGTCTACAAAGAGAGTCCAGGACAGCCAAGGCTACACAGAGAAACCCTGTCTCGAAAAACCAAAGAAAGAAAAAGAAAGAACTAGGTAAAGCACCTATGTGCTGGCCGTCGGCATGGCAACCCACTAGCAGCTGACTGGCCACTATTTTCTTGTGAGTTGCTCCAACTTAAATATCTAGACTGCTGGGCTTCTGGTCACTTTTCTTAAGAACCTGAAACACGTGTGTATCAAGGGTTCCAAGGACGCTCCCAAGGGCTGTCGACGCACCAAAGGGTCCTCTTTAAGGTACTGAGTGGCCTAGTAGCATTTTACTCCAGGTTTCATGTTTTTGCCTCAGGGCAACAACCCAACCCCACTTCCTTCAGTGATCCCTAAAACACAGAGGGTGGTAATTCTGAGTGCTTGCTCTCAGTTCAGCAAATCCCAAATGGAATAATACAGCTGGGGGAAAGAACCCAGGGGCAATTGCTCAACTTCCCCCCAGCCCCACCCTCACCTGGCCCGGCCTTGTCTCCCCTCCCTCCCACCTCCCCCAAAGAGATGCACCAAGGTCGGCTTTGCAGTGAGTTCCTTTCCCTTGGCAGCTCTGATAGAAGTCACACAGACACACGCCTGCCCGGATGGTGCCTCTCTCCTCCCACCGCGCCATCTAGAACTTCTGACAACCGTCACAGACTCAACTTAGGCTCTGCCTCCAATGTCCCAAAGGCCCCGGTACAGCTTCTCAGGAAGCATGAGGCGTGCAGCTTTGCAGAGGAAATAGCCTGCTACCATTTCCTCAGCAAGGAGTAGCTAGCTGGTAGGCGAAGGCTCCTCCCCAGGCTGCTAGGTCTCTAGGGGAGTCGTGCCTGCTGCCATCACCCTTAGGATTCCCCCACAGCTCCTTTGTCTCTCTCCTCAACCCCTTCACCACAGTTGGTGAAAATTCTTCTCCCACAACTTCCCCCGGTTTGTCAGATGCCGCTGCTGATAGCTGCCTTAGCACCCCCAGTGCACCAGCGCAGAACATGTGCCGGGGCACAGCTTGGGCTGGCAAAGGAGGAAGGGGGCCTCCACCAGGACCAGCACAGTAGAGAGGGTTAGCAGCGGGAGGCCAGAGGAAAGGGGAAGATGGGGCAGCGGCCTGTGGGGGAGGGGCTCATTAGAATAGTCAGCCGGGCGGTACAAGCACCCTCCTTCCCACGTTCACTACCTCTACGCCCCAAGCAGACAATAGGAACGGGAAGGGTTAACTAGGGGCTCTACCATTTGGTCTCTAAGCCCCGAGACTGGGCTGGGTCCAAGAGGGACACACCACCATCCCCCAATACCCATGGCTCAAGAAAGCCATTTGGCCTAGAGTTCCTCAGGCCCAGGAAAGCCGCTGGTAACTCTGTCGACAGCTTCTCTGTCTAGTTACACCTCCTCAAGCAGCTGTACGGGCTCCTCCTCCCTCCGCGACTCCCATTCCAAAGGTCAGAGGTCTGATTTTTCTCTGCCGCCAAACCCACGCGGCTTTGGGCTATCCCAGTGTTAGGAAACACAAGACTACCCTCCACGACCCTGAGGGTCGCACCACTCCTGCCACGGCTCACCACTTCTTTCTGGCTGCCGGCCTAGTGATTCAGGAAGATTGGCGTGCACGATGAGAGGAAAAACCGTCTCTCTCCAGAGGCCTAGAGGTCCCCCGAAAAGGCACACTGGCCATCACAAACTGCCGGGCACCCATCTGCCACCAGCTACAGCCCAGCTGCTTCCAACCCAACTCTAGTGTTCTCTGCTGCCTTCAGCCGGGCCGTCTGCTCACAGCCTGCAGTTACCACTGTCGGGGCTGATCTTCCTGTCCCCTGAGCGTGCCAGGTGACACTTGAGACCAGTGACGAGTGGGGCCTTGAAGCTCCTAAACTCGAGTTAGTGGGACCGCCCTAAGTCAGGACCCCCGGACTCAGTTGGGCCCGAGGATAACTTGACTCTTTGCAACACTGAGGACTGTGGGGATCCTCCCACCGGCCCTGCCACCTCCCCGCCCCCCGTATCCCCTGGGCTCCGTCCAGGAACCTACCCATAAGGCCAGGTGCAGCCCCTCTGCGGTCCGGCTCAGGTGTGAGCCCCGGCCCGAAGCTCTGTAAATAGCTGCCCGTCTGGGGGGAGGGGCAGGGGGCGCTGGGGCTGGGGGCGGAGGGGGCCAGAGGGAGGGGGAGGGGGCGCTGGGGGGGAGGGAGGGAACATTTTCTTTGTCTAGAACTCCAGGTCACGTGGGCCCCGCTGGAGTTCCTGGTTGGCTAGGCGCGGGCCGGGGGAGGGGGCCGGCCTCCTACGCTGGCGCTGGGCCAGCCCCTCACCCCGGCCGGAGGGGCGCGGGGGGCCTGGGGGCGAGGCTGGCCAGTCGGTTCCCAGGGCCCCGCCCCTCCTGCCAGCTTTTGCGGGCCGCCCGCTCTACCCCCTCCCCCCAACTTTGGGGATGGGGGGTCGATACAGGGAGAATGGGGTCCTGGGGGAGGCGGGGTGCTTACGGACCTCGGGGGACCCAGAGCAGCGGCGGTGGGAAAGGAGCGCTGGCTTCAGAGTGCCGGGAAAAAGTTGTAGAAAGTGAGTTTCGCAGACGCACGAGCAAAGAAAAGAGAGAGCAGAGCAAGCAAGCGCGGAAGCGCGCGAGCCAGTTTGCGGATTAGAGTTGAGGCCTGGAGTTTACAGAAACGCAGTTTCAGAATATAGACGCGGGTGGAGAGAGGGTGTTCCATGAAGGTAGCGGGTACCTCAGAACAAGAACTGCAGCTGTGCGGCACAACCCCCCCCCACACACACACACACACACCACAGGTGAATGGAGGCGGGGTGCTTTAAAAGCGCGTGGTTGAGAAATCATACTTTGAAAACTTCCCAGCCCTGTCCCGGGTCCCCCAGATCACTATGGATCTTGCTTGGAAGTCTCGTTTTTCTGTTCCTAAGGAGCAGGGCCTTTATTCACAGTCAAGGCACCCTACAGCTCAAGAGCACACTTTAAAAAAAAAAAAAAACCTCTGATGAAGCACGCCTGTAATCCTAGCACTTGAGAGACAGGAGATCAAGAGTTCAAGATCACCCTTGACTAACCCGAAGTTCAAGGTCAGCCTGAACAACATGAAACCCCGTCTCAACAATTATGTATGGACACACACACACACACACACACACACACACACACAGAGGCAGGTTCCCAGCACATGCTGATGTCTGTCTCCTAGAACCACCACGTGCAGCCGAGGCCATTTAAATAAAGTCAACCACTCCCAGCCCTCCCTTAGGGACTGAAGCACCAGAAATGGACGCTTGTTCCTGCTCTCAGGAAGTTGACAGATTCCACTAGATCTGAGGAGACTGGGAAAGCAAACCCCCGTGTGGATGACTGCCCAAACCACGATGCAGATGGCGGAAGACAGCATCAAATGAACGGTGGGATAGATGAGGCAAAAGAGACAGAAGGATTTGGAGGAGGCAGGCACGGGAGGCGAGGCTGGACAGTGGGAACGGGGGCAAGTGTGTGACTGGAAACATTCTGTAATGTGGCAGATGTTCTGGAAAAGCCAGGTGAATGGGTGCTCTAATTGAGGGTGACTGCTCCCAGCAGGGGACTGCTATTTGGCTGGTGCACTTGCCACTTGCGCTCTGAGCCCACTACCACGACCTTGACACAGAACACTTAACTCCAAAAAGTCTGTGCAAAACGGGTGCTGACAACAGCCCTGGAGAGCTCGGAAAACCGACATCCTAAAGACAGTGAGCTAGCTCCCCAGGTGCCTGGCTCCCAGCCAGTGAGCTGGCACACACCAGCTGAAACAGGTATGGGTATAACGAGGTGAAGGGCTGAACCTGAAGGAGAACCCTCCATCACCTCACCTGAGGCTCAGCTCACCCTTCCCTTTCCTGAGACCATCAGAGCAAGTGAGCAACTGAAAAGGCTTTCTCCATGTAAAATGTATGGGTGCAGGGGCCAGGCCTGATAGCGCACACTGTAATCCCAGCTCGTGGGAAGCTGAGAGATTGGGAGAGCATTTCCGGGAGGTCACTTTCAAGTTTGAGGCCCTCCTGGGCTATACAGTGAGACTGTCTGGGGGGGAGGGGGGGAGAAGAAGGGAAAAAAAAAAAGCCTTAGGAGTACAAACTTCCCCTATGGAAAATAAAAAAGGAGCCATTGCCTCTTGCCCTCAGGTCCTCTGCTGCTCCAACGCACCTTTCAACACAATTGCCATTTTTGTTTGGGCCAGCTATTCAGGCTACCCAAGCTGTGTGTGGGGGGGGAGAAGCCGTGGGCTTGGGGTAGGCCACATACTCAAGCCCTGGTTTGGTCCTCCTACCTTCCCATGCCTGGAAGGGATGGAGTCCTGAATTGACTCCTCTTACCGCCCTCTGACCTTTCAGAAATGAAGGACTAGAGAAGACTTGCTCACTGCAGGCTCCTCGGGCCCAATCAACATCCCAAACCCCTCAAAATGAAGTTCCCTGCTCAGGGCTGAAGAGATGGCTCAGAGGTTAAGAACACTGGTTGTTCTTCCAAAGGTCCTGAGTTCAATTCCCAGCAACCACATGGTGGCTCACAACCATCTTTCTATAATGAGATCCGGTGCCCTCTTCTGGCCTGCAGACAGAATACTGTATAAATAATAAATAAATAAAATCTTAAATTAAAAAAAAAAAAAAAAGGTCCTGCTCTCTGTCTGTTCTTCTCTGGCGCAAGCCATGCCGGCTTCTAACACATTGCGTAACCAGGCCTTGAACTCTTCTCACAGGCGTGCACAGCTACATTCAGGCCTTCCCTTCCCTCACAAAGTGGCTGACTACCTTAAATTCTACCCTACTTCTTCAGACAGCCAGGACGCTAAGCTTCTTGGCCCCACCTACAAAGCAGATTCTCTTTGCCTTTCCAAAAGTCTGCAAGCTTTCAAAGTACGCTCCTGGTAGAAAATATGGTGGATGTCAGGAGCCTGGAAGGCCATGGGGAGGAGGGGTCCATCACAGCCCAACAGAGAAGACGACCTCAAAACAGTGCATCCTCTGCCTTGAACACAGACACCTGTGACTCAAGAAGCCACCAGAGGCGATAAAACACCTCTTAAAGGACATGCGACTCTCAGCCCTGATCCTGTATTCACCAGGCAAACCATTTTAATTACATTTTCCAATGATTCTCCTACCACTGAACTGACAGAAAACATCATGGCAAGCTCTGCGTGGCAAGAACTTGGTGGCACGTGGTGCCACGTGGCAAGTCAGGAAGCTTCCTTTCCTGGGACACTGAGGCACAATATGAGGGGTGTGGGCTTGGTTTTCCAGTTGCACAGAAATAAGATGAGCCTCCAGGCCAGATCACTAAGGAAAGAGTGGTACCAGCTGGGGGGCGGTGGTAACAGTCTCGCCAGGCTTGATAAGCCTCTGCTCTGAGTTCACCACATGCAGCCTGCACTGTCCTAGTGAAGGGCAGATTGTGTTGCTACCTTCACACACTGGGAAATCACTACATCTTTTTTTTTTTCCTTAAACCTATTTGCAATGATTCCAGACAGGGGGACCTAGAGCAAAGGCTATGAGGTCAGGACGGATGGACGGCTGCTCTGAACTTGCCTCTCAGTCCACAGAAGCCTCGGGGGTGAAGCAGCCGACACTCCAAATGACATTCGAGGCCCCCACAGCTCTAGAGGTCTCCCTGATAACCGCACACAGCTCCACCTTCTGCAACCACTTGCTGTTCCCTCTTCCCACTGCGTTCTTCCCTTTCATTTTCCACCAGCTGAAACCCTAGCTAACTTTTTTATGCCAGTTTACCAGTTCCCTCCACCAACAAAGTCCCTGTAGCCCTGGGCTGTTCAGGGAAGTAGCTAGTTAAATTAATTAAAGTTAAGTAATAATTAAACTGAAGTTCCTCAGTTGCATTAGCCATATTCGCCATGTGCCACCATTTTGGCACATTTGGGCATGGCACAGAATACAAAACAATCCTATTATCAAAGAAAGTTCTGGGTAGGGCTGCTCAGACCTCCTCACCGTTATCTCTCACCACAGCTCCTTTATCTTCCAGTCCCTTCCTGCTCCCTGCCATCCCACTGTATAATCTCCCAGACCACCGGCCCTGCCTGTTAGGAAGAGGGCTGGACTCATCTCCACTAGATTACAGCTCCCTAGAGGGCAGGCACGCAATCTTCCTCAGCTTCCTGTGGAAACTATGGGCAGAGCACCTTGCTAGTGATGGTGGAGGAATAGTGTAGCGTCGGCTGAAGTGAATGCAACCCTGCCTCAGGAGCGTCCTCTAAATCCATCCATCCATCCATCGATCCATCCCCCAACTCCAGGCTACAGACAGATCCTGTCCATGGCAGCCATGATTGCCAGGAGGTCCTGGCTTTCGGCTCTTCAAAGCTGCCGGGAAATGCTCCTTTTCCTATTCCCCTGCAACCCATATGGAGGCTGCGAGCAAATGACCAGGACTGAGCTGCTGGCAGCGGAGCTAAAAATAGCTCAGAGCCAACAGCGTGGAGTTAGCAGGACTTGTTGCTAAGGAGACAGCCACAGAGAGAGCAACCAAGCAGGAGAAGGTGTCAGACATTCACCAGGAGAGCCAAGGCTGGGCTGGGGGACTCAGAGTTGACAGGGGTCCAAGACTCCCACCTAGAGATGGTCTGCCTTCTGGCAGCTTGACTACTGTTCAAGTAGGGTAAATATACCCCTGTCCCTCAGTACCTCATCTCCATGGCAACCACCAGGGCTGGGGTAAAGTACCAGCCCCTGGAAGAGAGGCCTCTGCCTGGAGCTAGTTGTTATGGCAACATCGCCCCTTTCCTGTCATTCTCTTCCCTCCTGGCTTCTCCTAAGGGATGAGGTGGGGGTCAAGACTCGGCTTAACCACTGGATGGATGCTCAGCATTGGGCAGTGCATCCTCTCCCTTAGACCCTCACAGGTGACCCTGCCGGAAGAAGCCCACACTCACTGGGCCCATCAAGATCACCAGAGGGAGATTTAAAAATACAGATGTCTGGGCCCTGCCGACTTGGGCCTGCAGGCTTGGATGGAGACTCTCTTTAAGCCACTGTAGGTAATTTTAATATCAACCAAGTGTAAGGGCTTCAGAATGCTCAGGCTGTGGGCTGGTTACAAGTGAGGAGAGGACTGAGCCCACCAGAAGGCTCAGTGACACCAACTGAGAAGAAAGTGATCTAGAAAAGAGGGTCACTCCCTCACCTCAACGCAGTGAGGCCTTTCTCTCTGGCTACTGTCTTAGTCTATGTCCTGAGCTGAAATCAAAGCAACGGAGAAGAAGCTGTTCCCTGTGGCAGACAGCAGAGGGTGGGGGGTTGGGAAGTTTGCTTCCCAGAGAGTGCAGAAAGGCGGGCGGCAGCCCAGGCAGATGATTCAAGCTAAAAGAGAGATCCACCCTCAAAGGTAAATGGAAAGGGTCGCCATGGCAACTGTGGGGTGCCAGCCTGATTGATTCTACACAGCCATCCCGAAACCTGGGCCCTGCAACAGAACCTTGACCCCAGGTCCTAAGAGCAGCATTTGGCCTGATGCCACACACCCTGTCCCACTAGCCAGATCTACTTCCCAGAGCCAACTGTGAGCCTGCCTGAAACACACCTATATATACCAGGACAGCCGAGTCTGGAGCATCTGCGATAGCCAGGCAGGGGGAGGAGCTGGGGTTCCCCCACCCCAAGAAGGTAGAAGAGATGAGCTGCCATGCTTCTGTTACTTACAGCCTAATTGTGTGCCCAGGACCCACCACACCTAAACCACAGGCCTCATTCACGACAGCATGCAATTAGACGGTAAATTATGTGGTAGTGACGCTTCCTACATGTGCTAAGGGAATCAGAGGCTCCCAGAACCAGCAAAGGCAGGAAGATTCCAGGGCTGTGTAGCAGGAATGGATGTAGCCTCCACCCTTTTAGTGCAGGATGGGCAGATCTGGAGGTCACCTGATTATCTTCCTGGTAGCGGATGGAGGTAAGATGTGAGAGGCATGGGGTTAGCCATATACATTTCTCCCTAGAGAGGGGCAGTGCCCTGGGTCTGCTGGACTTGAGGGAATTCTCGTTAGCAGCGGCTAATGCAGGGGTTGGAGGACCAGCTAGAGAGCCAGTCCTTCCTTCCTGCTGACTCCCTGTCTCTGCCCATCCTGTGTCTAGCCCAAGCCCCAAGGCCTGGCTCCTGAGTCCTCTCAGTCACCCCTACACCTGGAAGCCCCAATCCACCAGGCTTGCCTCTGGGCTCCTGCTACATCTTCCTCATGCCACCCTGGCCAGCCATCTTCTGCTCACGTCCCCTGCAGCTCAGGAGCCAGTCCCCAATCTAGCCTCCTTTCCTGTCTCGTCCCGTTCACCTGCTACGCCAGGGCTGCACTGTTTCTCTTATGTCTGCATCTAAGAGCCTGGGCAAGAGACTTTGGGAGTCTAGGGAGGCCCGCGCTGCACAGGCCCAAGACTCACGGACTAGAGAAAACCAGCAGGAGGTGTGTGAGGACGGAGAGTAGACAGGGTGTCAGTGACGACAGGATTCTAAGTGACCACCTGGCTTCTCTGGCCAGTCTAATGGGTCTACAGACAGCTATGGAGGAAGCCCCAGGGGTAACACCCGAGTATAGGTTTGCTCAAGTGGACGGTGTTGTCACCCTGGAGAAACCTGAGTCTGCAGAGCAGAGCTAATCACACTCAGCAGGGAGGGTGGGCCAAGAGGAACCCAGCACACGACCCCTCCCCCACCCTTCCTCCAGAATCCAGGGGTCAGAGGAAGAGGCAGGGGGACCACCATTCTGATTCAGGCATGCAGACCCTCTCGAGTTTCAGGGTCCAAAGAAGGTGGGAGGGGCCCAGAAGCCTAGCTGGGCTCCTGCTAGAAAACAATGGGATGGCCTCCATCTCCATCCGAAAGGGAGAATTTAAATCAAAGCCTTGAGTCCTTTCCGGTCTTCCCACCCCCAGGCTAGGAAAGTGAGAGCTGCAACCCCGTCGTCACCTGAAGACCTTCACTGGCACTCAATTCCCCTAAGTGATTAACCGGCCCCAGGCGGTGACATTAAAACAAACAGCTCCAGGTGACCCTAGCGCTTAGTGAGGCCCCCTCCCCGCAAAGGGAAGCAGCACTGGGGTTCCTGGGCTGGGTTTAGTTCTGTTTAGATCAGAGGCCCAATGGGTCTCAAACATTGGTAAGGCTGTCTACAGGCGTTGGGGACGACAGGCAGCCTGCAGAAGCATAACCCCAGAGCTTCCTTGGCTCAGAACAGGTGCAGGAGCCTGGCCCTGGATGCCCAGGCGACAGAGGACAACACAGCGTTGCTGTTGCTTTGTTCTGACCTTAACTTCCGGGGTTCAGGTGACCCTCCCACCTCAGACCTGTGGGATGGACAGGTCACTTGGTGAGCGCTGGCTTTGGTCAACCTCCTTGGGGTGTAAAAACTAAGTTCAACTATGTGTTCGGTGTCTGAACTTTTGCACCCCCCCCCCATTTCCTTGCAAATAGCATCAATTTTTAAGCATATAGAGGAATGAGCTGCTCTTTTTTGCTTAACCCGCCAGAGTTAGAATACGTTGGCTAACATTGGCTGGGCAGAGTGGCAGTTCTGTGGCAGTGCAGAGCGCGGTGACACTGTCAACAATAAAGCTGCACTCCTTATAGCTGAGACGTGAACCCTGAAAGGCCAGGGAGAAGGGCTGAAGGTAGGAAGGGCTCCAAGGACAGGTGAGGACAGGTGAGGGAGAGGGTCTCAGGCCAGGCTGGCGGTTTCAGGGGCGAGGTGAGGGCTAGAAGATCAAGAGCTGGGTGTCATTCTCAGCTATATAATGAGTTCAAGGCCAGCCTGAACTGATACCGTGAGCCAGACCCTGTCCCAGAAGATACAAAAAACAAAAGAAGGAATGCTCCCAGTACTCTGGCGGGTGGGGGTGGGGGTAGTTCTCCAGGAAGCTGGCCTCTCAGTCATCTGTTTGCAGAGCTCAGTATCTCAGCCTCTCCCTGTCTGTCTGCCTATCCATTTCTATCGGTCCCCATGGCCACTCATGGTCTATTCCTGCCCTGGACCAAACAAAAAGTACCCCGTCCTGAAAGATAATCTTCCTTAAAGCAGAATGCGAGACATCACCCACCATCGCAGGAACCAAGGGGGAAGAAAATGAGTTGGACTTTACTGAAAGTCAAAGCCTCCCCTTTGTGGCTCTGAGCCCACTCCTCCTCCAGGCTTCTGACCTCATCTCTCTCCACCCCACATGCCAGATTTTCCCTTTCCGCCCTAACTATCTGTGTGTTGCAGTATCAGGGTATCACTGGCTAGCCCAGGCTGGCCCTGAACTCACTCTGTAGCCCAGGTTGGTGGTTCTCTCAGGTGTGCCCTCCCTCTCTGACCCTCCTTACTTGTCTTGCTCCTGCACATAATCTCTCTCAGCCCCCTTCCACCACACCAAGGATTGCCATCTTAAAGTGCTCTGCCCGTAGCTGCACGCTGAGCCTAAATTTCTCACTATGACAGGAAAGTCCCCGGTGATCTCACCAGCAGCTTCCTCTCAACTTTCTCCCTCCTTGCAGACCGTCCCTAACCCTGTACCATATCTCTTGTTGTCTCAAACATGCCAGCAGCTTTGAACCTCCCTCCCTCCGCCCCTTCGCCCACGATGTTTCCTCTTCTGAGGTGTCTTTTTTTGTTTGTTTTTTGTTTTGTTTTGTTTTTCAAGATAGGGTTTCTCTGTGTATCCTTGACTGTCCTGGACTTGCTTTGTAGACCAGGCTGGCCTCGAACTCACAGTGATCCGCCTGCCTCTGCCTCCCAAGTGCTGGGATTAAAGGTGTGCGCCACCACCGCCCGGCCTTCCGAGGTGTCTTATTAGGCTTGGTGGTGTTCTCTGAGGAAGCCTCCTCCAGGGAGCTTTCCTCAAGCAACCCCCCCACCCCCAAGCTGTGGTTGTCCCCTATATGCCCTGCACAGGTCGGATCAGGTCGGAGCCTTGCAGCCTCCTCCGCCATACAGCCTGTGTCTCTGGGGCAGCCTGTGTCCCCTGTGTCCCTTTGGCTACCAGCACAACAAGCTGTATCTTTAGTCAATAGTGAGTTGAGTCTGTTAACTCCCTCCATGGGAACACTGAGTTCTTTGTGGAGCTACGGAGTCTGAGGTCCCTCTCCTCCTAGGAGTAGACATCACTGGGACCTCCCTGATTAGTGGGCAAAATATTATGTGGTTTTCTTTTGGTTTCCTGGTTTGTTTTTGTTTTTTTGAGAAAAGTCTCACTTGGTCTAGAACTCAAAGGTAGACCAGGCTGGCCTAGAACGTGTAATGCCCCTCTTGCCTCTGCCTCCTGATTGCTGGGGTTGCAGGTAAGTGGACGTCATCATGACCAGGTGTTTGAGGCAGTCCCGTGGAGCTCGGGCTGGCCTTGAACTTCTGGTCCTCTTGCCTCTGCCTCCTAAGTGATGGAATTAAAAATGAGCACCGCCACACTCAGTTTGTAATGCAATGGGGAAGGACCCCAGGGCTTCCTGCATGACAGGTAAATAGTCTACGAAGGGAGCCACACCCCAGCCCTCCTTCTGTATGTGTATGTGACACCACATGCACAAAGTGCCCACGTAAGCCAGAGAGAATGTCAGATTCCCCAGGCAAGTTGTGAACTGCCATGTGGGTGCTGGGACTAGAACCTGGGTCCTCCGGAAGGAGCCGCCTGTTACAGTCTATTTACCTGCTGAGCATCACTCCAGGCCCCCATGGCTTTCTTTTAAGATTTTAGTTATTACACCGAGCGCAGTGACACACACCTCAAATCCCAGCACTTGGGGAGGCAAAGGTAGGCAGATTTTGGTGAATTTGAGGCTAGCCTGGTCTAAAAAGCAAGTCCAGGACAGCCAAAGCTACACAGAAAAACCCTGTCTGGAAAAACAAAACAAAACAAAATTTAGTTATTATTATTATTATTATTTTTGGTTTTTTTGAGACAGGGTTTCTCTGTGTAGCCTTGGCTGTCCTGGACTCACTTTGTAGACCAGGCTGGCCTCGAACTCACAGCGATCCGCCTGCCTCTGCTTCCCGAGTGCTGGGATTAAAGGCGTGCGCCACCATGCCCGGCCCCTATTTTTATTTTTAAAGTGTATGTCTGTGTGTGGATGTGCAGGGGAGGGCAAGAACTCACAAAGGCCAAAAGAGGCCCCGCAGATCCCTTAGAGGTAGGGTTACATTTGTGAGCCCACAACTGTGGGAGCTGGGTCCCAAAGCAGTCCTCTGCAAGAACAGTCAGCACTCTTAATTTCTAAACTGTCTCTCCAGCCCCTAAAGCACATCTGCAGATTTGCCTGCATGTCATGGCATGTGTGCTTAGGGGATAATCCACGGGGGCTGGTTCTTTCCTACAGTGAGCATCCAGGAACCGTGCCTTTGCCTGCCCAGCCTTCTTTCTGGGCCACATCCCAGGCCTCTTAGGAACAGTGCTGAGGTTGAACTCAGGGCCTTATGTGTGCTAAACATTTATCCTCTCCCTTTCCTCTTTTTTTTTTTTTTTTCCAGACAGGGGTCTCCCTATGACTATGTAGCCTGATGGGTTTGGGACTCACTATAAAGAATGAGCACACAGATCCATCTGCCTCTGCCTCCCAGGTACTGGGATCATATTTAAGAGGCCCCGTATTCAGCTCTGGGCCTTTAGATTCTGTCTATAACAACAGAGATGGGAGTGATGGCACAGTGATGAAGAAGTGGAGGCAGGAGTCTAGCCCCACGCCAAAATGAGCTATACATTATTTTATAAGCCGTCTGCTGAGGATGCTTCACATATGCATCTCTAGGAGATCGTGAGCTCTGAGGCTTCTGAGTAACACAGGTGACAGAGAGAACCACGGATCACGATTTCAGCCAGCCCTTCCCACCCCCGGATAATAAATGTCTAGAATTCCTGAAATTAGGCAATCTGTTTCTATCACATTTTAAATCTGGAAACCGAACTGATCAACTAATCTGGAGCACAAGCTAAGACTAGAAACCAGGCTCCCAGAATTCCATTCCAACGTTATCTTAGGCCAACTTTACAACTTCAGACACACAGTCCTGAGAAAACAAGGGCAAAAAGCGGGAGTCAAGGGCAGGGCAAGGACACGGGAAAGCTGGGAGGACAGGTCTGAGCCCACAGGATGGCCCTGAGGGTCAGCCTACACAACCTAGGGAGGGCATCACTAGAGGGTCTCCCTTCTGGATTCAGTCCTGAACTTTGAAGACAATGCACCAAAGAAAACTAGGAGAGCCAGGCCAGCGTGTCAGACAGGAGCAACCTGACACAGGGAGATGGTTTTGACCAGTGGACCTTCCTAAGGCCATTGACGGCTCTTTTCTAACTTAGAACATTTTAGCTCCTGTGTGCATGTGTGCGTGTGTGCGTGTGTCTGTGTGTACGCACATACGAATGTGCGTGGGTTTACATGTGGAGGTTGGAAGACAAACGCGAAGCTGGTTCCCTCCTTTCAACATGTGTGTTCTAGGGACCAGACTCAGGTCAACAGGCTTGGTAGCCAGTGTCTTTACCCTGAACAATCTTGCTGTACAGATAAAGATATTTCTTTCTTTTTTTTGTTTTTTTTGTTTTGTTTTTTTTTGGTTTTTCGAGACAGGGTCTCTCTGTGTAGCCTTAGCTGTCCTAGACTCACTTTGTAGACCAGGCTGGCCTCGAACTCACAGCGATCCGCCTGCCTCTGCCTCCCAAGTGCCGGGATTAAAGGCATGTGCCACCACTGCCTGGCCAGATAAAGATATTTCTTACAGACCTGAGGGTCCAGGCCAGTGGCAGAGCATGTACTTAGTGCTTAGTGCACACATGTACAGGACACTGGTTTCTGCCAAAAATAATCAGTGTCAGGAAGTGCCTCGGTCTGTGGTGAAGGAAGCTCAACCTCCTTCCCCGTGTTCACTCTTAGCTGTAGCCAGCAGCTGCACCCTGGATATGTTTACCACCCCTCACTTATTTTCTCACTACTAAGAAATGGATGGATTCTCTGGTGTGAGATAGAGACCCACATAGGTTACCTAATGCATTCCAAGACAGTCTGGGCTACAGTGGGAGACTGTTTCAAAACAAACAAACACACTCAGACCAAAACTGAGTCTTTTGCACCTGTAATCCCAGCATTTAAGAGCTGCAATTGGAGGATCAAGAGTTCACAGTTCGAAGGGTCAAGTTTCAAGGCCTCCCTGGGTTAACTGAAATGCTGTCTCAAGACAAACAACAGAAGCCCTCCCTCCTTGCCAGCTTCTTCACTTGTCACAGCAGCAGTCTCTGACGATTTCCACAGCCTGGAGTAAAGGCCAATCTAGGAGGTTATATCTAATTACGGCCTTCGTGGGAGTCCCTTTAAAACGCACTCAGCGTTTTGGTAAAGTTACTTGCTGTCTCAGCTCCTCTCTAGGGTGGCCAGGCACTGCCCAAGAGCAAAAGTTGGGCGTGGCAAGAGAGAGGACCATCCGGTCAGCAAGCACCCACTCCACCGGCTGCTCCTTTTCTGTTAGCTTTATTGGTCTCCTCTGCAAACTGCTCAGGAGATCACACCTTGCTCACCTCATCTCCCACAGCCCCTCACACAAGACTCCCTCCTCAAGGGGCAGGGTGACTGCTTATTAAATGGTGTATGGCCCAGCAAGAGGTGACCCTGGGAACTCTCACAGTGCTGTTCTTCCTGGGCAGACAGGAAGCAGTCTGTCACAGTCCTAGGTTGTAAAGCAAACGGAAGCCCCATTTGTTAAAACTCCCAGAAGCAGCAGCTGCAACACCAATGGTCAATAAACATATGAAAAGATAACTCAACCTCACTTATCACCTGGGAAGTGACCCTCAGAACTATAACATGCCATCGCTTGGCTTTCCCGTCCACTCCATCAGCAGAGTGCAGCCGCTGGCTGGGATGGAAGTCAGAATCTAGCAACTTCACAGATTTTATAAAACACAAAACGCACACTCCTTCCACTCAGCTTTCTCTTCCTAGGGGTTCTCTTATGGAAGCACAAGGAAGCAGGCAGGCTAAACCTTGCGCGCCATCAGACCCCGCTTCGACCCCAGCATCGGTCTGGAGGCACACAACTATAATCCAGACACGTAGGCGGCGAAGACAGAAGGGCTGAAACTGAACTTGATCTTCAACTACATCCCGACCTGGGTACCTGAGACCTCCCTCACACACACCAATGACGTGTACCGCCACATTGTGCACGGATAGCAAAATACTGTGACATGAACGGCCAGCAACAGTCTGGTTAAATAAAATCATGGCAATTCATACAGTGGAAATATAATAGTAATTATGTGGCTAAACTGGGCAGCATTATTATTTTAAGTGAAAAACCGAACTGTAAAATGAAACTACGGAATGGTTCTGCTCATAAAAGCAGAAGCCTGTGAGGCAGTGCTATATAAACTTAGACCCACAGACAAACAGAAAAAAAGCTGTGACATGTATACACTTGGCGGCATCAAAGGCCTCCAAAAGTATTTTGTTATCTCTGTGTGATTTTAATTTTTTTTTTATTGGTTTTTTGTTTGTTTGTTTTGTTTCTGTTCCCCTTCTCCCAGACAGGGTTTCTATGTATGTAGCCTTGGCTGTCCTGAACTCACTTTGTAAACCAGGCTGGCCTCGAATTCATAGAGAACACCACTGTTTCCAGCCTCCCCCCCCCCTGCCGTGTGTGTGTGTGTGTGTGTGTGTGTGTGTGTGTGTGTGTGTGTGTGTGTGATTTTTAACTCTGTAGCCCAAGCTAGCCTGGAGCTCACTAAGCCAACCCATTCCGGCTTTGAACCTGTGGTCATCCTCCTGCCTCTGCCTCCTGTGTGCTAAGGATCTCAGGAATGCACCATTATGTCCAGCTCTAAAGCATATTGAAGGAATTAAAATTGGGGCGAGGGGGGAGGGGAGCCAGACGGCCGGACACTGTTTTAAAATAAGAATGTGTTTGTGTAATACTTACATAATTTAAAAGTAACTTTAAAATTGTGTCTAATCAGTTAGATATAGTAGCTCATACCCAAAAGCTCCAACCCTGGGAGAAGTAGGGAAGAGGACTGGAAAAGTGCAAGGCCAGCCTAGACTATTCTACAAAGTCCTGTCTCAGAAACTAATAAAAACAGGGGCCGGCAAGCTGGCTCCGCTGGAACACCTGTCAGCTGGACCCAACGAAGTCAAGGCCTGGGACTGGTGGAAGGAGAAAGCAGACGCCACAAAACTGGGTCGTGACCTCTACATGCGCTCCACAGCACACACATGTACATACACACTAACAATTTGCCTGGTGGGGCACACCTTTAATCTGAGCTCTTGGGAGGCAGAAGCAGGAGGATCTCTGCGAGTTCAAAGCTAGCCCTGCCTACATAGAGACTCAGTCTGAAAATAACAACCACCACCAGGCTCCCGTCATGCAGCCCACTTGAGGCGTGTCTGTCCACAGGGGAGCGCCTCAGCTTGGTACTTTAGTCTCAAACCCTAGAGGACCAGCAGAGCCATTACTTGCACAGCGCCTCCTGAGGTCTAGGAACAAAGCCCTCCCTCCCCTTCAGGAATGTGATGGTTCTACTCCCGGCTGGACAGCCTGGGGTGGGGGCAGGGTGTGTCTAAAAGCAGGAGGGGGTAGGGAGACTAGGATTCTTGGGCCAGGCCTCAGATTGTTAACTATCACTATGCAATATTATCTGATAAGTGTTCGTATGCAGGAGCCAGGGGGAGATAACAGATTTCCTAAAACCTGACGGCAATATGGGACTCCTTCCCCGAAGTGACTTAGAATCTGGTCAGGCCAGCCATCCACCCATGGAGTCCTCACACTACACTGGGCAGATTCTGGCGGTCACAAGGTTGAAACACTGGGAAACAGCCAGAATCTGTGTATGTGATGGGGGTGGGGACAGAGGGCATGAGGGAGCCACTGTGGGTTCTGGAACAGAGTTCGGTCATCTATTATAGCAGAGCTTCCCCTCTCCAGCAAGAATTCCCAGTCAGAGCCGGCGTGGTGGCGCACGCCTTTAATCCCAGCACTCGGGAGGCAGAGGCAGGCGGATCGCTGTGAGTTCGAGGCCAGCCTGGTCTACAAAGTGAGTCCAGGGCAGCCAAGGCTACACAGAGAAACCCTGTCTCAAAAACAACAACAAAAAAGAATTCCCAGTCAGAACGAAGGAAATGGCTGGCTTCCCTTATCACCTATTTTAAGTTTATTTCATTTTGTGCAGTTTAAATTATCTTATTTATTTACTTTTTAAGAAAGGTCTCAGTTGCTTTATAGACCAGGGCTGGCTTTGAACTCAAGAGATCTACCGGCATTGACCTCCTGAATGCTGGAATTAAAGGCATGCGCCACCTTCTTCATCTTGGGCAGGTGAAAACTATAGATCTTACCCAGCAGCTAAGATGTGAACGACAGGGGTGGAGGAAGGGCAAGCCGGGCCGAGGGGAAAGGAGCCTCTGCAGGGTGTGGTGCTGAGACTCAAACAAAGGCCTCTTGCTTGCTAGGCAAGTGGTCCCCCTCTGACCTACATCCCTCGTCCTGGGAAAGCAGCTTTTGGGGTGAAAAAGGCCTCCTAGGTAGGGCAGATGTGGAGTGGGGGCTAGCGGAAGTTCCTAGCAGAGCACACAAGCCCTTCAGACTTGAGCGCCATTCCCAAAAAGGCCTGGGGACTTCACAACTGAAGCAATCTCCTTCTGAGATGCTCCCCTCGCCTGTAGCTGATGAATTAGTCTACGGCCTGTTCAGTCATGTGCTTTCCCATAGGTCAGAGCTGGAAAGGCTTCCGGCAGAGGCCTCAAAAAATGTGCCTGACGCAAGTTTTTTTTTTTTTCCTCCCCTACACAGCGTTTCTCTGTGTAGCTTTGGCTATGCAGGACTCCCTTTGTAGACCATGCTGGCCTTGAACTCACAGAGATCTGGCTACTTCTGCCTGCCAGAATGCTGAGATTACAGGCATGAGGCACCACGCCCAGTTTCCTGAAGGAAGTTTTTAAGTTTGGATGGGTGTTGCATTCCACAGCTAGGAGATGCTGGCTGGTGGGTCACCTGTGGGAAGCAGGTGCAGTAAAGGCAGGGTGGGGGTGGGGGCACAGGAGCAGGGAGGGCAGGGGGTGTGGTCTGGAGTGAGGTGGGCAGGCACTTAGACCTGTGGAAGCATTTCTAGTATATCAGGGGAATAAACGTGGCAGCAGAGGCCCCCACCTGGGATCCCAGTACTTAGGAGGTAGTGACGGGAAGGTCAGGAGTTCAAGTGAGCCTTAACTACAAAAACAACAAACACAAAACCCCCAAACCAATCGTCCAAACCGAGAAACACAGTTGAGTGTTAAGTGGGTCAGGAAGGAGGCACCTGTTGATAGCCCAGTTACAGGACAGAAGATGCAGCTGAGAAAGGCGGGAAGTGTGCATGTCAGGGGCACCCGGAAGGCCCAGGGAAGCAGCAGCAGAAGAAAAGGTCAAAGGCTAAAGAGCCAAGATGAGCTTTGGAATGGGAAAAGGGGGAGGGGCCTGGAAAGGTAGCTCAGCAGTTATGAGCACCGCTTAGGGAGGCCCAGGCTCAGTTCCCAGCACCTACAGGGTGCTCCATGGGATCCCACACTGTCTTCTGACCTCTGTGGGCACCAGGCACACATGTGATGCACACATATATGCAGACAAAACAGTCATACACATTACATTAAAAAAAAGAAAAGAAAAAGAAAAAGAGAGTGGGCGATAGCATCAGTTTCTGAGCTGTACTGGAAAGCTACCGGCGTTTTTTTTGTTTGTTTGTTTTTGTTTTTCGTTTTTTGTTTTGTTTTGTTTATCGAGACAGGGTCTCTCTGTAGCCTTGACTGTCCTGGACTCACTTTGTAGACCAGGCTGGCCTCGAACTCACAGCGATCCGCCCGCCTCTGCCTCCCCAGTGCTGGGATTAAAGGCGTACGCCACCACGCCCGGCTGCTACCGGCGTTTACTAGCAGTTAGTTTTTCTTTGTCCCTAGCAGGGTGTAGCATTTGGAGCCAAATTCTTTAAGCTTAGGAAACCTAAACTCTAATCCAGGGCCTGCCCCACTCCCACCTGCCCCGGGGGTTTGTGGCCAGTGGGGGATCAAGGGACATGTAGTCACAACTGAAGACCAGCAGACCCAACGGCACGGGAAGTCTCAGGGTTTATTTTATTGATAGACAGTACATTTTGTTTTGAGGTTTCCACACGGCAAGTCACAGGCACCTCCAACAGTTCAGAATGAACCAACCTTCCTCACTTCTCTGTTATCACGTAAAGACCAAGGGCCCAGCTGGGCATGGTGGCACATGCTTATAGCACTCAGGGAGGCAGAGGCAGGCGCATCTCCATGAGTTCAAGGCCAGCCAGGTCTACCAAGCAAGTCCAGGCCAGCCAAGGCTACATGAAGAAACCCTGTCTTGAAACACTACCTCCTCCCCCAAAAGAGACCAAGGGCCTTTGCGTTGGTTGGGGTGGGAAAGCAAATGAACAAATATAGCTGACTCACTGGAAATGCTTGTGATAAGGTTGCTTGAGCAAGTGACAGATACATACAGAACACATCTGTATGTTATATATGCGTGTGTATGTATAGATCTATGCATATTATATAATAGATTTACCATTCCATATTAGCAAATGTCCCCACTTTTTTTTTTTCTTCTGAAACAGGGACTCACTCTGTAGGCCTGGCTGGCTTGGAACTCCGTGGGTAGATAACGTTGGCCTTGAACTCAGAAATCTGCTGGCCTCTGCCTCTTGAGTTCTGGGATTAAAAACCACGTGTGCCTCCTCACCTGCCCAATGTTGCTAACTTTATTTTTTATTTTTTCATTGTTTTTGTTTTTAAGGGGATGGCCCTTGCTGGGTAGTGGTACCTTGAACTATGTGGTACCATATACACAGATCAAGCTGGCTTCGAACTTGTACCTTCCTTCTCTAGTGGCCCAAGTGCTGAGATTACGGGTGTAAGCCATCACTCCCGCCTTGTATATTCTTTTCTGTTGTTGTTGTTTTGTTTTTCTTTTTCTAGACAAGGTTTTTTTTGTGTGTAGTTTTGGCTGTCTTGGACTCACTTCATAGACCAGGCTGGCCTGGAACTCACAGTGATCCTCCTGCCTCTGCCTCCCGAGTGCTGGGATCACAAATGCGCACCACCACAACGGGCTTACCTTACAAGTTCTTCATTTAAAAATGTTAACTACATTTATTTATTTGTTTGTTTATATGTGTGCTGAGTGTGAGTGTGTGTGTGTGTGTGTGTGTGTGTGTGTGTGTGTGTGTGTGCATGGCACCTGTGTGGAGGACAGAGGAGTTGGTTCTTGCCTGTGTGAGGCTCAGTGACAAGTGTCCTTACTAGGTAGGGTACTCAAATCTTTTTAAATTTTTAGCAGAAACTTAAAAATTAATAAAAATGGGTCTTCATTCTCTGGAAGTAGGGAAAAAAGCCTTATTGTGGCTCTGGGTGTGGTGCTGCTTGAGGGAGGGAGACCAGCCCCGGTCACCGCCTCAGCACCTCCACCTCAGGGCTCAGAGCGGAAGCACCTCATAGACTAGGGGTGAAGCGGAGCCCCTGAGCCTCAGGGTCCCGGGAGAAGAGGCAGCAACCCACTTCCTCAAGCTGCACTCCACAGCCCTGGTGCTCAGGGTTAAAGGCGCCCCTCAGACCTCGGCCAGGCTGCCCCTTCTCCGGACTTTCAGAAGGATGATTTCTGCCTTCCTGGATCCCAAAGGAACTAGAAACAATTAGTCAGCCAGAAGAACCACATCCCTCCCCTTGCTTAGAACTTTCTCTGGGGCCAGGGGGCACACATTGTAGGTCTGAGGTCAAGACCTTGCTTACTCTCCCTCGCTGAGGGAGTGGCGCCACAACCCTCCCGTCCCACTGATTTTAGAGGACCCACGGCAGGCCACCTCCTTTCTCTTTTGAAGCCCTTGGTTGTTTCCAGCTCCCTCCTAGATCCCACAGAAGTTTCTCAGAAAAAGCACCAGCTCCCTCAGACTTGGTCAATGTGGGGCATGCCCCCATTCAGTGCAGCCACTGTCTAGAGAAACCAGCTCTCCCAGACACACTTCCTCTCCTGGTCTCCTGTGGTGCCTCCTCAGGGCCACAACTGCTGCTACTTTCTCATTGTCGCCAAATGTGGTATTTCTGAGACTCTGCTTCTCTGTCTTCTACTGAGTAGACTCCACAGATCCTGTCTGTCTGTCTGTCTTTCTTTCTTTATTGGTTTTTTGAGACAGGGTTTCTCTGTGTAGCCCTGGCTGTCCTGGACTCCTCTGTAGATCAGGCTGGCCTCTGACTTACAGAGATCCCACCTGCCTCTACCTCTGGAGTGCTGGGATTACAGGCGTGCACCATCACACCTGGCTGACCCTGTTTTCTTACACTTTGGGAACTTCAGCCCACAGCCCCGGCCACCAGCTCCTTGGCATTCCACAATGAACTCTTTTTTTTTTTCTTTTCTTTTCTTTTTTTTTTTTGGTTTTTCGAGACAGGGTTTCTCTGTGTAGCCTTGACTGTCCTGGACTCACTTTGTAGTCCAGGCTGGCCTCGAACTCACAGCGATTCGCCTGCCTCTGCCTCCCAAGTGCTGGGATTAAAGGCGTGCGCCACCACGCCCGGCTTCCACAGTGAACTTTTGACCCCACCAACAAGTCCTCCATCAGAGCTCAGTCTTCAGCTGTTGTCCAGGCCTGACGGGACAGCGTGCTTGCCACTGCCATAGCAGCTCCCTGACCTTTCCCGTCAACGTTCCCTCCAA
Organism: Acomys minous; assembly: GCF_964271855.1. Taxonomy (NCBI): domain Eukaryota; kingdom Metazoa; phylum Chordata; class Mammalia; order Rodentia; family Muridae; genus Acomys; species Acomys minous. The sequence continues at coordinate 101,657,935 of NC_140489.1, read as the reverse complement.
CCCGTCCCCCAAATCCAGCCAACGCTGTCCTGGCTCCACTGTCCTTACCTGCACCCGAGTCACTTCTGTCCATGAACACTATCCATGGCTTCTCCAGGCACTCAGAGAAGGAAATGCCACCTCTTCTGAGAGGCCTGCCTCGTCCACCCGCAGGTCTCACTGACCCTTCAATTCCCCTTGGTTTTGTCCTTCTGACCCATCAGGGCATCAACTCCAGAAGGGCAAGAGCGCCATATTTGCTCAGCGCCTACCTGTATGCACACACTCACACACAGCTAGCACCCCATAAACAAGATGAAAGGACAACTGATCTACATACTGCCTTGTAGCAATTTCCTGGAAATCCTAGGAGTTAACCCTAGGGAGAAACAGTCTTAGCTACAGCCCCACAAAAGTCCCACAGGGTGGCTAGAACTGACTCCTGGTTTGCCAGTTCCACACTTGGCACCATAGATGGCATCTCACCTCCCTTTTCCAACGTGCCAGCCACTCGTCCCGTTTCCGTTTGCTGATGTAGTAAGGGTCCCCTGCCTGGAAGGTGAGTCTTGGCATGGGCCGCTGACGGAGGCTGGACTCCCAGCCCAAGCCACCCCGCAGCCGGCCCCGGGAGCCCTAGGACAGAGAAAGGAAGGTATTAAGGTGGGCACAGGCACCTCTGCAGAGTTTGCCCTCCCGGAAGGGAAACTGAGAGGCATCAGGCCTCCCAAACAGAATAGGCAAATTCTGGTTCCTAGCCAGAGGGGTTGAGTCCTGAGTCCTGAGGGGGGTTGGGAGTTGGTAGGGACAGGACACATGAGCAAGGCAGTGAGGAAAGGGCTTGATCTCTGGAGGGGGTGAGCTGGCTGTCTGGCCAGGGGACTTCCAACCTCCACCCCCACTTCCTCTCCTTCACACAAAGGGACACCAAAAATGGGGCAGGGACCCACCCTCGGGGGGGGGGGCCTCCCCTCACACACACTCGCCAAAGTCCTTCAGAGAGGGGGCTTTCTTCTAGAATCAGGGTCCACACAGGCCCCAAGGGGTGAGGAAAACACTTGCCTCCATTTTCATGGATTCGATGTTGGTCTGCTTCTGTCCTTTGCCTGTGGAAAGGGAAGAACAAGGGGACTGTGGGAGGAGTCACAGCGGTGGCTCAGCGGAACCTGGGGGACCTCCACAGGGCTCAGGGTCCTCCTAGTGTTTGTTATTTATGTGCCATCCATGGCCTACCATGTGCCAGGATGGCTCCCAGTACTCAGAACAAGGCCTGATGCAAAGAGGGAACGGAGTCGGGGAGGAGAGAGAGAGAGAGATATCCTGGCCCAGGTTCTAGGCCCAAGAACACAGGAATAACAGAAAGAAAAGTCAGGGCCATATTTCTGACCCATGGACCCTGGTCTCAAGTGCACACAAGGGGCATCAAAGCAGCCAACAGCTGTGCCTCACCCCCACCCCTGTCCTCATTTAGAGAAGGAGCAACTGAAAAACCAGACTGTGTTCACTTCTTTGTGTGGGGTATTTCATGAGTCTTTCTCTTCACTAGAAACAGTTCTTTAAAGAATTATTTATTTATCATATATACACAGTGTTTCGCCTACATGTACACCAGAAGAGGGCACTAGATCTCATTAGAGATGGTTGTGAGCCACCATGTGGTTGCGGGGAATTGAACTCAGGATCTTTGGAAGAGCAGCCAGTGCTCTTAACCTCTGAGCCATCTATCTCTCCAGTCCCTAGAAACAGTTCTTGTCAACATGTAAACTGTCCTTCTTGTTCCAGAACCTTTCTCAGGTCAAGGGTGTTAAGTTTCAAACCCAGGACAAGTGGTTGAGGTACCAACTTAACATATCAAAGTGTGTGTATGTGGGGGGGGGGGGGCAGGGGAGATGGCCCGCACTTGAGAGCACTGCTCTCCCAGAGGTCCTGAGTTCAATTCCCAGCAACCACATGGTGGCTCACAACCATCTATAATGAGATCTGGTGCCCTCTTCTGGCCTGCAGGGGAATATACAGACAGAGGACTCATACATAAATCTAAAAAAACAAAAAAACGAAAAACAAAAAAACCCACAAAAAACCATATCAAAGTGGACCTGGCCTCCAGCATCCCTCAGTCCCTATCTATAAGGGGATATGGCTGGTGTTCCCTACTCTCTACCCTGAACTCTCCAGCACTGGGCTGCCCTTCCCCCAGAGGCTCTTCCCGATATAATCCAGACATCTTGGTCTCGGTCTCTCTCTCTCCCTCCCTCTCTTCCCCCTACCCCCTCTCTCCCTCTCTCTTTGGCCTCCTGTCCCTCTCCCCACCTACCCAGGAACAGTCATGTCCTTTTCTTTCTTTTTTTTAATTCAAAGATCTAGATTCTTTTTTTGTTTTGTTTTGTTTTTCAAGACAGGGTTTCTCCATGTAGCCCTGGCTGTCCTGGAACTCGCTCTGTAGACCAGGCTGGCCTCGAACCCACAGAGATTGGCCTCCCACGTGCTGGGATTGAAGGCCTGCACCACCCAGCTCAGTTTGGGTTCTAACTACCTCAGTATGAACCCCTAACCTCTGCCGTTTCTTCATCAATACAAAGTGACATATGTTCTAAAGATGTGTGTGAGTAGTGGGTGCATGGAACAGGGCGTGGCATACAGTAGGTGCTCAATACATGTCAGCAAGCCTCCTTTCTCCAAGGGAATCTCTGTTGCATACATTTCTTTGTTTGGCTTTTCTCAAAGTTCCCGGAGTGGGCACTGATTCCAGTTCCAGAGAGAGACATCTGGGCTAGGAGCAGCAGTCCCCACAGCGCCACCTTTAGGAAGGACTCTTTGGCCTTGTACAGACCCCAAAAGAGGGGAGCTAACATCTTCCTGCCATTTCCGCATGGCCGCCAGGCTCCTATCCCAGCCAGCCCTGCGGCAGCAAAATGTCTGGTTTTTCCTACCAAGTGGGGACAATTCAGCAGCTTTTCACCTGGGCGCCTGAATTCCTTTCTCTGAGGCTGAGAAAATACAGGGCTTGGGCAGGAAGGTCACCAAGGTTGGCTCACGTAGCTTGGCGTGATGTATGGAGGGGTGGGGGCACAGAAACAAAGAGCCCCAAACGGAAAAAACAGCCCCTGCTGCATCTCCCAGCTCGGGAACGGAAACCACCCGCAGCATTTACGGCTCCAAATCTTTAGCCTGGAAGTTTCCCTTCTGTCACCAGACAAGACCTGGGGCTCCCCTTTACACCCACCCAAAGTGCCTTGGACAGCCACGTGTGCCCGGCTCCCTCTACAGAGGCAGAAAGCAGGGAGAAAGGGAGAGCAGAGCCCCTGCAGCCCACCCCGTGGGCTGTGGATCCCGTGGTAGGCAAGCGCGTCACTGGGCCTCGAGGAGGCAGTGTGTGGGAGGAGCGCGGTGGCTGTCACCCGTGTGTGTGGGGTGTGCGCCCTCCCCCAGCACAGGGTACGGTATGTGGTTGGCTTTTTAAAGCAGGTCTCACCCATCACATCTCTAAGTCTCTTCCTCCCTGCTTCCTCCACGTCCTCTCTCCCACCCCTCTCTCCCACCGCAGTCAGCTCCCCACTTTCCACGGGGCTCCCCCTCACGCCTGCTCGGGCGGGGCCTCCCACTTCTGAGGCCTTCCCTCTCAAAGACCTCGGTGCTCAGCCCAGGACCCAGACTGCCAGGAGGGGGCGCCTGCCCTGGATCGCGTCCCCTGCTCCTGCTGAGGCTACAACAGCTGCAGCAACCGTGCAGCAAGCGCTGAGGTTGGTGAGAGAGGACTCCAAGCTGGCCCAGGCTACTGGACTGTCTATTGGACCTCGGGAGTTTCTTGAATTACCGGCCCCAACCCCCAGGTAGCTTTTGACTGCGTTTACCGGGAGTGATTTGTTCATTATAATACAAGAAAATTTGAGCTGAAAAAAAAAGATATGGTTGAGTTTGCTGAGTATTTCACAGGAGGAAACTGAGGCTGGGTGAGAGGAGCTGTAATCAGATTTCAGGGCTCCGGACTCCCAAGTGCACTACCACCATTATGCTTTGTTTCCTTTGCCAAGACTCCAGCCCCAAGGTCTCCCAAACAGAGACTTCCGGAAATAGTTTCCAACTGGCTTCTTTCTGGAATTTTTTCCTTGACAGACTGCGCATGCCCACAGTCTCTCTCTCTCTCTCTCTCTCTCTCTCTCTCTCTCTCTCTCTCTCTCTCTCTCTCACGCACAGGCATGCACGCACGCACACACATTCTTCCCTTCTCCAGCCTGGGCAGCAGACCACAAACTGGCTGTCTCAGAATGCTAGGGCTGTCGCCAGCTCTCTGAGGACGCCCTCTGCAGCCCATATGATCGAGGTCCTGGGGCCAGGTGGCTGTGGGCCTTCCAGAGTGGGAACATGATTCCAAGGCACCTCAGGTCCCGGGGACAGGCGAGGTCAGGGGCTTCAAGCACTTACATGTTGGTTAGAGGCTATGCAGCAAGGACTTGCCAAGTTCTCTTTATAATGAGACAATCTGCCGGTGGCAGGGCAGATGCTGGACTTAATGACCGCTCTGTCCCTTACCACTGTCCATGTACCCTGTCTGGCCTCCAGTGCTGTAAGTAGCTGAGAATGACCGTGAACTTCTGATCCTTTTGCCTCCACCTACGAAGCTGGGGTTTTTGTTTTTGTTTTGCTTTATTTTTTCGAGACAAGGCTTCTCTGTGTAGCCTTGGCTGTCCTGGACTCGCTTTGTAGACCAGGCTGGCCTCGAATTCACAGCAATCCACCTGCCTCTGCCTCCCGAGTGCTGGGATTGAAGGCGTGCGCCTCCACGCCCGGCTCACCTACCAAGTTCGGAGACTGTTGAGTGTGAGACTACCACTCCTGGCTTCCCTACTTTCTTCCCCATAAGAAAATCAGAGACAAGGCCTTCTTCACGTGGCACAAGGCTGAAGAAAGAGGCCCCTCTCTCTCACTTCATGAAGAAGCATGAGGATCTCTAAGGGGGAAACTACAGATTCTGCATCTTGGCTTCCGGGGACACAGCTGGCCCTCGGACCCCTGGGCAGTGAGGGTGGAGCCCACTGTGCTGCAGAGGCAGGCACGATGAGTCCAGGAAGGACAGATGGAACTCTCTGAAAAGAGCCTTGGAACTAGGGCAACCACGGCCGAGCCTCTTCTTTCCTCAGCTGAGCATGCGCTGTCAGCCTTCTGTTGGAGCTGTGGTCAGCCCCCATACACCAACACACAGGGGAGGCCGATATCCACCCCTCTCGGATGTCTACGGTCACCCAGGAGTGCCTGGAGGGCAAATGGAAATTCAGATCTAGAGCATACCTATCATGCTTAGACCTTCCTGCCGGTGGCCCTGGCCCAGGCTGTCACCTCTTTTTAACATTTCTTTACCTCTCAGACCTCTGGCATTTGGTCACCTCCCTCCATCTCTGCTGATCGATTTTGCTCATCAGAGCAGGGCTGCTTCCTCTCCGCATCTATAGCCGCCTAACCTCTCAACCACTTCCCTGTCCTTTCAAACCACCGGGGAATCAAGATGGAAAATCATCTTTTCCAATCACAGCTTGTCAGGTCAGCCCCGAGAAGGCAGCCAGGAAAGCCTGGTTTGGCCACCTGCCACCCAGTGCCTGCCACATCCTTCCCTCTGGCTCTGTCCACTCCAGCCTGATGGCTTCCCTCAGGTCCCTGATGCCCTGTTCTTACTCACCTTGGAACCAGTCTGTGCTCACTATCTTCCTCCCCCAGGGCCCTCGCGTGACGGGTTCCGGCACATCCCTCAGTTGTGACAGACTAGCTGGGGCCAGCTTAGCTTCTGATGCCCTAGCTCCTTATGACACTGTATTTCCTTACTGTCCTCTGTACAGGACAGCACATTTGGTTTTGTTGTCATTATTTTGTTTTGTTTTTTGAGAGAGGAGGTTGGCCTAAAATTGATAGACAGAGGATGACCTTCAACTCCTGACCTTCTGTCCTTCTGGCTGTCCTGGACTTGCTTTGTAGACCTGGCTGGCCTAGAACTGGCACCATGCCAGTTACTGCAGCGCTGGGGGGTTAAGCCCAGGACTACCTGTCAAGCCCCAAAGACACATTTGAAAGCGCAGAGTCTGTAGCCAACTGTGAGGCCCTTGAGGACAAGAGCCAAGTTTCTGCTCAGGATGGTTTCCACAGACCGGCACGGGGACCTGGCACACACCAAACATGTTTAAGGAACACTTGTTGGGTGACTGAGTACCTAAGAACTAGAACGCAGACAGGGAAACCATTAAGTTCAATAAACCCTCAAGGTCAAAGAGCAGCCTTGGAGCTCTGGCTCCGTCCTGCCAGGTGGGAAGGGCTGTCCTGGCTCTCCGGACAGCAACTTGGCACCTGTGTTGGTGTGATCCCAGCATGCCGGAGGTGAGTCACAGGACATGGTGTCTGGCTAGGAAGGGCACTGGGCTCTCCAGCATACCTGCCGTTGTGAGCCGCAGGGAGGCGTCTCTCCTTCCTCTCCTCTCTTCTTAAGCTCTCCTAACACTCCTAGGAGGCCTGGCTAGCTCGGGAGCCTCGCGGTACATACACACCAGACCAGAGCAGAGCGGAGAGGCTCAAGAGCAAAGGTTAACCATTCCTGGGTTGTCCAGCATGCGTGGAATCCTGGGTTCAATTCCCAGAGGCCCTAGTCCCAGAACCGCATAAAAATAGGCATGGGCAGTCAAGATGGCTTAGCAGAAAAAGGTGCTTTCTGCCCAACCTGACAGTGGGTTTGAACCCCATCCCAAGGATTTTCAAAATGAAAGGAGAGAACAGAATCCAAGTTGCCCTCTGACCTCCTCATGTATGTTGTAGCAAGCTCAAGTCAGACACACACACACACACACACACACACACACACACACACACACACACACACTAGGTAGTGCATGGCTGTGTGATCCTAGAACTCAGGAGGTGAAGGGGAAAAAAATTGAAGTTCCAGGTCAGGGCCAGACATTGGTGGCATACGCCTCTAATCCTGGCACTCAAGAAGCAAAGACAGGCAAATATCTGAGTTTGAGACTAGCCTGGTCTACACTAGTTCCAGGCCAGCCAGGGCTACATAGTAAGACCCTTTGAAATTAAAAAAATTAAAAATAAAAATCCATGAACAAAAAGTTAAGTATTAGAAGCCAGAGGCCTGGTTTGGAGGCCATGAACAAGTCACTTTCTAAACTGTGTTTTCTCCCTGGATTTAAGATGGGGCTAATAATGCTGAGTGGTGATGGCATACACCTTTAATCCCAGACAGGTGAATCTCTGAATTCAAGGCCAGCCTGGTCTACAAAGCAAGTCCAGGACAGCCAGGGCTACCCAGAGAAACCCTGTCTTGAAAAACCAAAACCAAAACCAAAAAAACCAAAAACCAAAAACCATAAAACAAAAACCAAAAACCAAAAAACAGCAACAACAACAAAGAGAGAGAGAGAGAGAGAGAGAGAGAGAGAGAGAGAGAGAGAGAGAGAGAGGAGCGCCGGGGCTAATAAAACCTCCTGTGAGATCTTGGAAGCACAAGAGCAAACAGAACAACAAACTTGAACGGCCCCAGAGTGTGCTTTGCACTTCGTGGAACGTCATAAATATTTGCTGAATAATGAATGAAAGATATTTCCAAATAAGTTTGGAAGCCTCTTTTCTGGAAATATTCCCTCTTCTGCATAAATATTAGGTTTGGATTCATGCAAAATAAGTTATGCCAATTAATCAATTTACTCATCCCATCATACACACTTGGAAGGAAGACTTTTTGAAATTAAAATGCACATATGCAAAACACCCTGGCAGGGCCCCCGAGGAGCGAGTGTGGTAGTGGGGAGGAGGCGCTGTGTAAACTGTGAAGCCCGGGACAAATGCTGGCTGTCCTCATTACTCACTTGTTTACAGCTTGCTTGGCCCTGAAATCTCTGGCTTAACCTGAAAGAGAAAAGTGGGCAACTTTCCAAAATTCCAGGGCTAGGCCACAAAGTCCCCAGATGGAGAGGTCTGAGCAGAGCCTTGAGCAGCCGGCCTCCTTCAGCCTTCCCCCTCCGTGTCCACTCTCACAACCACGTTTACTGTGCAGTCAACCAAACTACGGTGTGCCAGGCAAGACCTCTGTGCTGGGTAGGTAAACACGGCATCTGTTGTCTGCATGAGCCAAGGCAGGTCATGTATGAGAGTAAGTGGGCCAGGTTGCAGTGGAGGGAAACTGAGGCACACAACCAGCACTTGCTACACCAGTCTAGCGGCCCTTGGCATTTTGCAAACCCACTGTTGCCTGTTGCCTGTTGCTAGAGCCAGCTTCCTCCCCTTCCCTGATGAAGGGCCAAAACTCCAGATTTTCATGTGGAATTTCTTGATTTTTTTTTTCCCTAAATACTGGCAACTAATTAAAAAAAAACAAAACTGTTTAGCACACTAGGTGGGCCAAGGACACATGTGCACAGGCGGGATTCATCCAGTAGCTTCCAGACCATTGTCAACTCAGCTCCCACCTTTGCCAAGTCCCCCGAAACTTGTCCCAAACCCACGTCCGTAACTCTTAGGGGCTCAGAGGACCCAGAGGAGGACGGCTGCAGGCTGGACTCACCCTCGTCTGTAGAGGCTCCTCGGCCCTCCTTGGTTGTGCAGCAGCCATTCTCCACAGCTCTGGAGGATTCTGGTGAGGTCTCGGTTCCCTCTCCTTCAGCTGGGGCCCCACCCTTCTGCCCTGCAGCTGGGCTCCCCTCCTCAGGTTGGGGTTCACCCCGCTGCTTCTCCAAGTCTCCATTGGGTAGCAGATCTGAGGGACCTGAGTCCTGGGCCATAGGCTGGGACTTGGTGGTCACTGCAGGGTCCTTGGGGGTGTCGCTGCTTTCCACCTGGAAGATAAAGAAAGACAAAGGTAAGGATTGGACCTTTGAAGGCTTAAGGGATTTGTGGAAGCCAAGCAGGTGGGCCAGCCTGGTCCTACCACCCCAGGGAGACCCCACTGCACCACACCTCATTAACACTCTGGCTTCTAAACAAATGATCCTGCAGCTTGGGATGCAGCCGAGATAGTAGAGTGCTTGTCTGGCCAGCATGAAGCCCTGGGCTCAGTACCTGGTGCTGTGTAAAGCAGGCACACCTGCGACCCCAGCACTCTCCAGGCAGAAGCAGGGCATCAGAAGCACAAGCTCATTCACAGCTACACACTGAGTCTGAGGACAGTCAGGGCTGTCTGAGACCCTACCTTAAAAAAAACTAAAAGCCTGGCAAGATGGGTCCACAGGTAAAGGTGCTTGCTATTCAAGCCTGGGTACCTGAGTTCAATTCCCACAGTGGAGAGAACCCACCCACTCTATGAAGTTGTCTTCTGACCTCCAACACACACACACACACACACACACACACACACACACACACACGGGCGCACGCACGCCCATATACAGATGAACATAATAAATAAATAAAAACATATCGAGAAATAAAAACAAAACAAAAATGTTCCTCATGCTCCATCATTGAAACTGGACCCTTCCTCAGAAAATTTGAATGCCGGGACCGGAGAGACCGCTCAGGATTTAAGAGCACTGCCTGCTCTTCCAGAGGTCCTGAGTTCAATTCCCTGGCAACCACATGGTGACTCACAACCATCTATAATGAGATCTGGTGCCCTCTTCTGGCATCCAGGTGTACATTCAGGTAGAGCACGTATACATTAAAAATAAGTAAATATTAAAAAAGAAAACAAAATGAATGTCCCAAGCAGTCTCCAGCCTGTGCAGCAACTACCCTGGGCACAGGCTTGCCTGGAAAGACAAGAGGCTGCTTCATCCCCTGGGGGCTGAGGTTAGAGCCCGCTAAGGCTCCAACTGGTAGAAATCAAACCAGGGACCTGTCTGGCTGTCCTGACATGTCCTGGAACCCCACTTCCCTTTTAGTATCTCTTAGTTTCCCTGGGAATCAAGGGAGGAACCTGAGGCCCCTGAAGAATTTTTTTTCATTTGCCTACTGTCCTCTGCTTTAAAAGACAAGGCGCCAGGGAGCTTGCACTCTCTGCCCCCTCCCTCCTCCTTCCCCACCCCCACCCCATGTCTATTCTTGCTCATTTGGAGGCAAGTGGTCAGAGCATCTTGGAAGACTGGAGGTGCTTGGTTCAGGGTCTGCAGCTTCACGGGTACAAGGGTGTCTATGTGCAGCAATCCTGCAGTTGCAAAATGCTCAGGGTCAGGAAGTGCAGACAGGGGCAGAGCTGGCTCACCAAGGTGCAGGTGAGACGTGAGCTGGTCACGGTGGCATGTGCCAGGAGTCCCGGCATTTGGAAGGTAGAGACAAACGGCTCAGGAGCTCAAGTCTACCCTTAGCTACACAGTACGTTTGGGGCCACCCTACCTACACGAGACCCAGTCTCAAAAACCAAGTCAAACAAAAAGAAGGCTACTTTCCACATGTCAGGTCGGTGGCAATGCTTAATCCATGGATACTTCACCTCAGCCTTCTGTTGTTCTTTCTTTTACATGGTCCAAGCTGGCCTTGAACTCATGTGGGTAAGGATGACCCTAAACTCTCCTGCCTTTGCCTCTTGAGTGGTATGCTCCACATACAGGCATGTTATTATCACCTTGCCCAGATTTTTTTTTTTTTTTGGTTTTTCGAGACAGGGTTTCTCTGTGTAGCCTTGGCCATCCTGGACTCACTTTGTAGACCAGGCTGGCCTCGAACTCACAGCGATCTGCCTGCCTCTGCCTCCCGAGTGCTGGGATTAAAGGCGTGCGCCACCACACCCGGCCCAGATTTTTTTTTTTAAAGCTTTATTTATTTGTTAAATATACAGTGTTCTGCCTGCATACGTGCCTACACACCAGAAGAGGGCACCAGATCTCATTATAGATGGTTGTGAGCCACCATGTGGTTGCTGGGAATTGAACCCATGACCTCTGGAAGAGCAGCTCTTAACCTCTGAGCCATCTCTCCAGCCTCCGACTTTCAAGACAGGGTTTCTTTGTGTAACTGCTCTGGCTGTCCTGGAACTCACTCTATAGATCAGGCTGGCCTCAAACTCACAGAGGCCCACCTCCCTCTGTCTCCCAAATGCTGGGATTAAAGGCGTGCACCACCATGCCTGGTGACTTTTTTTCTATTATATAAGTAGTGGGCAAGGTGCAGTGGCAAAGAGGCGAGGACAGTGCTAGGCCAGCCAGGACAACATGGTGAGAGCGTCTCAACAGAACAAAATAGGGCTGGAGAGATGAGTTCAATTCCCAGCAACCACATGGCGGCTTACAACCATCTGTGACATGATCTGATGCCCTCTTCTGGCCTGCAGGTGTACATGCAGGCAGAGCACTGTATATGCTGTATATTTATAATAACAAATAAATAAAATCTTTAAAAACAAAACAAAATAAATATGTAAATTTAATTAGTAATAAAACTCAGACATACAGTATACATTTTTGTGGGACAGGGTCACATTTAGCCCAGGCTGGCCTCAAACTCACCATGTAGCTAGGGATCCACCTTGAACTTCTGATCCTCCTGTCTCTACCACCTGAGTGCTGGGATTACAAGCATGTGCCAACAGATCCAGTTCCTGTGGTGTTGGGAACTGAACCCAGAGCCTTGTACTTCCAGGCAAGTACTCCACCCGCTAAGCCTAATCAATCTTCAGCCCCATGAATTTTTGTTTGTTTGTTTGTTTTTGCTTTTTTTTTGCTTTTATTTATTTATTTTGAGACAGGGTTTCTCTGTGTAGCTCTGGCTGTCCAGGACTTGCTTTGTAGACCAGAATTCACAGTGATCCTCCTGCCTCTACCTCTCGAGTGCTGGGATGAAAGGCCTGCGCCACCACGCCCAGCTAGCCCTCTGAGAATTTGAGTTGCATAAACCAATATGTTACAAGATTAAAACTGAACTGGCAAGACGGATCGGCAGATAAAGGCTCAGTCAGGTGACCCGAATTTGATGATCAGGACCCACAGGATGAAAGAAGAGAACCAGCTCCTGCAAGTTGTCATCTGACCTCCACGTGCATGCGTGCATGTGCGCACGTGCACTCACACGCGCACACACACACACAAATAAATAAATGTAAACAAAAACTTTTAAAGAAAATAATTGTTTTTAAACTCCCATATTAGTACCCCCAAGTTATTCTCCTCAGCAGCTTGATAAATATCCTTTTCAGCTCCTACTCATCCCCGAAACAGGGTCTCCCTCCATGGCTCTGGCTGACCTGGAACTCAAAGAGATCCATCTGCCTTCACTGCTAGTGACGTGCTTATGAGGCCATACTGGGTCTTTTTAGACTTTTTGTGTCATCTCAGGCTGGAGAGATGGCTCAGTGGTTAATGGCTCTTGCAGAGGACCCAGGCTCAATTCCTAGTAACCACATGGCGGCTTACAACGGGAACTCTAGTCTCAGGGGTCCAGTGCTCTCTTCTGGCATCCTTGAGCACCAGGCGCATACATGGTGACCAGACACACATACTGACAAGCACTCATATACATAATTTGTTGTTGTTGTTTGTTTTTATTTCTAAAGATTTATTCTATTATTTATACACTATTCTTCCCACAATGTGTGCCTGCACACTGCAAGTTACCATGTGGTGGCTGGGAATTGAACTCAGGACCTTTGGAAGAACAGACAGTGCTCTTAACTTCTAAGCCATCTCTCCAGCCCTGTTTGTTTTTCAAGACAAGGTTTCTCCAGCTGTCCTGAACTTGCTTTGTATATCAAGCTGGCCTCAAACTCACACAGATCCTCCTGCTTCCGCCTCCCAGTGTTGGGATTACAGGTGTATGCCACCAAGCCTGGCTATAACTTTTGTTTTGTTTTGTTTTTGAGGCAGGGTTTCTCTGTGTAGCCTTGGTTATCCTGAACTCACTTTGTAGACCAGGCTAGCCTCCAACTCACAGAGATCCACCTGCCTCTGCCTCCCTGAGTGCTGGGATTATAGGCATGCGTCACCGTACCTGGCTCATAAAATGTTTTTTAAAAATGAAATAAAACAAAGGTTTCATACAGCCTAGGCTAGCTTCAAACAGGCTATGTCTCTGAGGGTGGCCTTGAACTCCTGATCCTCCTGCTTCTGTACTCCAAGTCCTGGGATAGCAGGCGTGTGCCAAAGAGCTAGGCTTCGTTTTTAGACTTTTCACAGTCACATGTAAGTTATGCATTTATCCACATATTCACACACAGAGCCAGATTCAAGATCGTGTTTTATCATGCTGCCCAGAAGGTTCTACAACTCACTTCTCCCCTGACAAGTACAGTGGCATCTCTCCACACCCATGCATATGGCTCTGCCTCCTGCTTAGCGGATGCTCTGTGACTCACGCCAACCGTGGGTACTGAGCTGATCTGCTTCCTGCTGAAGTGAGCCCCATCTCTTCCAGTTCCCTATAGCTAGGCATATCTGTAGGGAAAGTCCCAGGAGGATTGGCTGGGCTAAGTATAGAGAGCAATGCCAAACTCCCTTCAAAAAGGTGGCAGCGAGCACCAGCACACAGCCTCCACTTCAGGTCTGCGATGGGAACTGTGAGACCACTGCTACCTGGGAGGGAACCCAGAGGGGTGGGCAAACAGGGACCAAGGCCTTGGAAGAGAACAGCAAACCTGTGCCGCCTCCTGAGGAGCCCGGCAGCTGTGGCCTCCCAGGCCTCCCAGTCTACGCTTCAGGCAGTTCATCTGAGAAGGAGAAAATGGTGAGAGGCTGCAGTGCTGCATGTCTCAGCAGCTGTGGGGTCCAGGAGGCTGCAGCGTGAAGAGGAAGTTCCTGCTGGGGGTTGGGGGAGGGGAGGCTTCCATAGGCTTTGCCAGACTGTTGGGCAAGAGGAGCAAACAGACCACCCACTTACTTTCAGCAACCCCTGCCCCCCCCCACCCCCCACCCCCGCCACCATCCCCGATGCCACATGTCTGATCCACCTCAGGACTGAAACTGCACCTTGCACCTTTCTTGTCTCAGTCTGTCACTCTGCAAGGCTGAGGCGAGTCATGCATGAGAGAAGGGCCTAGTCACACAGTCTCACAATCACACTGCACGGGCGGCTCCCCCACCAGCCCAGCCAGGAGGACCCCTCTGCAGTAGCATCAGATACACCCAGAAATGGGAGCCAGAACACAGGTGGGTGAGGGGACGGGAATCTACCACACAGCGCTAAGCCTAGGAGCAGCCCAGTGGCTGAAAGGTCCACCTCTTCTCCTTGGCCCACCCCACCCTCCCCACCCCCTTCTGGTGCTGAGAATTAAACCCAGAGCCTTCCTAGAGGGCATTACTCAAATCCTATCTACGAGCTCTATCCCCAGCCCCGCCATCGAGCTCTCTTCCTAACCACCCAGACCCTCGACTGCTTGGACTCTGGTTCCTATATTGTTTTGTTTTGAGATTGGTTCTCGCATAGTCCGGGCTAGCCTCACCTAGTCTGGGTTAGCCTCAAACTCCTGATCCTCACCTCCCTACCACTTGCCTTTCTGAGTGCTGGGATTACAAGTGCGCACTACCACACCCCATTTATAATAATGCTGGGGGTGGGACCGTGGGCTTTGTGCACGCCAGGCAAGCGCTCTCTCTGCGCACTGAGCTTCAGCCCGCTACTCCATTTCCTTTTCTGGTTCTGATAAGTGATGAGTCAGCCACTGACCTGAGGTTCAAGTGAACTCATGACTCCTAACACTTCTCCTTGTCCCCCAGAACCCTGGGCTGAGCATGGCCCCTCCCTAGGGCTCTTGGGACCTGGGTAACTGGGCAGAGTAAATCACCCACAGGAGCTACCCTGAGGAAGGAATCAGGTCTGCAGCCAATGCACTGAGGTAGCTTTCCAGTTTCTGGGGAGGAGCTGGGGGGCTCACAAAAAGGGGCATTTTGAGCAGCCAGACCTGCACGGCTACACTGTGCTCCTCCTCGGCCTTGGCCCTATCAGCTCCTGGACTCTTGGAACACAGGGGTCTGGTTTGAGCCAGTTGGATATATCACAGAGTAGGACCCCAACAGCACTCCATGAATATTCTCAACAGCTTCGTTAACGACAATGACTAGGTTAAAAGTGCACACACCCTGTGCATAAGCCCAGAGGGAGCTCTGGCCCCACTGGCATGTCGGACGAAAGCGTCTCACTAGCTGTTTCTGTTTACTTTACTTTTGACAGTGCCTCTGAGGAAGACAGCACAGCCCTGCGACAGATAATCCACGGGTCACTGCTGGCCATCTTAGGAGGTGCTAAGCACAGCTGCAGGAGACAGCACCAGAGAGGCCACAGCAGCCGCCAGCACCCTTCTCCTCTGCAGAACTGGGGGGTACGAGGAACAACACTCTGAAGATTGTGACCCTAAGATCCCAGATTTCAGTCAAACTTGGTCCCTTTGCCACTGTCTGCCACCCCACCCACCATTGCCTCATTCTGGCAGATGTGGGCAGGTGCTGGGCTCAACCTCGCCCTGAGGGCCAGCGCAGGCCACTGTGGCCTTCACCTCTAGGAGTTCTCAGTTTGCTGACCTTTGTCCCCCTGCCAGGAAAGACCTCATCTCCGTCTCCAGACAACTTTCCCCTGCTTCCCGCTGCCCAGCGCCTCCTCAGCATCTGCTTCGTGCAACCCATTCTGATCAGAGTCCATGGTGGCTCCTGGCCAGGGAAACACCACTGCTCCCCCTCGGGACACTTGGCAAGGCAGTTGGAGATCAGTTTGGGGTCACATGTCACATGCTGGCAGCTAGTGGATACAGGTCAAGGATGCTATTGCACGCCCTACTGTCTACCACATCTGGCCTTAAGGAATTTTTTTAAAGCAACAACAACAACAAATCTGTGGGAGCTGGCTGTGGTGATCCAGACCTGGTCCCAGTACTTGGGAGACTGACATAGAGGATTGCTACAAGTTCAAGGCCAAGTCCTGGCTATGTAGGGAGACCCTGTCTCAAAAAATAAACAAAAGAATCCCCCAGATCTAGGACAAAGCATATACAGAATCTGTCGTTTTAACCATTTTGAAGTATAACACCAACTACATTCACGTTCTGTGACCACCATCACCCCACAAAGAAGTCCTCCACCGCTGAAACAGTTATTCTACATCCCTGTCTTCCCAGGAACAACAGGCGAATCCTCAGCCTATGCCCGGCTCCCACAGCCCTCACCACACAGATGGCAGAGGTGCAGTCCACGGTGGCCTCCCCTCCCCCACCCCACGGCCGGCCACACTGCTCACAGAGACCCCACACTCTCACTCTACCATTCTCCATGCTGGACTCGTGGCTTGTTTACTGTATGCCGCCCTCTGGGCTGTGGGCTCCGCCTTATTTATCTATTCCTTTCTCCACCCCAGCTCCCTCCCTAGCACCCAGCAAAGGACCTGGCATCCATTCTCTTATAAAACCAATAAACTTAATTATCCTGAGGCAACATGTGCAGTCCTAGCTCGTCTGAGGAAGATGGCTCCAAGGCCGGCCTCGGCTCACACGCATCCTCATACTCCTCAGCAAAGCTCCCAGATGACCAAGTGCAGGAGAGACATCTGAGGGACGGCTGCCTCCCTGGCTCAGTCTCCCTCACAGGAAAGGAAGCATGAAAAGAAGGGCAGCCTCCAGCTCGAGGAGGGGGGGACGACCAGGGGTCAATCAAGGAGCCTTCTGCAACTAGACTCTGACCACTTTGAAGCCCCCAGACCCCCACCCCTTACTCTTCAGCTAACTCTGCTGAGTGTAACCGTGACCCATCCTGCCCCAGGTGAGGCCATGCCTCTCAAAGCAAAGACAAGTGTCACAATCCCCTTGGGGGACATTGTTAGAATTCTTTGTTATAACTATGTTTAACATAAAAGCCCCCAAGCCAGGTTTATAAGAGAAGAGGCAAAAGATATTGGAGCAATGGAGTCTGAGCACTGAGGTGCTCGCCTGGTGGAGAGGGAGAGACGAGGCAGCACCCTTCCTTTTCCACACTAGCCACTTCCGCCGGGAGGCCACCGAGACCTCCTTCTGCTCTCTTAGGGCCTGCTGTTGTGCCTTCACGTCTTCAGCAGTGCCCAGCCATCCAGGAACCCTGGTCAGTCATGGGCCCAGACAAAGGTTCACCTCAGCTACACAGAAGAGTCACTGGCCAACTGCCTAGGCAGTGGCTGAGCCACCCTGATGCAAGGAGCGAAGGAAACCAAAGCGCGCCAACTTAGGGCCTTTCCTAACTCCCTACACTGTCCTGCAAGCCCACTGAAGGCAGACCAAGCCTGGGGTCTTCCAGGTTGACTCTGGTTTCAGGAATCCATCGAATAGGTAAGAAGGCAGCCCTGCCCAGGGAAGAGCTGGCACTGGGCCATAACAGCCACCCTCAGGACTTTCTGCAGCCCTTTCCTGATCTGCAATCAGAAAGCCCATCCCATGCTCTTCCATAAGAGGTTCCCAAGGCTCCCCTGGCTCAGCCTTCCTGGAATAAATGGAGCCCCATGCCACATCGCCAGGCCCCCCACTCCTCCAGGAGCCGTCTATCCAGGAGAGCAGCTGAAGGAGGCAGCAGTGTGGCCAAGTCCCCCAGGCTCTCCTCATCAGCTCAGCCTGGCTCTGCCGCTTCCCCAGAGATCTTTCCTGGTGTGGACTCGGCTAAGTAATAACTACCAGGCTATCGCAGCCATGGCAAAGAGGTGTGAGGACAGGCATCTCCAGTGAGAGGCCAGCCCAGTGACAAACCACTCCAGCAGGGATACCTGTTCACCTGCAGGAGGGCCTAGCCGGGCTCTTTGAAGTCAACTGCAGAGGGATTTGGGGTGGGGCTGGAGATATGGCAAAGTGGTTAGAACACTTGTTTCTCTTTCAGAAGACCTGGATTCGGTTCCCAAGACCCACATGGTGGCTCGCAACCACCCATATAACTCCAGTCCCAGGGGAACCAAAGCTCTTTTGTGGCATCTCCGGACACTAGGCACATATGTGGCACACAGACATATATGCAGGCAAAACACTCACATACATAAAGTGAAATAAAAAAAACAAAATGTAAAAGGGCTTCAGAGGAAATTGAAAGATCCTTTGAAGGAATCATTGTATGTAGGGCAGCCATGTTTTGAAGGAAATTTCCTTTTAAAAAACACTTCTGAGGCTGGAGAGATGGCTCAGAGGTTAAGAGCCCTGGCGGTTCTTCCAAAGGTCCTAGGTTCAATTCCTAGCAACCACTAATAGTGGCTCACAACCATCTATAATGAGATCTGGTGCCCAAGTCTGGCATGCAGGCACACATGCAGGCAGAACAACTGTATACATAATAAATAAATCTTAAATTTAAAAAAACACACTTCTGTGGGATGGAAAGATGACTGAGCAGTTAAGAGCACTAACTGTTCTTCCACAGGAGCCAGGTTCAATTCCCAGGGCTCACAAGGTGGTTCGCAAGCATCTTAACCCTAGACCAAGGGAATCTGATACTCTTTCCTGGTATATACAGGCACCAGTAACTCATGTGTTACATATATACATGCAGGCAAAGCACCCAGACACATAAAATAAATCACATTGAAAAATAAAAGCATCCACTGGGCATGGTGATGCATGCCTTTCATCCCAGGACTCAGAGAGGCAGAGGCAGGCAGATCTCTGTGAGTTCAATGCCAGCTTGGTCTACAAAGCGAGTTCAGGACAGCCAAGACTACACAGAGAAACTCTGTCTCAAAAAAACAAAACAAAAAACAAACAAAAAAGGAAATTAAAAAAAAAAAAAAAGCAAACAAGCAAGTGGTGTCTCAGGTGCCCCCTTTAGGCTCAGTGCTGTGCCATCCTATCCCACATAGTGTGACTCCTGAGCCTTTGTCACTCTCTGGAGAGCCATAGTCTGCTTAATGTGTCCAGCTAGCATCATCGCCTGACTGTGCTCACTCACTTGCCCTTCCCAGGATTCCCAGCTTGCTGATGGCGGAAAGAGCTGCCATGTGTTGCATCTGTTGCTTTTCTTGCTGGAAAAACACCTGACAAAAGCAGCTCAGGAAGGCAAGGCTCATTCCAGGGTGCCATCCGCATGGCTTCAGGAGCTGAAGGCAGCTGGCCACCCTGCATCCCAGCCAGGGAGCAGAGAGGGATGCTGGTGCTCTGCTGGCTTTCTCCTCCTCATCCCGTTCAGGATCCCAGCCCTCGTAGTGGTGCCTCCCGCACTCTGGTTGGGTCTTCCGACTTTAGCAAACCCAAACCAGCATCTCCCTCACAGAGGTCTGTCTCTGAGGTGATTCTCCCTGCCCTCAGGTTGGTAGCCGGTGTTAACCGTCACAGGCTCACACCGCTGCTCCAGGTGACGGTGAGGAGCACATACATGTACTGACCAGTGCTGCATGGCAGGAAAGGGGCTGGTATGACTGGACCGACCAGTGCACGTGAGGTGCCTGTTGGAAGGGGCCCTAAAATGTGTGACCCTGGTGAGGAGTCAACATGGGGCACAAATGGAGGTGGATTTTTTTTTTTTAATTCATTGGGATAGTTTCACAATAAGGCTAGCTGCCCTCCACCTCTGGTTGCACCCCACCCAGTGTCAGCGTGGAAGCCAGCATGTTTGACAGGGGCTTTGCCACTGAGACAGGACCAGCTGGCTACAGTTATAACCCCTATGACTCTATCCCAGAAGTCCTGGTCTCTGACAGCAGCCGACACTGCCCCTGTTGAGCTGTCACTGGGAGCGGTGGTGGCATCTCCTTCCACGCCTTCATCTGATCAACGAACCACGCTCTGTTTTTCTACACCCTCAGCAGGTTGCAGACTTCTTGCTCCACGGTCTCTCTCTTCCCACGTCTCAAGGCCTACAGAGTGGAGCTTGAGGCAGGGGGAGGACTGCCAGCTGGGGACCAGTCCGCCTCAAAACAACGAAGCTGGGCAAAGAAGCACCCGCATTTATTTATTTACTTAAATTTGAGACAGGGTTTCTCTGTGTAGCCCTGGCTGTCCTGGGCTCACTTTGTAGACCAGGCTGGCCTCAAACTGACAGACATCCACCTGCCTCTACTTTCCCATGTGCTGGGATTACAGGAGTGTGCCACTGCACTCAGCTCCTGCCCTCTTTAAAGGGCCAGGCAAGCCCCACACTTCCCAGCAGGTTTTCCCTGGCTTCCATGACCCTCAAGGTCCACACCATTGACCAAGCCCCTCTGGACTGGACTCCCTCAGAATCTGCTTGCACGCTCCAGAGGGCAAATCTTCAGGAAGAGTTAAAGGCCTGGAACTCTGCATACCCCTTACAGCTCTATCTCCCTCAGGCCTTCTGGAAGACAGCTGCAGAGGTGTGACCAGGACCAGCAGCCCAGGACTAAGAGAACTTAAAGTCAAGGGGGGATCAGCCACCAAGTGTCCATTTAAAGAGCTGGCAAAACACAGATCTGGTCTGGAAACAAGCAGGGGATTTGGTTCTGGTTGAAGACGACTCAAATGGAAAGTAACGCACACTGCAAAGCCCTGGGAGCTGTGAAACTGCCCAGCTAGCTGAGGCTCAGCCCAGCGGGCCCCCTGGTTTCCCCTGGAGTCTGCTCTGCTGCCCTGCAGTGCTGCCCTCTGGAACCCACTCCCTCCCCGCTGTGCAGGAGGCTGCAGTGGGGTAAGAAGCCCAGCCTAGCTCAGCTGAGTTCAGCGCCAGCTCCCACCCACTCCTCCTCCCGCCCTTGCTGGGTTATTCTTAGCAAGAGTGACCTCAGAATGCTCCCTCCAAGCAAAAATAACCCTGGAGGAAGTCAGTGGGTATGAGTCCCCATCAATATGCAGGCAGCTAGCAAACATTGTAGAACCTTAGGGGACCAGTCACCGCCCCTCGCCCTCCCCAACTCCCCGAACCCCAGGGTCAGGTGGGCCAAGACAGAACTTGTCCCTCTGATGACCCAGCTGGAACCACCCACAAAGAACTGTCTCCAGAGCTGTCTGGGCTTGTGACCAGGCAGGAGCCAGCCTTGCATAGCCCCACTGGTCACACGGCAATGTCCTCAGGAGCAGGTGGACAGAGAGATGGCCCTTTCTTTCCACCGGGACACACACACAGGCCTGATTACACATGCTGGTCTCCTCCTCCCCAGCATGGGCCCTGGCCAGCGCACAAGCCCTGGCCCAGGTGTCAGCTCCCTTCCTAAGCCCCTCCTAGCCCAGCAGCTGGCTTCCTGTTTCCTCTTGCTGGCACTATCTTGGCTTTCACCAATGCAATGCAATGCTGCTCATCTCCCAGTCTTTGGACCACCCCAGCCTTCCCAATTATACCTGGATTCCTGGGATTTGTATCAAATTCCTCCCTCGGTTATATTTTCTTTTTATTTTTTATTTCTGAGACAGGGTCTCATGCAGCCAAGGCTAGCCTTGAATTTGATACTAACTAAGGATGGCCTTGAACTTCTGATCCTCCATATCCCAAACATTCCAGGCGCGTTTCTGCAGTGCTGAGAATCAAAACCAGTGCCTTGTGCACGCACGGCAAGCAAGCTACCAACTGAACTACGCCCCCAGATCTCAGCTTTCTTTGTGTGTTTTTTGGAACAGTTTGCATGTTTTCAAACAGCCCTGCATTTATATATTAACTTAAAAAAAAAATAGAGCCTTTGTGGACCCAGGCTCCCAGGGAGAACGAAAGCACGGGGCTTAAGCTCAGGGCTTCACAGTAGGGGGTGGGAGTGTGTGTGTGTGTGTGTGTGTGTGTGTGTGTGTGTGTGTGTGTGTGCACGTGTGCATGCGTGCTCACACCATGGCACTCTTGTGAAGGGTGGAGGACAACTCTTAGCAGCTGATTCTCTCCACCCTCCATGGATTCTTCAAGTTTTTACGTACTAAGTCATCTCGCCAGCCTGAGGTTGGCCTTTAAACTGGTCTTTGTAGGCAACAAAGTGCTGCCCTATTGGCCTTTTATTCTTGGTTTTAGTCCTCAATAGTGGGGTAATGAAACTGCTCCACTTGGCACAGCTATGCAAAAGAGCTATGATACCAAGAGTCAAAATAATGGAATCAACGGGCAGGATGATTGTGGGAAGCCCAAGGACAGCCAGGGCTACACAGTGAGACTCCCTCAAAAGACAACCAGCCAACCACTCACACCTGAAAGCAGCAAGGAAAGCTAGATGTGGTGGGCGTGCCTGCCTGCCACCACAGCACCTGAGGGAGGGAGGGAGGGAGGTCCTGCCTGCCACCACAGCACCTGAGGGAGGGAGGGAGGGAGGTCCTGCCTGCCACCACAGCACCTGAGGGAGGGAGGGAGGTCCTGCCTGCCATCACAGCACCTGAGGGAGGCAGGGAGGTCCTGCCTGCCACCACAGCACCTGAGGGAGGGAGGGAGGGAGGGAGGGAGGGAGGTCCTGTCTGCCACCACAGCACCTGAGGGAGGCAGGGAGGTCCTGCCTGCCACCACAGCACCTGAGGGAGGGAGGGAGGGAGGGAGGGAGGGAGGTCCTGCCTGCCATCACAGCACCTGAGGGAGGCAGGGAGGTCCTGCCTGCCACCACAGCACCTGAGGGAGGGAGGGAGGGAGGGAGGGAGGGAGGTCCTGTCTGCCACCACAGCACCTGAGGGAGGGAGGGAGGGAGGTCCTGCCTGCTATCACAGCACCTGAGGGAGGGAGGAGGAGGCAGCACAACCAGTAGATTAAGGTCCACCTCGGATGCCTTGCAAGTTCCCTACCTCCACAACCAAAGAAACCATGAACCACCCCCACCCGACCCACTGACCCGACCCCACCCCACCTGACCTCACCCCACCCCACCCACCCCAAACCAAACTCAACCAGTGAAGGGACAAACTCTACTTATCCAGGGTTAAAGGCAAATCTAAGATTTGGATTGTGGATCCCAGGGGTGGGAGAAGAGGGATTGGGGGACAGGGGAGCTGTGATGGGCCTGGATTTTAAGCTCACTATTTGCTAAGAAATCATATCATTGTAAAAACAAAAACAGGCACCTGGATGTAGTAATAATATTACTTGATTAAAGAAGGGGCAGGAGGAGAGGAGAGTTTCCAGGGCTGGGGGTGTGGCTCAGGGGCTGGGGGTGTGACTCAGAGGCTGGGGGTGTGGCTCAGGGGCTGGGGGTGTGGCTCAGGGGCTGGGGGTGTGACTCAGAGGCTGGGGGTGTGACTCAGGGGCTGGGGGTGTGACTCAGAGGCTGGGGGTGTGGCTCAGGGGCTGGGGGTGTGGCTCAGGGGCTGGGGGTGTGGCTCAGGGGCTGGGGGTGTGGCTCATGGGCTGAGCACTTGGCTCAAGATGTGTAAACTAGGTCTAAGTACCACTAAGTGAGTATGTAAATAAGTAAATAAATCAGACCACTGCCATCCAAACGTGTGGCTTACAGCTCATCTGGTTTCTTCCTTCCTTCCTTCCTTCCTTCCTTCCTTTCCTTCTTTCCTTCTTTCTTTCTTTCTTTCTTGGTTTTTTGAGACAGAGTTTCTCTGTACTCATTTTGTAGACCAGGCTGTCCTCGAACTCACAGTGATCCACCTGCCTCTGCCTCCCCAGTGCTGGGATTAAAGGCGTGCGCCACCACGCCCAGCTCATCGTCTGGTTTCTCAGTACTCACCAGAACTGATTTTACAAGCAGGTCAAGACGGGACTTACCTAGAGGGGCCAAAGTGGACTTTGTTTTTTTATTATTTTCTTTTACTTGTGTGTGTGTGTGCCTTTGTGTGTATGCCTATGTGTGTATGTCTGTGTGTCACTGTATGTATGTATCTGTGTGTGGGTGCCTGTGTGAGTGTGTATGTGTGTCTATGTGTTATTATCAGGGGAATGCACACACCACAGCTTGGGCGTGGAAATTATTGGACAACTTTGTGGAGTCAGTCCTCTTCTTTCACTTTTTCACAGATTCTGGGGTCTGAATTTGGGCTGCCAAGTATGTGCAGTGGGTGCGAGTACCTTTGCCTGCTGAACTACCTCCCTGGCCCTGGGCTTCAGGCTTGATGGGGTGTGGCCCCAAGAGAGAAGGCAAGTAGAGCTATGAAACAGCACAAATGGGGAAAATGGACCTGGAATATTTTGGTGGGGGCAGGGGGCCAGCAAGAATATGAGGTTCTTCCGTCCAAGATGGCTAAGTGTTGGGAACTAGTGTGGAGGGGTTGGGAAATAAGATGGCAACGAGCTGGAAAGTTAGGTACAGCTTGTCTTATAAGAAATGGAGTGTGAGGGCACACTCTGATCCCAGCAGAGCCAGGAGCGTCTCTGTGAGTCCGAGGCCAGCCTGGTCTACAAAGGAAGTTCCAGGACAGCCAGGCCTGTTGAACAAAGAAACCCTGTCTTTTTTTTTTTTTTTAAGATTTATTTATCATTATTTATTCATTATGTATACAGTGCTCTGCCTGCATATACACCTGCAGGTCAGAAGAGGGCATCAGATCACATTATAGATGGCTGTGAGCCACCATGTGGTTGCCGGGAATTGAACTCAGGACCTCTAGAAGAGTAGTCAGTGTTCTTAACCTTGGAGCCATCTCTCCAGCACCCAAGGAACCCTGTCTTAAAACATACTCCCTCCCCCCAGAAAAAGAAAGGAAGGAAGGAGTCCCAGGGATGGAGAGATGGCTCAACCATTAACAACATTTGCTACTCTTCCAGAAGACCCAGGTCCCAGATTCTGAGAACCCATGTGGCAGCTCACAGCTGGCTGTAACTACAGTTCCAAAGGATCCAAAGCCTTCCTCTGGCCTCTGTGGGCACCAGGCACGCTCACAGCACACAGACATACATGCAGGCAAAACACCCATGCACATAAAAATAAATAAAATAGAGATAAACAGAAAGTAATGGAATTCTGCTGGGCTCAGTGGCACACACCACGCACCTTTAAACCCAGCACTCCAGAAGGCCAGCCAGGGCTACACAGCGAGGCCCCTCGGTCCTGGTGCACACCACACACCTTTAACCCCAGCACTCCAGAAGGCCAGCCAGGGCTACACAGCGAGGCCCCTTGGCCCACGCTCAGATTCTAGATCCCCACCTTCCCTCCTCCCCTGCCCTCTACAGACCTGCCTGGGGGACACAGGACACTCTGGGCTGCTCCAGTGTTCCCAGGAAACCTAATCCCAGGGCCACAGCTGCAGCAGATCCTGCTGAGAAGGAGAAAAGGACACTAGGAAGAAAGGAGAAGGTCAGGGCACCTGCCCCACCGGGACCAGGAACTGGGGGGGGGGGGGATTGGGAGGGAGGGACAGAGGGTCGCCCGCAGTGTCAGGAGACCCCCCAGCAGCCCCCTAGTAAAGCTGTACTTTCTGAGCTGACTTTCTGTTCCCTACAACATATGTAAGGTGTACTTTAAAACATTTTTTTATGTATGAGTGTTTTGCCTGTTTGTATGTCTGTGTTCCACATTCCTGCCTGGTGCCCTTGGAGGTCAGAAAGACAGCGGCTGATTCCCTGGATCTAGAGTTCTATATGGTCGTGATCCACCACGTGGGTGATGGAAGTCAAAGCCCAGGTCCTCTGCAGGAGCAACAAGTGCTCCACACTGCTAAGCCAACTCTCTAGCTCCTTACAAAAAAAAAATTTTTTTTTTTGCCAGGAGTGGTGGCGCACACCTGTAACCCCAGCCCTCGGGAGGCAGAAGCAGAGGCAGGCGAAACGCTGAGTTTGAGGCCAGCCTGGTCTACAAAGCAAGTTCAGGACAGCAAGATAACACAGAGAAACCCTGTCTTGAAAAAACCAAAAAAATACCCAAAAAAAACAAACTCTGTCTCAAAAAAAATTTATTTAATTTTTTTGGACAGGATCTCAAATAGCCAAGGCTGGCCTCAAACTATTTGGTGAGGATACCCTTCAACTTACTATTATTATCATCATCATCATCATCATTATCATTATTGCTATTATTATTGGCTTTTCAAGACAGGGTTTCTCTATGTAGCTTTTGCTACCCTCTGTAACCAGGCTAGTCTTGAATACACATAGATCTCCCTGCTTCTGCCTCCCACAGGGTGGGACTGAAGGTGTGAGCTACCACCTCCAGGCTGACCTGGAACTTTTAATCCTCCTGCTTCCACACCCAAGTGAGATTACAGATGTGTGCCTCCTTGCTCAATATTATATAGTACTGGAATCAAGCCCAGGGATTTTAGGCTCGGGGGGCACACACCTGTAATCCCAGCACTTGGGGAGAGGAAGACAGATAGATCTGTGAGTTCTAGGCCAGCCTGCTCTACAGAGTGAATTCCAGGACAGCCAAAGCTACACAGAGACACTCTGTCTGGAAAAACC
Organism: Acomys minous; assembly: GCF_964271855.1. Taxonomy (NCBI): domain Eukaryota; kingdom Metazoa; phylum Chordata; class Mammalia; order Rodentia; family Muridae; genus Acomys; species Acomys minous. The sequence continues at coordinate 101,631,875 of NC_140489.1, read as the reverse complement.
AAATCAAACATAAACAAAAATCAGGGACCATGCATGTTAGGCAAGTACCCTACCAACCAAGCCATACTCCAGACCACAAGGCCTCCTTCTAACGTTTATCGCAGGCCCCAGACTCCTCAGTCGGCTCCCGCTTTCCAACAGGCTCTTCTCAGTCCAGGAGGTGTCACCCTGGACACAGTCTGGACCACATCCACGTGATACTTTGCACAGTGTACACTGCCTCCCATAGGGGCTGGACCCCACCCCAAAGGCCCACACCCTGGTCTGTGGACACTGGCCGTTGAGTTGACATTATGCAAGTTTATTATCCAGCCAGCACTGCCCGTTTGGGCTCCCCTTCCCTGTTTGAAAGCACACCAGGAGGTATACAGGGCATGTATTGGTGGCAGCCCATTTTACCACGGATGAAGCAGTCAGAGGGGTAAGTGACCGCACAAGGTCACATAGCTGGGGCATGCCAGACACTGTCAGCATCGTGGTGCTCGACAGGGACAAGCCTAGCCGGTGCTCAGCACCGGACTGAATTCATCTCACTGTCAGGGCACGCTGAGGAGGAATGCATCCTGGTGGTGACTAGATCAAGCTCATTAAGGTGGTGACTTGTGAAGCTGGTATTTGAACCAGGTCTGCGGGACTCAACAGACAGTACTTTTCCTTCTGCACCGATGGGCGGGATCCACACACGGGCTGATCGCCTCCTGCCCAGTCCTCACTCTGCAAGCTATTTCCTTATACCCTCTGACGCCAGACTTTCACCCACTCTCGGCGCTGCGCCTTCCTTTTGATTCCAGACCGACAAATTGGAGTCAAGGGGTCACTGACTCTTTATTTGTTACAGGTGGTGGCTCTGGGTCCTCAGTAACTAGAGTGGAGAAATCCGCTCTGCAGAGTACAGGCTGAGGTGCCTCAGTCGGGCAAGGACATGCCTGCAGTCCAATGGAGCCAGCTGCCCCCTCTCACACGTTCACCCCCAAGGTGTTCTTAGGCAGGCAGATGCATGGGGGGGGGGGGGGAGCCTGCTTCCTGCCTCGAACCGGAAATTCTCCTGAACTCTCGGTTCATCCTTCCATTGTCAAGTTAATTTTTCATTACATGCCATGAAATATCCATGTGCTCTTTATTATTAAAGTGTCCTAAATGACTTAGCGGCTGGTTACCTAACTCCCGCCGCCCCTGCACACGAAGCAGGCTTGGCCGAAGCAGGCTTGGCCGTGGCACCAGTTAGCTCCCAGCAGGTTCCCAGAACCTCTGGCCTCTCTGGACCCATCTCCAGAACTGGATGTGTGAAAATCACTGCTCCCTGACCCACTGCCATGCAGGACTGAGTTACCAATCTGGAGCCCCTGCTCTGCACCCCCCCACCAGCCCCTCTCCCCCCACCAGCCCCCCTCCTGCTGCTCCAAGTTTACTGTTCTCTGCTGGAAGGGCTAAGAGAAAGGAACCAGCTGGCCTTGTGCTGGGAAATAATTATCCACCGAGGTTAGGCATGAGAAAGGCAGGCTTTTCCAGCCCACAGCTCCACCACACCCCCAGAGCTCAGCAGCGTGGCTCCCTGGAGCAGGAGCTTGTGGCCAGCTGTATCACCGCCACCCTGCAGCCTTTCAGCAGTGCCCAGGTCCTCTCTTGCAGAAGTTCTGCCTGCAAGAATCAGGCTCTGGCCTCAGGTCCTTTCCTGAAGTTCCTCTCGTGGGAGCAGAGGACCATGGCTAGAGGTAGCTCTGTGGCAGGGGCCTGTATGGCCAGACTCGGAGGCTCTTACTCAGTCCAGCTGGGGAGCCTGGCAGGCTTTCTTGGTTGCCCTTCCAGAGCGAAGCCAGGGTTCAGAGCCTGGTAGTAATGTCAGCTCCCACACCTACCAGACAAGTTCCCTGCCCTCTAGATCAAAGCTGGAGAAAACAGGGAAAGAAAGGTGTCAGGAGGTTCAAAGAACGGAGGATCTAGCAAAGCCCTGCAGACACACATCACTGCTGCCCTCGGCACAGGCACAGGCGCGGGGCACGGGAGAGAGGACACTCACCGGTGGGTGCTTGCGCTTCCGGCCAGGCCTCCCCACCTTCCGGGCCGTGGCGCTGGGCTCCTGGCGCTCCTCCTTGCCACGACTCTCCTCCTGTTCCTCTCCTTCCTGTGGGCACAGACACACCCTGTAAGGCAGAGCTGACCCAAGAGGCACTGTGTTCCAGGCTGTCTGGGCTGGCCTTGGCCTCCTCCAAAACAGTCACATTTCCAGGGCTGTGCCATGCTGTCCCCACCCCTCCTGTAAGGTGAAGCTGAGCCCCATCCCAACACATCCCCAGGGTGGGGTGCAGCTTCAGTGGCAGAAGATTTGCCTGGCATGCACAAGACCCTAGGTTCAATCCCAAGCGTGGACCAAATGAAAGAGTTGGCTAGCTTAAGTCCTAGAGGGACCTCAGGGACTTCCAGCAGGTGTTACCACTGATGACCCTCTGATGACTGTGCTGTGTGTGCTTTTTTTTTTTAAGATATGGTCTCACTATATAACCCTTGAACTTGCTACATAGACCAGGCCTCAAAAACAAACAACAAAAATAAATCTTGCCTCCTAGGTGCCAGGATTGAAGTGTTTGCCCCATGCCCAGCTTCTATTGTTGTTGTTGTTTTGAGATAGGGTTTCTCTGTGTAGCCTTGGCTGTCCTGGACTCACTTTGTAGATCAGCCTGCCTCTGCCTCCCAGAGTGCTGGGATTACAGGCATGTGCCATTGTGCCTTGCCCTAAACCTTATTTTTTGAGACAGGGTCTTCTCACTGAACTCCATGATTGAGTTAAATTGGATGGTAAGCACCAGGGCTCCTCCTGACCCTGCCTCCCCAACACTGGGGTTACACCACATCACCGACTTTTCCTGTGGGTCCTAGGGGTCTGACCTTGAACCGTCAAACTTGTGCAGCCAGCGCTTTACCCACTGAGCTATCTCCACGATCCTATATTTTCCTAATTATAAGATAATAATACAGCTAGGTGCCTTGGTGCACGCCTGTTAGCCCAGCACTAGGGAGGCAGAAGCAGGCAGATCTCTGAGTTTGAGGCCAGCTTTGTCTACAAAGTGAGTACAGGACAGCCAAGGCTACACAGAAAAACCCTGACTCAAAAAACAAAACCCAAATCAAATCAAAACAAAACAAAACAAACGAAAAGAAGGAGTAAACAAACAAACAAACAAAAGGTCATAGCACAAGGCACTGGTAAGGGAGTTATTTCTGAGTCTGTTTGGTTTGGGTGCTAGGTATTTGCTACCTATTTGCTCTACCACTGAGCCATATTCCCAGACCACAGCTGGTTTTACTTATATGAAGAAAAAAAACTTATACAGGTATAAACATTCAAGGAGCTAGCTATTTAGTGAATCTTTATCAGAACCAAAATAACATGAAATGATCAGGTTAGTGATGTTTAAAATGCATGCGATGCTGGGGGTGGAGAGATGGCTCAGTGGTTAAGAGCACTGTCTGTTCTTCCAAAAGACCCGGGTTCAATTCCCAGCACCCACATGGCAGCTCACAGCTGTCTGTAACTCCAGTTCCAAGGAATCCTGACACTTTCACACTAATGCACATAAAATAGAATTAAATAAACTATCATTTTTAAATGCAAGCAATGCTTAAAATGAAGGCCTCTGGGCAGAATATAGGAATTTCATTCAGGCTGACATAAGCCTGGTTTGTGTGGCCCTGGCAGTGGTGTGTCATCATCCCTCAGAAGTGCCTTGGAGACCATGGCACCTCTTGATCCTTCTCACTAAGTTCTGCTTGCTTTGTTCCTTGTCATCAAAACCTGCTCAGGGCTGAGACCTCTGGGCTCGCCTCCTGGCGCAGAGCTGTGTACCTAGAAAGTCCTGCCTCACTGCTCCAGGCTGGCCACAAACCACCCACAAGTCCTTTCTGACTCAGCAGGCTCCAACATGACTAACCACTGGAAGAAACAATGGTGGGGAAGGGGAGAGAGCCCTTGGCCCAGCTGAAGGGCAGCAGGCTGCTCACCAAGCCTCACATGATATCAGCAGCTGAAAATGGCTTTGCAGATCTCACAGGAAGAGCCAAGCCACAGAGACACTGGTACCATGGACGAGGGTGCCCAGATTTCCTGGAGAACTGAGATGGTCCTCCACATCCCACTCAACTTTCATTTTCTGTGATTTCAAAATAGTTTGTGGCTCACCACATTAATTTTCAGGTATTGGTAGGGCATGAAATGAAGACCTACTGTGACCAATCACAGGCATTGACACACAATAAAAGAGCAGCATTGACCTATTTGTCTGTCTGCCCAACCATGCATCTACTCAGGGCATGTCTGGGAGGCAGACACCCACAGCTCAAGTTCTAACAGGCCTCTGAAGAGATGTGAGTGGGGGGGACGGACAGGCGTACCTCGGCACCCACTGGTGGGGACAGTGCAGCTTGCAAAGAAGACAGAATAGACAGAGAAACAGAAGAGCTCTCTGGTTCATTGTAGGAGCAATGAAGGAGTTCTAGGCAAGAGACCAGATGCAATGCTGTCAAGGAGATTTGGCTAGGGGTCATCAGAGCTGGCTCTGGAGGATATTGCCACTGGACAATGCACAATGGCATGAGGACAAGGCACTGGAGACAGGCTGGAGAGGCCATAAAGGTTTCCAGGGGGAGCCAGCAGCTGAGGAGGCAGGCTCCCATGTGGAGGGAGAGGCTGGCTCTCTGGAGCTTTCTAGCCTCACCTCTTTTTTTCAGTCTTTCCTAAAAGGAACCTTGGAAATCAGAGTAAGAACACAGCCACCCTGCCTGCCTCTCAGGTTTCTAAAGTGAATCAACGGCAGGTGTGTTGTCTGTGTCTTTCACTGTTTCTACCTCAAGGCCTAGAATGGATCCTAGGACCTGCCACTACCTGAAGTCCTGGGATTTGAACTATTTCTTTAGCAAAGCACATTTATTAGAGTTTACTTGCTTGGGATTTGTTTGACTTTCTAGATTTCATTTAAAAAACCAAAGAGTGAAAGCTAAGCTGGGTCTTTAGTCAGGAAAAACAAAAAACAAACAAACAAAATTCCTTAAACAAGGCCAGTGTGGCCGGGTGTGGTGGCACACGCCTTTAATCCCAGCACTTGGGAGGCAGAGGCAGGCGGATCACTGTGAGTTGGAGGCCAACCTGTTCTACAAAGTGAGTTTAGGACAGCCAAGATAACATAGAGAAACCTTGTCTCGAAAAACAAAAAAAAAAACAAAAAATAAAAAAATAAAAAAAAATCCCAAGGCCAGTCTGATCTACAGAGAGTCCAGGGCAGCCAGGGCTCTGTATAATGGAGGAAAAACAAAACAAGTAAAAAACCAAAAACAAACCCACATGGCCACCACATAGCAATGACCAAATCCCCAAGCCACTTGGGCTAGGTCAGCAGAACGCTCGCCTAGTGTGCTTGAGATGGAGAGCCATCCCCCGGCACTGCATGGGCCAGGTGTGGAGATGCATGCCTGTGAGGCCAGCACTTGGGAGGCAGATGTGGAAGATCCTACTTTAAGGTTATCCTTGTCTGTGTGGAGAGTTCAGGACCTTCTTAGGCCTTGACCAAAACAAAAGCAGGAATCAAGCCAAACCAGACACTTGATGTCCTAGTTACTGACAAGGCCCTGTTCTCATGGAAGGACTCTAGGGTCTTAAAGGTAACCCCATGCCGTATGGCTGTGGTCCTTTGCTTTACAAGCTATCTGGGTATACTACACACACTCTGCACACTTTTGTCCCTGATGGACCCAATTCAGGGTAACCCAACCTAGGAAGAACCTCTCCAGAACCTGCAGAGTCCCAGGCAGGGAGCTGTGGGCCAGGCCTGCACCCTATGCCTAGCATGAAGCAAGCTGTGCACAGACCTCCCCCCCTGCCCCCCTGCCCCCTGCCCCCCCCCAAGTCTTCAGGATCCACATCCAGGCTTGCCTCCCACATTCCCACGAAGCTCAGAAGTACAGCCTGGTGGAAAGCAAGTTATCAGCATGCCATTCTAAAATGGAGGGCATGCTTTCTGCTCTGGGCCCGCCTGTGTTTCATGCTGCCGGGCAGAGGGCTGATACACTGAGTGGGGTGAACAGATGGCCAGGGGGCCATGCTCTTGGTGGCTCCAGGGGTGGTGATTCAAGCGGTTTCCTCTTGCATCTGTTAGGGGTCTGTCTTACGCCGCCTCTGTGCTGGTGGGTTAAGCAAAGGAACGCGGGCTGTGCGCCTCAGATCTGCAAGGGGCGTCTCTAATATTGAAATGCAAGAGTCTGGGCTGCAGCACCGTGAGCAGTGGAAACAGCAACACATTTGCTGGGAACAGATTTAAGTCCAGGTTAGCTCCTTCAAGAGCTGTAGGTAGGGGGGGGACGCAAAATACAGAGGGGAGGTTTGGAGAGCGCAGGGCTGACAGGGACTTCCACTGCGCTCACCTCAAACTTACCATCTCCTCTGCAGTTTGCTTTCCTCATCCATCAAATGGGAATCATACGTACTTCACGGTTACAGCATGAGATATAGATAAGGGGACAGATGAACCCTGGCACGTGACAGTCACTAGGGAACCGCTCACTTCCTCCTGCCTCCCTACAGCCCGACTAGAATGTTTCACACAGCATAGCATTCCCAGTCCCGCACTCCCTGCCCCCCCCATCCCCCTCCTGGCCCCCAGCAAATCCCAGCTATCTCCCCTCCATGTGCAGCCATCACTCACAAACAGACAGATCTCAACATCTGGCTGCTGCTGTTGCTATGGTGAGCTATGCAGATGCTGGGGCGCCTTGACTTTTCCAAATTGCAAGGTGGATTATGTCATGCTATAGAGCTTTAACCCTCTCTGAGGGGGATCCCAGGGGCCTGTGAGATCACGCCCAGCTCCGAGTCCTTCCAACGGTCCCCGGGCTCTTGTGGACTGCCTGTGTCTCCTTTCCCTCCAAGAGCCCCATAGGCAGCAGGTGCAAAAACAGCTGCTCCCCCGGGCAGCTAGCATAGCTATTCCTTCTGCCTAGACCACCTTCCCTGAAGGGTTTCCAGCCTCATTTCCTGGGCTTGCTTCCCCTACCTAGACTGAATGGATAGATCCTGATAGACACCCCCCCCCCCCGTAATGCCTCCCACCCAGGAGTCCAACTGGGGGCATCGTGCTCACTATGAGCTCCTTGAAGGAAGCAACGAGAACTATTGTTTATTTGCTGCTTTGGAGTCAGATTCTCACCATGAATTTCAGGCTGGTCTCAAACTTGCAATCCTCCTGCCTTGGCCTCCCAGTGCTAGGATTCTGGGATGCACTACTATCCTTGTCCAACAGGGACTTCTTGGGAGGTGGAGGTGGGAGGATTGGAAGGTCTAGGCCAGCCTGGGGTACTTGAGAGCCTGGTCAAAAACACAACGATGACGGAAAAGAACTAAAGCCGAGACTGACAGACACTACAAACCCCTTAGCTAGCAGATACTCAGTCAAGAATGGAGTCCATATGCACGAAGGAGACACACACGCGAACCTACGAGCCCGTGCAAACACAGGGTGCATAGGGCACAGCGTCACACAGCTCTGTCTCCACAGTCACACACGGGATTACCGTGCTTTTAAACCAACCTGGTCTAAAACTCGTTCTGTGGCCTGGGATGGCCTTAAACTTACAACAGGTCTCTTCTCAAGTGCTGGTAACCACACCTGTTTTGTTATTCATTTGTTGCTGTTTGTTTGTTGAGGGAGGGAGGCCCTCGCTGTGTAATTCAGACTGCCCATGAGCTCCTCCTGCCTTCATCTCCCAAGTGTCAGGTGTGTGCCTCGACACCCAACCTAAAGCATACCCTCTATACCTAAAACATAATTGCCACTTTCCTTTTCTGGATGTCTTCACAGCTTTGTGGGCACCTTCAGCTAGGGCGGCCTGTGAGACTAGGTGGTTCCCATCAGCCACTCTCGGAACTTCTGAGGCTATGATTTGACCTACATTTTGGCGCAGCTCACTGGATGGATTTTTTTTTTTAAAGCCCCACGCACACACATCTTTGCTCTCTGACAAGCTGGGCCATGCCAACAACATTTGTACAGTACAGCAGAATCAACAAAGCATTTCCACATACTCGTTTTTGTTGTTGGGTTTTGAAACAGGCTCCCCCAGTACCTGAGGCCACCCTGGAGCTCGCTAGGTAGCTGAGTCTGGCCTTGAACTTCTGATCCTCCCTCCTCTACCTCCCGAGAGCTGGGATTACAGGCTTGCACTATCACCCCCGGCTCTGTTTCATTTTATTCTTACGATTTACAGAAACCAGAGTAGGTGCCACGTTCCGCCATCACACAGGTGGTAAACCAAAGCTCTGAGAGAGTCTGAGATTTGTAGAAGGCGGAGGCAGGAGAGCGCCATCTTCTCATTCCCAGTCTGTGGGTCTTTTGTGTGTAGCATGGCATCCCCCTATGCCATGTTCTACGCACACATGTGCAGGCACGCAGGGGAAACACAGAAATGCGAAACTGATACTCACTGGTACACATGCACGCTCACTCACGATTGTTAGACATTGGTCCTTGACCCCCCAAAGAGATATTTTGCCTGAAGCCCTTTCCCAGAAACAGAAAGACATCCATTCTCCCAACCAGCGCTTAGACCAGAAGCCACTGACCCAGAATCTGCTGAACAGAGGCCTCAAGTTGATGTCTGAGTCAAGGGGACGAACTTGCCAGATCTAGCCAGCTACTTGCCCAGGCCTCCCAGGACAATGAGCGTGCGGAGCCTTTGCCAGCTGGCTGGCCTCCCAGGGGCTGTCTACGGCTGTGGAATCTGTCGAAAGAATTGTCTTCTGCAGGAGGCAAAGCCCTGCCCTGGGCTGCCTGAGCACCCTGCTGCAGGATCCCTAGCAGGGCCTCCCAGACCTGTACGAAACATGCACCGCTGTCACATGCAGACATGCCCTGTCCCCCTACACAGGTGGTTCTTGCTACACAGGCACAACCGTGTGTAACAAGAGGCCGAGGACTGCGAATAACAAGAATTGCTGAAGAAATTTCCAGAGTCAGCTCTGCGAGCTCAGCAGCCCTTCATTTCAGGAACTGACCGTAGTCAGCAAACATTCACTGGTTTCCTAGAGTAATTATTGATGGGAAGGAACCATTCCTCTGAGCCGAAGGCCATCACATTTCTGGAGACAGGAACCATGCCTTAGTGTCCTTTTTGGGGTTCCCTACAGGGTCTGGGTGTTTGTATATAGCAGGTGCTTCATAAATAATAAGGGATATAGTTTTGCTGCTGGGTGGCGGCGGCAGCACACGCCTGTAATCCCAGCACTCAGGAGGCAGAGGCAGGTGGATCTCTGTGAGTTCGAGGCCAGCCTGGTCTACAGAGTGAGTTCCAGGACAGCCAAGGGCTATACAAAGAAGCTCTGTCTCTAAAACAAAACAAAACAAAACAAAACAAAACAAAACAAAAACAAAAAATAAATAAGTAGTTTTGCCTGTCAGGGCATGCATCCTGTTTCCACTAGCTGCTTGTCTCACCCACTTCTGGAGCAAACACTCAGTAGGTTGCAGCTCAGCCCCTACCATCAGACCAGGCGACAGGGATATGACAAAAATATCCACTGGGTACCTACAGTGTACCTCGCTCAGGCCTGAGCGAGAGATGACAACACAAACAAACCTTTGGCTGATATTATGGTGAGGGCTACCGCGGACCGCTCCTGCTGGCCTGCCGGCAGCCAGCCTCATTGGCACACTCATGCCTGTTCCTTCTGCAGCCCACCAGGGCTCTGGACATCCCTGGCTGACAGAGGGGTGAGTCTAGATGAAACTACGTTGCAGCCACCTGCCCTTTGCCAACTGCCCTAGGATAAAGGCAGCAGGCGCCTCCCAGGTCACTATGAACGGCTGCACTAACGGCTGTGTGAGGAGATGCCTGAGGGACTTGCCACACCACACTGTGACGTAAGATGTGAAGTTAAGGCTGACCACCTTAACTGTCCTATGGCTCTGCAAAGGTAGCCACAGGCACAACCTGGGCCCAGGTCAGGTGCCAGCGCATAAGGGACTGTTTCCTGTCCTAGGCCACTTGTCTGCTTGAGATAGCTGAGTCCACTCTTTGCTACACTTACCCTAGAGGACCTGCTTTCCTAACCCGGCTGGGCTCCAGTCCTCCTCTTATCATTTACAGCAGGAAGGACCCAAGTGACCGTAGGTCTGGCTGTGTGGCCCCTGCTCAGGGCTGCAGCTATCCACAGCAACCAGGAGGTCTCACTGCCACTTGCCTTGGCTTCCCTTCTGTCCCACGTGAATAGGCACCTCCAGCTTTTTGTGCCTGGAGAAGGGAGTTTCTCCTCAAATGCCACACTCCACACACATATACCCCGGCTCCCTTCCCTCACGGCCCAGAGAGGGGCAGGCTGACAGGCAGCTATGGAGGCAAGCAGGCAGGTAAATAAGCGATAGTTATCTAGACTAGTTATGCTGTCTTACTATGTGGCAGGTCCCTAAGTTAATCAATCACTCGTATGTACCATTTCATTGAAACATCTCCAGGAGGCACAGTGGGGGCCCTGCCACCAAGTCATGCAGGAAAGCCCTACTGCAAATCCAGATCTCTAGGGCCGGGCTGACCCCACCTGAGGCCTTACTGAGAGCATAGCTACACTTGCCGGTTCATAGCATCTTAACTTTACAGAATTTTAGACAATATAAAGCATAGCTGGGGCCCTAGTCAGCTCTAGTGGGTCGTGTACATCACAAGCCTGCAACAAGTGCTAAGCATTCAATTACTCCACTAAGTAGAACTGTACATGTCATTATTATGTGGAAAGAAAAAAAAAAATCAGCTTTTCTCTATTTAAAAGTCCTCTAGGGTGAGGGCCTGAGAGGTGGTTTGCTCAGTGCTTTTTCAGAGGAATTGAGTTTTACTCCCAGCCCCCACAGTATGCAACTCACAAGCATCTATAACTCCAGCTCCAGAGGATCCGGCATCTCTCGTCTCCACAGATGCCTACACACATGTGGGGTGTGTGCGCGTGCGAGAGCACATATGTACACACACACGATTTAAAATAAATAATTTTTCAATTAAAAAAAATATAAACATGTTTTTCAAAGGAGCCTCTAATGAGCAGGCAGCCCTAGTGAATGCATAGGGAAATCTGAGGGCAGAAAAGACAGGGCCCCCAGGATGCTCCTGGTTCCTGCAGACCTGTGGAGCTGGCAGGGACCTCACCCAAGGATGCCCTTGAGCTGTGTGCCACAGAGAGGAAGCGCTCGATGCCAAGGGAAACCTGCACTTGCCAGGAGGGAGGGAAGGAAAGAGCCCCAACCTTAGCCTGAGCACCCTATACATGTATACACCTACACACACACACACACACACACACACACACACACACCACACACGAGCCCCCCAACACAAATATGCACCCCTGTAGTCTCCTCGACCCCACAACAGGAAAGGCAGAAGGGGTAAGCCGCAAGAGGACCTGCCTGACGGACATAGCCTGGTCCGGCCTGACCAGCCTCGTACCTCCCTACCCACGCCCTTCACTAGCCCTCCAGGACCACCATCCACTTCACCCAGCAGACTTCTGGACCTGAGCTGAGTGCGAGGCCCCTAGAAAGGTAAGGAAGTCTGAAGAGAGACAGGAATGGAAGGAGGAAGAAAGGAGCAATACATCCAAAGACTGAGGGATGGGGAGAAGTCAGATGGCCACAGTAGTGTCTTCAATGAGGAAGACTTCTCTGGCTCGCTCTCTCTCTCCCTCCCTCCCTCCCTCCCTCCCTCCCTCCCTCCCTCTCTCTCTCTCTCTCTCTCTCTCTCTCTCTCTCTCTGTGTGTGTGTGTGCGCGCGCAAGCACGCACACAGGCATTCCTGCTAGAGAAGTGCCTTCGACAGGCACAGGGAAGCCACAGACTCCCAACTTTCAATCTAAATAAACACCCTTGAACCTGCAGCAGGAGCCGCCCACGCAGCGCTGCCAGGCAGCACATCTGGAAGCCACTGTTCACGGCACCCGCTTCGCCCTGGAGGACACTGAACTGGAGTCCAGGAGACGCCGGACCAGTGACTTAGCATCTCCAGGCTTCAATTTAGTCCTCAATAAGAGAGAATCATGAAACTACCAGTGCCTTTTAGGGCAATTATAAGAATTAGAATAATGCATGTAAAGTGTCTAGCGAATGCATCCTGGCCACAAAGTTTCTGAAGGCAGAGAAAAGACAGCACAGAGGCTACGGAGATGGCCTCCCACCACCACCTCCATGCCCACCCGACCTCTGCTTTCAGCCTCCCCAAGCAGCAACCTCTGCCCAGCTCGTGGATGGCAGGATGCAGGAAGGGAACTCACTTCTACAGATCCCTCTGTGTACTCTCAGAGATAAGAATAGCCCCCTTTTGTCCGTCTCCCTGACTCTGCACCCCATCTGCCTGGCCCTGGACTTCCCTGGTGGAGTCTGATGCCATCTGGCTCCCATCCACGGCATGCCTCCTACGTCACGCCACTGCAGACCCTGGGGAAATCGTGTAAGAGAGGGGTTGAGACCCCACCCTCCTGGGCTATGGGTGACAGACTCAGGGGTCCTGTCCCCAGAGCTCTCAACTCTGCAGGTCAGGCAGGGGCAAGCACCTTGAAGTCCCCACATGTTTGCAGGTGATGCTGATGTGGCTGATTTGGGAGTCACAGTTGAGAAGCACTGGTCTATAGCCATAGCCCAAGAGAGTGCAGCCAGGGCTTTCCCAGACAGGGGAGTGCTCAAGGAAGTAGCCAGCAGGAGAGGTAAGGCAAACACAAAGGCTAGATCCTGGAAGGGCATAAAAGGTATCTGGAGGCAGAGGATAAGGCTGGATAGGCAGGCAGGGCTGGTGAATGAAAGGGAAGCCTCACCCCTTCCCCTGCTCCCCTGACAACTCTGCCCCCCCACCCCACTCCACCCCCGGCTCAGCAGATGGCTCCATTGTGCCAGGTGTCTGCGTCACCTCTGTAGGATCCTGGGCTATGGAACAAGTCCCTGTCCCCCAAATGCAGCTACATAATGTCCCTGCCCCAGGCTGGCTTTTAAGGACCATTATGGCAACTGTCAGTGTCTCTACCTGCCTTTACCAGGTGGCTCTACTGGAGCCAGCCCATAGGTGCCAGGTGAGCCGGCATATGTGCTGTGGGTGTAGGTGGTTAGCGAGGAGGCTCAGCCAGGCTCTAGCCTTTGTCTATCCAGATTGCTGTCATCTTTTGGGATAATGGCCTTTGCCAGTATGTGAGTGTGCTTGCTCTATCAGTCCCAGGATCTAGGGCTGGGCGTGTGTTTGTTGCCACCGGAGCCAGAACAGTTACTATGGGGTAGATAATAATAGCAATCGTAATCCCTCATAATTGGACCAGACTCTGCTGTCTGCAGGGCACTTCCCTGCCCATGACCTCACCTGACTTCCACAGGCACCCTGTGAGACAGGCAAGGCTAGAGTTACTATCCCACTTTCCAGCTGAGCAAACACAAGCCCAGATGGCCTGAAGTTACATCTCCCATAAGGGACAGGCCCAGGGCTCGGGGCCTGGGACTTGTGACTCCTTCTCTGGGGTTTCTTCCTCTGTTCCATACTGAACTATTACAGTACAGAAGGCACCAGACCTGCTTACTGTGCAGGGTGGGGTGCACAGTCCCAGCTGTGGGGGTGTCTGAAGAGTTACGTGAAGCTGTATCAGCATTCATCAGAACACAGAGCCAGGGGGAGGCTCAGGGGCACCCAACCTAGCAGAGAAACCAAGCCAGGCCCAAGGAAAGGAGGGATCCAGGAGACCGTAAGCACCCCAGCACGGCGGCCAGGGACTGTGCACTCCTGGAGTTCAGAACGCCTGCAGGAGCTCAGACCATCTAGGCATTTCCCACGAGATCAGAAAGGAGAGGCTGGGGCACTGGGGCTGTAACTCCGAGAGCAGAGGGTATGCCTTGTACACACCAGGCTGGGGTTGAGCTGCACAGACCAGCTGGGGTGGCACAACCCTGGCCCAGCACTCAGGAGGTGAACGAGAGCCAGGAGCTCAAGGTCATCCTTTGCTACACAGAGCGTTTAAGGCCAGCTTGGACTGCATGAGACCACGTCTAAAGTGGGGCGGTGGTTGAACTACAGGATCCCAAGAGCCCCATTAGGGGCACACAGTGACTCCAGGCTTGCTAGTACATATGACTACATACACACCCACACAGCAGTGGGCAGGGCTGCAGGCTGGGCCCCTGGACTTATGTGTGTATACTAGGAATGGGATCCTTGTCTGCACTGGGACTATGGGTGGTTATAGTAAGGTAAGCATAACCTTACCATAACCTGACTGGTCTCCAGGAGGCAAGAGATCAGACCCCCACCTGGATTTACCACTAAGCTCAACGTCCCCTTCTATAAACCAGGGCCACCTGTCTCACCGCATCTGTTTCTAGGGTTGTCACCAGGACAAAAGGAACAAGGGATGGAAAACTCTGAGAACACAGAAGCACACTTTAAGGATATACAAGGCAGAAAAGAGCTGGGTGTGAGGAGGGTTCCCAGCTTTGTCCCTTGCCTGTGTGGACATTCCTTGTCAGAATGTGGCTCAGGGAGGCAGGACAGTTCACGGAGTGACAGAGGGGACAGAGTCCAGTGTTAGAGTTCCTGGCCGCAGCTCCAAGGTGACTTATATGGCCCCTAGAGGGATTCCCATCCATCTGACGAGCCCCTTTGACCTGATCCTGAGCTGGAGCTCAGCAGTGGGGTGAAGAAGCCTCCTCTCACGGGACTCTGAAAACACGGAAGTCACTGGTTCCATGGCCCAGAGCCACATCAAGGGTTACCCAGTGACACTCACTTGGAGCCTGGGTGGGTAGGACATCATTATCACCAAAGGTCGATGACGTCACTTGCTACTGAGCTTCTGAACAAAGCCACGTGCTTGAATATCTGTGTGGGCTGATCGCCTCATGTCTACAGTGCCCCCAGAAAGCTACTAAATACAGGGGGAAATAGAGGCAGCTCCAACACAGAGGCACAATGGCCTACCCCAGGTCTCACAGCTAGCGTAGGGCACCTCCAAAAAGAAATCCAGGGTTTGGACACTCCCCCCTCAAAGCTGCACAGACCTAGGATTTGGGACGGATGAGGCTCAAAGACCACAGTGACTATAGCTAACGTCCAGGAATCAGACTGCCTGAGTTCAGAGCCCTACCTCACCTCAGAATTTATCCCAGCGCAGATTAGAAGGAATGATCAACGCGTGTGACCCTCCCCACCCATCACAGAAGGAGTTCAGCACCCACCCCACCCCCCTCCAAGATGTCATTATGTATGGACAGGCCCCACTCCTTCCCTGGGCACCAGCCACAGGGTCCCCTAAAGAGCTGAGAGGGCTACTCACCTTTCGATCATCCTCCCGCTCCAGAGAGGAGCTGCTGGAGTCCGCGGGGCCGCTGGAGGGCATTGCTGGCAGCTGCGCAGTAGGAGGCAGGCTGTGTGGGCGCTGTGGGCAGTGAGGGCTTCAGAGAAGGAATTATCGCGATCTTTGTAACCAAGCGCTAAAACTTAAACATAGATCCTGATGCTGCCTCAGCGCTGGGCTTCAGGTGGTTCTGCCTGTGTGGACGAAAAGCTGGTTAGCAGGGCACAGCTCAGTTCCTCCCAGGATTGTTAGTCTCCAGCCCCGGGCCAGCCTGGCCTCTGACCTCTCTTGTCCCAGTCTGTCTCGACAGCTCCCCGGAGTGTGAGAAACTGAGGCAGCCTCCGCTTCCTCCGAGAGCCTGGAAGCTATGACAGACAGTCCCTTTCAGAAACTCAAAGGTGTTGTGTGTGAGTGTGCCACTTTTGGGACTTCCAGAGGCCGCCCGCTCCTCCCTTCTCAGCTTTTCCTCCCTTTGAAGACTTCCGCAACCCTCCCTCCCACCCCACCAGTCCCTGGGAAACCCCAGCCACCACCAGAGGCCCCCAGCCCAGCTACATTTTCCTTCTAATCTGTCCTCACTCGACCCCCCACCCCCACCCCCACACCGCTCCTCGAGTGGAGGAGGAAGTGAGCAGCAGCCACAGGATGTAGTGAAATGAATGTCATTTTGCTCAGCTTGCCCCGGACCGGTGCCCCACTGACAAAGCTGAGGCCCGGAGCCCAGGTGGTGTTGGGATACCGGTTTGCTGGACTCCGTGGGTGCCAAGCAGTGAGGCTCATGGCCTCTATCTCCAAACCCCTCTTGTGGCCCCATTTGCTGTCAGAACTGGTAGGCTTGAGCCCTACCAAATGCGCGCACAGCTGTATTTTAGGGGCTTTTTCGCCTCCCTCCTCCAGGTGTGGGCCGCAAGCCAGTGAAATAACAAAGCCTGAGCCTCAGGCCACAGCTCAGGGTGGGTGTGTTACGGGCGACAAATCAACCCCCTTCACTCCGGGAGACACACAACGGTTCCTGCTCCCCCACAACCCAAGAGCCAGCGCCAAGCCCCTGCCTTGAGTGTATGCGTGCCCCGGAGGGGATTGGCAGCAGTGGCAGAGGAGGAGGTAGGCTGGATCGGAGCCCACCCACACCCTTCCCCTTCCAGTTCCCTGCTCAGCTAGTCAGCTCCTCTCCGGGTTGGGCCTTTCCTCCCAGCCCCTTCTGCCAGGGCTCCCTGGAAAACCAGGAACGGGAGACAGCCCAGGCTTGGGTTTCCCATGGGCCCTGTCCTTTCCCCCAGGGATGTGACAGCCTGGGAGGTGGGTGCCCCAGTTTGGGCTCTGCAAAGACTGCGGGTGGGAGGAAGCTGGAGCCAGGAGAAAGGGCCTTAGAAAAAAAGGCCCGAGACCTGCTAGAGAGGCGGTGCCCAGCAGCGGCACCCTGTCTAGGGAGCACCTTACTGCCTACAGCACTAAGCTTGTCAGGGTACTGAGTTCCATCAGGGCTGGCTGCCCAAATACCTGAGCTGGTGGCTGGCAACGGGGAGAGTGGCTCCACTCAGTGACACTCCACCTCATTTGGAAAGCTCCAAGCACTTTCATACTTTACTACTAGGGCTAAGGCTCAAACAGTTGGGCCGTGTCTGAGGTGTGAGCCAGATCTCATGACTGAGTCCCCCATCCCCAAGCCCATAGAAACTGCTGTCCACAGCCGAGAGGAAAACTGACCTGACCGGGTACTCTGAGAGGCTCCCCTCCTGTTATTGGCAGTGATCCCTTCCAAATTCCAATTTCCCCTTGATGACTGTAGTTGTTTGCAAACACCCCACATCAAAACCTTGACAAGTGGGTGATGGCCCAGAGAGGCAGTCAGTAGAGAAGAATGCTATGCCGGACCCAGAGCCAGCAGATAAGGCCCTGACTGGGTTAGCGGACCTCCATGACGTCATCAGGCTCCCACCTGCCAGCCTATTGGGGGGCCTCACAGGTGACAGCAGCGCTGCAGGCAGACTAGACACCTTCAAGCACCCCACAACGGAGGCAGACCAGGCACAGAGCAAGTTATGGGAATTAGTCCATTCCGTGGTCCGGAGAGACACAGGGGAACCTGCATTGGAGTTCTGCAAGAGGAGCCTGTGCCCCGGGGTGGGGGTGGGGCAGAAGAAGCAGAACAGCAGAGGGCATCGACCACAAGAGCAGTCCTGCCCAGGAAAGGAAAGGGAAAGGAAGGAAATCCCTCGGGCCACCCATGTCCCTGACATGTGAGGCTTGTGAAAGGTCATCACAGAGAACAGTGGTCCTGGGTCAAACCTAGGTCCCTTTGTCTTTCTCCAGAGACCTCAAAACCCCTCAGCATCGTCAGAAATCATGTAACCAGGCGGGGTCCCACTGAGTGACCAAGGCCTCAAGCCTGGACATAGCACTTTCCACCTGAACACGAGAGCAGTGGGCTCTAGGACCGTGGGCCCCGAGCTGGCAGCAGGCTACAGAGCCCACTACAGTCTCCTGAGGCCCCAGCACCTACTGTCCTCTTTACCAAGGCCAAGGCTGCACCACAGAAACCCTCACCATGAGCCAGGTGTCCACCACCAGCTGTTTTTATCTTTTCCTCAATAATTCTTCATGTCCATAGTGAACCTAAGTAACGTCTATAATAGCATAAAAGCGTTCATCCTTGGGGCTGGAGAGATGGCTCAGTGGTTAAGAGTGCTCGCTGCTTTTCCAAAGGATCCTGGTTACCAGCACCCACATCAGGTGCCTCAAAACATCCTGTAACTCTAGATCAGATCTGGCATCCTCTTCTGACCTACACACACACACACACACACACACACACACACACACACACACACACACACCACACACACAAATAAGTCAATCTTCAGGAGAAGAAATGTGCATCCTTGAACTCCTGACCCTCCTGCCTCCCATCACCCAAGCATGGGGATCACACGCGTGTGCCACCGCGTCAGAAGAGTCGCAGTGACAAGAATGGACAGGACAAGGGAAAAGACATCACCAACAAAATTTCAAGATCGGGAAAGCAGCTTAACAGCTAAATCAGAGGCCAGCATGTAGAAGCTGTTTGTTTCTGTTGTTGTTTTTGGTTTTTTTGAGACAGGGTTTCTCTGTGTAGCCCTGGCTGTCCTGGACTTGCTTTGTAAATCAGGCTGGCCTCGAACTCACAGTGATCAGCCTGCCTCTGCCTCCCGAGTGCTGGGATTAAAGGCGTGTGCCGTCATGCCTGGCTGGAAGCTGGTTTTAGTGGGCAGTTCTCAACAGATACTTGTTGCCATGGCACCAGGCAGCTGTGGGACTAGGCTTCGTGAGAGTGCATGTGTAAAAATAAAGAGGTTGGAGCAAGAACCATCCCTACACCTGCACCTCTTCCCCTGCCCCGCATGTAGATGCCAGTGCTTAGGCTGTTCCCCTGCTGGGCTGGAAAAGTGGCAGGCAGGCCCTGAGCTCCTCTGGAGCAAAGGCATTGGATCACATCAATTCCGTATGGAGCCAGGACTGCCTGCTCCGTCTGCCCCTGTGGATCTGAAAGCTGACAAGTCTTTGGCGCAGAGCTTTCACTCAACTTCTCTGGGTTAGTTGATCTCAGTTGTTTGTTTTGTTTTATTTTCCGAGACAGGATCTCATTATAGAGTTTATGCTGTCCTGGAACTCTCTTGTGTAGCCTGGGATGGCCTCAAACTAGAGATTTTCCTGCCTCTACAATCTGAGTGGTGATTTTGGGCGTGAGCCACCACATCCAGTTAGTCCTCTGCCGTTCATTCATTCATTCATTCATTCACTCAGAGAAAGGGTTTCGCTATGTTGCCCTGTCTGGCCTGGAATTTGCTATATTGATGAGGCTGACCTAGAACTCACAGGGCTCTGCCTGCCTCTGCCTCCTGCAGTTCTTAATCTAGAAAGGCCAACCAAGCGCCAATAGATATTTTGGGAAAGCCTTGGAAGATAAGGACCATAATAAGTAAAACCAAACCAACTGCAACAAAACACAGCAATGGTAAGAGGAACCTGGGGAAACAAATGTTATATACAAAGATGTTTCTATAGTGATGCTACTGGAAAAAAACCTTAGAGAAAAGAAAAGATCTTCTAAGAGCTGGAGAGATGACTCAGCGGTTAAGAGTGCATGCTGCCTTGAAGAGGACAGGGTTCAGCTCCCAGCACTCATGTCAACTGGCTTACAACCACCCATAACTCTAGCATCTGAGGATGTGACAACCCTTGGCTTCCTTGGGAAGCCACATTCACAAACACAGACACAAATACATATACAGACACGCACACATAAACATTGTTAGAAACAAATGCACCTTTAAAAACAGAACTTCTACAAATACAAAATCATAGGGGTAAGCAGGGTGTGGTGGTGGCTGCCTGTAATCCCAGCACTTGGGAGGCAAAGGCAGGTGGATCGCTGTGAGTTAGAGGCCAGCCTAGCCTGGTTTACAAAGTCAGTCCAGGACAGCCAAGCTAACACAGAGGAACCCTGTCTTGAAAAACAAACAAGCGAGCATGGGGGTAAAAACACAAAACCCAGCGGTTGACCAGAAATAAAATGATTTACCATATGATCCAGGATCCCACTAGCCCACTGTTATATGACGTCAGAGAGACATCTGTACTCCCGTACGCCTTTACTGAGGTGCTGCTTGCCACAGGGATCCACCTAGGCACCTGCCAATGGCTGACCAAATAAAGAGAAGACGGCTGTAGGCCCATCCCAGTTATTGTTCAATTACAAAACAATGAAACTGTCATTTGCAGCAGTGTGGAAGAGCTGGGCGCACCTTCGATTAGGAAGTAAGTCAGGCATAGAAAGAAAAATACCACATGGCATCACTTACACGTAAAAGTTTGCCCAGGCGTGATGGCGCACGCCTTTAACCCCAGCACTTGGGAGGCAGAGGCAGGCAGATCTCTGTGAGTCCAAAGACGGTCTCATCTACATAGCAAGTCCCAAGCCTGCCAGAGCTACATAGTGAGACCCTCTGCCTCAGGGAGGAAGAGCAAGGGGAGAAAGCTGTTTCACATGTCGGTCTCACAGAAATAAGCACAGCCTGGCAGTTACCAGAGGAAGGGAAGAGAGGCGTGAGAGGATGGAGTAAAGATGGTTAATGGGTACAGGGGTGCACCTAGATATAAGTAATAAGTTGTTATTGTTTCAAGAAAAGGTTTCTCTGTGTAGCCCTGGCTATCCTTGAAGTGGTTCTAGACCAGGCTGCCTGCTGCTACCGCCAGCCGGAGCACTGAGATTAAAGGTGTATACCTCCACTGGCTAAAGAAATAACTTTTTTTTTTTTTAATGTGGATGGTGCCCTCAGAGGCCAGAGGAGAATGTTGGATCTCCAGGAACTGGATCCCATGGCACCCATGGATGCCAGGAACAGAACCCAGGCCCTCTGCAAAGAGCGGCAAGCACCCCTAACTCCTGAGCCATTTCTCCAGCCCCATGAAACAGTAACTTTCAATGCCCTGAAGCACAGGAGAGCAACCATGGCGGACACCAATTAGTCTTGAATGTCAACACAGCTAATAAGAGGAGTTGATTGTCCTTAACACAAAGGAATCATTGGTGCTTGAGGTGACGGCTGACCAGATAGACCAGCATGTTACACAGCTGCACTGAAGCACCACCACACAAGGTCTCACATTGTATCTGGAGGAAGCTGGGGCAAAGTGTCTGCAATACAGGAGACCCAGCACATGAGACAAGGAAAAGGACTCTTTGCTGTGGAGCTGGAAAGAGACTATGCAGCCACCACCTGGCACGTGACTCAAGACACAGGCCTGCCACAGTGCTTCTGCCGCTGGACCCTGACAGGCGGCAGGAACACCTTCTAGTCCTGCTCCACCATCAGAACCAAGGCACTGGCTCTGTTTGGATGCTCAGTCACCTGTCCTAGAGGACATGCTCCACCCAGCGAGTGGGACTGAGCAAGAGGAAGGCACAAACACAGTCACAACCAACAGGTGGGGAGAGTTTCAAGGGCGAGCACAGAGGGGCATCGCGAATGTCAGCGACCACAGCCACATGCCTAGAGAGCAGCGGACCCAGGGTAAGAGGGCACAGACCTCAAAAGAGGAACAGAAATATTTTCAACCCACTGTTAACTGTCCGTATGCAAAGCCATTCTGATGGCTATCAGGAGACTAGAGACGGAGTTAGCAACAGGCACAGAGACAACAAGGCAACCACTAACTATAGGGAAAAAGGAAAAGGAAACTTGTTAGGCTCAGCTGTGAATAACAGTTACATTGACATAATGATGCAATTATGTTGATTTACCAAAGGTGCTTATACACCCCCACACCACACAAATTTTTTTCTGTAACTCAAAATTAATGGCTTAAAAGAACAGATTCCTTTTTTTTTTTTTTTTTTTTTTTGGTTTTTTCGAGACAGGGTTTCTCTGTGTAGCCTTGGTCATCCTGGACTCACTTTGTAGACCAGGCTGGCCTCGAACTCACAGCAATCCGCCTGCCTCTGCCTCCCGAGTGTTGGGATTAAAGGCACGCGCCACCACGCCCGGCGATAGGAACAGATTTCTTATCTGGCAACTCTGTAGTGGTTTCTCAAGGCTAAGGTCAAGGTGCTGGTAGGGTCCTACAGCTCCTCGGGAGAATCCACTTTCCCACTTGTTCCAGCTTCTAGAGGCTAACTCCACGGCTCGCGGCTCCTTCCATCTGCAAAGCTGGCAATGGGCATCAGTCTCTCCTCACATCCTTGCCACTCTGCCCCGCCTTCATCTTTCATGTCTAAGGACCTTTGTGGTCGCAGTGAAGGACTCAGATAATCCAGGGAAATCTCTCCATTTCAGGGTTTCTCTGTATAGCCCTGGATGTCCTGGACTCACTTTATAGACCAGGCTGGCCTCGAACTCCCAGAGATTTACCTGACTCTGCCTCCCGAATCCTGGGATTAAAGTTGTGCACCACCACAACCTGGAGAAGATGGCCACTTTTATTATGCCTGTTAGATGCAGACATCTACATATGTGAGCATAAGCAAACCACATTTTGAATGAATATCAGAAGAGTATTGTCAATAGTAAGCCTACCACGCAAACTATTTAGGATGCCGGGGAGCAGAAAGGGCCTGTGGGCTTAAAAGAAAATGTATAATCAGAGGTGGGCAGGATGGCTCAGTGAATAAAGATGCTTGCTGCCAAGCCTGATGACCTGATTTTAATACCATAGTGGAGGGGGAGAACAGACTCCTGCAAGATGTCCTCTGGCCTCTACACACGTGCCAGGGTGTGCGCACACACACAAATACAATGTAATGATTTTTCCAAAGAGGATCTATTAAACAGTAAATCAAAGAAAAAAAATGTCTGTCTTGAGAGATCAAAAAAGAGGTTGTTTGCAAGGCGTGGTGATGCATGTCTTTAATCCCAGCACTCAGGGAGGCAGAGGCAGGTGGATCTCTGTGAATTTGAGGCCAGCCTGGTCTACAGAGTGAATGTAGAACAGCCAAGGCTACAGAGAAACCCTGTCTCAAAAAAACAAAAAACAGAACAGAACAAAACAAAAAAGAAGAAAAAGGAGAAGAAGAAGAAGAAGAAGAAGAAGAAGAAGAAGAAGAAGAAGAAGAAGAAGAAGAAGAAGCTGTTCGTTATGTGCAGAAACAGAGGCTATAGGACTGTAACAGAAGATTGCTGGGGGAGGGCTGGAGAGATGGCTCAGTGGTTAAGAATACTGTCCGTTGTTATAAAGGACCGGAGTTCAATTCCCAGCACCCACATAGCAGCTCACAACTGTCTGTAACCCCAAGGGAACTGACACCTGCATACTAATGCATATAAAACAAAACTAAGTAAAAATTTAAAAAGAAAGAAAGACAGACTGCTGGGGGAGACATCTAAAAAGATCGACAGTGGCAGCCTCAGAGAAGGCAGAGGAGAAGGCAAACACTGCATCTTCTCTGGTACTCTCCTGCTCCCTAGACCTTTTGTCTGTGTAACTGTTAGGAAAGATGGAGTTTTATCAGGAGGGATGAGGACTGAGGGAAAGGCCTTCACTGAACTATGGCCACCCGTTGTGTGGCCTCCCTCTCTTCTCCAGAAACAGGACAAGCTACTCATCTCTCTGTTGTTCTGTGAAATCATCATATCCTACACAGCAAACAACCCCAGCTCCTCACACCCACACAGTTCCATCGCCAGCTACCTCCCTCCCAGCACGCACCCTGTCCCTATCCAGTCCTCCAAATGCATTACCTCCCGGTCCAAACTGATATCACCTCACCTTCATCCCTCCCAAACTGAGGATGCCAATGCTAAACACATCCCAACCACAGCCTGCCTCATCCAGCTTCCTTCTGCAGCCTCAGATCGGTCCCACACACCATCTCCAACACCATCTCCACCTTCCTCTCCAGCTCAGCCTCCTCAGCACCTAGGAACTGATGCCTCGGGGCTCAGCTCCCACTTCAGCGAGGGCCTGTGTATCATCATTCTCAACCAAAATAAACCCTTAGCACCCACAGGCCTGCATCCTTGCTCCCCCAAAACAGACCCACTGACAGAACCCAGGAGCCCCTCCCTCCCCACCTCCAGCCTCCTGGGGATTGCTGAAGGTGTTGACTGTGCTTGCATTTTCCCCAAACCCACCCTAATGCAAAACATGTTTCCTGAAAGAGCCAATCAGAGGCCTTACCTGGGCCCTTTTTTTTTTCTTTAAACGCTGATGGTATAGAGAGATAAGAAGAGCCAAAAGTGAGTCAGGGGCTGTCAGCCACTCACTGTCTTGAGGCCACATGGACCGAGTAGGGCCCAGGACAAAGAACCAAGGGATGAAGAGAATGAGTCAAAGATGACGGTTGTCTGGGCAGGGCACTTGCCCACCTGAAGTGAGGAACTTCCTGTGCTGTGAGTCTGAGGAGACGGATGGGAGCCTGACTCAGGAGCCAGTCTCCAGCTCAGGGAAGTCCTCCAGGGAGCCAGGCTGATTCAAACCTTGTTTGTTTGTTTTTTTGGTTGGTTTTTTTCCTTTGAATCAGGTTCGCCGGATATAAAACTGTGCCTCAGGTTCCTCACCTGTAAAATGAGGGGAATAGCAGGACTTGCCTCACAGAACCATGGAGAGACTCAAAAAGTAATGAATTAAAAATGCTTCCTAGAATGCCTGGCACTGAGAAAACATCGATAAATCTTCACAGTTATTAGAGTCTGACTCATCCACCCACAAATCTCTCTCCTTTCTCAAAATCCCTGGAGTCCCCACAAGTGGACGTCGCTCAACCGGAAGCTGCACTTATTAAGTTGGGCACTCCTACACCACTCTACGCTTGTGAATAGAGCTTTACGATGTCAACATCTCGTTAATTCTCACACAGTGCCCCACCATCTGCAGCAAGTACTATTTTTATCCCCATTTTCCATATGAGGAAAATGAAGTCTGGGATGGTCCCTGTTCCTAAGGAGAGCAAGGTTTAAAGGCTGTCCTGCCCATCACAACTTCTTGTAATTAGCTCACGACCTTTGCGGCTAAGCTCACTTAGGGCACAGATAGCTCAGAAAACAATCTCCAGCCCGCCTTACTTTTCCGGTTCAGTTTGGGTATGTATGGGACACATCTTCAATCTTCTTCTTCGCCTCCTCCTTTTTTCTCTTCCTGCTCCTCCTCCTTTTTTTTTTCCTTTTGTTTTTCGAGACAGGTTTTTCCCTTGTGTAGCCCTGGCTGTCCTGGAACTCACTCTGTAGACCAGGCTGGCCTCGAACTCGGAGACCCTCCTGCCTCTGCCTCCCAAATGCTGGGATTGGAGGCATGTGCCACTGCCTGATTTAACCACAATCTTCTTGGATCGGAGGAGCTTGTTTATTCATTCACCTCTTTGCTGAGCCCCTGCCATGATGCGCACTGCCTGAGGGCCTGCTAGGTGCTGCATTCAGTCCCTATAACAAATCTAAGAAGCAGGTCTGCCGCCATCGTGCTTTTAAGACGGCACAGAGGGTTTAAGGAGCTCAGCTGTGACAGCCCAGTGCACGTCACGGGTTGTCATGGATCCTGTCCAGCTCACCCCTCAGCCCTTCAAACAGGGCAGCACTCAGCAGGGCACAGGAAGCACAGATCCTAGCAAGGCATGGTGCTCCTGCTGGTGGCCCCACGGACCCCAGCTCCTGCCACGTGGCTGAGTTTCCTATTTGAGCTGGGGAAGAGGATTCCGTGGGTGATGGGCTTGTCCCCCATATCACCCCATCATTTACCAAGGTGGACATCAGGGTCTCCCCACCTACCAGAGCCTCTCTGGGTCACAAGTCTGCGTGGATGGGACAGGAGGAGGCCTTGGTTCCACTTTGGGGTGAGATGATATCATCATCATCATCATCATCAGTTGCTCCCACTTTCAGAGGTGTCACTTGCACCCAGCCCACCAGCTGCCCACAGAACACCAAAAGCCTCTGGTGACAGGCCAACAGTCCTGTCATCCTGTCCCCACTTCAGAGCCTGACTCAGGAGTCATCAGAAAAGGATCTCATACTCCCCCAAAGCCATAGCACACGTCAGAAGCTCTCAGGAGCAACCACACCTCCCGCCACTATGGCAGCCACAGAGGAGGGGCCAAGTCTGAATCAGACTCCTTAGCTTGCGTGGATGGTTTCCATGACACAGCCCCTAGCGCAGAGAGAATAAAAGGTTTATGCCCGAAATAGAGGCTGTGAAAAGCTGGGATTGTTCTCAGGAGTCAACAGGAGCCACCGCAGAGGAGCGCCTGTTGCTGGGTGTGGGTCACAGAAGACTCCTGCCTGCCTCAGGCTGTGTGCCATGGCAACCAAGACTGGCTTCAGTATGGTCTGCAAATTAGGACTACAGGGTGACTGAGCTTGAAGACCGGCGGGAGATTCAGCCGTGGTCACCGATGAGTTCTGTGGCAGCTCTTACCCTCTTCAGGAGGTGACTCCTGGACCACAGCTACGTGTGTCTCAAGAGTGGGCCAAACTAGAACAAAAATAAACACTGAAAAAAATCATGTAGAGGCTGGAGGGATGGTTCGGTGGCTAAGAGCACTGGCTGCTCTTCCAAAGGACAGGGGTTCAATTCCCAGCACCCACATGGTAGCTCATACCCAAGTGTAACTCCAGTTCCAGAGGATCCAACACCCTGACACACACAAACACACACACACACACACACACACACACACACACACACACACACACACATGCAATACCAATGTAGATAAAATAAAAATAAACATTGAAAGCATGGGCCACACTGCAGCCTCTTCACTCCCTCCCCTTCATCTGCTTCCGGCTCCCCTCCCGGCTACTTTGCAATTCACTAGCGGCTCACTTAACCCTGAGAATAAGGCTTTCACCAGGAGGCCTCGAAAACTGGGTCTGTGAGAAGGTGAGACATCTGCCTGGCTCTTTGGGGCCCCTGGGGCCATTGACTCAACTTTCTGGAAAGACAGACTTCCTTCAGTGTCTGGAGTGACTGGTCCTAGCAGTAAGCATTGCTGGGACACAACAGGCCTGGGAAGGCCAGGGCAGGAGCTGGGGAAGTCTCTCCAGGGCATCTTGGAATCCCCACACTCCCAAATGAGGGTGATAGAGGACTTAGCTCCTTCAGGAACAACGAAGGCGTGGGCCTCTAGTGAAGCAGGCGCTGTGGAGGCTCTCCAGGCTGTGAGCAGGGTTAATACAGAATTGGTAACAGGAGGAAGCCAGATCGCAAATGTGGCCTGTGAAGAAACGCAGAAACCAGGCCTTTTGCAGATTTTCTATAACTTGGGTCATAGGCAGTTCTGAGCCGCCTGATGTGGGTGCCAGGGACTAAACTTACATCCTCTGGAGGAGCAGCCAGCATCATCTCTCCAGTCTGCCCCTGAATTTTTTTACCTCCGGCCTCTACCTCTCAAAGCTGAGGTTACAGGTTTGTGCCACCGTGATTAGCCAAAACTGGAGCTTTGTAAGGATAACCCTGGACAGGCAGACAGCTGCCCAGTTATCCAGTTGCTGGGGGGGGGGGGGGGAGGGCAGTCAGGTGCACATAGAAGCCTTGAGGCCAAAGCACTAACTAAACTGCACCAGGGGCTAGTACTATTCACTGCCTTCTCGGTGAAGATACTCACGGGCCCTTTAAACATTTCTCCTTTGCTGCCTAGCACAATGTAAGACTCAGAAAACACCGGTGAGCTGGGGCAGTGGTGGCACCCACCTTTAATCCAAGCACACAGGAGGCAGAGGCAGGTGGATCTCTGAGTTTGAGGTCAGCCTGGTCTACAGAGTGAGTTTTAGGACGGCCAGGGCTGTTACACAGAGAAACCCCCCCCCCATATCAAATCCATAAAAAGAGGAGGAAGGAGGAAGAAGCAGAGGCAACAGCGGCAGCACTAGAGAGATACTCAAGGAGGAAGCTGTCCTTCCTGGAGCCGGTGTGCTGTCTTGAAGGCTCCTGTATCACAGCATCCGATCTCACACCCTGGATGCTTTCTAGCATCCAGCCCTCACAGGAGACTAAGCTTCCCAGCACCCTTCCCCAGCCCTTGCTCCAGCAGGGCAGGAGCACAGCAGCCAGCGGCTTCCCCAGCACTCCCTTGGGGAGCTGAGCAGCGTACCTCGTACCTTGAGGAAGATGTCTCCTTTAAACTTCTGCTAAGATTCATGCCCATAGCACTAGTGACTCCTCTGCCATGGCCACACCCTCTCAGCCCCGGGGCAGCTTCTCCCCTGGGTGGCTCCGGCAATTATAGCCGCTCTTGTGGCCACTACTTCATTTCTGTAGTCACTGGAGTTCTTTTCTCTGGATGACCAACCCTTCTTATCCCAGCCCCCTGTTACAGTTAAGAGTTCTTCCTGTGAAACTTTTCTTGTTCAAAACACCACGTGGCTTCTCTCTCCCTATGGACCTGGCCTGACACAGCCACTCAGGTCCTTAAGGCCTTTGAGCTTATTAGCAACCTTCCCTGCCAGCTGACCACTCCCCGCTTCAAACACTCCTCCTCTAGAATCGTGTATGGGACACAACCGTTGAGTGGGGCCGCAGGGTACAAGAGCCCTGCTTCTGCGCTCCGGGCCTGCCACCCTGTACGGCAGCCTTGGCTAGTGCGGAGCCCGCCCTGCCCACACTGCTGTACTGATGTCCACTCCACTCTCAGCCTGTTTCCCCCGGGGCTTAAAGAACACAGACCTCCTCTGCCTGTTGGTCTTTATTTTCTGTTTGCCCACCTGGTTGCATGGGTGAAATTCTGCTCTTAACAAAAACAAAAACAAAAACAAAAACAAAAACCAGGCCCCTAGAGCCAGCTCTATTTCCTAGCTTCTTTCTGTGTGTAAAAATGGCACCACTTGTTCCTCAGACACCCAAGCTCAAAGCCACAGAGAGAGACCCGGTCCCACCTTTTCCTGTCAGTCCCCATGACCTACTCTTGAGTTCGCCCCAGGAACCTCGTCACTGGACAATAACCCTGAGGACTAGACAGTGTTGGGGAGCCCTGTTTGCTCTCTCCCTCCAGCCTACCCTGTCAGCAGAATGTCCACACAGTATTCCCTCAACCAAAACTTGATGCTTATCAAGTTGCAACCGGCTGTGGTGATGGGTGCACTCCTGGAGGGTATTTAAAACAATCGCACGGTGCGATTGCGAGGGTGAACTGTACGGAATGCTAATCCTACCTTGATAAAGCTGACTTCTCCCAACCACGAGGGGCCGGTGATTTTCACACACTGGTCTGATCTTACACTGGCAGCTGGCTCACTCCATGTTCAGTCATGTCCTCAGCTGACAGTTTGCTTCCACAGTCTGTTCATGCCATTTTCCTCTGAAAGGGGGTCCCCCTCCCAAGACCCTTGAGACCCCCTTACCCCATCCTTCAGGCTGACATATCTCCTTCCTTCAACCCTCCCTCTAATAGTGTCTGTGGGTGCTCATGCATATGTGTGTGTCTAGTTTCCCAAACATAAGAGGTCAAAGTTCATGTCTTGTTCTCTCCCATCAGGCAGTACAGCCCCAGTTGGGGCTGGCCTCTGTCCTGCTCTAAGTGACCCTTAAGGCAGAGAGGACTGTGCAAAGTCATTCCCAGACAACTGCAATCCCCACAATTGCACAGCGCTGCAGTGAGTAGATTGCCTCCCAATCCTCACTCTGGGGGGTCGCTTGGTAGAGCCCCAAGGCATGGGAAAACGATGTGGAACTGAGCTAGTCCACCATCTCCAGGCCAAAAAAGACACCTGCCATGAATTTTACAGCCCTTCCTGTCCCCAGATGCCCAGGTGATGGGATCACAAGGATCCAGGAAGGGTCAGGCCTTCCATCCCTTGGGACCCTTGGAAGCTGGTTTGCCTGCAACTACTGTTCACCACAGGGCCCACAGCCATGCTTCCCCAGGCCTGCTGCTCTCCTTTCTCCACAGAGCATGCCAATAACTATGGAACTGACACCTCTATGTCAGAACTGGGAAGTCCCCCAGGGTCAGGACCTGGAAGGTACAGTGGGGTTCAACTCCTCCTTAGACAGCAAAGCAGGAGGAAGCAGCTCTTAGAACTCTCCACAGGGGTGACCCAGCCAAGCCCACTGGTGAAAGGAGCTGAGATTTAGAGGTGTGGGGTGCAGTTTCCTGATCTGTGAAGTGGGGTGAATGAGAACCATCATCTTGCAAGTCTCCCTCGAGCTATGAGGACATGTGAGCTGACTCTTAGGCTCAGTGCCTGGCGTGTGGAAGATACTCAGCCCATGTTCGTTTGAAAAAATTACTCTGTGACTCAAGGTAAAAAGCCAGGTCACCTAGACTGTGTGGAATCTAGCTCACACTACTAGGTGTCTGCTATAGCCTGGTTCAGGGTCACAGCTTTCTTCCTTCTAGGGTAGCCTTAGACATTTCTGTTAGCCACACAGACCCAGAGGTATACACACCAACAAATGCACACAGAGACCAAGCACACACACACACACATACACAGAGAGAGAGACAGAGAGAGAGACAAAGAGAGAGACAGAGAGACAGAGAGAGAGACAGAGACACAGAGACAGAGAGAGACACAGAGAGAGAGACACACACACAGAGAGAGAGAGAGACAGAGGGAGAGAGAGAGAGAGAGAGAGAGAGAGAGAGAGAGAGAGAGAGAGAGAGAGAGAGAGAGAGAGACTGAGAGGGAAACACAAACACCCAGACACCAACACACACACATAGAGCCACACAGAGACATGGTATATACACACAGATTCACACACAGACACATACGTATCAACAGAGATACACATGCAGAGGCACACAGACATAGAAGAGATAGTGACACAAACAAACACAGACACATGCACACGCAGACACAGATGGATGCAGAGTCACACAAACACATTCACAGATGAGCACACGGAAACAGACACAGAGACACACAGGAAAGCTGTGACCTACAGGCCCTGGCCCTCCAGGAGCTGCAGACCCTGGGGGATACCTGGAGCAGGGGACCCACAGCCACACCCATGCAGACGGGAGTTTGCACATTTCACCTACTATGTGGGCCAAAGAGGCATTTGGAAACCAGCTTGGGAAGCTCATAGCCATTCATAACACTGTTCTGCAAGAAAACACAAAACACTGCCCTAGACACAAGTGTTTGCAATAGAACCCTCCAAAAGCTGGGAGCTGCTTGTACCAAGAAAACTAACAGAGCAAGAGCAGAAAAACCACATAAACTTCGTTTGCCTCTGCAAAATTAATACCAATTACAAAAACATTTATGTGAACTGCTTACCATTTACACCTAATTACCATGCAGCACAATTATGCATATCATTAAGAGCATACAGGATTAATTATGCTGTATGTTTCATGTGATTACACCTCCATACACCCTGGATTCACAGAGGCCCAGCCTCCCCAGGGCCAGGCCAGGGTCAAGCCCCTTGCAAGGCTCTGCAGCAGATTCATAGCGAGCCACACCCAGCCTCACTGCTGGCCAGGGACAGCCTGAAGCTTGCCCAGCCCTCTGGCCAGCATCAGTAGCATACACACCCCTGATGAGAAGCCATCGTTGGCCAAAGCCTCTAGGATACAGAGGAGCTGCTAATGTCTACCAACAGGAGCATCTGATGAGCACAGGGTCACAACACAGCTAAATGGCGCCGTGGGAACCCAAACCCACTGCCTCTAGAGAGCTGGCTCTGTCAGAAGGGCCACCCACCCAGGTCCAGACCTCATCACCCACAAGATCACCTTTGGCCCCGTGACTGACTGTCACCTCTGTGTTCCCGCTCTGATCCCCTCAGCTCCTACCCTCAATAGCCTCTCAAATATACCCGGGTGACCCAGGCTGCTGGCAAACAACTAAGGAAGTTACTGGCACCTGATAGAGACCTTCACAGCTACAAAGAGCAGAAGACGCTGTGTCCTGTGGGCCCATCAGCTTACAAGACACGGAAGGAGAAGCAGGCATGTGCGGACGTGCCTTCTCTGTGCCAAACCAAGAACACACATGGTTGGATTTAAATCCTCAAACACCTGTGAAGCTGACGCCCTAAGGAGTCTTTTAAAATATGGTGAAAGAAAACAGCCAGGCTTGGTGTAAGAATCACACATGCTGCAAACAAACAAACAAACAAACAAACAAAGTGACAGCCTGTGTGAGTCTATCCACTCTGCAGATGGCAACATCAAGGCGAGCAGAGAAAGGCTGGGTGATCAGCTCGGGGACAAGTGCCAAGGAAGTAGCAGAACCAAGGTCAAACCCCATCTGTCCAGTGCCAAGTCTGGTGGCTTTGGCACACTGCCGCACTGCCTCCGCCTGAGTTCAGCACTACCAACATGGCTCATATCCTTATCCCAAAAATTCTTTGGGAACAGCCTTTTGATTCTGCTCCACAAACCAACGAAGGCTCCTTTCTCTCCAACGGTTTTTGTATCTTTTCTACTCGCCTTACCAACAAGTCTGGCCCCACTTGTTCCCTCTCGCCTTGGCAGACGTGGCCCTAAT
Organism: Acomys minous; assembly: GCF_964271855.1. Lineage (NCBI taxonomy): Eukaryota > Metazoa > Chordata > Mammalia > Rodentia > Muridae > Acomys > Acomys minous. The sequence continues at coordinate 101,599,622 of NC_140489.1, read as the reverse complement.
GGAGAGGGGCAGCTTTACCTAGTTCAAGGGCATCTCAGAAGGTGACAGTAATACTTACCCAAACAGAGCAACCTGGGAGTGAAGGGCTAGGCCCGGCAGCCCATCAGTGCAGGGAACAAATACCAAGAAGCAGACGGCCCAGTTCAAATCCCCAAACACTGGGAACACTGACGCTGGTGGCACAAGCCTGGTGAAGTCACTGCCTCCCTCACACATCTGCAGGGCCGCCTAGCACCGATGAAAGCGAAGGCCCTACGTTTTCACCCATCCCACGGACGCCCCCTTCAGGCCTTCTGACGCAGGCTCTCCCCCGCCCCCCTTCTGCAAGCCTGGCTCAGGCCCAGCTCCAATGTCTCCCAGGAAGCAGAGGGTCACCGCTGCCTCCCCTCACCCCCTTCAGCATACAGCCCTTGATGCAGACCACTCCCCCCCTGCCCCCCCCCCCCCACAGCTGCCTCTACATTTCTACACTGGCTTCTAACCTGAGTCTCTCTTCCTTGGTGCCCCAGAATGACCTTACTGGGGGTCAAGGACTTCAAGTCTAACACTGACCCTGTGGAAACACCGGCTCTCCACTGCCTGGCCAGGCCCAGGTCTCTAGCCTCATTAGGCTGAAATGTCCCTGACCATCTAGCTAACTGTTCTACGTCCTTCCACTCAGCCCGGGAACCTACAGAAATCCCTTCGGGGCATTCCCCTCCTTGTGACCAGGCTTTCCCTATCTAGTCCCAATAAGGACATGAGCCCCCTTTCCTGTTTTGTGTTTGTTTTCCAGATGCCCACAGCTGGCAACTCATTGGCCATCTCCCACCTGAAGCTGCAGGGTCCTTAGGTGTCATCTATATAACCAACACATGGCACCCAGGAGGACATCCAGAGATAAACAGGGACGCTGTGCATCTGGAACAAGGGACCTCCAAGGGGAAAGCTGAAAGGCTGCTAGAACTGCCATCTTGGGGCCAGGGTTTCAGATGCCAGGATGTTGGGAGGGTGTTGATGGGAGAAAAAAAAATGCAGATGCACTGCCCAGCCCCACTGGGCTTTTAAGATGAGCTTCCGGTACCAGGCAGGGCCCTCAGGCTACCTAGCACCAGCCAGGCTGAGAACCACAGGCCTCAGAGTGGAGAGCAACAAGCACACTGTTGCTGGCAATAAAACCATTAGAAGCCACTGCAATGCCAGTTGCCAAGTTGGTTATGGTCTGGACCCTCCCATGCTCTAGGCTAATGGGCAAAGCCAAAAATGCCAGCAGGACCAGAACTCATAGGAGACAGGGAGGGAGGGTCGGGGCAGGGCTTGGGAGGTACCACTTAGGCAGGAGCCTGGCAATTCCTGGCTTTGCAGCAGGAGTAACAGAGAGACCATCGAGGTAGCTCAGGAAATGAAGATTCCAGTTGACAAACCTGACAATTTGAGTTTGATGCCCAATACACACATGGTGGCAGGAGAGAACAGACATTGCACAGGCTGTCCTGACCCCCAACGTGTGCCCGTCCCCCCACAATATATAAATTGATGTATGGTGACCAAAATGCCCCTCTTCCCTTCACCTTAAGGGCAATGCGAATAGTTATTTTGTGGGCTCTCACAGCACAAAGCCTGTGTGAGGTCCCCCCTTATTTATTCTTGGACCATTGTATAATGAACCCCCGCTTTAAGAAAAGGGATACTTCCTTACTGGGTAACCACTATATGCGCTGTATGACAAAGATTCCATCCTCATCCAGTTTACAGAGAAAGCCTGCAACTCAAAGCTACTTAGGGCCAGGCAGCAAAGGAGCCTTAGCAGCTGAGATGCTCACCCCTAGCAGGGGGGCTGCCTGACTCCGCAGTTCCCTTTCTGTCCTGCACAGTTGCTGGGAACTTCTGGTCTGGTCAGCAGAGGGCAGGCTCTGGGCTCACTTCCCTGCTGGCTTCCTGTCTTCTCCCTTCTAGCCTTGTCTCCAGCAGGGGCAGCCAGATCCAAGAGGCCTGCGCGGCCGGCCGGTGCCAGGGAAGAGACTGAGAAAGGCAAGATGGGTATGGTACTGTTGCCAGAACTTCCCAGGGCAGCAAAGTGACCAGGAAAAGGAATTTCTGTGTCCCTTCCCTTAACCCCCTCTCTGTGTTGGCTCCCAGCTTCTCGTTGCCCACAGCTGCCCTCAAACTGGCTATGTGGGCAGAGGATGGCCTTGAACTGATCCTCCTGCCTCTGCTTCCCAAATGTGTGCACCTCAAAGTCCTGCTTGTGTTTTGAGATAGTCTGTCACTCTGTAGCCCACGTTGGCCTCAGACTGGATGATAGGTTGGTGTATAGTCTTACAGGGAAGTCTTTTCTTTTTTTCTTTTAAAGGTTTATTTATTTATTAAGTATACAGTGTTTTGCCTACATGTACACCAGAAGAGGATCCCAGATCTCATTAATGGTTGTAAGCCACCATGTGGTTTCTGGGAATTGAACTCAGGACCTTTAAGACCAAGCAGTGCTCGTAACCTCTGAGCCATCTCTCCAGCCCCCAGGGAACTCTTTTCTATGCATTCATTATGAGTAATTTTTTTTTCCTTCCTTTAAGACATGGTGTCACTATGTAGTCCTGGATAGCCTGGAATTTACTATGTGGACTAGACTAGCCTTAAACTCACAAGAGACTTGCCTGTCTCCATCTCCTTTTCTTTCTTTATCGCACGCTGCCCCCCCCGCCCCTGCCACCCAGTGTGTGTGTGTGTGTGTGTGTGTGTGTGTGTGTGTGTTTCTGAGACAAGGTTTCTCTGTGTAGCTCATTTCACATGCTTATGGGAGATACAGGGAGGGAGGGAAGGAGGAAGGGATGGATGGATGGGTAGGTAGATAGATATAGATGAATACATGGATCAATCTCCCTTTATTTGTAAACTTATCTTTTGATAGATAGATAGATAGATAGATAGATAGATAGATAGACAGACAGACAGATAGAGGTGGGTAGATGGATCAATCCCTCTTTATTTGTTAACTCATCTTTTAGGACCCTGCATTATTCACATAGGCCCATTCCATCAGGAGGCTCCTCTCCATAGCTCCTGCCAGCTGGGTTATTAGAGGATGCCTCCGCCTGGCATGGGCAGGGTTTGACACCTTCCAGAGTCTTTTGGGAAACAAAGAAAGCATGCTTCAGGGTCATGGCCTCTCAGCTATCTCAGTGAAGCAGCCCACATCCAGCCAACATCTCTGACCCCCCTCAATCCCAGTCACAACCATAAGCATCTCATTTTTCCTAATGGTCACTGGAACTGCCTTCTGCGCCAGCCTCCACCATACAGGTAAGCAGAGCACTTGGGCCATGTACAGAGGCTCACAGTTGTAATTCTAGCAGGCCAAAGTGGGAAGAGTGCCCTGAGTATAGGGCTAGCCTCGGCTAACGTGAGACACTACCTCAAAACTCCAAACCAACCAACAGAAACAAAAAGAACAACGGGCTAGGAATCGGGAGCCTGCCCCCCCCCCACCCCCGCCCCCTGCCCCACCCCCACCCCCGCCCCAATCCCAGTCCCATCACTGGCTGTAAGGCAGCCACTCATCCATCCCATCTGCACACCCAGACAGGACAGTTAACAGGCTCAGAATTAAAAATGACCTTGACATTTACAACAGAGGCAGGATCAATAGGAATGACCACAGGAAAAAGAAAATAGGAAGCTGGTCCTGTACCCAAATAAGGTCTGGAAGCCTTAGGGGTCAGAGAGGACCACAGGCAGATAGAGGACAGTGTAGAGCAACAGTCAGTCTTGGAAAATAACCCTGCCATAGTAGGATTCAGCTAGGGGAGCCCCAATACCCACACTTCTCCCTGACCCATCTTCCAGACAGGCTGGTGGCCCTTCCCTGTGGTCAGCAACTGAGATCTGGCTTGGGAGGGCCCTGCTCCCCCTCCCCCGTCGACTGTGGAGCAGCACCCACACCTGTTGGCCCAGGGCTAGCTGTCTAGGCATCTCCTTGGTCTAGGGGAGAGAGCAAGGCTTACTCTACCTCCACTTCTTTTCTAATCCCCTGCAAGAATGTTCTGGATGCTGGAGAGTCTCTGAGAGACCAGAACAGCAACAGCAGACTCTTACTGCCTATCAGTGGCAGCATCTGGGGATCTTCCCCTAGCTGCCAAGACCCCCTGGCGCTATGCAACCAGACCCTTGCTTTCCTGTCCCAAGTCTGAGCTCTTAAGCCCCAGTCTACACACTGTGAAGAACGGAGATCCTGCACCACCTGGGTTCAGCTGGCCCGGCCCTAGCGGGGAGGCTTAGCTGGTTCTCCATGGGCACACACAGGAATTAGCAAGAACAAGGACCCTCTCCCCCAACTGAAGGGAAGGCAGCCTTAGCCAAGATTCCGGCACCTCCTCATGTGTCCACACTGCAGCTGCCCCAGATGGTATCTTCCCCCCACTCCATCCCTGGGCTCTGAAGCCCCTCGGTGCTGCTCCTTCCTCCTCAGTCAGCAGTGACTTCCCTTTCCAGCCCCCTGCAGCTGTTAACTAGTTGGGTATCCCTCAAAGTGGGCACTGGGCCCTGCAAATCTAGTCTCAGACAATCAGAAGCAAACTCGAGGGGAAATGGTCCTGAATTCAAGGCAGAGTGAGAATTAAAAAGCTGCAAAGTTAACTAGAGGGACTGAGGGTGCTCGGACAACCTGTTGACAAAACCATTTGTGAGACCGGAAATAGTCTGCCAAGGTTTTCAGGCACTGTCAGTGCTGTCCTCACCTGACCGAGGTTTTTTTTAAAAGAGGCAGGAAAAGTGGGTGGGGTTTTTTAAGCCAGCCACCCCCACCTCATCCCACCCCTAGACCCAAATGCAGAGAGCAGGGACAGCAATGCACACACTCACTGACCCTTGGCTAAGATGGTGACAGTCTCTTCCACACATCCTGGGAGCCAACAGTTAAGTCCTGCAGCTGGGCTGAGTCAACAGATACCACCTCCTAACGCCACTACCCTGGCTTACACTGTGCCGAAGCTGGCTCACATAAACCAAGCCCATATGTGGATACACGTCTGCACAAATGTGCAGACACACAGCATGGACCCCATCCTGCCTGCACAATTAGCCAAATGGAGGTAGCTAGGACACAACACAGATCTTACAACAAGGGTAAGACTTGTATTTACGGAACTCAATTGGCTCATTTCTTAGGGGAAAATACTATAATCAACAAACACAAATGAGGCCGGATGCACGTCACACCAGATACAAGAGAGGCTGAAGAAGGCTGAGGAAGGCTTGGATGCAGGAGTTTTGAGACCAGTCTGGGTCATTTCAAAAATAAAGGAAAAAGTCAGAGACCCCAAATAAGCCCTTAAAGTTACGGGGAAGCCTCCTCTTAACACCAGCACTTGGGAGGCAAAGATCCTACCTCAAGGGTGGGAAGGGAAAGGAGCCTGGCACCTTTAATTTACTATTAAAGCCCTGGTCGGGCGCAGCAGAGTCCCTGCAGAAACGCAGCCTTGCTGAGACAGCTGATGGCTTCTAAGATGGAGGCAGAAGCGACTCCCCAAAGGACCACACTCTAGCTCTAACATCCACAGGTCAGACACACTCAGCCGTCAGCGGGGAGAGGACGGTGAAGGGGGCCCTAGGCCAGCGAACTGGAGGTGGCAGAGGTCAACAGCGTGAGGAACTGGGCTTGGCCTTTCCCACAGAAGCCCAGGAACCAGCCCTTGGGAGATCTCTTCCTAACCACGGATCCTCAGGGATAGAGCATTCACGGTAACAGAAGAGGGTCCGCCCATCTGAAGGGCAAGGCTTTGCTGAGACTTTCTTTTCCTCTTTTCCGTCTGGCTCCCTAAAACAGGAGTCTTGAGGGGATCCAGGAAAGAACTTGGGTCCTGGGGAGAGGTGAACTTTCTGTGTGGCCTATAAACAGGCAGTGGCCACTGGAGGCCTATAAGCAGGCAGTAACTACTGGACGAATGGCCAACAGAAACGGTGAGAGAGAAAGAGAGAGAGAGAGCCACAGCTTGGGAAAGCGGGGAGCTTGATCAAGCCACACTCCTACATGTCCAAAAGAACACCCAGAACTCCCCAGAAGGCAGGCCACCCTCAATTCCTCCCACCCAGAGACGCTGCACAAGAATCCTACAGCCCATCTTGTCCCTTGCTGGTTTGTTGGCAGACAGGGACATGAAAATGACTGAGGGACCCTTAACAGATTGGACTGGGGAAGACCCTTGCAAATTATCCACACACGCACCAAGTGTAAAAAGCTGCACGGGAGCTACAGACCCGACGACACCGTCCGTGCCCTCTCTGCCAGAGCCCACCGCTGTGGAGGGAAAACAGACCACTCAAGCCCTATTCTGGGTCTGAAATTCCACCAGGAAAATCAGAGCCACAGAAATCACAACGTTGGAAAGGGCCTTCAAGCTCCCTCCAAACCCCCACCCCACTGAGGAATCTGCCTGCAGACACCCTGACAGATGGTCGCTGGCGGCCTCCCGACTTGCACTTGGGAGGTTCATTCCTTCGGTCTGAAGGGGATTCACCTTTCCCCAGCTCCGGCAAGCACTAGAGAGGTAACAAGGGAAAGTTTGGGCCATCATGAGCCTGGGAATCAGGAGCTGCAGATATGATGGGGGAAAGGGGGGCATAGGTTGGAGGGGCGCAGAGAGAAAGCACCAGGAAGGGCTCCACAAGGCATCAAAGAAGGGGGCCGCAAGAGGAGAGACAGGCAGGTGCCAGAGTGGCCTGGAGCCCCAACCAGGACACACACACACACACACACACACACACACACACACACACACACACACACACACACAAATTCACACCTGTCAACAGCTCCACCAGGGCCTTAATGGGAACTAGTCAGCTTGCCCCAAAAGCCCACGGGAACTTCCACAACTGTCCAAAGGCAAGTAACTGCCCTAACTACCTGCAAGTGGCCACTGCCAGCAGGGAGGATAGCCCAAAGAGGGCCCACCTGGCAGCTGGGCGAGTCCTGACACCCCAGCAACGCAAGAAGAGCTCCCCAGGCTGCAGCTGTCACATCTGTCTGGGAGGGAGGAGGCACAGCGGAGCAGCACCTGATCCCAGAATCCCTGCGCAGCCTGCCCGCCCGCTTGCCCCGGAGGAGGTTCAGCCGCTGGCAGCCCAGGGTGAAACATGAAGACTGAACTGTCCCCAGGGATGCTGATGGCAGTCTCTGGGCACAGCAATGAGGGGCAAGCTGGGTCACCCGACTGAGGATACTCCTCCCCGAAGGCTCCTATCTCCTCTAGTTTGAGAGGGGACAGTTGTGTAGTCCCCAGCCCGCCCTTCCTCCCCAACCCTACGCTGGCCAGAACTGCCCAGCTGGGTGCAAGGCGCCATCTTAGGTCAAGGTGCAGCCACAGAAGGCTCCCCTTGGGAGCCCGGGAAGGGAGCTCTGAGACCGAGTGGGAACCTACTTCCATCCAGGGTGCCCACACCTACTCAGCTGGCCTTGCAGGAGGAGAGGAAAGGAGGGGATGCAGAGACAGGGGGAATGCAACTGAGGGGGGAGCGAAGGGAGAGGGTGCCCCCAAGAAGGCAGGCTCCAGAAAAGCAAAATGAAGTTTGGCAGCCACAGGGCTGCGGGCCCCGCGAAGAGGGGCTGGGGGAGGCCGGGGGCGGGCCCTGGACGCAAGCCAGCTCAGCCCGCGCCAACGAGGGAGGGCATGACGGCCTGGAGTGGGGCGGCCGGGTGAGAGCGGGACACGGACCGCGGCAGGCGCCGCTCAGAGGCTCGGGGTCTCCTGAGGTGCGGGCAACGTGGGGACTGAGACCCCCAGATCCGCAGCCTCGGCGAGGCCTCGTCCTTCACTGTGCAGATGCGAAGCTTTCAAGGACACGTCTACACCGACCCGGCGGGGGTGCGAGTGAGTGTGTGCGGGGGGAATCTGCTGCAGGGGGCGACCCCGGTATCCCCACCAGAGTCGTTTCCAGCCTTGCCGCTCCCGCCCCCGCACCTTCTAGTCCTCCACGGCCCGGCCCGGGGATCCTCGCCCACTCCCGCCCCGCCCCCACACTGCGGCGCCGCCGCCACCGCCGCCCCGCTCCCACGGCCCGCAGCGGGGGCTGGGAGGAGCCGGGCGCGACGCCCCCCCCCACGCCATTCCGCCTGGCCTCCACGCGAGCGTGCGCCCCCAGAACGGGCACGCTCTCCACGCGCTCGCCCCTCCCAGGCCCGCCGGCGCCCCGCACCCCCAAGCCACAGGTGGCCGCGGGAAGATCGCGACGCCGCGCTCCCCGGCGCGGGCCCCGGCCGCCCCTGGGCCCTGCCGGGGGGCCTCCAGGGTCCCCCCGCCGCGCGGAGCCTCCAAGCCCGGGGGAGGGGCGGGGCGGGGCGCGGGGCCCGGGTCGTGCCAGGCTGCCATTTTCTGCCGTGGCCACGGCGCTCCCCGGCCACCCGCGCCCCCTCCCCCTCCCCTCCCCTCCCGCCGTCCTATTCCGGGTCGGGTCCGCACCCCGCAGCGCACGGCCGCAGGCCTTGGCAGGGCCCCGGGGCGGGGGCAGAGCCCGGAAGGCGGAGGCGGCGGGGCCCTGCGGCAGCGCGCGTCGGGTGGCGCGCAGGCCGGCCGAGGCCCCCCGCGGCATTGTACGGACTTGAACTTGAGCCCGGACCGGGCGGGGGCGCCGAGGGGCGTCCGTGGCGGGGGCGGCGCGCAAGGAGAGGGGCGGCGGGCGAGCTGCGGGGACATAAACAAACCCTCGGCCCGGGCCGTCCGCGCCCGCAGCCCCGGCCCCGCGCGCCGCGCACCGAGTTGCGGGATCCGAGCCGCGCTCCCCACCGCCTTGCTGCGCCCTCCCGCCCGCCCGCCCTTCCAGCTCCGGGGCCGCGGGCTGTGCTGGTTACCGTGTGGCCCGGCGGGTCGGGCGGCCCGGCTCGCCCTGCTGCCGCGGCGCCGCGTCCCGGCTCGTCCTCTGCTCGCGCCGCCGCCCGCGCCGCCTCCCGGCCCGCCCGCTGCCTGCCGCGCTCCCTCCCTCCGTCGCTGTCGCGCTCCCTCTCTCCGCCTCCTCCGCCGGGTCCCCCCCGCCCGCCCCTTCTCTCCGCCTTCCTCCTTCCCTCCCTCCGGCCGCCCGCCGCCCAGGCCTCCGCCTGCCGCTCGCCCCCCGTGGCCGCGCTGGCTCGAGCCCCGGCGCTGCGGAGCCGCCCGGGAGGCAGCACCGGGGGCCCCGGGGCGCCGCGGTGGGAGCAGCCTGAGCTGCAGGCGGTCCTAGCGCCCCCGGCGGGAGGAGCGGGTTCGGGACCCCGCGGCGCCCCGGCTGCAGCGCTCCTGGCCGGGCACCTCGCCGGGGCCGCGCTCTTGGCCGCCCCGTGCTCCTCGGGTGGTCGCTTAGCCGCAACCTCCCCACCTTGCGGCGCCCCTCTACCTGGCGCGGCTTCTGCGTTGGGTTCCCACATCCAGCACTGGCCGTAGGGACAGCGGCCCCTCCTCTCCCGGGCCGGTGTCAAGTGCCTCCCCCCCGCCGCCCGCGGAGCCCCCGGCGGCCTTCGCCCTGCAGTTCTCCCGACCTCCACCAGAGCCCACTGCGCTCTGCGAGCCTCAGCACTGGGGCTGGGGACAGCAGCGCCTGCCGAGCCGCGTCGCCACCCCGAGCCAGGTGCCGCGGTGGCCAGACAGCTAGCTGCACACGGCCAAGGTCGGAACGCTTGGCGCCTCGAAGCCACCCTAGGGGCTCGAGCCCCGCCACGGAGAGGGCTGCCTAGAAAGCAGTGAGCTTCTCGTACCTTGAGGTGTCCAAAAAGAGTTGGATGCCCTCAGGTGGGCTCTGGAAAGATCTGAGGAGGTGGGAGGTTGAACTAAATGACATTGAAGGCCTGCCTCTTCTAGCTGCAAGGTTCTCCGCAGACCTGCACTAGACCTGGCTCCCTCGAGGTGGGGGTGCTCTCAGGGCTCTGGGTCTGTAGTGCTTACCTCTCCAGCTACCATCACCGGAGCTTGGCGCTGAATCCTCCGGACTCCCAGCCTCCTTGTCTGGCTCCTCCCTCCTGCCACTGGACAGCACCATCCATCCAGACAGCCCTTCAGTACCCCCCCAGTGTCCTGAATTGCATCTTCAGCACGCACTGTCACACTTACTTGCAGACCCTCAATGCTTAAGTAGGTCCCCATACAACGCTTCACCTCACTGAGGGTCACAGGGGCAGTTGCCTAATTCCTTGGAATGCAGAACCACCCTTTCATATTGCAGGGCACCTTTCCCATCAGTCTCCCCCCCCCCCCAACTGTCCTGACCTTTCCTATTGTCACCTTACCTCATAGGCTGACATGCCCCCCCCCCCAAGCTACTGGTGCTCATTTCTTCTACCCATAGTCTTTCGCTTGGCCAGTTATTAAGACTCACCCTGCCTTGTGAGGACAAGGACATTATTTGTCATCAGTGCAGCTCAGCACCTGTACGCGTTATGTCCTCATAAATGTCGGTTGAATGACCGTGTGAACTGACACGGGCTCTCTGTGCAAATGGTGCTTGGTGAAGGACAAGACAGCTTCATCAAGAGTTCCATGGCTTTGCTACCGGACATGACACTTTCCCCATGTCCGTACCAACTTGTCAAGTGATATGTGCTCTCCCGGCTTTCCAGTGAAGAAACTCATGCTTGGACTGGAGGTGGGATGTGGTGGGAGAGCATTTGCCTGGTAATCTCCAAGTCTTGGGTTCAGTCTTCAACACCACAAACAAAAAGCCCACTATGAGGCTAGAGAGATGGCTCAGTAGTCCAGAGCACTGGCTGCTCTTCCAGAGGACCTGGGTTCAATTCTCAACACCCACATGGCTGCTCACAACTGTTTATTAACTCCAGTTTCAGGAAATATGTGCACATGGTGCACAGACAGGGCTGCAAGTAAAACATGCACGCACACCTAATGTTTTTAAAAGTCGGTTATGGCTTAACCCTCAAAGTTTGGAAGCGTCAGGGCAAGAGTTAAGACCAGGTTCAGTTGACTCAGGTCAGCAAGCACATCACAGTGAATGTAAGTCTGTTTTCAGTGCTGATGGTGATGCCATCGGGAACCCCAAAGGCGTGTGGCCTTGGGTGTCTGTGTTGCTAGCTGCTAGCGTCATGAGGCCCTCAGTAACCAGTGGGAGGCAGTCTCAGGCTCCGCCATTGGCTCCACATGTCAGCACTGATGTCTTGGGTCCAGAGAGGTAGCACAATCAGTGGTGGATGCCTCTCTTTACGTTGTGCTGGGTTCGGCTCAGGCTTAGGTTCTGTTAGAGTTTGAATATGAAGTATCCCTCCATAAAGACTGATACAGTAAAGGGGTGGTGGGATTTTTGGTTTGGTTTGGTTTTGGTTGTTGGTTTATGTTTGAGACAAGGTCTCTCTATTTTGTAGCCCTGGCTGTCCTGGAACTCATTGTGTAGACCAGGCTGGTCTCAAACTCACAGAGATCTACCTGCCTCTGCCTCTGAGTGCTGGGACCAAAGACATGTGGCACCACATCTGACATTGTGGTACTGTTTTAAGAGGCTCTGGAGGCTTCAGGAAGTGGGGCCTAGCTGAGAGCATTCCTTTGTGGGTATATTATTGCCCTGTGCTTTTCTGTTCCTTGTCCCCTGCTTCCTGGCTGCTGTGAGGCAGGCAGCCTCCTCTACCACCGCGCCTGCCACCACTAAACCCTCAGAAACCATGAGCTAAAGCCTGTCTTTCCTCCTTTAGACAGTCTCTGTCAGGGATTTTGTAGCAGTGAGTACAGGCTCCTACACTCCCTCGCTTTGGTCCTAGACAATTTGGGCTGAAGATGCAGCATCAGTTCCAATAGGAAAAGTTATCCCAGTGGTACCAAGGACCCCCAGACCCCAGTGCTTAAAACCACCAAATTCTATATGCAGTTTGGTGACTCCTCAGAAAGTTAAATGCAGCACTACCATGTGACTCCAAAATCCCATTGTTAGGTGTATGTCCGAAAGGATTGGATGCAAGCCACGTGTAATGGCACACATCTATAATCACAAAACTCTGGAGGCAGAGGCAGGGGGATGGCTGACAATTCAAAGCCAGCCTGCTGTACATAGTGAGGTCCAGGGTAGCTGGAACTACATAGGCAGACCCTGCCTCAAAAAAAAAGGGGGGGGGGAATTAAAAACAGGGTCTTATGGTATTTGTGCACCAATGTTCCTAACTATTTCTCAGTTGCCACAAAATGAGAGCAACCTGAATGCCCACCCACCAGCAAATGAACAGATAAGCATAATGTTGCCTATGCAATAGCATAGTATTGAGGCTTGAAAAGGAAATTCTAACATGTGCTGCAACACGGATGAACCTTGAGGACATCATCGTGAGTGGAGTAAGCCAGTCATGGACACAGATGTTGCATGGTTCTATTTATACAAGGTGCCTAGAGTAGAGATTTGATTAAATCCGTGCAGACAAGATAGAATTCTGGCTTCCTGGGTCTGGATGGGGAACATAGCAAAGGGTTTAATGGCTGAAAATGAGAACTTTCCAGAGCTCGGTGGTGGGGAATGCACCAATACAGTTAAGGATGGTGACATTTGTGTTATGTGTATTGACTGCAATAAGGCAAATAGAGTGCAAAGTCACTGTAAGTGTCACGAGTCCTTCGTGGGTTTGCAGGGCAGGACGAGGGGCTATGCCCATGGCCTATCCAGAACCACCATCTAAGAGGAAGCACCAGAGGGTGTCACCTTGTCAGTGGGCATGTCACTTGATGGATAAAACCAGACATGCAGATCTATTCAACTACAAAGATCTGGGGATTGAGAGCAACAGAGGCAGAGTGCTCACCGAGCGTGCACCAACCCTGGCTTCCACAGGAACTCGTGTAGAGGCACACACCTGTGATCTTAACGCATAAGAGCTAAAAGCAGGAGAAGCGTAAGTTCAAAGTCATCAGAGGTCAGCAGGAGCTAAATGAAACCCTGTTTGTTTGTTGGTTGGTTTGAAATTATTAGCCACAGAGATCACCACCGGGGCCTTTGGGACCCTCACACTGGCAACATGATCCCCTGACATTGTCTACACAGCGACCGGAGCCGAAAACTCAGCCCTCATCTGCTGACTCTGAGAGGGTCATCCCAGCACACCCACAAGGTCAACTCCGCACCTGTCCTCTCCATCAGCTGCTCAAATATCCCATGCCTCTCCAGGCGCCTCCCTATCCTCCCTGCTTGGTGATGTCACCCCCACCCCAACCCCAGTGACTCACCGTTGTCCCCAAATCACACCAGCCAGGAGAAGACCATCCTAGACCACTGTGGATGTTGGCTCCTCATCTGCACGGAACGGTCATGCTTCCCCCTGCCTTCCAGGGAGGGGCTGCTATGCTGGTCCCAACTCTCCATTGCAAGAGATGGCATCACAGCCAAATTAAACATAGGGAGGCAGAAAACACAAGGATGGGGCCTCAGGGACAGGTAGATCTAGGGTTCAGTGCAGCTCCAGGGTAGGAACTCACCCTCACGGCACTATCAAGCACGGCTCCTTTCCGGTACTAGGTCTTCTCTCCTTCCTACACTTTTTTTTTTTTGAGGGGATTTGAAACAGGGCCACTCTGTCCCTGAGGCAAGTCTCCTTCCTCCACCTCCTCAGGACTGGGATTACAAGCATGCACCACCAAATCCTACTGTAAGCAAACTCCTCTTAGCTTTAAAAGGCAAGCCTGGCTTGGATTTGAACTCGCCCAGCTCTGAATCCCAGTAGGACTTCCCGAAAGCTCCCGATGTCTCTGGGACACAAACTCCAGGTCTTTTAGTAACTGCCCCTGCCCCTGAGCCTCAAAGTCTGAGGTGCGCTTTTTTTTTTCTTTGTAGTGTCACCATCTTTCTAGTGTCACCGAAACAGAACCATTCCAAACCAATGGCTTTATACCTAACAAGCTATGGAGAGGACATAGCGTTGTTTCTTATGGCCCAGGCTGTCCTTGAACTTACTATGCAGCTGAGGCTAGCCTTGAATTCCTGATCTTTCTGCTTCTATGTCACAATTACTGGGGTTCCTGGCCCTGATCAGATCTTTAGAAGACATCAGACAAACCCTGAATGAGGGTCATCCAACTACAACTTAACTAACTGCTTTGCATTTTTTTTTTTTTGAGACAGGGTTTCTCTGTAGCCTTGGCTGTCCTGGACTCACTTTGTAGACCAGCCTGGCCTCGAACTCACAGCGATTGTCTGCGTCTGCCTCCTGAGAGCTGGGATCAAAGGCATGCGCCCGGCCTGCCTTGCATTTTTCAAGAACATCAAGATCATGGAAGTCAAAGAAAGATTGAAGGGTTGAGAGTCTAGCTTTGTGGTAGAGTGATTGCCTAGCACTAGGAAGCCTTTGTTCTGATTAGCAGCAACATAAAAGAAAAAGGAAAAAAAAGCCTGGCAGTGGTGGTACACACCTTTAATCCCAGCACTCAAGAGGCAGAGGCAGGAGGATCTCTGTGAGTTCAAGGCCTGCCTGGTCTTCAAAGTGAGTCCAGGACAGACAGGGCTACACAGAGAAACCCCGTGTTGAAAAACCAAAAGAAGAGAGAGAGAGAGAGAGAGAGAGAGAGAGAGAGAGAGAGAGAGAGTTATTAAAGGAGACAAGACACATGAAAGCATAGGCTGTTTGGGATCTTTGTGTTATATAGCAGTGGCTTACACCTGTAATCCCAAGGCTGAGGAGGCTGAGGCAGGAGCATCTTCACAAATTTGAAGCCAGCCTGGGCTAGAGAAGGAGACCCTACCTCAAAATAAATAAGGACCCACAAAAACCACTTGTCACACAAGTTTGATGGCCTGCATTCAATTCCCAGAATCCATGGTGGAAAGAGGCAACCAATTCCCCAAAGTTATCCTCTCTCCCTATGTGCACTGTGGTGTGTGTGTACCCATCCCCCCACGCATAATCAATCAACAAATGAATAGCAGCTGGGAAAGGTGGTGCACACCTTTAGTCCTAGCACTCAGGAGGCAGATACAGGTGGATCACTGTGAGTTCCAGGCCAACCTGTTATACACAGTGAGTTCCAGTACATCCAGGGCTATATAGTGAGACTCTTTCTCAAAATAAAAATAAATAAACACTGTTCGAACAGCTGGATGAATCCAAGTGGGGTCTAGAGGTTTAGTAGTAATACATCAATATAACTTTCTTAATTTTGATGGTCGTACTGGACCTACAAAAGAATATGTGCAATCTGCAAGTAATATACACTAACGTGTCAGGGAGCTGACCTCTTATTCACAATGGTTCTAAGCCAGGAAAGGGATGTCTATGACATCGCAACTTCCTTTATAAGTTCAAGATTGGGGGGGATGGAAGGTCCGGGAGGGAGCAAGAGCTCCACAGGGAGACCATCAAAGCCTGCGGGATTAGGACACAAGGGGGCCTGTACAATCTGATGCTCCAACCAAGTCAATGCATGCAGGGAACGAAGACTCCCCTGTGCAGATGTAGCTGATGGACTGCCCATTCTCCACATGAGGGGGGCGGGGCCGGGGGTGAGGACTGCTGCTGAACCTCTGACTTGCACTCTGGTGCCCATGATTTCATCACTGTCCCTTGGCAAGATGGCCTAAAGGGCTCACAGAGGAAGGGGATGCAGGCTGCCCTGATGAGACCTAATAGGCTGCCACCAGACAGTAGGGATAGGAGCCCCCCCCCATCAGAGGTCTAGGGGAGGGGAACAGGGCAGAACAGAGAGGGAGAGTGGGAATGGGAAGATAAGAGTGAGGGGATAACAATTGGGATGTAATGTGAAAAAACTTATAATAAATAAAATATACATTAAAAAATAAGATCAAGATTGTTCGGAGGTAAAAGTCTACATAATTATAGAGATTACAGCATTTTGCCTCCCCATTAGGAACATATAGGTTCCAGGCTCCCGGACTTAATACACTAACAGACTGGGGACGTATTCTCTCTAGAGTAGGTGGCGGGGCCTTTCACCGCCCATTTTATTTTGCATTTCTCACATTACAAAACAATTGGACTTTTCATATGTTCAGGGCCCATTCATTCATAAACCAAGAATGACCAGTTTGTCACTAAATAGGGACATCAGTGCTTCTTAACCTGTGATATTTATTACCATTCATAACAGTAGCAAAATTAAAGTTATGAAGTAGCAATGAAATAGTTTTATGGTTGGGGTCACCACAGCATGAGGAGCTGTATCAAAGGGTCGCAGCACTGGAAAGGTTGGGAACCTCTGGGCATTTTTCTGTCAGGTGATTAGCTGTTTTAATGTCCTCTGTAATGGAGGAGACTCTTTCCTTGTTTTTTTTTTTTCCTTGGGGGGGGGGTTGGTATTTTTTTGTTTGCTTGTTTGTTTTTGTTTTTCGAGACAGGGTTTCTCTGTGCAGCCTTGGCTGTTCTGGGCTCACTTTTTAGATGAGGCTGGCCTTGAACTCACAATGATCCTCCTGCCTCTGCCTCCCAAGTGCTGGGATTAAAGGCTTTCTTGTTAATGATATTTTGTGTTTTGTTTTTTGGGACAAAGTCTCACTATATAGCCATGGCTAGCCCGGAAATCATTATATAGAACAGGCTGGCTTCAAACTCGTAGAGATCCACCTGCCTGTGTCCCCTGAATTAAAGGTGTCTGCTACCACACACACACACACACACACACACACACACACAGAGCTGATGATGTTTTGGGATAGGGTCTCATATAGCACAGGCTAGCCTCAAGCTTACTATGTAGCTGAGGATAACCTTGAACTCCGGCCACTCCTGCTTCACTTCAAGTGCTGGGATACTGTTGCATGTGTGCTCCCTGGCTGTTTCCTGGACTTTGATATAAAACAACAAATCATATTTTCCTAGTGTTAGGGATGGATTCAGGGCCTAAGTGGGCTAGGCAAGCCTCTGGAACCACATCCCAGTCTCTGGCCTCCTGCATCTTTATGTCTGCATCTAGCATCCTGCCAGGGGTCCTGGGAAGATGGTCTTGGCCTGTAAGTTTAAACTCCACTCAGAGCAGAGCCCTTTTGCTGAGGGCTAAATTGTGGTGCTCAAGCAAGATACGACCAGATGACAGTAACTCTGGTTGGGACTTAAGGTGGACTGTTCAGCATGCGCACACACACACACACACACACACACACAGACACATATGCATGCTCGAGTACACACAAACACACATGCACAAGCACATGCACACACACACATGTACACACACACAGGCATACTCGAGCACACACAAACACGTGCACACACACACAAACACACGTGCCACAGGCGTGGGGTACAGAAAGCATCCAGGGGAGCACAGAGCAGAACATGCCCACAGGACAGAGGTCAGTCTCCTTGACTTCCTCTCTGCGGTCACCCTGTCCCTAAGCTTGGGCCACCTGTCTTGGAGACCTTCCCTAGAGCCACTCTTCCCTTCCTCTTTTTGAGTTCCCTGTTCCTTCCCATGGCTCCTCTGAGAGCGGAAGGAAGAACCTAGAATGGACTTACCCTTACTCCATGTGGGCCCAGTAGCCGGGTCAGGGGAACAAGGCAAGCAGCCTGTCCCTTAGCTCGCTTTCTGGAAGAGCCCACCTTCCTGTCGTGATGAAGAGTGGGAAAGCTGAGGTAGCATCCGTTTTTATTTTATTTTTTTAAGATTTATTTATTATGAAAAAAAAAGATTTATTTATTATGTATATAGTGCTCTGCCTGCATGACAGAAGAGGGCTTCAAATCACACTGTAGATGGCTGTAAACCACCATGTGGTTGCTGGGAATTGAACTCAGGACCTCTGGATGAGCAGTCAGTGCTCTTAATCTCTGAGCCATCTCTCCAGCCCAGCATCCGTTTTTAGATACAGTCTAGTGGTAAGGAGCAGTGGTGGCTTTCTCATTCACATTTCATTCTTATTGTGTGTTTCATACTTTGAAACAGAATCTCCCTATGTAACTGGGGTAGCTGTGCCCCAGCCTCCCAGGAGCTGGTATTACAGGCAGCATACCACGCTGGATCTTCTATCTGTTCTACATTGTTTATGAGTCAATGTGTCTCTAAGTTGTAAATTTAAGTGAATGTAAGCCAAGCCTTTTTGTTTGTTTGTTTGTTTGTTTGACTGTTTGTGGTCCTGGCTGTCCTAGAACTCCATATGTAGACCAGGCTAGCCTTGAGCTCGTAGAGATCCACCTGGCTCTGTCTCCTTTATATTACTTTTTTTTCTTCTTTTTTTTCTTTTCTTTTTTTTTTTTTCAAGACAGGGTTTCTCTATGTTATCTTGGCTGTCCTAGACTCGCTTTGTAGACCAGGCTGGCCTCGAACTCACAGAGATCCCCCTGCCTCTGCCTCCCAAGTGCTGAGATTAAAGGCGTGCGCCACCACGCCCAGCTTATTTACTATTTTTATAGACAAGGCCTTTATTATTATTTCTTTTTCTAGAAAAGGTCTTTACTGTGTAGCTTTGGCTGTCCTGGAACTCGATATGTAGAAGCTGCCCCCAACTAAAAAAAAGCCCTAACATTTTTTTTGTGTGTGTGTCTTGAGATAATTTTAGATTTCCATGCCATTATAAGAAATGCTACACAGCCAGGCAGTGGTGGCATAGGTCTTTAATCCCAGCACACAGGAGGTTGAGGCAGGCAGATGTCTGAGTTCCAGGCCAGCCTGGTCTACAGAGTGAGTTCCAGGACAGCCAGGGCTGTTACACACAGAGGTCTTGTCTCAAAAACAAAACAATAACTAACCAAAAAGAAAGGAAGGAATGGACAAATGAAGGAAACACCTAGGTCCTACGTCCTCGCAGCCTGGAGCCCTCAGTGATGATGCCTCAGAACACCTGCCATATATCTCAACCCAGACTGTGATGCTGAGATGAGCACCTCCATCACCGAGGTTGTCCCCCACCCCTGCCCCCGCCCCTCTTAACCTGAACAACTGCTAATCTGTTCTACATCTCCTGAATTTGTCACTTTAGTGCTGTAGCTAGGCCTCCAGAGCCAGGCAGTATGCAAGCTTGTAAGACTGGCTTTTATTCTCTCTGCAAAATTCCCTAGGTGTTTGCTGGACTGAGCACGCCAATAGCTCACTCTTGCCGTTGATGAGTAACAGCCATAGGCTGCCGTGCCGTCTCAGATGGTTACCTGACCAGCTTTGACTGTTCTCCAGTGTTGACAGTTCCTTTGGGGCAGAACTCTGGGGTCAGAGAAGCAAACAGATGCCCATGAGGACTTTGAATCAAAGCATGTGGAACCCTCATCCAAACCCTGGTCCGTCACTAGAGCCAGACGGGGCTGGAGGCGGGAAACGGACCAGGGGGTTTCCACAGGAAATATGGGCTCTTGGGGCTAAAGACTGCATAGGAACCGAAAGGGCGGCTGGGGACTGCCCGAGGCTGGAGACCCATCCCTAGAAGAACCTCAGTCACGGATGGGAAGCAGATGACCAGATGATGGAGAGCAGCAGGAGACTGGTTCGGGTTGCTGGAGGAACATCCAGAGAAATTATCCATTCAGGAGGCAGAGAGGCAGAGCTACATGCTGTGGTGTGTGTGTGTGTGTGTGTGTGTGTGTGTGTGTGTGTGTGTGTGTGTGTGTGTGTGTGTGTGTCTTCTTCAGGAACATCCACAGCTATGAGTGGGTGATGTTTCTTAGTGTGACACTACAGAGACCACAGCATAGGGGAAGGAAGAGATTGGCTGGCAACCCAGAAAGAAAGAAGGCTTGTGAGGCAAGGGGAGAAACAGGAGTGACTGAAGAAGACCAAGGACTAACGACCTCACCACCAGCCAGCCAGAGGCTTGAGGAGAAAGCTGTGTGTGTCCAGCTGTTATCTAGTGCTGCCTAACAGGCTGACCTGGTCCCACAGGCTTGCACATTTCCCCTTTCACAATCTCAGTATGTCAACAATCTGTGCGTGGCTTGGTGGGGCTCATCTGGCTCAGGGGTTCTCTCGGGCTCCAATCAAGGTGTCTGGCTGCCACCATCTGGAAGACTGATGGGGAGGAGCCCTTCCAAGGCCCCTTTACAGGCTGGTGGGTGATCAAGCCAGCCTGATCACAGATTATTGGATGAGGCTTCGTTCTGCTAAGGGCTGTTAGCCAGTGGCCACCCTTGATGTTTCCTTGCCATGTTTGTCTCTCCATAGAGGATTCACAATTGCAGCTGGCTTAGTGTTCATGAGTAGACAGGTATGAGAGAGAGAGAGAGAGAGAGAGAGAGAGAGAGAGAATATGAATATTAAATCTCAGGAGCATTGCCTCATGCCTCTGTCAGAAACATGTCACTCAAAAAGGAGGGCCTGACGCAGGGCCCGAAGGCCAGCGATCTGTCTCAGGAGCTGCCCACTGCTGGGAGGAGAGACCCGTGTCTGCATTTGATCTCAAACTACCTGGAGCAACTGGGGAGCAGATGGCATCTGGGGAGTATGAAGGGCAGAAGACAGAGTTAGGAAGGCAAGTAGCACTGCCCAGCTATCTTAGCACCCCAGAAAGACACAGCCACACTCAGGGTCTCCAGAGGACCCCAATTTTATCATGCAAGTTCTTTCCCTGCCCACCCCCAACCCATAGAGCCAGGCATAACAGCAACAGTAAACACTGTGGGTCTGAGGGGTGCTGGCAGTCCAGAGGACACTCCCACTGAGTACTCAGGGGCAGGACTGAAGGCTCTGGACACAGACTTTGGGGGAGGCTCCCAGGAGTAGGTATTAAGCTTAACTCATATCATACACTGGGTGCAAGACATGCAGCAGTTTGGGTGGGAAGTCACTCCTGGGACAAGGGACACAGAACAGGCAGAATGGTGTTCCTAATTGCTGAAAAATTGTGAAGATGTCAAGTCACCTGCAGGGGATTGAAGCAGAGGGCCGATGTTCTGTTTTGAGACAGAGCCTCATTGTATAGCCCAGCTTGCCCTTGGAGCTCACTAGATTTCTCAGGCTAACCTTGAGCTTGTGGCAATAATGCTATTAATTGTCCCAAGCCCTGGGACTGCAAGGTGTAAGCCACTAAGCTTGACTTTAAGTTAAGGACAGACCAAGGCTATGGATCAACAGACCTTGGGAGGAGGAGGAGGAGGAGGAGACCGTGGATGTCTGCAGTCACAGGGTCCTCGGCACAGAAGAGGAAAGAGTGAGGCTGCCGAGACCCTCTGCAACTGGCTTTGAAGAAAGGAACATCAGCCAAGGAATCTGGACTTGGAAGTCAAAGGATGTGGGCATGAAAGGCCAGAAAGGCTGACCAAATCTCCCAGGCCCACAGAAGTTGGACAGAGTAATAAGTACACATTTGAGTCCTAGCAAGGTCATTTCCCCCACCCACCAGTGCTCTTTCAGAGGGATTTTGTCCCAGGGGAGTGCTAGACTCAAGGGCAGGCCTTTGCTTTAGACGGGCATGCGTGTTCTTGGCCTTTACTAGCTGCCATGATCTTGATCGTATTGTGATTGGGAGTGATGCCCTTGCCTACGTAGGGCTGTTAGAATTAAACAAGCATGCCTTGGGATTGTGTGCCTGGCTTGTAGCCAGCCTTCCACGTAGGTTACTAACACTACCATGATCCATGGAAGCCCATTTTCTTTCTGTCCCATCTCACAGGGGGCCCGAGTGATGAAGAGCAATGGCTGTGTCCTTGTCATACAGGCAGGCAAGCTAGCAACGGTGATGTCCGCTCTAGGGATGAGGTGAAGGCCCAGGGAGTTCTCGGTGGCAAGTCACCGACAGAGCCAGGAGCAGACCTCTTCCAGCTGTGTCCTGTGCGGACAGGGGACTCTCAAAGGGCTCCTGATAGCCCTGGGCTGACAGCTCAGTCACTCTTGGGGAAGTATAAGCCAGCCTTCCCTTGCTGTATCCACCCCCACCCCCACCCCCCTGTGGTGTTCCAGGTACTTCGAATCCAAGTAGCACCTGGGAAACCTGCTTGCCCTGGCCACCCAGGGCCTTACTGGAGGCAAAATAATTCCACAGACATAGACTCAGAAACCAGGAGCTAAGGTCCCTGCAGCCCTGGGGAGAGAAGGATCCAGGAGCAGGTGGGTGAGAGGTGACACAGGGCCAGGAGGGAAACCAAGGCTGGTGTTAGGTAACACCGGCCAGTGAGTCGCTTCCCTTACTCCCCAGTGCCTGCCCCAGCACAGGCCTTGCGGGTTCAGAGTCGGGAGACTTTGAGCCTCCGGCCCAAGGACTGCTGGAGGGGAGAGTTGTCTTGGAGCCTGGAGTTTCTGCTGGTTCTACCAGGACTAACTTGGATACTCCAGGGCGAGGCCTCTGTGGACCCCAGGACTATTCCCAAATAGCCTTGGGGAGTGGCTTACCACAGTCTACTGAGCCCCTGCTAGGTGGGCATCTTGGATCCATGGCTGGCATCATTAAGGTAGGCCCTAAAGAGGGACTGTGGTCTGTGGCTTCTTTCCTTAGCCAGACAGATCACCCCAGAGTTTCTAAGGCAGGTGTCTCCCCTGCTGAGGGAAGCCTGGCTCTGGAGTTCTCCCGTAAACCCTGGTAACCAAGGCTTCCTGCCAGTTCTCAGGCAGCAAGGCCTCTGCCTTTCTCTCCTACTACATGGACATCCTCCATCTTTTGCTCCCCACAAGAAAAGCAGAGCTACATGATTGGAAAAGAGTCTTTTTCATAAAACGGATGCACAGTATTCTACAGCTAAAGCAGATCTCTTTGGGGTTGTGGGGGGGGGCTGCTATTCCAATAAGGTACTTGTAGGTATTCAACAAAGAACACCTCTTGTGCACTCTCCCCCCATACTGAAGTGCACCCCCTTCACATCTGGGGTGTGCAAAGGCAGAGTGGGGTGGCCTTCTTCAGGGTCACCGAGTTACTCAAGGGGAAACATCCATATGCCTAGGACCACCATTTAGATTAAGAACTGAAAGCAGGGACTTGGAGAGATGGCTCAGAGGTTAAGAACACTGACTGCCCTTCCAAAGGTCCTGAGTCAGTTCCCAGCAACCACATGGTGGTTCACAGCCATCTACAATGTGATCTGATGCCCTCTTCTGGTGTGCAGGTGTACATGCAGGCAGAGCACCATATACATAATAATAAATAAATCTTAAAAAAAAAAAAAAAAGCAAGGCTGTGGTGGAGCACGCCTTTAATCCCAGCATTTGGGAGGCAGAGACAGGCGGATCGCTGTGAGTTCAAGGCCAGCCTGGTCTACAAAGAGTAATCCAGGACAGTAAAGGCTACAACAGAGAAACCCTGTCTGTGTCAGTTCTTTGCTTGGTGTAGTATGAGGACCTCCAATCGGTTTCTCCAGGGGAGAAGCTGACAATGCCTTGGCCGTCCCACCAGGGAAAAGGGTGGCACTCCAGGTGTCCGCCATGCTGATGGAGCATTTAAAATAGCTCCTGAGGCCAGATGTGATGGCACATGCTTGCAATCTCAGTATTTGGGAAGCAAAGGCAGAAGGATTGCTCCAAGTTAGAGGCCAGCCTGTTTTACACAGTGAGTAGACTGGCCAGGAAGAATAAATAGAAATGCTTTCTGGTCACTTTTCTGGCACACATTTGCCAGTCACAGAGGAGGCGGGACATCAGAAAGGCTGACTTCTGGTTGGTGGGGCTAAATCTAGTGAGGCAACAGGCCCACAGGGGACCTGTGGTGGTGGTGGTTGGGGGGGGCAGGGGGAGGCACAGAACCCGGTCACTGGGAGTAGTTGACTTGCAGTGAAGGGAACGTTTGTGCTGTGTTCACTCCTGGGGACAATCCTAATTTTATTTTATTTTTTAATAAAGGCAATTTGTTAAGACTATAATTAACCAAGTTTCCCATTTGTCATACACTTATAAAAACCTCACAGAGGAAGGATAGCAGGCTACCAAGAAGAGACTTGATACCCTATGAGCATATACAGGGGGAAGAAGTCCCCCTCAGTCACAGTCATAGGGGAGGGGAGTAAGGGGAAAATGGGAGGGAGGGAGGAATGGGAGGATACAAGGGAGGGGATAACCATTGAGATGTAATATGAATAAATTAATTTAAAAAACCCTCACAAACTGACATACGAGGAAAATGCCTGGTGGGACCTACTTAAAAGATATGCACTGAGCAGGGCGTGGTGGCACACGCCTTTAATCCAAGCACTCAGGAGGCAGAGGCAGGTGGATCCCTGTGAGTTCGAGGCCAGCCTGGTCTACAAAGCAAGTCCAGGATAGCCAAGGCTATACAGTAAAACTCTATCTCAAAAGAAAACCCCCCCGAGAGAGAGAGAGAGAGAGAGAGAGAGAGAGAGAGAGAGAGAGAGAGAGAGGTGCTGTTTATTTTCGTGTAATATTTATTTTTATTTACTTATTTTGGAGACAGGCAGTCCTCCTGCCTCAGTCTCTTCAGTGCTGAGACGACAGGTGAGAGCCACCATGCCTGGCTGTCATTTATTTACAAGACAGCTCAGGTGTGTGGGTGGGTCCCAGGCCTTTCCCTTTCCATTTTCCCGCAGCTTCTGACCATGTGTGCGGAGGTAGGGGCAGGTGTACTCATGGGACTTTTCTGCAGCTGATGTTAAGCATCCACCGTCTGGTGATATGAAGGACACTGACTAGTGTATCCTAGTTGGTGCGGATCTGGTCCTGGTTACCCCGGAGGAGCTCAGAGACAGGGTAGTAGGGCAGAGGCACACCTGAGATGCACAGCTCTGGGAGGAAGAGGATGTGGCTGGTGCCTGGGAAGTGTGGGGTTCCACTGCATCGACACAGCCCCTGCTCAGGAGCACTGGGCTGAGGTTAGACCCAGGCCAATATAGATGACCCAGGAGTCTGGATTGGGGATGATGGGGTCCGAGGCACAAATGAAGGAGAGGGACTGGGGTGCTCTGGGCAGCTGGGGCACGACTTGCCAGTGTCTGGTTGCCTGACAAGCTATATAACTTCCAGGATATCTTTTCCTTGCTCCAGATAGAAAGCCAACTCTGATTTAGAAGTGATGGGGGACTGAAAACATGTCACTGGAGAAGGTGACTGTGAAGGGCAGGAAAATCCAAACTCCCAACCACAAAGGCTCCTGTGCAAGTTGCCAAAAGCCTGGTGTCCAGATCCAGGGAGGGGCACGGAAGGAAGGAGAGGGTGACTGGAAGGGGGAGCCATGCTACCCAGAGAGCTTTCCCAGTGGGCCACCAGGCGGGTGGAGGGGGGGCATGACCTGGACTGTCCTGCCCTGTCCTGACATCAGAGGTGGGACAGACGATTTCTGCCAAGGAGGAGTGTATGCTCTCTTTGTTCATCTAAGAAGCAGCTGGTTACTGTACCAGTGTAGAGCCCGCCGAGAAGAGCTCCTTCTGCCTCCATGTGTTTCGTCCCCCAATGCTTCCTACCTCTTGACGGGACAGTTATTTATTGTCCGTCTCCTACATAAAGGTCAAATGCTTCCTCAAGGTGTACCTGATCTTGTGTCCCAGAGCCTAGACTATTGCTGGCACACAGTAGGTACTTAAACTGTTAAGGCAAGGTGCCACAACAGCACACCTGGAATCCTGCACACTCAGGAAGCCGAGGCAGGAGTTTCATTTCAAGCAAGTCTGAGGTAACCCTGGTTTACTCGGTGAGTTCTAGGCCAGCCAGAGCTACATAATAAGACTCTTTCTGAGAGAGGAGCAGGGAGGAGGAGGAGAAAGAGGGAGAGGAAGAGGGAGAGGGAAAGGGGAGGGGAAAGGGAGGGAGAGTAGGGAGAGAAAGAGAGGGCAAGAGGGAGAGAGGGAAAATGAGAGGGGGGGGATGACTCAGCAGGTAAAAAAAAAAAGGCAGAGGACCTGGATTCAGATCCCCAGAACCACAGCCTGGGTGAGTGAGCTCAGCCCTGCACAAGTGTCTGCTCAGGGTTAAGTTGGGAAGGATGCCACCTCAGCTGTGCCTAGAGAATGCAGAGTCCAGCCTCCTTGGTGAAGGGTAAACTCTAAACTGTTCGTAGCAGGGTGTCTCTAGTCTGGCAAACAGCCCTTTGTCCTCTGAAAGGGTTGAGACAAGACCTCAGTGTTTCAAGAGGCTTGTTAGGAAAAACAAAGCAACAACAAAACCACCCTTCAGCATGCTGAAGGGGCTGCTAGGCCCCAGGAGGGAATGCAGATACCAAGTGATGCAGTGAGATCTGTGGGACGCCCTGCCCTGGCAATCCTAGACCAGCACCAACTCTCTCTTCAGACAGTCTCCTGCTGTGTGAATACTGCAGTGGACGGAAGTGCGGCTTGGCACGTGGGACTCCACTCTCTAACCTCTGAAGGTAGGCCTCATGTGGGTGTTGGGGGGACATGACCAGATCTCCAACCCTGACCATGCTTGCCAGTTGGGGGGACTTCCCTGAGGTGACTCTCAGCCACTTGGCACTGGCATGGCTCCAGCAGTGCCAGGTACCCATATGCCATCATTGCAGCTTCCTGGCTGAGCCAGGAGGGGCCTGGCTAGGGCTCAGTGTCCTTGATTTTCCAAGCTACGTGGGTGGCAGACACTAGTGTGAGAGGAAAGGCTGCAATACCTATAGTTATTTGGCACATTTCACAGCACCGCTCCAAGTCTTGGGCGCTTAACACAACCCTAAACAGCAGTCCAGGTTTAATTACCTTCATTTTATATGCAGAGGAAAAGCAACAGCATCAGGAGTCAAGAGCAGTGTGGAGCCAGTATGGTGGCACCTGCCTCTGATGCCAGCACTTGGGAGGCAGATGTAGGAGGACCAGGAGGTCAAGGCCAGCCTGGACTATATTAGACTGTCTCTCGAAAAACAAAAACAAGGAGCTCGAGACAGAGTGGTGAAGAGCACTTGCTGCATTTGTAGAAGTGAAGTTTGGTTCCTTGCACCCATGCCAGGGGCTTCACAACTGCCTGTAACTCTAGCTCCAGGAGACACCACTCCCTTGCCTGGCCTCCAAGGATGCTGCATACATGTGGTGCATATACACTGTGATAGGTACACACAAACACACGCATACATACACATAAAACTAAAAAAAAAAAAAAAAGTCTTTTAAAGAAAACAACTCTGGGCATGGTGGTACACACCTTTAATCCCAGCACTCTGGAGGCAGAGGCAGGTGGATCTCTATGAGTTCGAGGACAGCCTGGTCTACAAAGCAAGTCCAGGACAGTCAAAGCTACACAGAGAAACCCTGTCTCAGAAAACAATCAATCAAACAAACAACAACAACAAAAGAGAAAACAAAAACAAAGCCAGATGTGGTAGCATATGTCTGTAGTCTTGGCACTTGTAAGAGGAGGCAGGAAGATCAGGAGTTCAAGGCAGGCCTGGGCTACATGAGACATTGTCTCAAAAATAGAATTGAAAAACAACCAACCAAAACAAAACAAAACCATCCCATCCCCCTGCGAATCCCAAGAGGTGTGTCTGCCCTCAGAGTCCATGTTTTCCCACAGACCCTCCTATAGCTTGCTTGGAAGCCAGGGCCAAAAGTGGGGAGGCCAGGGAAGGGCTCCCAGGAGCTGGTCCCAGCCAGTCCTGGAGAGAGTGTGGTTGATCCCAAGGAAGAAGGTAGACTCACTGGTGACATCACCTGTGACAGTGACAGGGGCAGGACCAGGAGTCTAGCACAGGCCTATACACTCATGGTGAAGGGGGCGGGGAGGCTTGGGGGGCAGTAAGTTTAGGAGGAAGATGAAGGTGACTATATCAGTAGATGGAGGCCTAGGGGAAAGGCAAAGCCCTCTGAGCCTCCCTCTACAGTAAGACTGGATGACTTGAGGCCCACAGCTGGGACAGGGGGCAGGAGTTGCACATGTAGATATCCCTGAAGAGCCAGGGGCTGGCAGAATGTGCTGCAAGGCATTAGACAAACAATGCTAATGTGGGACAGAGAAAGGACCAAGCAAGAGAGCCACAGGTTCAAGGTAGACCCACAGGAACTGGGTCTTTCCTGGCAGCTGGGTGGGCAGAGAACTCCAGATGGTCAAGCCTGGGCTCCTACTTAGGCTTTGTGCGACCTTCAAACACACCCAGCCTCTCCTCTGCCTTGTCCATTAACTACAGGCCTTGATCGCCAACGGTTTGGATCACTATGCAACACCAGGGTTGAACTCTAGTTCATTGCAGAGGCCAGGGTGTCTGCTGGGTAACTGCACAAACACTTGCCTATCCAGAAGCAGCCAGTGTTGGGTCTCGTACCTTCATTCCTCATGTTTCAACTGTGGGCATGCCTGGCAACATCTATACCTCCTTTGGGTAGCCTCTGTCAGGTGGTAACATCCTCTGTGACAGTCAGGAATTCCAGCCCTAGGACTGGAGATGTAGCTCAGTTGGTGGAGTCCTTGCCCTGGGTTCCACCCACTACACTGCATGAAATGGGCACACAGAATGGCACTTGGGAGGCAGAGGCAGGTGGATCTCTGTGAGTTCAAGGCCAGACTGGTCTACAAAGCCAGTCCAGGACAGCCAGGGTGACACAGAGAAACCCTGTTTCAAAAAACCAAAAGAAAAAAAAAGTTGTTTTTGAGACAGGGTTTCTCTGTGTCACCCCAGCTGTCCTGGAACTCACTCAATAGATCAGGCTGGCCTTGAACGCAGAGATCTACCTGCCTCTGCCTCCCCAGTTCTGGGACTAAAGGTGTGGTCACTACTGCCAAGCTGTTTGTTTGTTTCTTTTTTTAAGCAATAAAATAGTATTGTTATTTGCAAACTTTGTCAGACACGAGTATTTCATTTCATAGGTGCTAACAGGTAGAGATTTAATCTGCTTTTTATAGACATTATACATATAAATGTGTGTGGGCTGGAGGGATGGCTCAGTGGTTAAGAGCATTGGTTGTTCTTCCAAAGGACCAGAGTTCAAATCCCAGCACCTACATG
The DNA here is from genome assembly GCF_964271855.1 of Acomys minous. Classification (NCBI taxonomy): domain Eukaryota; kingdom Metazoa; phylum Chordata; class Mammalia; order Rodentia; family Muridae; genus Acomys; species Acomys minous. The sequence goes on along the minus strand of NC_140489.1, from coordinate 101,570,963 downwards.
GCAGCTCACAACTATCTGTAACTCCAGTTCCAGGGGATCTGACACCCTCCCACACATGTACAAGCAGGCAGAACAGCAATGTACATACATAAATAATTAATTTTAAAAATAAAAATAAAAATATGTATCTGAAGAATCCCCAGCATGCCCTTGGAAGCTTGCTGGCTTCTGGAAGACAGAGGAACTCATGGTACAAAGCTGCAGGGTCAGGTGGTCTGCAAGGGTGTGCTAAGAACAAAGCAAGACTATTCAGGAGTAATGGGCCAGGCTGGCTGTTAGCCTTATGACTATAACCCCTCACCACACCCCTTCCTTAGTTGTTGTTGTTGTTTTAAGGCTTATTTATTTATCATGTATACAGTGCTTTGACTGCATGTACGCCTGCACACCAGAAGGCGGCATCAGATCACATTATAGATGGTTGTGAGCCACCATGTGGTTGCTGAGGAATTGAACTCAGGACCTTTGGAAGAGCAGTCAGTGCTCTTAACTTCTGGGCCATCTCTCCAGCCCAGTTTTTGTTTTTGTTTTTTTGTTTTGAGATGGTCTTGACACTGTAGTCCAGGCTGGCCTGAAATTCACTCTGTAGCTCAGGCTAGCAGCCAACTCTGAGTCGTCCTTTTCCGTCTACCTTCCTAGTACGGGTATGGTAAGCATCCTCAATTCTATCCACCACCACCCCCTCTCTCTTTCCCCCTACTTCTGACTGGGCCACCCCAATGGGTCATTCCAGGCCTGCCACCACCACAGGGGAGTCCAAGGCCACATCTTCCACAAACTGCTCTGTAACCTATGCAAATTTTACACTAAGCAGAATGCATGATCTGCACATAGATTAGGGGTATGGGACTTTTGTCACTGGCATTCCCTAGCCTCAGCAATGGCAGCAGAAGGCATGCTGATGGCAGGCACCAGGAGTAGGAGATTGGGGGTCGAGGGATGTCTGACTCAGCAGAAAGCCTTCTCTGGCTCTGCATGGAGGTGGCTGCAGTGGACAGGATGCCTATGGGTATGGATGTTTCCTGGTGAGCTGATGTGGTCAGCTGGGTTTTCAGTGGGTGGCCACCTCAGGGCTGCTGCCTGGGGATGGTGAGGGAGGTTTTCTGTCTTGGAGGGTCTTGGAGGGTGCAGAATGCCAATGGAGCATCTTGAGCCACCTCCCTAGGACACATAGCCAGCAAGGTGTGGTTTAGAGAGGTCTGTACGGGGACATCCAAGAACAGCAGGCTGGTTGCCTTGTGAACTGAAGGGCAACAGAGCTAGATAGTGTGATGGTTCCAGAAGCCTATATCTTGTTAAAAAACAAAAAAACAACAAAAAAAAACTTTTGACAGTTCACCGTTTGGAGCCTGTTGTTTTTAAAAAGATCCTCCTGGGCAGACAAAATAAAACTTTGGGCCGCCTCAAATTCTACTTTCAAGTATAGACCTCAGGACAAAGCAGAGCCTAATAGGTAACTGCATGACTTGGGGGTGCCATGCTCCAAGCATTTCTCCCAGCAGCAAGGAGATACCAACAAGATGGGTGCATTAGCACCCTGCTTTCAGAAGGTTCCCCACTTCCCTTCCTAGCCTCTGTGGCCCACTTCTGTAGGCCATGTGTCCTTCCCATTTGGCACAACCTGTGGCCAGGGTAAAGGCAGGTACAGGTGGGGCTCAGAGTTCACTTTACACAGCCTCCAGTGCTGGGCCACCTTGGTTACAGGTGACTCCCAAAGCCAGGCTCGGTTTTGTTGCCAGGTCTTGGGCCCCCTACTTTGGAGGCGTTGAAACAGACCTCCCTCCTTCTCTCTCAGAGTTCAAGCTGAGGGCTCTGCCTCTTGCTACACACTTGCAGTTTTTAAAGGGAATCTGAGAAGAGATGTATTTATTTGCTTAGTATGTGTTGTGGTTGGGTTGATTTTGTTTTGACACGTTGGTTCAAAATAAGATTGACCCTTTGGAAAATCAACTTGCTCAAGCCATTTGCTCTTCAGCTCAAGGGGCTTAATTGAAAGCAGCTGGGGTACGCTGACATCACCACAGGCCTCCAGACTGAAAGGGACCTCAGAGTATCAGCAGCGAGGGTAGTGACAGCGAAGCTTCAAAGGCAAGAGCCAGGGAAGCCAAGTTTTTCCTCAGGAGGAATTTTTTTTACTTCAAAAATAATTTCTTTGATTAAAAAAAAAAAAGATGCTGAAGGAGCCAACTAGTGTATCACAGAATGGGGCAGCACGGCTGCACTCTTAGATATTGTCACCGGTTTACTTATGCCAAGTTGGGCTTTTATTCCCTAGGCATTTTACTATGTCCAGGCTTGGTAATGAGCAGGTGTATCTTTGTCTGCCTGCCTTTCACAGCTCCATCCAGTTGCCTCCTTCCCAGAGGACTGCATTAATGCATTTAGCTGCTCTCTAGGACCTGGTATCCCCACTGTGGGAGGCGTTGTAATTCCTGCTTGTTCACCTAACGTCATCTTGCAGGAGACTTTAAGTAAGCACAGAGGAGAGGGATCCTCTTTGGTCAGCTAAGTTCAGACTACTCACTGGACAGGATTGTTCTAGGATAAATGTCATCTTCTGGGGACCTGTGATGTGACTGTCAGCCTCTTGTACCTGGAAGCGGCTCTTGTCAGTCATGGGGTGAAGGAGGCAAGGACTGAGGGCAGATGCTTACTCAGCCTCGGGCTGGGCATAGAGTGAGTGGTCGGAGGGGTGCACTCATCATCTTGTCCTACCCAGGAGTCTCTGGTGCATCAGGCCTAGTTGCCATGATGCATGCTGGCAGGAGTTTGGAAGGCATCACTGGCCGCTTTGGGAGCTCCTCCAACCCATCTCTGGGTGGCCCCAGGCCATGTGAGGCCTTGGCTTCAGTTTCCTGTGCTGTCAAATTCTATGATGCTCTGATTGGCCCTACTTCTCACATGGCAGTGAGAATATCACAGCCTCTCTGTAGAGCTGATTAAATCTGGAGATCCCCTTACAGAGTCAGGCAACTCTCCTCTGTGTGAAGCTTGCTCAGGATGGGATGGGTAACCTCTCAGAGGACCCTAAGACTTTCACATTCTGCCCCGAAAAACAGGAGTGCAGAATGGGGCTTTGAGATGTTAACACAGATCTACCGGTCCCCTGGGCCCTAGTGAGAAATGTTCTGGTTTACCCAGAGATGGACAATCTGTGCGTTCTTGTTAAGGAGAAATAATATATGGAAGGAACTCAGTCTTGCGTAGCCACACCTATTGGACATTTGAACATGGCTTGGCTCCTCTGAAACACTCAAACCTAGTCATCAGAGGAACAGCACTGAGAGGTGCTGGGCCTTTAAGAGGTGATTAGATGGCTAAGAGGAATTAGTGGTCTCTCTGGGGGAACCAGGATTAGTTACAGCAAGAGTGGGTTGTTAGAAAGCAAGGCTGCCCCTTGTGGTTTGCTCTTTTAACACATTGCCCTCCTGCTCTCCCACCACATGTCCAGGAGGCCCTGGCCAGGTGTTGTCTGATGGTGGCCTTCTAGCCTAGAGAGCCATGAGCTGGACAAACCATCCTTTTTTTGTCATGCAGTCTACTAGTTTTGTTATGGACCAAGGGAAGGCAGTTCCTCCTGGGGCTAGATCTATCTCTGGAGACTGCTTTAAGATTCACATGTCACCCTTTGGTCCCCAGACAGCATTCCTGTTGCAGTTGCCTCACTGGTACCCAGGGGATGAAGGTATTTGCAGTGCCTATTGGGACACTGTGGGACTCAAGTCTAAACACTGTCCGCGTATATATTGAACGGATCCAGGAAGGCTGTTGTTTCTGCCTTCTCTTCTTGCTGAGGTTAGCATCACAGGCTCCATACCTAGGGAAAGCGAACACAGTTGTCTGTGGCAGGTCCAGGTTGAGTTTAAATGGACTGGAAGGGACTAAAGGGTATGCCTGGGGTGGCATGAAGAACTGGAACATTATCCAGTTTAAGGCTTAAAAAATAACAGTAAATCTGAGTGGCTATTCCTTCACTGTAGCTTTTGTGCCCCCTCCCAATTTCTAATTTTATGTGCATATGCATTTTGTCTGCATGTATGTCATGTACCACATGTGTGCCTGGTGCCCAGAGAATGGTATCAGATCCCCTGGAACTGGAGTTATAGATGGTTGTGAATCACTATGGAGGTGGGTGGGAATCCAACCCAGGTCCTCTGCAAGAACAGCTAGTGCTTTTAATGGCTAACTCATCCCTCTAGCCCTGCCTTTTGTCTTTTTTTGGGGGAGGGGCAGGGTCTCACTATGTAGCCCAGGTTGGTCATATACTCACTATATAGCTCAGGCTGCTCTTGAACATGTAACCCTCCTACCTCAGTTTTCAAAGTGTTGGGAGTCCAAGCATATAGTATGAAGCCCAGCTTCCACTGTGACTTTCCCCTTTTGGAGACAAGGTCTTCTGTAGCCCAGGCAGGTGTCCAAAGTCACCACATAGGTAAGAATGATGATCGTATCCTGCTTCCATTTCCCCAGTTTGGGATTACAGCCTATGCTTCCTTGAATGCTAGGCAAACACTATACCATCTGGGCTATGCTCCCAGCTTCCATTGTGGCTTTTGAGGTGGGCAAACCAGACTCTTGTTAAGACAACAGACAGGATATTGCACATCTTCCCCTAAGCCACTTCTCTGCTCTTTCAACTGAACTTGAACATTCCTCTTCCTTGAAACTTTGCACAGATTTGACCACATTAGCAGTCTGAGGTGACGGGAGTCTGAGGTCACAGGAGCATCAGTCAAGCATACAGATGGGACTTGTTACTTTGTGTGATCTCACGCAAGGCACTTGACCTTTCTGAGCCTTATACTTCTGGGAATGAATAAACCTAACATGGCAGCTTTGTGAGCAGATGGCATCCAACAAGACTGCATACATAAACACACCTGGTACACATGAAGTGTATATTGGTTTCCTTTCTTTCAGAGAAAGCCCCTTGAAGAATCCCACCTGCTCTGGTCAGTCAGTGGCACCAACACACATTCCTGTAACAGAGCCGCTGTGAAGACCTGTGTTTCTTGTTTTTCATTGTTGCTACTTTAGGAGATAAGGTCTCACTGTATAGAATCTTGACTGGAAGTGAACTTACTGTAGTCCCTGTCTCTGTCAGAGTGCTGGGGATGTATGTGCGAGCCACTATGCCTGGATTCGGTTTTCCCTTCCCAGATGTCCTTTGTGTTGGCACTGGGGATTGAACCAGTAGCCTGATGTATTCTAGGCAAGCAGTGGAGCAGTGAGCTATACCCATCCCTCTCTAAGTGTCTCATTACCCTGTTTGTACTCTCTGGGCATGGGGCTTAGCTGGGACATAGTTCTGAAAGCAGAGTTGCTATGCAGGGTGTGCCTGGGTGTGCCAAGTGGAAGGCCTTTTCTGAGGGGAGTTGTGTGTGCTCAACACAGCCCAGGTGACCTTGTGATAGAGCTGTCTCCTCTCAACAGAATAGAAGGGGATTAAGACCCAGTCATAAAGAGGGGGGCAGGAAAAGCCCAATGAGCAGCAGGTGGGGCTCCGGGCTGCTCAACGTAGGGGCCTCATCAAACAAAACTGTTAAACTGGGGCCCCTCCCCACTGCACTAGCTTTAAACCCCACCGTGTGCAAAGTTTGGCCCGAGGCCTCTGGATGACCCCAATCTAATTCCCACTCTCTCTGGATGGCTGAAGGCACACAGATAAGCGGCATCCTTGAAGCATGCAGCCCCCAGGAAATCATGCAGGAGCTAGGCTGGGGAAACACGCAGGGTATGAAGGGGAGGGAGAGGCAGATAAATCTCTGAGACAGGAAATAGCACCTGTGCTTGTGAACCTACTGAAGGGACTATGAAGTTTGGGCCTCAGAGCAATCTATGCCGTAATAATTAGGGTAAACTGCAGACCTAATGAGCTGCTTCTGGACAAAGGAAGCCATCACCTGAGCCTAGTGAGGGAAGCTGGCCCTATGCCACCATGCACACCCTCCAGTGTGAGCACTGCTCTCATGCCTGCAGCTACACACCTACTTCTGCCCCTTTTATCCTTTCACTTCTCTTCTCCAGTGCATCTGCTGTTCCTTGGGCCTTTTTCCTCCTCTTAGGAGCAGGGATCTGGGTTCCTATGGTGGGCTGGGTGTGTGTGAAGGGTGAGCTCAGGATGGTTGCTTAGGCAGTGAGGAAAGTAGGACTCACAACAACTGGCAGCCAAGGGGGAAAAGAAGGGCAGAAAGTAGAGGACCCCATCAGACCCTCTCAGCCATAATCTGTGCCTCATTCCTATCCCTGGGCCCAAAGCTGCTCCTGTCACCTGTGGCATGTGACTTACTCACTGTATGACTTCATTCCCAGAAGCCCAAGGTGCAGCAATTCCTTCCAAGCATCCCATCCACCAAGCACCCCATCCACCAATGAGTTGCAGAGTGGTAACATTAGGAAGACAGTGGCCAAAGAGGGGCTCCTCTCCCAGGTACAGTTCCAGAGGCTACATGGGAGTAGGAAGTCTCATTGTCCCCAGAGGCCACTGGGAGAAGGGCATACCCTCAGGGAGTGACAGTGGGACGCAAAGGTTAGGTCCTATGGGACTCTTGGGCTGGGGGTTTTAGATCTATAGGGAGGACTCTAATTGGTTTGGGACCCAGGACCAAAGTTGATTCTTTACTGAACATTGCTCAGTAGGATTTGGTGCCTGGTACATGATGAAACGTTTTCCACTACTGACTGACAGGTGTCTTTAGAGCTGAGTGAAAAGCCTGATGTCTCTACAGGTGGCTTTCAGCCCTGGTGGGGTAAATGCCCCACCAGTTACAGATCAGGGGCTGAATCTAAAGTTCAGGGGCTGAATCTAAAGTTCTGCTTCCTACAGGAAAACCATAGTTCCCACTGGAAGTTCAAGGGTGTGGGAAATGTGAGCCTTACTGATGCAAGCATCAGTGAGTGTGATGTCTGCCTAGATGTCCACAACACTACCAGCACAACTGACAGTGAGGCCACGGTTGTAGGCTAGCATTGGGACAGGAGTTTCTGTTACCAGGTTAAGGGCTCTCACTGGGCTAAGGTGGATTTGTCGTGGTTGATCATGTGTAATTAAGGACTTCTTAGCAGACTCGAGCCATTCCTCCAGGCCCTCTGTTTATTGATCATTAAAATAGAGAAAGATTCTGTCTACCAGGCTGAAGAGAAGGCTCTGCAGTTAAGGGTATGTACTGTGCTTGCACAGGACCCACATTTGGTTTCTATGACCCACACAGGGTGGCTCACAACTACCTGTAACTCCAGCTCTAAACTCTGTGGGCACCTGCACTTACATGTATGTGCACATACCTCTCCGCCCCCAGCGACATAGTTAAATCTAAAAGAAGGACAAGAGAAGTGAGGTATAGGAGTCACCAGCTCCAGCACACATTACTCTCTTCCAGCCCCCAGGCAAAAGATGGGATCTCTGAGGTTCCCCCTATCACTTCTTCCTCTAGGACAGACAACAGTCTCCGGCCCTTTTTTTCTGCTGACTAAAAAGTAGTTCCCTGCATGGGTGAGATTGGTTTCCTCTTCATAAAAGCTCAGAGCAGTGTTGGCAGTTCAGGCTCCTGGGTAAGAGCACCAGATCACCTGGCTCAGCAACTTTGGAGGCATCAACAAGGCTTGTGGTAGGTTCAGATGCACACTCAGTTGAGAACTATTGGCATAGGGTGTTACCTAGAAGCCTTGCTGGTCCGGACCCCCCCCCCCCCATTTCTGAAAGCCTGTGAGGGTGTGGGTGTTTTGCTACTACAGAGGTCTTCCAGAGGCAGGGAGGCCACCTACCTGGCACACTCCAGCTGTAACCAAACACCTGTCCCCTGAAGAGTGCACTAGCTGAGGCCAAGTTTGGAGCCCACCAACCAGCCCTCCGATTCTAGACACAGCAGCAGGAATTCGGATGACTTGGCATTGCCATGGCAACTGCACCTAATGCTGGTGGGCACCAGGAACAAGGAGCAGGCAGCGAGTCTACCAGTAGATAAAGAATGGAGGGTGAGATATGTTCAGGATAGCTGTACGCATGCTCCAGAGCTAGGAGGGCAGTTGTTTCAAGACCCAGGGTGGCCAGGTTCGTGGCACACGCCTGCAGTCTCATCATTTGAGACACAGAGGTAGGAAGACCACAAGTTCCAGGTCAGATGATCTCAATCTCCCCTCATCATACACAAATGACGGCCCAGGGAGCATCTGGCTCTTCCCTGCCACATATAGCAGCAATCTAGATCAGGGTGTTGTACAGTCTGCAGGCCAGGGCGTCTACCAGCACATGACTCTAACAGATCATCTGCCTAAATTAAATTAGGCTTCTAAGTGCCCACCATAACGTGGCCTCGTGTTCCAAATCATGGAGGCAAGAACCTGGTATAGAACTTTGAAAGTGGATGCCAGGACATTGGGGGCCTTAGATAATAATGGGTATTCTAGCTCTAAAAGAAATAAATAATCAACATACAAAGGTAGACATCGTATCTCAAATGCTGGCGTCAAGGCACGAATGCAGCCCTTTCCTCTGTCTCTGGTCAGCGGTATGTGAACATCACTCCTTCCAGAGGCAGGCAGAGAGCAGTTTGGCCCTGCAGCCCTGGGTACTTGGCATTGTTGTCTCTTGGTGCTTTGGGGGAAACAAGATGCTCACGTAAGGAGTCAAGAGGTAGGCGGCTGCCTTGTTTCTGGGCACACTGTGAGACGTGAGGATGGGGAAAGTACAGCCACCCCACGATGTTGTCTGTGAGGCTGTCACCCCCTTACAGTTTATTTCATCACTGGGGTGTGCAGTGTGTCCCCAGAACTTTCCGTATGGTATTCATCTTTGCCCCTCTGGCCATCTATAAGCCTGAACCCCTTTTCCCTGAGTGTGGGCAGCCTTAAGCTCCTGCTGGCCCTCCAGGACCTTAGCTTTGCCCACTAACCAGCCATTCAAGGGCTTTCACAACAGCTGAGCAGAAGCCAGGCCCCAACTCCTATTTTTCTGTTTTCCCCCAGTGGCAGTGAGCCACAGTGTGCCTGCCCTTCATACTTCGTACCCCGGACACTGAGGACCTCGGCTCAGCAAGGTTCTTATCATGTCTCTCAGCCTTGAGTTACTCCAGCTAGAAATGGGAGTAAGGCAGAGAGGCAAATGGGAAGGGAATGCAACAGCATCCATTCTTTGTGGTCCCTGACTGCTCCTCCAACAGATTCTCATGGTACCCCACCTCACAACTAGGGAGGGTCTGCAGAGGTGTGTGGGGAATGCTGCAATGCCAGCTGTGGGGCCTCTTGCTTCATTCTAGTCACTGCCCTTTATAAATATTTATAGTAGCTTTCCTACTAAAAATAACATCCTGGAGCTCAGGGAGCAGGGGGAAAAAATCAATGTGAATTGGACTTGGTGATCACGTGTGCCACAGGACCCCAGGAGAGGATGCATGTGCAGCACCCAGGCAGTGCGCCCCCTGGCTGCCAGCCCCAGCTTGGCACTAAGCACACTGCTGCCTCTCCATTGACTGGACCACAAAGTGCTCTGCCCTCCTCCTGGCTGTAGAACAACAGCACTGAGCAGGCGGAAGCCTCACCAGTTCAGAGAGGAAGGGGGGGGGGGGCTGGCTATGACTATTTTTAGCACTGAGGCCAGGGTGTGAATGTCTGTAGAACTGAGCAAGGCCTGCAGCTTTCTTTGCATAGACAGAAGATCTGTTGGTTTTTAAAGGTCAAAGGTAGGAAAGAAACTTGTGTGCCCACACTAGGGAGAGTACCCTGGGCTGGCCAGCTGCCAGGAGGAACCCCATTAGGTCAGGAACACACACGGGCTCAGCGCTTTTTCTTTTCTTTTCCATCTCCTGGTAAATTCCTGATGCAGAGATGAGACCATGCCCTGAGGAAGGAATGCAGACGCTAGTACATGCAGGGCTACGCAAGGAGGCCCACCAGCTGGGGCCTCAGGCAGTCCCTCCCCACCTCCCATAGGCTTGGCTCCTCTCTCTGGTGGCTGAGTGAGTCTGGCAGCCTGCAAGCCCGGTCCAGGTGTGCAGCAGAAAGACGGATAGGAATGTGCCTCTGGGGTAGACCTTCCCTTGTCTTGTCGGTGCCAGCTTGCTCCTCCACCTCTGTGCCTGTACAAGACAGACTGTTAGTCATAAGCACACCAGGGGCTCAGGGCAAAGCTGCTAACAGCTGTGAACCACAGGATCTGCATGGAGCGGGGAGGATGCCTGTTCTCTCAGCTCTTCATTTGTCATGTAGGGGTCTTTTCTCTCTAGGTGGAACAGGGTTCGGTGGGAGAGGACGTCTGCCTTCTGAGGTCATTGCTTGTGTCACAGGGGTAGGAAAGTGCTTTGATTGAATAAAAAAATGGTTTGGAAGGGGAGGAGGCGTGGTAGAGGAATTGGGCTGAGAATGCAGAGAGCCCGATGACCATGAGAGGAGAGGAAGCCTTCTGCAGCAGAGCGGGCTGCAGTATATGGCACCTTTCATCTGTCTCTACTGCTGGCTTCTCATAGCTGCTCACATGGGTCATAGGCAAAGACATCATTATAGCCTTGGAGCCAAGTTCTTGAGTGTGAGCTTTGGCTTCTTCGTGTACACCAAAGAAGCAGGTTAGATGGTGCTCACATAACTCTCTTAAATGCAATCCCTCTTGCCCTAGGGACAGAGAAGACCTGGAAGGCTCCTGAAGGCCTTTGAGTCAGTTCCTGACCTACCAACAGTGCATGGGGCTAATCTGCATATACTAAGAAGCAGTATCCTGGGGGGGGGGGCACCTGCAATTAGCTCTGCAAACCAAGTGTGCTGGCCTAGCAAGGAGGGAGGGGACCAGTCCAGCCAAGAGGCAGCTCTGAGATAACACCACTTAGAAAGTTATCTGAGAAAGTTCCTTTTCTGGTTGGTGGTGCCATAGCCCTGGATTTTCTACCTTGAAGATTGAAAAAGACACCTGATTTTTTAAAAAAATAAGTAGAGACCAAGTATAGTGGTATACCTCTTTAGTCCAGCACTCAGGATACAGAGGCAGTTGGATCCTTATGAGTTGGATAACCTGGTCTACATGGTGAGTTTTCAGACAGCTAAAGTTACTACATAGTAGGATACTGTCTTGAAAAATTAAAAAACTAAAAACAAAAACCTCGGAAGTTCCAATAGTGTGTAGCTTAGCTACCATCAGAATACACATTAAATTGGGGGGGGGGGACCTTTCTTTAAGACTGGTCCCTTAAGATCAGAAGAGTGTCTGTCTTTTGACTCATTGGCTCTTTGCACTAGGAGGCAGTGTTAAGTGATACGATCCCAGGGGAATTCTTGCTGTGGGGTAGACAGTGGCTACAAAGGACGGGTACAGAGGTAGAGGAAGCGCAGGGAGATGGTTGGTGACATCAGGCCATGACATGCAATGCAAGACAGGCCAGTGGCCGGCACAGTGTAGGCTACTGTGGGGAGAAGAGGAAAAGGTGCAGCTGGGTTCTTTCAAGGACATCCTAATCCTAAATTAGGCTTGCTCTGGCTTGGGACCTGTGATGGGAGGAGGCAGGAGAAAGGCGAGGACATTACTCACCTGAGCTTCCTGTGTCCTGGTGGCTCCTCGGCTAACCTGTAGCAGCACAGGCAGAAACAGCACAGGTCACAGTCAGGCTCTCCTCAGTCCTCTGGGCTCCTCTAAGGGGGCTTTCCTGACCCACCCAGCCCAGGGGCTAGACTTGCATCTCCCTTTCTGTTGAACTTTCCTGCAGGGATAACTGGCTAAGAGGCAGATCACCTAAGACCCACAACTCAACTGACAGGGAGTGTGGTGAAGAAAATCAACCAATGGAAGCAGAGTCACCATAACTCTAGGGAGCAGTTACAGAGGGGTCAGAGCCTGTTTGGTTCAGAAAGGAAACAAGGTGGGAACACTTTTGATGGGGACATTGCTTCTCTATGTTCTGGGACAATATTGCTATCCAGGTCCCTCTTGGATGCTCTGAGTCCATTTCTGTTCTCAGAGACACCACTGCTGCCCAGATATGCATTGGGGACATTTTGAAGGGCGCAGAAGCCCTGGAGTGATTCAGATAAATGTGGATGCTGGGGCACCTGAGGAGGCAACAGTCGGTCTCATTCTGTGATCTTGTGTCACACTTGGTATGAGGGGATGCCCTAGGAAGGGCACCACAGCGTGGCAGGATGCCTTCTCTAGGATTCAGATAGCCAGGGTAGAGCAGACAGAGGTGACAGCTAGGCATGAATGCGGGAAAGGGGAGCCTGCTTCAGTCAGAGTGCTTCCAAAGTACCCATTTGGTGCTCGTGACTTGTGTGCTCAACAGACCAGTGTGCTGGATGACTGGGTTGTGTTTAGGTCACGTGAGATTGACTTCACCCCGAAAGAAATCTTTCTTTGCAAGATCAATAGTTATTGATAAGTGTTCCCACACCATATCTGCAAGGACCCACACAATGTTGAGAGGCAAACAAAAACTCTCATCTTGCACCCTAACTCTACCCTCTAGCCCTTAGAGGTGGCACCTACATGCCGCAGAAAGCCTTCACACAGACACGTGGCTTAGAGTACAGGGAGGCTAAGAGTAGACAGAAAGGTACTGACGAGCTCAGCCAGGGACAGAGACAGGGCTTCTTGCTTTGGGGAAGTGGAGGGAAGCTAAGGAGGGGCCCAGAGGAGCTCCTAGGGCAGGGAGGCTCATGGGAAGGGAGGCCAAGGCAGCAGCGGCTATGTCTTTAGTCAAGAATGCTTCCCAGCAATGCTGAGTTTGGTTAGGGTATGGGCAGATGCCTGGGGCTGGGTGAGCGTTTACACATGTGGACATGTCTTGTTCCTCCTGCCCCATAGCCCGTCTTATCTAGACCAGGACCTCTGAGTGGCTGCTCTCCTCTGACAGCCATTCTCACTGACTCATACCCAGCAGCCTCTCATCCATACCACCCCAAGGGACAAACAGCACTACAGAGCCACTGTTCTGAGGGGTTTCTAGCCTGCTTCCCCCTGACTGCATTCCACCTCGCACGGGGGCGGCTCCACTTCACTTAGTCTAGTTGTTCTGCCTAGATTAAAGCGCTGGGCTTGGGGTTGGAGATGCCTGGGGTGAATCCAGGTTCTGCCACTTATTAACCTGTCCAGTTAATAAGCCTTGGAGCCTTGTCTGGGGCTGTAAAGCCAAATGAAGATGGCTGTGTTACAGACCGACCTACAGGCTAGGAAGTAGCTAGGAGCCAGCGCTGGTCCCTCCTCACCTTTCCTGCTTTCCCCCTTCACCTCTAAGGCTGGCCAACCACTCCTCACTTAATGCTAGCCTGTGCCCTGTTTGTTGCCTTAGATAGGTTCATTCGCTGACATTACTAGAAGACAGGCACCGTTCCAGACCTAGGATTACATCACTAACAACACAGTCCGAAATCTCTACCTCAGGGGGTTTGTGTTCTGGAGGAATCAAGAAGCAACATCTTATATATTTAAGACATAACTTGAGACTCTCAAGTGTCTTGAGGATTTTGTTATCTGTTTAATATTCCACTGAAAGGTGACAATCAAGAGTATGAGGTTTAGAGTTGGAAAGGCCCACTTCAAGCCCACTAATTCCCACTCAGAGGCTATATGAACAGACTCCCCTAGAATCTGTTTCCCTATTACTAAAATGGGAATATTATCACCTGCATATCTCAGCGTTAAGGATCACATGGGATCTTACATGAAATCAGTTCTCTTCCCACATAACGAGTACATAAATAGTTTCTATGCATAGTGAGGCAAGGAAGGAATTACTGTCCTTTGCCAACACCTTTCTTTCTTGCTTTTATTCTTCCAGAAAGCCATCTATTCCAACCTACAAGTCTCCCTTTTTAGAAAGTCTTGGCATTATTTATTATACACTTATTGGTGGGTTCTATCTATCTATCTATCTATCTATCTATCTATCTATCTATCTATCCATCTATCTATCTTTTATGTGGCAATGCATCACATAGCCCACACTGGTCTTGAGCTCACTTTGCAGCAGAGGACGAGCGTGGCTTTCTGATCCTCTTGTCTTCATCTGCCAAGTACCAGGGCTGCAGGTGTATGCCACCGTGCCTATGGTTTATGTGGTTCTGAGGTTTACCCTGGGCTTTGGGTGTGCTAGGCAAGCACCCCACTGAGCTACTTCCCCCGCCAGCAATCAGTACTTCTGATAAACCCTTTCTGCTGATTTGTTTTCGCCCCCACTTCTGCACATCTCAGTCGTGTTTCTCCAATTAGACCATCAACCCCATGAGGACAGTGGGCAGGTGATGTTTTGTGACTTGTTTGTATCCCAGAATATGAATAAGTCACCTGAAATTACTACCTGTGGGCATACCTCAGAGGGGAGAACAGGCAGGAGGAACTGAGGGCGCTGCAGATTTGGGGAGGATGTGGTAGGAGAGATGTCGGACACAAAGGGGAAGGAAGTTGGCATCCACTTCTCTAGAGCACGGCCTCCCATTCATACTGGACTCCTGACCTGCCTTTACCTCTGTTTTTCCTCATCCTGCATCTTCTCTTCTTCCTCTGCTGTGGAAACAAGTCCAAGGAGGCCAGTGACCCTTTGGTCTAGCACTAGTGTGGGAGGCAGATGAGTGTGGCATCTTGGGAGGTCTGAGGCAGAGACTTAAGGCAGCAAGCAGCCTCCAGGTGTATAAATGTCCCTTGCCCATGCCCAGCAGCTCCAGACTCTGGCACTGTTTGACTGGAACTCCGCACACCCATGAAGCAGAGGGCATGATGCTACCTGCTGACATACTTGATGATGTGTGTGTGTGTGTGTGTGCTATCTACTAGGCTCACACTTGGTATTTTGCATTCAAGTTCAAGAAAACAATCATAGAAGTGCACGGTGGGGGAAACGCAGATTAACTTGGGATTTGAAGTAGGGCTGGGTGCTGGCCACATCTCACCAGGTATAGTGGAGCAGGAAAGCAGACAATGATGTAATAGTTGAAGTGTTAAAGGGATTGAGCAGAATTGACTAAAGAGAAGAGAACTTGGTAGTAACCATGCTAGCTCCCATTAAACACTTGAAAGTTGGCCTGTGAAGGAAGACTAGACTCAGGGCAGTTTAGGTGGGGAGCAGCCCACAACAGAAAGGGTATTTTTAGCTCCTAATAAGGAAGCAATCTCTAGTGATTAGAGCTGGCTATAAATGAGCCTTCTGGAAATACTCAAATTGGAGGCCTTTCTATTGACAGTAAGTTCAATCAAATATCTTTAAAAATATTTTTAATTTGTTTTTTTTTTTGGTTTTTATTTGTTTGTTTTTTGTTTTTGCTTTTTCGAGACAGGGTTTCTTTGTGTAGCCTTGGCTGCCCTGGACTTGCTTTGCAGACCAGGCTGGCCTTGAAAGATATGTGCCTCCACGCCCAGCTTGTTTTTTATTTTTATTTTATATACATTGGTATTTGACTGTATGTATGTCTATGTGAGGTTGTTGGATGCCCTGGGAAAAGGAATTACAGGCAGTTGTGAGTTGCCATGTGGGTGCTGGGAACTGAACCCAGGTCCTCTGGGAGAGCAGTCAGTGCTTTTAACCACTGAGCCATCTCTCCAGGCCTCAATCAAATATCTTTGGGACCCCTTTGAACTCTATGGTTCCATTACTTAAAAATATCTTTGAGGCTGGGTGGTGGCGGCGCATGCCTTTAATCCCAGCACTCAGGAGGCAGAGGCTGGTGGATCACTGTGAGTTAGAGGATACCCACTCCTAGCTAACAAAAGCCCTAGAAGCCACCTTCAAGGAAGAAGTCAGCATGCACTGTGTTGTGCAGGGCTCTCTCCCTTCCACTGAAGAACAAGATTTATCTCTGTATTTAACAAGGATACTGGGTCATGCGTACGTTTGTCTGTGTCAACCTATAGGCTTCTGTGCTTGGGGACTCATAGAAGCTGGCCTGTCCTCTGTCCTGGGTCGGGTAAGAGCCCTGTCTTCATGTTTTTGTACATTTAAGCTCTAGAACTAGTTTTTCTTCTGCACACTGTGTGATCTCAAGCAAATCATTTTCTAAAATAAGGGGGTTGGATGAAGGCTCACTAATGTACTTTCTAAATGACACACTGATATTCTTGTCCCCACCCCCACCCCCCACCACGTAGCCTGGGTGGGCTGTGAATTCATAGGCCTCCCATATTGGGGATTGCAGGCATGCACTACCATGCCTGACTCAGTTCCTGTCAATCACACTGCGTTCTCACTCTTGAGTACTGAGCTCACTCGTGAGCCACTTGTTTTGCATAAACCGTAGCAAGCGGCCAGGAGCAAAACCGTACTTTATCTGCACAGCCTCAGAATCCCTAAGAAAATCCCCCTAAAACTCTAAGTTAAACCTACCAGAGAAAAGGCCGTCTAGTCACCTGTGAGGTCATCCTGAAGCACCGGCCCCCTTCCCCCACTCAATGCATGCACAGTGAGGGGCTGAGCTTCACTGTAGACATGAGAAACAGGACGAAACAGGGTAAGGACATCATTTCTCCTGTGGCAGAATGGGCAACTGACCTGAGCTGGGAAAGCCAATCAGGATACATGTGTAATCTCACCTGCAGGAAAACAGATGGACTTGAGGGCAGAGGAGTGGAAAAGGCGACAACCCTAAAGGGGATGCTTTCCCCTGCTGAAAACAGTACCCTGGCTTGCCTTCCATAGGAGGGTCTGAATAACCCAGGGAAACACTGCTCTGTGTTTTCACTTTGCAACCCTGCTAAGCCACTGCAGAGTACTGCATGAAGGACAGAGATGGGCCCTTGCTGAGAATGCTGCAGCCCCCATAGAAATGCCATGGCTGGAAAAGAATTTCTAACCACCTAGTGTCTATATCACTGATGGACCTGTGGGCACTTGTGGGTGTGGTGGCGTTTTATCCTCTCCTTCTTTCCCAGCTCGTGGGAGGGGGAAAGGCTGTGAAGCAGAGAACTCTAAGAAGCCACTACAGTGGCCGAGTCATGAAGAGATGGAGGCAGAAGTCAAATAGGCCTGAGCATGAAGAACGGAGGGAGCTGCAGCGGAATCTTCAGGTGAGAGCAGAGCCTGGTCATGAGCAAAAGGAGAAGACAAGAGTTTCAAACAGAATCAAGCAGGAGGAGGCCAAAGGGCGGCTGGAGCAGACAGGTGGCCGCGTCCGGGAGAGCTTCAGAGTGAGCTGATGGCCAGCCTACGGAAAGAGCCGCTGTGGATAAAGTGTGAACAGAGATGAGGGAGTGAGGAAGGGGTCTGGCTGAAGAGCAGAGTTTTCTTCAAGTTGAAACTGTGTCTGCTCCATCAGATTGTTCTCAATATAAACTGTAATCTCATGTAGGAGGGAGAGAGGCACTGGGTTAAGATCCTGTGTGTTCCTAGAAGGGAAAATGGAGTAGGAAAGCAGGGCTGTGTGCCCGGTGGTGGGGCAGGGCAGGAGGGCAAGGGTACAGAGAGGAGGAAGAGACTGGTAGGGAGCTCTGGGTTTCACCTGAGTGGAGCTCCTTCACCAGGGATGACATGGTGTTGGTGATGGAGTCAGCAGCCACCAGCAGGTCATTGCGGAGGTTTCTCCTTGTACCTGAGGAGTCAGAACAGATGGCAATGCAGGTGGGTGAGCATGGAGGAAGGCATGGGAGACGCCCCAGCCAGCAAGGCCCTGGGACACGGGTGCAGAGACAACCAGGGGAGAACACAGCAGTTTCGCACATCTGGAGCCCACCGTCTCCACTCCATCTTCTCCACTGGGAGAGCGGGAGCCTGTCAAGTCCATGCTCTGGAGGCACCGCAGTAGAGAGCGGGTTTTAGGTGAGTTTTGCCCCAGGGTGCTCCTCAGTCTTGGGGTAAGGAGCTGAACTCTCCAGCACCACTGTCTCCCATGTCCTTGTCTCCATTCCCTCCCAAGACTCCCTCACCCCGTATTTAAGACTGCATGTGCCTGGTTCCTCAGTTGGCTGTGGCTAGCGCATGCTTACTGACCTCCAGCTAAGTCCCGTGGAGAGTACCACTCTTCCTGCTCTTGCTTGTTATAAGGACCTTATAGACCAAATGTGTGATCTGAGTTTATTCCATACAATTCCTCGGGAAGAGATAAGGCATTTCCTTCAGTCCAGGGCTCAGAAGTCAGGACGCCAGACACACGCGCCTGCAGACCTCCCATGGAAGACCAGCCCATCATAGAGAAAGAGCCAGCACATACCTTATTTATACTGTAAATGTGATTACTAAAGCTACACTATGATCATCCAAAGCCAAGAGCATAAAAGGAAAGCAACTGGCAGGCATCTTGTGTGTGCTTTCAGCCCCTCAGATCTCCACAGACTCCTGGAGACTCACCTTGGGCAAAGGCCTCCTGTACATCTCCCCCAACTCCACTCAGTGAATCCTGTGGGCCGTGGGTTGGGGTGGAGCCGGCAGACGTGGAACGCACAGGCATAGGCATGGGGCGGCCACTTCCATGAGTGGGTGATGTGTGTGGTGACCCTGTGGCTTGAGCCTGGGAGGACCAGAGAGAAAACATGTCACCTTGGTTGTTTAATCTCTCCAAGGAAAGGGGAAAACATGGCCCAGAGTCATGCTTTACAAAAATAAAAAATAAAAAGAGCCAGGACTCGGGAGAGGAAGAAAAGAGAGGGAAGGAGCAGGGTAGGAGAAAGAGCACTGTAAGAGCAGGCTGAGACCTAGCACTTAGGAGGCTGGAGGATGGCTGGGAATTCAAAGGCAGCCTGGGCTACCGAGGAAGTTCAAAGCTACAGGGTGAGAACCTGTCTCAGAAAAGAAGGACAAAAAGAACAGCTAAGAAGGTGGGAAAGAAGTGTCAGGAAGAGAGGCAGAAGCCCTGTGGTGGACATGTTGGTCAGAAGGATAACAGAAGGGAGGTTTCAAGAAAGGGAAAACCCATAAACATCCTGTGTGCATGTCAACATTCTGTACCCATTCTTATCTGATTCCCCAAGAACTGGCCATCTAGCCGGGCGTGGCACCGCACGCCTCCCGCCTCCCAGCACTCGGGGAGCAGAGGCAGGTGGATCACTGAGTTTGAGGCCAGCCTGATCTACAAAGTGAGTCCAGAATGGCCAAGATAACATAGAGAAACCCTGCCTTGAAAAACCAAAAAATAAACAAACAAACAAAAAACTGAGCGTGATGGCGCACACCTTTAATCCCAGCACTCGGGAGGCGGAGGCAGTCCAATCATTGTGAGTTCGAGGCCAGTCTACAAAGCAAGTCTAGGACAGTCGTCAAGGCTACACAGAGAAACCTTGTCTCAAAAAACCGGGGGGGAGGGGGGTAGGGAGAAGAAGAAGAAAAAGAAGAACAAGAAGAAGAAGAAGAAGAAGAAGAAGAAGAAGAAGAAGAAGAAGAAGAAGAGGAAGAAGAAGAAGAAGAAGAAGAAAGTGGACATCTTTCAAAATATACTTTTATTTAATTTTTTTTAAATTTATGTGCATTGGTGTGAGGGTGTCAGATCTTGGAGTTACAGACAGTTGTGAGCTGCCATATGGGTGCTAGGAATTGAACCCGGGTCCTTTGGAAGAGCAGATGGTGCTCTTAACCACTGAGCCAATTCTCCAGCCCGAAAGTGGCCATCTTTTAAAATGACTTTTGTGGACAGAAATAGCAAGGTTACGTGAGAAGCTTCTTGAGAGTGTGTGGGAGGGAGCACAGTGCAGCAGAGGCAGATGCCAGAATAACCCCTTCCTCTCCCACGGCAGCCTTCTCACCCCCGAGATCCCACCCAGGCAGCTGCACTTCTGAGTACAGCGGCTGGTCACCTGCCACACCCTCTCGGTACATCTGTTTGGGCAGACCTGGGAGTAGGTGAGAGTGGCCAAATGCTCATTAGAGCGGAGCTTTCCTCATGACAGCCTGATAATTTAGTCATTATTCACTTATTTATTTGAGACAGGTTCCCCCCCCCTCCAGAGCCCTGGCTGTCCTGGAACTATGCAGACCAGGCTGGTCTTGAACTCACAGAGGTCTGCTTGCCTTTACCTCCTGAGTGCTGGGATGAAAGACGTGCCCGGCTACCACCCTGCTATCCATTCTTCCTTTTCTCCTCCTCCTCCCCCGCTCCTCTTACTCCTGGTTTTTCGAGACAGAGTTTCTGTCCTGGACTTGTTCTGTAGACCAGGCTGGCCTTGAATTCACATTGTGTGCCTCCCGAGTGCTGGGATTAAAGGCATTAAAGGTGTACGGCACCACCGCCCGGCTACTCTTAAAGACTGGACTCAGACTATAAGTTAAAGCTCTTGGCATTCTGTTGCCAGTGTTCTTCTTTGACTTCCTGTGTTCTTTCTAAAAGCTTAGCATGTCCTACAGCTTCCTCCTCGCTTTTCTTGGGATATTGTTTCTTCGGAGCAACATGTTGGCGTTTGTGTTGCAGGAGTTACCCATGGAGTAACAAGACGCTCAGCTCAATCTTGGGTGTGTTGGTCCTGGGCTTCTTACCTTCTTTGTTTAAGGGCTTTATGACAACATGGCAGACATCATCTTCTTTAGAGAAACTAAAAAGTTTTCAGATTCTGCTAGCTCTTTTGGGCCCCAACCACTGAGGCACAGTAGTGTTTGTCAGTCCAGGAACATCCTTCTCTTTTCAAAATAACCAAGCTGAGAATACTCAGACTGTCACCCACAATGCATTCCTAACAGACTGTCACCCACAATGCACTCCTAAAAGACCTGCACTTCCCCTTTCCAGTTCTCGGTCTACAACAAGAATGCCCCTTACTCAACAACAGGTGCTTCATGGGAAAATCTTATTGCTGCCTATACTACTGATTCGGTCTGTAAACCCTGCCACTCCTCACCCAGAGCATCAGCAGCCACTCCTGGAGCCATGCGCTTCTCATAGATGTTTGAGGCTTGTGTTCATCCACTTGAAGGCATTTCTGACAGCCAGCGGTTGGGAGGGAGATATTTAGCTTCCTCTTGGCAGGGCTGACCCCCAAGAGGTGCCATGAGAAAGACCTGGTATAGTTTTGAAGACAGCTTGGAACAATAGGGTGTGGCAGCTGGAGGAATAAACTAACCAGAGGTAGATCCCTGACTCAGTCAGATTGGAGGGTTTTGTGGGAGCAAAACTGGAAGGAGAGACGCGAGGATTTTGAGTTCTTGTGAATTCCGCTGGGGATCTAGCTCAGAAACAGCACACGGACAGAACATGTCCCAAGCAGTGCTGTAGCCATGTGGGTGCTGAGTGGACTATTTTGTGTACTAGGGCTCCTATCCTTTAGGTCTGCTTTCTGAGATGTGGCCTCCACCTCAGATACTCCTGCTGCAGTCACACGCTGGGCTCCCTGGAGAATGTTGCTCTGCCCCATTCTCTGTGACTCTTGCTCAACTTTTGTGTGTTTATTTATTTATTTTAATAGGGTCTCATGTAGCCCTAGCTGGCCTTGAACTTACTATGTAGCTAAGGGCAGCCTCAGACTCCTGCTCCTTCAAGTACTGGGACTACAGGCACATCACAATACCAGCTCTGTGTCTGTTTTAATTTAAGAAATATCAAAGCTCAGAAGATGATCAAGAACACCATAACCCACCCCAGGTGAATAACTATATGTGTAACTTATTTTAATCTAAAACCAGATGAACTTGAAGACTCCTTTACTACCAATTCTTCAAAGGCTCAGTCCCTTCACTGTCCCCTTTTGAAACTTCCAAGTTTTTTGTTTGTTTGTTTATTTCTGAGATAGGGTTTCTCTGTTTAGCCCTGGCTGGCCTGGCCTTGCTTTGTAGACCAGGCTGGTCTTGCACTCAGAGATCTGACAGTCTCTGCCTCCTGGGGTGCTGGGATTACACGCATGCATCACCGCTTCTCCTTCTCTTTCTTTCTTTTCTTTTCTTTCTTTCTTTTTCTTTTTTCTTTTTTTTTTGAGAGTGTTTCTTTGTGTAGCCTTGGCTGTCCTAGACTCCCTTTGTAGACCAGGCTGGACTCAAACTTATAGCAATCCACTTGCCTCTGCCTCCCAAGAGCTGGGATTAAAGTCATGTGCTACCATGCCCAGCCCTTAAATGTTCTTATCACAAGAAATTATTACCTGTTTATAATGATAGATATAGTTAATCAATACAGCACATATATTAGATTAGACCATGCTGCAAAGAGATATAAAATTATCATCTTTTGGTTAAAAAACAAAACAAATCACTCTTTGCTCTTCAGAATAAGTCATCAAACTCCATATGGGCAGATCAACTAAAAAAATGGATCAATACTCTAAATAAAATTAGAATAGAATGGGGGGGCGGCAGAGGCAGGCAGACCTCTGAGTTTGAGGCCAGCCTGGTCTATATAGTGAGTTTCAGGACATCCAGGGCTACATAAGAAAGATCCTGCCTCAAAAACAAAAAACCAAACCAAAACAAAACAAAAAACCAAATCACTATGAATGTTAATATTTATATAATTCCTGATTGTTTTGTGGTTCTTCCTGCTGTATGTAGTTTATTTTATGTATGTGTAACAATATAAATGTATATGTAAAAAAAGAAATATTAAAAAGAAGAAGAAGAAGAAGAAGAGGAGGAGGAGGAGGAGGAGGAGGAGGAGGAGGAGGAGCTGGGTATTGGGTATGCTAATCCCAGAATTTTGGAGAGAAAGGCAGAAGGCTTTGGGGTTGGAGACCAGCCTCAGCTGCACAATGAATGTCAATCAAAGGCACCTGGGCTGCATGACAACCTGTTTCAGTAAATAAAGGATTAGGGCTGGAGAGATCTCTGCTGTCACAGAACTGGAATTTAGATTTCTGCACCCCTATCAGGTGGCTTCAAGGGAACCATTGCCCACTTCAGACCCCCATGGGCACACGTGCATACACTGGTAAAATGATAAAACAAAAACTTTAAGTGATAAACAACAACAAAAAAAAGTGAAAGGATGACACAAAGGGAGAAAAGTCTTAAGAAGACATCTGATAAGGGACCTGTACCTGGCACATACAAAGGACTTTCCTGAATCAGTCATAAAAGAACAAATAATCTAATTTAGAAATGGGCAAAAGATCAATCAGACAATTCTCTAAAGATACAAAAAAGTCCAGCAGGCATGAAAAAGATACTTAATTAAACATTAGGGAAAGAAATGAATAGCACAATGAGATACCACTTTACACCCATTACGATGAATTCTGCAAAAGAGATAATAACAAGTGCCAACAAGAATGAGAGGAAACTGCAATCCTTAGACACGGACAGCAGCAGCAACATAAAATGGCGCAGCTGCTTTGGAAAACAGTCTGGCAGCTCCTTAAAGGGCTGAGAACCACAGGATATGGCAATCCCACTCCCGGGTATATATTCAACCAAGAGGAATGAAAACATGTCTGAACAAAAATTGGTGTCCAGATGTTCACAAGAACATTAAATAACAACCAAAGAGTGGAAACAACTCAAAAGTTGACTGATGAATGCTTCAAATAAAGCATGCTCTACCCATACAGTGAAATAGGAATGAAGGACCAATTACACCTGTCTTGGGGTTTTATTGCTGTGAAGAGACAATGACCACAGCAACGCTTAGAAAGGAAAACATGTAACTGGGGCTGGCTTACAGTTCAGAGACCTAGTCCATTGTCATCATGGTAGGAAACATGGCAGCATGTAGTCAGACATGGTGCTGGAAATTCTACATTTTGGTCCACGGGTAGCAGAAGGGGACTGTCTACCACATTGGGAGCAGCTTGAGCACAGGGGACCCTGAAGCCCACCCCACAGTGACACACTTCCTTCAGCAAGGCCACAGCGCCCAACAGTGCCACTCCCTACGGGCCAAGCATTCACACACATGAGTTGATGAGGGTCATACCTATTCAAACCACCACAACATCTCGGAACATTTTGCTAAGTGGAGGAAGCCATTCACAGAAAAACCATGCATTCTAAAAATTCCACTTATATGAAATTTCCAGAACAGGGAAATTATAGGCAAAGCACATTAGTGCTTACGAGGCGGGTGGGGTTGGAAGGATGAAGAATGGTTGCAAACGGGTGTGCAGTTCCTGAAACTCAAGGTGATGATGATAGTACAACTCTGTGGATAGTTGTTAAAAAGCCACTGAATTTTACAGTTAAAGATGGTAAATTTACGTTGGATATGAGCCAGGAGGAAGGCAGCGTCTGAAGGAAAGCATCCACAAATGGTATTTGAAGCAGAACAGTGCCTAGAACATACACAGAATTCTCCTGACTCAATAATGTGACAAACAATCCAGCCACAAAACGGGTGAAATCTGAGAACACATTTCCTCAAAGAAGGTGTTTGAGTAGCAAAATTATGTACATGCCAAGCGCCAAGGGAGGGACACTGCAGACACAACACATACACTCTGCTCAGAAACAGCTGCAGCTGAAAAGACTGGCAAGGGTGTGGGGACCTCAACTCCCTACTGCTGTGGACCCTGAGAAGCTGCCTGGATCTCAGCAGTTTCTCAGAATATTAACATAGCCTAACCCATATAACCCAGCAAACTCTGCTCCCAAGTGCTCCCTGAAACACGCAACACAAGCACACTTAAAATGCACAAATGTTCACTGGTAACAATGTACTAGCCCCAAGCACAAACAACCCCAAGTCCACTAGCTTGGATTAATATAATATTATATGACTAAGTGTTTTTAATTTTGTGAAATACTGTTTCATTTTTCAGTAATTATTAAACATTATATCAATCCTTACTTTTTCAGAGTATGAATCCTTTCTTCCCAGTAACAAGTGAATCCTGTTATGGCCAACTAATTTTTTCTTTTTTAACTTGAGTATTTCATACATGCATATAACTTGTTTTGATCAAATCCACCCCTATCCCTCCCCTCTCCTCCCTCCCCTAGCTCATGCCACTACTATTCCCGCCGAGTTTCACATGCTTAAAAAAAAAGTCCTTAGTTCAGGATGTAGGTGGGTGGCAGACTATCTACTGGACCATGGGCAGTCCCTCAGGGCGGCACTCTCTCCCTCACAGCAGCCATCAATTTCGGCTAATTGATATTTACATATTAAAAGTGCTGGGACAGGGAGTTGGAGGGATGGTTCAGTGGTTAAGAACCCTGGCTGCTCTTCCAGAGGATAGAGGTTCAATTCCCACCATCCACATGTGGCCTCACGATCAATTCCCACCATCCACATGTGGCCTCACGATCATCTCTAACTATAGTTCCAGAGGATGGAGGTTCAATTCCCACCATCCACATGTGGCCTCACAATCATCTCTAACTATAGTTCCAGAGGATGGAACTACCTCTTCTGACCTCTTCAGGCACCAAGAGCACACAGTGCACATACATACATGCAGGTAGAAATTCATACATATACAACTGAAAAATAAATCTTAAAAAAAGAAGTGGTGTGATAGAGCTGTCAGGGACCCACTGAACCCGGTGCTTGGGTAGAGTTTGAACACTTAGGTATCCAGAGCAGGTAAGACACAACGTGGCTCATAGATATGCATGTGCTCCAGTCCTGCCTGAGCACTGGTATGCCATTGGCCCAGGGATGTTAGGAGACTATTTCTCTGTAGTTCTAACAAAACACAACAACAACAACAACAGTGCTGGCAGTGTTGCATTCTCTGTGTTGAAGAGACTGTTCCCTCCCTTGCCAACAGGCCCGATATGCTTTCTCTTCTCTGGGGCACAATTCCCATCGCTCTCTGTGACTCCTGACCCGGGCATGCCTGCCTGCTGGACCCCAGACATCAGCCTTGAGGTTGAGATCATGTCTTCCTAAGGCCCGAGCCCTGCTCTTTGGTGGCTTCTCACATTCCACCCCTACACCACTGTGCTTCGGCACAGGTTGATGGTTAGTAAGTACTTGTCAAGTGATGATGAGGGTCCAGTTTCCCAACCTTCCTTCTGTAATGGAAAGTAGGAAAGTAGCTAGAGCAGGCAATAATCCCCAGTGAGCAGTAAATCTATTATTGGAAACTGTGTGAAATTCTCTAACTAGCTAATAACTAAATGTGGTAGCCAGGCCTCAGACAGCCCAAAGTGACCCGCTGCTCACACCCTGGAATAATCTCCAGTTCTGGAATGTTGGCTGAACAAGTGACTTCCGTCTAATGAATCAGACAAATAGGACAAACGCCACTTTGGAGGCCAGGTTATGAAAGATGCTGACTGGGTGAGCCTCAGCTGTGGCCTGTAGAGCCTCTGCAGGATCCCTGGCCTATAGGGTTGTAGCATGATTGACATCATTTCCTCTCCCCATGCCCCTTTCCTTTTCTGAGACAGTCTGACATAGCGCAGGCTGCTGTGCACCCCCACACCTGGTGATATGTTATTCTAAGCCACAGTTTTGGGATGATACTGTGCAACAATAAATAATCCATGCACCAAATTTACTGTGTTTTAAAATTTTTATTTATTTTTATTTTATGTGCATTGGTGTTTTGCCTGCTTGAACATCTGTGTGAAGGTGCCCAATCCCCTGGAACAGGAGTCACAGAGAGTTGTGAGCTACATGTGGGTGCTGGGAATTGAACTCAGAACCTAGGGAAGAACAGCTAGTGCTTTTAACCACTGAGCCATCTCTCCAGCCCTATGTTTTTGTTTTTTAAATAACTACTTTAAAACAGGATTCACAGTTGGAATTTGGTTGACAAACTAGGCAGATAGATTTGGGGGAAGAGACTAGAACCAGAGGCCCCAATGACAGGCTGAAGGTCCCGAGGAAAAGGCCCACGAGAGGAAAGAGGGGCAGGGAAGAGTAACCAGGAAAACATTTTTCTAATGTGAAAAGGCACTGTGGGCCCTGAGTCCAGTAGCCTGTCCCAATATCCAGTCTCTGGCGCTTTGACCATGATTACCAGCGTCCTGTAACACTTTTCTGCATCCAAAGAAGGGAAACTGAGGGCTCTGAGAGCCGCCCAGATTCTCCCAGGAGAGCACAGAGGAAGGCAGAGTGGGTCAATGACAAGGGATTGGAAATAGAAGTTACAAACTTGGTATCTCTCAACTGTGCGCGCACACACACACACACACACACACACACACACACACACACACACACACACACACACACACACCTACCTCTCTTGTCATTTCCAGGATCCAGCTTTCTCATCATAAACAGGAGGATGCTAGCTGACATTTGAGGTGTTTTTCAGACAAAACAATGCTGTGATCATGATCTTCACCACATCACCTAATCTGCACAACACCAAGTGGCCCCTGCTTGGCTTGAG
Organism: Acomys minous; assembly: GCF_964271855.1. Lineage (NCBI taxonomy): Eukaryota > Metazoa > Chordata > Mammalia > Rodentia > Muridae > Acomys > Acomys minous. The sequence continues at coordinate 101,543,875 of NC_140489.1, read as the reverse complement.
TAGAAACCCCTCAGAGAAGAGTATGTTCCTGTCTCAAGGTCACCTGATGACATGCTCTGCTTATAGCTAACCTTCCTCATGCATCCAGCCAATACCAGAGAAGCTGTGCACAGAGGTCTTGAAGAAGTGAAGCTGATGGCAGACACAGAGAACAGGGCACAGTGAGACAGTGCCTGAGGTACAGAGTAATCCTCTCAGCTTGCTGAGTCTCACTCACCTGTGATTAGGTAAGTCTGCAGGCTGAGGCCAGGCAGACACTAAGAACCCAGCTATGGTACTGCAGTATGGTATACTAGCACATTGCTCCAATACCATGGACATGGTCAAGGCAGGTCCCTCTCCACAGGGGCTTAAGAGCAACTTGCCTAGAGTGAGCAGCACAGTGGGTAGCTGGGAAATTTGAGAATAAAATAAAATCCTCAGCAAAAGTGAAAGAGTTAATGGGATGACTCCCGGAAAGGAGGGCCACTGGGTCCACAACACACGCAGAACTTTCAGGATTCCTGACACAGTCCTTGTAACACAACCCACAGCTAAGGTTGGCATCCAGCACGGCCAATCACATGTCTAAGCAATAAGCAAACACAATAAATGTCCCATAACTCAGGTTCATAAAACGCAGATGCTCCTTAGAAGTTGTTCTGCTGGGAATGTAAAGTTCGAGGCATGCTCTGGGCTGAGTGGCAATCCAGACTGCTGGTTCTCATTTACAGACTGGCAAAGACATGGAAAACTTGAGAAAGTTTTGCATCAGGCTCCAGAAAAGTGTGTGGCAATTATGTTTATGTATTCAGGGGGCTTATGACCTACCTCACTTTATGCATGTAAAGACTGAGATGATCAGTAGAAGGCCTCCAACGGCTAAGAGAAGCCTGAGCTGGATCCTGTTACCACAGTCCTGAGGTCAGAAGGGACAGGAATCAGTTCAGACGTCTCATGACTGAAGCTAACTATGACTTCCTGCTTCCCTTGGGGAGAAGTAGAATCTTGAGCCTCTACCACTGAGCCACAATGCCAGCACTAATGTGATCTTGTATAGAAGAATCCATTTCATTTCTAGCAAGTACAAAAATTGTAGGAAAGGAGAATGCAGATTATGACTTAGTCCCTTATCTAGAACACAGATCAAATACTGGAACCAAGACAGGTACAGAGAATGCCAAAGAAGGTGAGCTGAGGACAGCGATCCCTACCCAGAGCAGAGAGAACTCAGACGCAGAGGCAGACACACTCGCCAGAGGACCAGCTGCAGAGAGAGGGGCACTGTCTTTGGTAAAAACTATCAGCTCTTAGCTGTCTTCAGGCATTCCCAGTATGGTACCTGGCACACAGTAGGGACTCCATAAATAGCCCTTCTTTCTCTTCTCCTTCATATGGGACAGGTATGACTTTTAAAAATCTCCTTAGTACACATTATAGTCAAATAACCAAGCCCAGAGAGGTCTGTGGTAAAAAGTGCAATGTTGAGAGCAAGCCCTCCCCCATCACTGTGCCCCGCCCCCAGCCAGGCTGTTTTCATGGCAACAGGACGGAGGACATTTCACTCTCCATCTCTCTCCCTGACTCATGGATAACTGCCAGGCAGCAGATGGCCTGTGTGGACGATTACCTTCACTTTGCCGCAGTGTATTTAAATAAAACAAACTGGCCTCTTTGCTGCTGGTTACCAGTCAGGTGCACTGTCAGAAAAACAAAAACAAAATCCAGGGAGAGAGGAGCTACAAGGCGGAAATTTAGGCAAGGCAGCTGTGGCTGCATGGAGGTTGGAACAGATAATGAACGGGCTCAGAACATTTCCCCTCACAGAACAGGTAAAAGGCTCACACATCATTCTGAGCTGGTCCTGGAGCTGTGCTGGGAAGATGCAGCTGCACCACTAACTGTGGAGAGAGGGTGGGCTGTCTCCTCTGCAGTCAGCCCTGCTGCAGGATGAAAAATAACCACCTCATTGGACTGCTGGGAGTCAGGACTGGGCATGGGAGCCACATCTCATGCATAACAGGGATCAAGGACGAGAAAGGACCAGCAGCAGTGGGAAAGGCAGCAGGATGTGGTCCACCTGGGCTTGACTGAAGCAGGGAAGGAGGCGCTGGAACATCCTGCCTCAGCCAGCACCCACTTGCAGGAATAGGCCAGCATGACCTTTTAAAAAGACAAATCTTGTTTCCAGACACCTCATACAGCACTGAGGAGACTTTCTATGCTGTCCCTCTGCTCCTCCGAGAATACATATCTATCCATTGCATATCTGATGGATGGATAAGGCCACCAATAGGTCTGCATAAGGTCCCTCTACAGAGGACTAACACCTCCTTGTTCTTACATTGTGATATGAAACTCAGGACCCATATATGCCAGTCTCTCACTGCGGAGGCCTGTGGGGTCTTCTGGGATTGCCAGTGTTCTGTAAGTGGATCAGCAGTGTGGGCAGCGGGTAGTAGAGTACACTTGGCTTTCAACTATCATGCGTTTCTCTCTACTTGAGTCACAGTTACAGAACTTACTGCTGGACCCATAAGAGTAGAAGGGAAGGTGCTTAATTGTTTTTCTTGGTGGGAGGAAGAAAGCATATTGAATTTCTGGAACAAAGCACAATTTACTATAACTTACAATAAACTCAAAGAACAAAAGAAAGTTGATATTTAACTTTTAGTTGAGAAAGGCCACACATTCTAAGGCTAGAATTCTCCTGTTTCCTCCTGGGTTGGCTATCCCTATGAAAGATGCTCTCTCCACTGGGTCAGCGCAGGATTTCAAAGCCAATTCTCAGAAAGATGATCAGAAACATCACTAAGAGAAAAAGTTCAGCCTGGTGTGGTGGCACATTCCTTTACTCCCAGCACTCGGGAGGCAGAGGCAGGTGGATTGCTGTGAGTTCAAGGCCAGCCTGGTCTACAGAGTGAGTTTCAGGACAGCCAGGGTTACACAGAGAAACCCTGTCTTGAAAAACCTTTATAAAACAAACAAAACCCCCCAAAAACTGGACAGGCACCTTGGAGGATGTGGTCCTAATTCAAAAGCTAGGTCAGTGAGAAGGCAGAAATCCAAGTTTATGAATGATACTTTAAAATTCAATGAGGCAAATTGAAATTCCACCTGTACTATGAAGAGTGGCACCTTTTCCAATTATACTCCACTTGGAGCTGAAGAGATGGCTCAGTAGTTAAAAGCAGATGCTGCTCTTCTAGAGGACCAGAGCTCAAGGCTCAGTAGCTGTGAGCCACCTACAATTCTAGATCCAGGGGATGCAATCCCCTCTTTTGGCATCTATAGGCACCTGCATACGGTAACACACACAGACACACACATAAAAGCCAAAATAAAAATCATCAAGCAACTACCACCACCACCACGGCCTGTTCTTCATGTGCCTGCTGCATGCAATGTGGTCATTACACTCTGGGCCTTGCCATTAGATGGGCCTAGATCCCAGCTCTGCCATTTGTTAGCTGTGTGCAACTTAACTCTTCTATGCCTGACAGTCTTCATCTGCCTCACAGGGCTGGTGAGGATGAGCACCAAGAACTATATGCATCAATCTTTGCCATTATGCTATTGAGAAGTGCTGGGTGGCCATGTGGAGGTGTGACATCTGTATTTCAGCAGGCCTGCAGTATCTTGAGAAGTCAGTGGTGTGAGGGCCAGTGGGTTTCAAAGTCACCAAACAACTAGATTTCGATACACTTCTTTGTGTATAGCCCCTTTCCAATATTCTCACTGGAGTCAATGACAACAGACCAAAGAATTGTGGCATAAAATGCTTATAAAAGGTTTATGCACTTGGAAGGACAGAAGTGAAACTGTCACTGTCAAGGACAGTCAGAAGGGCCAGCCACTTGCACATGACTCAGCACCCACTTTAACTTCCTTGGTGAGGTTACTGAGGGGGGCAGGGTGATGGTTGGGCAAGATAAAGCTGCTTAAAAAAAAAGTATCCATAACTATTGAGAGATGGCTCAGCAGTTAAGAGCACTGGCTGCTCTTCTAAAGGAACTAGGTTCAATTCCCAGCACCCACATGGCAGCTCACAACTGTAACTCTAGTTCCGGGGGACCTGACACCCTCACACAGACATACACGCAGGCAAAACACCAATGCACATAAAAAAATAAAGTTTTAAAAGTTTTTTCTTTTTAAAGCAGTATCTGTAAGAGCTGGAGATGTAGCTTGGCAGTATAGTGCTTTCCTAGCATGTACAAGGTCCCAGGTTAAAACTCCAGTACCACAAAGCAGCAGAGGAATATGTATTCTAATACGCTACAGAAAATCTTTGCGGAGTTAACCCCTCCTTAACCTGCCTTTTTGTCAAATCCAAATTTCCTTGTCTTAGCTACTATGTCCATGAAATTCTCTGGGCTTTTGAGAGAATCCACAATCTCACAATACCCCCCCCCCAATCTCACAATACCCCCGTCTCTCTCACAATCTCACAATACCCCCACCTCTCTGTCTACCCTGCATTTTCCCTCAGACCCCTACTGATGCTTCCACAGCTGATTCTGCGTTGAAGACTTGGTTCCAAACACAGCTCGTTAGCCTGACTTCCCACTGGAGTAGCTGCAAATCTCTAGGCATCAGTAGGCCTTTCTACTTGACTGCTTGGTTAGTCCCATGACCAAGAATTCAACCACCGGAATAATTGGTTTTCACTTCTTCTGTTGGCAGGAACCTTCATTTTCTTCTCAGATTCTGGGAACCCATGGACCACTCTGCCTTTTCGTTGGCTGCTTTCATGGTATCTGGATAGCAGGTAGCATTCTGGAGAAAGCATGTCCTAGAATTCGATGCGCTCCCCTCGGATGAGGGAGGAGGGACTTCTCTAGTCTGGGGGACAGCTTTCATATCATACACGCATTACAGTCAGGAAAGGAAAGTGCAGAAATACAGTTCAGGATGGAAATAAGACAGTAGAAACTCTTTCTTGTTTATTGGAGTGTCTTTCATGGAGTGATGAAAACACAGATATGTCCTTCAGACCCAAAAATTGTTTCCCTTTCTAGTCAACCTGACTGAAAACTCCTTGCTGCTGGTCAAGGAGCGCTATGAGAGTATAATTATATTTCCTCTTTTTATAAAATGAAACCAAAACCAAAACAAGGAACTGCTGGGGCCCTGCAGTGACATAGGTGCAAGACTGATGAACAAGCACACGGGGTAGAAAGCCATCTGCAGGCTACTAGATGCAGCAAACAGTCTATGTGTGTAGAGACTGGGCGCCAGGGAAAAGGGTAGGGGATTGTCATGAATCTTTGCAGACTTAGGAGGGCAGGTATTTAAGGCTCAGGATGACAATGGCCTGGCTTATATTTCTGTATTTAAGTCACTGTTTCAAACAAAAAGTTACTTTCCTACTAATCAGAAAATTACTTTTATACTATTTGAGAATGTATTTTGTGTTGGTTTCCTTTTTTATCCTCTAACAGACTAAGCTCATCGCCTCTAATACATGCAGCAGAGCACCACTGAGTCAGTGACTGAATGGCAACTCCTTGCTGTGTTGGAAGTAGATTGTGGCTTCTTTACAGTGTAAGGAACATGAGGAAGCTAGGTAAGAGGAGCACAGAAATGCTTCATGGGAAGTTGGACCCTGGCCGTGGACGGCTTACTTCACTGAGCCTTAGGAGATCCAGAAGTGAAACTATGTGCTGTATTTGTCACTGGGGGAAAATGCAGAGCTGAGACGTCACCAAAGGGAACTGGGCATCTTCAGTCCTTCCAGACTGTAGCAGTTCTGGGGTCAGGCGTCCTGGTGCACATATTTACTGCAACCATCCCGTCACCATCGCTGTCATTACCTTTGCCTTGTAACTTGCAGATAACTCCCACCACCACCCTCAGATTGTTGGCACGGTGTTTTTCACTCAGCAACAATTAAATTACTTTCAAATGATACAAATGACTAGGGATATACTGCATGTTATAGACTATCAGTGTCAAATGGTAGTTTTATTTTATATAATCTTTTTAGACAGAATAATACAAGTAAATCATATCAATATATGAATTTGGCACTCCAATATTTTTAGAAGCACTGAAATGTGCTTTTCTTCTTCTTTCTTTCAAGAAAAAGTCTCTCTAGATTGTCCTGGGGTCCTGGAATTCACTATATAGACCAGGCTGGCCTCCAACTCATAGAGATTCACCTGCCTTTGCCTTCTGAGTGTTGGGTTTAATGGAGAGTGCCACCACCCAGGGCTGAAATTTGTTTTTCTGATTCCTTGTTGTAAAGAGGATTTCCAAGTCCCAACTTAGTCTCTGGAAGGGATCTGCCTATGACTTGAGAGCAGTTGGAGTAGACTCACTGTTACAGGCACTTGAACTGGTTATGCACCTCACAATTAACACAGTGGTTACCTCGTGCAGCCTTCTGGCTAATGGTGGTTCCCCTCAGCAAATGTTTATTGAGTAACTGACTCGCAGCAGGCTGGGTCAGAGACTGGAGATATGACAATGAAGAGAGCTTGCCCCGAGAGGTCCTTTAATTACAGTCTCAGGTCGGTTCTGTGCAAGGTTAACCCTAAATCGACCAATCTAATCTACTGTGCTTCTGAAACTATGGGGTACAGGACTGAGTGAGCAGGCTGATCTGAAGTAGCCATGCAGTTCTGCCCTTAATTATAATTATAATCTTTGTATCTGAGGAAAGAGGAGGCAAGGGAAAGAGGGAAGACAGACAGAAGGACTGCTAGGGAAGGTTACTCAAAGCACTGTGAAAGCTGGGGTGGCTAAAGGCAGAACCCTAGCCTCAGTAAGCTGTGCTTACCTCATATACGTTAAGGATGGTGATACCTCTGACCCCCCAGCATCAAAAAATTTAAACTAACAGCACTACTGTAGGGGAGATAAACCTGTTTTTGTTTTGATCCCGTGTGGGATGGGGAAGAGAGCAGGATGTGAGAGAGCAGGATGTTTTTCCACTTAGAAGTCGAAGCTTGGTTGTTGCCAGCTGAAAAATATCCCTGAACAGATTGAGAGGATACATACATACATACATACATACATACATACATACATACATACACACACACACACACACACACATAAACAGGAGGCAGAGCTTTATGTTGGGACTTGATTTTTGGCTGTTCATCCCTGCACTTTGAGAGGCTCCTAAAGAGAACTGCTCCAGGGAAGGCTTCAGAGGCTTTGGGCTCCGGCCGAGGCTCCTGGTTCTGGTTGTTCCAGGTTCCAGCAGCAAGTTTGGTGGGACTGCTGGTCTGCTGAAATCCTGCTGACTATACCAGGAGAATCATTCCTAGGAACTGACACCTAGGTTTCACTCCTGTTTTCCTTAATCTCATTTTCCTCTTATTTAGGCTAGTCGTGTTGTAAGGGAGGTAGGTTCATTTAATAATTTGATAATAAAATATAATTAAGAAAATTGAGCTCACACACTACTATCCATTACTCTCTCAAGCTTTTGTAAAGTCAAAATAACTATAATACTGTGATATAGTAAGTGTGTATTTGATCTTCTGTCCTAGGTTCAGTCACAAGAGCCTCTAAAAGTCTTTAGAACCACCAAAAAGGTAAGAGTGTATATATGATAAGGCAGCTCTCAGGATAGGATAGCAGCTGTTTGCCAGAGACTGATAGTGTTAGAACTTGCTGCCCTCCCCAGACCTCTGAGGAGTGAGAACAGAGATGCCGTTAATTACTGATGGTCAGTGACTGACCAATCAAGCCTACGAAGCAGAACCTAATCACTCTGAAGGAAAGGTTAGTGAACACATGTACATGCCAGAGGCAGTGTCCCCAACACAGGGAAAGAACTCCTGCAACAGGGGCCTTCTAGACCTTCAAGTATGTACTTCTTTATCTATCTGTTCATTTTCAGTTAAATGAGACAGAAGTGCAGGCGACCAGAGACCAGTACTTACAACTGGTTTCTCAAGTTAGGGTCAGTCTTGTGAGGTGAGCCCTTGACCTGGGGGCTTGTGGTTAAGTCCAGTTAGTAGGTTAGTGTCATAAACAGTGAAACTACAGCAGCACCAGTGGTGTCTGTAGTGAATAAGAAAACTGTTTGGTGCAAACCCCCACATATTTGGTGTCTTCAGTGTTCTGTGAATAGAAGAGTTGGGGAGAGAGCTCTGTGGTTAAGAGCGTATGCTGCTCTTTCAGAGGACCCACATGGGAGGCCTCACAACTAACTTGTAACTCCAGTTCCAGAAATCTGGCGCCTCTGGCCCCTCTGTCCCACCCTGACCTCAAAGTAATTCTTTAAAAAATTTATTATTATTATTATTCTATTAGTGTTCTGCCTCCATGTATGCCTGTGTTGGGGTGTCAGAGCCACTGAAACTGGAGTTACAGACAGTTGTTAACTGCCACGTGGCTGCTTGGATTTGAAACCTGAGTCTCTTGGAAGAACAGCTAGTACTCTTAACTGCTGAGCAACCTCTCCAGCCCTCAAAACAATTCTTCATTTAAAAAGTTTTGCTTGCCAGGTGTGGTGACGCATGTCTTTAATCCCAGCACTTGGGAGGCAGAGGCAGGCGGATTGCTGTGAGTCCAAGGCCAGCCTGGTCTACAAAGCGAGTCCAGGATAGCCAAGGCTACACAGAGAAACTCGGTCAAAACAAAACAGGGCTGGAGAGATGGCTCAGAGGTTAAGAGCACTGTCTACTCTTCCAGAGGTCCTGAGTTCAATTCCCAGCAGCCACATGGTGGCTCGGAACCATCTACACCCTCTAAAGCCTTCTTCTGGTGGACAGGTGTACATGCAGATAGAGCGCTCATATACATAAAATAAATAAATAAAATCTTAAAAAAAAAAAGAAAGTTAAAACAAAACAAAAAAGTTTCGCCACTGTACTCAACAATGAAATGGGCTCTGAAGGTTTGGCTCTAAAGATTTACAATCTTCTTGAAATCTTTTCGTCTTACAAATCAAAAATGACTGAACTATGTAAAGTCTTTCAGCCAAAATGGAGCCTCAGAACTGTCCCTGGGGAGTGTAGTGTGAGTCCTGTGGGGTGGACAGCAGTGTTTTCCCATCTAGATGCACACAGTCCTATCAGACAGTAAGGACAGGATGTGTGCTTGGGTGGTCAGACACGGGACATTTCTTTTTCAATCTTAAGAGATGGTGATCTCACCAGAATGAAAGGTCACTGGACAAGTGTGCTGTGCTGGAATCATGTCTGCTATAGGCTAGCTCTGCTTATTTAGTTAAATGTTTTGAGTCAGCATCTTGTATAGCCCAGGCTGTGCTTGAACACCTGACCTTTCTGCCTCTACTTCCCAAGTGGTAGGATCACAGCCATGTCCACCACGCATCACAAGGACAGTACTGAATGAGCCTCACAGTGCTGGAAACTCCGACTTTACAGATCATGTTATTTCATAAAATGTGAAGAAAATGCAACGTTCACAGAAGCTCTGCTGCTGCCACCTGCCCTGTTCTCTGGCAGGGAAGAGGGTCCCTCCAACCCTCTTGGGTCTCTTTGGGTTGTCACATTCAGGGACAGAAATATCAGGCAGTACTAGGGAGGGAGACCGCTGGAAGTGAACTCTCAGAAAGTGCTATCAGCTACACAGTGAGCTTCTGGGCACAGGGATGAAGAGGAGGGGTGTACTGGCGGTGGTCAGTGCTACAGATGAGATGGCATCTGTCTCAGCAGCCACCCATATCGAAGGAGGGGACAAGACTGTTAGAGATGTGGGTGGGAGAGACAGGAAGGACTAAGGTCCCTCACTTTCCCCTCAGCCCACTCATCACTCTCCTACTTGTGTAGGGAGGAGTCACCATGCCTTCTGACTTCTAAATAAGCTAGGGCTACACTTCCCAGCCCTCAAGTCAAGTGTGGCCATGCAATCAGTGAAGGGGATGGAGGTGAGTAAGTTGCCCCTTCCTGGTAAAAATGTTTAAAAGCTGGGTTTGATTTTCCATCTTCCTCCTTTGCTCAGCTAAATGTACCTACTGATGGAGAAGTGCCATTTGATTAAAGAGATAAACAAAAACCTTGTATGAATCAGAGAAACAGTCCAACCAAACCAACCAAGAACAAAACCAAGTAAACTGATTAAAGTCCATGGGATTTCTGGGTCCTTAGCTGGGCTCTCTTCTCTTACTGACAGTCTCTCATTCTTTCTTTCCTCTGCCACTCACTATCAATGCTCGCCTAGCTGGAAATAGTCATATTATTAAATGTAACACATTAATAAATTCATTATTTCTGAAAAAGATGAATAATTATTTCTTATTTTGTTTTTTGTATATAGGTGTTTTGCTGCATTGCCCTTAGTAGCTAGAAGAGAGCACAAGACTCCCTGGGACTGGAGTTACAGACAGTTGTGAGCTACTTTGTGAGTGCCAAGCATTGGACCTGAGTCCCCTGGAAGTGGAGCTAGTGTTCTTGACTGCTGAGCCATTTCTCCAGCCCTAAAAAATGGTTAATTTTCAAGTTAAACATTTTATATTCTCTTTTAAAATTAGCATTTTATATTTCTCTCTTGAATTTAGTTTATCATGGGCAGGCCCTCGATTTTCTTGTGTAGGTTAAAAGCTGTCAAACAACATCAACTGCCCCAAACATCATTAATTCATCAATAACCATGCCATTCAGAACACCTTGAGCCACCTGCTTCCTGAGCCGCCAAAGCCACAGAGCAGGAAAACCACTAATTTTGTCAAGAAGGTTGGTGGAGCCAGCACCTATTCAAGACCATAGGATATCTACAGTCATCCAAAGAACTCTTTGCTTTCATGCATATTCATTCAGAACTCATTATGTGAACCTGAGGTCACTCCCACCACCTGGAAAGCTGTTTCAGGCAATTAAGGTCACCCCAGACACAAAACCAGGAGAAAATAAAAGAACATGAAAATGTAATGGTAGTCTGACTAATCATGCATATTTAAATGAACACAAATTAAACAAGCTTGGGATTAAAATCAGAACATGCTCCCCTAGGTAAACAGGACCCAGACTAAGGCTACTGCGCACCACCATGAAGGGAAACTTCCGAGGATTTTCACATAACCAGGCGATGCAAGGAGGGAAGGGAAGGAACAGAGCATGCGAAGGGAGTGAGAGGCCGGCCGGGGAGAATTCTGAAGTCCACTTACTGCCTGCTTTTGCTCTTCCTCCTAGAGGTGTTGAAGATGAAAAGAGGCAGAAGAGAAAAAGAAAGACATTAATGCCCATCACCACAAGCCCTGGGAAGAAATGACAGGAGAAACCGGGCAAACCTGGCTAAGCATAGGTCTGGAGAGCCATGGCCTGACTCACCAGAGGAGTGCCAGTGGGTACAGTAAACAAACGACAGTCCTCAGCCCCAACAGTGAGACAGTGACGGTGTCTGAAGAACCTTAGAAACCCTTCAGATCAATCTCTACTCCTTCATTTACAGATCAAGAGGCCTGGAGGGCCTGGCCAGCCTCTACTCTCAGCTACTTAAGGAAAACTGAAAGAGGAAGGTTAACATAGCCGGGCGTGGTGGCGCACACCTTTAATCCCAGCACTTGGGAGGCAGAGTCAGGAGGATTGCTGTGAGTTCGAGGCCAGCCTGGTCTACAAAGCGAGTGTAGGACATCCAAGGCTACACAGAGAAACCCTGTCTCGAAGAAACAAACAAACAAAAACAAAACAAAACACCCCCCCAAACCCCACATAGACTCAAAACCGCCACTATCCCCCTAGCTGACCATTCACAGTTTGCGCATAGGCTTAGGTCCTCCCTTCTAGGTGGCTGTACCTGCCGTGTGGAATGTGGGCCACCAACACTGCTAGGACCCGGGGACTTGTCAGGGGTAAAAGTTTTAGGCCCCACCTGAGATCCACTAATCAAAGCTCTGATGGGGGTGGGTACACCCAAAATGTGTCCCAAAGAGCCTTGGGTTTGAGAACCAACTGTTTCAGCATCCTGCCTAATGGTTCCACCTGAGCACAGGTGCTTTTTTTTTCTAGTCTCCTCTCACCATAACCAAGCCAACACCACAACGGCCCACTTGCTTTCAAGCTGCTTTGTTTCCTTCAGGGATGCACCTACAGGCCCATTTCCTTCAAGAAATGCACGCACAGGCCCATTTCCTTCAGGGATGCACACACAGGCCCGTTTCCTTCAGGGATGCACGCACAGGCCCGTTTCCTTCAGGGATGCACGCACAGGCCCGTTTCCTTCAGGGATGCACGCACAGGCCCGTTTCCTTCAGGGATGCACGCACAGGCCCGTTTCCTTCAGGGATGCACGCACAGGCCCGTTTCCTTCAGGGATGCACGCACAGGCCCGTTTCCTTCAGGGATGCACGCACAGGCCCGTTTCCTTCAGGGATGCACGCACAGGCCCGTTTCCTTCAGGGATGCACGCACAGGCCCGTTTCCTTCAGGGATGCACGCACAGGCCCATTTCCTTTAGGGATTCACATACAGGTCCATTTCCTTCACGGATGCACATATAGGGATGCCCATTTCTCCCAAAGAACTGGAAACAGCTCCAGGACCCTGAAGACCTTTCAAAGAAGAATTGAAGGGGCTGGGATACAGCTCAGTTAGTAGAGTGTTTGCCAGGTTGCATGAAGGCCTTTGATTGATCTCCTGCACAACATAAACCACCATAGCTTATGACTCTAATTCTGGCACCAGGGAAACTGAGACAGGAGGGTCAGATGTTCAAGGCTGTCTTCGGCCACACAGTGAGTTAAAAGCCAGACTGGGATACATGAGACCATCTCACAGTAAAACACAAACCCCCAAATGTGGGAGGGGACAAATTTAGAGCTAGGTACTGTGGGACATGCTTGTAAGCCTAGCACTAGGAAGGCAGAAGCAAGAGGATGCTGCACTCTAGGACAGCTCAAGCTATCTGACAAGGCCTTGTCCAAGGAGGGAGAGGAGAATGGAACTCTAACAGGCTTACTTGGTAATTCTCACACAGCAGGCACTGGAAACAAAGACAGGCTTCTGTGTTATAACCTTACAGTAAGAGCAGGCAGAGCGGGTTATGTAACTGTGGTTGACAGATAAACGGAGACAGAAAAAAAGAAAACAAGCTGAAAGAAGTAAAGATAGACCTCCAGAGTCTTTCTCATCTTGGTCTTGTGCTCCTTGGTCACTGTCTTCCTGGTCTCTTCACTTTTTCTGTCTTTGCCTCTCCATGAGCCTCCATAGTGCCCCAGTACATAAATCAATACATGGCCGTGCTGGTTTGGCCTATGCTGGGTCCATGGGTGTGGAGGGACACAGGAACGGGTATGTGCTCCTGCTCCTGAAGGGTCCTGCAGTCTGGGAGTGAGGGAGAGTCATCTGCAAGGAACTACACAGAGGAGAGGGGGAAACCTAGAGAATAGTTTATTCCTGCAAAGGAGAGACAGATATGGACTGGAAACTCAACCAAATCCCTTGAGGCTCAGTTTAGTCAGGGAAGTAGCTCTTTATGTTGAAAGCCAGATGCCAGCACCAAGACCTACCCATCCCAGTAGCCCAACAGAGGCCCTGAGCACTGTCTGGGTCATCTGAGAAGTCAGAGGCTTCCTTGCCACACCTGCAGCACGGAGGAACTAAGCTGCAGCTGGGAAGGATGCTTCTGTGAGGCATGCATACCTCCAGCTCCCACTGGGCAAGGAAGCCACCACAGGAGACATATTATACAATTTAAAAATTGCTGGCACTAGTTGCTGAAATAGAGAATCAGCTGGGCATGGTGGCACACAATTTTAATACTAGCACTGGGGAAGAAGTGGAGAAGGATCTTTGTTCAACTGAGTTGAAGACCAGCCTGGTCTACAGTGAATTCCTAGTGAGCTCAGGACAGCCATGGTTACATAGTGAGACCAGTTGGGAGGGGTGGGGTGGGGCAATCCTCACAGGCTGAAATCCTGGCTGTCCTGGGAACGGTGTCTATTTATTACCATGTACCCCAGGTTTGGTATTGAAGAAAGCATGGTTTTAGTTTAACAGAACAGGGAAGCTGTTGTGTTGGGGCATGCCAGTATTCCCAGCATTTGGGAGGCTTAGCTAAGAGGACCGTCTCAAAGTCAATCTTGAAAAAAAAAAAAAAAAACAAAGTATGAAAATTTCAGACACTCTATTTCAAGACCACACCATGCTCACTCTGCTGTGCGGATTTGCCCAGGACATGACACTATTATGAATTGTTGTGGGAGCATGTGCCAGGGTAGGATGGCTTCATAGATGGGGCAGTGTTCTTAGGACTGAGAAGGTCTCCTAGTTGAGAAAGGATAGATTCTGCCAAAGTGTTCTCTAGGCTGGTGCTACACAAACTCACAAAAGCTAGTCACACGATTCCTTTAAGGCCCTTGTCAGCACAGCAGAAAGGTCAGACATAGGGTCTGAGAGCATTTCAGCCAGCTACAGGTCAGCTAACATGGACTGATGATAAGAGCTGGTACAACCTGATTTAAAGGGAGTCATAACACAGTAGTTATGAGGCACAAGTCTAGAAGAGCTTAAGTTCTCTAAAAACTCTTCCATATGGTGGAAGTAGTAATAGCACATTACTGCAGTCTTCTACAAAGAGACCAACATTCTGGCCCTTGGATACTGGTTGATGCCTGCAATCCCAAAACTTTGACAGCCAAGACAGAAGGATCATGAGTTCAAGGCCAGCCTGGAGATACAGGTAAGTTCTATGGTAGTCTGTGTTAAAATCCAATGCAAAAACAATATTAGAAAAATTTAAAATGAGGTAAAAATGGTGGACGCAAGAGCTAGAAACAGAAATATTGACATAAACTATAAAGAAAGGAAATATACACACATACATATACAAATATGTATGTGTGTATACACACACACACACATACACATATAAAAATGTGGGTACCTGAGTATTCAATGACATAACATTAAAAGCAAAAAACAAATGAGAAGATTGCTGACACTTCTTGGTGACAAGGATTTAGTCTAGTCATTACTCATCAAATATTTAACATAATATTTAGAAACTTGAAAAATATATAATTATCACATATAAACATAGATATCTTTATAAACATAATACATAAGTATATAATTTATATACTCTTAATTTATATATTTTTTCTTTTTTTTTTATTTTTTGAGGCAGGGTCTCACTAAGTAGACAAGGCTGGCCTTGAACTCAGAGATCCACCTGCCTTTTGCCTCCCAAGTACTGAGATTAAAGGCACGTATCACCACCACATCTGGCCTGGGATTTATTTTTTATTTATATGTATGTGTGCACACCTACTTGCCTATATGTGTGCCATGTGCATACAGATGTTCTCAGAGGGCCAGAAAAGGGTATTGTGGTACACCATAATCCCAGGACTTGTAGGGTAGAGGCAGGCAGATCTCTGTAAGTTCCAGGCTAGCTATGATACATAGTAAGATCCTGTCTCAAAAGACCAAAGCAAAGCAAACTAAAAATCATAGCAGGGCACCTTTCCACCCATGTGTGGCTAGCATTTGGGAGCCTCTTGCTGAAAGAGAGGCTGGCACAGGCAACAGGAGGGCATGCCCACATAATCTCCTGGCCTATTCCATCCAGTGGAGCTTTCAATACCTCGCAAGGCGCTAGGTACAAATGTCTATGTACATAGCTGCTGTTGTGAGAGAGGGATGGAGCCACTGAGTTAAATATCTGACAACTACTGGAGTGAACTGGACCAACCAGTTTTCTGTATAAAGTTTTCTTGAAATTAGATTCACTTGCACATAAAATATTTCTGAGAGGAAATCTGTAACAGGGTCTATGCAGAAACACACCCGTGCACATAAAATAAACCAAACACCAGAACCAAGCTGGGGGGAAGAAACCTCAGCTTAAGACCAAAAGAGGTAACTGCTTGAGAGGTAAAACAGCAGATTCCAACACAAACATGACACACCTGCCAGTCGCCAGTGCCTGCTGGCTTTATTATTGCTAAGGGGCTGGCTCAGAATGCAGCCACAGATGTCTTGGCCACTGCTTTCTTGAGCTATCACTCCTAGTGGGACCCTTGTCACCTCAGGCCTGGCTGATTCCTTTAGTTTCTCACCCTTCTAACCTGACAAGCATTGTTTCAAACTTGCTTTGTTTTGTTTGTTTGTTTTTAAACTTTAATGACTTCTCTCTGTCACAGATGTAGTTTATCCTCTTCAGTGCGTTCTGGCTGCTGGGTCATCTTATACAGTGTGGTGGGGTCCAGCCTGGACAGGTAGGATCTTAAACACCAACACTTGGTAACTGTCCTCGAATCTCTGCTACATAATCCACTGAGTGTTTCTGTTCAGTGCTCACATACTGTCCAGGTGAGGATGTTTAACGCCAACCACTGCCCTTCTGTAATATAGGATAAGAGGCCGTAATATACTTTTCAGCAAACATGGGAATAGCCAAAAATGGATTTATTCACTTCCTCTATACACTAAACATACAGTGGATATTCTGATTTTTTTTGTCTAATATAATAATGTCACTATTCAGAATCAAGCAGAGTGAGTAGGTTTAGTTGATGTCACCTTTGTGTCCACCTGACTAAGTCAAAGGAATGGTTACATTATTCGCAGGTATGTCCCCCAGAGTATTGAAAAGAGCTTGGAAATGGAACCAGGAGACAAGGACAGAAGATCTGCTTTTACTAACCAGCAAGGCATTAACCAGGCCACAGAGGAACTGGATAGAACCAGAAGGCAAGGGAAAAAAGTGTGTTCTCTCTTTGGAGGAGTGGTGTTTATCTACACTGGAGCTCTCCTGGCTTTGGTCCCTCAGACTTCAGAACTTAGGTCAACAACCCAACACCCATTTCTTACAACTCACCCTCTGGACTGTGATAATACAGTCAGTGCCTCAGGTTCTCAGGCCTCTAGACACACTGGCTCACACCATTGGTTTCCCTGTGTCTCCTTGGGAGATTCCTCTGCCTCCATGATGGGGCAAGCTACTTTCCACAATAAACCCCCTTATGGAGCTATAACTATCATGTTGGCATTATTTCTCTGTAAACATCCAAATATAGTTTGCTACTGTACTTCTTATTTAAAAAGAAGACACTTGATGTTTGCCAAATATTTGAAAGCCTGTCTTTCTTAAAAGAAACTTTGGCCAGGCAGTGGTGACACACACTTTTAATCCCAGCACTTGGGAGGCAGAGGCAGGTAGATCTCTGTGAGTTCTAGGCCAACCTGGTCTACAGAGTGAGTTCTAGGACAGCCAGGGCTAAACAGAGAAACCCTGTCTTGAAAAACTAGGAAAAAAAATTAACTTTAAGTAGTTGAGAAATATTTTATTTATACATAGTTAATACCTGATTTACAAACATCCTTACTAGTAATTATTTTATCTTTATGTATATGAGTGTTTTCCTTGCATTTACATATGTACACCACTTGTGTGTCTGGTGCTCATGGCAGGTAGACAGATCCCCTGGAACTGGAGTTATAAATGTTTGTGAGGTGCATTGGGGTGCTAGGAATATAATGTGAGCATTCTGGAAGAGCAGTCAGTGCTCTTAAACACTAAGCCAAATCAATTACCTTTACCTGCCAAGACATCTTATAGGCTCTATGCTAATTTCAATGACTGATACCCATACAGGCTACACTTATGCAAATGCACCTGAAAACTTTCTAGGCCCAGTAGTGCCTGGTTATTTGGAGAGAGATGCAGGGAGGGAAGAGCACACAGGTCCAGTTCTTACCTTTAGCAGCTTCATCAGCCCCTCCAGCTGTACCATCAGCTCCCGCCTGCTTTCCTGCAGCGCTGACATCCTCTGCTCCAGCTCATCTTTCCTTTGCCTGCCCAGGAGGAAGTAGGAGCTCATCAGAAAAGATGATTGGCAGGTCCTGAACTCATACATACAGGGTATGTATGAGATACCTATAAATGAATCCCGCCTTTTATATGTCACTTGATAGGCAGAGGTTGTTTTGTTTGATACACGGTCTCCTTTATCTCATGCTGACCTTAGGCTCCATGCGGCTAAGGGTAACCTTAAACTTCTGATCTTGCCTCCACCACCCAAGGGCTGGTATTACAGGCATGCACCGCCATGCTTGGTTTATGCTGTATCGGGACTGAACTCAGGCTTGTGTGTGCTAGACAAGCACTCTATCAAGGAGTTACATTCTCAGCCCTTCTGTTCGTTCTTATGATCAGTGTAGATAACTCTACCAGTGCCTGTCACTGTTACTAATTTTGAGCAGTTTTTGTTTGTTTGTTTGTTTTTTGAGACATGGTTTCTCTGTGCAGTCTTGGCTGTTCCTGGACTCCCTTTGTAGACCAGGCTGCCTTGAAACTCACAGCGATCCCCTGCCTCTGCCTCCCTGAGGGCTGGGATTAAAGGCGTGCACCACCAAGCACAGCTGCAATTATTTTTTTATTCCAAAATCCTGAAGAAATTCTTTTATGTCTTCCAGAAGTTTGCAAGTTCTGTCTTTCTGTTTGATTCATCTGCTATTGGCTTTGTACCATGTGTGCCCACATGTACAGACAACCGGCCTAGCTCAGTGATCAAACATCCCTCCTTGCCTCATGCTACAGGAGCTGTTTCTGAAATGAGCTGATTTCTCAAGTAATAGATCCCCTTGGACCTAGACTCTTCCTTCCTGCTGCTTTGCGCTGCTGCGTGGTGGCCCTGGACCCCTCCTATACTGACAATACTTTTCTGGTCCTCACACTGTCACCAGACACTTTTAGTAACTGCAGTTTTCTGCAACAGATCCCAGAATGACTGTTTCTGCTTTTCTAGATATAAAAACAGTCACCGGAACCTGGGCTGAGCAAATGAAGTGACACAGATGTGTCTTAAGCTGACAGCTGCCTCTTACCTTCTGTTGGAGTCAGCATTTGCTTCCTCTGCCTTACTAGAGCACTAACAATGTGACCACCCCTCCCCATGGGGTGACAGTGGACAACAGCCACCAATCCCAAGCTGAAATGAGCCAGGGTCTCACTATGCAGCCGCAGCTGGCCTGGAACTCACAGAGATCACCTGCCTCTGCTTCCAGTGCTGGGATTAAAGGTGTGCACTGTCGTGTCCAGCCTGAAATGAAGCTTTGGGAGAGAAGCACACCTGTAGGCTAACTGATTCATCTGCACTGTTTAAATTGTTTACGCTCTACTTATTGATGATAAAAATCTAAATGACAAGATACAGGTAGAAAAGTCAATAATCATTGTTCCCTACCAAAAAGAAATCACAGTCAAGGCTCCAAAGAAAGCACTAAAAACTCTGCTGTTCAGCTCTGTATATTCCAGGTGCTAGCACTTTCACAATTAAGTGTGTTCAGCTCTGTGTGCTCCAGGTGCTAGCACTTTCACAATTAAGTGTGAGGCAGCCAGGGTGCTGCAGGCCTATAACCTAGTCCTGGAGAGGCTGACAAAGAAAGATCCCCACAAGCCAGCCTATGCTATGTAAGGCTAAAAGTCCTAACAATTGAGATCTTATCTCAGCCACCCCCAGCCCCAAATATCAAATGTAGAATTCTAAATGGTACAACAGAAACAAAGGCGTATTTTCAAGAATTTAGAACTCTGGTAAGAACTAAGATGTCAGACTTGGCTTCCATAATGCCTTTATGAATGGGAACATGCATGTTTCTGTGGTACAGAGGAAGACTCACTACAGATCTCGTCATTCGCACACTGTTCTCCAGAGAAGCCGTCCCTACCCTGCTCCTGAGATCACAGACAGGAGCCAACAATGCTCTGCTGTTCTGTGCTGATCCCTCATCTCAGCTCTTGGGAAAGGTGAGACAGTGCCACAGTGAAGGTGCAAGGCCTTAGTTTCCTGTCTCAGAGCCAGTGCATAGGAAGCCTGCTGCCGAGCACTGCCCGTCTCAAGTGCCAGAAGCCTCTAAAATCAGAGCTGTACAAGAGGAGTTGTAACATGGTGACTGTAACATGACTTTTTTCCTTCTTTTGGCAGGACAGGAATCACCACCCACCAGTTGGCTTGGGATTTGAGGGAGCCCGGCTCTGTAGTGATGACTGAGGACCGCCCCTCCCCTTCCCCCTCCAAGTAGTCAATGGAACTCTTAGGCAGTCTGTTCTGGGAGCAGGTAGCTGTGTACTTACCTCAGTAAGCGCAGTTCTGCTAGCAGCGTGGGGTTCTGCTGGGCCTTCTCAGGAGTGGGCTGGGAAGCCTGCTCGTGCTCCAGCCGCAGGCGCTGGATCTCCTGCAGGATCTCTCTGAGGATGGAGAGGCGCTGCTAGTGTTTGATGGCTTTTTTTTTTTTTAATGCCCTCAGTGCATCCTCTACCCTGTCCTGAGGCTTCTAAACTACCACGTGTGAAATGGATACCTTCCTAACATTTTCACCTGATGGCTTCCACTGCTCTGCCCACAGATGACCTTCTCCAGGAAGGGGAGATGACAACTGGAACATTTTATTTACCCTGCTCCTCTCCAGGCAAAGAGATCTTTTGCAACCTCCCAATGGAGGTCCTATGTGGGCTTCCTAACTCTTTAACTCTCTCCCGTTCTGTGACTCCTGGCTGGAGGCAGCTACGGTTTCCTCCCCAGTGCATGCTACACAAGGGCCAGTCTTCTTGCTCTGGTTTCCACACTTTCCACTGCATAGCAGTGTAATGTGTGGTCCCCAGGCCTTTTAGCAGCTCTTAAAATGAGACCAGTTACATGCAATGTAACAGGCCAGGATGAGCTGCTAAGACAGCAAATGCTACTGGGGAAGGAGTGGGGTAGGGAACTGTGAGGGACACACTGTGAATAGGAGGAGTCCTCAGAGGTGGCAGAGTAGAGCCTAGAACAGTCGGAACCGACAGCATGCGGTGCATCTCCAGGTCCTGGGCTAGCTACCCCTGCCTACTGAGGAGGCAAACAGCTGGGTGGGTGGAGGCAGGAGCATCAAGAGACCACAGCCTGTTACACAGTGAGTTGGAGGTCAGCCTCAGTTACAATTTCAGAGGAGCAAAAAGAGCAAGCAAACAAGCCAAGTGGCCTGTGAGGCGCCGAGGACCACACAGGAGACAGGACTGGCCATTGGATAGAGGTCAGGGAGCCACATTCTCACCTGTTCTTGTTTTCCAGTTCTGCAATGAGCTGTCTCTGTTGCTTGTTAGCATCAAAGTTGAAGCTGGCGTCAGTGGGAGGACGAGTCTACAGTGGGAAGAGGTTTGTTTTGTTTTTCCAAATTCAAATATCTAGAGTCTCTGACTGACTGCTCATTTTTTCCAAAAAAAATCGATCTTGGAGGTTCTGTTTACATACCATAAAACCTATCAAATCCAACAGTCTTAGTAAACCTAAACATGTATGTAACCAAGTACCACAATTCAGTATTAGAACATTTTCCACCACCATAAGATAATCCCTTAGGACAGTGGTTGCCGGGTGAGCTCAGGCTCCACCTGGCTTTGCCTTCCTAGAAACTTCCCCGAACAGAACCATTCTGTGTGTAGTTCTGGGTCTGGTTTCCAGGAGGTTTTTGATGCTCACATATGTTTATTGCTGAGGAATATTCCCTCGCTTCCAGCTTTTAGCAACTACAGATGAAGCAGTAACACATTTACTTACATGTTTCTATCAACATACACTGTTTTTATGTGTGCATGCGTTGTCTCTTTCCTCCCACGTGGGTTCCAGGACTGCACTTAGGTCGTCAGGCTGCTGGCAGAGCCTTTACCCAAAGCAGCCTCACTGACACAGAACTGCTGAGCTGCATGCTAACACTAAAACAAGGTCTGAGGAACTGTCACACCCTGTCCCAAAGTGGTTGAACCACCTCAGTCTCACTCTGACAGTGAATGAGGGCTTTAACTTCTTTTCTTTATGTTTAACCTTATATGTTTATGTGTATGGGTGTTTTGCCGCATGCACATCTTGCGAACTACTTTCATGTCTGCTACCTGCAGAGATATCTTGGAAACGGAGTAACAAATGGTTGTTAGCCACTACGTGGTTGCTGGGAATTGAACCCAGGTCCTATGGAAGAGGAATCAGGGCTCTTAACCTCTAAGCCAACTCCATAGCCCCATTTTCATAGTATTCTCACTGAAAGCTGTTAAAATCTTTTTTTGTTTCAACATCCTTATTATGAAGGCTGTAACTGTGAGGTTTCCCCTTTAAAAACAGAAGTGAGTTTAAATGTCATAAATCCTTTGTTTAATGACAGGCGCTTGGGCTGGCCTAGAACATTATGTAGCCAAGGATGACCCTGAACGTGAGATCCTCCTTCCTCTACCATGCATGGGGCACCACACATAGTTTATGCTGGGATTGAACCTGGGGCTTTGTGCATGCTGGGCAGGCATTCTACTAACTGGATCAAATCTCCAGCCCTGACTTTTAAAAGTGCACAGGATAGTAATTTGTAGTGTGTTCATGAGATTGTGAAGCCATCACCAACATCTATGTCCAGCAAAATTTTACTATCCTCCTAATCCCGTGCCCATTAGCAATCACAATCTATTTCTGCCTGCCCTGAGCACTACCATTTTTCTCTCTGTAGTTTCACTGATTCTGTACATTATAAATAAAAACAAACTGTAGCCTTTACACATGACTTCTTTAGCTTAACAAAATGCTTTCAAGCTTCACATATACCACAAATCAATATCTTTTATGGATGAACAATAGTCCACAATATAAGTATACCACATTTTTCAAACAGCTGATTTACATTTGGGCTATTTCTACTTTTTTGGCTATTTTAAATGAACATTTGTATAGAAATATATGCTTTCTCTTGAGCATTCATCTAGGAGTCAAACTGCTGAGCCACATGGTAACTGCCTTTTGGGAGACTTTCATATGTCATCTTTGGAGAGAACACATGCGTGTGATTTGTACCCTTGTTAGCTCCTTCAAGACTATGATAAAAAACAACAGTAAACATTTAGAATGCTGGGTGTGGTGGTGGCGGCAGCAGTGCACGCCTTTAATCCCAGCACTTGGAAGGCAGAGGCAGGTGTGAGTTTGAGGCTGGCCTGGTCTATGAAGTGAATCTAGGAGAGCCAGGGCAACATAGAGAAACTCTGTCTCTCGAAAAACCAAAACCAAACCAAAACAACCCAAAAAAGACATTTAGAAATGGCACATACACATACTGCACAGAGTGGGTCAGGGCCTGGGGATGAAGCTCAGCTGACAGAGCCCTGTACACATGAAACTCTGCTTTGCCTCAAACACAGTGTACAAGAAGCAGGAATCTACTAATATCCTGCCTAGAGTTTGAAGATTCAACAACAAGTCTTTTCAGATGGTGTTTTCTAAATAAACGGGTAAAACAGCAGACAATTTGATTTTTACCAGATCACATCATGTTTTTCTTCTTAAAAAAAAAAAAAAAGATGATTCCCTCTTCACTTAGAAGTGTGTACCAGCAGCCAGCTGAGCAAATTCCCCACACTGTATTTCTATAGTCTTGTGAAAGCTTGAGTTAAGCTTTATAAAAACGGCTTGAGAATGAACCTGGGTATGAATAATTGGTTTCTAATTTTTAATAATGTGAAATTAAAAGGTATAATTCTCTGTCAAGGTGAGAGCGGGGAAATTACAGATGTAGGAAGGACTTGCATCATATAAGAACAAGTGTGCTTGGAAGTATTCATTGGAAACCCCTGAATAACTCTCAGTGCTTTTCCGGTCTGACTGTAAACCTGTGTCTTTCATAGTGGAGGTACAGAAGCCTGGAAGCACTGCTGCTCAAACAGAAGTGGAGAAGCAACAGTTCCTGTAGAAAGCATGGGTCTGGGCTTTTCTACCTGCCTATACCCATAGGAGAACCCCTAACCCAGACCCAGCTTGTTTCTTTTGGTTAAAGTATTAGTGTAAGTGGTGTCATAGGCCTTCAATCCCAGCACTCCAGGGTCAGAGGCAGGGAGATCTCTGTGAGTTCCAAGCCAGCCAAGGCTACATGGTGAGACCGTCTCCAAAACCAAAGCAGCAAATATAGGCAAGGTTTCTCCTCTGAGTGTGCCCTACTGCTTCATGTGTTAGCCTGCAATCCCACTGTGAGGTAGTATAGAGGGTGGAAACTTCAGGACCATGGTGCTTGGGAACAGACTTCTGGGAGGCGATTAGGATTCAGTGAGGTGTTTAGAATGGAGACTCAATGACTTGATCTTGGTGCATCCCCAGGACTGAACTCTATAAGACACACACACACACACACACACACACACACACACACACACACACACACACACACGTTCTCTGTCTCTGCCGTATACAATGCTATGGGATACCTCAGGACCCTTCCCCAAGGAGACTATCCCCAGATGCTGACCCTTGAGCTTGGCCTACCAGAACAGTAAGCCCAAATAAACCTTTTTTCTTCCTCATTACTTTATTTAGGTATTATAGCAATGGAAAATGGACTAGTACATATTATGTAACAGAGCATTTAGTATTTAAGTTTTTGCTATCTTAAACACTATGGGGCTCTTAATAACAATATAATAAAACAAAGGCAAGCCTTCCTAAAATACCTTCTGGACTTTAAAGAGACTAAGACAGAAAGCTGGTATGGTAGCACATGCCTGTAATCTCAGCACTCAGGGAGGTAGAGGCAGGGGGTTTGCCATGAGTTCGAGGCCAGCCTGGTCTACAAATCAAGTCCAGGACAGCCAAGGCTACACAGAGATTCCTTATCTCAACAAACAAACAAACAAACAAACAAAAAGAAATAAAGAGAGACTAACACAGAAACAGAATGATAGTTCATAAAGACACAGGATACATTGTCTGGAAGAGACCTTAGATAATTTCTTTCAAGAACAAAATTAATTTATTCAGTTCCTGGCTCCACTGTGCCAGACGCTATTCAAGCAACTAGTGATGCCCTGGTGCATGGGAAGCAACTCTCACCTCACTGAAATGATACTACATCAGGGGAGACCAGAAATTAAATAAATAAATAACAGTAACTAAGCAAACACACACACTGGCAGTACCAGGCACGAGGGAGGAAGGTAGTGATGAAAGGAGAGGACAGGGATGGAGGTTCTTCTAATGAGGTGCTTCTGAGCAGGCGCAGCAAGCCAGAAGGCTGGGGGAAAGCGAGCACAGCAGAGAAAAGGGCAGGCACCAGAGCAGTTGGAATGGCTGGAGGGAGGCCGCTGAAGGGCTTGAACGTTATGAGGAAGAATTTGGTAGTAATCAAGAGCTTGTAAGTTTCCATGTAGTCATTTCAGCACAGAAGTGAAAAGGGAAGCTACGAGGAGAAAGAATGCTTAATACAAAGGAGACAACTTGGGCGTGAAAACATGAAAATATGCTGGAGTGTGCATAAAGAAGTGCTGAGGCATTCTGGTCCTGGTTAGGGCTCCCCATCCCTAACTTGCTTTAAAAAATGAACATTATATGCAGACAACAGGAAAATGAACTATTTCCATAAGTGCATACTAATTCTTTATGGGGATTCTGCCAGTTTACTTCCTCTAGTTCTTTCCCGATGCTGAAGTGTCTTTATGCAAATGCTTGTCATACTTCATACTTCAATAAAAGATCTCTTTAAATATTTAAAGCCAGCCTTTGATCAGTTGGATCGCTTCTCAGTCATAAAAGAGGGCTTCTACTACCCAGCAAATCCTTTAACCAGAGCACTGCCTCTCCCCTCCTTTCTTAGTGCTGCTGACTCATGTGGAAAGGGATCTGAGAAGCTCCCATTCAAGGGTGACTTCACAAAATCCCAATTGTGACTGGAAAAAAAAAAGGCTATCCCTTTCATCCTTAAGATAAAACAGAACAGGTAAAGTTGGGTGGTGTGGAAGGAACCAGCACCCCCTCCTTAAGGACCCCCATTAAGGCCAGAGTCTGTAAATCTCCTCTGCTTAGAGTCCAGCTTGAACCAAGGACAGACAGCACTATCACTATGTGTGTGACCAAGTCCAGCTTAACTCAAGAACAACAGGTTTGTGTTACAGCTTGTGTTTAAAATTTCCACTTTCCCTACTGTAAAACTTACTTCTTTGTCTAAAACCTATAAAAGGCCCATGCCTCTGCTTCTCAGGGTCTCCAGCTCAAAAGAGCTTGGCAGACCCTGTTGTGACAGCTCAATAAATTCCTATGCGTTTGCATCAACAGTGGACTCCGTCTCTCAGTAGGGACTCTGGGAATAGACTAGAGATCTCTCTAGAGTCTCAGTCTTGCAGTGGTGGCACACACCTTTAATCCCAGGGAGGCAGAGGCAGGAGGATCTCTGTGAGTTTGAGGCCAGCCTGATCTACAAAGTTAGTTCCAGGACAGCCAGGATTGTTACAAAGAAAACAAACAAACAAACAAACAAACAAAAAGCACAGGTAGGATCATTGTTCTCTAGACATTCTAAGTAGAGAGCTAGTCCAAGCGTTCTGTCAATATCCTGAAGCAACGTGGGATTGAACTAGGCCCACTGTAAAACTGCAATAGGGATCATTTAAAAAGTAGTCTATCTTACTTAGTTGGGGGATGGGTGAGACAGAGTCTCTCTGTGTTAGCCCTGGCTGTCCTGGAACTTTCTCTGTAGACCAGGCTGGCCTTGAACTCACAGAGATCTGCCTGACTCTGCCTCCTGAGTGCTGGGATTAAAGGGATCGTTTCCTGAGCAGCTGAGGACCCTTGGGATGGACCCACAGTCTGGAGGTGACAACAAAGTGGCATTCCTTATAGGTCCCAGAATCCACTTGTTCCCAGAAACCATGATTTACGGTCTCCAGATTGTCTTTCAGTCAATGACACTTTAAAAAGCTTTTTACTTATTGTAACTTTTTTTTGAGGGGGGTATCACTGTGTAGCCCAGGTTGGCCTTGATAACCTGGATTAAACTTCTGGCTCTTCCGTTAGCCTTCCAGTGGGTGGGACTTACAGGTGCACATCACCCACCTGGGCAGGTTACTGCAATTTTTCTGATGTTATATTCTCAATATTATTCTATATTACTGGCTCCATTGTTATATAATCTCTGTGCTAAAATTAGCAAAGCAATGCTGGGAGATGAATGGATTTTCTCAGGTGACCAATGAGCAGACTGGCAGCACACTATTATATTCTAAAAGTCTGTGAGTGGCCAAACAGTTCTATCCTATATTAAGTAGAAGTTTATTAGATGGATGTGGCAGTACATATCTTCAGTTCTAGCATTTAGGAGGTAGAGGCAGGAGAATTAGGAGTTCAAGGTCATCCTCAGCTATATAGTAAGTTCAGGTCAGCCTTCAAGAGACTCTGCCTTAAAGCAAAATAAAAACAAACAAAACAGGAAAAAAGCAAAACTTCATTAAGGCTAGTGGAATGGCTCACATGAGTAATCTCAGCACTTGGGAGGCTGAGACAGCATGATTACCACAAATGCAAAGCTAGCCTGAGCTACACAGTGAGTTCTAGGCTAACCTGGGGTACAGTGTGAGACTGTCTCAAAATCAAAACAAGGGCGACAGAGATGGCTCAGTGGTTAAGAGCACTGGCCACTCTTTCAGAGGACAGAGTTTCGTTCCTAGCACTCACATAGCAGCTTCCAAAGATCATTACTCCAGTTTCCAGGGGACCTGAGAGCCTCTTCTGACCTCCATGGGCATCAGGCATGTATGTGGTGCACATGTATACATACATGCAGACAAAACACTCATACATATAAGTTTTTTAATCTACAAAAAAAAAAAAAAAAAGGAAAATTAAAAGCCCAAACCTTGCAATTCTTAGTATGGATTTTTTTTTTTTTAATAATTAGAGATCTGAAGTGATTTTACTTTTATTTCCTTCACTTTAAGCCAATCATGAAATTTCACAATGATTTCTGGGGTGAGGCAGAAAGTAGGTGCCATTCAGAATGATCAAGGCTGTGGCCTGGCTGGCTGAGGAGCTGAAGCAGGGAGGCCTCACTGGGGAAGCTGCAGGAGCTCGGACTGCGTGGCTGGCAGGCAGGTGATGCTCCGTGAGCGGGAGAGCTGGCATGCAATGTCCTCAGCCGCTTCCAGCTTTCGCAGCTCAGTCAGGCCATCACCGGCGGCTGTGGCCAGAGAGTTGGCGATCAGTTCAGCTGCCTTGGAGTCACCCTCAGCAGAGAATGGCTGCCTTCTTCTGCTGCTCACTCAGCCTTTTCCACCACAAATCTGGCCCTCTCCGCTTCCTGCTGTTTGACTTCCACTGCTTCTGTGAACTCCTTCCCAAAGGTCAGACGTGTCAGGGACACGCAATGAGCCCAAATGTTGCCGCTCTCTCTGTGAGGTCATTGTTCACCTGCCTGGAGACCAGCTCTCGCTGGGTAATCAATTCTCCAGCATCGAAGCAAGCCACCACCAGCTTGAGGATCTCTGTGGTAACAGAAAGCAGCACCCGTTCATCATAGTCTTTGCCAATGCTGGTGTAGATACAAGGAAGCTGGCTGACCACTGGCCGGAAGAGGATGTACAGGGTGACGTTGACATTCTGCAGATCTTTGCTGCCAGTGATGACTGGTACGTTCCGTGGTCAAGAGCAGCAATCAAAGATAATTAGTTTCTGTACCCAAGGGATGAGAAAGTGAGTCCCTTCCCCTGCTACAATGTCCTGCACTCCTGCAATTGGTCGAAGATGACAGCTCTGTGCCCAGCATCCACGTTATATAAGGCAGAGCTCACCAGGCCTCCTGCAGCTGCTAAAGCCAGGCTGAACTTTCCAATGGACTAAAACACCTTGGCAGCCATGACTCCTTCTGTTGTTTCCACTTTGACCTCCATATGAATTCCCCCAGGATGTCATTTTAAAAATTACCATTTAGTTCAAAACATCTTATTTTTAGCTGGGCGGTGGTAGCACATGCCTTTAATCCTAGTGCTTAGAAGGCAGAGACAGGCGGGTCTCTGAGTTCAAGGCCAGCCTGGTCTATAGAGTAGTTACAGGTGACATAAGAGAAACCGTGTTTTGTTTAGGGCTTTTGCTTGTTTTCATTTTTTTCTTTGTGTGTGTGTGTATACAAATAAAAAGGCAGAATATTTTTGAGCACTTCTGAAGTTATAAAGAGCTTTCCAGGACTTTAACAAAACCTTGACCAAAAGGAAAGGTGAAATCCCTCCCCCCACCCCACCCCCCAAGCTACAGTGTAACTGGCTGAACTCCAACCTTGAACTTGCAGAAATTCTGTCTCCCCTGTCACAGCCTAGCAGTCAGCGCCTGCGGATGGAAGTGGTTTGACTGTGAAGAAAAGAGTTCTGTTTTTTTCTTAGGATTCAGACTTCAAGATGGAAGACAGCCCCTCACTTTGAGTTTGACTCATTCAGGCTTGAAGCTTTTCAAAAGCTTGCAATTTTTTTTTGTTTTATAAATAAATCTAAAAACAAAATAAAAAAGATATGGGAGACATTGTAAGACACAGGAACCTGCAGAGGTCAGAAGCGAGCCTCATGTTCCCCACAGCTGGAGTGAGCTGACATGTGGGTGCTGGGAACCCAGACGAGGTCCTCTGTAACGGCAGCAAGTGCTCCTCACCACTGAGCCATCTCTCTAGCTCCAGCTAAGAATGTTTTAAATTATCAATTTCAGGGCTCCCTTCTAAAGATTGTTATAACTGGTGTGGGGTAATAAAGCCTGGGCATTAGTTGAAATCTCTCCAGGTGATTATGTATCCAGTGGGATAAGTCACAAACCCCTGCCCAGTTAGATGTCCTTTAAATTGGCAAAAGGCAACAATTTCAGTTTCTTTCTTTCTTTTTTTTTTAATTTTAATTTTAATTTTTTATTTTTTTATAACACATTTTTATTGAAAATTAAAAATAATTCCTATTACATCTCATTTTCTATCCCATCCCATGCATCCTCCCATTCCTCCCTCCCTCCCACTTTCACCCCAATCCCCCTTCCCTATGACTGTGGCTGTGGGGGACCTCCTCCCCCCTGAATATGGTGCTAGGGTATCAAGTCTTTTCTTGGTAGTCCGCTATCCTTCCTCCGAGTGCCATTGGGCCTCCCCAACAAAGGGACATGGCCAAATATGGGGCACCAGAGATCCTGTGAAAGTCAGTCCCCAGTCTCCACTTAGCTGTGGAGAATGTTCTGTCCCTTGGCTAGATCTGGGTAGGGGTTTGATGATGACTGCCCATTTTGTCCATGGTTGATGCCTTAGATCAAGCAGAACCCCTGGGCTCAGATCTAGCCATCATAATGTTCTTCTTGTAGGTTTCTAGGACCCTCTGGGTGCCCCTACTTGCCTATCCTCTATATTTTCCTCATCTAGAGTCTCAATAGGATGTCCTCACCTCTATCCCCGTTTCCTGGTAGGTGCAGACTTTCATGGGACCTGTCCCTTGGGCTAGTGTCCAGTAATAAGTGAGTATATACCATTTGACTCTTTCTGCTTCTGGGTTAGCTCACTCATTATGATCATTTCTAGTTCAATCCATTTGTCCACAAATTTTGGAAAATCCTTGTTTTAAAAATATGGAATGCTTCACAACTTTGCATGTCATCCTTGCGCAGGGGCCATGCTAATCTTCTCTGTATTGTTCCAATTTTAGTATATGTGCTGCCGAAGCGAGCACAACAATTTCAGTTTCTATGTTGGCCCCTTAGGTAAATATTTTTACTCTTTAAGCCATGTTTTGCCTTTCAATAGGCTCTTCATTAGCTTAGACTCCAAAAACAAAACGTACTAAGATTTAGTCTCTGCCAAATAAAAGCTAAATCTCTGAATTTACTTAAATAAGGCCAACCCTGAATAAAAAAAAAATAATATCATAATCATCATCATCATCCTGATCCTTAAGTTCTCTTGACTTCTGAAACTTGGTTGGTCTGGAACAGGTGGAAAAAAGACATCCTTAAGTTCTGCAATGCAGAGGGTCTCCTGTCTCACACAGACATGAAGGTTCTTTTTTAAGTAGTCAGGAATATGCAGGGACATTTGAAGCACTGCTCCATCAACCAGAACTCTTGCTTGCTGGAACAGACAAACTCTAGCAATGTCTCAGAATGTCTTCTGTATTTTGTTTTCAGATTAATTTTTATGTGTATGAGTGTCTTGCCTACACATGTCTCTATGTGGCGGTAGAGGTCAGAAGGGGGAGTCAGGTCCTCTGGAACCTGCTATGTGGGTGCTGGGAAGCAAACCTGGGTCCTCTCAAAGAGTGACCACCTTTCTAGCCTCTTCCTTTCTGTTTAAAGGTATAGGCTGACAAAGGCAGGTGGGTAAAGGAACCTGCAGCCAAACCTGATGAGAGGAGTTCAGTCTCTGCGCCCCACATGGTGGAAGAAGAATCTGAGTTTTGTCTTGTTTTGGGTTTTTTTGTTTGTTTTTTGAGACAGGGTTTCTCTGTGTAACCCTGGCTGTCCTAGAATTGCTTTGTAGACAAGGCTGGCCTTGAGCTCACAGTGAACCCCCTGCCTCTGCCTCCCTAGTGCTGGGATTAAAGGTGTGTGCCACCAACTTGGCCTAAGAAACTAAGTCTTGCAAGCATTTCTCTGGCCTCTATGGCTCCCGCAAACAAATAAAATAAAATTTAAAACCAAAACAATCTAGATCCTAGCTCTTGGGAGGTAGAAGTAGGAGAATTATGAATTCAAGATCATCCTTGGCTCCATATTAAGTTTGAGATCAGCCTGGGGTGGGGGGGAATCAATGAGATGTTGTCTCAAGAAGCCCAACTCAAACAAAGAACAACAAAACTGTTACAATTTACTTAGCCCCAAACTCCAAAACACTGGTTACATGTATGTTAAAACACCAATGCTGTAAAGGTGGACAGTGATCTGAGACCACACCAATACACGAAATCATACAAACCTTTATTCACTCTTAAGTCTGGCTGGGGGCCTTCAGCAAAGTGAGTCACTTTGATGTGCCTGTCTTCTGACTCATAAAATCACATTAGGAATCATCTGTCTCTTAGAGTTGCCTGGTAAAACATGCAGGCTAGGAGCTGGAGAGAAGGCTGCCTAGCAGTTGAGGGCATATGCTGCTCTTCCAGAGGACTGGAGTTCAGCATCCACAATGAACACCTGGTACCTATAACTCAAGCTCTGGGAGATCTGATGTCCTTATCATGAACACGAACACACACACACACACACACACACACACACACCACAGACAGCATGGACTACAGAATAAGCCAGTTCCAGCCTAGACTTTGTAGCAAGGCCCTGTGGAGTGGGGGAGGGAAGCTTTAATACGGAGAATGAAGGTTCCATTTGAGAATGAAGAGTGGTGTCCACTTATGTTGCAGTCCTTCTAATCCTAAGAAAGACAGTGCTTCTCACATTAGCATCCTTGCAGGTCAAGGGTCTCACAGATGTGGAGATACATCTGGCAGATACAGGATAAGAGACAAGATCCCTTTGGTTGAATTGGGCAACGTTACATATCCAAGGCAAGTGCACAGTCAGCCAGGTGTAGCCCTGCAGCCTCCTAAAGAAGAGATCAGTGGCTTTGACCTTTACAAACCTGACAAGATGAATCCACAGAGCTGTCCCTGTGGGCCACTACACTGTCTCTGTGCCCCTGCGCCCACAACCCGGGCTCCCAGAGGATATGTGGAGGCTATGGGTTGTTCCCCTCTCCTCAGAATCCAATAGTGCTGTTTAAGACAGTGCTTCCCAGGCTGCCTGTAAATCAGAAGACTCCTTCGGTAAAGACAGAGAGACAGGCCCTAACCCAAATGTCCTCACGCAGTAGGTCACAGGCAAAGCCGACACATTTTAAAGTCCTTCATGTTTGATCCCATTATACGGCCAGGTTTTTCTTTTTTTTTTTTTTTCCGAGACAGGGTCTCTCCGTGTAGCCTTGGCTGTCCTGGACTTGCTTTGTAGACCAGGCTGGCCTCGAACTCACAGTGATCCGCCTGCCTCTGCCTCCCGAGTGCTGGGATTAAAGGCGTGCGCCACCACACCCGGCTACGGCCAGGTTTTTCAATGACCACTTTAGTGAGGTTTCATCCCTACAGTTTCAGAAACCTTGAGGATGGTCCCGAGATAGTGTGTGCCTCAAGCAACTACGACAATGAGGCTGTGGAGCTTGGGGTACAGCCTTGGGAAAAACCTCCAAGAAGTGAGGAGGAATGACAACAGTAAAGCTTTTCCCTCCCGCTCACCTTTTCTGTAATGCGTTTTAAGTTGTTGTTGTTGTTTCCCAAGTGAAAACCTTTAAAAGTAAATAATCAGATCACACCCAGTGCTGGTTAAGATTCACCACAGAACTAAGAATATGCTGTTATGAGTCACCACACATTACAGGCTTTTCTGTTTCCTTTTTTCAAAAAAAGAAACTTAGGCACTCTAGGAAAACAAATGAGTTCTCCTGGCACCTCTGAGAAACCCATAGTGCTTTTCTTCAAGTGTCAGCCTGAGGTGCTCACTGCCTGGTCTGTTGAGCACAGGGGTGAAGGGGAAGCTGCCGGGTGGCGGCTGGGGAAGCAGCGTGTGACAGGGTGCTCGCTGCAGGCACAATGACTGAAGGGCCTCTCTTTGAGGAAGAAGGTCTCCGAGAAAAATCAATACAAATCCTATCAGGCAGGCTATAAATAAACCCCCACTTTATGCAAAGCACTTGTATCAGGGTGAGATTAGAGGATTAGGAGCTTTGTGTTGGGCAGGGATCTGGTGAAGAAGAACCCTTGAGAGGCCTGATAGTCAGAAGATAACCATCCTTGGCAAGGTGAACTAAGATGAAAGGAAGCCTTCCTGAGCAGAGATCACTTTCATGACAGTTCAACACCAGCAATGGAAACCAGCAGATGCAAACAGCCTTATCTGGGTTCACGGCAAAGCAGAGCAGGGCCTCAGGGTGAAAAGGCTTTGCCTCTTGTTGACAGACTCGTAAAGGGCTGTGTAGGGTCAACGGGGCTATCTCAAGCAGCAAACACGCTCATTAGAATTCAGCCACAGTGCAGCTCCCAATTCGTGAAGTTCAACTACTTCTAAAGTTACTTGACCACTTGTGACAACCGACAGTGTGAGTAAGGAAGGCTTAACCAGCTTAACACTGCTGTGCTTTTTCCTAGGCTGTTTTTTCCCCCCTATGCTGTTCCATTCCATAACCTTCAGAGTTGTAATATTGGAGTCAGCTATATGATACGATGTTAGATTCTCAACAACAACAACAACAAATGCACAGAAATAGTTTTGGGGAGAAGCTCTGGCAAGCAAGTCTGTCCGCGCAGGAGGGGAACCTAACTGGACACACACAGTCAAGGCTGCACGAAGGGAACCTAACTGGACACACACGGTCAAGGCTGCACGAAGGGAACCTAACTGGACACACACGGTCAAGGCTGCACGAAGGGAACCTAACTGGACACACACGGTCAAGGCTGCACGAAGGGAACCTAACTGGACACACACGGTCAAGGCTGCACGAAGGGAACCTAACTGGGCACACACGGTCAAGGCTGCGATGCTGCTTTTGCCTCCCTTCACTTAGTCCTGCCACTCCCACTTACAGAAACTGGAACAGTTTTGGGACTGCCTGGTTCTTTTTACCTGGTTAGCATCTGGAAGTCTATAGTTCTAGTCCCAGGTCATCGTTCCTTTCCTTTCCTTTCATTCTTTGATATTTTTGTTAGTGTTTTTCCCTCCAGAACCTTAACCTTCAAGAGTTAAATTATCAGAGATAAAAAGGGCATCCCTCATCCCAGATAGGCCACTTAAAGACTGCAGCCTCAGGTGGTTATTTCTCAGGCCACAGGAAACAGGACTGTTTTGAATAATCAATTAGCTGAGATATGCAAAGCACTTAGAATAATGACTACCACCTAGTGCATATTCAGTGAGTACTGGCCATTAGCAGACTCTTGACTCTTTCAGCACACAATGTCCTGTGACCTTTCCAAGCTTGTTGGAGTACTGTCTCCCCTTTTAGCAAATTAACTGGTGCTTTTCAGAGCAGTAATGATATTCAAAATCAGTTTGAGTATTCCCTGTAAGGAATACTCTCAAGTCTTGTCAAAAACATCAGCAACGTGGGATGCACTCAGACATTCTTTCTTTGAATGAGGCTTTTTATTTTCTATCCTTTATGAAAAAGTACCCATTGTTGCTGTGGAGAAACTGCCAATCCTTTATAAATAGTATGTTTTCTCCCTCTCCCTAGTGCCCACCCCACCCCCCTCTCTCCTGAGGTCCCTGGGTTGAAGCCACATTGGCAGATTGTGCACACTAGGACAGTACTCTAAAACGGAGTAGCAGCCCCCACACCCTTCATTCTTGACTGAGTTTAGCTAAGGAACTTTCTGTCCTGCTTGGGCTTCTCGCGTGGCCATACCCCACTGCTTTTAGGGAGGTTGTTTTTTTCTTTTGGGGCACTGATTATGATGTTTCAACCTGAGGATTCTTGTCATATATAAATTCTGAAAAATGTTGAACTGTTGGTTCATTATCCTAATTCTAAAGCATTTAGATTCTAGTTAGATGACTGCCCACTCTCTACGCTCCACCTCTCAATGTAATAGTGTAGATTTTCCAACTCTATGTTGTGTTTTGAAATTTTTTCTCTCCCCCCCCCCCGCCCCCGAGAGAAGGTCTCTCTGTGTAGCCCTGGCTGTCCTGGACTCCCTTTGTAGACCAGGCTGGCCTCGAACTCACAGCAATCCACCTGCCTCTGCCTCCGGAGTACTGGGATTAAAGGCATGAACCACCATGCCTAGCTTTTTTTTTCCCCCCTCTCTTGAACCCAGACGAGCTTCAACTGGCCAGTGTAGGGGAGCTGATCTTGAACTTCAGATTCTCCCGTTCAGGAGTTTTGGATGGGCTAGGCATCTCAGGGCAGCCTGGGACTCACTACACAGCTCAGGCTGACCTTGACAAGCCACCCTGTTTCAGTTTTGAATATTTCTTTCTTTTTGTTTTTGTTTTTGTTTTTTTCAAGACAGGGTTTCTCTGTGTAGCGCTGGCTGTCCTGGACTCACTTTGTAGAGCAGGCTGGCCTTGAAATCACAGTGATCTACCTGCCTCTGTCTCCCGAAGCTGGGATCACAAGCGTGCATCACCATGCTTGGCTGTAATTATCTTATTTTTGATTCTGTGTCCATGTGTTTCTGTGTATGGGTTTGTGTACATGAGTACAGATGCTTAAGGAGGCCATGGGTGGACACTGAATCCCATGGAGCTGCTGGATGTGGGTACTGAGACCTGAACTCCAGTCCTCTGCAAGAGCAGCAAGCACTCTTAGTTGCTGAGCTGCCTCTCTAGCCACAGCCCCTGAGTCAGTATCAGTAACATGTAAAAGAGCAATGTGGGGGCTGGAGAAACAGCTCGGCAGCTAGGGGCACTGCTGCTCTTCAGGGGGACGAAGGGCTAGTCCCCAACATCTACACAGCGTCTAGCTGACAGCCACCTGGAGTTCTACTATGAGAGGATCTGACGCCCTCCTCTGGCCTCTCCCACATGGTCAGAGCACAGTCCAAGAACGGAGTCATGTGAGGAGAATTCTGAGTGCTTGTGAGAAAACTCCAACAAAGCAAAATAAAAGTCTTGTGGCCTCAGTTTCTTCAAAAATATGGACCTGTTCTTGGATTGTGCTTTCATGCCCTTCCCAGGTACAGTGGACAGGAGTGAGTTTACTTCAGATAATTCATTATAACTGGTTATTATTATTTGTTTATATGTCTCTACGGAAAAGCATGGCTTTGCTACATGCTTGTGTGGCTTGCTGCCATGTTGGCCTGCCTTTGTGATTAGACACTTTACTCATGAGACTCCTCTTGACCCTCAGAGTATAAATTGATGCTCTGAATAAGATTGCAAGACACTCACATACATAATTTTATATATACATATGTGTGTATATATATATATATACACACATATAAAATAAAAAATAAATCTTAATTTTTTCTCTGACAGAATTGCTTCTGTGCTGTTGTTGGGAGTCTATTTTATGAATAGTCTACCTGTTCATCTTTTGGCTAAACCTCATTTTATTTGGCTGGTTTTTTGAGACCAGACTAGTCTCAAAACAACAGAGATCCACCAGCCTCTGCCTCTCAAGTGCTGGAATTAAAGGCGTGTGCCACCACCACCTGGTTAAACCTCGTTTTCTTGATTATTAGAGCTTTATACTAGGCCTTGTTTTCACCTATGGTGACATTTGCCAACTTTCTTCTTTTTCAAGACTGTTACCTTGGGTATTTTAGGTTTCTAAATATATTTTAAAATGAGTTTACCAGTTTAACAATAAACAGAAGCCTGTTGAACATGGCACAGTAGCATATACCTATAATCCTAGTACTGGGGAGGTAGAGGTAGGAAGAACCCCCAAAGTTCGAGGCTAACCTAGTCTACACAGTGCAGCCATCTAGGGTTTATATAGTTAGATTCCTAAACCCAATCCCAACCACAACCCAAACCAATACCTGTTGGACCTCTGGCTGGTACTGACTGTTAAGTCTTTCGGTCAATAGCAAGGCATACTTCTCAATTTACATAGGCTCTTTTTGTTGCTCTTAGCAAGGTTTTATAGCTTCCAGTCTTAAATCCCTTTTACCATCATTACTAGTCTTGTTGGTGGTCTTGGAGATTGAACCAGGGCTAGGCAAGCACACTAGCACTGAGCTACGCACTAGCAGTGTGCTTTACATTTGTGTTGTAGCACTGCTGTGAGCTGACTTGTTGGCCTGGTAGTGTTTGCACAGGTTCTATAGCAGTCTCTAGAGATGATCGTGCTACTTTCAAAGACCCTTTTACTTCTTTTCAGTATCTACGCTTCATGTTGCACTGGCTAGGTCTCCTAATGTAACTGTAAATAGAGATAATAAAATTAGACTTGGAAGGAAAATAGGGAAGAATGTTCCAGGATTTCGTCTTTAAATGTTGACGCTAGCTGGCAGTTTTTGTGTAGGTACTGTTCGTGGGAAGGAAGTCTGTCCTATTTTTATTCCTGGAATATGTAAGAAGTCTTTTACAAACGGGGTTGTTCTGTCAAATGCCTTTTCTGCATCTACTAAAATGATCTTACAAATTCCTTCTTGAAATTGTTAATGTGAATTATACTGATTCATTTAATATAGTACATAAATCTGCATTGCTTGGATAAACTGATATAAAGTATTAACCTTTCCACATTTTTTTTTCCCCTTCTGGAAGCATGATAAATTCAACAGTAAAGCCTTTGGGGCATGGAGTTTTCTTTGTGGGAAATTAATTATGAATTCTATTTCTTTAGCAAACATTTAATTGTTTTTTTAAATTTTTAGCTAATTTTTGTCTTTTTCAAGAAATATTCATATTGCACCTGGGTTAATTTTTTTTTTTTCCTTTTCCTTTTTCTTTTTTTGAGACAGGGTTGCACTGAACAGCCCTGACTGGCCTGGAACTTGCTCTGGTGGCCAGGCTGGCTTCAACCTCACAGAGATCCACCCACCTCTGCTTCCTGAGTGCTAGGATTAAAGGTGTTTCCATACCTGGCTACGTTCTTAATCTTTTCAAGCTAATATTTCATCTCAGACTTTCAATTTCTGTAAGAAGTGATGTCCCTTCCTTCATTCTTGACATTGCTGATTTGTATGCTCTCTCTCTCTCTCTCTCTCTCTCTCTCTCTCTCTCTCTCTCTCTCTCTGTCTCCCCCCCCCTCTCTCTGTCTCCCCCCCCCTCTGTCTCCCTCCTCCCCTCTCTCTTATTTTTTTTTTTTTGATTAGTACTATCAGGAGTTTACACTAAATGTATTGATATTCTTTTTTTTTCCATTTTGTTTTGTTTTGTTTGAGACAGGGTTTCTCTGTGTTAGCCTTGGCTGTCCTGGACTTACTTTGTACACCAGGCTGGCCTCGAACTCACAGCGATCTGCCTTCCTCTGCCTCCTGAGTGCTGGGATTAAAGGCGCGCACCACGGCACCTGGTTTGATATTCTTGAAGAACTAAATTCTGTTTGAGTTTTTTATCTTCATTTGTATTTCAAAGAGAACATTACAGATAAAATGAAAGGCTCCTTCATTCTCTTCCATACATATACATACATATACATACATATACCCCCTACCTTCTACTCCCCAGGAACCCCCTGTCATACTTACTATTCTCCTAAGTAATATGCATATTCAAATAACAATACTTTCTGGTAGTCTCCTGAGGTCCTCCATTCACTTACCATGTTTCCTGCCTCTGCAGCCAGTCGCGCAGCATAGCGGGCTATAAGCCGGTGCTCTTCATCCAGTCGGCTAGGACTGTCCAGGACACTGCCGAGGAGATGAGATTAAACAGGTGTCTATCATTAAACTCTGTCCCTAAGGAGAAAGGCTTGTAATGAAGAACGATAACAACAAGCAGAGGCCTGGGTCACAGGCATCAACAGATTTACAGAAATAATGAGGCTGCATATGCCAATCCCATGCATTCACATCAGCAAAAGGGCAACTTCTTTTTGAATGAAGGGCTAAGAAAAAACATCCTACAAAAACCCGAGATAGGGATTTCTAAACATATGCTTGGGAAAACTAACTCTATAGAGCTAGGTCTTGAACTAAAAAATGACTTAAGAAAACTGTGGGATCATGAAAAACAAAGGGCTAAGAAAAAGTATACTTAACACCGGCTGAAGGAAAATGGGAAGTCACAGCCAGGGCTGGCCAAGCACACTGCCGAGCTGGAAAGAGTCCATGTTATTAGACATTCCCTTTTAACATCCTTCTCCTCTCTTAAAATGCTCATGCTACATAACGGGCCCAGTCTGGAGTGGACTGGTCGCCCCCGCCCCCACCTTCTTCATCTCCTCCTCTCCTCTTCTTTTTCCTGAGATAAGTTATTTCTGTATTGCCCAGACTGAGCTCCCAATTCGCCTGCCTTAGTGTCCCCAGAGCAGAGCAGGGATTATAAGTGGGTACCAGTGTCCTGACTCATCCATCATTGTTACAATGCAAGGATTCATGCAGATAAGGTACCAAACAATATGGTATCTGATAAAAGAAAACGAGCTCCACAAAGAGCTGGCTTCTATTCATTCAACCATTTACTCATCCATCCATCCATCCATCCACCCACCCACTATTCTGGGCTCATTCTGCAGCCCAGGCTGGCCTTGGATTCACAGTAACCCTCCTTGCCTCTGCCTCCTGAGTGCTGGATTACAGAAATGAACCACCATGCCCACTAAATAGCTTTAGGGAGGGCTGGAGAGATGGCTCAGCAGTTAAAAGCACTGGCTCCACTTCCAGAGGACCAGGGTTCAACTCCTAGCACTCACATGGCAGCTTACAACTGTCTGTAACTCTAGTCACAGAGACATATATGCAGGCAAAACCCCAATGCACATAAAACAAAAATTAAAAAAATCATTAAGAAAATAAAAAGCTTTAGGGAGGCAGGGATGATGATGAATTAGCCATCATCCTGGGAGGCTAAGTCAAGAGGATCATAAGTTCAAGGTGTGCCTGGACCACAAAATGAGCTCAAAGAACTCAAGAAACGTCTGTTCTTGGAGACCAAGAGGCTGAGACAAGTACACAGATACCATCTGTTGCACAGGGAGACTCTGACTGAGTATGCAGTTACCAGTTCCTTTCTCCTTCCCACAGGAGAAGCCCATCAAACCCACCTGGGACTCTGCAGGACCTGACTGTTCTCCCAAGACTTTAGGGAAGCACCCTTAAATAATGCTGTTGCTTAGTCATACTGGTAAAACTACTGGAAATAGTATGAAATGCAACAGTTAAAATAGTCCTTTCTTCTTTCTATGTTTTTACTTTTGTTTTGTGTGTGATGCATGTGCATGCATGTGTGTTGGCAGGTACAATGGCATGTCACTGGAGGTCAGAGGACAATTTTCAGGAACTAGTTCTTTCCTTCTACCACCTGGGTTATCAAGTTCATCTCGAAGGGCCTTTATCTGCTGAGCCATCTCACCGGCCTCAAACAGCCATTTTCATATGCATATTTTTCTCAGTAACAACTGCTGAAGAAGAGGACATAAAAACCAGTCCTCTCTGAGGATGTTCCAGCATTGGAACTTCAGGCTTCTCGGGGTGCACGGACTGCTCTGGTGTAACCAGCATGGACTGTACCTTTCTTAAGAGGAGAATTTCTAACTCCATGCTGAGATGAGTGCCAGGCTTGGCCAGGCTCCTCTTGTGGAAGCCAATGCTTTGGCAATTAACTCTGCCAATCACAGCTGGCAGCTGTTCAGACACACCACACATGCAGAGCTTCTCCTGCCGGCAACCCCAGGAGCCAGACCTCACCCCCTCCCTCAGAGCAGCCTTGGCTGCACTCCCGGGGCGGCTGCTCTACCAACTAACCGTGTGCAGTGTTGCAGACGGGCCACATAGGAGGCTATCAGCGCATGCTCATCGGCCAAAAGATTGGGCATGTCCTGGCTACACTGTAACCTGGGAACGATGGAAGCAAAGACAGCAAGCATGACACAAGTACAGAGGGAGAAATGAACATGGATTAAAACCATAAACTTAAAAGTAGAAAAAAACCAAACAAATTATGATAAAGGAAAAAAAACTCACAATGCATAATGGAAATATGGTGTCAGGTTATGGGGAACTGCCTGGCTGATATGCAACAGTCTTTTCTTTTTCTGATCTGGTTGACTGAAACCTGCCTTGAAGGGAGAACTGTGCTCCCCAGTTCTGCCCAGGTTGTGGGCTCTGGGCTAGAATTACTTTTTAGGAAAAGCCTTCTGGCAGGAAAACAAAAACAAAACAAAAAATCAGTCAATCTATTTATCTCTGAGTGATACCCTAATGGTAAGCTTTTATGGCTTTTTCTACACTTAAAAATTCCCAGTGTTACTGCACACTTTCTGCCAGTTAAGTAAATCTCTACTGCTGTTGAGATACACAGGTCCTCACAGAATCAGCACTTGGATGAACTGGTTAGAACTGCGTCTAACACTAAGACAGGACAGTGGGGCTGTTACAGATATATGGAAGATACATAAGCATATGAGCTTAAAAAAAAACAACTTTTAGCTCTAGAAATAATAAAATTGCAGAGTAATCTAATAAC
Source organism: Acomys minous (assembly GCF_964271855.1). Lineage (NCBI taxonomy): Eukaryota > Metazoa > Chordata > Mammalia > Rodentia > Muridae > Acomys > Acomys minous. The sequence goes on along the minus strand of NC_140489.1, from coordinate 101,502,120 downwards.
TGTTCTCCATGTACCTGTTGCCAAACTTGAACAAGCCTCACCACTTCATCAATCTTGTTTAATCTAGCCTTCCTGTCCCAGCTTTTTAAAAAAATCATTATATTTATTGACTTATTTTGAGGAGAGAGGGATGTGCCTTAGTGCGTATGTGGAGGTCAGAGAGGCAGTTCTTCCACCAAGTAAGCTCCGGGTATCAAACCCTGGCCCTCAGGCTTGGTAGCACATGCTTTTTGCACACTGAGCTATCCTGTCCTTTCCCCTTGGTCACCTTTTTCTGCACTAAGGTGACTGAGCACCCAGATCTAATCATTTTTAGATCTCAGGCAATTCTTTTACCTGGGAATCCCTGTGCCTAGGTATCTGTGAGATAGTGAAAACATTTCACAGAATCTCAATGTTACTACATCTAAAAACTCTGGTGTTCTAATGTCTGAAGTCAATCTGACAAAAAAATTCAGACTTTACAAAACATCCTTTCCAGTAAACACCAACATTCAAAGCAGGCTCCCACTAATTTGGTTGGTATGCCTCTTTCATGTTGTGTTTGACTGACACACTTCTATTTTAAATCCAGAACAGTGCTCTCTTTTCCCTGTTTTTTTCGTGAATTTGTGAAGAGGAAGAGATACCTTGTGGAATACCCCACATTCTGGATTTCATTGGTTGCTTTCTGTGAAGCCATTGAGTTTGTTTTTCTATTCTCTGTGATTACATCTATATGCTTAAGTTTTTGCTTTTGTTTGTTTCGAGAAAAGACAAGAGTCTGGTGGTTTCTCATTCTTCAGCAACATTCAAGATGACCTGTATTGCAGATTTATGGATGATATTATTGCTCCACTGTCACCTGCCTCCTCCATCAACTTTTAATTTTATGGGTTAGTGTGTGTGGTGTGCTTCAAGGGCTGACTATATGGCCCCAACTGGCCTAGAACTCAAGAGATCTGTCTGCCTCTCCTTCTGGGATTACAGGTGTGTACCACCACACCTTGACAGTTCTAGCATTTAAAAAGCACTGTATTTTTATTTTTAATTATATTTAAGTGTATATGTGTAAGCATGGGTTTGTGCATGTCAACATGACGCCTTTGGAGGCCTAAGGAGGGTACTGAATCTCCTGGAGCTGGAGTTACAGACAGTTGTTAGCTGACTAACATGGGCTTGTTGGTCCACAAGCCTCCAGGGGAGTCTCCTGTCTCTGATTGCACAGTAGGTGTGTTGGATTACAAATATGCACCATTCTATCTGGCTTCTCCACGGATCCCAGGGATGCCTGTGCAGCAAGTGCTTTGGCCTTGAATTTCCTTTTTAAGAAAAGCATGAGAGGGGTTGGGGATTTAGCTCAGTGGTAGAGCGCTTGCCTACCAAGTGCAAGGCCCTGGGTTCGGTCCTCAGCTCTGGGGAAAAAAAAAAGCCTGAGATGGTCTGAATGAGAACTGTCCCCAGGCCTCAGGCACTTGGACTCGGGCCCCAGCTAGTGGTGCTGTTTGGGGAGGTGCAGGTGGAGTAGCTAAAGAAAGTAATACTAAAGTCAGGCTTTAACACTAAATTCCTCCCACCACTTCCAGTTTGTTCTCCTTGTTCTATGCTTGTGTTTGAATACAGGTGTTCTCAGCTTTGTGTTCCTGCCACCATACCTGCTGCTTGCTGCTGCGCCCCCTCTCCCCATGATGAATTCTTAACTCTCTGAAACTATAACTCAAAACAAAACAAACATTTTTACCTGAGTAACTAACACAGCGTATGTGTGTAAGTGGTGGGAGCACATGCACTGCGGCACGTGTGTTAGGTCAGAGGACAGCCTGCATGAGCCGGTTCTCTCCTTCCCCCATGTGGGTCCCAGAAGTGGAACTGGGTATCAGGCTTGGTGCCTGAGCCTTCACCTGCTGAGCTACTTCAATGGCCCTGCTATGGGCTTCCTAAGACATGGTCTCAAACACTGCACGTGGCTGAGGTTGGTGTTGAGTTCCGCTACCCTCCTCTGTAGTCCTGGCTGTCCTAGAACTTACTATGTAGACCAGGCTGGTTTTAAACTTAGAGATCAGCTTGCCTCTCCTTCCCAATGCTGGGATTAAAGGTGTGTGCCAGCACGCCCAGCTGGTGCTGAACTCTTGCTCATCCTGCCTCCACATCTCAAATGCTGGAACTGCAAGCATGTGACAACACACTCAGTCATAATTACTCCTTTGGACCAAATTAATTACTGACTGCAACCAAACCAGCTTCTATTCTAGTGGATGAGATGCAGAGTAATCATTTTCAAAACTTCTTTGTTTTGTGCATGCACACACATGTGTAAGCACAAGGGTGCTGTGGCAAGTGTGGTAGTCAGAGATCAACACTGTGACACTGGCTCTTTCTTCCTAGCATGTGGGTTCTGAGGATGGAACTCAAGTCTTCAGGCTTGGCAGCAAGCACCATCTCACTGGCCCAAGAGTAATAATTTTACAATATAATCAAATAATAATAAAGGTAAGTATTGGGCAGAAAAATAGAATGTAAAGTGGATGGAAAATTTTGGATTTTTAGATTAGATGGCGACATTATGACAGAATTTAAGACAATGATGTCTTTCAACTCTTTAATTTCTATTCAAAGTGCTAGACATTTAGGAGCTGAGCGCTAATAAAGGCTAAGAGCATCAAGTGACTAATGCATTGGTGGACAATTACTCACGAACACTGTCTGCCTAAGTGGAAGCAGTCCTCCCAATCACTACAGACCAGCTGGGCTGAAAAGGTGTCGATTATGCTCCTGGTTGAAGGGGCTCAACCACTCAGCCATACTCACCTCCCCATCACCAGGCCCGTGGGCCTGAAGTGAAGTTGTGAGAGAGTCCTCATCTCCATATTTAAGATTCTTAATAATTTCACAGGGGCCAAATTTTATACCTTTGATTTATTTCCCCTCTGCAATAATCAGAAGATACTATTAACAAAACACATGTGAAGGCCCCTATACCCTGCTGTAATCAGAGGTCATTATCTCCTGGGTTGACCACAACAGACTCATTTCCGAAGTACTATTTCTTGGCTATGATATTTGGGAGCAGCGTGTCTTTAGAAATACAGTCTATCATTTTAGCATTCTTATTCATTACGTTAAAGTGCCTGCTTATCTCAAAAGGCGTGATAGTGAGTATTTTAGGGTTTGGAGGCCATGGGATTTCTGTTACAACTGTTAAATTGCCATTGTAGAGAAAGTAGCCACAGATAACATGTAGTCAAATGGACATCGCTGTGTGGCAATAAATCTTTATTTATAAAACAAGGCTGTTACTGCAGGGTACAGCTTGAAGTCTATATGGTAGCTGAAAAGTAGTCTGAGGCTAGACACACCTCACCCACTATGCCATCATCTCTGCAGGGTTCAGGAGTCTTTGTTTTGTATTTTCAAATTTGGGTCAATATTAGTCACTAAAGAAGCCTAAAGCATGCTGACCTGCTTGATTATTTTAATCCTATTTTGACTCCATATATGTTCCCAAGTCCTCAGTGCCTTGGATGACTTTAGGTGTCCGTAGGGATGCACTGTGATGTTGGTGAGAGACTAAAGACAAGGAGAGTAGTTACACTCTTCCATGGTGACACACTCCAGGGAAGAGACGCTCTGGAATTAGCATGTTCTGTTTCCTGGTAACCTTCTCCAGCCAAGGACTAACTGCAAGGTGTTCCAGATCTAACAGGGCCATCCCAGGCTACAGCCTGCTAGTGTGTATTGTCCCTGCCAGGCCTGTGGCTATAAACACAGCCATACAAATCTCAGGTGCTCTTCAGTTTGGGCTAAGTTTGAAGGGAATGTGGTAGAACCTACCAGACAACACCATACCAAATGCATGAAGGCCAGTGCACAAGAATAGAACACGGAGCCACATGAACTAACTGGCCTTTGTGGTTGAATCTGAGGTCAAAATGAGATAAGAAAACTAATATTTAGGAAGCAAGGCAATAATAACAAGCCACACCAAAAGTCAAGCCTGGGGAGATGGCTCAGCAGGTAAAGGTGCTTGCTGCCAAGCCTGATACTAGAATTTGATCCCTGGGACCCACCTGACAGGAGGAGGGGACGGACTCCCATGAGTTGTCCTTTGCTCACACATGCCTCTCCCCAAAATACAAAAAAAACTGTAATATAAATTACTGGTATTTTTAGAGGTGCTTGGGATAAGATCTCTTTATACAGTCTTGGCTGACTTGGAACTCCCTATGTGAGCCAGGCTGGCCTCAAACTCAGAGGATCTACATGCTTCTGCCTCCTGAGTGCTGAGGCTAAAGGTATGCACCTCTACACATCTGACTAAAAACATGAAACAAAATTTAAATGTGTGTGTGTGTGTGTGTGTGTGTGTGTGTGTGTGTGTGTGTGTGTAGAGGGGTGGGAGAAAAGATCTTACTATGTAGCTCTCTGTCATGGAACTCACTATATAGATCAGGCTGGCCTTGAACTAACAGAGATCCACCTGCCTCTACCTCCTAAGCACTGGGATTAAAGGCCTTCACCACTACTCCCAGCTTCAAATAAATAATGCAAAACAAAGCAGTTACTTGTATGTAGATTTAACTGGTGAATTTAATTACATATAAATTATAACTCAGTAAAGATGGAAATAGTGACGTGGTGAGTGCTCACTGGAGCAGAGCAGAAGGGAGCCAGCTGGGCACTGCTCTCACTGAGACAAGCTGGAAGAGGTGCAAGAGGGCACACATGCATGGAGTTGAGGTACCCCTGAAATGCCCCCAGTGCTTCTGACTGGAACTCAGGACACTGACATGGTTGGGGACTGGGTGTGGAGTCACTAACAGAGACCTGAAGAAACGCAGCACACAGCGGACCACAGAGCTATAGGTTTTTTTTTTCTTTCTTTTTTGTTTGTTTTTTGAGACAGGGTTTCTCTGTGTAGCCTTGGCTGTCCTGGACTAACTTTGTAGACCAGGCTGACCTCGAACTCACAGCGACCCACCTGCCTCTGCCTCCCGAGTGCTGGGATTAAAGGCGTGCACCGCCACCACCACCCGGCTGAGTGACAGGCTCTTATGACAGAGCCTGGGGAAGGCAGGAGGAGAGCAAAACTTGGCTACTCTGGAATTTAGAGTAGAACAAAAAATTCAGTTCCTTTGAGTTTCAGTTGTTTTCCTTTTTCATCTTCTAAATACAAGACTAGGAAGGAAAAGGGCCATCTGGTCAAATGGAATGAAGCCCTTCAAGGAAGACATCACAGCAGCCATACTGGTTGTACTAATAAGCTCAGAGAGCGACCCAGTGTTGTGTCAGCCCATCTGGCTCTAGAAAGCCCTTGGATTCAGAGAAACACTAGTGTTTTGTTACAGCAGGAGCAGTCTGGCCCCTGTCACAGGGGCTGAAAGACATCTTGGGACAGAATAATTAAAAACCAAACACACTGCGCTAGAGGGATGACTCAGCAGTTAAGAACACCTGCTGCTTTTGCAGAGAACCTGGTTTCAGTTCCTAGTATCATACGGTGGCTTACAGCTGTCTGTAACTCCGGTTCCAGAGTGCCTGACACCATCTTCTGGCCTCTGCAGGTACCAGCCATGCATGTGGTTTACATACATGCAAGGAAAACACTCACACATGTAAAATAAAATTTAAAACTCCCAAACAAAACAAACTACACCAGATATCCAGAAACCCAGTAGCTTTCTGGCAATGGGGACAGGACAGGGCGCTCACTGAAAGCAGTGGTATAGGATTCTGGCAGAAGGTAGTAGTGGGGACCACCACCCTTGGTCAAATTCCATCCTTCTATGGCAAAATGTATAATACGCACATTCATTAATCAGTGTGCAGCCAACACAGTCATTTCTAAGCTGAGACTCCAAGCTCTACAGGACAAAAATGGCAAAGGGTCTCAACTATGACTCCATTAGTAAGTAGTCCCCTGGGAAAATTAAGCTTCTTTTTCCTGTCATTTAAACAACAATGCCAATGCAACAGTATGGGGAGATGGGCTGGCAGTAAGTCCTCCTCTGGATTCTCTCTCTTTTTTTTTTTTCCAATTCTGTTTTTATTTTCTGTAGGGACAGTGTATAAGACACATGTGCATATGTGCACGTGGAGGCCAGAGGAGGATGTCTGGTGTCCTGATCTTTCCTCTCTCTGCCTTACTCCCTTGAGACAAGGGCTCCCTCAGTTGGTAGCCAACAAGCCTAGTGATCCTCCTGTATCCACCCCAGACTCCAACAATGCTGGCATTACAGGTGCACATTATGACCACATGTGGATCTTTAACGAGGCTGTTGGGGTTCTCACTTAGGTCCTCATGCGGACACAGCAAGCAATATTACACACCAAGTCACTTCCCCAACCCTGATTTTTCTTAAAGTCCCAAACATTCAGAAAGGTGAAAGGAGTTACGGAAAGGCAGCTTTTGGATTTACCGCCTCTGGGCCCTTACTGCAACATAAGCTAAAGAGGAAAAACGATGCTGAGCCTGTGGAGAAAGACAAATGGGCCAAATGACCTGCCCAATCCTCTGCACCAACGGGTTACACAGAGTGACTTCGCTGAGCCCTGTCAACACCACTCTCCTTCACTGATGAGACGCTTATCTCAGCCTGCCAAGTGGCTTTTATCTCATACTGGCACAACAAAAATCTTTACAAATGAAAACCACAACAAAGGGGGAAAATATCTATCTTCTTTTCCACATGCACCAGCCACAAGCAGCTGTTTTTAAAAGCTAACTAATGAAAATGAAATAAAAGTCATCTCCTATGTCATGTTAACCACATTCTAAGTTCTTAACAGGCGCGTGTGATGGGCCAGTGGCTGCTGTACAGTTAGCATAAAGATGGAAGTACGCATCGCATGGGAATGGTGCTACCACAACCAGGGAAAACTTGCCACCGCAAGGTTCTTTTTAGGATGGTAACACCACCAGACTCGAATTTCAGGGAAAAAAAGAATCCTTCTGATTGCAAAGAAAAGACCAAGTTGGGGACTCCATGCAAAGGTAAATGGGGCACAGCCCTGACTCACTCTGAATATGCTTCACTAGCTGAAGCAAGCTCTTAAAAACAGTGACACGTCTCTGGGCAAGCACAGCATCTAAGCTGGGTAAGAGGGGTTCAGCACCTCTCAGGATCTTCCTGGGGTATAAGGCTGAGGCAAAGGCACCTAGAGCTGCAACCCTCAGGCAGCTCCATTTGAGGAGACAAGAGAAGTCAATAAAAAGGCTACAGAGAATATGGAGATTGTGTGGAAAGTGTGAGGGGTGCTGGGAACACAGCTCAGTATTCACACAGTACACAGGAAGCCCTGCGCTCATACCCCAGCACTGAGTAAACTGGGCATGGAGGTGCATAGCTCATCTCAGCATGTGGGCAGTGCAGACAGGAGAGCAGAAGTTCAGGATCATCCCCAGCTGTGGAGACTGAGGCCAGCTTGGGCTACGTGAGACTACCTCAAAAGGCCAAACCAACTAATGAATGAAAAGGAAATCAGAGCAGGGTGTAAGGGGTAGAAGCTTGCTGGCTTCTTGCCGAAGTTTCCCTTCTATGTTTGACCAAAGTTACCTTAATGAAAGCCAGGAAGAAACCTAGAACATCACCTTTCCTCTTCCCAGCCGCCCAACATCTCTGGAGCCTGCCATGCACGCCCACCACCCCAGAGCCTCTGCCTTTGAATTGGACAATGAGAAGAATTCCACCCAGTTCCTTCCACACTGCTGTGCTTCCATGACCTGCTCAGAACAGATGTGGGCCTCAGTCCAATGAGGGGAGGACCTGTTAATATGCTCTGTCGGCTGCAAGTTTTCAAATTTATGTTTGTAACTATGTGTCTGAAAATATTAAAGTTTTCTGTTTGTACCAGTATGAGTTAGAATTGGTAAAAAGTCCAACCCTAAATCTTAAATGGAAATGGGATCTAATCCCAACCCAGAAGAGGCTGAAAACTGGCAGACTGCCCAGGCCTGGGATGGCTTTGGGCACCTGCCAACACTGAGGGCCCTGCAGTTTCTTCTGATAATGTGTTAATTTTTAATTACTATGCTTTTCTGTCTCTTAAAAGAAGACTGGAGAAAAAACATAATTCCTGTATTGACTTGGAGGGTTTTTCATGAAGAATGCAAACCAGCCAGTTGTTTCCTGAAATCCTCACTAATTCTTGTTTTTCTTTTTGTTTTCCTTCTTTCTTTCTCTCTCTCTCTCTTCTTCTTCTTCTTCTTCTTCTTCTTCTTCTTCTTCTTCTTCCTCTTCTTCCTCCTCCTCCTCCTCCTTCTTGTATTTTAAGACACGGATTCTCTGTGTAGCCTTGTCTGTCCTGGAACTTGCTCTGTAGTCCAGGCTGGCCTTGAACTCACAGAGATCTGCCTGCCTCTGCCTCTTAAGTGCTGGGATTATAGGTGTGTGCCACCACATGTAGCCCTATAGTTACATATTTTAAAAATTTGCCCTTTTGGTGGTGTTTCAAAAAGAATTACAGGCAGGTGTGACTTAATATACTATGTTATCTATTAGCTTCCATTTCTTCCTTCTTTTATCCTCTATCATCATATTTACAGAGCCTGGGTCTGATGTAGCTAATTTCCAACCCTCCTGCCTTTGCCTCCCGAGTGCTGGGATAACAGGCATGTAGTACCACACTCAGTCTATTTGCAGACATTAAATGTATCATTTGGAGAAAAAAGTACTTAAAATGCATTGTTTAGAGGAAAGGAGTTTATTTTTTGGTACATGAGTTAAAGGACTGAAACATCAAAAAGAGACAGTCAGACTTGATGTGGACCAATGGATTCAACCTAGATATCCTCAACCCAGCACTTCCCACAGGGGGCAGAAAGGGCCTAGGAAAAAAGGCTGAGAGCATCTGCAGTTGCACAGAGAGCTGCCTTATGGGACGAAAATCCTGGGAGCAGAAACAAGTTTTGAAAGATGTGTGTGCGCATGTGTACACATATGTGCTAGGTATCAACCTTCACCATTTTTCTGTCCCAGGACCTTGCCCTTTCTTGACAACATGACCTAATTAATTCATGAATGAAGTGCTCCTATCCTTGCTTTGATGATACAGATTTCAAGGGCATGGCCTATCACACAGGCCCAGAATGGGCAGTGATAGAATCTAGGTCCCAGGAATTCTTCCTTGGACTTTAAAATCACAGGGTAGAAAATCATAGCTCATGGAAGGCCATGCTGTGGTGTGTGCAGGAGTATCTGCTCCAGGGGGTATGTGTGTCTACCTGCCAACAGCAATAGGACAAGTGCTCACAGCCTATGAGAGAAGAAGGTAAGTGACAGTCAGCGTCCTCTGCCAAGCCAATGATCAACGTACAGTCCAGGCTTCCCTCTCTCCCTCTGCCCATGCTTTGTGGGTATTCACCTTTTCAAGTTAGGTTTGAATGCCTGGAATTTGCTGAGCATTGTGATGTAATGCTTCTAATCCCAGCACAAGCAATTAAACCCATGAAATATAGGAAGTTGTAACTCATACATCAACCAAGTGTACAAAACAAAAAGTGTCAGATTGATGGGTTTTGTTACTGTACAAAGTCACATGAAATTTCCATAGAATTGTAATCACTGAAATATTACACATAATTAAAGCTAAAACTTTAACAGGCATTTGAAATAAAATACAAACTTTGCTTTCCATATCTATCTGGGTATAAGGTAACTCAGAATAGGACAAGAACTGTATACCAGCTTAATCCACATTCTAAGTCTTGAGGGAAAAGCAGGCCAGGGAGGAAAATAGACAGTGAAGAGGGAGATAAGTTTTCAAATTGTTTAAAAATGTTATTCTGGGGCTGGTGAGATTGCTCAGCAGTTAAGAGCACTGTCTGCTCTTCCAAAGGACCTGGGTTCAATTCCCAGCACCCACATGGCAGCTCACAACTGTCTGTAACTCCAGTTCCAGTAATGTGATACCCTCACACCAATGTACATAAGATTAAATAAATTATTTTAAACTATTTAGTTGACGGCAAAAACAAAATTTCTTTTAAGCTGTAGAAATATCCAGAGATTTAAAAAAAGTTTATTTGTTATGTGTCTGCATGCATGTAAGTATACATGTAGCTTATGTGCATTTAAGATCAAGTGTGCATGTATGTGCATGTGTGCTCTTGAGCTGAGGCCAGACAGATGCACCAGGAGTTCTCTGTCACGCTCTACCCTTTCCTTTGCAGCATGTTCTATTCTGTGAGCCTGGAGTTTGGCTTTCTGAGCTAGCCTAGAAGCCAGCAAGCTCCACTGATCCTTCTGCTTCCTCCCCCTCAGTGTTGGTGCTCCAGGTGTGTGCAGGGCACGTGGCTTGTAAGGGGTCCTGGGATCCAAGCACTGGTCCTCATAGCTTTGTAGTAGGCATGCTTAACTACTGAGCCATTTCTTCAGCTCCCCCAATTTGGGGATACTACAAAAAGCAAATCCCATGAATAAAAACTTCCAGGAATATAATTTCTAGCATATCATAAGACAGCTAGAATCTTTTCTACTTAGAAAGTCATCTGTATCTTTTATTTTGGCTAATATAGCATTATTTTTGACACCTCTAGCCAAAAGCATTCATATATACATCACCTACTAGAAAAGGTAGATGAGGCCGTGCCTACCTGGCATGGCCCCAGTTTTGCTCTCCAGAACCACAAAGCAGGTACCAGCCCTGGGTACACCTTTATCTCAAAAAACTAAATTGATTAAAAAAAAAAAAAGATGGAAACCAAATTGTTTATAATGCTCTCCCATTTTTTAAGCTACAGTATACATTTCTTGTCAGATCTTGTCTGTGGTTTACACTTTGTTCTGAGTTCTACAAGAAGTTGCTCCTTCCTAGAGAGTAAGGTCCCTTTGAGGGCTTGTGCCTCAGCAGCAGGACCTCATGTAGGGTGGACATGTTGGGCACCTGGCTTTCACAGGCTGGAAACATGGGTCCGACTACACTCAGGAGCAGGAATAGAAAGTGCTGAGCCTTGAAGAGTCTGCAGTTTAGACTCCTTAGCTACTGGAGACATGAAAAGCCACACGTATGACCTATTACTATCCATGTGACATCTCATGATCACCTGCTGAACATACATGGAATCTTCCAGGATTCTATGTTCTATGTACCCAGGATACAATGTCAGAGTAGGGCATCTTGTGCCCAAGTGGCTTCTCTTGAGCCAAGTCTAAGCTTCTCCAAGCTGCACAGCCTTGTTGGTTGCCATGGATACACTGTGATATCTGCTCTAGCACCACCCAATTTCACACAGACCCAGATGCCAGCTGAAATGCTGACCTTATAATAAAGTCTTAATCTGGAGTACATTCTCCTGTCTGAACCAGCTCTAAAAAACAGCAGACATTATTTCAGGACTGACACTGGTAGCTGGGTCTCGGGTATAATATGGCAAGCCTAAGGTTTGCCTGTGAAGGTGGCTGTGGCTCCTGGGGGTCCAGAGTCCCTTCTGTCAATCTTCCCGAACAATAAAACACGGTCAGGAAGACTTTCTCTGTCTAATGGCTTCTTGCAGCTACACTCACTCAGGATCACTGCATGTCTTGCATCCTACCCTGGTACCTCCTAACACCTTGAGCCCTCACGGTAATGCAGAGGGACAAAGCTCATAAACCATGAGAAGAGCTCAGATGAAGCCACCCCCTACTTGACAGCTGACGTTACTAAAGCTAACATCAATTTCCAAGCTCAAGTCTTCTAGTTCTGAAGTGAGAACATCCTCAGTGGAGAGTATAGGATTTAAATGTATGGCTTTTTTTTTTTTTTTTTTGGTTTTTCGAGACAGGGTCTCTCTGTGTAGCCTTGGCCGTCCTGGACTCACTTTGTAGACCAGGCTAGCCTCGAACTCACAGCGATCCGCCTACCTCTGCCTCCCGAGTGCTGGGATTAAAGGCGTGCAAATGTATGGCTTTTAATTTATATACAAAAGCTGAGGACAGGGCAGGTGGCTGCTCTGGGTCCTTGGGTACATCAATTGTAACCCATTCTCTGGCTTTCTCACTGGGTCTCTTATTCCCAATGACCTCTGACATAATAAAAGTAGCTTATTAAACACTCACATAAACCTCACAAGGTGGGTGTCATCCTTAGACCCATAGATTAAAGATCTGATGAAACATGTCTGAAGTCAGGCGAGTGCCAGACCCAAACTCAGGCAGCCTGATTCAAAACCCTGTGCCCCACGCCCTGCACCACTCACTGCTTGGCTCTGCTTCCACTGCATGGCAGCTTCCCTGCTGGAAGTGCCTGAGGGAGGCAGTGGGCTGCTCTTACCTGGTGCAGGTCCTGGGTCTCCACACAGACAGAGCTGTCTTCACCAGGTTACTCATCTACTCAGCCTCTAAGTCCTCCTCCTAGAGTAACCCTGCCGCCCGCTCCTCTGCTTCCTGCTAAGGTTACTCTCCAAATTGGTTTGATGACAAAAATCACCTGAAGAACTTGTTAAACACACAGCCTCCCCAACCCTATTCTTGAAGATTTTGATTCACTGAGTCTGACATGGTCTCAGAAATGTGTATTTTTAACAAGCGCCCCAGGGGACTCGTCTCTTCTGCAGGTTTGAGAAATGCTACTCTGGAGTTTTAGCCAATGGGAACAAGCATTGCTGCCTTCGTGACCATATATCGAGTCAAATTATTGTTAGGAGGATCCCACTTCTATAGCTGCATTAATCCAAAGTGTTCAGCACATATGGCACAAAGTGGTTCTGGTTTTTTCCAGGGAGGATGGGATGTCATGCTGGGTGAATTGGAATGTCTGTGATTTTTTTTTTCCTTCTTCTTTTCAGTGATGACTGTTGAAAGAATTCTTTAATGGTTGTGCCCGTGAGGGAGTTTCAGTATTGCTCTGGTCATAGAACAGCTTAAATCAAATAGAAAGTATGCCATTCAATATAGTTCTTTTAAGTCTGCCTATGAGAATTCTGAACAAGAAAAAATTAAATAAAAAAGAGGAAGGAGTTTAAAGTTTTTATTCCTTGAAGGACCCTAAAACAGATTCTTCATATAACTAAGACTGAAGGACTTGGGCCTTTCCACCTATGTGCCTATGAGCCATATACAAAACGATTTAGAATACTTTATGAGAGATTAATTCAGATTATAATCAGAAACAGGAATTATCTTTGATATTAAAAATTCAAATGCAAAATTGTTGAAACTTATTAAATTGAGCTTGATGTTAGTAAAGATCTCAAACATGTCTAATCCATTCTGAAACTGCTTGCTGCTTGTCACAATGGCGTTTCCACTTGTGGCCTAGTCAGAGCTGAATGTCAACAGCTATATTGAGTCAGAAGGGAGGGGAGACTAAAAGCAGAAAATGATATTAAGAGACTGTCAGCAGGGTCAGGCGCGCCAGTCTTCCTGGCCAGCAGAGCATTTGGCCTAAGCCTTGTTTCTGGAGTGCAATCACATTAGTGACAGAAGTCTGTATCCAGCTTCGAGGTGCAAGGCATACCTACCTTTTAGTGGGAGTGGGCACTCCAGAGGACATGTGGCTAACCACAGCGTCATTCATATTGGTCAGAGGTCGAGGAGGACTGAAAGAAAAGAATTTACATTACATTAGAAATTTCCAGGACTGGTGGAGACAAAGGAAGAATGCAGGCAAAGGGCCAGCTACATACAGTTCCTGATCCATGCAGCGGGTTCAGAGATAGATTCTTCAAGCCAAAATAAATTCAACAAGAAGGGGTGCTCACTTACAAGGCCACAGCGCCACAGAGCTATGGGATATCGGGAGACAGTAGATTATAAAGACATTACTCTGGAGAAGAGTGTATTTGCATATCCTGGAATTCCAGTACTCAGAAAGCTGAGTTTCATACCAGCCTGGGCCACACACACAAAAGGAAAAGCCTACTTTCAGTTGGAACTTTGTTCGCTCTTGCTTTATAGTTTTAGTATAAAAGAATAAAATCCTAGTATGCCTATTCTTTTGCTGGTGGTGGTATACTGGGAATTGAACCCAGTGCCTTGCACATATTAGGCAAGTGCCTTACCACTGAGCTACAATCCCATCCTGACTTCTGTTTGTTTGTTTTCTGAGACACAGTCTCATTATGGAGCTCAGGCTGGCCTCAGAACAGAAACCCTTCTACCATAGCAACCTGAATGGCTGGCATTTGTCACTAAACCAGCTCATGCCACTTACTTTTCATTAATCTGTTTTCCCTCTCCTTTAAAAATAACATGTGTGAGTGTGTGTGCATGTGAGCCTGTGCATGTATATGTGTGAGCATGTGCGCGTTATGGTGTGGGCACAGTGTCTTCACCCACGGAGCCGTCTCTAAGGTCAGGTCAGAATGCCCACATGCTACTTTCCTGAGATTCTTTCTGTTAGTTACAGCTCATTCTTCTGTTACATCTAATTTGTGAATGTTTTATTAAAAGATTAAAATTTTTTGTTTTGTTTTTCCCAAGACAGGATGTCATGTAGCCCAGGCTGGCATCAAACTTGCTAGGTTGCCTAGGATGACTTTGAACTCCTGCCCTCCTGCCCCTACCCCCTAAGTGCTGGAATTATAGATCTGTGCCACCACACCAGACTCCCAAGTATTTGATTCATAAATACTAAATAAAAAACAAGACTGCCCATGCCAGTATTATAAACCTGGCCAGGGAGATCACAGGTCATGTGGGGAAACCATTACTGTTGTTTTTGCTACGTTGACATGCTATCAAACTACCTTCTTAAATACATCTGTACTTAGAGACCAGTGCTGCTCTCAGTCGTCAGAGAAGCTGCTTTGGGCAATGTGCAGAAGTTACAGGGAGAACTTATAACTAGTCAAAGACCTGAGAGTTGAGTGACTGTTGAGTGCTGGCCCCTGAATGGATTATCTGTATCACCCATCCAAGGCCCAGGGAACATCACAAAAGAGAGAGGGGATGGATAGAGGAGCTGGTACAGAGGAAGGGTACTGAGAAACCCTGTCTTCTGCACATCTGACATGACACGCTGGCTCAGTCATGAACTCACTGCAGCTCTGCTTACCTGAATACAACCTGCTCAGAGCCGGGCCTGCCAGCATTTCCTTGTGTGTGGGAGAAGGGCTCACGGGGCGCTACTCCTTTCTGAGATATTGCTGGCAGCTAAGGGCTACTGGGGAAAGGGATGCCATTGTCTTTAGTAGTGCAGCCACTGCTAAGTTGTGGTTTCTTCTCCAGGAAGAAATACCTGTTTAGCTTCCAGGGCCTCCTTGCCTCTGAGAGAGTGACTTGCACAAAATGGCTTGAGGAAGTTACATGAGCACTGCCTAGTCACAGCTGTGGCTGTTTACTGTTTTGTAGGTTGCACTGTACGTTCACATAAAGGTTCTGGGGAGTTAGCTCAGGGAAAGGCAGAGCAGCCAGAGGAAAAGAGAGAACTCTCTCCATCTACCCATGGCACTCCACTTTCTCCTTAAGCTAATTTAATTTCTGAGTAGGGAACCTTAAAAAAAATGTTTTCCCATTTAAAGGAGGAAATTCAAAATGGAAGGTGAATTGCAAGGAGTAGATTTGAGGCAGTTAGGCCTCTGGGTTTCTTTCTCTCCCTCCCCCTCTCTTTTTAAAGGTGGGGTCTCAGCAGATTGTCCAAATTAGCACCCTGCTTCACCCTTACAGGTGCTGTGATGAAAGGCCTGAGCCACAGTGTTTGCTTGGCTCTGCTTGTCAACAGAAATATACCTTCCCAGGTTAGGTTTCAATTCTACGCTATTCATCTGACTTCTTGTCTCCAGACGAACATCTAGCCCTTCAAACATGTTAATGCTAATGGCTACACTGAGTTATAATCAATTAACCAATTGCTTTAGGTTGACTAATGATGGAAGAGAATAGACAGATTGGCTTACTTTTAGTCCTAAATTTATACTATTGCCTCTGGGTCTTTTTAAATTAATTGTCCTGCTTGAAACAAGGAGATGTTTCCTATGGAGTAAGAGGAGTAGCTGTTCACACTCCTAGGGCAGCGGACACATGCCGGCCAGAGACAAATTGGCTTTGCTTCTTAGTGTATTATTAACATCCACTTCCAAAATAATGACATTCCCTGTTGCCTTCAGAACTAATGTAGCTATCTGCTTTACTTCAATATTAAAGAAACTACTGCATCCATTTTCTTTTTTTTTTTATCATTATTTGAATATATTGTTTATATATCATTTTTCCATTAGATAACTTCTGACTGAATACAGAAATGCATCCATTTTCTTGTTGACACTCTCAGAATAAATAAATACAATAGAAAAAATTTAATTTCTTGAACATAAGTACATGTGAGAAAAATGTCATGATCTGTAGCAGTTTGGTCTGATGCTATGAAAGTCTTCATATCTCTTGGCAAATA
Source organism: Acomys minous (assembly GCF_964271855.1). Taxonomy (NCBI): domain Eukaryota; kingdom Metazoa; phylum Chordata; class Mammalia; order Rodentia; family Muridae; genus Acomys; species Acomys minous. Next base: position 101,485,833 of record NC_140489.1, on the reverse strand, counting down.
TCACAGCCAACTATTTATTTATTACCTTTTCACACATAGAAAAGCCTCTTCCCAAAAGTGGAAAGCCAGACACTCATGGCTACATTGTATTCTGGAATAGTCTAATACTATGCCCTCAAGTCCACATCCTTTCTAGATTGGGACCTCATACTAAAGAGACAATGAAGCTTTTCTGAACAATGAAATTAGCACATGCAAGTCTCAAGAAGGTCCTCAGAATGGGCTTGTCACTAGAGCCGCAGGCCACTGGGAAAGCCAATAGCACTGAGGCATTCTTAGCAAATGCCCCTGTGGCTGCTCTTTCACAGGACCTGGGTTCGATTCCCAGCACCCACATGGTGGCTTACAGTTGGCTGTTAACTACAGTTCCAGATGATCTGACACCCTCTTCTGGCCTTTGCAGGCACCAGGCATGCACATGGTACATATACATACATACATACATACCTACATACATACATACAGGCAAAATATATATATTGTAAAAAATAATAAAGTTCCCTCTTTTCCAAAAAGATGACCCTCCTTAAATGAATAGATAGAAGCAGACAGATGATACAGGTAGAAGATAGAAAATAATCTGCCATTCAGAAAAGAGATTTTAAAAATGTTTGGGAGGCCCCCCTTGAGGGAGGTGGGGGTGAGGAAAAGATACAGAGGTATATGTATACGTGTGTGCAGGTGTGCACACATGCAGATGCCAGATAATGTTGGCTGTCCTGTGTGCCATGCTCCACCTTATTCCCTTGAGACAGGGTCTCTTACTGAACTTAGAGCGAGGCTGACAACCAGTAGCCCCAGGGATGGATCCTTCTGTCTCCACCCCCTACAACACCGGGGTTACAGGAGTGTGTCCCCACCAGCCTGGCTTTTTATGCAGGTTCTGAGGGTTCAAACTCAGGCCTCAGGCTTGTGGGACAGACATTATTACCCACTGTCTCCCCAACCCGAGAGTCTTTTTGACTTTTGTTTGTATTGCGACAGAATCTTGTTATACAGCCCAGGTTAGTCTTGCAATCCTTCTGACTCAGCCTCCTACATGCTAGGAATTCTGGGTGGAACCCAGGGCCCTGGTATACTAGGCAAATGTTCACTCACTGGACTACATCTATGTTGTGGCCACAGTGGCTTTTTATTTATTTTTAACATTTATTTATTTTACTTTTTTATGTGCCTGACTGTTTGTGCACCACATGTGTACCACCTGGTACCCGAGGAGGTCAGAAGCAAGTGTTGGACTTTCTGAAACTAATGTTATGGATGGTTGTGAAGCATCATGTGGGTGCTGGGAACCCAACCCGGGTCCCTTAGGACAAGCCAGTGCTCTTAACCACTGAGTCATCTCCCTGGGTCTCTGTTATTTTGTTTGTTTGCTCTGAGACAGGATCTTACTATGTAAACAGGCTGGCCTTGAACTCACAGAAACTTAAGAGATCTGTTCCCTCTGCTTTAGTGCCGGGTGCCCTTTTTATTTCTTTTTTTTTTTTTAAGATTTTATTTATTTATATGAGTGTTCTATATGCATGCACACCTTTACATTAGAGGTGGGCATTAGAAGGTATAGGTAGTTGTGAGCTACCATGTGGTTACTGGGACTTGAACTCAGGACCTCTGGAAGAACAGGCAGTGTTCTTAACCACTGAGCCATCTCTCCAGGCCCCCTTTTTACTTCTTAATAAAAAGATAAGAGGTTATTTCATGAGTTCATATTCATAAAAGATAAGTCTTTATCTCAATAGTTAACTATACATATTTGGTGACAGATATGCAATCACAGTGCCAAGTAAGGGTGTGGCAGCGCAAACACAGGCACTGGGAGTACCAAAGGAAGATCAGAGTGTGCTCCTGTCTGAAAGATCACAGGAAGTGAGAGTGAGAAGAGCCTCCCAGGTGCAGGAAAGCATTATGAAAGAAAGGGTATTTAAAAATGCATTACACATTGGGTGCAGTACATTTGATTAGATTCAAAAGCACTTAAAGGTGTATCAGGAAAGGTAGGTGAGGGCCAGGACATGAAGTTCAGTCAGTATAATAAGCCCTGAATGGATTGTTTCTGTTTGGTTTAGATAAAGTCTCCTAAATTACCCAGCTTGACTTCAAACTTGCAATCCTGTCTCTCTCTCCTCAGGATCCTGAGGCAGGATTCAGGTGTGCACCGCCACATCCCACCTGAATTAAGTATCCCCAAGCCAAAACAAAAACCAAAAAACAACCAACCAAACAACAACAAAACAAACAAAATAACCCAATGTGACCTCGGTTGACTTATTGTTCTTTTTTTAGTTGGTGGGTTTTGTTTACTTTTTGTTTATTATGTAGGCTCATGTTGTAGCCCAGGCTAGCCTTAAATTCCTAGTTAACCAGGTGCTGAATAGATGACTCTGGGTAAGAACACCTGTGTTCAATTCTCAGTACCCACCTGGCAGCTCACAACTGTCCATACCTCCAGTCCTAGGAAACCTAACGGCACCAGCCATGCATACACTGCACATACATACATGTGATTACAAATGGCTCCCTTGCCCAGCTGTAGTTGTGATTTTTAAAGATAAGTATAATCTGGGTGTGCTGGTTTATGCCTCTATTCCCAGAACCAAGGAGGCTGAGGCAGAAGGATTACCTCAAGTTTGAGGCCACTATGCATTCCATATGTTTAAGGCCAGCCTGGTCTACAGAATGAAATTCTGTCTCAATAAATAAATAAATAAATAAATAAATAAATAAATAAATAGATTTCAAGCAGGGCTGTGAAAGCAGCTCAGCTGATGATAGAATTGCTTACCTAGGATGCATAAATCCGTAGGTTTGATCCCCAGCACTTGGATTGAAATAAACACATAAGCAAATGCCAAATAAACAATGGTCATGGTGGTGCAGACTTGTAAACCTAGTCTCAGAAGGTACCCTTGGGTCGGACTCAGCCTAGGACAGGTAGGGCCCTGTCTCAAACGGATACTAACACTTGCAGACTACTCACTCCCCCGCCGTTTCGGGGCTATGTGTCTGAACCTCCTCTGTTTACAGACCTGTTACATGGTTTGGATATCTCCAAAGTTTCACATCTTCCCAACATCCCTTCTCCCCCCTAAAAGGAAGTAAAGAAAACACCATGGCTAAGTCTGGATTATCGCTGCTCTTAGACTGTAAGAAACTTGTGTGGTATTTCTGTCGTCATCTTTCAAGTGCCAAGCATAGTACTCAGTAAGTATGTGTTGGTTTTGAGTCAGCACCATGTTGCGAACACAGTGAAGTGCAGAAGCAGAGAATGTGTGAATTTAGTGTTAGTGAAACTCTTGGTGAACGTTATATATATGTTTGCAGCTGGGGTGGCATCTCCCGCTCTACTTAATTGCTCTGCCATTTTCTCTTCCATTTAATCTAATCTGTGCTCAGTGACAAACAGTGCAGTGTGTCATTAACAACAACACTATGTACTAAGTGTTGAATAGGTACCAGTCTCAGTGTAGATATCTTCCAGGGACTCACATTTAAACCTTATGTTTAAAAGCAGAGGTACAGCAGAGCTGTAATGATTTATTTATGTATTTATCTATTTTGAGACAGGGTCTCTCTTTGTAGTCCGGAGGTCTTGGTACTCTATGTAGACAAGGCTGGCTTCATACAGCGATCCACATACCTGCCTAGAGTTAATGATGTTCTTGAGGTTACAAAGCCAAATCGTGAGACGACCAGTATTGTGAACCAAGGCAGCGGCTCTTGCTGTTTTTAAGGCTGGTAGTTTGGTGCCTCAACTGCCTTTGAGTGCTGCCCTTTCAGCAAAATGCTGGCTTAAAGCTATTTTTTCAGTGTCTAAATTGAGAACAATCATGTCAGGCAAGTGAGAGGACTTAACAACCAAGAGTACTTGCTGCTCTAACAAAGGACTGGAGTGGAGATCCCAGCACCTACATCAGGGCAGCTTACAACTGCCTGTAACTCTAACTCCAGGGGATCTGATGCCCTCTTCTTGCCTCCTTGGGGAACCCGCATGCATAAACATTCAAATACACAAACACCTTAAAAACAGAATGTTAGTTTATAGTTATTGGAACCTTTTCAAAGGTGCAACAACAACGCTGGTCCCAGAGTATGGCTCTCTATGACACCATTACCAATGCATTATAAGTGTCCATCCACACACAATCGTTGGTTTCTGTTTGTTTTTTAACCAGGCAGGCTTGGAGCTCCATGTCTTAGCAGCTCAACCTCATAGCGTTGGGATTACTAGTGTGTGCTGCCATTAGCAGCTGAACTTCTACTCTGTTTTTGTTTGTTTGGTTTTGGTTTTGGTTTTTTGAGACAGGTTTTCTCTGTGTAGCCTCGGCTGTCCTAGACTTGCTTTGTAGACCAGGCTGGCCTTGAACTCACAGTGATCTGCCTGCCTCTGCCTCCCAAGTGCTGGGTAAACTTTTACTCTGTTACAAAGAAAACTACATATAACAGAATAACTTATATCCTTAAAAAATGTAACTCTGTTTTATTTAGAATGACTTAAAAATATCATCATAATTTCAAAGCTCATCTAATCTTTGTAAGGTTCCTAATCTTAGTAAAACAACATAATAAAGTAATTCAGTGACCCAATTATCTGCCAGACTTAAACCCCAACAAAAATTTAGCACCAGGCACATGACCGTCACTAAGAGTTACACCTTGCTTTTTGTTATTTTAAGGCATGTTTTAAATTTTATGTGTATGAGTGTGTTTGCTACCATGTATGTATATGCACCACTTGCATGCAGTGCCATGGAGGTCAGAAAATGACATTGGATTCCCTGGAACTGAGTTACAGAGGCCTGTGAGCTGCCATCTCAGTGCTAGGAACCAAATCTGAGTCCTCTCGAGCCAGTAAGGGCTCTTAATGGTTGAGCCATTTCTGCAGGCCATGCTTTGGCTTTCTGAATTCATCAGATGCACAGCACCACTGCTGTGGAAGCTTTGTGGAGGAGTGACAGCCCCTGGCTGTCAGGGCTGCCCCTGCTATAGACCTTAGCCCTGCCTTGATTTTCACACTGTTTGTGTGTGAATTTGCTCCAGGACCTCCGAGCAGTTTTTAGTTACAGACATTAAGCTCACAGTCCCACAACTTTCCACCTAGGCAGCCAGGTCCCAGATGTGCACTTGGGTATCTTTAACAGATTTTCTGGTCTGTTTGTTTCTGTTAGTGGGAAAGGGGATCCAAACTCAGGTATTTATACTTGCATGGCAAACAAGCCACTGAGTCATCAGCCCAAGCCCCAGCCTAAGATGTCTTTCTTTCTAGTCATTATTCTCACAAATTTATAAACCTATTCCTTAATCTCACGAGTGGAAATAATATTGTCTAGAAAGAAAACCAGCCATCACTATGGTGAAGAGACTTCTATTGCTGTGGTGAAATATTAAGACAGGCAGGGCCTAAAGTTCTTTTCATTGTTATGACTCTATTCTTTTCTCACAGAATGCTGTGTCTGCAGGCAATAGTTATGCTAAGCGCAGCTCACCATAGCTATCCTCTTTGAATAGTGTGGTGCTTTGCTCTCTGTCTCTACTTAAGTTACAAACTACCTCCTATTATTCTAGTAGGTTCTATGATGATCTGCTAAAGCAGAGAAGTTCAACAATAAACTAAACCAGGCATGGGGTTCTTACCTTTAATTTCAGCACGAGAGGCTGTGTAAGAAGAATGTTGTGAGTTTCATGCCAGCCTGGGCTACAGTAAGTTCCAGGACAGCCTATGCTAGAGAGACCTTATCTCAAAAAACTAAAACCAAACCAAACCAACAAAAAATTAAAGTGCCCTTTTGAAAGTCATAAGGTTAATAGTTGGGGGTTGGAGAGATGGCCCAGTGGTTAAGAGCATGTACTGATTTTCCAGAGGATCTGAGTCTCCTTCCCAGCACCCACATGGCAGCTCACAGCCATCTGTAACTCCAGCTCCTCCAGGGGATATGGTGCCATCACACATACATGCAGGCAAAACACCAACACACATAAAACTAAATAAATCTTTGAAAAAAATCAGTGTGGTATTATAGTATAGCATAAATATTGTACATACTTACTACCAGTGAGGTTTCTCTGACATCCAGGAACTACATTTTAATAGTCATTCAAGAAGAGTAACCCACAGAAGATATGCATAATTTCCAAATCAACATCTAATCTAAACAGACTGTAATTAATCTGTTAATCAATCAATGAGTAATTATGTTTCAATCGCTATTTCTAGTAGTTCAACATAACCCGTTTGGGATATAGATCTTATTTAATGATTTCTTTTTTCAGGAAGCAAAGGTTTAGCATATTAATTCTTTTTTTTTTTTTTAACTATGTCTATTTCCTTACCGTGTGGTGGGGGAGAGTGTACACCATAGCACATGTGTGAATGTCAGATGGTAACTTGCAGGAGTTCTCTGCTTCCAACATGTGGGCCCCAGGAACTACATTCAGGGGTTTAGTTTTGGTGGCCAGTCTTTACCTGCTGAGCCTCCTTGCCAGCTGCATAGTAATTAAATTTTTTTTTTTTTTTTTTTTAGGGGGAAAAGGATGTTGAGACAGGGTTTTACTATGTAGCCTTGATTGGCCTGGACCTTACTTTGTAGACCAAGCTGGTTTCAAACTCAGAGATACGACCGTTTCTGCCTCCCAAGTGCTAGGATAAAGGCGTGTGTCACCCTATATTATTTCTTGTACGTTTACCATTACACACTATATCCAGACACATGGAGAGGAACCTAGGTGTCTTTCTCTAGCTCAGTGGTTCTCAACCTTCCTAATGCTGTGGCCCTTTAACACAGTTCCTTGTGTGGTGGTGACCCCCAAGCAAAAAAAAATATTTTCAGTGCTACTTCATAACTGTAATTTTGCTGTTATGATTGCAATGCAAATATCTGTTATGCAAGATACCCTTAGAAAAGGTCATTCGACTGCCCAAGGGGTCACATCCTCATGCTGAGAAACATTGCTCTAGCTATAGAAAAGGATCAAATTATGAAATAAAACAATTAGCAAATTAACTACTTAATAGTAACCTGTAATCCCACCATTCAGGGATTAGAGGCAGGAGAATCAGTTCCAGGCCACCTGTGGCTATAGAGTGAGTTCCAGGCCATCCAAAATACCCTCTATTCCCAAACAACACCCACACCCACACCCACCCACCCACCCACACACACACACACACACACACACACACACACACCCCCACACACACCCACACACATAACTTAAAAGAAAATGTAAATGCCTCCCCCAAAAGCTCTTGCTCAGAGCAGTGAGTGCAGTGTGTGATGTAATGTCATCCTCTGACCTGTTCACATGGGCACTACTGAAATCTGTCTTTGAAAATAGACACAAATACCCTTAACTCTCAGTGATTCTACTGGACTGGAAAGATGTAGTGGGCTGCCCTTTCATAGCAACTTTGAGGACTTCCAGAGCCTCTAGATCATCCAAGACTCTAACATCTTGCCAAAACTAAATACAACCACCATCAGTCCAGCAGCAAAAACACACAGGCAAGGAAAAGCTTCTGCTCTCTGCCCTCTGCCCTCCACGGCAGATGCTGCTTCTTTCTCTGTGGGACTGATGTCTTTGACATTACACAGTTATCTCCAAGGAAACACAGCCATCATATAGCAAAGGATCTGCTCTACAGGGCAATTTGCCTCATAGGACATCCTGGGCAAGAGCAGGCACAAAGCCCAGGGTAGCCCTCCCTACCAGTCAGCCCCTTAGGCAGTCAAATGCAGCTGACATGGAGTAGGCAGTGCTCTGTCAAAGTATAAAACTGAAAATACTCACCTGCATCAGAATCCAAGCTCTGCTGCAAATCAGTAACCCAGTCAATGACTTAAGGCCCAGAGGGACCTCAGAAATCCCCTCTCCAGGGCTGAAGAGATGGCTCAGCGGTTAAGAGCACTGACTGATCTTCCAAAGGACCCAGGTTCAATTCCCAGCACCCACATGGCAGCTCACAACTGTCTGTAACTCCAAGATCTCACACCTTCACACAGACATACACACAGGCAAAACACCAATGTACATACAATAAAAATAAATAAATTATTAAAAAAAAAAGAAAAAAGAAATCCCGTCTCCACCCCAGGATCTCCCCTTCCTCACGCCAACTGCTCCCAACTACTATACGGGAGAGTAGCCTGCAGTCCTGTGTCCGTGAAGCCATTTGAGGAGCCACTGGGAGAAAGTGAGGTTTGATTTGTTTTGTTTTTTGATGTTGTTGTTTCGTTTTGTTTTGTTTTTTGTTTTTGTTTTTTTGTTTTTTGGTCTGGATGGGGTTAATGGGAATGCAAAGGTATAAAGACAGGCCAACAGTATCTGTCCACACCTTCCATGTGTCCAGACAGCTCCTCAGAGGGCAGCTGAAACAAAGGGCCAAACAGTGAGACTTGCTGAGCAGGCTTTGAGAGCTCAGGCAGCAGAATGGTCACATGATGAACATGTCTCTGATGCTTAGAGTCTTATTTTGTGGGGTCAGGAACTATTAAATCCTCATTTCTGGTCTCTACCTTGGCTTGCTGAGTCTTATTTGAATAGTGGTTTTGCTGGCGTCCAGAGACCCTTGCGTTACTATTAACGCTCATCTGATCCCCACACAAGGCTCTCATCATATCACCACTCTGCCCCAGATCATCAGCTCTTACAGTGCGGCCTCAGCCTCCCAATACCTCGATTGTCATTATATTTATATATTTATATATTTATATATATATATATATTTTTTTTTTTTTTTAAAGATTATTTATTATGTATACAATGTTCTATCTGCATGCCAGAAGAGGGCACCAGATCTCATTATAGATGGTTGTGAGCCACCATGTGGTTGCTGGGAATTGAACTCAGGACCTCTGGAGGAGCAGCCAGTGCTCTTAACCGCTGAGCCATCTCTCCAGCCTCCTTTCATTATATATTTAATAAGCTACTCTACTCAAATAGAGGTGCTGAACTCTGTGCCAAAATAAAATGAAAGCAAAACAAAACATAATAAAAGATATATAAAAACTTACAATAAAAATAGAGCAGGTAAAAATAAATCTGAGACTAAGAACCTAAGTACCTAGCAAAGAAGTCCACTGTTTATTTAAATAACAAGCCAACAGATCAGCTAACTACCACTACTGCTAATATAAATGCTGACATGAAAAGTAAAAGCTAAAGAATAAAATGGATTCACAGGGCCAAGGAGACAGCTCAGTGTGTAAAGCTCAGAGTACACAACCTAATGACTAAGTCTGATCTCAGTAGCCCATAGGGAAAAGCCGGGCGCAGTGATGCACATCTCTAACCTAGCACTCCTACAATGGGAGGTGGAGACAGGAGCATCACTCAGGCTGAGCAGGAACAAGAGAAAGCTTGCCTCAGCAAGGGGGAAGGTGAGAAAACACACACACACACACACACACACACACACACACACACACACACACCTGAAAGTTTATACATTAGAAATACAGTTAGATATAATGCCAGTGGCTAGCATCTTTCAAGGGCACAGGCTCTAATGATATACAGGAGGGACACAGTATAGAATGTGATTGGCAGTGTGAAAGTAATAAGATGAATTTTGGGGGGAAAAGGACAACATATTGAAACCCTCTTACTTGGCAGGGAGGTGGTGGTGCACCTTGGATCCCACCACTTGGGATCCCAGCACCTATGTCTATAGGTAGATCTCATGATTTCAAGGCCAGCACGCTCTACATAGAGTTCTAGAATAGCCAGAGCTACAGAAAGATTGTGTATAAAAAAACAAACAAAAAACACAACACAACATACACAGCAAAACAAAAGCAATGAACAAAAAACCAACCAAAACACTCCTGAAAAGGTATAGCTTTAAAATGATGTACATTACAAAGGAACAGGGGCAGTGGAAAACAATAGTGTGGGGGAGCTGGGGCTTAGGGGGCTGGTCTGTGTGGAGGCGTTGCTTCTGGGATCCACCCCAACTCCATTCTTGGTTCATTAAGATGTGCTTCACTGAAGGCTTCAGACTGATAACATGTTCTACTGCTCTATAAAAAATCTGACAACTCTTTTCCTAACTACAAAATTTAAATGAGATGTTCCTGCTGCATTCTCCCCTAATATCCAGATGTTTTCTCCTTTAGTACTTACTACAGTTTGCAATTACATATAACTAGTGTTTTATTTATCTACTGCTTTCACTCAAGAGTATATTTATTTGTGTGTCTTTAGTATGTGTGCACTTGCATACACCATGGTGCATGGATGAGGTTGAGGCATAACTCGCAGCAGTCGGTTCTCACCTTCCACCATGTGGGCCCCAGGCTTGATTACAGGTCATCGCCTTGGAGGCTAGCACATTTACCTACTGAGCTGTCTTGCTGGCCTAGGAGCTTGTAAACCTTGTGAGGGCAGGGCCCATAGGATTTCTTTCACCTTTCTATTTATTTTATTCATACTGCAGACTTAAAACCATAACTGTAACATGGCAGAAACTCAAGAAACATCTGTTCAGCCGGGCAGGGTGGAACACACCTGTAACCCAGCAGTCAGGAGATGGAAGCAGAAGGGCCAAGAAGTTCAAGGTCATCCTTGGCTACACAGGGGTTTTATGGCTCCATGTTAAAGCTTAGGCTACAAGAGACCCTATCTCAAACATCAGCAACCACAACAAAATAATGAACAAGGCTCTTTTAGATCTGAAATTTTTATGATTCTACTTAACATTCTAGCCGACTTCAAACAGTATCTTAGCTGAAACTCTAAAGTGCCTACTAGTGAAAGGTTCACCTGAACTGAATTTTAATGAGACAAATGTCTAGACAGGGGACTAAAGAAGGGTAACAGACAGGCCATTTGAGAGGGCAAAAATTCCACAGTGGGAGAAGTCATGACGCTTAAATAAAACTTTCAGAGAATATCTGAACCCTTGGAAGCAGCAGCACTGTGCATATATGCCAAACACAACTGGCCAACTAGACCCGCTAAGCCACTCTTGGGGCTGAATGTAGTGTCACATATCTGTGTTGTGTGACTTTTCTTAGAGAAAATACCTACTCACCTTGGACAAGTGACTTAAGAAAGGCGTCCACTCATGTTCAGGTGAACATGAATTTATAGGACGAAAGCATGGGTGACTCTTGGGAAACTGCATCCCGAAAAGCCCTATCCAGCATTCCCTAGCATGCCCCAAAACCGTGTGCAGCTGGGCTCTCGGATAAGGGTCTGAGGGTGTCACTCTTCTCCTAGGGAAGGTAAAAGGTCTGATCTTGTGAGGGTCTCACCAAGAAACCACAGCTGCTCTAATTTCAGGGTGATAATGGCATGTAACTCCCAGAAGACAGAGTTCCACACTGTAATCCCAGGACTCAGGAGGCTGTGGCAAGAGGACCATGAGCTTGAGATCAGCCTGGGATATACAGTAAGAACCTATCTTAAAAACAAACAAAAAGCACACAGCTGCACCGTACAATTAGATAAGAAAAAGAAATAAGACATCTAGAGTATGAAGAGGCAAAACCATCTCGATTTTCATATGACATGATCGCACATGTAGAAAACCCACAAGAACTCACACAAAAGGACTATTTGAGCTGAGTTCAGCACAGCTGCAGGACACAATATCAATGAACAAAACATCAATTGTATTTCTAAATATTAACAGTGAACAATCTGAAAATAAAATTTAGAAAACAAACTTACTGACAATAGCATCAAAGTAATGAAATACCCATGATAAACTTAACCAAAGTGTAAGTAAGTCTTGTGTCCTTAAAACTATAAACACATCATGGGAATTAAAGACAATCTAAATAAATGGAAAGATACCGCTTATCTATGAGTTGGAAAATTCCAAAATTTTAAGGTAAAACCCTCTTCTGAACTGACCTATGGATGGAATGCATCTCTTCCCAATGTCATAGCAGTTCTTCTCCACAGAACCTAGTGAGCTAACTCCAGTGGAAATCAAGGGACAAGGAAAAGCTAACACTACATTCCAAAGGTCAAAGCTGGATGACTTGTAATCCATGATTTCAGACTAAAACTTACTTCAAGGAAGCTAGTTTGATTTCTGTTCAAATGTTCATTTGAATCTTAGCACCAAAACCACAAGAAATGTTCAGAGCGCTCTCTCTCTCTCCCCCTCCCTTCCCCTTGCTCCAGCCTGTGTCCAGGTCAGAGTACTCACACACACACACACACACACACACACACACACACACACACACACACAGAGAGAGAGAGAGAGAGAGAGAGAGAGAGAGAGAGAGAGAGAGAGAGAGAGAGAGAGACGCACACACACTCTACCTTGACAAGGAAAAGCTTATCAACGCTCATTCTATGTCCAGTTTCTCTCCATCTACATCAATCACAAAATGCGAAGGATCCATCGTGACTCAGTTTTATCCAGTCTTACATCCCCGACATCAGTGACTTTGTTGTCACAGGTTCCCTGAGCCAGCAGACAATTACCAACAAGGTGTCATCTTTGTTTCTGTGAAGACTAGATAAAAGCTGCTCTTCTGCACCTAATGTCATCAACAGAAAGTTTACAGCAGTTCCTTCCATAATGCCAAGCCAGCTGGCATAATTCTACAGTCATCCAGTGTGTTCTTAAACTAAAGAATGAATTTACTTAATTCGGAACCCAAAAAGTAGGCTTGATATGATTGGCAATGTAGAGATCCTCCCTCAACCAGGTGATCATATTTTTAAGCACACACAAACATATTTAGAAAGATTGTTCCAGCTGGGCATAGTAGCACACACCTTTAACCCCAGCACTCAGGAGGCAGAGGCTGGGGATCTCTGTGAGTTCAAGGCCAGCCTGGTCCACAGTAAGTTCTAGGACAGCCAAAGAAAACTGTCTTTATTAAAGAGTCCTTATAATACAGAATACCACCTTTGACCAAGTTCAACACTATCAAAGAGAGTGCCCAAGAATACCAAAGTCTTGGGTGTCTTCATGCTGCATCTTAGAAAAAAATTACAAAAAGTGTACCAGCCATCTAAAGAAGTAATCGACTCATCGCAGTTTTGATCTTTGTGTTTTCTCCTCTGTACTAAATATCATCTACAAGTTGCCAGTTCCCAAATTTATATTTCCAAAGTTCAAACACTCTATGAGCACCCCGTGGTACCTGTTTTGGTCAGAATAGGAACCAGATTCTCTGGAACTGGAGTTATAAATGGTTAGCAAGAACATTAAGGGTCCGTAACTGCTGAGTCATCTCCAGCCCCCAAATCCTTTTATTTTCAAGATAGGGTCTTGCTCTGTTGTCCAGGATGGCCTTGAACACGCAGTAATCCTTTTGCTCTGCCTCTTTAAAGGTGAAATTACAGCTGCAGAGCATCTGAGTAACTGTGCGGCACATCCTGCATGCCCAGCCTTCCTTTAAAAACAATCCCTGGAATTTGCTGAGCTCTGCCATTGTTTTACCTCTATTTTCTGCGTCTGCAAGGCTAACTCTCTACTTGGATGCCAGAACTCATCTCCATCTCACTGCTCTATATTCTAATATTCTGGGTTTATCCGTCAGTTCATTAATTCTCTCCCTGTCCAGGTTAGGCTTATGTCTAACCTGATATTTATTTTCTCTCATTGAGGTTTCTAGTTATTTTTTTAGTTCTTAGAAATTTGATTTGATTTTGCTTTAAGTTTTCTGCTACTTTTACAGGTGTCTTGAAAAAATTGTATAACACTTTCCATGTTTAACCTACTCCTACTGTTATAATATGTAAACAAACTTTATATTTGACAACTTATAATCTCTGAGGGACTTTATCATGGCTTCTTTTACTTCTTACTCCAGTTTGAATTTGGAGCTCGGGTTCCTTGGAACTTCACTGAGGAGATTATTTGAGGCTAAGGTTTTTAAGGGCAATCCTTCATAGAAGACTCAGGTTACTGACAGGCAAAGCAGAGAAGATCCAAAAAGAACAGTTCTTTTAATATATTTTAAATTTTTAATTAAAAATTTTTCCAGGTTGAGGAGATGATGGTTAACCTGGGAAAGCACTTGCTGTGTAAACCTGGCAACTTGAGTTCCATTCCCACAGCCGTGCAAATGTGAAAGAAGAGGAACCCTACACAGATGTACGCTGGCCTCCACACGCCTGCCTGACAAATCATATACAAGTAATAAAAAAATGAAAGTCTCCAATTATTTTTTCTTTTTATTCCTCCTCCCTCTTTCTTCCCAAGACAGGGTTTCTCTGTGTAGCCCTTGCTGTTCTGGAACTCTCTCTGTAGACTAGGCTGGCCTGGAACTCACAGAGATGCATCCATCTGCCTGCCTCTGCCTCCCAAGTGCTGGGATTAAAGGCAATTATTTTTTCTTACAGGTATGTATTGAATGTTGAACATGCCTTCTTCTCAAAAAACCCTATTCTCCTCCCTTTCCCCATATTTCTCTCCTAAAAAACCAGCTTTAAATATAGGTTGTTCTTAGCGCTTATACCTGATTGCAAGTGTGTGTGTGTGTGTGTGTGTGTGTGTGTGTGTGTGTGTGTGTGTGTGTGTTTGTGTGTGTGTGTATCTGCCTGTCTGTTCATCTGTCCTCAGATGTCAGTCTTGCCTTTACCTTGTCTGAGTTAGGATCTCTGTTCTTGTTCATGGCTGCATATATTAAGCTGGCTGGCCCACAATCTTCCAGAATGTCTCCATCCATCTCTTGGCTGGAACATGCTTGGAAAATAGACACTTGTGCTACTGTCTCCTGCTTTTTATTTGAGTTCTGAGAATACAATCTCAGATTGTTAGGTATGTCAGCAAGTGCTTTACCCACTGAGCTATCTCCCCACATACATACATATTAAATGTACATTCACACACAGGCACACACACACACTCATACAAGTGATTCGGTACTATCTCCAGTTTCTGGCACCCAATGGGGGACTTCGAATGCATCCTTAATGGGTAAGAGGAACTACTGCAGACTGGTAGATGCCTGGGGGCTTCCGGTGGTTTGAATGAGGATGGTTGCATAGGCTCCTATGTTTGAATACTTGTTTCCCAGTTGGTGGAACTGTTTGGGAAGGATTAGGCGGTATGGCCTTCCTAGGGGAGGTGTGCCACTGGGAGTGAGCCTTGAGGTTTCAAACTCACATGCCACCCCCAGCTATCCCCTGCCTCTCTCTGCAGTGTGCTGTTTTTGAGATGTGAGCTCTCAGCTACACTCTAGCCTTATCCCTGTCTTCTGCTGTGATGGGTATGGACTCTAATACTCAGGAACTATAAGCCCTAGTAAGCTATCTCTCCTCTAAGTTTCCTTGATCATAGTGTCTCTTTGCAGCAATAGAAAAGTAACTAAGACAGGGCTGGAACTATGAGCTGCAATTTATAGTAAATCATAGTAACTACTTTGGATGATGGAAATATCTAAAGCCAGATGGATGGTAGTGATGGTTACAAAATGCTATAAATTTAGTAAAAGTAGTGACTTGCCACAGTGAGCAAATTTTATGGTATGTGAATCCTATTGACTTATGAACTACATACTTAAAATTTGTTAAGATGACACTTTTTATGTGTTTTAAAAATATATTTTTTAAATTTTGTGTGTATGGGTTTGCCTATATGTATGTCCATGTACCATGGGTGTGGAGTACCCATAGAGGCCAAAAGAAGGATTTGGATATCCTGGGAGAGTCAGCTCCTTGCAGGTGCTGAGAATTAAACTCAGGTCCTCTGAAAGAGAAACCAGCCCTCTGAGCCACTCAGCCATCTCCTCAGCCATTTTATATCTTTTTAATATAATATTTTTAAAAAGAAGGGACTTGAGAAACGGCTTAGGTGGTAACGTGCTTGCTAAGCAAGCATGAGGAACTTAGTTCAGAGTCCCAGTCCTCACAGGAAAGCTGAGACGACAGCACTTCCAGAGCCCCAGTGCTGCTGGTGGGCTCACTGGCCAACAGGCCGTCTGAACCAATGAACCCCAGGTTCAACTGAAACCTGGACTGAAAAGTAAGGTGGAGAACAACCAAGGAAGACACTGGCATTAATCTCTGCCCTCCACATGCACGCACATGCATGCACACCTACATGCACACATCTATATGCAGATGTATGTAGCACACACACTTGAAAAAGAAAGCAAAGGGCTGAGATATGACTCAGCAGCTAAGAATATTGGCTGCTCTTCCAGAACATCCAGATTTGATTCCTAGCACCCATCTGGCAGCTAATAATCTTCTGTAATTTCAATTTCAAGGGCTCTAACACCTCTTCTTCTGATCTCCAAGTGCACTTCATGCATGTGTGTGTGCAGATATACATGTAAGCAAATACCCATTAATTTTTTAATGTTTAAAACTAAAAAAAAAAAAAAAAGTTTAAAAAAAGCCAAGGCATGACAATTTGTGGTTATGTAAGAGTTCGAGTTTAAAAGCAGGTGGTTTTCTGTGCTCCAGCATTAAACATCTAAGAAGACCCCAAGGGCAAGGTGTGACTCAGCTGCTTATAAACAATTAATTACCCTCCTAGGATTAAACTCTGGCAGCTTAAGGATCTCCTTAACTCACCACAATCAATAACCACATTGCTGTTCACATGGACCCATACACACAGAGAAGTAACACACACACACACACACACACACACACACACACACACACACACAGGTGTGGATTCATGAGTGTATGTAGTATCCATCTCTATACACATACACATGCTCAGGCAAACCCTCGCCCTATCTCTAGGGCTGTTACTGTACTATCTTCTGTGTTCATTTTTGCTGGGGATGCATAGTTTCAGGGTTAGCAAGCCACTCTAAATTTAGAAGATGACAATGATTTAGGGACCTTCCGCCTGAACAGCTGCCAGTGCAGGATCTTCTGAAGCCTGGGCTTTAAAGAGCACCATGTAAGCTGCTAGGTCTTCAAAACCATCCCAGTGCTGTGAAGATAAGTTGGAATCAACTGTGCTGCGGCCCGAGGGCCATGCCAGCGGTTACACTCTGCGCTGTATGAAAAGGGAAATCAAAAGCAACTTTTCTTCTCCCACAACGTCAAATGGTATAGGCCTGCAATTCTAGGTGCTTGATGGAGCACTGGGAAGTTCCAAATCATGCTACCAAGGCCGTTTTCAAAATCATTCTAACAAGACATAAGACTTCTGTTAATTGGGAAAGTCATCCTAGACCACAGACTCAAAATGACAAGCATCCAGAGAAAAACAATACAAAGCACAAAGTGTTCAAAATTGTCGGTTTTCATTTATGCTTCCTTAAAAGCAGAGGTTGGCGAGATTTTTTTTTTTTAAATGAGGGACCAGGTAATGAATGCTAGGCTTTGAGGACTACAGTGTGTCAGTTACAGCAACTCAATTCTGTCACTGTAACTGTAAACAGCTATGAACAATATATAGAGAGAGACTGGGGATACAGCTGTGTTGGTAGAATTCTTGCCTTGCATGTATAAAGCACTGAATTTGATTCCCTGTGCTATATAAACTAGGGAGAGTAGTCCATGCCTATAAGCCCAGCACTTCACAGGTAGAGACTGTACGACCAGAGGCTCAGGAAGATCCTGGGGCTGGGGAGATGGCAGGGTGGGAAAAATACTGCCATGTAAGCAGGAGGATTAGAGTTCACACAAAAGCCAGGTGGGTATGGTGGCCCACACGCAATCCCAGTGTTTGGGAGGTGAAGACGATGGATACCGGGAGCAAGCTGGCTTGCTAAGTAATCCAAATTGGAAAGCTTCCGGGTCAGCAAGAGACCTTGCCTCAGCAAACAGAGTGGCAAGCAGCTGAGAAGACACCCAACATCAACCTCTGACTTCTGCATGTCTGCACGTCACTTGACAACCGACCTCACCAAGGCTGGCTTCAATCACTGAGCAATCCTCCTTACTTAACCTCCAGAGTACTTAGATTATAGGCATGGCTCATAATCTTTTTATTGAAACTTATTTTTATTTTATAAATAATTTAATAAAATTTAGTTTTATTAAAATTTTATTAATCTAAAGATAAATTAAGACTTATGCTTAAGGGCCAGTGAGATGGCTCTGTTGGCACAATAACTGCTGAATCCATGTAAAAAGCCATGAGTGGTGCTGCTCGCCTGCAGGGTAGGCAGAGAGATAAGATTCAGTGAGTAACCTTGTCTGAAAAAAAAAAAGTAGAAGACTGGTAAGAGGCTTCAGTGGGTGAAGACCTTTGTTGCCAAGATTGATGACCTGAGTTTAATACCCAGTAACCACACAGTAGAGAGAATCAACTCTCATACATTTCCCTCTGACCTCCATAGACCCACTGTACGCACAAGCACACTCCCCCTACACATAAAATAAATAAATGTAATTTTAAAAATAAGGTAGAGAGTAATTATAAACACATACCTGACACTGACCTCTGGCTTCACTCGCATGTACACAAGTGTACCCACATGCACATGCACATGCACCATACCCCCCAAATTATCTTTAATGGTTTAAAAATAAGAAAGTCAATCCTAGATAATGGGCCACCAGCTGGCTTTCACTTGTGAGCTGCAATGTGGCAACTCTGTTAAAAACTCAACGACTCCCAGTTACAGGCAGAAGGATGTGACCCTGCTCTTCTTGCCAGAATATGAAAATAATATAGACACGAACCAATACCAGTTAGTTTTGCTTTCTGTCAGAAATAAATAGTCACAAACTGAAGTGAAACAGTGAGTAACCTCTAATTAAAGAATTAGGTGTAAGGACTGTGTGGTTGGATAATTAGACCCTTAACAAGAACAAATTGCTTGAAGTAAACAGCAGAAGGTTCATCAAAGTCATCAAGAGCCGCAAGTTGTATGAAAATGTTTGGACCAAAAGACAGTTTTTTTCCCAGGGATTTAGAAGAAAGGTTGCTAGAGTGCTGAGAGACAAATTAGTTTTGTTTTGAACGCAAGCCTTGAGATTTTAGAAACCTTGTTTACTTGATAGTCTCACCCGCCCCCAAAAGGACATAAGGCAGTATGGCTGCCATCTAGTGGAGTTTTTCGGGAAGTGTAGGGACATGATCATTATGACTTTCATAAGGAAAAGAGAAAAACATAAAACAGTATGTGTCATTCGTTATACTTCAACACACTGAAGTGCCCACCACGCTCCGGGCACTACTTTACACACGGAGAATTCAGCGGAGAGCAAGGCAAAGCCTTCTGGAGTACACATCTTTGTGACACACTTCAACTTCCTCGAGGAAAAGACTTGAAAGGTGTTGAGTTACTTATGGAATCGGAGCCTCTTAGAGGCTGTTGCACACACACTGACCTTAAAGAATATCCTGAGGTAACTGACAGAGTGGACTGAGGGCCCGCTTTCCTCCCGACACATCCCACCGCTTCCTTCTACAGTTCAACCAAGCGAGTCACAGTTACTCTGAGTTCCCTCTTGTTTCTGAAACTCACCATTGGTTCAGGCCACACTTTAACTACTGCCTGTTTCTTCCTAAGGGCTTCTTAGCACTACAGGAAGCAGGTGAAAAGGAGCAAGGGCTGGGAAGAACAACCTTGCTTTGTTCCTATGTGACGACAGAGCTCTCATTCAACCTCACCAACGCCACACTTGGCTTTTCAACAGGCTAGTGACAGCTGTACTGGAAGGGTTGCTGTGAGGGTTAAAGAAGCAAGAACACTAGGCCACTGGGAGTCCCCAGTTTCAACAAATGACTATCAAGTCTGTGGACCTGAACAAATCCCTATTCTACGGAAACAATGAAACAGTCAAATATACTTTATCTCATAGTCAGCTTAAATTCCCACTCCAAATTCCTACAACAGTTTTGAATTTTTTGTTTATTTTTTGAGACAGAGTCTCATGTAGCCTAGACTGGCTAAGGCTATATGAAACAAGATAGCTGGAGGTGGTTTTGAACTCCTGACCCTCCCACCTTTGCTTCCTGAGTGCCAGGCTTACAGACGTGTGCCACTACACTATGGTTAGAGTTTGAAGTTTCTTTCTTCTTATGCAATAGTGGTAAAACGTAAGGTATTTTTTTGTGCTTGTTGTGCATACAGTATATGTGCTTGGGGCCTGGGGGTGGGGGGAAGGTTGAAACCAGTTGTCTTTCCTTGATATTTTTAATTTTTTGAGACAAGGTCTCACTGAACCAGAAGCTCATCTGCTTAGCCAGACTGAGCAGCCAATGAGCTCCAGGGATCTGCCTGTTGCCCCAGCACCAGGATTACAGGCAGAGGTCAGTGTGTCTGGCTTCTTACATGGGTTCTGAGAATCCAAACTCAAGTCTTCAGGCTTGCACAGGAGGCACTTTACAGCTAGGTCACCTCCTTAACACTTCCCACCCACACCCACTTTTTTGTTTGTTTGTTTGTTTGTTGGCTATCCTGGAACTCACTGTGTAGACCAGGCTGCCCTCAAACTCAAATATCTGCGTGCCTCTGCTTCCCTGAGGGCTGGGACTAAAGGTGTGCTCCATCAGTGATTACTTCTCCTCCTCCTCCACCTCCTCCTATTTAAAAGATAGGGTCTCACTAGGTAACCCTAGCTAACTTGGAATTCACCGTGTAGATTAGGCTGAGCTTGAATTCAGAGATCCTCCTGCCTCAACTTTTCCACTCAGCCTTACATACATTTCTTTTTTAAAGACAAAGTCTTACTCCATAACCTAGATTGGCCTGGAACTCATAACAATCCTTCTGCTTTCACCTTCTAAGGGCTAGGATTATGAGCATGAGCTACCATAAAAACCTAGGACAGCTTTTTGTTTTGTTAACTTTTATTTATTTTGTTTGGGAAGGGCGCAGCATGGTACACAAGTGAAAGTTAGAAGAATCTTGTGGCAAACTGGTTCTCTCTTCCACTATGTGGGTTCTAAGTATCAAACTTATGTTGTCAAGGTTGGTAGTAAGTGCTCCTACCCAATGATCTATATTTTTAAAAAAATTAATTTATCATATAGTGTGCAAGCATGTACACACACATGTCAGAAAAACTGTTAGATTTGGTTCTCTCCTTCCACTGTGTGGGTTTTTGGAAAGTAAATTCAAGTCATCAGTCTCGGTGGCAAGCACATTTATTCTCTGAGACAGAGCACTGACCCTCAACCTTAGAGTTTTAAGTTTAGTTTAGTCTTTTGCTTTGTTTGTTTTAACAGAGTCTCACTCAACGGCTCAGGCTGGTCTGGGACTCACAGTAATCCTTCTGTCACACTCATAAGTGCTGGAGTTGAAGATGTGAATCACCACATCCAGCCAGCTGTATTTATTTGAGCACATATGTGTTTATGTTTGCATGTGTTCACATGTGTGCATGTGTATAGAGGCCCAAAGTTGATGTCAGGTGGCTTCCATGGTCACTGTCCTCTTTATGTGTTGAGACATGGTCTCTTGATGAGCCCAGAACTCATCTATTCCAACTAGTCGAGCTAGCCAACATGCCCTGGGCATCCTGTCTGTGTCTCCTGGGTGCTGGGGTTACAGGCAGCTGCTGTGCCTGCTGGGCTCTGATGTGGGATCTGGGGATCTGAACTCTGGTTCTCCTGCTTATGCGGCAAGCGCTTTATACAGTGAGCTATCTTCCCAGCCCTAAACTTAAGGTGTCTAATGTCTCTCTAACATCTACCTCCGTGATCACAACAGTCCAAAGCATCGTGCTTTCTGGTGCATGATGACATTTCTTCAGCTGGTCTCTCCTCTTTCATTCTTACCCTTCTCCTTATCTCAGCATGATAAACAGTGGGGTTTTTGCTTGCTTTTATTTTTAAATTTTTTAAATGGAAAACTTAATAAGGCTTCCTATCTACAAATCTTCAGTTCAGGATAATGCCCATCAACTCACTGCAGCCCACGCCTCCCTGGCAGCCCACTTTGGAGCCTCATGGCTCCAGTCCTAAATGACTTTTTTTGCCAGGACACTCCACCCTCCCCAGCTAATTCCTAGTCATCTCTGGCTTCGTTGTAAATGTCATTCTTCATGAGTGCATTTCCTAGCTTGGCACTAAGATAAAGACAGACCATAAGGTAAAGACATCTTGTTGCAGAATTAGTTTGTATATTAGGCCAAATATGAGACATTATTTTCCAAAGATTCAAAGTAAGTAGGATAGTTCTTCTGAATACAATGGAACAATTGTGAAACTGATCAGAAATCATAAAACTGGTTCATCAAGAAATTCTTAGGAGATTTAAAGAAATCTCTAAGCTCCTTGGTATTTAGTTCAAAACATGGCAAAGGCAGACTGCTAAAGAATATTTAACACAAGCAAGCTATTCTTTGAAGTAAAATTTCAGACAGCTTTAAAAGGCATGTATCTAACTGGTGAGACGACTAAAGGTACTTGTGTGATAGCTTGTCCTAGCATGCAAATGGTTAAAGGAGAGAACTGACTCCCAAAAGTTATCCTCTGATCTCCATATGGCATAAGAATGTCATGCGCGCATACACACACACACACACACACACACACACACACACACACACACACTAAATAAATAAATAAATAAATAAATAAATAAATAAATAAGTAAATAAGGTACTGATCTGACACCAGTTACATGGTACAAAATTAAAATTTAATTATGAAGTGACATGTCAAGTAAGACAAAGTGTACTTTACCTTTTGATTCCTGATTCCACTAATGTCTGTTGCTTATGTTCTATATGTTTTTATGTATTCATACAAATTGCATATTTTTGAAGTTTGGATAAATGACCACGGTATACTTATCCTACTGTAAAAGTTTGATGTAGCCAGAGTTTTTAGTCAAAAGCTGGGGTTCCAGCAGCCCCAGCTGACTGGGCATGACAACCTGTCTAAGTAAACCAATTAAAGGGACAGCGCTAATGAAAAGCAGAGAATGGAAATTAATTTATGGCCATGTTAGGAAGAAGGTAGAGTTCAGTGACTGCGGCTAGAAAGATGGCTCAGAGGTCAAGAGCATTTGCTGCGTGTGTGGAGGAGCAGGGTTTGATCCCCACTACCCACCTGGTGGTGCAACTATCTGTAACTCTAGTTTTAGGGGCGCTAAGGACAGTGATGAGAACCCAGCAAAGAAGAAGTTGAGAAAATGATAGCAAAACTGGTAAAGGAAGGAAAGCCAACCTTAGTGACTGCTTCATAGAGATGACTCAGAAAATGTCTGAAAAAGACAGACAGAAACCCTGAAAGCCTTCCGGCTCTAATGTCGATGACAGGGGAAGGTCTGTTCACAGACCTAAAGTGCATCAGCAGGAATGTGACTGATGAGGAGCTATGGAAAATGATATAGGAGGCTGATGCAGACAGAGGTGAGAGGGCACCATGAAAAAGACCAGTCTCGCTCAGGGTTTCCAAGTCGACTGCAAGCACTTGTGACTAGATTTAGTGTCTATGAAATCTGGCTTCTGAGAACACAAATTCACTTCAGCTAGAATATCAATCTCTTTTAGATGTTTTGGAAGTTTTCTTTGATATTACCATTGTTCATAAAGTCAACTACTGATTAACTCTAGAAAGCTGAGCAAGAGTACCTCAGAATGGACAGAAGAGTTGTTGTTTTTGTTTTTTCAAGGATTTCTTTGTGTAGCCCTGGTTGTCCTGGAACTTTCTGTAGACTAGGCTGACTTTGAACTCAGAGATCCACCTGACTCTGCCTCTTGAGTGGTGGGACTAAAGGCGTGTGCAACCACTACCCTAGCCAGGAGAGGTCTTAAAGTCTACCATACTTGTCATGCATTTTCACATAATTGCAGGCACTGAATGAATGAATGAATGAATGAGGTGCAGGGTAGGGGAAGAGAACAGAGAGCAATGCATGTGTGTCAAAGGACAACTTGGAAGACCTGGTTCTCTGCTTCCATCATGTTGGAATCAAGAATCAAACTCCCGTTGTCAGCCTTAGTGGCAAGTACCTTTACCTGCTGAGACGTTTTGGTTATTCTTTAATAGTTCCTGCTTTTAGTTGGTATCTAAATAGTTTTTTAAGTTGTTCTATAATTATAATTTGGGTGTGTGTTTGTGTATGTGTGTTTATGTTCATGCAGAGGTCACAGGTCAACACTGGGTACTGTTCTTCTTTGAGACAGGGTCTCTCACTAGGGCCTGGGGCTCGTCAATTAAGCTAGAATGGTTGGTTAGTGAGCCTGCGGAATCCACTCGTCTTGATCTCTCAAGCACCAGGATTACAAGTGTGTGCCACCATGCTCAGTGTTTTAACATGGCTTCTAGAGTTCGGAATCAGGTCCACATGCTTGCACATCACTTCACCAACTGAGCTATCTCTCAGCTCAAGGTTTCTTAGGACACAATAGCGGCAGGGGAACTAGCCCAGCTGGTAAATCACTTGCCATGTACACACAACAAGAGCCTGAGTTTGCATCCCCACACTCTCGTAGAAGGCTGGGTGAGGCAGCCAACACCTGCAGCTCCAGTGGTGGCAGGGATAGGAAGAGACAGGTGGATCCCCGAAGCTCAATAAAGAGTTCCAGGGTGGGAGACCTTGCTTTAAAACTCAGTCACATGGAAACTGACTGAGAGAGACACTCAACAATGACCTCTGATCCCCACATTCATGCATATATATACCATTCAAAAATGTTTTTAAATGATATTGAAATTTGGCTGTATAGTAATGCTGTTTTGTCTTAAAGTCTTTCTTACTTATTAAAAAAAAAAGAGAGAAAAATAAACAAGGAAAATTGAAGTTCAGATTCACTGATAAACAGCGCCAAACCTAACAAAACTGCACTAGACAGAATTTAGCCACACGTTGGAGAGCCAACTTTGGTTTGTTCCAGGAATGTAAGAATGATTTTTAAAAATAGGGCTGGGAATGTAGCCCAGTGGTGGAGAGCACTTGCCTCACGTGTGGGAGGCCCTGGGTTTAATCCCTAGCATCACAAACACACGGACACACCCCAACTAATACAACTCACTACATTCACTAACAGGGAAAAAGAAAATCATACAATCATCGCCAAACTAAAGCACTCTTTGGAATTAGAAATAAAAAGGAAGCTGGTTAACCTAAATAATCTATAAAACCAAATCCATCTTTACTACATGACAGCTGCAGATATTCTCTCTGAGATCCCTATAACACAAGAATGTTCATCACACCCTTTCTACTCAGTACTGTATGCGGGTTTCTAGTCATCAGAGTAAGACCTTTTGCTCCCCCAAAGGCACAATTAATTTCTAAAAGTCTAAAAACAAAGCAAAATAACCCCAAAACTCAAAAAATAAATTAACTAATCTAACAAATAAAACAACTCTTCTAGGTCAAAAATATAAACTTTACTTAAAGGCATAAAAAGACATTTAAGTGAATGCAAACAGACCATGTTTGTGGAACAGAAAATTTAGTATTAAAAAAAAATGTCAATTCTAATTTGGCCTTTGGGTTCAATAAGTCAGTAAAAATCTCATGAAGAATCCAATAAGCTGGTTCCAAAATTTGTAAGAAACAAGAAAGGACAAGATAAAGAAGACACTGTTGAAAAATATTACTAAGTCTCTATAGTAACCAAGATAGGGGGATTTTTGGGCAAAGGCCAAAGAACAGAATAAGGATCCCAGAACTCAGCCTGTGTCTATTTGGAAACAATTTTTTTCCTTATTTATGCACTATCAGATGCTGAGCCCAGAGCCTGTGCATGCTATGTGTGCACTGAGCTACATCTCAGCTCTGGAAATTTTAATTTTAATGACTGCACTAATAATAGTAGGCCATGAGAGAAATGAATTATTACCTCTACACACAAAGATTTTGGAAGCAAGTTATTGTTCAAATGCAAAATGGTGTGTGTGTGTGTGTGTGTGTGTGTGTGTGTGTGTGTGTGTTATTCAACATCATACCATACAACAAAAATCCATTTCCTATGAGCTGAAGACATATGTAGAAAACACATTTCACAACTTAGAGAGACGCGCATTCTAAAGCATAGTCATGAGCTGCTGCCCTGGGTTGCCTTTTGTCATTTTGTGCCCTTAAATTTGAACAGATAAAACCCAGTAGATTTCCATTCACTAAATTAAGTTCTTGTGGGTTTCACTGCTATAGAGAAGAAATGGCAGCTACAGTGAAGGAAGGGAAGGACACACAGACAGTGGTGGACACCCCAATTCAACACCACCGCAATTATGCTTTGGTGTACTTGTGTTTTGGGGGGCTGCTACACTATCTTGACTTGAGGAATGCAGAGTACTGCAGATAGATATTTCTGATGGTCTAAAGAAATTGGCACTTGAAGTCAGAGTTCCCACCAGAAAGCTGCGCCTCAGCATAGCCCATGCAGGTGCATACTCACACTATATGTGCAAGGTCAAGTGGTTTCTCTGGTTGCTCAGGAAAAACAGGATGCGGAGGTTCTCTGGAGGGTACACATCCCAAAGATTTACTGATTGCATGGCTCAGCTTCTTTGCAGGGGATTTCTGTGTCAAAGGAGAAAATAAGGAAATGAGACCTTTCAAGCACAAATCAGACCCGACTGTAGTCAGTGTTACTGGAAAGAACCGCAATGCTCTCAGTGGCTTCTTCATTCCTATGGTTCCTCCCTTCCTTCTACCATAAAATCATATTATCAACTTATAGGGCTAAAGAGACATGTTAAGTTTTCTCTGGATATCTCTACATATTGAGAATTCCCGTTTTTTGAGGTTTCTCGGCATTTCTGGTACGATAAGGGGAATTTGGGGGGGGTGGGTACACTACAAAAAGACTAATACAAAGCACACAGATGTGCGTGTTAGCAAATCAACTGCCTAAAACATACCCCTAAATGCTAGAATATTTCCAAGGCAGACCAGGTGTTGTGGTGCAAGCCTGCAATCCCAGCATTCAGGCGGTGGAAACAGCAGGATCAAGGTCGCCTATAGCCACCCCGTGAGTGTGATGAGACCAGAGAGAAAGAGTGAGGCAGAACATTTGGTATCAAGTGCCTGTCTATGCAAATGGAATAAAATAAGTGTATGTCCATATACAAGCAGTCAGCATTAGACCTGTCACTGTACATGATGATGTACTACAAGATACCAAAAAAAGTTGGAATTCTAATAATTTCCCTGGAAAACAGAAACACCAATTCTCAAAATTGTTCATTAAAATAGCAAATGTGCATAAAGTATTTGAATAAAACCCCACAAATATATGTAATCGAGCATTCTATTCTCCAGCCCCTATTTAGCCTGTTTCTTGCCTTTTTTTTAAAAGCTGGCAAGTAAATGCAGGGTCTCATGCTTCTGAGCTATATCCAGCCACAGTCCCTGAAAATCCGCAGAGAGAGACGCTATATACACTGTGTGCTGTCCATCCAACTCCTTTTAAATAACACCGCTGTCTGAGATTTTGGCAGGATATTAATGAAAAAGTAAGTTTGAATATTTAAGTCTGCTGTCTATACAATTGATTATCAAATTCAAGACATTCAATAGAAAGTCTAGTGCAGCTATGTGCCTCATCAATACTGCATTCCCACTTATTATTTATTAGGCAGCGTTCCACTGTGGGAGCTCAAATTGGCCTTCAATTTTCAATCTTGCTTCCTCAGCCTCAAAGGCTGGGCTTACAGGTGTTCACCACCATTAAACATTTATGTTCTGCTTGCTGTGGTATTTTAACACCACACAAACACAAATCTGTTTTCCCTTAAGACCATAGAGGCAAAGTCAATATTTGATTGTAATAAAGATGAAGTAATAGCAATATCTTCAAAAACTTTGTATTTTGAATATCTTAGAAATTATGGACACTTCAACCCATTTTATTCTGGGAAAAGTCTATATCTAACCTAGTTTCCTTCAATTTGCATAATGGCAAAACACAAAATTCTGAACTTTCCCCCAGCTGTTCCCTATTGTGATGTGATGTAGACTTTCTCCTCTGATCCACCTCTGATCCTAGAGGGTAAGACCTCCTCCCTTAGTAGCTCTCATGGGCTGATAATCCATACACACTAAAAGTTAAAGAAGCCAAGTGGTGGTAAATGCCTTTAATCCAAGCACTCAGGGTTAGGGTTAAGACAGGTGGATCCCTGAATCTGAGGTCAGCCTGATCTACAAAGAAAATTCCAGGGCAGCCAGAGCTGTGCAGGGAAGCCCTATCTTGAGGTAGAGGGGAGGGGGTGGGGTGTGGGGCGGGGGAAGCTCTTAAGAAACGCTGCCATCCCAGCACTCAGGAGGCAGAGGCAGGCAGATCTCTGAGTTCGAGACCAGCCTCGTCTACAAAGCAAGTCCAGGACAGCCAGGGCTTTTACACAGAGAAATCCTGTCTCAAAAAACAAAAAACAAACAAAAAAACAAAAAGAAAGAAAAAAAGGAAGAAACGCTGCCGTATCCACATATGCATTTCCAACTTGCATCTCTTTCACCTCCTACTCGCAAGGAGCACAGCAGATGCATTATCATGCCCCTTGGGTCTGAAGACCTGAGAGCATGTCTTTTCCAGGCCTATTCTTTCCCACTAGTCTTACATAAGTTTCCTAAGCCTCTGTGAAGATTTTCTCACTGCTCCATTAGTCAATGATGCCTCTCCAGGCTACCTATGGCCTTGTACATATGTCCACCCTCACACTGACCATGTTACAGTGTTTAATTCCTTTTGCGTCTTTGTTAGACACCTGTTTCTTAAGGGACCAATTATGTTTTATTCATCTTTGCATTTACAGAGCCTATTCTTAGAACAGTGCATGTGACTTGAACATACTTTTATAGCTTTATTTTCAGGTGTGTGTGTGTGTGTGTGTGTGTGTGTGTGTGTGTGTGTGTGTGTGTATGATTAACAAGTTGGAGACAACCAATGGAAAAAAAATTTTTAAGTAGCTTAATTCACCTTTACAACTAATCTGTATAACTTCTTGATTTGTTGTTATACTACCTGGGCCTTTAATTCATACAGTCTATATGAAACAGATTCTCCATCCTGAACATTCACAGCCATGAAATCACAGACTTAATAAACATTAAAATAACTATATGACTACTGAAATAAGTGTCTGCATTTGTAATCCTTAGTAATCTTATCAGTATTCTGTGGTATACTTGAAAATGCTGCTTTAAGTCAAAGCTTTATAAGTATATCCAATTTTGTGCAGGCCAGATAAAGGTATTTGCCACCACGCCTGCTGGCCTGTGTTGACAGCCAGGAGACACATGGTGGAATGTGAGAAGTGACTCCCACAACTGTTCTCTGACCTCCACACATATGCTGCAACTCACGCATGCCTCCCCCATGCAAATACATATCCTAATAATAAAAAAAGATAGCATCCAATCTCAAGCCTCAAAATCGGGCATAGGGCTAGAGGTATAGCTCAGTCATCAGAATGCTTGTCTACCATGCACAAAGCCCTGGGTTTGATCCCAGTACCCCATAAACCAGATATGGTGGTATTCCTGTAATCCCAGCACTCAGAAGGTATGAGTAGAAGGGTCAGAAGTTCAAGGCCATCCTTGGTTACATATCAAGTTCAAGAGGGCATAACATATGTACTATACTTTTAAAAGCCATAAAGCTATAAATGTTATCATGTCCATCTGTGCAGTATTCTGTCTGAGAAACAACATGACAGTCACTTTGAAGCTTCTTCTAGGTTAGGAACTCCCTTGACTGTCTCCCACCATACCTCCTTTTTTCCAGACAGGCACTGACATGGATTTTATATTAATGATTTCCTTAGCTTTATGATTTCCATAATTGTGTAAAATAATATACTGTTCAGAAATGCTCAAAACCTATAGAGGCTAAATGTGTGTGCATGCTTGTTCAGCAGCTTACTTTTCACTCAAAATTGTCACAACTTATTTATGTGAGTATATATAATTGTAATCCATACGTGTTCTTCACTTCCTGATGGGACTCTTGTGCTTAGTTATGTAATTTAGACTCACTGCACTGCTGCCAAACACTTGGTTTGTCTCCGTTTGGTCCTACCGTCCACAATGTTGCTACTGAGTTTTCTATCTCGTGACACTTGGTGGCCACATGTAAGAATGTCCTAAGATTGGGACTATTGGTTTGCAGGGCTGTGTACATTTCAGTTTTGGTGACTACTGCCAACTCATTTGCTCTACAAAGTGATTATACTAATTTCCCATCAGCTGGGTTGGGAGAGCTCCTGAAATTTTAACCCTTCCTAGGCCTGTGGGTAATAAACAGTGCTGCGATTTCAACTTGCAATTTCCTCACAACCAAAAGTCAGCTTAGGAGGCTAGAGACTGGTGGGGATTATCATTCTCTTACTGGTTTGCTTATTTTATTTTATTTTTTGACACAGGATTGCATGTAGCCCAGTCTATTTTCAAACCCATTATGTAGCTCAGGACAGCTTTGAACATTAGGTCCTACTGCTTCCACAATTGTAGGTCTATGCTACCCAGCTGGCTCTCTTACAGGCTTGTAACAACTCTATTTTTGTATTTTAAACCTAAGAAAGTTATATTGTATAATTTCTCCTTTAGGTTTCTCACTGTATTATATTTTTGATAAACCGCTATCTTTTTGTTTGTTTGCTTGTTTTTCAGGAGACAGGGTTTCTGTGTTTCAAGGCCTGGACTCGCTTTGTAGACTAGGCTGGCCTCAAACTCACAGAGATCTGCCTGCCTCTGGTTAAAGGCATGAACAGCTATCTCTACATACTGTCTATCCCAAAATAGTTACTTTCTTCACATTGTGTGCCTTTTGTATGTTAAAAAAATTCCCCTCTGAAACCATAAGGGTATCGCCCCCTACACACACATAGTTTTATGAAGTCTTATCATTTGGAGCTGGGAAGACGGCTCAGCAGGAGCAGTACAAATGCAAGTGTGATGACGTGAACTGGAGCCCAGAGCGGATGTGAAAGTGGAAGGAAAGAACCAGCTCCACAAGATTACTCTCTGACTTCCACGTGCATACCCCCTGGATCATACACGCAAGTTTTGTCATTTATACATTTCATATTTAAGTCTGAATATATTTAGCCATGATTTTTTAAAATCTTGATATACATACATACATACATACATACATACATACATACATACATACACACACACCCCCAGGTTAGTTTTAAGTTCATGGTTCTCTTGCCTCCTCAGCATAGACCTATAGATTTTGACAGATAAGAGGGAAAAATCCATTTTTCCCTATATGAATAATAAACCGTGTAAAGGTCACATAACAGACATTTTGTCCTGGGCAGTACATCAGTCTAATTTCTGTAGCAGCTCTCACCCACTAAGCTACAGCAAGTCTACAAGGAGTGCCTTTTTTTTTTTTTTTTTTTTAAAGATAGGGTGGCATATATCTCTGACTGTCCTGAAATTCACTTTGTAGACGAGGCTGGCCTTGAACTCACAGAAATCTGCCTGCCTCCACCTTATGAATGCTGGGATTTAAGGTGCAAGACATCATGTCTGACATCATTTTTCTGGATTCTGCAGTTCCACTTGAATTTTAAAAGAAATTTGTCATTTATACCCCCTATATACACAACCTGTGGAGATTTCAGTGGGAGCTGAGAAAATCCAGAGATGAAGTTGCAGAGAACTGACATCTTTAGACACAGAACAACCCTTTCTATGGACTGTTTTCATCTTCCCATTGAATCACCTTTAACATCTCTCAGCAGTATTAGATTCCCATTTGTAAAGGACCTATGCTTTCTAGTTATTTATTTCTAGCTATTTTTGTAAAGTTTTATGTACAGCAATCTTGCATTTTATTTTTTTAAAAATTTATTTATTTATCATGTATACAATGTTCTGTCTGCATGCACACCTGCACACCAGAAGAGGGCATCAGATCTCATTATAGATGGTTGTGAGCCACCATATGGTTGCTTGAAATTGAACTCAGGAGCTCTGGAAGAGCAGACAGTGCTCTTAACCGCTGAGCCATCTCTCCAGCCCCCAATCCTGCATCTTAAATGTAGTAAACTGTAACACACAAAATTTACCATTGCATTATGTTATCTGTGTATGTGTGGGTTTAACTGTGTGTATGACTCTCTGTGTGTGTGTGTGTGTGTGTGTGTGTGTGTGTGTGTGTACACGTACATACGTACACAGATATGCATAGGTCACAGCAGAGTCCAGAAGAGGACACTGAATCTTCTGGAGCTGGAGTGACAGGTAGTTGTGAGATGCTCAACGTGACTGCTGGGAACTGAACTCAGGTCCTACGCAGGAGCAGGATGTGCTCTTAACCACTGAGCCACCTCTCCAGCCCCTTCTGCTCATTTTTCAATTACAAATTTGAGGCCTTTATATATTCCATATATTAAATCCTTATGAGACAGGTGACTTGCATATGTTTTCCACCATTCCATTCCATAAAGTGCTTCCTCACTCTGTTGATTATTTAATGTACCCAAAATTTAAATTTTGATGTACTTCAAATTTTAGCTTTGTTGCCCTGATACTTCTTACATTCTCCAGCCTTCTATACCGTCAGTCACCGAGTAGTGATTATTTTACTGCCTTTCCTTTGAAACAGCTTTCTTTTCCTTGTTTACTGCTCTGGATTGCTAACAGAAGAGCAAATAAAAGTGGCCATAGCATATCTCCTTATTTTGCTTAAAATCCTAAAACAAACTGCCTCTGCAGCTCAGCAGGAAGCACAACGGATTCTGTGAGTCAGTCCAGTACTGTGTACCAGGTTGAAGACATTTCTCCTATTTGTATTTTCTAAGGTTTTTTTTTTTCCTTGCAGTTTTATGCATGTTTAAACCTACAATGGATTCTGGATTTTGTAATATTTTCATCTAAGTTTTTTGGGCCGATTATATGGATTCAATCCATCATACTGTACAATAAGCCCTTAAATCCTGGAATAAAAAAGACAAGTGTGGTCATGATGTATCTTATGTGAACAACTGTTGATTTGTTTTTCCACTATTTTGGCTTGGTTTCATATATGTCTATGTGTCAAAGTGGCTTCTCACATTCCTCCTTTTCTCCCCCTAACTTGTTGGTACCAGTATAATAAAAGTCTGAAAAACAAGGTAGAAATTCTCATTAATTTTTCTAGAATCTGAGAATTTTTATGTAATATTAGCGTTTTGGTCTTTTATTTGAATGTTTATTCATGCAAAGCCATTCAGGCCCAGCTGTTTCCTTTGTGGGAAGATAAAGTTACTAATTCAGTTTTCTTAGTGCCCTACCCCACCCCACTCCTGCCCTTCTGTGAGACAAGGCTTTGATATTTGCCTTGGCTGGCCTCAAACTCTCAAACTTATGCTTCAGCCTTCCCAACTATTTGGGTTTTCTATTCCATCTGGAACCAGTTTTGGCAAGGGAGCAAGGCTGTTTTAGGAATTTGTTCACGTCAATGAAGCTTTCAAAACCCAAATGCATGGAAGCTTTTTTTTTTTTATTACCGATTTCTCAGAGACTATAATCTATGTCATATGAATTGTCTTTTGAAGCTTCTTTTATGTGTTTGCTGAGAATGAAATCAGTAATGGATACATTCAAATTTATTAAAATAAATTTAATTTATTGTGTGTATATATATGTGTGCATGTGGGGGTACATGCACTTGTGTACACACATGTATGGATGTCAAAAGACAATCTCCTCAGGAGCTGCATCTTCTTTGAGACAGGCCTGGCTCTTACCAATTAGGCTAGGGAGTCCCAAACATGCTGCCAGCATTGGGATTATGAGCATGTATATTAATACATATACATACATATATTATATATAGGGGTGAAGCAGCAATCATTGAGAGCCTTATCTTATGCTAGGGAATCTATCAGTGCTTTTCTACGGAAAGGCTCATTTAGACCTGGTAACCGTATTGTGAGTTAGGTGTTAAGGTCTCAACTTTAATGGGAATTAAAAAAATTTTTGCATGCTGTACAGAAACTTAAGCCCACAGAACCAGGCATATCTTATTCTTTTCCAGCCACAATTGAACTCCTGAACAGAAATGTTACTTAGAGAAAGAATATGTGTAGCGTAGGCGAGGCAGCTGGAGAGAAAGGCACCCATGGCCCAGTGTGGGACACCAAAGCATCACAATGGAGACACAGCCTCCAGTGGAGGGGAGTGGAGGTGACCTGAAACTTAGCTGCTGCTCTGGGCACTCAGACCAGAGCTGGGACTTGTTTCCTCTGACAGCCATGGACAAGGCTCCAAGATACTGGTTTTTTGTTTTTGTTTTTGTTTTAATGTTCTGAGCTCATGTCACTGTATTTTCAATGAGCCGCAAGCTAATTCCTCAAATAGCACACTGTTCAGCTAGGGCACATGATGACAGGCCCTGACACCTGGGAGCATGACAGCCTACCAGGGAAAGCTCAAGGCTGGTGCCTGTGAGGCTGCTCCTGTCATTTCACTGCTAATTACTCCCTTTAGAGCATGGTCCAGAGCTCCAGGCCATGCCATCTGAAAGGACTCAAGCAGAAAAGTACCATGCAGTAGAGGGCCCTTGATCCAAAGCCTATTAAATCTTCCACTAAGTCCGGACTCTTCTGTATTTTAACATGAACACTTTATTCAGTAACATAAAATCCTTTCAATCAAATCATGCATGTCTGGACCAGTTTCATGTAACAGCTGCATTAGCTGCATCTTATTTTAAGTTCAGCAAAGTCAGTTACTGCTAACCAGCCATCATCATTGTCCTTGTCGTCGTCATCACTACCACTACTATTATTTGTGGACTGAAATTTACCCTTGCTTTGCAATTCCATTAAATGTACCGTGTCCCAATTCTTCCCTCGTTTCAATTTACTTCTCCTTATAGTATGATCCTTTCTTTGCTCCAGTGGCAATAGATGATTTCTTTAAACAATAAATTTACTT
This sequence comes from Acomys minous, assembly GCF_964271855.1. Lineage (NCBI taxonomy): Eukaryota > Metazoa > Chordata > Mammalia > Rodentia > Muridae > Acomys > Acomys minous. The sequence goes on along the minus strand of NC_140489.1, from coordinate 101,451,157 downwards.
TTTCTAAAAATATTTTTCTTTGCCCTAAATAGATTAGCCAGGCACAGAATTCGGCAACAATCTATTCATTCTTCTCTTTAAGTCCTCCCATTGCCTTTTACCATTTTCAAGCTTTTATCTATGTTCGCTACTCTGTATCGCCAGAACCTTCTTCAGATTGATCTTGCGTCCTCTCATTCTAGCTGCCTCTCACTTGCTGTTTAGCCCCTTCATCGAGCTTATCCTTAATGCTTTTGATTTCCAGGAATTTTATTTAGATTCATTTTTCATATTTGCTTATTCCTTTAAAAAAAAAGCTGATAGGTTGATGTGGTAGCTTATGCCAGCAATCTTAGCAGTCAAGAGGGCCATGTAGGAGGATCAGAGGAAAGGTTTTGAGGCCAGCTATCTCAAACACAACCAGTGACCTCCTCCTATCAAACAAAACAATTATTTTTATGATCCCAAATTTACCTCTGTTTTGTCTTTTGTGGGTATAGGAGATCTTTATTTTTACCAGGAGGGGACAGGCAGTCATAGTGCAGCATCCAAACCGCAGTCCAACATGCAGCATTCACATGCAGAACAGCTACTCAGGCTGGGGCAGGGCCAGGGGTGGGGACTGGAATCAGAGGACACCACTGCACGCTTACAAGGGTTCTTGGCTGCTGGGTTTTTCTGGCACTAACAGCGCAAAGATACAGAAGCTTTAGCTGCTTCCCACAGCTAGACCCCCATCATGCTGACCAGGAAAACAGCACAGAGGAAGAAAGGTGTGGCCAGCCTGCAGCACTGGATTCTCTTAGGGTTGGCAGAGCCCCAGGCCCAGGAAAGCACAGCACCAGCAGGAAGAAGGTACATAAAACCTTCCTGTCCCCAACAGAGGGAGACATCGACCCCAGAAAGACTCAGAAGAATCGAACTCCGATTCACCCCACCAATCAAGGACAATGTCCCTGAGCATGAGTGGGGCCCCCTAAGACAGTAGTAAACAGAGGAAGCGGCTCTTGACAGGAGGCCATGCCTCTGGGGCGCAGGAAGGTGTTACTCTATGGCCAATAGACTAGGGTCACTCAGTCCTCAAAGGACAACAGTGTGTGAGTTGTGGGCTTCCTGGAAGAGAGTTTAGAGCTAGGAAGTTCAGACCAGGAGAGAGGAGAGTGGGTGTCCTACCTAGAACCTCTGTCCCCATGCTGGGCTCTGCCAGGGCTAGGGAAGAGAGACAGATACGTGCAGAACTTGAAGGCACCAGGATTCTGAGGAGCAGCAGGCCACTCCCCACGGACAGACAGTGATTATCATAAACAACTCCAACTTTAGTTAAACTATATGATGTATGTGGAGGTGAGAAGAAAGGGGGAGAGCAACAGAGAAAGAGGCCCATATGGCAGAAAGGGAGACAGACTAGATGAATGCGGCAGTAAATGTGAGGGTGTAGAAGAGAGAGGAAGAAAAGGCAGACAGGAGAGAAGGGAAGATAGCCAGAGACTGTCTACATTCACAGCACTTCTGGTCCCTAAAAAATAAGGCACCAGAGTCAGTGATGTTCTATTGTCCCTGTAATGCTAAAACAGGTGCTGGAAAAGCAGGCAGCTGCTGAAGGACCTGAGTCTGCAGGAGCCTCATACCTGTGCACCAGTGGCATTCCTGACCAGGAATATCTTTAAGAGGTCCATACCAGCAAGGGCGGGCATGAGGCAGGCTGTTCTGCTAGCAGCCGGTTCACTTCTGACGTCACCTTGCTGTTGTTCCCCCTGAGGACCACAATCTCCTCGACTATGGTGTGTGTGGGGTGGGGGAGTAAATTTTGGCAGCAATCTGGGGCAGGGCCTCCAGCACCAGGGCCATCTTGCTGCATCCCCACACTCCTGGTAGGCCTCGGCCTTAAGCTTCACCTGCTCAGCCCTGTCTCACCACTGCCTCAATGACTGCTGCCTCTGTGCCCTGATCATCCTAGCTTCTGCTTGTGCCAAGAGGACTTGCTTTACCTTTTTGCTCTCAGCAATCTGCTGGATGCGGTGGGCCTCTGCCTCTGCAGGGCGGCACACACCGTGGCGACGAGCTCCTTGTTGGTGCAGAGGATCTCCGGTGCCTCCACAGCAATCTGCTTCTTGAGCCGTACTACCTCAATTTCAATCTCTTCCTGCCAGATCTTCTGTTGCTCTTGGGCCCCTTGCAGCTCAAAGGCCAAGTGGGCATCAGCGGTCACATGCTGACCTCCTCACTGAAGGCTGACTTGTAGCTCAAGGCTCTCTTGGAGTCAGCAATCTTGGTGTCTGCCATGAACTTCACATCTAACATCTTCTTGAGCTCAGCTTCCTGGACACCTGTGTCCCATTCTGCCCCTGCCACACCACTGTCTGCGTCCCTCTGTGCCACAGCAGTCTGTGTCTTGCCCAGGGAGCTCAGAGAGTCTGCTTTGTCATAAACATCCTTGATGGTGAAGCTGAGGTTTTCGATGCCCATACACCCAGCGACAGGGGCTGCCACTTCCCACACCAGCTTGGCAAACTGGTCTCAGTCCTGATAAATCTACTCCACATCAGAGTGCTAAAGGATGGAACGTAGATACTCCTCCAGAGTCTGTAGGCTGACACTGTTAATGTCCTGCACATTCTTGCCCAGGCCACAGCCAGGAGTTCCTTCTCTGTCACCATCTTCACCTGGGTGACACTTGTCACAGTTAAAGTTCTTGATCTGTTAGTTTACTTTTTTGTGTGTTCTTATTTGCTGGTTCTCCTTCATGAGTTCTTTGTGATCAGGTTTTCCCTTTAGCAGGGACTGTGCTCTGTCCTGAAGCCTTACTGGGTCTGAGCTGTTGGACAATGCTACCACAAAGGGATTTGGGACGGGGGTATGTCCAATAAGAACTCCCCCTGGAGTAGTGCTATGCAACAGAATTTTAAAGAAAATGTGCTGTTTCTGTACTGCCCAATATGATAGCATCTGGACACACATGATATTTTTATTACATGTGAGAAACTCATTTTAAATTTAAATTTTAACTTAAAATTAAATAGCCACACGTGTCTAATGACTACCATGCTGGAATATGTAGCTAGTTTCATTTCTCTTGGTTAAATGTTTGCATTACTTTTAATTTATTTTTATTCTTGAGACACAATCTTACTATATAACCCTGGTGGCCTGTAACTTGCTACAAACGTAACCCAAGCTGACCTAGATCTCACAAAGATCCACCTGCCTCTCTCTCCCAAGTGCTACAATTAAAAGCCTGACTGTATAGCCTCTTGGTAAAACGTTACGCTGGATACTTCACCTTAGCAAACACAGCTTCAGGTTTTCAATGCTCCAACCTCTGGGGAGTAGATTTTGTTTTTCTAGTTCCAGCACCCACATGGAGGCTCACACAGGCATACACACATACACATGTAAATAATAAAGAAATAAAGCTTTCCATGGTTCCTTGCCTTGCAGTCTCCCCACTTGCAGTCTTGGTCAACATTAGCTCCTGGTGGGGTCCTTGGGCAGAGTCTGCCTGTGAGCACTGGCCACACAGCTCCAGAGCTCTTAGCAGTAAGGACCTCCTCTGAAGAATGCATGTTCTGCAGCCTCTTGTTGAACATAAACCTTATTCGCTGAAAGATGTCAAATGATTCTAGGTCTGAAAATTTCCTTTTCTTGTCTTTAATCATGAAGGAAAATTATTATTAACATAAGTTAACGTTTTGTTATTTTGACAGTTTGGGTCCAGTGAATGGGAATATCAAGATGTGCTTGGCTAACCATCTAGGCACTGGGTCTGTTTAATTTTCTCAATATCACCTCTCACCCCCCTTCTCTTTAGCCACGCTCTGAGCCTCTTAGTTCACCCTCCACCTTGATTTTTTTCCTACTGTCCTATGTAATACAATGACAGATGCTCTTCCCGCCTGGTGCTCAGCTTGGGGTGTTACTCTTCACTGTAAACACTGCTGATCAGCCCATCACTGATTTTCTTTTCTTTTTCTCTTTTTCCACTCTTGCTATTATTGGTGGGGGTTGGGTGGGCCTTTTTTTGAGACAGGGTCTCACTCTGTAGCCCTGGCTGTCCTGGAACTCACTATGTAGATAGACCAGGCTGTCCTCTCACTCAGAAAGATCCACCTGCCTCTCTCTCTCCTGAGTCCTGGGATTAAAGGCATGTACAGCTACACCTGGCTCTGAATTTCTTTTGGCAGTGTAAAGTTTAATTTGCGGATGCTGAAGAGAAGATGGCTTAGTGGTTATCAGCATTGGCAGCTCTTCCAGAGGACCCAGGTTTAATTCCTACACCCACATGGTGGCTGACCATGCCTGTCCAGCACCAGTGGACCTGATGCCCTCTTCCAGCCTCCACTCACAACAGGTACACACATGGCACACAGTTATACATGTAGACAAAACATCCACACATAAAATCTTTGAAACAAAATATAAACAAAGAAAATATAAAATCTTTGAAAGTTTAACTATTTTTAGTAGGAAAAAAACTGCTCTTATTTCTCAAAGGACTGAACTATGCTTTCTATAAAATGTAGTTTTTGGAGAAGTGACACAGATTAGTAAGTAGAGGTGCTGACGACCAGGTTCAGTCCCTGGATTGCACAAGTGGAGGAAAGAACAGACTCCTGGGAGTTGTTCTTTCTGTGTCTCTGTCTCTGTCTCTGTCTCTCTGATATTGTTTTACTTATTCTATTATTCTGTTTCTGAAATAAATTATGTTGCCTTCTCCAAATGGCTGTGTGCCTCCCTCTTTATGAGCAAGTTTGCCCTAAGTGCTCAGGCTGCCCCACTCTGTTGTAATGCCGTCTTGGAGCTGAAGAGTGCGTGCTACTCTCAGTGAGCGTGCAGGTAGGACAGAGGGTAGGTCCTCATGGAAAAGCTCTGTGGTCTCCTAAACAGGGGCTCCCTTCTCCCCCAGATTCTGCAAGCACTTGGAACACTTCCCTGTCTCTCCAACCCACGCCCCTCTACTCACTGCATCTGCTAGAGACGCCTCTGTGACCATGCACAGTGCCAGAGTCGCTTTATCACTTGTCTTGAGCCCCTTGTACTCCCACTGCAACCAACCATTTCCAAGTGGAAAGTCTCCAGCCATCCGTGCATCAGCAGCAGCAGCAGGAGGAGGAGGAGGAGGAGGAGGAGCACTTTCCTGCCCTTGCTTTGGATCACGAATTTCATCTGCTCAAGGATACCATTGGCTTTTCACAGATATTCTACAGTTAAATTAGCCTTCCTTTTTCCTGGTTAGTATATTTGCAAATGATTTTTCAGATTCTAATTTATCAGTTCTAAGTAACTGGAATAAAATGAAATGGCTACAAGGCATGTTCTCAGTCCAAAACTGCATCCTCACTTAAAAAAAATATACATTTTGTAAGGCTTGTTTTTAAAAGGGAAAATTGGAATTGCTTAGCTCCAGTTTCACTCAACTAATACAGCTACAATTTTAATGACTTATGATGAGAAATATAATGCATGTAATTTTTGTTAATCTTCCAAGATTTAAGTATTAGCTCTCTGACAAGAAAATATGACTAAAGAAGTAAATATAATTGGTCTACATGCAGCTTCTGGAACATGTCTATACAAATTACAAAACCCCTTTACCTACAAGAGAAGCTGCACTGTCCCACCTGCTCCCCACAGCCGAGGCTCAAAAATAAAACAGCAGTGTCTCACACTGCTCAGCAATGCCCTTCAGTTTCCTTTTCAGAAAAGAAAGGGTGAAAAACTAGCTGGAACTCAGCATCCATAGAGACATTCTTAAGTAGTCACAAGAGCCAAGGCAGCACTGGCTCCCAGTCAGGACACCCCTAGGCTGAGAGGACAGTGAAGGGTGGATGAGTGCTGCATTCAAGGCTGCTCCTTTAAGACTGGAGAAGAAGTTGAGTGCACACAGGCAAAGCTTGGGACCAATGTTCCCCTAACTGAGTCATCACATCAATGGCATGACTGAGAAACCCTGAACTGATCCTGCAGTGTCCCTGAGTGGAGGTTGCCATTCAACAGCACACACCAGGTAAGCACTACCCCAACTACTGCAGCACCTGCTAAGACAACAGTTTGAGTTTACAGCAGAATTTCTTTTCTCTGGGTGAATTATTTTTTAAGCAATGAGAATGCAGATTTATTAAGGAGAGGAAAAAAAGAAAAAGAAAAAGAAAAAGAAAGAATGAACTCCTGTAATTGAGAGGCCATCCAAGGTAGCAACAGCCTTTGGTGTAGTTTAGCTGATGGTTCATTTTGCTTGTTTACTTTTGTTGCTTTGTGTGAGGATGAAAGGCTAGATAAGCGGAGAAGAGAGCTTGCTATTCAAACATGAGGCTCTGAGTTCAGTACTCAGGCAGAGGGGCAGGGAGGCAAGAAAACAGGAAAACCAGTAGAGCCACTGGCCACTGGCTTGTATCAATGAGCTCCAGGTTCAGTGAGAGACACAATCTCAACGGAGTACCATGAGGAGAGTGACACAACAGGACATAAGATGCACTTCTCTGGCCTCCACATGCCATGTGCACAGGTGCACACAAGACACCACAGAAGTGTCATTGATAAATGAGGATGCTAACACACACAGCGACATTCATACACGGTCCGAGTACAAAGTAGTGAGGCCTCATCAGATTAAACAATTTTACTACTGAAAATGTTCAGGGAATCTAGTCTTAAATGTATTCACTACAAAATTGTTCATATCCCATAAGAAGATAAAAAAGAAGTCCAGGACAGCCAAGGCTACATAGAGAAACCCTGTCTCGAAAAACCAAAAAAAAAAAAAAGAAGAAGAATCACGAAGGTCATATTTGGAGAAGAAGAAAACTAGAAGCAGGTTGAATATCCATTATCAAGGGAGCAAGCAAGATTTAGTATATTTGCAGAATTGATTTCTAGATGGCACTGGCCAGCCAGCAAGAGTGGCACATGCTCATAATCTCTCAGCACTCAGGAAGTAGAGACAGGAAGAGCAAGAGATTTTGTTTCAAAAATAAAATTAAATAAATATTTATGTATTAATATTTTTTAGAGATTTTATTTATTTCCTGTATACGAGTGTTCTGCCTGCATGTACACTTGCATATCAGAAGAGGGCATTAGATCATATCCAGAGAAAGGTTGTCAGCCACAGTATGGTCACTGGGAATTGAACTCAGGACCTCTAGAAAAGCAGACAGTGTTCTCAACCGCTGAGCCATCTCTCTAGCTCACCTCCCCCCCTTTTTTTTTTTAAAAGAAGGAGCCATCTCAGCAGGTAAATCACTCGCTACACAAGTCTGATGACTAGAGTTCAATGTCCAGATACCATGGCATTCACAGAGAAACAACACCTGAAAACTGTCCTCTGGCCTCGACTCATATACAGGCTGTGGTACAAATGAGGGCTGGAGGAATGGTTCGGACGGCAAGCGCTTGCCTAAGTTAGATCCTCAGAGAGCTGGGAAGACAGAGAGGGGAGCCCTGGAACTGACTAGTCTTGTCAAACTGATGATTCCCAAGCCAATAATAGGTCCTGCCTCAAAGGGGGTGCATAGTGCTCCTAAGAGCAACACTCTGGAGGTTGGCCTTGGCCACATGCACTCATACACATGTGCATTCCCCCACATGCATTTTTTAAAAATCAAATGATGCAACATAATAATCAAATTATGTAACTTGGTAAACAATTTTCCCTTGCCTACTACTCTACACAGGTTTCTACATAAACAAGAAAACAGTAAACACTTGCACAATCATCTATTCTTACAGAAATAAGAGTATTCTATGTAGAATATAGATAGCAACCTGCCTTTCTCATTCTCTAACAATTGTGTGCTTGGTGCGGAGGTGTGCGCCTACAGTCCCGAGCACTCAGAGACTAAGGAGGGCCACTAGCTAACAGGTCTCCCATCTTGAAAAAGTAAAAGAATAAAAAGGGGTGGAGATGAGGAAGGGTACACCTCAGCATCACAGCACTGGCCTAGAAAGCACTAGGAATGGAGTTAATGCCGAGCTCCCCTCAACGGGCTGCACACATGTACATACTATACTGCATACCTCTTTTCATACCTCTGTACATATAAAGCTAGTTTGATGTCAGACTACCACATAGGATTTCACAGTATTTACATATTAGAATAAAAATTTTAAGAAATTATTTTTATGTGTATGTGTGTTTTGCCTGCATTTATTGTATCTGTGCACCACAGGCATGCCTGGTCATTAACTTCCCTGGGAGTGGAGCTGTGACCTGCTACATGGGTGCTGGAATCAAATCTGTGTCCTTTGAAAGAGCATCCAGCGCTCCTCGAACTCTGAGCTAGTTCTTCACCTCTCATATTAAACATCACTATTTCATTCCTGATGGATATTTTTACTCCCTTCTTTTAGCTGCTCTAAATTATGCTGGTGCCATCCTCATTCAAAAATCCTAGCATGTTTGGTGCAGGTGGGATTTGGGGGGACTCATACGGGAAGTTGCTGGGTACAAGGTCATATGTAGATTTGTCCTTCAGACTTAACAATTTACATCCTATACCAGAAATTCATACTCCTGAAAACTCATCTGCCTGCTGCTAACGCTGGACATTCCTAATCTCTTGCATTCTTCTGCAAGTGGGATAGACTTAACATGAGCATTTTAATGGCCATAAATCATTTAAAACTAGAACACGTGAGAATAAACTTTGCTAAGTGTTGTTCCCCCCCCCCCCCCTCGAGACAGAGTCTCTCTGTGTAGCCTTGGCTCTCCTGGACTCACTTTGTAGACCAGGTTGGCCTCGAACTCACAGCGATCGCCTGTCTCTGCTTCCGAGTGCTGGGATTAAAGGTGTGCGCATCATGCCTAGCTCTTTCCTAATGTTTTTTAATTAGCACTGAAGCGAGGTGCCAGGTAATTGGTTTGTAAAGGCTGATACCGTAACACACCAAAGACTATGATCTGACAGGATATGTGGACAAATTAACAGACAATAAGAGATGATTCTAATTGTGTGAGACATACTTTGAAAAAGTTGTTCTGTGTGCTACAGGCAAACCATGAAGGGATGACCATCAACCTAGGCAAGCAGGAAAAGAAGTGATCACTGAGCTAATTTTTATAGGACGCAGAAAATTCAGCAAAGAAAAGCTGGGAGGATGGGGAAGAGGGGAGATGAAGGTAGCTAGGACACCAGATTCAAAAACATAAAAGTAAGAAAATACAGTATGCCAGGCGACTACAAATAGTTTCATACTGTTGTACTGCTGACTGTGAGTAAAAGAAATAAAATTCCAAGACCAAAGACATAACTGTAAAAGCTCTCAAAGTATCATACTATGAGTTAAACTTGTTTTGGAAGGTGCTGCTAGCCAATGCTGAGCAGACAGCGCCTGGCTCTTGTATGTACTCATAGACTGCATGGTGGAAAAATGAGGCCAAGTACAACCAGGACTTTAGGGACTGACGAACAACAGGTAGAGGCAACTAAAACAAAAGTAATGGGATCACAAGTCCTGTGAAATAGAATCACAAACAACAGTGTCCTAAGAAAGGAAGGCCAGAGCCGGGCGTGGTGGTGCACGCCTTTAATTCCAACACTCTGGAAACACAGGCAGGTGGACAGATGCGAGCTCGGGGTCAGCCTGGTCTACAAAGTGCATACAGGAAAGCCAGGGCTACACAGAGAAACTCTGTCTCAAAAAAACCAAAAAAAAAAAAAAAAAAAAAAGGAAAAAAGAGAAAGGAAGGAAAGAAAGAAGGAAGGCAGGCAGGCAAGCAGGCCAAGGATGAGGTCTGGAAACAGAGGAAGGTCGCCATGCTCTGTGCCTGTTCCTGCTCTCCAGTCCTGCCTCTGCAGCACTAACAAACCAAGTCTGGAGCACAGGGCACTCTGCCCGCACAAAGGTCCACTGTCTGCCTATACCAGGCTGCCACAAACACTGCCACAGGTCTAACAGGGGCAAAGTCAAGTGACATCATTCTCAGTACACCAAAAGTCATCAAGTGAAGACCATCTTTACTGCTTAGCACTGCTCTGACATGGTGTTTGCCAAACATGTCTGAATATGAGAAATTTCTGGGTACTTGTTTGAAAAATAAAACAAAACAGACTTCTCTTGCTTTAACCCAGATCCACTAAGTGAGGATTCCCAGGAGTGGGGCCTGGTACTTCACATATTTAATGAGCAGTCCTAAGGATCCTTTTCAGAGAAGGTTGGAAAACAATACTGTAGAAATTCTTGCTTCACAAGATCAACAGAGCCAACTAACATGGGCCCAGGGAGGGCTTGTGGAGACTGAAGCACCAACCAAGGACCATGTATTCACTGGACCTAGGCTCCCTACACATATGTACCTGATGGGCAGCTTGGTCTTCGTATGGGTCCCCTGTAAGGGAAGCAGGGGCTGTATCTGACAAGGACTTTCTTGTATGCTTTTTAATCAATTGCCCCTGGCAGGACTCTGTCACCAGGCCACCATGGTGGAGGATGTGCTCAGACCTAATGCAACTTGACCTGCTGGGATGGGAGGGCTCCCCTTTTCTGAGGGGTAGGGAAGGGGGGATATGAGGAAGAAGAAGGAGAGGAGGGAGGAGGCTACAAAGTGAATAAATAATTTTAAAAAAAAAAAGAAATTCTTGCTATCCCTAGGTGTGGTGGTGCATACCTGTAATCCCGGCACACAGGGAGGCAGAGGCAGTCCATGTGAGTTCGAGGCTAGCCTGGTCTACAAAGTAAGTCCAGGACAGCCAAGACTACATAGAGAAACCCTATCTTGGAACACCTCACCACCAAAAAAAAGGAAGACGAAGACAAAGAAGAGGAGGAGGAGGAGGAGGAGGAAAAAGGAGGAAAGAGGAGGAAAGAGGAGGAAAAAGAAAGAAAGAAATTCTCGCTACTGAGTTAGATATGTAAGTATCTGGAAGAGATGCAACCATTGCTTCCTAGAGGTGAGCATAATTACCTCCTAGAAGTCCAAAAATACGAATGAAAAAATTATTAGAACTGCTTATGAATGGAAGAGCAGGTAAGACTTTGAGATGGAAATGCCCATAAGGTCAGTGAATATGTATGTCAGAACCTACAGAAGCAGCTTGGCCTGAAATTAAGAACTGGAAAATTTATCAGTGTCAGGCATCTAAAACCTGGATCTACATTAAAGCTTTTGTGGAGGAGGAGCAAGGACAGAAAAGGGCTCAGGAGAGAACACTGGAGGAGACAGTATCTGCTCCACTGAAGGTCTCATGAGTAGATGCCATGTGAGTGCTTTTACAATTGGACACTAAATGAAGATGAATAGACAGTGAATTGGGCATGAAAAGGAAATTCTATAGATAACATTAAGTTACTAATTTATTTGAGAATGTCCCCTAAATTATAAAGTCTTAAGTAGAAAGCAGTAATCACTGGTGGACTTGAGAAAATGCAGAGACAATAGGACAATTCACATGGCTGAGTCATGAGAGGCTGTTGGTGTTCTCACGCATGGAAGCAGGCTCTGGTGGCCACCTGTAAGAATCAAAGAAGATCATGATTGAAGAAAGGGCTGTGGGTGAGTGATGACAGCCAGAGGAAATTGCTCATTTGAAGGACAGCTGGGTTTCGGCTCCACTTCCCTGCAGACCTTGCCATCTCTTTGCTCTAAGAATAACCCGGCCACAGTTGGGAAAGGGAGCGCTGCACTGTTTTATAAACGACACACCACTCCTTTCTTTGATAAGCACCATCCTTTCCAACAGCTGGGTCCACTGCAAATGTTCTGCTTTCAAAGTCGGCACTTCTGCAGCTGTAAATGGGTTTAAGAATAAATAATGCTGCCAAATACCACAGCAGAGTTGGGCAATGTTCAGAAATTGACAAAACAGTGTTTAAAACATCTGAGCTGATAACTGATGCCAGGATACCTCTAGCCTCATACAGTGTTAGAAAGTCCAGACTGGTAAGAGAAGGTTATTGGCCAATGAAGCAGCATCATTCCCCTAAGATTCTCTCCATTTTTTATTTCAGCCCCTCTCCTATGGATCCTTAGTCTCTAAACCTTCCTACTGAGGGGCAGACATAAAGTTTCAATCCTCAAGTGTATATATTTAGAATCAGAACTGCTAGATCACATGGCAACTGTGTTCACCACACTGAGGACTGTCTTAGTCACTGATCTATTGCTATGAAGAGACAACATGACCAAGGCAACTTAGAGAAGAAAACATTTAAGCAGGGGCTTGCTTACATTCCAGAGGGTTATGGGTCCATTACCGTCATGTTGGAGGGTTTTGGCAGGCAAGTGTGGTACTGGAAAAGTAGCTGAGAGCTTTGCACCCTTTGCATCCACAGGCAGCAGGCAAAGAAAGAGACACTGGGCCTGATGTGAGCTTCTGCAATCTCAGAGCCCACACCTAGTGGCACACTCCAACGAGGCAACCCTTCCTAATTCTTCCCAAACAGTTCCATAATTGGGGGCCAATCATTCAAACTTATGAGCCCATGGGAGCCATTTTCATTCAAACTGCCACAAGGACCCTGTTGTCTTCCAACATGGCTGCACAATTTTACAATATCCCCACCAACATATGAAGAGTTTAATTTTCCACATCTCTGTCAACACTTGTTATTGTCAGTAGTATTTGTTTAACCATCCTTGTGAGTGTTTTATCTTGATGTTTGTTTGAAGACAAGACCTGAAAATGCAGTCTAAACTGGTCTTGACCTCAGGCTGCTTCCACAGCTACCTTCACAGACACACAGACACACACACACACACAAACACACACACACACTAACCATGTTAGTCATATTCAATCAAGCACACAGTTCAGTATGCTAAGTATATTATTTACACTGTTGTGAAACAGGCCTGAACCCTCCATCCACCATGTGAGTCTTGTTCTCTTCCACACAGCCTCTGGGACTCACCACTCTACCTCCCCGTACCCATTTTCATACTGTGTTTTTAGTTTTTCTGTGAGTTGTTGTTGTTGTGTTGTGTTTTGTTTTAAGTTTGGTTTGGTTTTTCGAGACAGGGTTTCTCTTGTAGTCCTGGCTGTCCTGGGCTTGCTTTGTAGACCAGGCTGGCCTGGAACTCACAGAGATCCACCTGCCTCTGCCTCCCGAGTACTGAGATTAAAGGTGTTTGCCATCATGCCCAGCTCTGCTACTGAATTTTAGACATCTTTTAAAGACTGATCACAAGTCCTTTGCCAAATGTCTAATTTTCAAATATTTCTCTTCTCCAATGGGATATTGTTTACTTTGTTTGTTTGATTGTGTTTGTTTGACAATGTAGCCCTGGTCCTTCTGGAACTCTGTAGACCAGGCTGGGCTCAAACTCACAGAGATCTGCCTGCTCTGCCTCTCCAAGTGCTGGGATTACAGGGATGCACCACCACACCTGGCTTGTTTTTTACTTTCTTTCTTTTTAAAAACATTTTATTTATTCACTTTTAATCCCGACTGTAGCTCCCTCCCTCCCTCCCTCTTCCCCATCTCCCCTCTACTCCTCAGAAAAGGGGACCCCCCCCTACACACCCACCCCAGATCATCAAGTCACATCAGGACTGAGTGCATCCTCTTCCTCTGTGACCTGGCAAGGCAGTCCCGCCAGGGGGGAAGGGATCAAAAAGCAGGCAACAGAGTCCATGTCAGAGACAGGCTCTGTTCTCCTTACTAGGGACCCACATGAAGCCTCAACTGCCCATTTGCTACATCTGTAGGGGGCTTAGGCCTATTCTATGCATGATCCTTGTCTGGTGTTCAGTCTCTGAAAGCCCCTCTGGGCCCTGGTTGACTTTTTCACTTTCTTAATGCATTAAAAAAAGTTTATTTTTATGCAGTCCAGTTTATCCATTTTTCATTTGTTGATTGTGCTTTTGGTGTCACGTTGTCTAACTAAGGTCATGAGGAACTTGTGTGTTTTCTTCAGTGTTTTAGCTCTTACATTTAGGACACCAGTCTATTTTAGTGTACATGTGGCATGTGCCAGGGTGTAAAGTATGCAAAGCACATGCCCATATGTGCACACGGAGAGATCAGAGAACACTGGTACCCTCCTCTATCTTTCTCCATCTTATTCCTTGTGACAGGGTCTCTCACTAAATCCAGAGTTCACAAGTTTGGGGGAAGGTTAGCCATCAGCAAGCCACACCAATCCTCCTATCTCAGCCTCATTCCCCTCAAGTGCGGTGGGGTGGGTGGGGGTAAGAGTGTGTGTGGCCACTGTTGTCTGTTTTTGTTTTATGTGAGTGCTGAGATCTTAACTCAGGTCCTCATGCTTGGACAGAAAGCACTTTTCCTCACTGAGACAGCCTCTGGCACCCTCTGAGATCTACTTTAACTTTTTATTTTACATATAGAAGGGGTCCACCTCCCTCTCTTGTGTGCAACCATCTCCTTGCCACAGCGATCTATCTTGAGGTATCTCGTCCTTGTAGAAAATAAGGGTGAATGTAGAGGTTCCCTTTCAGATGCTTAATTCTACCCCACTAGTTTCTATGTCCACTTTCACACCAGTCAGTGCTATACTGCTTCCTTGGTTAAACTTATTCCTATTTTTATTTTTTGGTTCCTTTTTGTGTGTGTGTAATTGACCTGGGAGGACCATAAGTATGATCTTGAATAAATGTAGCAAAAGTGGACATTCTTGTCTCATTCCTGATCTTACAAAAAAAAGCGCCCAACCTTTCACCATCATGTGTGATGCTCGCTGTTGTCTTATAGGAATGTGTCCAGCCTTTCACCATCGCATGTGATGATCGCTGGAGGGTTGACAGGCATTCTCTCTTAGGCTGAAGATGCTCCCTCCAACTCTCCTCAAGCATTTTTGGTTTGTTCCTCATCCCCCTTTTGAGATGGGGATTCATATGGCATAAGCTAGCCTAATTTAACTTGCTATGTAACTTGTAATCCTCCTGCCTCTACCACTACATGCTCGGTTTATATGGTGCTGGAGACTGAACTCAGGGATGCCTGCAGGCTGGCAAGCACTATCCTCTCTGAGCTATATCCCCAGCCCACAACACTTCTTTTTTAATCATAAAAAGGAATCAAGTTTTGCCAAGTTCCCTTTTTGCATTTATTAAGAAAATCATGAAGTTTTGTACTTTACTCCATTAACAGCGACTTATTTTCATATTGATTAATATTGATTTTATTGAATTTTTATATTGAATCAAATTGCAAGGCTATAGTAATCCTCACTTGGTTATAGTGTATATAGAATTTTATGTTCAACTCAACTTGCTAATATTTTGCTAAAGTATTTTGTATCTGTTCATAAGAAATGTTAGTCTATTTTTTGCTTATAATACCTACTTTAGTTTCAGCATCATGAAAACTCTTATAAAATGAGTTTGGAAGTATTCTGGTCTCATCTATTTATTGCCATAAATCATTGGTAGTAATTATTTACATGTCTAATAGAACTCACTAACAAAACCACTGAGGCCTGGTTGGTTAGTCTTGCACTTGCACTCTCCCAGCCCCATTTCATGCAAACCAGTGCTGACCTGGACCTTGCCACCTACCTGAAGCTGGCCTTGAAGTTCTGATCCTCCTGCCTTAACCTCCCAAGTGCCTCACAATCTTAGTGAGAAAAACTTTGATAACTAACTCAATCTCTTTTTCCTTGTTAATGCCTGTTTAGACTTTCTGTCCTGTGAAGACTTAGCTGAGTGGTAGAGCATTTGCCTGGCATTGCTAGGGTCAGGGCTGGAACCCTGCACGGGCTGAGGGCTTGAACCAACGTCAGCAGCTTGCTGATGGTCCTTTCTTACAGCTACCTATCTTCTTGTCAAATCACATTCTACTGCTCTACAAAGAACCACACTTGGGCTGGAGAGATAGTTCAGTGGTTAAGAACACTGCTTGTTCTTCCAGAGGTCCTGAGTTCAGTTCCCAGCAGCCATATGGTGGCTCACAGCGATCTATAGTGTGATCTGATGCCCTCTTTTGTCATGTGGGTGTGCATGCAGATAGAGCGCTCATATACATAAAATAAGTAAATCTTTAAACAAAAGAAAGAACCACACTTGATATAGTCTTTGTTCCTCATTTTAGAAAGTATGGGTTTTGCTGTTTGTTTTTAATGAAGGCAAAACTTTCAGTTCATCCCAGGAAACTCCAGCACATCCAACAGTTCAACTAAGTAACCAATACCAGTAAGAATCTGTTGACTATGAACAAATGAGCAAACCTGGAAGTAGAAAGTGAATGGAGCACCATCTCAAGGCCTGTGTTTCTGTAGCAAGAAATGGTGTACTGAAAGGAGGCGGGAAACTGCTTGAAAGAATGAGGACTCTTTCAACTGACCGCTGCCCAGAAAAGAAAAAGCAAGGTGGTCCGAGAAATGTACTAGCATTCCAGAGCTGAGAACCACTGTGGGGTGATGTACAGCAACACTAACCGACCCTATTACATGGCTTTCTTAGAGAAAGTGACTGTCCACAATACTCATTGGCAGAAGTGGTGGATTCTTTTTTTAATTGTCACAGACTAGCACTGGGGAAATAGCTCAGTCAGTAAAGTGCTTGCCATGCAAACATAAGGACCTGAGGTTTACTCCAGAAGCAGAGAAAAAGTAAAGCACCCTAGTACAGACATGCAATCCAAGACTGAGGAAGGCAAAGACCTGTGGGTCCCTGGGGCTTTGCTGCCATCACCACAGCCTAGTTAGTCAGTTTCAGGACAGAGACTCCACCTCATAAATCAAGGTGGACGGCACCTGAGGAATGATATTCAAGGATAACCTCTGGCCTCTACATGCACAAGCATGTATCTCCAGTAAGATATATAGATGTAACACACACATAAACAACAAAGGAGTCAATGGCACAGGAATGTGTCATGTCTACATGAGTAAGGAGAAGTGAAAATACTGACCAACACCTGACAGACTGGTTAATGGGTCTGAAACAGGAGGGAGATTAAAAGATGACCTTAGAAAATCAGAGATAAGAATTGGGAATGAAAACAGGTTAAAGAGAACTGCTAAATCAGGGATTCAGGAAGCAGGGCAGCTAGAGCGGGTGACATGTCCAGCATAATTGTGGGGCAGATGTTTGAGGCTCAGTGGAGGAGATCATCAGTACTGGAGAAGTCAAGAGACTACATAGCCAGGATTTAAAAGGCTTAACTCCACAGAGAGTAAAATTACCAGAGTGCTAACAACGGATGTGGAACCAGTCTCCTCGAGCGAAGGGGCATGACCAGAAGTCGGAAATAACTGCAGTTAGAAGAGGAGGAAAGCAAAATTGTCGTGTGCCTCAGACAGTATCTTGATTTTTCTAAGATGTGCTTTTAAGAGATTCCAGGTATAACACTCTAGAAGTAATAGGTTGAAAAGCAAGGAATAAAATAACCAGAATGACCAATGTGAGTACCATTAGAAGTTACCCCTCAACACTCACTCTCATATAGCCACTCCCTTGACTGTGGGTGGAACTGTGAATATGCTGACGCAGCATATTCCTTCCTTGAGATTACATAACATTATACGGCAGCAGGGAGTCCACCCCAAGTGGTCAGAGCGGAAATCACAGTGATGCACTCCAGTTGGCCTTGGAGGCAGCGAATGTCCATGTTGTAAATGGCCCATGCAAGCTTCATGGTAAAAGGCTGCAGGTGGGCTAATGAATAGGAAAGCTGAGGCCACAGTTACCAAAAAAAAAAAAAAAAAAGAAAAAAAAAAGCATTTTGCCAACAACCACTGGACTGGCAGGATTCCTTCCAAGCTGTGACTGTGACGGCTCTTGAGCCATGGCTGGTACCTTATGTCAGCTTAGAGGGGTCTAGAGGTAAGAATCCAGCCACACTGTGCCTGGACTTCTGACCAAATCTGTAGTGACTTGTCAAGTAGGAGTAGAACACCAAATCAGTGAGCCCAGGCCCTAGCTTACATGCAGTACTGCTCGATGATGCTTGCGGCCGCTGCATGATAGCCCCCCTTCCTTCACTCTCAACTGAGGCCCGGTCACCTATCTCCTAAATGTTCAAGGGGGTGGAGACAATCGTCAGCAAGCCAGCAGGAGCTATAGGGAAGTGGGGCTCTTACAGGGCGCCAAGTTTCCATTCAGATGGAGGACAGGGAACTTTTGGAGGTACAGTTAGGGCAGCTTGCTGACTAAGGAGCTGATTGTCTGGAGAGGGCTGAGATCACAGCACCAATGCTGGTGCCAAGCAGAATACTGAGATGGCAGCTTCCTTTACTGCACCAACAACACAAAGGCAGCAGCCAAGGCAGGCACTGCCTCACTGGTTTCTGAGGGTCCTTGGGCATTAAGCCAAAAAGACTGGACTTTGTAGATTGTGTTTCAAATTGCTTCAAGTCTATGTCCCACTTCCTACTTGTGGGGATGCTATTTTATGCTTTAAAAAATATGTGTGTGTGTGTGTATATATATATATACACACACACACACACACACATACACCCTGGGATGGAGAGAGGTCAAGAGTACTTGTTGCTCTTGCAGAGAACCTAGGCTTACAACCATCTATAACTAAACTTTCAGGGGCTCTGACCCCCTCTTCTGAACTCCACAGTCATCAGGCATGCAAGCATACACATGTATATATGCAAGTACAACACTCACACACATAAAATAAAATTTATACATGTGCATTTCCATATCATTCAGGCCTGTGCATGGTGGCACATGCTTTTAATCCCAATAGAGCTAGGGGGATCTCTGTGAGCTTGAGACCAGCCTGGTCTACATAGTGGTTCTAGGGGGTAACAGTGAAAGCCTGTCTCAACAAATAAGTAGGCAGGCAAGTAAGTAGGTAGTAGGTACATAGATAGATGAATGGATGAATTGATTGATAAATAATTTCCTCTTTAGTTCTGTGCTATATGCAAGTGGTAATTAAATATGGCATGTGTCCATTTGAAACAGGAAAGAGTATGGCCAATAAGCACACTTTATCCTCCCTGAATAGATTACCAAATTATCTTTTAGAATTTAAGAGGTACAAATATACAAATGCTAGTAGTAGCTAATGCCTTTAACCCTAGTACTCAGGAGGCAGAGGCAGGCAGATCTCTGTGAGTTTGAGGCTAGCCTGGTCTACAGAGCAAGTTCCAGAATAACCAGGGCTACACACACAGAACCCTGACTCAAAAGAAAAAAGAGCTGGGCAGTGGTGGCACAAGCCTTTAATCCCAGCACTTGAGAGGCAGAGGAAGGCAGATCTCTGTAAGTTTGAGGCCAGGCTGGTCTACAAAATGAATCCAGGACAGCCAAGGCTACACAGAGAAACCTTGTCTCAAAAAAAAAAAAAAAAAAAAAAAAAAAGAAAGAAAGAAAGAAAAAGAAAGAGAAAATTAAAATTACTTCTGATAAATCTGGCTCCTCATTAGTTTAATTATGTATAATTAATGCTATAAAAATTACATGAGATTATCATTAATATTTTTAAAGCAGTTATACTTGTTTAACATACTGTTAAGTAAAAACTACTTCCTCGTTTATAGATTTTGAAGGGGATAAGATTGTTCAGAGGAGCAGTCTGCCACCTGCTGGCTAGAAAGGAGAAATTTTCAGATCACTCCCCCACCCAACTCCATTACATAACTAAAAACATTCTACTAATAACTACATCTGTGGCCTAAGAATATTTGCATAAATATCTCCTCACCATCTGGAATAACAACATGGAAATCAGTCAGCCTGACCTTGGTAAAGTGAAAAGTAGGGTAGGCTGAGGTCTTAATGGAAGACAGGAAGGCAGAGGATGAGAAGTTGACTGTACATCTCCCTGCATACATCTAACCATATAGCCTTGGCCGGCCTGGAGCTTACTGTGTAGACAGGGCTTGCCTCTGCCTCTGTAGTGCTGCTGTAAAGAACTCTTTAATGAAACCATGAGCATCTCTGCGGTTACATTAACCACTATAAGGGAAGTGCTGCTTGTATGGGAATGCCCTGCGTGTGGTGGGCTGTGTTTCCCAAACAGAAACTGGCCAGAGATAACTGCAGCAAGCTCTCTCCTACCTCGCAGATGCACTGCATTCCCCCCTTCCAGGCCCACTAGCCTGCTTCTAGGGTTTTAGTCCAGTGTCTTCCCTTGTCCTGGGCTGGTCTCAGTGACCTCATTCCCAGCTCAGAGGATGTGGCAGAAGTGATGCTGGTCTCGGCTGGCAAGGCAATGGCAGGCAGCTCTGCCCAGCACTACTTGCTCTCCAGATGCCTCTGCTACAGGCAGTCTCCTAAAACATGGGTGTCAAACATGAGGGGCACACAGCACATGAATAGGCCACATGTGGCTCAAGTCTAGTAAGCATTCCAGCTGTGGTGGGCCTTCCAGACATCACAATGCAGTAGGCATTGAAGGGAAGAAGCCCCCAGTCCTTAACGACATATCCATGCACCCCAGTATTTCAGTCATCTCAAGGAAGAGTCCAGAAAGCATGGAGTAGAGATGGCCAGTCCAATACCTGTGGTTCTCAACCTGTGGGTTGCAACCCATTTGGCAAATTTCTATCTCCAGAAATATTTACGTTACGATTCATAACAGTAGCAAAATTACAATCACAATTTTAGGACTGGGGTCACCACAACACAAGAAACTGTACTGAAGAGTCACAGCATTAGGAAGGTTGAGGACCACTGCTTTATATCTTGCTCAAATATCTGACACAAAATCATGGGTAAAACCTGATGGTTATGGTGTTTTATGTCACCAAATTTTCTGTGTGTAGTTTATTATACAACAGAGTATCACCAAGTGTTACAGCAGTGCAGCTCTAATGACAAAGTTACACAGGCATGAACCTAGTATTTCAGAGAAGATGACCTAATTCCTATGTGAGCTGGACTATAGGCCCTGAGAGTTACACCACCACTCCTTGTGTCTAGGTGGAGGGGCCTCTGCCCCTCACTCATTCCTCATCTTAGCACATTGGTCAGTTTGATGGAGAAAGAACTGAATATGCCCACCTTAACCTGCTCCTCTTCCTTTTATCCTGGGGTCTGCAGATTCCACACAAGACCATTCTCCTTTGATTGCCAGAAGCATCACACTTAAGGTCTACACCTGCTAGACAGGCTAGCACCTATGTGTGGAAGGAGGTGTTCAATTCAGAGGATACTTCCAAGTCCATGAAATCATGTCAATTAAACCTCTCTTTAACAGCCTGCCACCAGCCTAATTCCAGGCTGAAATTAAGAGCCGGGGGGTTGGGGGGGGCGGATGAGAGTGGGAATGGAGGGGGACTGATCTCATAAAGAACTGCTGTCAGAAGTAGAGTTAGAGCCAGGCACAGTATAAGCCTTTAATCCCGTCTTGAAGCTAAGACAGGAGGGCTAGGCTATCCAGGGAAACCCTGCAAAGAGGTGGGGTTAGTGCTAGAAATAAATACCCAATTCAAGAAATGTCTATAGGAGGCTGGAGAGATGGCTCAGTGGCTAAGAGTGCTACCTGCTCTTCCAAAGGTCCTGAGTTCAATTTCCAGCCACCACATGGTGGCTCACATCCATCTATAATGTGATCCAGTGCCCTCTTCTGGCCTGCAGGTGTATAATGCAGACAGAACACTGTATACATAATAAATAAATCTTAGATAAAATAAAATAAAGCTCACACATACAAAAAAAGAATATAAAAAAAAGAAATGTATATAATTGTTGTCTTCACCTCTTGACTCCCTCCCCTTCCCACCCACTTTTGTTGTTGTTTTGTTTTGTTTTTTGAGACGGGGTCTCACTATGTTGCTCTGGCTATCCTGAAAGTCACTCTGTAGACCAGGCTGGCCTTGAACTCAGAGAGACCCACCAGCCTCTGCCTCCTGAGTGCTGGGATTAGAGACATGTACCAGTATGATAAACTGTCTTTCTTTCCCACTCACTTGAATTAGGCTTTTGTCTCCACCCTTCCAAAGAAATGTTCCTATGCCAAATAAACCAAATACTAATAAAGTATTAGTTTTATCTGCTTACTTGACTACTAAACACTCAACAAGAGTTCATCACTCCTTCACTCAGTGTTATACATTATTGTAGCTTTAAATATATGCATTAAGTATAAGTCTATCTCAGACTCTCTCGTACTACAGACTCATGCCCAAGCCTACTCAACCTCTCAACATGGACACTACTTAAATGCAACATGGCTGAAACAGAAGATCCGTTGGGCTGGAGAGATACTCATGCCTTTAACCATAGCATTCGGGAGGGTGGAATCCTGAGGCTCTGGCCAGCCTGGGACACAGAATGTGACCCTGCCTCAAAAAACCAGAACTGAACTGTTACAATATATTGGATCCCATTGTGAGCCCTGAGGTTGCGAACTGTAAAAACCTGTTTGCTGTTTGTCATGGTCCACCTTAACACACACCTTTAATCCTAGAACTTTCTGTTTATTGTAAACAGGTGATTATGGCATGGCTCAGCCCCAACACACACCTTTTTAATCCAAGAGCTTTCTGTATACAGATTTAATAAAAATAACCCTAGGTCAAGAGACAGAGCAAGAAACCAGCTAAAGGGATTAGTAGAAGGGATGTTGAGTTGAAGGGTATTTAAGACAGCATGGGTAAGAAGAAGGGGCTTTTCAGGCTTTAAGAGAGCAAGCCTTGGCCTTCAGGTTTTTTGCTTTCTCCTCTTGGGCTGTCGGCTGAGCTAGCAAGCTTTTGGCTTTGGGCTTTGAGCTTTTTGGTTTTTCCTCTGGGACTTGAGCTGAGTAATGTTGGGGTGCTTTCTCTGCCTCTCTGATCTAGCAGGTTTTCACCCCTGCATCTGGCTCCTCATTGGTAAATTCAAACGATTGGGGTTTTCATTTTTTTAAAACAACACTGAACATTTGGCTCTAAGACTTAGACATTCACCACCCACAGCCTTCCTTTCTTTGACCAATGACAATTCTACCATGCAAGTGATTTAGGATGGTCCTAGTGTGTCTTAGTCCGCTCCTTGGTCCCACTGTGCTGATTTATAACTTACCCTAATTCAGTCCCTTTTACCATTTCTAGGCTAGATGATAACTCACTAGTAAAATGCTTGTCTGGCATATGAGCAGTGGGTTCAAACTCGAGACAGACAGACAGACAGATACACACACACACACACACACACACACACACACACACACACACACATACTGAGAGAGGGGGGGAGACAAGAGACACGAGAGGGGAGAGAGAGATCATTTTACTACCTCTACTGCTACCATCCTAATCATATTTTGTTTATGATAGCTAATTTTGATTTTCAACTTGATTAGATCAGTATATGCCTAGACCACTAATGAGGCACACCTCTGAATATGTCTACATTGCCAGGGAGAATTAAACAAGACGACAACCTACTCTGAATTTGGGCAGCACCACTTCACAAGCTGGGGTCCCTCACTGAATAAACAAGGAGAAGGAGAAAGCTGGTTAAGTAGCCCTGTCCCCTTTTCTCTGTTCCCTAATGTGTCCAGATGGAAGCAAGGGGTTTCCCGCCCCCATACTTTCCCTGCCAGGATAAACTAGATTTCCTGAACCACGAGACAAAATAAATCCTTGTTCCCTTAAGTTTGTCTATTGGAAAATTTGTCACAACAATGAGGCAAGTAACTAATAAATTAGTATAACAATTTTTCAAAATTAATCTCTATGTTTCTCCTTTACTTACATCATTTGCTTTTTATGCAGCATACAGACTGACTGTTTAAAATCTGAATGAGATGGGTGTGGTAGTGCACACCTTTAATCCCAGCACTTGGGAAGCAGAGGCAGGTGGATCGCTGAGTTCGAGGCTACACAGAGAAAGCCTGTCTTGAAAAGGAAAAAAGAAAAAAAAAAAAGAAAAGAAAAAGAAAGAAAGAAAAAAAGAAAGAAAGAAAATCTGAATGAAAGTAAATTATGCTACCACAAGTTCTACCAAGACTCCTCATTTCACTCAGAAGACCTGACAATGGCCAACCAGAGCCTGGCTCACACCCTGGCTCTCTTCTTCCCTGGTTTATGCTACTCAGCCTCAGGGCTTCCTGTGCTGCTCTGTGATGGATCAGGGCACTCCTGCCCCAGGCAGGGCCTTAGACTCATCACTCCTGCTCTCCCCCAGCTGGTTCCAGTCTTTGCTCCTCTCTTTCAAAACAAGGCCCTGTGACTTCTGTACTCAGTCTCTAACCTCCTCACCCCATATTCCTGACTTAGCATCTTCCTATCTTCTGAGTCCTAGGCAAACTGGCAGAGGGGATTCATACATTCAAGGACCCAGCCTCTTCCATCAAAGGCCCTTCCTTGCCTCACCTAATTCCTTTGGAGACATTTCCATTAGGCCAGTGAGTATCAGCAGGAGAGGATAAAGACAATGAGGATGAAGAAGGCAAAAGCTGCTTTAAACTGCTTGGCTTAGATGTAATAGCCACCAGTGAAGAGTGCCAATGAGAGCCCATCTGATTGCAAGGAAGATGAGTTCCAGGAATGGTTACATGTTCAGGAAGAAAGGAAAGCTTGGTTTAGTGAGCCCTAGGATCACCAAGCATGCCAACACGGCCAACCCCTCCCATAGCACACACAGGAAAGAAGGTGTACCGTCCATCTAGTCAGTGTATCTGAGACAGAGTGTGTGGTGCAGCCTTCCTCACGACTGTATATGACTCTTGGTGATGCAATCTGTGAACTGAAAGGGAGTTATCTGTACCTTCTCCCACTCCCAGGATACAGTGGGGGATAGAAAACAGGAACTTTATGTTTGGTCTTTTTCTCTCTTTCCGGATTTGGTTTCTTTGTTTTGACAAGGTATCATGTAGATCAGACTGACCTCAAAGTCATTATTCTACCTCCCAATGCTGGGATTAGAGCTGTGCACCACTATATCTGACTGTAAATCTCTTCTTTACCCCCGTGGCCATGTGTGCCAGGACATGCCCTCTCTTGAGGATACACAACCTTCATAATGCGCTCATCCCTGCCCCTTCCTGGCATCAGAGCAGGTTCTGGGTTTTCTAAAGTGATTGTCTAGCTCAAATAATCAAAGGCCCTTTCAGTCCAGGCTCACGGACTCTTTGCCAACATGATTCCCTCAGAAACACAGCAGGCCTTTGATCTATTTGTTTCCCCATTAGTTCTGTGTGCCAGAAACTACAGTTCTTTCCTGAACCTTACTTTCAAGCTTGACTTATTTTTCATGTCTCTCACTTTCAACTAGCAGGAGCCACGTAGAAGCCACATGAAACAAGGTCCTGACTTTGTGTGTACAACAGAATCACTTGGAAACTTTGAGAACTGTCTTCATACAGACTTCATGGACCTCAACACTACAAATGGAAGCTCTACAGATGGCCCTTAAATCTTGTCTTTTCCACTGAGTATGTCTACTGGGCTTTGTAAACATTCTCAGTTCTCCTCTCTTGCTCAATAGGGTGTAAAGATAACCTCATTCTCCTTATATTGCCCAGATGTCAGAACTTTTATTTCTTTTATCTTTGCTTATAAGCCAGTTAATTCTCTCATGAGCTCATTTCTTTCCTGCGATACCATACACTGGTAACAGAGACACACTGTGATCCTTTCCAACATGTGGCTCAGTTGGTATAAGGCTACTTTCAGTACCTCTAATGATAAATTTACCAACTGGTTATAGCTGTATAACATGATTTGTCCCCCCATCATCTGACACATCTGCTTATTGGTATACTCCTGTATGTCAGTATGTGAGGCCACACCACACACTCTTAATTTTTACTAGTGATCCACTCCTAGTATTAAGTACTAGGAAAAAAGAAAACTTTAATCATTAACACAAGGGATTTTCTTTTTGCTTGTTCTGAATGTATGTGTGTGTGTGTGTGTGTGTGTGTGTGTGTGTGTGTGTGTGCGCGTGTGTGTGTTGAAAATTGAACCCACTTACAAATACCAGGAAAGTGCTCTATCACTGAGTCCTAATGGAATCTTCTGAAGTGAAGATGCAGAGGACAGACAAGACCCTCTATCATTAACCGTCTTGTGGAAAGATACACACTTGTTCACATTCCACTGGTGAGAACTAATTACATAGTCCCATCCATGTAAAATCTGAGAAAGAGATGTGGAAAGCAGTCTAGATGTCCAGTAGGAATAGAAAAAAAGAGGCATCAGTAAGCCCTAGCAACTGTTTCATATTATAAAACATTTTCATGAGGGCAGGAATCTTTGACTGGTTTGCTCATGGAGGTTATCACTGTGCTGATTACATATGTAAGCACTCAAAATATCTTCTGAACGAACAAATGATGATTGGACAGGAGAAATATTGGGTATAGTGCCATATGGCACTGGGGGGCGGTGTGTGAAAGCAAATTAAATAGACCAAAGCTTGATTTACAAACACTGAAATATACATACATCAAATCTACAGTGTAACTTCTTTGACAAACCAGTCAAACAAACTAAAATCTGCTGCTGCAAATATAGATATTTCGAATATTGGTAGACACAGTGGAAAATACAGCAAAGCACTTGACTTGCATGTATAAAGAATGTCCCAGGTTCAACCCCTGTTCCACCAAAAGAAAATTAAGCATCTTTTTGTTAAGTGGAAATTACTGTATTCAGTCTCAAAATTCACCCACATCCTTCTCAATGGGACAGGGTACTGTTCATATGCTTAATTTTGAGAACAAGTTATACACACACACACACACACACACACAGTCAGTACACATGTGCCACTCCTACGTGTGCAAGCCATCAAAATCCAGAACTGACTTATTTATGGTATCAGACTCAAAATTATATAATACTAGATTTCTAGAAATCTTAAGTTACTATAAAAAAGAAAAAAAGAAACTCATAAGGCAGAAAAATATAGCAAAGATGAGATAAAAATGAGAAATATTTAGAAAGAAAATCTTCACAGGAGTATTGTGAGGGTCAAATAAGTAAGAATTCATTTATAGATTGAGTCCCATTTTTGTTGGTTGGATGGTTGGTTGCCTGGTGAAGGATAAGGTCTTAACACAGGCTGGCCTGAATTCATGGTAATCCTGCTGCTCTGCCTCCCAAGTACTGGTATTACAGGCATAAATCATCACACCCAGCTTCTACTTTTCTGTATGTATGCTATAACTCAAGAGAAAAGTTCAAGAGTATATGAAAAGTGCTTCTGCAAACCATAAAGTAGTATTCTGTTACTGGTCTTTAGATAAATGAAAATTCTTACTTTTCAAAAGGCCACAAATTGGATAAATGAGCAAGTTGAGACTAAGGGAGAAAGAAGCTCTTTGCTCTCCATACCTAGACACTGAGAAGGAGAGTCTCATAGAAGCATGCCACAAACCAAATCACCATGGAAAGTGGCTGAGCAAAACCTAGCTCAGTGAAAGAAAGTAAAATCTACCAAAAAAAGGCTGTCTAGTTACTCTGCACAGTGGGCTAGCGTGCTGTACGTAAGGGGGGTGGGTGATAATCACATTATCTCTATTTAATAGCAATAAAAAAATTACTGGAGGGTCTTCCCACTTAAAAAAAATGATTTAAAAAATTACCTTAAACCCAAACTCAGTACTGGAACGCACAGCTAGGGAGCAGGGTGCTCGTCAGCCCTAGCTGAAGCCTAACCCCTGGAGGCTGAGTCCTTAGCACACATCCCAGAGTCTGCAACGCAGTCAAGTGTGCACAGGGGTCCACGCTCTGTGTTTTCTTTCTTTACCCTCATTAACCATTTCCTGGTGTTGGTTTATTTACTTTTTCTTGGTTGAATTCTAAGAAGAATAAAGGTGTGGGGAAACTGGGGCAGTAAGGCTTTCTAGTACCTGTAGTCTAGTAGACCCTAGATCCTAAACAAAACTTCTAGCCCTGCATGGTCTTCTACCATTTAGTAAAGCAAGCAGCCAACAAAAACTATAGTAAGTGAAAAGATGTGAGGAAAAATACTTAATGAAATTTATATTACATGATCTATAAACACCCGAAGAAAAGCAGACATCAATCTTCACCCAAATGTTGTTTTTTGTTAGGTTTGGTTTGCTTTGAGACAGGGTCTCATTACGCAGAGCAGAGTGGCCTGGAACTCACATAGATCCATCTGCTTCTGCCCCTCAGTACTCGGGTTAAAGGTGTATGCCACTGAGCCAGGCATGGTGGCACATGCCTGTGAACCCAGCACTCAGGGAGGTAGAAGCAGTTGGATAGTTTTGAGTTTGAGGCCAGCCTGGTCCAGGACAGCCGAGGCTGCACAGAAAAACCTTGTCTCAAAAAACAAAACTAAAATAAAATAAAATAAAAGAGGGCAGGGGGAGATGTATACCACTGAGCTTGGCCACCACCCAAGTATTATTTGAAAGCTACTTTAGTAGAATAACAACATGCCAATGATTATAAAGTCCAGTCTTTCTCTGAGCTAAAGAGACACACATATGTAACTCCTGTATTACAAGCTGCTTTCCCTTTACCATATAAACACAATTAACTGAGGAAAAAAAAAACTGGCTTGAAGAAAATGCTTTAAACCCAGCTGAAGGCTCAAGGGAATAAACATGAGGAAGAAACCCTTTGCATAATTTTTCAAATGAGAAGAAACTTACTTTTTACTTTGAAAAGAACTATTTTAAATGCAGTTAACATTTGCACCTCCCAGAACATTTCAAAATCCAGTGAGGAGGAACACCACAGCTGCAACCCTGGCATCCATGTTGACATTAAGATTTTGTGACATTACATCCTATTAGGCAGGGCACCTGCAGGACACTAGACCAAGTACTGGTAGACGTGAGCCAAGTGAATAGCTGAGAGGACACAATCAAAGATAAGCAATTAGTTACCCAAGAGGAATGCTCCTTCATCTGGTGCTGGTTGCTGTGAGGGCCACTGGCATGGCCACGCCAAAAGCAGTTCTGGCAGAGCTGATAGTTGTGGCACTGCTGGCATCGATACCGGAAGCCCATCATGCTCTCGCAGTGACAGTAGGAGCACTCCACAGGATGGAAGACTGGTGACCAGAAAGAGGAGGACAAAATAATATCAACTGAAGTCCAGAGTCAATACCCAGAAAAATAATTCTTAATGTAATAACCAAGGTGGAAACATACAGAATCAAAAACTCTAAATTGTCTGACTTCTGACATTATCATTATAATAAATAATGAGAGTGCTGGCAAGTGTGTGCTCAGAAGCCACGCCCTCACCGGCACAGCTCCAACATCATCAGCACAGTCAATGTTTGTAAAGCTTTAGGTTAACAATAAATGCCACAGTATATTAATAGAAGTTATTGAATATACTCTGGCAATTTTGGCCAAACATGTATGTCTTTGTGACTTTCTTCTAG
Source organism: Acomys minous (assembly GCF_964271855.1). Lineage (NCBI taxonomy): Eukaryota > Metazoa > Chordata > Mammalia > Rodentia > Muridae > Acomys > Acomys minous. The sequence goes on along the minus strand of NC_140489.1, from coordinate 101,422,019 downwards.
TCTCTTCTGAGCATGTTAAGAGCCAGTGCTCACCCAGTGGGAGAGTGAGCAGACGGGGCATTAAGAGGCAACCCAGGCAGGCCACCAATGAGTGGGTCCTTCACTAGGGCTGTTCAGAGATTGCTGAAAGTGTAACTGCATCCCACACCAGTTGCCTTCTTATGTGTACACACCCACATTGTAAACCAACATGAAAAATATAGCTTCAGCTTAAACAAATGAATATAAGTCCTTCAAAATTTTTTTGGCTTGTTCTATTTCATTTCTTAAATGGGGTTTTATGTCTCCCACAAATGGGGTTATGAACACAGTATAGCCAACAATAACATCCAGTTTCTGACACTCTTACATCTACCTCCCAAGTACTGGACTGCAGATATCTGCTGCCATGCACAGGTTAGCATTTATCCTTAAATAATAATTCCAATACACAGGCATACCATAATTTTAGGATTTGTTTGCTACCATAATAAGTAAAACATATAAACAAATGTCAATGTGATAGACAAACAGCTTTATTTCTAGACATTTCAGAGACTCCACAGCATGTCTCTATCTCTAAGAGGAAATAATACCACTAGTCATATAAGAACACAATCAATAAATAGCATTCCATTCAAAGTGGTAGTAAAATATTCCTATGACTAATAGCACATCAGAATAAATGAGGCTTTTTACTCTTCATAGCAGATATGAGACGGTTTATGAAAATTAATTGGACATGAAACTACTAAAACACTTTGAGTACAAAATCATTGGTCTTCAGAGAACCAAGGACAGCTTAGCAATTGAACTACTTACACGGCTATTCAGAAACCTTTATTTAAGAATTTAGCTTCTTTAAAAGTCTAGTCTTTTGGAAAAAATATCCTGAAACTGAGATACTTGTGAAGTATCCAGACTTGAGCAAAAGGTATATAGAAGTTTAAAACAACAACAACAACAACACAAAAAGTTGGATAAAAAAACGCATGTGAGAAAAAATGAGGAGATTCTGCTTTTCAGCAGCTTCTCGACTATGCCTTGCTCCTTCATGTGGAACAGAGGGAGACAGACAACAGCCTGGAGAGGATGGGGGCTGCGTGGGAAAGCGACAGCCTTCTCTTAACACATTCACACGACCAAGCTATGGAAATAAACAACAGAAAGCACTAAGAGGATTCTAAGGAGTAAATGTCATTTCAATTTAAGGTGAAAACATCTTCTTTTCTGGGAAATCAAATTACTGGGAAGGACCTCAGGAGCACATACAAGGTAAATGGTAGGGAAGGGTATAGGGAGGCCGCGCGGCCACAAGCATAGGGACCTGAGTTCAGATCCTAGAGCCTACAGTAAAGCTGTGTGTGGCCACACAGCCTGCAGCCCTAGCCCTGGGAGGGAGGCAGGGGAGAAAGGCAGGGCCCTGAGGCTCGCTGGCCAGCCAGGCTAGCCAACTGATAAGTTCTGTGCTCACTGAGAATCTGTCTCTTGCTTCCATATGCACACATGCGTACACGCACTCACTCACTCACAAACATACTCTAAATGCATAGACATATATTACACACATGCACCCCCCCAAAAATCATAAAGAAAAAAAAAAAAGGAAGATAGGAGACCAAGAAATAAATTTTATCTTAGCAAGGTTTTAATTGTTCAAAATCACCAAAAGTTTTTGGCGGCTAATACTGCAGAGCTCTGTCACAATTCTGATAAATTAAAGGGGGTGGGATGGGATTGTTGACCACATCAGGTAAACGTGAACAGACGACTGTCTGCAATCTCAGGGTGAAAGAAATGTGTCTATACCACCAGAATCCTATCTAAGTGACACGACTCCCGCTTTTGTAATGAAATATTCTTCTTCTGAAAACAAAAGCTGCAATCTCAAAGAAGGACTTGCCAGCAAACGTCACAATGTTTCACATTAATAGCTAAGGACACTTCAAACAGTTTCCTCCTCTATACAACATAAGGGATAAAGGGCCACGCCGTGCTCACCATTCTCAACATGGGCAAGCCTGTGCATGAGAGGTAGCCAGACAAGGCACTGGGGAGGAGGGTCGGCCATCATGGTGTCCAAAAACATATTCAGCATTATCTTCTTCTGTGAAAAGAAGAAAAAATAAGTACACTTTATATCTTGCAAGTGTTTTTAAACTTCTAGATTAACTTAGGATCCTCCCAACCGAACAGGAATGAACTGTATATGAAATTTTACAACGAAATATTTCACTTCATCATAGTCACGACTACAAACACTTTATTATACATACACCACTTCTATCTGAAAATGCATCTGTCTCTGCAGGCATGATTCTGCCTCTAAAATCAGCCATTAAGTGTTTTACCCTCTTCCTTTGACAGGTAAGAAAAAGGAGCATAGCATTTAAATGGCTAGTCAGGTCCAACCCAAACCAGAACCAGAGCCAGAGCCCATTATTCTTCCAGTCAGCATTTCTGCCGTCCTGTGAGGAAGCTGACATCGCACTCCTGACAACGGAACCCAAGGGTGCCTGGTTAGGAGCCGTATGACCAGCACTTCAGCAGTGCCTGGCACACAACTGTCATTTAATAAGTCACTGCTGAGTAGCTAGAAAGTGGGCTTCAAAAACATACAGGCAAAACACCCATACACATAAAATAATAATAAATTTAAAATAAATAATAATTGTTGAATAAATAGTAATAAACCAAGGCAAAACTTTATATAACTGCACTCTCAATGGATTGTATTTTTCTCTTTCAACAGAAAGCTGCCACTATGTGGAGCACTGACACTGTATCACAACACATAGACAACTAGAAAATAGTCTAGAGGGAGCTGAAGAGATGGCCCAGTGGTTAAGAGCACTGGCTGCTCTTCCAGGGGTCCTGAGTTCTATTCCCAGCAACCACATATAACCATCTATAATGAGGTCTGATGCCCTCTACTGACTTTCAGGTATACATATAGGCAGGCAATCATATATATAAATAAATCTTTTTAAAAAATAGTCTAGAGAGACAAGATAGAAGTACAGTTATATGATGAAGATAGAGCAAATTTGAAGCAGTATATCCAATTAAAATTTTTTCTTTTTATTTCTTCTAAGCCACAAGATACCTTTCCAGTTCTATAGGGAAAGGGAAAGGAACTGGACGCAGCACCACACAATGGCACAGGAAGTCTGCAGTGATAACACACACGCACAGGGCCCACTTCAAACAGCACTCAGGGAAGGCAGAAAGCCAGGAGAGGTGACAAACACCGTTAATTCCAGCCTTGGAAGTCTGAGTCAGGAGGATCACAAGTTCTATGTCAGCCTGAGACACAAGATGAGATCCTGTCTCAAAGAAAAGAAGAGACAGTGAAATGTTTCTTCAGGGAAATGTGCTCACCTAGCAAGCCTGGGGACCTGAGCTTGATGCCCCAAAACTCATGTAAAGATGAATGGAGAGAACCCATTTCACAGAGTTGTCCTCTGTCCTCCAAATGAATGGATGGGCAAGCAAGTGCGCGCGCGCACGCGCGCGCGCACACACACACACACACACAGCAAGACTTTTTTTTTTTTTTTAAAGAAAAGAATACCAAGCAGATTGCACACCTGTAATCTCAGCACTCGAGAGGCAGAGACAGAGGCAGAGGCAGGAGGCCAGCCTGATCTACAGAACAAGTTCTAGGACAGCCAGGGATACACCGAAAAGTCCTGTCTTGAAAAACCAAACAAACAAACAAATAAACAAAACTAGCCAGGAGGTAATGGTACATGTCTTTAATCACAGCACTACAGCACTCAGGAGGTAGAAGCAGGCAGATCTCCAAGTTCCAGGCCAGCCTGGTCTTCTGAGAAAGAGTTCTAGGACAGCCAGGACTACACAGAAAAACTCTGTTTCAAAAAAAGAATGAATGAATGAATGAATGAAAGGGAAGAGGAAAGGGAAAGGGAAGGGGAAGGAGAAACAAAAGAGGAAGGGGAAGGAGAAAGGGGAGAGAAGGGAAGGGAAGAAAAGAACAGAGGCCAAGTATAGTACACAGGAGCCATACGACCCTAAGGAGCCTTTCCACACCCTGGTCCAGCATGTGAAGATGAGGAAGAGGCTGCGGGCAGAGTTGAATGGCAGAACACTTGCCTGATATGTGGAATATCCTGAGTTTGATCCTCAGCATCAGTAAAACAAAAACAAACAAAAAAACCTGCAAATGAAGATGGGACTAGGTAGGGGGAAAAATGACCTTCAGAATTTCGACCCACTTTCTCCCAAGCAAAAACTGATGACACCAGGGGACTTAGGACTGCTCACCATGGCATCTGCCCATGGTGCTCCCCTCATACCAAATACAAGAGCACACACTCACTCCTGGGTCTGCTGGCATGTATGGATACCCTGACCCCAGAATATACTGACTGGAAGACATTCTGACTGAGAATCTCTAAAGAAGACTCTAGAAGGTAAATAGAAAGGGAGGTAAAGTAGAGGCAGAGTGGGGGAGAGATTTAGTAGTAAGGAACCTAGAAAAAAGTGGCTTTCACTGACGGGACTACAGGCCTCGGGCACAAGGTGGGGAGGGAAAAATTAGAGACGAACACGGAACATCATTCCGACAGCCTCCACACCACTGCTGGCCAATAAAGAGAGAAGCCTGCTCAGAAACGCCATGGAAACGTTATCCAATGCACACTTCCTATCTCAAGGCACTCAAGTTTCTGCATTTTCTGAGATCCAGGCAGGATCGGGGAGAACTGAGCAGACAACACTGAAAAGTAGAAACTGCCCCCCACTGCCCACCCCACCCCCCAACTGTGACTGGAAGGCCAGATACAGAAAACACCATAACAATGGACATGCAAACAGCAACAACAACCGAGATTGACCACAAAGCACGCTGCAGGGAGGATAATGAGCTCACGGCCAGCCTGGTCCTCACAGAAAGACCCTGGCACTAAAAGCCCAGGAGGGGGCAGCTAGATGGCTCAGGTGGTAAAGCTACTCACCATGTAAGCCTGGCAGCTTTAGTTCAATCCCTGAATCCCACATAAAGGAAGAAGGAGAAAACTGATTCTACAAGTTGTTCTCTGACCTCCACATGTCCTACATGTCACTTGCTAATCCCATCATACACACACACACACACACACACACACACACACACACACACACACACTCTTAACAAATCAAATAACAAAAAAAGCATGTGAAGAAAAAGGTTTTTGAACAGTATGAGGTAGGACAAACGAAACTGAAAATCTATCTTATCCTCTATTACAAATTTAATGCTTAAAATTTCTCTATCTTTATATATACTTGTTAAATGACACATTTTCTTTTTTTTTTCAAGTAAATGACACATTTTTACAAACCCACTCATAATAGTAATGCTATTTTCTCCAAAGTTTTTATTTCCTGTACTTTTCGATTGTTAAGATCAAATGTGTATTTTTTAAAGATGTATTTATTATTATGTATATAATGATCTGCCTGCATGTACCCCTGCAAGCCATTAGAGGGCATCAGATGACATTATAGATGGTTATGAGCCACCATGTGGTTGCTGGGAATTGAACTCAGAACCTCTGGAAGAGCAGAAAGTGCTCTTAACCATTAAGCCATCTCTCCAGCCCCAAATGTGTATTTTTGAACCTAGCGGACCCTCATAAATACATGTAGCTCAATCTCCAAAGTTTCTCCCAGGTCCTAAAAGCTTCTGAAAAGTTAAAGGAGCAAACACCCAAGAGTGCAATCACAGTGCTCTGCTGCCTCACACCAGGCCTGAGATGAGGCTCAGACATAATAGCTCTGAGTTTGTTTGGCCTCTCAAGGGCCAGAAAGTGGCTCTCAAAGCACGGCCAGGACAGCCCTGAGAGTGCTTAAACATGTATTTTCAGAGCCCACAGGGCAAGAATATCTCCATTCTACTTAGAATATGACTGTGCTTCTGTCTTGCTCTCTCCTGAGGGTACAACGGGGCTTTCCAGATGCAGCGCAACACAGCCTCAGTTAGCTGCAAGAGACACTGAGAGGGCCCTTTCCAAATTATGTAGCAGTATAAGGAAAATACAAATAATACTTTCATTCATCGTTTTTTAAAAGCTTTTTGTTTTACACAAGGTCTTCATTTTTAATCTGCCTGATAAGCTAAGCAAAAACAACACATTAATAATTCTCTCTGAGAAGGTTCCAGCTATCTCCACTGTTGAATGTAATCTGTTTGTGTTTTTGTTTGTTTGGTTAGTTTGGTTTTGTCTTGTTTTCTTTATTATTTATTTCTTTATTTAGGTTTTTCGAGACAGGGTTTCTCTGTGTAGCCTTGACTGTCCTGGACTCGCTTTGTAGACCAGGCTGGCCTCAAACTCACAATGATCCACCTGACTCTGCCTCCCGAGTACTGGGATTATCACCTCTTATGTGTTTATCATCTCTTGTAATTCTGATCCTTGATGTTAACAATTACTCTTTTATTTCATTTTTACATGCTTCCTCAGAAATCTAGCCTCACTGAAGCAGCATTTAAAAGCACAAGTAAAATAATTTAGCAATAGATTGTCCTTGCTACAATTTCCAATAATTACTTTGTATTTTCTGTTGTTTGGTATGTAAATGTTTCTCAACTACTGACTTTATAACTTAAGCAATGTTTGATATTAGGCTCAAAATGGTATTTTAAAAGCTTTCAGATAAAAACAGTAAAACTGTATTTATTTATTATTGTCATGTATGACAACAGAGGAAGAGCAAAGGTTATAGAGTTGGTTCTCTCTATCCACCTTTCACGTGGATTCTGGGGACTGAACTCAAGCCAGCAGGCTAAAGTAGCAAGTGCTTTTACCAGCTGAGCCACTTCGATGGCCCCCCAAAACATTTAAGACTAATTGTAAACTAGCTCTTTTAACTACATAGAACTGTAGGCATATTTTATCTGACAAAAGCAGACATACATCAACTTGAGCTATAGAACTAATGCTAAAAGGCAGCCTTCCTTTATCACTGACTGGACATTAAATTTGTCCACCACAGGTTTAGATTTTAAAATTGGAAAGCTGAGGATATGGTTCAGAAGTAAAGTGTATGAGGCCCTGGGTTCAATCTTCAATACTACAAAAACAAAACAGAAGTGAAACTAAGAGTAACTCATAATGACACAACTGTACAGCTAGTATAATTTTCATTAGAGGTATTTTTATCATAGTTGCAAAAAGTACTGTAAAAAAATATTTTTAAAAGTCTGAAATAAGCCACGCGTGGTAGCGCACGCCTTTAATCCCAGCACTTGGGAGACAGAGGGAGGCACATCTCTGTGAGTTCAAGGCTAGCCTGGTCTACCAAGAGAGTTCCAGGACAGCCAAGGCTACACAGAGAAACCCGGTCTCAAACAAACAAACAAACAAACAAACAAACAAGTCTAAAATAAGCTGGGCTATACTTTCCCCATTGCAATAATTATTTCATTTGAGAAAATAATGGAATAATGGGGGTATAAAGGAGAGTACAAATACAACTATTAAATTTTAATCTATCAGAACCCAAGCCAAAATTACTAATTTTCTCATTTATGCATGACTTCAAGTCATTACTCAAGTATTTAGCAAGCATGGATCATTTTCTAGGTATGGTGTTGTTTATCACTGGAGATGTAAAGTTTCAGCCTCTCCCTCTGGGCACCTCTGAGCTATATGAAACATGGCATGGAAGTGCAGAATATTGAAGGATCAGAGCATCAAACAGGAGAGGTATCTTAACTAGGAAACGAACCCAGAGGCCTTCGTTGGAGAGGAGGAGGCGGTCAGGGATGTTTGCGTTTCATTGGAAGCTAACAAATAAACAAAGACAAGAATTGTCATTACTTTCACTCACCCAAAATACAGGTAACTCAAAACAAGAGAAATGTAAACCAAAGCTGCGCTGAGAGAACACTGTCACCTATCAGACTGGCAGGGATCAAGCAGTACACTGGCAAGGATCTCCAGAGAGCAGATGTGGCTTGGCAGGGTCTGCCCCAGGAATGACTGTGGAACCTCATCAGAAGGCCCAAAGGAATTCATAACGGGTTGTTGTTTTTTTTTTTCCAAAAGGGTAGAGGCATTTTGAGAATCTCTCTCTACTGCTAAAGCTCACCATATTCAGCTAGATTAGCTGATGATGGCCCTGGGTTCTTCCTGGCTCTTCCTCCCCCATGCTGGGGACACAAGCATACCACTATCAAGTTCTGGAGATCAAATCTGGGCCCTCATGCTTACAAGGCAAGCTCTTTACCAACTGAGCCATTTCTCCAGATTAGAACTGTCTTTCAGAAAACAGTTTAACATCAAACTCCCTTATGATTAAAAGAGTCAATAAGACAAATGAGCCTTCTTTAGATGAGCCACTATGGGATCAGAAGGCCAAGGTTCTCAGTGGTTTGAATGGCAAGTCTTCCTGTTATGGAAGTTTTGTTTTCTCAGCTATGTTATGTAAACATGTTTTTGTTTTAATCCCAGGTGTGAAATATGGGATTGTCCACAGCAGCAAACTACTTGCCTCTTGCTAGCTTTGAAGAGGGGCTCTTTGCCAGCTGCTGATAGTTTAATTCTGAAGACTCTGGAGTTGAAATAAATGCCAGACTCAGAGAAACTGGGGGGGGCGGGGGGGGGGGGAGTTTCTGAGAAAGAAGGCGGCTGCGGGTGCACCTGGCTGCTGCTCCTGGTTGCTGTTGATGCAGTGTGATGAGAAGGAGTTGGAGACAGCCTGACTATGGAGATTGGTGTTGCCCCAAAGAACCCGAAGACCCTTAACAGCAGGAAGTAGGCAAAAAGAACTACGCCCCTTCTCCCCACTAATCTTTTTTCTCTCCTACCTGGTGCTGGGACTGCAATCACACTGTGAGCCAGTCAGACCAGGCTCTTTAATGAAGTGAAATTTCTATTCAAGATTCTGTAGTTTTTACTACCTTCAAATACACTACTTGATGTGACAAATTATTTTGCAGTATTTTGGTCATCACCTGTCCTGGCTAGTTTTATGTCAACTTGATACAACCTAGAGAGTTATCTGAAAGGAAGGAATCTCAATTGAGACAATACCCTCTATAAGACCCAATTGTAGGACACATTTTCTTATTAGTCACAATGAGGGAGGACCTAGCCCATTGTGGGTGGGGCCATCCGTGGACTTCTGATCCCAGGTTCTATAAGAAAGCAGGCTGAGCAAGCCAGTAGACAGCACCCCTCCATGGCCTCTACACCAGCTCCAGCCTCAAGGTTCCTGCCCTGTTTGAGTTCCTGTCTTGACTTTTCTTAATAAACCCTCTCCTCCTCAATTTGTTTTTCAGTCATCATAACATAGACTTCACCAATCTTTGGGAATAAAAAAATAAAATAATTTAGTTTCACCTGTTTGTAGATATCCTCTTTCAAATAATATACTGTAAATACCTAATTGTTGCTCTGCAAAATAAATGCAGTAATTGTCCAACTCACTCTCCTCTGTTCTGGGTTCACACCTTCTGTGTTTGCAGTAACCTATTTTTTAAATTTTTAAATTATTATTTATATAGTATTCTGCCTGCATGCCAGAAAAGGGCACCAGATCTCATTATAAATGTTTATGAGCCACCATGTGGGTGCTGGGAATTGAACTCAGGACCTTTGGAAGAGCAGCCAGCGTTCTTGCCTGCTAAGCCATCTCTCCAGCCCCCTACAATATCTTAGTGCCAGGTGACAGTATGTATTTTTAAGAACACTGAAATGATAAGATATGGATCATACCAAAAGTAGATCTAACTCAGTAGCAGTATCAACATGAGCAGTTGCGGTAAAGTTCTCACAAATGCAGGAAATGACAACTATTGCCTGCCCAGCTGAAACTAAGATGCTACTGGCCATGTGCGCTATCTCAACACCAGAGATGATAATATACGAAGATATGTTTTTAAGTCAACAAACATGGCACTCATCCACATAAATTATCCAGCTAAAGGGCTGCTGAGGGAGACCATGAAATCCCTTGATTAAAATGTATACAGTGTAACACAAATATGCAAATGCATGTTGTCAGGTAATTCTTGCCAAATTTTATTCAATGTCCAGGAAAGCAAGGTCAGAACATGTGTCTGAGAATAAAAAAAAATCATTCTGGCATATATTCAGAGGAGATCAGTTGGATAAAGTACAATCAGACGATAGCTCCAATAGACAGTCTTACTATTTTAAAACTAACCAACAAAATGCCACCCCTCTTCCCATATTCCCATCTCTTCTATGCATCGAGGAGAGTACAGCATGGTGTCTTTAGGCATTGATTGCCATGATGCATGAGATGAGGTACCTTCTTTCCTTCCACCCTCCCTCCTGTCCAGCATCCCAGACCTTAGCACAACTGACGCCATGATGGAAGTACCTTTTAGGCTGTAAAAATCAACACATAAACAGTATCACCTAATAAAACTAAAACAAAGGCCTAATCCATTAAAGTCCATAGTTCTGGAAAAGTCTCAAAATATACTATCTTTGCTTTTAGCTTCTGTAATTCCGCTTCTGGCTAATTGTTCTTGTTAACTGACGTATGTAAACCCAGAACATGTTTTGTTGTTGTTGTTGTTGTTGTTTTTTTTTTTTTTTTTGCTTAAAAGCTCATTCTGAGAAAGGGTCAGGGCTACAGTGGGATCCTGAACACCCAGTAGCCAGCCAGATAATAAAGACTTGCTATTGGCTTAAACTGTTGGCTTAAACTGATGTCCAAGCAGTCTTCTCTGGTGGATCCCTACAATACCTCCCACTCTGCTGTTCAAATTCTACTTCCCACACAGACATCAGATCTAAAATACCCCACAAGTAGACAACTCTTCAAGCTAAGTTAGCACCAAGACCTAGAAAATAAGTAATCAAATAAGAGGCAATAGATGAGGAAAATATAGAGGATAGGCAAGTAGGGGGACCCAGAGGGTCCTAGAAACCTACAAGAAGAACATGATGATGGCTAGATCTGAGCCCAGGGATTCTGCTTGATCTAAGGCACCAACCATGGACAAAACGGGCAGTCATCATCAAACCCCTACCCAGATCTAGCCAAGGGACAGAACATTCTCCACAGCTAAGTGGAGACTGGGGACTGACTTTCACAGGATCTCTGGTGCCCCATATTTGGCCATGTCCCTTTGTGGGGGAGGCCCAATGGCACTCGGAAAAAGGATAGAGGACTACCAAGAAAAGACTTGATACCCTAGCACCATATTCAGGGGGAGGAGGTCCCCCACAGCCACAGTCATAGGGAAGGGGGATTGGGGTGAAAGTGGGAGGGAGGGAGGAATGGGAGGATGCATGGGATAGGATAGAAAATGAGATGTAATAAGAATTATTTTTAATTTTCAATAAAAATGTGTAAAAAAAAAAAAATAAGAGGCAAATCTTCCAAAGAGAAAACACACACAATCTTCCTCCAAAACTTGAGGTCTAGGAAATTAGAGAGAAAATTAAATGCATTTTCTGTTTATCTTCAGTAAGTTTTAAGCCTCTAAACTCGGGTGGATGGTTTTAACAACTAAGAATCACTTCAACAGACTTTAAAGCTTAAGTCCTATACTTCCTTCCTTCTTCATGAAAAGGAACAAATTCCTACATGGATCAATCTCATCAAACTAAACACTAAGCCATAGCTGCATGACCCAGTACAATCAAGATGCCCAACTTGTTCTACTGCAAATGGGTATTCCTTTATACATAGCTATTTCAGTTGAATTTTTTAAAATGGTTTTTTCAGACAGGGTTTCTCTGTGTAATTTTGGCTGTCACAGAACTCACTCTGTAGACCTTGAACTCTCAGAGATCCACCTGCCTCTGCCTCCTGGGTGCTGAGATTATAGACGTGCACCACCATAACTGGCCCAGATTGGAAGGAGGAAAGGAAAAAAAAAAAAGACATTTTCTGACAAAGCTAAAGATAAATATCAAAATCAAGAAATTAACAGTCAGGGGCAGAATATTATTATCTAGTTATAAACTTTGTTCAAAATTTTCCAACTGTTCTATTCTTGTCTTTTGTAACAGAAAATAAACAACAACAAAAACCCAAAGAATCCTGGATCATTCAGTTTTCAACTCTTTTTAGACTGTAACCCAGAATATTCCCTCTGTCTTTTCTTTTACAATTCTAATCTTTTTGGGTGTTCAGTCCAGCTACATTGTTACATGAATTTGGCAAGACTCACATGCTGCTACATTGAGGGGCCATAAACTGCACCTTTGACTGTTCCCACAACACTCCACTCCAGCTGTGAGGTCTCAGAAGGGAAGCCTGTCTCAGTGCATCCAGTTGTCAGTTTCTCCCCGCCCTGGTGTATGACTGGTGGCTGGGCTGAAGTCATATCCTCTGCCTGGTAGAGCTTTCCAACTGCAAAGCTACTGTTTCCTTTGGTAATTAAGAAGTATCTTCTGAGAAGATACTTTTTTCTATTGGTTTAAAAAAGATTTTTCCACATAATTTTCTGTTTTTTGTAACTTTCTAAATGCAGTATTACAGTTCTTTTATCTAGCCTCTACCTTGAATAACTGCTCTTATGAGTATCTGCTTTGTCCCCAGTCTCTGGGGCAGAATTAAACTCTTAGGCACATACTTATACCAGACTCCAGGAAAAAACCAAGAAGTCAGACTTCTGATTGTCATGCGTGAGCTCAGCGTACCCTGCAGGGGCAGTCAAGCACTGTACAGAAGACAATGATCCAGTATCACTATAGCTTTAGGTCAAAATTCCTGTACTTAAAATTTAAATAACTTACTTGAAAAGAAAAAGGGAAAAAACATACATTCAGTTGCAATAACACAAAAAACTTAAGAAATTTTTCTTTAAAATCTTCAAAAGGCTTTTTGTTTGTTTGTTTGTTTGTTTGTTTGTTTTTGGTACCTTTGGCCTCCTGGCTGCTGCACCTGGTTCCCCTCTCTCCCCTCTTCCTTCCCCTCCCCCATCTCCTCACATGGCCCAGCTTAGTCTGGTCATGTTCACTATGGACTCTCCCAGATACTCCTGCCTCTACCTACCTATCTCTTTTATCTGTAATAAACTTTCTCCTCCACCATTAAAAATTAAAAAACAAAAGCTTCAAATGTTACCTTACCTGGGAACAAGCGTCCTCAGGTGAACTCCTCCCCCTTTCCCCGCCTCTGCGCAGCACTCTTCCTTTAAAGCTGCTTGCTAGAGGCACCTGGGGAATCTGGTGGGAGATGGGGGCTACTCAGCCCAAGGTTCCGTCAGTGATCCTTACCTGCTGTGGAAAACAGGTGCGGACTGCGTGTTCTGTGTAACCAAAGGATGGCCCTTCAAAGACAGCTGTTGGGAGCTTCAGGGCTTCTTTTAGAAACTGGTCAAGCTTGCCAAACATCAATAAACCATTGGAATCTGACATCTGGGAGAAAATGTCTGTAACAACAAAAGCAAATAAAGTCAAACTATGAGAAAATATGGTCTCTTAGAAATTATAAATAGCAGCCGGGCATGGTGGTGCACACCTGTAATTCGAGAGCTCTGGGAGGCAGAGGCAGGTAGATCTCTGTGAGTTTGGGGCCAGCCTGGTCTACAAAGAGATTCCAGGACAGCTAAGGCTACACAGAAAAACCCTGTCTCACAAAAACAAAACAACAACAAAAAAATTATAAATGGCTGTTATATTTATACCACTAAAAATACATCATTCACAAGTACCACAAAATTACAATTTTCATTTGACATTCAAATTATCCTCCATATAAACACTATGTAATTACTTTGTTCACGAATCCCCTCAATCCTATACACTTAAGATTCTACCTAAACATTAAGTGGAAAAACCATTCACGTATGTCCCCTTACCTTTCTAAAAGATTTTTAAACAAGGGAAGAAATTTGTAATACAGACGAATGCAGTACCGAGAGACCAGAGGAAGGTGACGGATCCCCTGGAACTGGAGTTTCAGGCATTTGTGAGCAGCCTGCTGTAGGTGTGGAAAATCAATCCAGGTGTCCGCAAGAGCAGCAAGTGCTCTTAACTCCTGAGCCATCTCTCCAGCCCCCATCTAAAGACTTTTTAAGTCAATGTAACTGAAGGACAATTATCTTTTATTTATGCAACCCCCACTGTTCCCAGGAGAGTTTGAAGCAGCATGTCTTTATTCTTAGTGTCTGTGTTTATAAGAGATAGACACAGCCCGTAGAACGCAGAGGCAGGAGGAGACTAGATAGCAATTTTAAGACCAGCCTGAACTGCATGAGACCTTGTTTCCTAAAACAAACAAGAGCAGATGAGCCAGAATATGAAAGTCTGCAGTGAGACAGTTTTTCCTAGAAATGGTTGCAAACTCAACACCAGCACAACAGCCAGATCAATGAGCATATCACCACGAAGGCTGAGAACGTCACAGGGTATTACCCCTACAGGCAGCTAGTGACTGCTGGGAAAAGAACTAGCCTCTCCCAGGGATGAACCCCCATATTGGCTGTCAGCCCTGAAACCATACACATGCTAACAACAAAAACAGATTCAGCAGGTTGTATTTATATATTTGTGCACGTACATATATATACACATACATATGTATTAAATAACAATAATAATCCAAGAAAAAGAGGTTATCAACTTGAAAGTTGGGGAGCATATGGGAGGAGGGACTGGATGGAGAAAAGGGAGAGGGAAAGTGATATAATTTTATTTCAATTAAAACATATTTTAAGAAATAATAACCTATAATTGCTGTTTGAATGAGAAATGTCCCCCATAGGCTCATATATCAAACACTTGGTCACCCATCGGTGATGCTGTCTGAGAACATTATGGGGCTTTTAAGAGGTAGATATTTTTGGAGACAGCAGGTTACTAAGAGCAGGTTTGGTGATTTTATAGCCTCACTTTTTTTTTGACATTATAGTATATTACACTTCTCCCTTTCCTTTCATACATCCCCCTTGCTCTTTCAAATTCATGACCTCTTTTCTCATTGTTATTAATGCACAAATATATATTACATATGTATATTTATTTATAGATATATTTAGGACATATATGTATATGATCTTAAATACAACCTGCTCAGCCTGTATAATGTCTTATACGTATGAGTGTTTCATGTGTATGCATCCTTGCATACATGTTTTCAGGGCTGATGATCTAGTATTAGATAACCAATTGGTGTGCTAGGTGTGCTGCTCTCTGAGGAAGACTGTTTCTCCGACTCTCCGTGCTCCCTACCTGCCTGTAGTTCTTTGTGCAGAGCTGAGGCCATGTGGCTTTCCCTGTCCACCGGGCACATCTACTGGTACTGTCTTTAGTCAGCTCACGTTTCGTCAGTCACCTTGGTGAAAATGGCTGTAACTGTTTTAAAGTTGGCGCTCCACCAGCCCGCCTTTCAGCTGCAGCAGCTTGGGCAGTTTATGTCATCACTGACCACCATGCATTTCCACTGTCACCAGAGTTGTGCATAGCAACATGTACCCCTTTAAAAGGCCTCCCACTACCCCAGATCACTCTCTCTGTCTTATTTGTTCTGTCTGTCCCTGGTCTCTCTGTCTGTCTTTATCTCTCATGTCCCCATTCCGAAATGGCCTTTCTCTGTCTTCCCTCATCCAATGAACCTCTTGAGCTGGATCTGTTGTATGGTGTAATCTCTTAGCTGCACACTGGCCCTGGACCACAAACTCCCTGATCCTCTGTATCTTACAATCTTTACATCCCCTTTTCTGCAATGTTCACTGACCCTTAGGTATAGAAGTGTTTTTAATAGATGTATCTATAGCCAGTGTTTTGGCTACTTTATTGGGTTCTTAATCTACCACCCTTCCAAACTCCCAATACTAGGTAGGGGAGAAAGAAGGTTAGAGGGGAAGGGGGGTCAATATCATTAGACTACTTCCTGCTGACTAGGGGTGTCAAGTTCCTTGGGGCAAGTTTGATCTTCACTGTTAGGATATCTAATTTCTTCTTACTGTTTCTTTTACTCTTCTCTTTGCACATGACCACTTGACAAATAGCAACCAACCACAAAAACAGCAACCAGCAACCACTACCACTACCACCACCACCACCACCAGCAGCAGCAGCAGCAGCAGCAACAGCAGCAGCAACAGCAGCAGCAACAGCCGCAGCCTCCATTGCCTGTCTTATGGCTCTGGCATTTATATACCCTCTCAAAAGTCAGGAGAATTCCAAATATCTGCAGCTGGCAAAATCATGCCCTTACCAGAGCATGAGGCAAATCATAGTCAGCTGCTGTGGACAAGCTGAAGCAGCCCCATATCCCACACCTGAGATTAAAACAAAAACATTTTCCCATAACATTTCTGTGTTTTCAAAGAAACCAAAATTCTTACTACATTACCCCCTTTCTATGTTAAGCCATTAATTAAGCTATGTTTTTTCAGAAATTACAAACAAAGAATTTTTTAATGAACTAAACACTTTTTGCATCAGTGGCCAAGGCTTTCAGGAGACCTCTCCTGCTCAATTCTAATTTTATAAATGTTCATGCTATCGACGGTTTATCATTTCCTGTGGAAACATAAGCAAAACTGCATCTCATCCTCAATGCAAAACTATTGTAGACTTCCATTCTGATGTTAACACATCCTTATAGTATATAAGCTGACTTAATTCTACAGTTCTTCCTATAACCTGGTGTCTCTCGTCTGCTCTTATCTGAAATGACTTGAATTTTTGCTGCAGGGTCTCAAGCCTGGCCCCTAAAGCCATTTCCTGATGGCAAGAAATTTCCTTGGATATCTCTCTTAGACCTACACTCACTGGCCTAATGACAGCCCTTACCACGTCACTTACACACCCCGGAAGCCTAGGTCTTCTTTCTGGCTTATATTTAGAAAACCCATTGCTGCTAGAAATGGTTTGTTCACTTTTCCTAAAAAAGATTTGGAACAATGAGGTAGAAGCAGGATACAAGTAGAATTAACAGCCACAACCGGACAAAAGGGACCAAGTGCCCCTGAAAGAGATTTATAGCTATGTCCTCATTTGGTGGTAACTGAAAAGGCGGCACTGAAAGAAACATTCAGACTTAGGGCAGAACACTGACACTGAGAAGTAAGTACAGTATTTCTGCTATGAAAGAAACTCTGAAAGACAAAAACAAGCTGAATTTGACTTTTAATGTTTAATAGAGATGAAGTGTTTAAAAGCTACATCCCCCAAAAAATGTATTCACAGCTAATAATAAGGCAACGAGTAACTTATAGCCGTTAACAGAAGAAGCAGGACTAGAGACCTGAGTGGCCACACATACACAGGTATTCAGAATCATACTCACAAACACTTACACAGCACCCACGTGAATAAGTCTACGCCCAATTCATCCAAAAACACACAGAGGAAAAAAAATAATAGCCAGATATGACCAGCCACATCCACAAAAATGCATTATTTTCAGTCCCACTCAGATACTATGTCATGCTGAATGGACTCAAAGTAGTAATTTTCTAATTATGAAAAGGCACAGATTATAAGAGGGGAAAGGAACATGTTTGTTTGTTTTAACAGAAGTACAGCTAGATTCAAAAACTGAAGGCATAATGAGGTAACTTACTACTTTTTGAGTTACTAGTTTAACTAGTGGGTATTGGGGTTCTTTTATTTTATTTTATTTTTTAAATAGGCTTCTCTTATCTGCAGAAAAGTGGTACAAAACTAAGCTGGTTTAAATCTTAAATGAAGCATAACAAGTAGTGAATCCAAGTTAGTGTAATTTACTATTTGCATATAACAAAGCTTAAAGAAACAAATACAATTAAAAAAACCTCAAGCACAAGGGCTTGGTGGTGATGGAGGGCATGTAACAGGTATAAGGCCACAGGTTCCATCCTTAGCACTAGAAAAAAAAAAGTGTGTGTGTGTATGTATGTGTGCACGTGTGTGCGTTTCTCTAATAGAAACCCTATCCCTTTCTGACACACAGGGTGAACCTTCTATTTATACAGCTCTAAAAGAAAGTATGCCAGTTCCCCAACAGTTGTTCCTGGCTGAAATAAAAATGGTGGGGGGCATAGGCTTTATCCCTGTGGACAATCCACAATCAAGCCCTTCAATGCACATGTCTCATGCAGTTTCTAAAATAACCTTTCCCTTGTGTATCGGGCACAATGCTGCTGACCTACCACCAGCACGTGTTTGGCTTCTCTTCCTGGTGACAACAGGCCTGATTTTTCTGACTGCTTATATCTGTCTCTGTCTCCTCCTTTCACCTTCATGAATCCTAAGACTCAACACAGGCTTCTGCAAGGCAGCAGGGCTGTTTAGACTAAAGAGACAAGTCTATTAACAGACGGCCATTTTCCTTCCTTTTACATGAATGTTCAATGGCGAAGATGACTTCCAGCTCCTGCCATCTTTCAGCCAACTGGGTTACTTAGCCCAGAAAACCATGTGCCCATATCTGTTTATATGCATGCCCCATAACTAAGTTCAAGGCACACAGCATTCTCAAACCCATTAAAATTCCATGTCCCTGATGAAGTCAGAAGGAGAGGGGACATCATCTGAAGCCTTTGCTGATTCAGCCACACCCACCTCACAAAAGAGTTTTTGGCCTCTGTGATGGCTGCTCTTGGTTGTCAACTTCATTACATCTGGAATTAACTGAAACCCAGGGGGCTGGGGACACCTATGGGTTTGTTTGTTTGTTTGTTCTTAATTAAATCATTTGAAATGAGAAGACCCACTTTTAATCCAGATCTTCTGAGGTGGGAAGATCCACCTTTATCGGGGTCACACCTTCTTATGGCAGCCTATATAAAGGACATGGAAGGACGTTCCTGCTCTGTGCCTGCTAGCTCTTGCTGGCAAGTCCACTCCTTCACTGGTATTAGAACCCCCTCCCCCAGCATTCTCGAGTATACTGAAGAGCAACTGACACATCCGACCTCACAGACTGAACCACTACTGGATTCTTAGACCCTCTGTTGGTACACAACCATTGTTAGGCTGGCTGAACCCCAGCCTATAAATCCCCATATAGCTGGGTACAGTGGTGCATGCTTATAATCCCAGCACTCAGGAGGCAGAGGCAGACGGATCACTGTGAGTTCGAGGCCAGCCTGGTCTACAAAGCAAGTCCAGTACAGCCAACGTTACACAGAGAAATTCTGTCTCAAAAATAAAAAACAAAAAAATAAAAAAATAAAACAAATCCATATGTGTGTGTGTGTATAAAATGTTCATTCATATGTGTGTGACTGTGTATATGTGTGTTCTGTTCCTCTAGAGAAGCCTAACTAATACAGCTTCTCTTAGCTTTTGTTTTTTCATTTTTTATAGTTCATAAAATGTGGATATAAAGAGTATTTCTTACTTGCTTCCAGTTCTAAAACATTCCAGTTATTCCAGAAATGCAAAACATGGGCATCACTGATGCTGATTGAAAAAGAAGACAAGTGCTGGCTAGCAGATACCGGTGAGAGTAAGGGTGGAGGACAGGTGATTAAAGACCCAGGCGAAGAAAGCAGATTTTTCAACAGGGAAACTGTTTACCTGGAGCCTGTTAGTGAAATACCAGAAGCAAGCAACTGAAAGAGTGGTGGGAAAAGTCAGCTCTGAGCAAACATAGTAGGGAGAACCTCAGGTTAACTTTTCTCTCCTCAAAAATCATAAACTGGTACTATTAAGCTGAGCGTGGTGGTGCCTGCACTTAATCCCAACACTCAGGAGGCAGAGGCAGGTGGATTGCTGTGAGTTGCAGGACAGCCTGGTCTACAGAGTGAGTCCAGGATAGCCAAGTCTAAACAGAGAAACCCGGTGGGGGGCGGGGGGGGGGGTAGGGGGGCGCAACTGGCACTATTATAAATGCAATATGTTCAACCAGGGAGAACTGCTGTTAGCATTCTAATGTGTTTGGACTTTCTTTTTCCCTGAGTCAGGGTCTCTCTGTGTAGCCCTGGCTGTCCTGGACTCATTTTGTAGACCAGGCTGTCATTGAACTCAGAGATCTGCCTGCCTCTGCCTCCCAAGTGCTAGGCTAACAGGTGTGTGCTACCACACCCAGCTTATGTTTGGACCCAAAGCCTAAAAGTTCTAAGCTTCATTATAATACGAGGGGGCGGGAGAAAAGAAGAAGAAGAAGAGGAGGAGGAGGAGGAGGAGGAGGAGGAGGAGGAGGAGGAAGAAGAAGAAGAAGAGAGAATTAAAAAGAAAAAGAAGTGCGAGTGTGTGTCTGTCTATAACTTGAGACACACCTGACTATTTCTCCATGAGCATACTGACTAGATGAGAGCATTTTTACAGCCTTCCCTGCATATAACAACACTAGCTTTTAAATAAATTTTAAAGTAAAATAAGTAAATAAATAAAATAAATGAGTCATTTGCCACTTAAGCATGACTAGAAAGGGCTTACACTAGTCAAATCAAGTATTGACTAAATCTGGTTGGCAGGTGTGGTTTCAGTCTGCAGGGGCTGCTCCACTTGGGGTTGCTGATATTGAGTTTTGATCACACTTTAACTGAAGTCTATACTCTGGTTAGAAGTCATTGGCATTTAGAATCCTATGTAAATTACCTTACAATCGAGGAGCACAGTCGTAAGGACCACAATAAGGGGACATTTCTGTACTCACAAGCATTTCTGAAAAATCTAACACATTTCACACCCCAAACACAAATGTTTGTTAAGTCATTTAAAGTGCTACTTTGATGCTAAAACACATGAAATTTAAAAGATGGAGGGGGAGGGCTAGGTAGAGGGTTCAGCAGTTAAAAACATTTGCTTTCTTGCGGAAGACTTGGGTTCAGTTCCTAACACCTACATCGGGCAGTTCGCCACCTCCTGTAAATCTGGTTCCAGCAGATCCGACACCATCTTCCAGCCTGTGCAGGCACCTGCATGAACATGGTGCACATACAGACAAGTAGGCACAAACATGCATATGAATAAAACTAATTTCTGTAAAGGTAGAGGGGGAAAATAAAGGAAATTTTTTAGTTAAAAAATTCCAAAAGGCAAGATGCAAAAGAGCTTTTTATTTTTATTTTTTAATAGTTTTTTTTCTTTTTTTCTTTTTTATTTTTTCTCCTTTATTAATTTATTCTTGTTACATCTCAATGGTTATCCCATCCCTTGTCCCCTCCCATTCCTCCCTCCCTCCCATTTTCCCCTTATTCCCCTCCCCTATGACTGTTCCTGAGGGGGATTACCTCCCCCTGTATATGTTCATAGGGTATCAAGTATCTTCTCGGTAACCTGCTATCCTTCCTCTGAGTGCCACCAGGTCTCCCCCTCCAGGGGACATGGCCAAAGGTGAGGCACCAGAGTATGTGAGAAAGTAATATCCCACTCTCCACTCTACTGTGGAGAGTGTTCTGTCCATTGGCTAGATCTGGGTAGGGGTCAAAGAGCTTTTTAAAAAGGAGAACTGCTGAGGTGTGTTCCACACATCAGAGGCTTCCAATCGAGGGACCTTTATCAGAGATAAGAGAATGAATGCAATCTGAAAGAAGAAGCTGGAGCACAGACGGACACCAAAGCCACAGACAGAAGAACGTAAATAAAGAAACTACAGTGGTGGACGCTAGCAAACAGTATTCCTTGCCTATGCCATTATTCACCTCAAGCAAGGAGAACACACCTGAGAACGAGACACAGCAGCCAAAACTGACTATTAAATATGGGTTTCGGGTGGTTCTCCCATAATAGCTACTTAAGTAAAATATTACATTTGTGATGTTTCTCTGCCAGTGACAGCAAAGAGATCTCTAAAGACAGTGCACCATCCAATTAGCCAGTGACAAAGGACATATAACCAAACAACACAAAAAAGCACAGTATAGCTAACCCCGGAAACGATATTTGTATCTGTGTGTGTGCATCATAGAACTCAGAGACTGGTCCTCTCCTTCTACCACGTGGGTTCTGGGGTCCTGTGAGGCTTCCAATAAGGACTTTAACCTCCTGAGTCATCTATCACCCCCACCTCACCCCACCCCACCATGCAACACACAAAATTTCAACACTTCATTTTCATTTATCTCAAACATGGTACCTAACCCTAAGTATGCATGCCTCTGCCATAACAGTATTAGCACAGAAGAGAATAAAAATCACTAAAAACTAGGCTCTGAATTTAAATGAATACCCCTCTGCTGCCCTCCGTAACTGCCACCTAGCTGTAACCATAACTGTTGCCACCTAAACTAATGACTGAATAAGTAAAAACCTCAAGCAGCAAAATTAGTTACAAATTTCATCTTCCCTGACTTGACCTGATCTCCCTCCTATATATCTACTGAATAGTAAATGCAGAAACGGTGGCCTGCAGAAAAGGAAAAACAAACAAAAACACAGAAACAAAAAGCAAGTAACAGCAACAAAAGGAAAAGTAACTGGGATGGGACAGAATGGGCTGGGAGGAAGACCAGGCTGCCAATTTCTTTTTTAGTTTCTTTCTTTTTGCTTTGTTTTTGGTTGTTGTTGCTGTTGTTGTTTAAAGAGTGATTGATTGATTGATTGATTGATTGATTGATTTAGTATACTGTGTTCTGTCTGCACACCACAAGACGGCACCAGATCTCACAGATGGTTATAAGCCATCATATGGTTGCTGGGAACTGAACTCATGACTTTGGAAAGAGCAGTCGGTCTCTTAAACCCTGAGCCACCTCTCCAGCCCCAGGCTGCCAGTTTTTAACTAACCGCTCAGGGACAGTTTGGTCTCTGCAAACATCACCTGGTAATGAATGGAGTTAGTAAGAAGGCTAAACTTGACCAAGCCTAGTAAAAGCAATTAAATTTATTTCCTAACTAAAAACACAATCATCTTCAATCACATTTTTACTAATATGGAAGGCATTTTTAAATGTCAATATCATTATTCTGAACTTCAGATTTCTCACTTAAAAACAGTATCAAGAAGCGAAACCAACTTGTCCATCTGAACAGTAGGTAGCACATTTGGAGCCAACTGCTACAATATAGCTTCTGCCAAATTTCTATAAAACATTCATTCGCTTAAGATTATTTAAACACCCTACTTTGAAAATAAAAACTTCAAGTAATATGAAAATACTTACATCTCAATTTGTCCAGCATTTTTCCACCACACATGGCTGCTAACATAGCTTTAACTGAAAATACGGTCAACTTGCCTCGGCCCTCACTGCAAAATAAATGTTAGAAATAATTGCTATCTGAAACCACAAAAGCAATCAAACGTATCTCTAAATACTGAGTACCTAATAAATCGATTCCTGCACTCACATGCTTTAATTTTTACCCCATTTATAAACTGTTTTCACTCTTTGAAGAACTAAGGTTCATCTATATTTGGCAGAGATAGCTAAAATTAACAAGTAACAGGACAGTGAATTTTACAAACAGCTTGAATCTCTCTTAGTTCTGCAGGAAGAAACCAAATGGGTGAACCCGAATTGACTTTCCTATTAACAAAACATTACATCCATACCCGGAGTGGCATTAAGTGGTCAAAATTGAAAGAGCACCCAGTTTAAATATAATTTAAAAATATGCCCCCAACATTGGGATAGAGCAGTTTATTACTACACACTAAGCAGCAAGTGCATACTGCTGTGAAGAGCTTCACAGGATATTCATCTTTGTTTTTCCTGTAACAGTCTTTATGTGATGATGTGAAGTGTGTTTTCTTAGAAGCCTAATCATGTCTGTCACTCAGCTTCTGTACACCACTGTTGAGAGAGTGAAGGGGAAGGGTGACACTGGCTCTTTAGGACTAGAAAGATGGAAAAAAGACCACAGTGAATGCTGTGCATCAGCAGCAGATTGGGGCAACATCACCAGAGTACCATTGTTTTAGTCACACCTGCTTTCACTGCAGATAAGAAAATCCTCAGCATATGTAGTGGTCTTTACAATAATCTTATACAGTCTGTGACCATGAAGCTTTATAGTAACTTAGAACAAAACCTTTGCAGTGAGGAGAGATTACCATGCTGACTTTGGAAATGCAAACACCCTATTATATTCACAGAACCCAGAGAGTATTTCCCAGGCTGAAGACACAGCTTAGTGTAGAGTGGGTCCCTAGCATGCTTGAGGCCCTAGATTCAATCTCCAGTACTGGAAAAACAAAAGAAAACACAGTGCTTCCCACTTCTCCACCTTCTTGTATTTAAAAAGATCACATCTGAAAAGAAGAGTACAGTCCATAGCCATAAGCTGTAGCTGAGTTTTTAACTATGATATCTCATTATTTTACTCATAAAACATAAACCCTATAGCTATCTAAAACAAAAAAGGGTTTTTACAAACATTCAGTTCTTCAGGAATAAAGACAATGTGCTATATGTAAGGCAATACAGGTCTGGAATGATGAGAAAGATTCTTTTGTCAAACAGCCACTCTGTTATACAGGCAAAGTCAGCATCTAAAGAATCACTAGCTGAATTTAAAAGTCTCTCTCTCTCTCTCTCTCTCTCTCTCTCTCTCTCTCTCTCTCTCTCTCTCTCTCTGTTCTTCAAGTTTTAGATGAGGTCTTCCTATCCCTCAATGATTTGGAACTCATTATGATGCCCAGGGTGGCTTTGAACTCAGAGCAATTCTCCTATCTTAGTCTCCCAAATGTCGTAATTACAAGCATGCATTACCACACCTAGCACAAAAGCATGGACTCTTCAGAAGGATTGAAATCATCTGTGAATAAAACTCAAACCAGAAGCATAAGAACTGGTGAGAGCCTGAGAATTATACCCTAGGGATGCTGAGGAGGTTGAACACAGCCTAGAGCAAACGCACAGGCCTCAGAAATGCTTAAGAAAAAATTGCCCCATACGTGTCATAACTACTGACCTCGAAGCAATTATTACCAATAGTTCTGATGGGATAGAAAAGGAATTATTATAAGTCTTCATGTGTCTGACGTGACCTAGACAAAACAAGCAGGAGAGTTGGTGTAGAAATGCAATTATTCTTTATATCAACTGGATTCTTAACAAAAGAGGAGTGTGGAACAAGGTGGGGGTGGTAAGGAAAGGGGATAAAACTGTTCCATTCTTGGCCAGGTAGTGGTGACATACGCCTTTGGTCCCAGCACTCTGGAGACAGAGGCAGGAGGATCTCTATGAGTTCAAGTCCAGCCTGGTCTACAGAGCTAGTTCTAGGACAAGCAAGCCTACAAAAAGAAACCCTGTCTCAATAAACCAAAACCAAGCAAACAACCAAACAAAAAACTGTCCTATTCTTTTCCCAAAGAATTTCCATATTCAAGAATCCTAGGATGGGCATGGTGGCAAATGCCAGCACTGGGAGGCAGGGGCAGGCAGGTCGCTGTGAGTTGGAGGCCAGCCTGGTCTACAGTGTGAGTCCCAGATAGCCAGGGCTACACAGAGAAACCCTGTCTCAAAAAAAAAAAAAAAAGAATCCTAGAATGATTGCTGAAGATAACACCTACATATCTCATTGAACATGGAGAAGTCAACCTGGTGCCTAACTAGAGCCTTCACACCTCTACTAACTTGTTTATGGTACTGCAAGGTATTCTGCATGCTACTGGAGAGGAAATCCTAACACCAACCCAGCTACAAAACCTTCCATCTATAATGGTGACCTGTCTGCATGGACATTAGTGCAATAGTGACACAACAGTTGTGGGAGTAACCAACCACTATCCAATTAGATTAAAGGTCCATTCCATGAGATGACAGCCATTCCTGACACTGCTCAGGTGGCCAGGAACCTGAAACTAGTCAGGGTATGAGGGGAGGAGGACAGGGGCTACGGACCAAATACTACTAGAACATAGCAATAAAATGACTCCCAACAACACTCTGCTATACTCATAAATCACAGCCAGCACCGAAGATGCTTCCTCCTGCAGGAAATGGCAACTAAAATGGAGAACCACAACTGGGCAAAGTGCGGAGTGAGAGACCTTAGAGCACGCAGTCCTAATGGGATGTCTTCACCAAACCCCTTCCTTCAGGGCCCAGGGATCTATGTGGAAGAGGGAACAGATGGATTTTAAGTGTCATGGGGGATAGTCCACACTAAAGAAACAGTGCCTTCCAGATACAGCAGGATTAAAAACACATATGAACTAACAGACTGTGGCAGCATGCACAGGTCCAAGCCAGATGCAGTACTAGCAGAAGCAGAAGCAGACACAGGTCCTATCCCTAATCCAGATGCTAGATCCAACTGACAACCACTTACAAAGGAAAAATGAGTTTTTCCCCAATGGAGAGAGAAGTCACACTTAAGGGAGGCCCCATGAACAATAGTAGATAGCCTGTACAAAACAAAGTCAGCAGAGGTGAGAGAGAAACAGAGACAGAGAGAATATATTTGTTTTTGTGCTTTTCTTTCTTTTTTCCTGTGTCTATTTGCTTTGTTTTGTTGTTGTTGTTGTTTTACTTGGCCCATCTGTTTTCTTAAGAGAGAGAAAATGCACCTGAAATTGCAGCTGCACAGGTGGGGAAGATTTGAGAGGAAACAAGGGGGGTAAGTTGTGTTCAGAATACACTGCATGAACAAAAATTATTTTAATTTTAAAAACTGCTGGGTGGTAGTGGTGGTGGTGGTGGTGGCAGCAGCAGTGGCACACATCTTTAATTCCAGATCTCAGGAAACAGAGGTAGGTTAACCTGGTTTACAGAGTGAGTTCCAGGACAGCCAGGGCTATACAGAGAAATCCTGTCTCAGAAACAAAAAACCTAGAATGTCTTCAAGAGCGCACACTCATCACTTGCTGCACATCTGCAATTTTAAAAGACCAGAAATTGTCAAATGTTCATAAACAGAAGAGTGACTGATTAGCATTAAAAAAAAAAGGAATAAAAAAAATGAAAGATAAAGAATTAGTTCTAAGTGGAGCATGGTGGCACACACCTTTAATCCCCAGCATTCAGGAGGCAGAGGCAGATGGATCACTGTGAGTTCAAGGCCAGCCTGGTCTACAAAGAAGGTCCAAGACAGCCAAGGCTACACAGAGAAACCCTGTCTCGGGGGTAAAAAAAAAAAAAAAAAAAAAAAGTTAGTTCTAAGGCCTAAGGATATAATCAGTTAGTAAGATGTTTGCCTAGTATGAACTTGAGTCCCACAAAGCATACATGTGTGATCATTCAGGAGGTGGTGGAGGAATTTAAGGCCATTTAAAATAAATAAATCCAAGAAAACTTGCTATTCAAAGCAGACAGTGAAGCCAGGCTTGGCAGCACACACCTGAAATTTCATCTATACAGGAGGTTCTGAGGCAGTATGTCCGCCAGCCTGAATGTAGCAAGAATCTGTCTCAAAATAAAAATAAAGATGGGCTGAGATTTAATTCAGTAGTAGAACACTTACCTTGTAACACCTAATACTAAAGTGGGGGAGCAATGTACAGAATAAATAAGTACTAGAGTACTGTCTAGCAAAATGCTTCAAAAGGAAAGAGAAAGCAGGAAGCAGAGAGAGATGGCTCAGCAGTGGTGAGCACTGCCTGTGCTCCTAAAGAGTCTGGCTTTGATTCCCAGCACCCACATGATGGCTTACAAACATTTGCAACTCCAGTTCCAGGGGATCTGAGGACACTGCACACACTTGATGCATAGACACACATGCAAGCAAAACACCCATACACATAAAACAAACTTTAGAAAAGCTCTATTTCCACACAGAAATGATTTGTAAAAGGATATTGAGAACAACAACTTAACTCGACAACGAGAAGAGGCAAACAGCTTTAATGAAAGAAGAGGTTGATCACTTCTCATTGGAAAAAGGGTTCCCAAGTCAGTTACCTAAGCACCCAATTTACAACCACAGGAAAACAAACAAACAAGCAAACCCAGGAAATTGAACTCCAAACATAAAATAGAAAATGAGTATGAATAAAAGCAGGAAATAATGAAATTGAAAATAAAAGTGGGGGGGATCAAGAAAAGGAAAAAGCTAGTCTCAAGCAGATCACTAAGAAGGAAAAAAAATAGATACGAATTACCAAATTGAGAATGAAAACAGGTGTGGTGGTTCATGCCTGTAATCTCAGCACTTAGGGAGGCAGAGGCAGGCGGATCTCTGTGAGTTTGAGGCCAGCCTGGTCTACAAAGCGAGTCCAGGACAGCCAAGGCTACACAGAGGTATCTGTATCAAAAACAAAACAAAAAACACACAACAACAACAGAGAGACAGAGAGAGAGTGAAACAGAACAGGACTTGGGAAATGGCTTCATGAGTCAAGTGCCTAACAAACAAGGACCTGAATTGGGACCCTTAGCACCCATATAAAAAGTCAGGTGTGATGGCAGTGTCTGTAACCCCAGCCAGAAGGGGTGGAGACTTGAGGATCAGTTTGATTCTCACACCATCTAGAGACAGACTGAAGACTCAATTCCTTACACTCAGAAACCAGTGTACATCTGACCGGTTATAAATCAGGGGTCCGTGTAACTTCTTCCATGGATTTGACCAACTCATAGAATTTAGAGCAACTATTTATGTTCACACAGTTTATTCGTAGGAACACAATGGAGGATATAGAGGAATGTGAAAAAGATACATAGGATCCATGTAAGAACGAGCACCGAGCCCCTATACACTCCTCAGGCCACGAGTATGTCCAGCCTTGCAGAAGCTCTCACACTCCGTTCTCTGTTCCACCATCAGCAAGGGTAGTAGGAACCAAGGCAGGTACTAAACACAAAACCAGGATTCCCCAGGTGCCCATGGCTCACGGAAACTGTCAAGAGCAAGGTCACAGGCCACCTGCAAAGTTGTTATCATCTCACAACTCTAAAACTCAGGACGGAACATGTTCATGGAAATCACTAAAATAACTGGGTGTGCTTAGATTACTCCCTAAGAAGATATCTGAATATCTTCTATTTTGGTACCTAAGGCTCACCATTATTTTTAAAACTCTTCCTGTTATTTTAATATGCATCCTAAGTTGAAAACTAACACAATACTCAGGGTGCCTAGTTATGCACTTACACATTTTAATCCTAGAGACTTTGTATTTCAGACAGTGGTGGCTCACACCTTTAATCCCAGCACTGGGGAGGCAGAGGCAGGTGGATTTCTGAGTTTGAGGCCAGCCTGGTCTACAGAGTGAGTTCTAGGACAGCCAGAGCTACACAGAGAGACCCTTTCTTAAAAAACCAAAAGACTGCCTTTCTCCCAAATCTCTCTGCTCTGTAAATTGATCTCCCTATGATCCTTAATCTCAAATACCCCTATTTTTCTCAGCATTTAAAGCTCTTCAACTTGCGCTGGAGAAATGAATGGCTCAATGGTTAAGAACACTGACTGCCCTTCCACAGGAAGGGCATCTACAGGACCGCTAACAAGCACCTGTAACTCCAGTTCCAAAGGATTTTAAGCCCTCTTCTGGCCTCTGTGGGTACTGCATGCACATGATACACAGACATACATGCAAACAAGGACACTCATAACATAAAACAAAATAAGTAAATTACCAAAATATTTTTGAAACCTCCTTTAACATCATTTATAATATAATATAATAATGTGGTGTGTGTGTGTGTATGTATGTATGTATGTATGTATGTATGTATGTATGTATGTATGTATTTTGGCTCTAAATCTCACTTTCTTCCTTCAAAGAGACAAAATAATATCTATTCCTTGTTATGGAAAAGAAACTTAAGTCATCTGTGCAAAGAGAAGGAAAGTATACCAGCACATAGGTACAAGCAGGAGAGACAGACCAAATGCTCAACCCTTCAGTGAAGAGGGTCGTAACCTCCATAAACTCGGCACAACAGTTCTTACTGACACTGTAGCATTTTACTTTTAAAAAATCATTCTAATAATTAGCACTTATACAGCATTTCTTAATCTTCAAAACATTTTAGAAACAATAATGTTTTAAAAATACTTTACATACTTTATTCTAAATATTCTCCAACTCAACTGTTACATATATTACTCCTAGATTCAGTCTTCTGTTATAATACAAAAGATATAATTATTGATATATCTAGAGCAGCACTAAAACACCATTCATTAGGATTATTACTAGTCTCCATGGCTGCTCTCTAACCAAGTGATTTCCTCAGGATACTTATAGTAAAAAGGGTCATACAGTGCCACCTTTCCGCCCCCATCACCAGGGTCATGCAGTGTGTGGCCCCTTCACAAATCATCCTGTGTTTTTCCAACCATTTTTCTTATCCATGACAGCCACACAGCAATCTCTAAACACAGTCTCCACCCAACAAAGCACAGATCCTCTCTCCACTGCGCCAGCACTCTCTCAGACAAACTGCGCATCACCTGCTTTCCTGAGAGTATGGCAGTGTCAATGGGCTACTCATTAAGAGTCAAGGAATATGTAAATAAAGCTGAAGAGGGGCCAAATTCTGGCAAAAGCATGGGTATTCAAGATTAAAGGTGGTGTAAGGGAGATAAATTTACAGAACAGAATTATTTGGATAAAATGCTGAGAATCTTTTAAGCATGTAGCTCGGCATTCTGAGAGTAGGAGGTGAGCTCAAGTCTTATCAAACTATCACATACAGGTTTGGATTCACAATTCCTACTGTCCAAGGGCTTACTGAGTCTTCAAAAAGGAACACTGGGTTGGAGAGATGGCTCTGTGGTTAAATGACCTGGGTTTGATTCTCAGCACCCACACAGAGGCTCACAACCATGAGTAATTCCAGTTCCAGGAGATCTGACACCTTCTTCTGGCTTCTGTGGACATTGTATGCATGTGGTACAAAGGTATATATGCAGGCAAAATACCCATACACACAGAATAATAAATTTTTAAAAATAGCTATTTGTGGTGGCCTTTAATCTCAGCACACAGCAGGCAGAAGCAGGTGGTTCCCTGTGAGTTCGAGGCAGCCCGGTCTACAAAGCTGTATAGTGAGACCCTGTCTCAAAATAATAATAATGAAACAAGAAAATAAAGCCCCTTAGCTCCCCCTCCCCTTCACTATTTGCTAAGCCAACACCAGCACTGGGCTCTCTGACAAACACCTTTCTTGGCTATTTCCCATACTGTCCCCAAAGCTAAGAAAGTGTCACTTTCAGTTCTCTGGTGGTTTTTTAAAGCTAGGCATTTTCCCCCTACAATTAGGGGCAGGGAGAGAAGCTGTAGTCACGTAGAAGCTATAACCCTTGATTATGCTCTTCATCTAACTGATTCTTCTGGAACTCCCTCCTGACCTTCCCACCAGGCATGTAGAGTTACTTGATGGGCAGCACACACGTTCCATGACAACGAGTGGTGAGCTGCCACTTGGCAAAGCCTGTGTACGGTCAAACCTCACAAATGTCCATGTTTTGCCACTTCTAATATAAAGTATAAGTTTCCGTCACAATTAATTCTCTTCAAGCAAGATTTGGATAAATCACAAACCATGTAACTCATTGCCATGGCCTATGATAGCTGGGAGCTGAGTGTAGGTCAACAATTTAAATACAACACAAGAGTGCATATTAGCCCTATCCAGAGACTAAATGGAAGGCTGCAAAGAAACTTGTTATTTTAGCCCCACCCAAACAGCAGCCTGCACTACGCACTGTTCTACCTTAGACTACTGCATGACTCATGTCCACACACCTACCATTTTATAGACTGACAACAAACCTCGCACCTAACTTCTAAAAGGGCTTTTTAATTTCCAACACTGAGGAAATACCATTTTAGCTCTGTGCCAAGTGGGGCAGACAGTGAATCATCCTGAATAAGCAGTGATGTAAAACACATAGGTACCTTCAGAAGATTCTGCAAACCTCACCTGTGCCCTCTGCATGGAAACCGTTCGTTTTGGTTTAATAAAGCCTCAAATTCCACCTATCTTTTGACCAACTAACCTCATCTGGGCGATGTTTGCTGGCCGTGCATTATCTAATAGGAGACTGATATTCAAATTAAGATGTTTGAAACAAGACTACTGGGACACTTTTTACTTAAATGAACTGTTTCTGGATCTTTAGCAAACAACTGCGGATGATGCCAACCATAAATTAGTACTTCTTGTATGAAAATAGATCTGTACTTTAGAAACACTGTTACCAGTCCAATTATGCAATGTTGCTAAAAGAGCATTTCTCTTTCATTTCCAGAAACGTGTATTTTTCCAATTAATCATAATATAAAAAACTTCAGAGTGAATGAATTATAAAATAATCAACTGCAAGTTTAGAATCCACTTAACAAGGAACTCAAACAGCTTAATCAAGTACAACAATTTCAAATTTAACCTGATTTTCTCACAATCAGATACCTGCAGCTTTTCACTTCATCTTACAGACTCGTGTGCCGAGTCCAGCACTGTGCTTACTAAGGAATCACAGACATCAAAACACAATCTCGGTCCCCACAGTCTCCATCTCATCGCACACTTACAACGCTTTTAATGAGACGATGCATAAACAAAAGCCAAGACAGTTAAACAGCAACAACTATGGGTCCTCAGAGGGGTGAAAATGGGGGTGGAGGTGCTGAGGAAGAGGACAGCCTGGGTAAAACCTGAGATGACCTCTGGCAGAGACTGGGGATTCTTGAGGCAGGATCAGGGTGGGGCTAGGAGCAACCAAACTATAAAAAGAGAGAAATAAGCACACCATGTTAGGAAAAAGTTCCTCAGGGGGCAGGTGGAGCCTGGTGTGGGCAGAGGACTGGCGCAAGAGTCTTGGAAGGGTTCTGAGGTGAAGCCACATCCTTATCATGCTCATTTGGAGAGTTCCTCTCATCAGAGTCCGGAAAAAAAAAACCAAAAGTGAGAATCAAAAGCAATACACTTATATGAAGTATTTGTCCATAAATAATATTTTTTTAAATTGTAATACAAATGAAAAAAATCTGAACTACTAGCTAGTGCTTCAGTCTTTGTATGCCTGCCTCGCCCTGTATCAGGCTGACCTGTGGAAGAAACACTGCAACTCCAGAAAAAGAGGTGAGCGTGCTTCCAGCTCACTTGTTTCTGTTCCCAGGTGCCTCAGGGTGCCTCAGCTTACTTGTTGCAGCATGGCACACAATGGCACACAGTGGTCTCGGCAGAATACACAGGTGGTGGCACCCAGTTGGTAGGATGTAGTGATGACACCCAGACGCCCTCCCCCTGGTCCCCAGGCCAGCTATCTATAGCCAACACCACTTAGTCACGCTATGCCATGTCCTGGAAATTTCCTAACAACGCTGCATTAAGTCTACTGTTATGGAAGACTCTCCTATTTGCCCTAAAACTCCAGT
The DNA here is from genome assembly GCF_964271855.1 of Acomys minous. NCBI lineage: Eukaryota > Metazoa > Chordata > Mammalia > Rodentia > Muridae > Acomys > Acomys minous. The sequence continues at coordinate 101,388,947 of NC_140489.1, read as the reverse complement.
TTTATGTGGCTTTTTTCCTTGTTGTCTTGAGGACATCTAAGAAAAAGCAGGGATACAAGTACAGACTGTGCAAGAATGTAAAATGCCTGTGCCGCCCAGGACCACACAGCTTTGCTGAGAAACCACTAATAAAGACTGGAACCTCATATTATGTTTCCAGCAATGTCCATTCCATGCTCTTGGCTGGGGATTTAAGGAATACATTTGTTTTTATGTAAAATGGAGTAATCTGTTACTACTTTGTACTGGGGTGGGGTGGGGAGGACAGGACACACACGTGACACTGACTGTATGTACCCATAGCCTCAGGAATGCTAAGCACAGTTTTATGGTATCCAAATTAAATGTCAAAATAACAACTTTTTTTGTTTGTTTTGTTTTGTTTTTGTTTATGGAGACAGGGTTTCTCTGTGTATCCCTGGCTGTCCTGGACCTGCTCTCTAGACCAGACTGGCCTCCAACTCACAGTGATCTGCCCGCCTCTGCCTCCCCAAGTGCTGGGATTAAAGGTGTGCACCACCACGCCTGGCTTCCACAAATACAACTTTAAAATGATTGCAAGTCTAATTTTTAAACTACACAATTTTTTTTTCATGTAACTCCATCATAAATTAGATATAGATGGTCCTCCAGCTTGTTTGACTTAATAATTTTTTTTACTTGATAGATATGAAACTGGTATGTATTCTATAGAAATCAGACTTTGAATTTCAATTCTTTCCTAAAATAGCATCATGTAGTTTAATACACTTGAATGTTCTCTCCCTCTATGCTGATCAAAGCAATACAATGTAGCTCCCAAGACGTCACAGGATCACAATTAACAGGCCCTTCCTATAAATAGGTTAAGTTTAAAGAGATTGAACCATTAAAGTGAGAAACATTAAAAAAGAAGAAAGAAGTCATTATGCCAACAGTCAGAAAAAGAGAGAAAAATAGGCAACATTTGAAGAAATAATGGGCTACAAGTAATGACAAAGTGGTTCTAAACAACATTTCTAAGAAGTAAAGGAAGAGGGGGGAGGAGAAGGAGATAGAGAAAGAGGAAGAAGGGGAGGAGTTAGAGAAGGAGGAGGAAGGGGGAGGGGAGAAAACCTGCAAATCCCCCTGAGCACCAGCAAGGATAAATGAGTCACCAGCACAGGACAGGAGAGGGGGGTCTGTGTATGCCATGATTCCTGGAATTGCTCTTACCCTGCAAGTAACTCTGGGATTTCTGAGGGAAATCCCAGGTTACTTTGGATGGAAAGCCCTGGAGTTCATCAAAGAGATGGTGGTGTGAGAAGGACATCAGGGCCTCAGGAAGGACAGCATCAGAACTGGAACAGAGGTCATCCTGGAAGGCCAGGGTCTCTAGGCACCTGGCAGAAGCCCACACATATCCCTACCTAAAGAAAAACAGTCCCCAAGACCTCAAATAACTATCACATAATAACAACTAAAATAATAATGGTACCACGTAGCATTTGGCACATAATTAAATAAAATAATTCAGATAGGAAGACACTATAAGTGAAAAACAGAAACAAAAACTCCCATATAAAACCCAAGTATTAGGCTGAGGCACAGGTGTAAAAGAATGGAGCTTACCATATTCAAGAAATAAGAAGCAATAATCAAATACTTGACAGAGAATTAGATTTTTTTTAAAAACTTTGAAAAATTGTCAAACGGTGATGATGCATGCCTTTAATCTCAGCACTTGGGAGGCAGAGGCAGGTGGATCTCTGTGAGTTCGAGGCCAGCCTGGTCTACACAGCGAGTTCCAGGACAGCCAGAGCTGTTACACAGAGAAACTCTGTCTAGAAAAAACAAAAACAAAACAAAACAAAAACTTTCAAAAATAAGACTCTTATCTGGCAGCTGGTGGCTCACACCTTTAACTCCAGGGAGACAGAGGCAGGCAGATCTCTGTGAGTTCCAGGCTAGCCTGGTCTATAGAGTGAGTTCTAGAACAGCCAGGGCTACATAGAAAAGCCTTGTCTCAAAAAGTCAGATAAGTAAATAAATATTAAAATTTTAAAATCTGACTCTCAGAGATTCTCAAACTAAAAAGAAAATCATTAAAATTAATGTTGAAAGGCTTAAACATTGATGCTCACCGTACCTGGAAAACATATTGGAAGAAAAAAGCCCAGAACAAAACCCAAAGAGGAAACATGGCAAATTCCCAAAAGATGCTAAGAGAAAACACAAAGTATATATAAGGAAGAACACCATACATAATCTAAAATTTCACAGAGGGAGAGGAAACTTTAAAGAATTATCAAACAACCCATTAAAAACCTAAACAGAATATAAGCACAATAAATACAAAGGAAATCTCATCATGGTGATGTCATACGCGTGTTTTTTTCTTAATCTTAAAGGTTGCAAGAGACAGATTAACATCAAAGAAGCCAAGACAACATACTTGGCTAACTTCTCAACAGAAGCCAACAAGCTCAGAAATAGCATTCCTGAGCTTTGCGTGGAGTGCACACCTTTAATCTCAGCACTCCTGGAGGCAAAAGCTGGTGGATCTATGAGGTGAGGCTAGCCTGGTCTACTTAGTAAGTTTCAGGAGAGCCACAGCTACCTAGTGAAACTGGTTCAAAAAAAGAAGTAACATTCTTAAAATGTTGAAGAAAACCTTTATCAATCAGGAACTGCGTGCCAAATGAAAATATCTTTAGGAATGAAGAAAAGCTTTTTTTAAAAAATGAGGAAAACATATAAAAATATGACACACACAAAGGAAACACCTCAGGCAGACGGAAGTCACTCCTGATGACAGCAGTCTTGCGGATACTTCAAATCAAACAGATGGTGATTATTTATGCAATTATATCATCTAACTTATTAGCAAATTTACTCATGATTTAAATGATGTTGATGCTATTTTTAAAAAGCTAATCTAGGGCTGTTGAGATGGCTCAGCAGGTAAAGGCCTGACCAACTAAGTTCAATCCCCACATAGTGGAAGGAGAGAATCGACTCCTGCAGACTGTCCTCCGACCTCCACACACTCACCATAGTGTAAAAATGCACAATAAATAAGTATAAAAACAGCAAAAATAAGGTTTAATGCTCGTTTAGTTGCCAGGTGTGGTCATGTACACTTGTAATCCCACCAAGTGGGACACAGAGGCAAGAGGATTGCAAGTTAGAGGCCAGCCCAGGCTACTGGAGAAAAAGTGTTTCCAAAAACAACAATCTGGGGCCTAGAGAGATGGCTGCATGGTGAGGAGCACAGGCTGCTCTTCGTTTGCTTCCCAGCACTCACGTGGTGGCTCCCGACCAACTGTATCCCTAGTTCCAGGGGATTCAATGCTCTTTTCTAGCCTGCGCAGCCACCAGGATACATGTGGTGCACAGACATTCACTCAGGAAAAATACTCACACATATAAGATAAGAACAGTAAAATAATTTTAAATACCTGCTTAGTTTTAGAGGTATGAGAAACAAAAATGCACCATCACAATAGTATAAATAGACATAAGTGAAAATACTTTAGAATCTTTCATTACCCAGGGAAAGTATAATAATAGTTAATATTGGGTTTTGAAAAGTCAAAAACACGGGCTGGAGAGATGGCTCAGAGGTTAAGAACACTGTCTGCTCTTCCAAGGTCCTGAGTTCAATGCCCAGCAACCACATGGTCGCTCACAACCATCTATAATGTGATCTAATGCCCTCTTCTGGCTTGCAAATGTATATGCAGGCAGAACACTGTATAAAAACAAATAAATAAATCTTAAAAAAAAAAAAAAGAACCTTGATGTTAAAAAAAAGAAAGAAAAGTCAAAAACACAAGCTATAATCTCCAAGATTAAAGAGAAAAAAAGGAAGAAATATAGATGAAATAATCTTTTTTAAAATTTTATTTTATTTTATGTGCACTGGTGTGAGGGTATCAGATCCCTGGAACTGGAGTTAGAAACAGTTGTGAGCTGCCATGTGGATGCTGGGAACTGAACCTGGGTCCTCTGGAAGGGCAGCCAATGCTTTTAACCACTGAACCATCTCTTTAGTCCCAAAATGAAATAATCTTAAGGATTATCACAACTGCAATAGCTAACAGTCTTTTACAACTGACAAAAATAAAATAAGCAGAGCATTGACACACGTCTTTAATCCCAGACTTCGAGAGACAGAGACAGGTGGATCTCTGTGAAGTTCCAGACTAGCCTGGGCTATATAGTGAGACCTTGTCCTTAAAAATAATAACTTAGCTGGGCGGTGGTAGTGCAAGCCTTTAATCCCAGCACTTGGGAGGCAGAAGCAGGAAGATCTCTGAGTTTAAGGCCAGCTTGGCTTACAGAGTGAGTTCCAGGAGAGCCAAGACTACACCGCTACACAGAGAAACCCTGTCCTGAAAAACCAAAAAATGAAATAAAATTAATAATAAGCTGGGCATGGTGGCGCATGCCTTTAATCCCAGCACTCAGGAGGCAGAGGCAGGTGAATTGCTGTGAGTTCGAGGCCAGCCTGGTCTACAAAGTGAGTCCAGGACAGCCAAGGCTACACAGAGAGACTCTGTCTCGAAAAACCAAGAAAAAGAGTTAATAATAATAATAATAATAATAATAATAATATTATTATTATTATTATTATTATTATTATTATTATTATTATTATTATTATTAAAAACTAAATGTGAAAAATCCAAGGTTAAATGAGGAGGCAAGCAGTTTGTTTTGTTTTCTGAAACAAGGTCTGTGTAGCAGAGGATAACCTAAATTCCAGACTCCACTTCCTGGATGCTGCAATTATGGTCAAGTGCCGCCATGCCTATCTTGAAAAATCTTTTTTTTAAAGAAGTAAGAAAGTGATAAAAACAAATCAGGGTCCTACTCACCTGCAAGGCACAGGTCAGTGGGATGGGACCAGAGAAAACAGAAACAAACAGAAGTTACTGCCAGGGTTCAGATCCTTGGGGTAGACAGTGGCTACATGGATTTATTATTTCTAGGAATGAATGAATAAATGAATGAATGAGGGAGGGAAGAAATACATGCAAATCACCACCACCACCATGGAAAAGTGATGGCAGCAGCCCAGGAGAAGCTGGTGAAGGGCTCAGATGGTCCTGAGGGAAGAGAGACTCTACAGGAGCCACACAGACCAGAGAGATGATCAAGAGGTAGAAATGACAGACTCAGCGACTGACTACATGTAGACTCAGGAGAAGACAACCCATCAGTGACTCTCAGGTTAAGTTAACTGATGGGCACATGGGCCACTTCCTGCCAAAGGGATGCACAAGCTTAGTGTGCATGAGCGTCGTGGCAGTGAGCACCAAGGCACGCAATGGCTCTCTGCATACCTCGTGTATCCACTGCTCACCACATGAAAGCATACAGTCAGGCTAAGAACGAAACGACCATGTACCCCAGGGGTGCACACACTGACAGTCTGAGTGTAAGACATAACCTGCACATACTTGGCCCAAGGGCTCTGGCCTGAAGGGAAGTTTGGGTACTTCTGTTTGATATTCAGAAGAATGGGCCCTCTGCTTCTCTCGTTTAAGGACGAGAGAAGGAAAAGGACGTGGTAGGAGTTGATGGCGGGCATTTTTTGAAGTCAGCCCAAAGACAACGCTGATGCAGGAGGACTCGGCCAGGAGCAGCTTGAGGAAATGCAGCTGGAGCAGAAGCACAGGGCTGGCTTCCTGCAGTCTCCTGATAGCCTGGAATCTAAGACACTAAACTAACACACAGGCAGGAAACAGAGAGGGGGCTGCTAGGAAAAGCCCAGAATATAAAATGGCCAAGACCTTGCGAGGCAGCCCTCACCCCTGCCTTTCCCTACACTGCTCTCTCACGGCCTCTCGGCCTGAGCAGCCCACAGGACATCTGCACCTGTGGAGTGAGGGACCAGAGGGAGGGACTGAGTTTGCCAATGTTTCCTTGCTCCTTGTGGTTTCCAGTCAGTCCTCCTATACACAGACGCCTGGCTTTCCAATGTTCTTTCAGTTCTTAAACAGTGTTTAGAACTCTCATCTTTAAAAGAAGTTGAATCCTCAGAAAATATTCACTTAAGGAACAATATTCTAAACTCCAATTGTTCCTAACCTGTGTGGGAGTTTTACAATCTACTATACCACTCAGAAATCACTAGACAAAAATACTGACTATACATCAGGAGGTGAAAAAAGTTAAGATTAACTGATTATTCAACTCAATCTTTAACCTTGAAGAACTACAAATACAAAGTATGAAAGACTCAATAATAATTAGTAGTTAGGTAATTTCCATAGCAAAGGAACTCCCCAGCCTAAGTAATAAATTTGCCATTCAATAAAATGGCACCATGTGATAGTCAGTGTGATGGCCACTAAAAGATGGCCACTATGTGATGGTCACTATGTGATTCAGGTCACTGAAAGTTGGCCAATGTGTGATGATACTGTGAAGGATTTAACAACTAAATGCTCCGATATACAAAACAAAAGTCAAATTATCAGATCCAGTCTTGTTTCTCGTATAAAGAAGCAACTTTAACTTTAAGGAGAGCTAAGCAGTTCTTACCTTATACAGATCCCAGAGCTCATAAAGATACGATGATATACTCTTACACCTCTCTGCACCTCATCTCTCTGCACTTGCTAGTTCTGTCTGCTTTACCCTTTCATTCGTTTCCTTCCTGTCCCCACCCCTCACCCACCCCACCCCACCCCTTTGGCAGCACTGGGGATTGAACCTAGGGCACTCTACACAGCACCAGCCCTTCTCTGTTTCTTCTGATAAACTGTATAGCTATTCTGGTTTGTTTTTTTTCTGTGTGTGTGTGTGTGTGTGATGCATGCAAACATGGCTGCATGAGGCCATGCATGTACACACAGAAGCACATTAGGAGACTTCTATCATTCTCCACCTTCCTACGTTGAGACAGGGTCTCTCACTGAACTGGAAGCTCACAGCTTTGCTAAATTGGCTGGGCAGCAAGCTCTCAGCACCTGCCCTTTCAACCTCTCAACCAACACTGAGGTTATGGTCATGAGCAGCCATGACCTTCTTTCTGTGTGACTGGTGGGTACTCAAATTACAATTCCAGGACTACACGTGTACACCAGAATGCCAGGGGATTACACTGAGCTCCTGAGGCCTTTGACAAAACACTTTTTCATAAAACTGAGCCTCCCCCAGCACAGAATCAGAGTTTTTAACCCACACTCACCTTTTTAGGTATTAAAGTAATTTTTATTACTACATTTTAAAAATTATTTCTTGAACTGATTTGTGTACTGTCAGCCTGGAACTGGCTGAGTCACTGGATCAGGGTCATAATGAGATGCTACAAAGAATAACAATTCTACCAAGGGTTTTAGATCACAAGAACGGGTCATTAGGATAAGATTAACTTACAGATCCATAACACACACACACTCCTGTTCTTTTAAAGACTTTAGGATTCTGGGACTTTTACCTATTAAAGACTCATTCTTTAAAACTCAAATTTCTTTATTTAATTTTCTAACAAATGGGCTAAATAAACATATTATGAATCTTAGAAAAGCCTAAAATGTGAACTGGCTTTAACACATCCATACTTTGTCACTAATTCAATGAATTTTTGATACTATTATGTGCAAGTAATATGATTTTACTAGCATATAAATGTAACATAAATCTATAGAGAAAAACAAAGCAAAGAGAATCTATCCATCCAAATCCAATGGTCAATACAACAACAGTGAGGAGAAACTGGAACTCTTGGTACCTGGAACAGAACCATTTCTCCACATTCCATTCTTTATTTAGAATTTGTTTTGTTTTGCTTTATTTTTTTATAGTAGAGGAAATCATTTCCAGTTTAACTGTGATACACTAAGTAGTTTCTTGCTCTTGTTGTAAAGTCACAGTGTATTAAATTGAAAAAGTCTGAAATAGATTCTTAGATGTTTATGAAAAGAAAACTTCAATCCAAAGGCACTTGGTGATACAGAGTAAAGAAAGATTAGCCTTAAAATCCAATAGACAGGCACATCACTACGTTCCCAGCTTAAGCATTTAATTTTTGGAGAGGGAAACAATCTGCTAAAGTGCCTATCATTTTACCAGACACTGACTCACGTGGTGATTCCCCATGTATTACAGAGCTCTGTCTGAGGCATGCCAGAGGACAGCAAGCGACTGACCAGAAGGCAGGAACGTCTTACATGACTAACTCACCCCTACCTGGCTCTAAGCTGACAACAGCTAGCAAGGCAGTGTGGGGAGGGGCGATGAGGGGGTGGGCACAAGTGGCCATGAGCACTACTAGCCTGTCATAGGCGGCAATCATGAAGTTGAGGAGGAGACTGATGGACTGCTCCACACTGATCTGGTGAGTAGACGGAAGGCGCTTGTTCAGCTGATAGTAGATGGAGGAGATGACGGTCTCCAGGCGGGACACGCTGATCTCAGTGGTGTGGTCCAGGGTGTTAAGGCCGTTGTCTCGGAAAGCTTCAATCATGTTCCAGATATCAACGAGATGAACTATTCAAATGAAACAAACTGTCAATATTTTATATTTAAACTGATCAGCTAATTTTTTAAGCTTAAAATAAGAAACTCTTTATCCAACACTGAGAAACGATCCCATGACAGGACACAATGTTTGTTCGGGACATGGAGGGAGCTACCCAGAACAAGGCTGACCACCCGTGACTTCATTCGAGTAATTGGTGTTTCAGGTCTTTGTAAATAGTGACTCCTGTGACTTTTCTTGGCCAATAATATGAAAGGAAGAGTGTAAATAATCACTCAAGGGGCTGGAGAGATGGCTCAGTGGTTAAGAGCACTGGCTGCTCTTCCAGAGAACCTGCGCTCAGTTCCCAGCACCCACCCAACAGCTCACAACCATCTGTAACTCCAGTTCCAGGGGGATCTGGTATCTTCACACAGACATGCAGGCAAAAATACCAATGTACATTAAAAAAACAAAACTCTAATAATAAAGAATTACTCATAAGAACACTCCCTTTTTACAAGTTTCTGTTGTATTTATTTGAGTGTAGGGCTGTTGATACATACATGGGTGGATATGCGAATGTCACAGCCCATGTGTGAAGGTCAAAACACAATCCTTAAGAGTTGCTTCTCTCCTTCCACCATATGGGTTCTGGGAATTGACTCAGGTCATCAGGCTTGGTGACAAGTGCCCCTACCCACTGAGCCAGCCCAATCTTCGGCTTGTTTAGCAATTTGCCACATTATCCCAAATCATCTTTATTTATAATATTAGTCTGGCAACTTCAGCAACATTTGGCATCTCAAATTTTTTCTCTCTATGGCCCTAACAAAAAGTATAACTGTATTAAGTAAAACTCTACATGCTGTGCAACCAACTGGAGGCACCCAAACAATGTATCCTAAAAACAAATTTATTTTTGTTTTAAACTGTAACCAGTTATTAGACAGCTACCTCACTAGGTCAAACCTCCCCCTGAATAAGTAAAAAGCATAAGTAAAACATTTTTTAAAACCTGTTCAATACATTGGTGTCTGGGGGCTGGGATGAAGAGCACTCAGTCAGACCTCTATTTTTCAAAAGAAGGGATAGACATCACTTTAGAAGAGCAATTATTAAGAAGACATGACTTGGGGCTGGAGAGATGGCTCAGTGGTTAAGGGCACTGTATGCTCTTCCAAAGGACCCAGGGTTCAATTCCGAGCACCCACATGGCAGCTCACAACTCTCTGTAACTTCAGTTCCAAGGGATCTGACACCCTCACACCAAAGCACATGAAATAAAATTAAATAAATTTTAGAGAAGAAGAAGAGGAGGAGGAAGGAAGGAAGGAAGGAAGGAGGGAGGGAGGGAGGGAGGGAGGAGGAGATGACTTCAGGTAACAGAGGAAGCAGAATCTCTCCACCTGGCAAAACCATTACAGAAACAAAGAGCCAATGCTGGTGTTAATGGGGAAAGGTGGAAAACTTCTGCAAGAGTCTAAACAAGTCACTCAGGTATAAGCAATCAAAAGAAAAATAGACACACTGCATTTTTAATAATCTCTTGTTTTTCAAAAATACTTAAAAAATAAATACAAAGGTGAAGCCAGGCACAGTGGTGTACACCAGTAATCCCAGCACTCAGGGAGACAGAGACAGGTGGATCTCTGTGAGTTTGACAGCAGCCTGGTCTACAAAGTGACTCCAGGACAGCCAAGGCTACATAGAAAAACCCTGTCTCAAAAAAACAAAATAAATAAGTAAGTAAGTAAGAATGGTGAAAGGAACTCGGGTGTGGTGGTTCATGCCTGCAATCCCAGCACTCAGCAAAGTGTTATGAATTCAAAGCCTGCTTAGGCTCAGATACAGATAGTATCAAAAAACAGTCATGGTGAGTGACTGGGGAAGACACACTGTCCTCTGATCTGCACAGGGCATAGCGGACATGAGCACCTGTATGTACAAATGCACACAGGTATAGAACGCACACAAAGACATCTTTTAGTGCATGTGGTGGCACATATCTGATATCCCAGAACTTGGAAAATAAAGACAAGAGGATCAGAAGTTCAAGGTTATCCTCAGCTACATAGGGGATTTCAAGTTATTCTTAGGGGAAAGGGAGAGAGACAGACAGACAGAGACAGAGAGACAGAGACAGAGAGGCAGAGAGAGACAGAGACAGAGACAGAGAGGCAGAGAGAGAGAGACAGAGAAAGACAGAGAGAGACAGAGACAGAGAGAGGCAGAAACAGAGAGAGATAGAGGCAGAGAGAGACAGGCAGGCAGACAGACAGACAGACAGAGACAGAGACAGAGAGACAGAAGGAGAGAGACAGAGAGGGAGAGGGAGAGAGACAGACAGACAGAAAGACAGAGACAGAGAGACAGAGACAGACACACAGAAAGGCAAAGGCACACAAAGAGGTGTAGGGGTGGGGGGTGGGGGGTGCAAAGGCTGGACCTGATGGATAATCACTGAGTAAGAACACTTACTGTGCAAACACCAGGACCTTGAGTCCAAATCGGAGCACAGCTTGCACCAGAGTCTAGCTGTACAAAAACTATTACAGAAAAACACCACCAATCAAATGGCAGAGTACAAGTAAGCAGTCGTGTGTTGCCCAACCACAACAGATACAGTTAGATGGTAACTCCTACACCTCGGGCTCAGTGAACAACACAGAATATGGGGTGGGAAGATTGCAAGAGTCAGAGGACCAGCATGTCAGCTGTGAGAGCGTACCTTCTAGCTATGACAGGAAAGCCACTCCATGAAGTCTTAACAACACGGCTGCCTAAACAAGGCCCGAACAAGGCCAACAGACATGCAAACACAGAAGAAAGATATCTCGCGAGGCCTGGGCCCTGGGCAAGGAACTATAGACAACTAGGGAATACCAACAACGGCGGAACTAGTCGCCCCTGGGCAAGTGGCCACAAACCGAAGAGTCAGCTCTGAAATATATATACACAAGCAACATTGTGTAGACTGGGCAGACTGTATTTATAGACCTAGGAGTACACACACACAACCACAACACCACCAGCAATTAAAGAAAATGAGGCCATAAATTTGAGAGATATAGGAGGGTCGGTACATGGAAACAATCAGAGAGAGAAAAGAAAAGGGGGGAACAAACTCAATGAAGAATATAACTTTTTCAAAAAAAGTATGTATATGAATGCTTTGCATGTGTGCATGTCTGTGCATGATGAGCACGCAGTGTCCTCGGATGTCAAAGGGCAGAAAAGAGAGTCCAGTCTCCTAGAACTGAAGTTACAGACAGCTGTGAGCCACCATGTGGATGCTGGGAATGGAACCCACGTCTGTTGGAAGAACAGCCAGTGCTTTTAACTGCTGAGCCATGTCTCCAACTGCCTCAGGACTTACTATAAAGCTATAAGGATGGTTATCACTTGGAAACCATCCTGTGTTCCCTGGGTACCAGGACAGACCCAGGAAACAGAAAGGTTGTCAACTGATGTTCTCGCGTGAGAACACTACTACGAACCATCTTGTACTTGTCTCCTTTTTTTTTTAATTGTATATCTTTCATTTACTTTTTTTTTTCAACAGCTCACAAATATTTATTCACTAATGGGGTGATACTTTCTCCCTTCCCCAGGTTACCGTCCCTCCCACTGAGCTCAGTATCATGTCAGAGGAAGGTCCTGGTGCCCAGGCACCTGGTTTGGAGAAGGAGCTCATCCTTCTCCTGGGGTTGCTGGTCTTTGTTGTCCAGAACAAGGTGGGAGGGGGACCACTGGCCATCTGCACTCAGAGTTCTATGATGTCCCCAGCTGGGGTTGCAGGGTAGTAGGACTTGGGGTATCTCCCAGCCTCAGCAGCCTGAGGGCCTCTGAGATCAGGCTCCCAGGATAATACCAGAGAAGCAGCTCTAGGCAGGGGCTCCTGAGTGGTGGCAGGGCTTGGGGAAAGTCACAGGGGGACTGCAGTAGGATGGTCATTATATAGGCTGAGTCCGAAGAAGTGGGTGGCCATATTCTCCTCGGACAGGAACTGCTTGTGCAAGGGTTCCCTGGCGTTCAGGCCTCAAGTCACCCCAGTGGTGGCCCATGGGTCCTGACTTGGGGGGGCTTGCTACAGGGGCTATTGTAGGATCATTATGGTTTGGGGTCCTCTCTTCACTTACTTTTATTGTATGAATATTTTGCCTGGCATGTGTGTCTGTTTGCCACATGTGTGCCCGATCTTCGTGGAGATCAGAAAAAGGTATCAGAACCCCTGGAACAGGAGTTACAAATAGCTGTGAGACAGTGTGGGTGCTGGGAATCAAATGCAGGCCCTCTGCAAGAGCAGCCAGTGCTCTTAACCACACAGCCATCTCCTCAGCCTCTGTATTCTTCTCCTAATGAATGAATATGAGGATCTTTGGCAGGAAAAGAAAAAATGATGCCGTTTCAATAAACAGTATAAGAACAACAGAACACACACAACACTGAAAATTATTTTCATTTATGCTGTACAACCACATACAGAAAAATTCACAGTAGAATGTACAACACACAAGGAAGGAAAAGAATACAATTTTTAGGACATTACTCTGGTGGTTTGAATAAGAATGGACCCATAGGCTAATATATCGGAACACTTGGTCCACAGCTGACTAAATTATTTGGGAAGGATAAAGAGGCTTGACCTTGGTGGAGGAGGCATGTCACTGGGAGTGGCTGCTGAGGTGTCAAACCCCACGTCTTTCCCATTTAGCTCTCTGCCTCATGTCCGCCCCCGCACCATGCCTGGCTGGCTGCTGCCATGCTCCCAGGCGCGATGGACATAAGCTCATGCTTTGAAGCTGAGAGACTCCAGTAACCATTTCTTGTATGAACTGCCTCTGTCACGGTATCTTAGCAGAGCAACAGAAAAGTGACTAAGGCTTACAACACTCTAGACACAGGCCACAATCTCCCAAGAATAAATCTAAGAAAAATTATATAAACTCTCAGACAGTTGCTCTAAGATGGTGGTTCTCAAGCACTCTGACCACAACCAACACCCACCCACAGATATACTTAATACCAATCAATCTCGGCCTTTCTCTCTCTCTCTCCCACTCCCTCTTGTACATGCACATGCACACACACATCTAGATACACAAAAGTTTCAAAAGCGCCTTTTTTTACTGCCCTCGCTACACTCTGGTAGCTCCTTTTCCTCTAGTCTTCTTTTGTAAAACTCACTTTACATTGGCCACATCCCATCAAAAGCAACTTCATGAAGCACTAATGGGCCATCACCCATAATTTGAAAATTAATGCTTTGGGAAATGACAATGTAAGAAACATGGCTGCAATCCAAGATGGCATGATAAGCTCTAGGAATTTAGGATTTATAGCTCTTTTTTTATGGAGACAGGGTCTCACTAAGTAGGCCTGGCTACCATGGAACATGAAACCAGGCTGGTCCTTGAATTCAGAGATCCGTCTACCTTCAAGGTGTGCACCACCCAACCCAAAACCTGGCAGGATATTTAATGCTTTTTTTAAAGATTAATTTATTTATATGTGGGTGTTTTATCTGCATGCATATCTACCGCACACCAGAACTGATGTTGTAGACTTGTAAGCTGGGAATTGAACTCAGGACCTCTAGAAAAGCAACCAACGCTCTTTAACACTGAGGCATCTCTCCACCCATCCCACCTCATTTCAAGGATTTATTTATGTATGTATATGGGAAATATTTTTAAATCTTAGCATCTGACAGAAGTTATTAAATGTAAAATGACTTTGCTAGAGTCACTTGTTTATAATAAATAGTGCCAGGCATGGTGGCGCACGCCTTCAGTCTCAGCACTCGGAAGGCAGAGGCAGGAAGATCACTGTGAGTTCAAGGCCAGCCTGGTCTATAAAGCGAGTCTAGGACAGCCAGGGCTACACAGAGAAACCCTGTCTCAAAAAACCAAAAAAGAAAAAGAAATAAATAATAAGGTCCAGCCTTTGAAAACATACTTTCCAGTTCTTAGACTAATGTGTTTTCCATTATACTAACCAGCCAGCCTTCATTCGTACATGTGCATCCAAGAATACAGCAATTCTGGAACAACTCATCTTCACAGGCAGTAAAAGAATATGTATGTGTACATATATCTGTACAGATCTTATCTAATAATGCACATGGTAGCTGTTACTTATTAAAATGAGTTGATTTGTACTATACTAAATTTAATCAGTTTTTACTGTATCTATATCAAAACATCAAAGCTTTTCTTTCAGAAACTAGTAACTATGCTAATTTTGTATAAAAGCTTTTATCCTACTTAAATAACATTAATATTATGTCATCTCAGAACCTGTAACTAATTCCAAGTCCCAGTAACCAGAGCAGGCTCAACAGCGCAGGGAGCAAAGGCAAGCACACAAACACTGAGGACCTGAGCTTGGTTTCTGGAACCTACATGGTGGAAAGCGAGCAATGACTCCTAAAAGATGTCCTCTGCCCTCTGTGAACTATAGTGTGAGCATACGGACATACACTTACACACACACAAAATAAAAATGTAATTAGAAACCCCACATTCTAGCAACATTACTTACAGCATTATCAATTTTGTTAAACATGTTAAGAGACACAGGAATAAAATGACAAATTCATTCCATTTATAAAGCTTATATTCTGATATTTAAGACAAGCAGCATTAACTGGGGCTGGAGAGATGGCTCAGTGCCTAAGAGCACTTACTGCTCTTCCACAGGACCCTTATTCAGATGCCAGCACCCATGTCAGGTGGCTCACAACTGCTTATAACCCCAGCTCCAAGGGACCGTATGCTTCTGGCCTCTGGGGCACCTGCACCTGTGTGCACAAACTCACATACAGACAAACACACATAATTTTAAAATAATAAAAATAAATTATTTATGAAAAGATAAACAGAATTCAACAACCTTACAATACGCCTGGAAGATATTGAAATTATTTCATAATACCAGGAGCCCTATTTAGCCATCGAAGAGATAAGAAATGACTTACGGTTGCACCGCTTCTGTACAAATCGTAATTTGCAAGCTGTTCTGTAAGTTGATAGTCGTATGACATCAAAATTCTGAGCCCCTGAGAAAAGGACAGAGTGAAAAAGTGAGCTGTACCGATCGTTCCATCGCTGTATGGCAGAAGTGCAGGTCACTGTGATGGTCACGGGAAAGGAAAGGTGACGAGGCACCTGCACATGCCCACTACATGCCAAGGTGCTGCCCACAGTTCTGCCTTCTGCTAGGCAGGGGAGCTCTGAGAGGAGGAACACTCAGTGTCTCAGTCAACGACCTGCAGGGTTAGAAAAGGGCAGCAGGGTGTGAAGTAGAAGAGAGTCAAGAAGGTAAACTCCACGCCAGGCAGAGTGTGGCTGAGGCAGGAGAACTGCCACAAGCTCGTGGCCAGCCTGGGCCAGTGAGAACCACTTCCATAGGTGGGGGGATAGAGACAAGAAGAGGTCCCTCAACAGAACTTGTCTGTGGCCATGGTTTGTTGGAAACTGGACTAGCTAACCCTGCTTCCTGTACAGCAGCCAGCCCTTTTCTATAACTGGTCACAATGCCATTCCTTTGTTGATAATATGCTATACTCCTTCCCACAAAACTGCCACCACCACCTCAAGCGCCAGGGACTGAATCCAGGGACTACACCAGGCAAGTGCTCTGCTGCAGAGCTACATCCCCAGACCATTCTTTATTCAACCAAGTCTTTTTTTTTAATATATTTTATTAATTTATTCATATTACATCTCAATTGTTATCCCATCCCTTGTATCCTCCCATTCCTCCCTCCCTCCCATTTCCCCCTACTCCCCTCCCCTATGACTGTGACTGAGGGGGACCTCCTCACCCTGTATATGCTCATAGGGTATCAAGTCTCTTCTTAGTAGCCTGCTATCCTTCCTCTGAGTGCCACCAGGTCTCCCCATCCCGGGGACGTTGTCAATTATAGGGCACCAGAGTTCGTGTGAAAGTCAGACCCCACTTTCCACTCAACTGTGGAGAATGTCCTGTCCGTTGGCTAGACCTAGATAGGGGTTCGAAGTTTACTGCACGTACTGTCCTTGGCTGGTGTCATAGTTTGAGCAGGACCCTAAGCAGCACTGGCTACTTACTATGTACCCAGCCTGGCTCAACCTTCTTTGTCTCATGGCCCTGAGTACTGCAATTACAAGCATGGAGGAGCACTACAGCTCACTGTATCTTCCTATCAAGAAGTAAAAATTGCTCTGTGAGTTCGAGGCCAGCCTGGTCTACAAAGCATGTCCAGGAAAGCCAAGGATACATAGAGAAACCCTGCCTCGAAAAACCAAAAAAGAAAAAGAAGTTAAAAAAAAAATTTTAAGACTTCTTTATTTGTTAGGCATAGTGTTCTGCCTGCATATACACCTGCAAGCCAAAAGAGACTTCAGATCACATTATAGATTATTGTCAGACACCATGTGGTTGCTGGGAATTGAACTCGGGACCTGTGGATGAGCAGTCAGTGCTCTTAACCTCTGAGCCATCTCTCCAGCCCAACACACATCTTTAATCACAGCACTAAAGGAGGCAGAGACAAGCAGGCAACATACAAACATATAAGATAAAAATAAAGTTAAAAAAAAAAAAAGAACCAGAGGCAGGAATAGTGGCGCATGGCTGTAATCTCAACATCTGAAAGGCAGATTAAGAAGAGGATTGCCATATGAGCTCCAATGAGACCCTATTTAAAATATAATAAAGAAATAAACCCACCCACCAAAGGAAGAAGCAGACATATTGGGGAGGGAGTGCAGAAGACACACTACTCGCTCCCTATCTCTCACCACACAGTACTCTCTGCCACCTGAGGACCATGCCAGCAAAAAGATCATCTTCAGATATGACCCTGCAACTTAGGCCAGAAGCATAAGCCAAAATAAACTTTTCCTTTATAACTTTTCTGCAGCATGTTATTAGAACCAGCAATGGACTAAAACATAGAGTTCATATAACACTGTGTCTGCGCTGCCTAAACTATTGTAAGCATTTCAAAGAACTTTTTTCACAAGAATAGTAGTATAAGGCCAGTGAAGTGGTTCGTCAGGTACTAACTCTCAGCAACCCAAACGTGAAGGAGAAGCCTGACCGCAGAAGGCTGCGCTCTGGCCTCAGCTGCGTGCTGTGGCTTACACGACTGCACAGGTGCAGCATCAGCATCTTTCCCCGTGGCAGGATGAAGTCCTGGAATGAAGACTGCTCAAAGGTAACTGCCTCAGTGAATTAACTAGGAAAAATGAAGATAAACTTCACAAAGAGAAGCGTAAGAGGCACAGGCTTGCTTCCCCTAGATTTTAAAATATCTGGAGTTAGGGACTGTTGAGATAGCTCAAGAGTTAAGAGCACTTTCTGCTCTTGCAGAGTTCAGCTCTCAGCATCCACATTAGGTGGCTCACAACCACTTACCAACTATTGTGCCAGGGAATTCAAAGCCCTCTTCTGGCACTCACACAGCTACACATATGCATATTTTTTAAGTCTGGAGTTAAAAAAAACAACAAAATATAAAAAAATATATATATAGCAAGTAAAAAATGAAATAATCAAATGGATTGTATTCCCCAAAATTTGATTATAAAAATAATAACAAGTTTTAAAAGACAGTGTGTTCTTCATAAAAAAGGTACCCTACAATAGCCTAATGAGCCGTTATAAACGTTAATAAGCTTGAACTTTGTTTTAATTGATGCTATAACTTCTAGGGTGTAGAGGGATTTTAATCCAGCAACATGGCTACTCTGGCTGGAATACAGACACGTATTTAGTATACACCTTTAATCCCAAATAATGATGGTAAATTTAATTTAGTTTGTTTCAAAAGTGATGTCTAACTGAGGTTAGACAAAGTGATGAGTCAGAGAAAGATTTGACAGAATGAGTCAGGATAGGACAGACCCAACTCTCACCAGAAGGGACAGGAAAAAGAGGACTTTGGAGCACAGCACAGAGAGAAAGAGGGAAGGTGTAGAGGGAGACAATATTACCAGGAGAGCTTTACAGAGACAGTTGAAGAGAGAACAAGCTAGACACAGGTGAAGACGGAACGATCCAGAGAATGAGAAGGAGCCAGGAGATTAGAACAGATTGCCTAAGTTGTATAAGGCCAAGCAGAGCAATTGAGACGGAAGCTGAGAGAAGCCAGTTTGAATCACTCAGCTTGGAGAGGAGTTTTGAACCAAACAGCTGAGTTAAACCAGCCAGCTAGAATTCAGAAAGAGCTAGAAAGGGTGAGCATATTCAGAAGTTAAGTCTCAGAGGCTAAAAACATTCTAGGCCTAGAGCAGATTATACAGAGGCTAGAAGCTTCCAGGACTAGGCCTAGGGTAGCAGATAGACACAGTAAGCATCCGAGACTACAATTAAACCAGGTGAATAAAAGCTAATTTTACATAGGGTAACCCCCCCCCCCAAAAAGATCACAATCAAGTAAATAAAAAGTTGTGAAATGGAAGTTCAATTCCCCCAAGAGAAAACATGAAAGAAGGAAAATACTAAGAAAGGACTAAACTGGGCTGAGGAGACAGCTTAGTCAATCAGGTGCTTGCTCTGCAAGCATGAGGAGCTGAGTTCAGTCCTCGGCATCCATGTAAGAAGCCAGGCATGGTAGTAAACACTTGTAATACCAGTGCAGGGGCGCAAAGACAAGACACATCCTTGGAACCCACTAGCCAGCTAGCCTATGATCCCTAAGCCCCAGTCCCACTGAGAGCCTCTGTCAAAAAAATAAAACAAAGCAAAATAGGTGGGAACAACAGCCAAGATTGACCTCTGGCCTCCACACACATGTACATTTACAGACACATGCTCCTGTTCTCACACACAGAAGCAGGCAGACACACACAACAAGTACAAAGTCATAAAAAATAGAATTTGTTAATATTCCTATAAAGAGGCTGAACAGAATAAGGCAGTGATGAGGCTAAGGCTGCCACAAGGGATTCCTCGTCCCTACCCTTGGCGCTGAATACTGATCCTGAGGCCTCACCGTTCACTAGGCAAGAACTCTGCCACTACACTACACCACCAGCTCCAGATTTTAAGACACTCTAACTTATGCTGTTTATAGGAGACGAACACTAGGCATGATACACAGAAGAAACCTAGCAGGAACGCAATGGAGTCATGCAATGGGAATTCTAAATGCTTGTGAAAATGCTCCAAGAAAACAAGAGTTTGTGACCTCAGTTTCTTCAAAACACAATTATTCTTGAATTGTGCTTTGAAGCCCCTCCCAGATGCAGCATATAGGAGTGAGTTTACTTCAAATTACTCATTACAACTAGCTACTGTTATTTGTTTATATGCCTCCATGGAATAACATGGTTTTGCTGGTGCAGCCTACCTGCCGCATGTGTGTGGCCTGTGTGGTTGGACACTTTACTCATGTGATTCCTCTCCATAAAACTGGCTGATGGTCTGAGTAACATTGGCTCCATTTTCCCAGGTCAACCACCAATAAAGCAGCAAACAGAAGAGAAGAAAATAGCTACCTATACAGGCTGAGCATCCCTAATTTGAAATCTATAAATTTCTGAGCTAGCATATCATTCATAGCTAAAGAAAAATAATAATTACAAAAGGTTGGCAAGGTGGCTCAGCAGGTGAAGGCGCCCACCACCAAGCCTGATAACAGGAGTTCAATCCCTGGAATCCACGAGATCTGATTCCCACAGGCTGTCCTTGCACCTTAGGGTACATCAGTACACATACACAAGAAAAATAGGTAAATGGAGTTTTTTGTTTTTGTTTTTGAGGCAGGGTTTCTATGTGTAGCCTTGGCTGTCCTGGACTCACTTTGTAGACTAGGCTGGCCTCGAACTCGCAGCAATCCACCTGCCTCTGCCTCCCGATTTCTGGAATTAAGGGCGTGTGCCACCATGCCCAGCTACGAATGTTTTTTTTTCCTTTAATTAAAGAAAGTAAAGTCCTAGCAGATTAGAATGTAAAAGTTCCTTAATCTGATAAAATATAAAACCAGCAGCAACATTCTAAACAAATTAGAAACATCCCCATTGGGTCTTCAGTTAAGAAGTATCTGAGGCAGGCCGGGCATGGTGGTGCATGCCGGGCATGGTGGTGCATGCCTCTAGCCCACCACTCAGGGAGACAGGTACAGGTGAATCACTGTGAGGGCAGCCTGGTCTACAAAGCAAGTCCTGTCTCGAAAAATGAAAAAGAGAAAAGAAAAAAAGAAAGAAAAAGAGGGGAGCCTAACACTCAAGAAGACCTTGGTTTGATCCCCAGCACCACAAACAAAGCAAAACAAAGAAACAGAAGGAAAAGGGAAAATTACAAAACAAGAGCTAACATTGTCTTTTAAAATGGTGACACTGCCAGCACTTGGGAGGCAGAGGCAGGTGGATCACTGTGAGTTTGAGGTCAGCCTGGTCTATAGAGAGTTCCAGGACAGCCAGGGTTACACAGAGAAACCCTGTTGGGTGGGGATAGGGAACCGCTGCTTCATATCAAAAGATAAACAGAACAGTGCACCAGGTACAGAGACAGAAGCACTGCACACAGGAAGCACACGCAAAAGCCTGCTGGAAATGATGAGCAAGTGCTATGGTCTAGATCTTCTCTTGTGTTTTGTTTCAGTTTTTCTGTTTTAGATTTGCTATGAGACAAGGTCTAGTCATGTAATGTAACCTAGATTGGCCTCAAAATTAATATCCTCCTAATTTTGCCTCCCAAATGCTGGGATTATAGGCATCCCACTCCAACTAGTCAGGATTTTAAGTGCCTCTCTAAGCCTATGGCTTGGTCCCAATTTGGCACTACTGGGAAGTGGCACTAGGCTCAAGAGGTAGCACCGTGTCTTCTAGTCACAGAGTGGCATCAGAGAAGGTGATGCTCTCTTGCATCCCAGGCACAGGTAAGCAGCTCTGCTCTGCCATGTCCTCCCCACCATGATACCTTTCCACAGGCCCAAATGCAGCAGGATCAACTGACAGAAGCTGAAACCTCCCGCCAAGACTACAGCTCAGGCATCATGCATCTGCTCACATGCTGGAGGCCATTGCTGACGCCTACCACTGCAAAAACTAAAGAGGAGAAAATGGGGGGGAGGAGTCGATTAAAAGCCAGAAACCTCCAAGCTCTGAGAAACACTAACTGTTCCTCTATAAAGTCATCATCTCAGGCAATAAAAAGTTAACACAAACCTCGGAATAGAAATTGGGAACTTGTGAACAAGGCAAAAAACAGGCCCAAAGGCAAATTCTGGATTAGAACTCTCATGAGGTTAATAAGGAAAAACTGAACTAGCTCTGAGCAAAGACATGGCAGGGGCTTATGTGGCATATTCTACATAACGCAGGGTGTGATCTAGGGCACACTGACAGACTAGAAGAAAGTTTCAGATTGCTTATCACTTTCTTTTTAAAAAGACCAATAAGAGGGCTGGAGAGATGGCTCAGCAGCTAAGAGCACTGGCTGCTCTTCCAGAGGACCCAGATGTTATTCCCAGCACCCACATGGCAACTCACAACTGTCTGTAACTCCAGTTCCAGGAAATAAGGTGCCGTCTTCTGGCTTCCACAGGCACTAGGCACATATGTGGTATACACCCATACTTGTAGGCAAAAATCCATACACACAAAATGATTCTTTAAAAAAAGGATAATAAACATTTTTAAAAGTGGCTGTTGGAAAGACTGTCCAGTGGCTGAGAGCACTTGGTGCTCAGGCAGAGCACCCAGGTTTGAGTCCCAGCAGCCACCTCAAACAGCTCACAAGCATCTGTAAGTCAAGTTTTAGGAGATTCAATGCTTTCTTCTGTCCGCCAAGCGCACCAGTCACAAATGTGACACACAGACATACAGATAAGAAAAATGCTCAAACACATAAAATAAATCTTTAAAAATCTTTTTAAAAAATCTTTTAAAACATTTTAGCAAACATAGGTACCACATTTGCTACTCTTCGTCAGGCACCGTGCACAGTACTTTCCTTGCATTATTGTAGTTAATCACAAGAATTCCATGAAGTCAGTATTATTGCATAGAAGGAGAAACTAAGGCACTTCTAACATTTTTTTAAATGAAAGAAAAAACTTGCAGCTGGTGGTGGCGCATGCCTTTAATCCCAGCACTCAAGGGAGGAAAAGGCAGGATGATCTCTGTGAGTTCGAGGCCATCCTGGTCTACAAAGACAGTCCAGGACAGCCAGGGCTCTGTGTAACAGAGAAACCCTGTCTTTAAAAACCAAAACCAAACAAACAAACAAACAAACAAACTTGTCTAAAGCTATACACACCCATTAATCTCTGGAACCAAGATCCAAAGCAGGCTGTGGTTGGAGGAGCAGATTCAAGACTCGATAACAGAGCCAGCCATGTGTACACACACCTGTAAGCCCAGCACTTGGGAAGCTGAGACTAGAGGTTGGTGAGTTCAAAGACAGCTTGAATGAGACCATGGTAAGAAGAGAGAAGGCAGGGCACCTAAGCTCAGCTGCTCTTCGCTTCTTTAGAGGCAGAAGGTGAGGCGGAGGGAAGCACCTGCCTTACAGAACCAGCAGGCTGGCCACTTCCAGTCGGTACCTACACTGCTTCTCTACTATCTCTAATAAGCACTTATGAAGCCTAACCCTCTGCCTCCACTGACTCAAACTATGCTGAGGGCTGAAAAAATCTGCAAATTCATCTGTTAATTATCTCACAACAGGCAGACTTCTAGAATTCTTCAAGTACCTCATGAATTATCCTAGTCTGGGTTTCTGACTCCTATTTCCTGACTCAGCCACGCAACCAATTCCATGATTTTTTTTTTTTAAAAGAAAGGGTCTCACAGCTGAGCATGGTGGCGCACGCCTTTAATCCCAGAACTCAGGGAAGCAACAAGGAATGAATCTTAGAGTGATTAAAGCTCTTCTTCAAGGATGGACTTTCAGTAATACAACTGAAACAAAAGCACAGGACATAGCCATGTGTGGTGGCACATGCCTGTAATCCCAGCACTTGGGAGGCAGAGGCAGGTGGATCCCTGAGTTTAAGGCCAGCCTGGGCTACAAAGCAAGTCCAGGACAGCCAAGGCTACACAGAGAAACCTTGTCTCAAAAAGCAAAAAAAAAAAAAAAAAAAGATGGGGTCTCACTATGTAACTCAGGGTGTCCTCAAACACATGGTCTTCCTGTCTCACCTCCAAGCAGGACGGTAACAGGCACATGCCCACACCTAGCTTTGTAGTAGTGATCATAAAATGTCTTTAAAAGGCTTATAAAGACTAATCCAGACCAATACTATAAAGGAATCTGAGAGCCAATAACTGTGAGGTAGTTTATATCACACAAAGAAAATAAAATACTGGGAACCATACAATTCCTCAGGGGGGCCACGGCCACGGCCACGGCCACCGCCCCTCCTCTTCCTCTTCTTCCTTCTTCTTCCTCTTCCTCTTCCTCATTTCATAATATAATTTGAATGGAAGATTTTTAAGTGTATAGTAAAGCTCTTTCTTTTTGGTTTTCTAATAGTGCTATTGTTCTAATGTGTAGTTGTCTTTACTGCATGCCTAGCATCTGGTAAAAGGTAATTTATGTAATGTATTAATTATTAACCACTATCAGCACCTGCAAGCTTATGGTAACAACAGCTGCAGAAAATGTTCTAAACAGTAGGTATGACTTAAACTCAAGTATTCCATATAACACTTCTGCCTCGTTTTTTATGATCTTAACTAAGAAAGCAATTCAAAGTACTCGGGAGGCAGAAGCAGGCAAGAGCTCTGTGAGCTACCTCACAGATTACCTCCAGGCCTACCTGCAAGTTCCTAGATACAGAGGTGTACAGTGAAACCCTGGACTGGGGGGGGGCGGATTTTCAAGCCTTTCAAGTAAATTATATGTAGTAGTGTTGAGTCCCCCAATTCCTTGGTTCTAGAATTCCCATTCTTCCTTCTCAAAGGCTTCTAACATACAATTACCAACTGACTAAAACTATTAATCCCAGCACTTGAGAGACAAAGCCAAGTGGATTTCTGAGTTCAAGGCCAGCCTGGTCTACAGAGAGTTCCAAGATAGCCAGAGCTACACAGAGAAACCCTGTCTCAGAAAAACAAAAACAAAACAAAACAAAACTACTGCTTGGTAAAAATAACAACCGCCCAGTACTCCATGGTGGGAGCCCAGGACACTCACGCATTTCTATGAAGAGCTGCCTTTTCTCCGCCATGGTCTTCCGCTTGTTCCCACCTTCCTCAATCATCCTAGAGACGAAGAAAGACAGGATGAGCCAAGGCACGGTGTGACGACTCACCCAAGTGCTTACTGCGCAGCTGTGAACGTGTGCATAAAGTGGGAGCCTCCCACCAAGGAAGGTGAGCCACTCTCCCATTCTCTGGTGGCTTCTGGATGATACTGAACAGTCAGTAGCTAAAGGAGGTGGTGTGCTTCCTTCCTGAGTTGAAAATACAGGACTTCTTTTCTAGGAGTTGGGCTCATACTTTCTCTCAGACTGCTCTAGACCCACACTAGCCTCGAATTCACAGCAGCTCTCCTGCCCCAGCTTTATGAGTGTTGGAATTACATCATCATGGCTGGCTGAGGATGTCTTTTACAAAACTTGATTATTTTCTTTACAGAAATGTTGAGTGTGTTCAGACAGTGTCCTCTACCACCACTGTTTTACATATATTAATGTATTACTAAATATGATTTCAGATACAACAGAATGAAAGCCCAGAATTTTCCATTTCCAGACACAAGACAGACATAAAAACTTCTGTTTTATAGGAGGCAGAAACAGGTGGATCTTTGTGAGTTCAAGGCCAGCCTGGTCTACAAAGTGAGTCCAGGACAACCAAGGCTACACAGAGAAACCCTGTCTTGAAAAAACAAAACAAAAACCTTCTGTTTTAGGTTAAACTATATTGAGCAAAAAGATATTCCTCCCCAAATTAAAGAGCCCCTCAAAGGAATTTTTCTGTCATGCAGTGATAGCTATGCCAGGTGTTAAAACGCCTCACATTTGTGAGCCTCAAGTCCCAGTTACCTGAGAGGCTGAGGCAGGAGAATTTTTGAGCCTAGTAGTTCAAAGCCAGCCTGGACAACATAGCAAGATTCCATCATTTGCATTCCTCTCATCTATTCAGTAACCACACACACACACACACACACACACACACACACACACACACACCTGTGTGTCTGCATTATTGTTACTGTTGTTCCCGCTTCACAGACTAGGCAACAGATGCTAAGAAAGCTAGCCTGCTGAAGGGCACATAACACCACCAGTGTACGCACAACCTCCCGAACATGCTTTTCCTGTAAGTGTTATTTACACTTACATCCACATCTCTAATGTCTAAAAAGCTAGAACACAACCCATTATACAGACCTATCTGTGCCAAGTTCTGCTGAACATAAGCCAGATCACTGCCCTGAGTAGATTAAACTGTCGTAAATCACCTCAAGTATGATTAAACTGTTACACATTAAACTAGTACAAACCTTCTCAAATATCTTATGATCACAAACTAAATGACAACTATATAAACTGCATATCCACTAGAGAAAGTTGCTAGCCTCCTTATAAAAAAAAATAAAAAAAAATAAAAAAAGGAAAGCTAGGCATAGTGGCACACGCCTTTAATCCCAGCACTCGGGAGGCAGAGGCAGGTAGATTGCTGAGTTTGAGGCCAGCCTGGTCTACAAAGCGAATCCAGGACAGCCAAGGCTACACAAAGAAACCCGTCTTGAAAAACAAACAAACACAAAAGAAACTTTAAAATGTAAATATATTCCTTTTTTTATTCTTTTCTTTTTTTTTTTTTTCCGAAACAGGGTCTCTCTGTGTAGCCTTGGCTGTCTTGGACTCTCTTTGTAGACCAGGCTGGCCTCGAACTCACAAAGAACCTGCCTCTGCCTCCCAAGTGCTGGAATTAAAGGCGTGCGCCACCACACCCAGCCGTAAATATATTCTTTAACAGTCCATAATTAAGATTTTTCTCAAGAACAAGCCTGTCCTGAGTCATGGAAATGTCATCAGCCTTCAACACACATGGTGGTTACAATTTACCCCAAGTCAAAGAATTTTGAACAGAAAGTAAGAGGGACAAAGGCACCAGAAACAGAAAAACAAGCTAATAAAATCTAGGACTTAAAGAAAAAACAGGAGTTGGTTCTAGTAGTCTGTAATTGCAAAGGGAAGGGGAGAGAGGGCACTCAGAAGCTCGCTGCTCCCTTATCCCAGACTTGATCTCTCACAAAGTCAGCTGTTGATCCAAATCACAGCAGAACAACCACACGTCCTTCATGATATATCTCACAGGTTAAAACCTCTTTCTACTTTAGTATTCCTTTGCATCACTTTTCTCAAAGCAGAGAAAACAAATTCCTAGAGACTGCTGAACCCGTTAATGGCAATTTTCTAAAGTTTTATTTTTATTTTCAGACTCATCTTGGGAAGCAATATATATCCTGGGTCATCTAAATGGCCTCCATCCGACAAGTGCTGCCAGGTAATTTCAGCACGCAGCACGCATGTAAGACTAAGACTGGTGACTGACAAACTACAGGAGCCACACTTTCCTGGGCAAGGCTGAATCTGCTGTTGCAGACAGAGTTTGGAACACAGCCATACCTATCCAGTCTGTTTCCTTTTTCTTCTTAGGAAGGGGTATGAGGGCTAGGCGTGGTCTCATGTAGTCCAAGGTAGACTCAAACTTGCTACACAGCTAAGACCTTGAACTCCTAATCCTTCTGCTTCCTAAGTGGTGGGATTATAGGCATGTGTTTTCTTGCCTGGCTTCATTTTTGTATTATCATCTATGGAAGAATCTCAATATCTCTCCCCTCCCCCTCTCACCTGTTTGGTTTTTTGAGATAGGGTTGTATCTTGTAGCCTTGGCTGTCCTCAAACTCATGGGGATCACCTGCCTCTGCCTCCCAAGTGCTGGGATCACAGGCGTGGGCCACCACACGTGGCTATGTCCTGTGCTTTTGTTTCAGTTCTATTACTCTTCTTGAAGAGCTTTAATCATTCTAAGATTCATTCCTTGTTGCTAAAATGGCACCACACACACACACACACACACACACACACTACACCAACTAGTGTGGTGTAAGTGTGAAAAGTCCTGCACAGGTTCATGCATGTGAGCACTTGGCCCCGGGCTGGGATTGTAGCCTAGCTGGTGTATGTGGTGGTCCGGAGCCAGCCTTGAAGGCATTCTCTGCTTCCGGCTCTAACAATCTCTTTCTGCTTCCCAGATATAATGTAAGCACCTGCCTCAAACTTCATTAGCTACTATGGGCTAGATCCTCAAATTGTGAACCAAAATAACCCTTTCTTACATCTCTTTAGTCAGGTATTTTTGCCTCATCAACAACACAAGTAATTAATACATCCAGGTTTTATTTGTTTTCGTCTGTTTTCACAGTTAAGAAAGAAAAGAAAATCCAAGGGGACAGGAAAAGATGTGAAAGGAGAAAAGATGGAAGTGCACTATGAAAATCCATCAATAATTTACAGTCTATCATAGAAGTAAACACTATGTACTTCAGAAGTTTTGAAAAGAATGAGACAAGCCAGGAGCAGTGGTGGTGCACGCCTGTAATCCCAGCACTCGGGGAGACAGAGGCAGGAGGGTCTCTGTGAGTTTGAGGCTAGCCTGGTCTACAAAATGAGTCCAAGACAGGACAGCCAGGGCTACACAGAGAAATCTTGTCTGGAAAAACAGAAGGAAAAAAAAAAAAAAGAATGATGCAGGAACTGAAAATGTGGCTAAATGGGTAGCCTGCTCGCTGCAGAAACATAAGAACCTAAGTCAGATCCCAAGCACCCACATGAAAAAAAAAGCTACATGTGGTGGTGTGCACTTGTAATCCCTACCACTGGTGGGAGTGTGTGCAGGCAGGGTGGGTGGATAAACTGATCTCAGCAGCTGAAGAGCCTGCCAGACTAGCCAGTCAGTGAGCTCCAGGTCAGTGAGCGACCGACTCAAAAACTAATGTAGACAGCAACAGAGTAAAACACCCAACGTCAATCTCCTGTGGAGGCATGAAAAGTAGCACAACTAACACATGTGTACACACACACACACACACACACAGAGAGAGAGAGAGAGAGAGAGAGAGAGAGTGTGTCATCCCAGAATCAGGTCTAGGCCGGCCATCTCCTCCTGCAATGGCTGATCAGTAGTTACTTTTCTATTGCTGGGAGCTGGCTATATTGTCACAGCTGCACTTTTCCCAGGAGAATTTCCTTCAGCCCTTCACTCTCTAGCCAAGGCGCCTGAAAGTTACTCACTGCCATGGGGCAACAGAGAGCTGCAGTAGATGACTGGTAAGTCCTAACTATCCAGCCAGAAAGTTCTGGGTCCTGGAATCTGGAGTAAGTATATAACCACCTCAGCCACTGAGCACACTAAAGCACATGAAGTCATTAGAGACAATGTGAAGTAAGCCTGAGCAGGTAGACTAAAGAGACCACCCAAGAAGGCTTTAACACCTTTCCCTCATAGCCCCAGGCCTGAACCACCACGCTCCCCAAAAAAAGCCTAGTAGCACATGCTAAAAACAAAAACAAAACAAAACAAAAACACCCAGGAAAGGCCTCTAGTTTGCTAAAGCAGAGTGGAGGCAATCTTTCCTCGCCTCCTCCTTCATCCCTCCTACTCTGGCTAGCAGGCAGGCACTCTCTCACTGTAGGCAGCAGAAGCAGGGAAAGCAGCTGGTGTGGAAAACTACCGGAGTTTAAACTGTGAAGGAAAAAGGAAATGAAAGGTAACCAGCCTGAGAGGAAAGAAATGAAACTGCCCATGTTCACCTTGACATGATCATCTACGCAGAAAACCCAAAAGAATCTCCCAAGTCTGCCAACTAATAAGCAATTACACAAGGTTAGCTGATCAATACACAAAAATCAATATACAAAAGCCTATCCATTTCCCGTATAGTAACAACACACTGAAATTTGAAATCAGGGCCAGGCAGTGGTAGCTCATGCCTTTAATCCCAGCACTTGGAAGGCAGAGGCAGAGGCAGGTGGATTGCTGTGAGTTCGAGGCCAGCCTGGTCTACAAAGGGAGTCCAGGACAGCAAAGGCTACCCAGAGAAACCCTGTCTTGAAAAACAACAACAACAAAAAACTAAATAAATTGCTAAGATTCCATGTTCATAAATAAGAAGACTAAACATTGTCAAGATGCCAGTTCCTTAAAATTCAATCTATAGCTGGGAGTGGTGACACACGCCTTTAATCCTAGCACTCCGGAGGCAGAGGCAGAGGCAGAGGCAGAGGCAGAGGCAGGTGGATCGCTGTGAGTTCCAGGCCAGCCTGGTCTACAAAGTGAGTCTAGGATAGCCATGACTACACAAAGAAACCCAGTCGAGGGGGGGTGCAGGGGGGAACCACCTCAACCTATAGATTCAATGCAATCCCAAACAAACTCCCAGCAAGTTACTTTGTAAATATCAACAAACTCCTAACGGACATAAAAAGTCATAAAAAGAATAGCCAAGATGGTAGCGCACGCCTTTAATCCCAGCACTTGGAGGCAGAGGCAGGAGGATCTCTGTGAGTTCAAGGCCAGCATGGTCTACAGATCAAGTTCCAGGACAGCCAGAGCTGTTACACAGAGAAACCCTGTCTCGAGGGGGAAAAAAGACACTGAAGAAACTTAAGTGCAAATTACTAAAGGAAAGGAGCCAGTATAGAGCCAGGAGAGCACCTGTAATGCCAGTACAGAGGAAGTCCAAGGCCAGCCTGGGGTGTGTGAAACCCTGTCACAAAACCAATCTGAAAAGGACAAAAAATACCATTTTAACATCCATGAAAACACAAAACTACAGACAGTGAAGAATGATGACACTAGAGTCACGATGGCTCAGCAGTTAAGAGCACTGTCTGCTCTTCCAGAGTCCTGAGTTCAGTTCCAGCACACACATGGTGGTTCTGATACACAGGTATACATTCAGATACCTGCAGATAGTGCATTCATATAAATAAAATAAACCTTTTTTTAAAGGTGGGGAATGAATCCAATGAACACAGAGAAATATTTGTACAATGAAAACTATCCTGTCTGATAATGGCTGGTCCGTGCAATTGTACCATTTGTTTAAACTGAAGAGCATACAACACTGAGTCACTCATAACATAAACTACATTTGGGAGTGAATGATGTGTCACCGTAGGCTCATTGATTCTAATGAACAAACATACCACGCTGGAAGGGAATGCTGGATCAGGAGGCTGTGTGTGTCAGGGCAGAAAGTACACAGGAAATCTACAGACTTGAGAAACAGCAAACAGAGCTCTGACCCTCTTGCTACAGATGAAAGCCTCTCCTGTGGAAAGACTGCAAAGGCCTGTGCTGGAACTAGGTCCTGAAAGATGCTTATCTTCCGAGATTTACCCCTGCCTCTGGGAGAGTAAGATCAAGAGGCCAAGGCTGGAGAGATGGCTCAGCAACTAAGAGCACTGTCTGCTCTTCCAGAGGACCCAGGTTCAATTCCCAGTGCCCACATGGCAGCTCACAACTGTCGATAAGTCCAGTTCTAGGGGACCCAAACACCCCCACACACATACATGTAGGCAAAACACCAATGCATACAAAATAAAAAAATAAATCATTAAAAAGAAAAAAAGAACAAGAGGCCAATCTTGTCATAGTTAGAACAGGAAGGTACTATGTCTACATTTGGGAAGAGGGGGGCTGATTCAGCAAATACCTGCTGTACTTGGAGTAACTGCAACACATATCTGGGAAAGGATCTTGAACTTGGAGGCCCAGTATATGCTGGTAAGTAAAAGTGTGACACTGGCCCGTGAATCATGATTTAATGAAATAAAATCCCCTGGAGGCAATCCTGGTGCGCTATGGGAATGGCTCACGTAAGCCTCCGATACAATGCCTGAATGCCATCCTGGAGAAAACGAGTTGGGAATTGCTAGAACCACAAGATCTTAAGGAAGGTGCCCAAGTTTCCTCGTCCCCCACACTGCCTGCACTTTACCAAGCCCTTGCATCCCAGACTGGCAGCAGCTGCTTCCCCACGCCCACCCACCCCCCTTCTCCTCCCCACCCCCCAGCTCTGGAATCTTGCTTCCTTCAGGGCGGCCTGAAGCACTAGAAATCTACTGCCTAGAAACACTCTCAGCCAGTGGCTGGTGGAGGCGATCTAGAAGGGCCATCGGCGAGAACAAGCAACAGCTAATGCTGGCTAACGCGATGGCTAGTCAGCCCCTTGTCTGCTATCTTCTTGTTCTTATCTCACTCCTCTCTGTCCAACAGGTTTTCCAGGGACAGCCCCCTAAGCAAAATGCTTGCACTCAAATCCTTGCCTAGAATCCGCTCCTGCAGAAATTAAGAACCTGTTCATTCAGCCAAGCTTATGACTCAGATTGCCTCAAGTCCTAACTTCTGAGGCACACAAACTGAGTGCTGTCAATTACTTCCCCCAGTGCTTTATAGGTGTTATTATCTGCATCTCTGTAGTTGGGATTTCAACAGCCCTAATACCACCACAGCTGATCACGCGGCTCTGCTGCTGGGACAGGAGCTTGAACATCAATACTCGAATGAATGTGCAAACACCGCTCTACTTCCGCTTCCTTCCACTTGGACTCCTGGAATTCTGCCTTCTCTTAGCCACATAGTCTAAAGAGAACCAATATCCCTCCATTATCCTTTATACACGCTGACTCTAATTTCAAACCCTGCCATATCCTTCCTCCCGGTCACTCTCATGTCCACTCCCTTTTCCCTCCATTTCTGCTGCCAAAACCTTCAAGCATTTTAATGAACAAATAAAATTCTATGACCTCCTGACCTCAGGACTCTCCACCCCCATTTTCCTGTAGTTCATCCTGCAGACACACAAAGAAACATGCCCACTGGCTGTATGCACATAACCCTGTTGGCCACCCCTCAGAGCATCCACTCACACTCTCAGGCAGATGCTCCGTTCCACACAAATTAAAGGCATAACATAGGCACAGCCTACAAAGTGTAAACAGAGTCCCAGCCGTGCGTGAGACACAAGCAAAGCATCTTCAGCCTTAAAACTAAACTCCAAGTTCCTAGATGAGGCTGTTTAATATTCTTGGCCCGAACCCAAACCGAGGGAACAAGTTTTTACACAGAACACCAAAAACAACAGCTCATGAGATAAAAAGTTTTCTAAGTTGAATCTTTATCACAATTAACTACTCTGCAAACTTTTTTTTTTTAAGTGAAAACAAGCAGAATAAAATAAAGTATTTTCAGTCCAGTGAGATGGCTCAGTAAGAGCACTGGGGAGCTCAGCTTGATGCCCAGAACAGAGATGAAAGTAGAGGTCTGACTCCGCAGGGCTGTCCTCTGGCAACTAAATACACCCCACGGCACTTGTGGCCACACTCACATCACACACACACACACAAACAGAAAATATTTTTTCAAAGCACATACAACTTTTAGAAATGAAGCTTAAAACTCAGTAACCAAAAAAATGGGCTGGAGAGGGCTCATAGGATAAGAGCACTGACTGCTCTTTCAGAGGTCTTTAGTCTAATTCCCAGGAACCACAGAGTAGCTCACAGCTATCTATAATGTGATCTGATGCCCTCTTCTGGCCTGCAGACATACATGCAGGCAAAACACTGTATAGATAATAAATAAATAAATAACCCTTTTTTAAAAAGTTAAAGCCAGGCATGGTGGTACACGCCTTTAATCCTAGCACTCAGGAGGTGGAGGCAAGCGGATCTCTGTAAGTTCAAGGCTAGCTCCGTCTAAGAAGTGAGTCTAGGATAGCCAGGGCTACACAGAGAAACCTTGTCTTGAAAAACCAAAAACCAAAAACCAAAAAACCCGGCAGTGGTGGCGCATGCCTTTCATCCCACCATTCAGGAGGCAGAGGCAGGTGGATCACTGTGAGTTTGAGGCCAGCCTGGTCTACAAAGCAAGTCCAGAACAGCCAAGGCTATGCAAAGAAACTCTGTTGGGGGGGGGGGGGGGAGACATGCTCCACCACAACCAGCAAACTGGTTGTATTTTTAATTGATAAACACTGGAAACAGCAAAGATGCCCTTCAACATGTGGCTGTGTAAATAAACTACAGCTCTTCCTAAGGAGCAATGTTGTTCAGCAATAAAATGAAGTGCTGAGCTTGGAAATAACACAAAGGAAGTTTAAACATGAGTGAGAAATACAAAAGGGAAGACGCAAACATAAAAACACACACACTGCAGTACTCCAAATTCAAGACCTAGAGAAAGCAAGGTGCCAAACACAGCAAAGCCGCCACTGTTCATCCAAGCAGGGGTAATGGAAGGGTGCGTGGATGAAGCACGCAGCGATGGAAGGATGCGTGCGTGGATGAAACACACAGTGAGAATATTCAATATGTAATGGTGAACTTTGTCTTTCCTTACTAAAGTAAGAAACTTCTAAAAATTTGTCACTGAGCTAAGAAAATACTAAGGTAGTAGATAGTCACAGAATTTAAATCATAAAAAACTCAAATAAAGGACTAGGTATAGTGTCACACACCTGTATTTCCAGCCCTGGGGGGGAAGGGGGATAGAGGCAGGATGATCATAAAGAGTTTGAGGCCAACTTGGACCACTAGAGACTCTGTCGCAAAATTAAAAACAAACCTTTTTTCAGTTTAGTTTGTTGCATGCTTAGTTTTAAAATACCATAAACAGAGCTGAGTGTGGGTGTGGTGGCACACACCTGTAATCCCAACACTCAGGAGGCAGAGGCAGGAGGATCTCTGTGAGTTCAAGGCCAGCCTGGCCTACAAAGTGAATCCAGGACAGCCAGGACTAAAAGAGAAATCCTGTCTAAAAAAAAAACCAAACAAACACAAAGACCTCAAACAACCAGGTATGGTTGAGCATTTCAATCCCAGCACTTGGGAGGCAAAGGCAGGTGGATCTCTATGAGTTCAAGGCCAGCCTAGCCTGGTCTACAGAGCAAGTTCTAGAACAGCCAGAGCTATACAAAGAAAAATAAATAAATAAAATTGTGAAGGCTAGAAAGACGGGTCAGTGGTTTAAACACCTGTTACACTTGCAGAGGACCCAAGTTCAATTTCAAGCACTTGAAGAGCTTGAACCATCTTTAACTCTAGTTCAAGGGGATCCAATGCCCCCTTCTGACCTCAGGCATGCATCTGGTGCACACGCCAAACATTGATACATGCCAGGCATGGCAGCACATGCCTTAAATCTCAGCACTCAGAGGCCAACCTGGCCTACATAAAATACCAGGCCAACTAGGGCTACCCTGTGAAACCCTGCCTCAAAAACAAAAAACAAGCAAATTTATACAATTAAATTTTCTAAGTCTTAGCTGGGCGGTGGTGGCACACGCCTTTAATCCCAGCACTTGGGAGGCAGAGGCAGGTGGATCGCTGTGAGGTCAAGGCCAGCCTGGTCTACAAAGTGAGTCCAGGACAGTCAAGGCTACACAGAGAAATCCTGTCTTGGAAAAAAATATATATTTCCTAAGTCTTTTAAAATCTAATTATAGACTGACTACCAAAAATGAACAAAATGTATGTTCTCAGATAATTAAGCCTGTAGGCTGTACACAACAGAAAAAGACTAATAAATAGCTATTAAGGGGCTGGAGAGATGGCTCAGTGGTTAAGCGCATTATCTGCTCTTCCAAGGGACCTGGGTTCAATTCCGAGCTCCCACATGGCAGCTCACAACTGTCTGTAATTCCAGTTCCAAGGGATCTGACACTGATGCATATAAAATAAAGTTTAATAAATTATTTTAAAAAAAGAAAAAGAAATAGCTATTAAAATAAAAGCCTCAAATTAAGAACAGCATTAAAATATAGAAAATATTACTAAAAAATACTTTTATACATAAAATAATTTTTTATTTTATACATAAAATAAATATATTTAGGCTATAGTACTAAAGAAAATACACTAATACTTTTTCTGTATGACTGGTAGGATGTTTTGTTTTTGAGACAGAATTCATTGTGTAGCACGGGCCTGAATTTGCTGGAACTCTAGATGGGTGTGGCCTGGCCTCAAACGCAAAGCACTCCTCCTAGTGTAGTCTCTGAGGCACTAGAGTTACAGGTGTGGAACGCCATGCCTGGCTCTGGCGCTGCAATACTTACAGCAACACATTCAGGTAGCGTAGGAAAACAGAAGCAGCAAGAAAGCACACTGGAAGTTCACGTGGAAGCCAGGCAATGGTGGTGCACGCCATAACTCCAGCACTCAGGAAGCAGAGGCAGGCGGAGCTCGAAGCTAGCCCAGTCTACAGAGCTAGTTTTAGGACAGCCAGGGCTATACAGAGAAACTATCTAAAAGAGATTAAAAAATAAAAACCCCCATCATCATAACATCACCTTAGGGCACAATATACTCAACATGTAGACAAACAACACTTTTAATAGCTAGAGGGGTGTGTTTGGTTGCTTTCGGCTGATTCTACAGCAACACAATGAGATCATTGTTTTTGTACTTTGCGTTTGACTGACAAGCTCGGCATGTGAACAGCAGTGTCCACTCTGCTTTCCCGTGTCCTGCAGGTATGCTTGCATTGTAACTGCACTCTTCAGCTGACCAAAAATCCACCTGCAGTTAGTTTCTTTGCAGGAATTTTGTTAAGCCAGCCATCTGTCTAGCAAGGTTCATTTCCTTCAACTCAAACGGTATAACCTGAAAGCCCAGTGAGCGAGGCAGAAGTGAGTGACAGTATATCCAAACAGTGTAGGCAGACAAAAAAGGAGAACTGTCTAGCCAGGCCAAGGTGTTGCCACCACCAGCTCCCATCCCTACCACGTGCCACCGAGGCCTGTCATTACACACAGAGAGGAAGTATCAGTGGGTAGGTTACACATTAATAAAACATAACTTCAATTTTCTTGTTACCTGTCTACAGCACCTTTTCTCATGCCTGTTACTTCCGAATTCTGGAAGAAGCCACAGCTCTCAAAATAACCGCCACGTATGGCTTTGCCTGAAATCCCAGCACTTGGGAGGCTGAGGCAGGAAGTATTGTGAGTTCAAGGCAATACAGCAAGACACACCCTGTCTCAAGAAAAAATGACACAAAACAAAACCCTAGACTGAGAAGTCCGGACTGTGCTAGATAGGCCGTAGGAGCAAGACAGGACTATGGACGTTATAAGTAGCTAAGGAGAAGACTTAGACTATGAAGTCTAAGACTATGAAGCAATTTAGGTAGCCAAGGATGTGACTATAAAGCCCTCCCTCTCCACCCCACCGTGCATACCACCCTCTGCAAAGCAAGCAGCAGGAGGAGATGAAAAAGGAAGGAAATCTCCAAAACAGTGCTGCCCTTGCTGAGCTGTGGGGGAGAGGGTGACAAGAATCCTCCCGTCTGTCCTGTCCCAGGAAGACAATGTGGTACAGGGCTGGACACTGTCTTCAGGCAGAGGTTAAGTAACTGCTACAGCACACAGGCTGAAGAAGGCAGAGGGAGAGAGCCCTCAGGACTGTACTGCCAGAACTGTTAAAAGAGCCTCCCTTCCATTTGAATTGGTTGTTAGTTTCTTACTTAACCTTTGCACCTCTGTCACATCAAAGCGTTCAGGTATGAGCTAGGGAGCTAGCTCAGGCAGTGAAGCCCTCGCCTTGCAGGGACCAAGATCTGAGTTCACAAAAAGCCATGTTTTAAAAAACCCTGGGGGCCGGGCATGATGGCGCATGCCTTTAATCCCAGCACTCCAGAGGCAGAGGCAGGTGGATCGCTGTGAGTTTGAGGCCAGCCTGGTCTACAAAGTGAGTCCATGACAGCCAAGGCTACACAGAGAAACCCTGTCTCATGCGTGAGGATGGTTCAGTGGGGTAAAGCACTGGCCACACAGCATGATGACTGGGGATTTGGATGCCCAGCACCCACATTAATGTGAAATGGGCAGCCTGCACTCATGAGATGGGGCTGCCCAGAGCAAGCTGACTAGCTAGGTTAGCTGAATCAGCAAGCTCCTGGATCCAGGTGGGAGACCTGGCCTCAGTATGTGAGGCGGAGAAGCACTCACGGAAGACATCACACATCGTCTCTGGCCTCCACATATATAAACACACATACACACACCACACACATATGTGTAAGCAAAAGATAAGTAAATAAATAAACCAGGCTTGGTGGCCAGCAGTTATAATCCCAGCCCTGAGGAGGCAGAGACAGGTGGATCATTTGTGCTCTCTAGCCAGCCACACTAACCAAATCTGCCAGCCTGAAGCCAGTAAGAGATGTTAAGTCAAAAATGAAGGTGAATAATGCCTGAGGGACAACCCTGAGGCTGACCCCTGCCCTCCACATGCACATACACATGCACATGCACACACAATGTACTCTGAGCAGTCTCCTGCAAAACCTGTCAGACTTCCCTGAATGTCAGTGTGACACCCAGGTAGGTCTAAGCTTGGACTATGGCAAATACAGTCAAAACCACCTTTACTTAAAAACAAACAAACAAACAAACACTCTGTTGTTCATTTCAGGAAAATTCTCATATATCCTTCCTCTAATACCTACTCTTTTTCTTACAAATTAAAAGGAGTGCCAGGAAAAATACATTTAAAACCAGATATCTTCTTGTAAGAAATCTAAGAGCACTCACTGGGTTCTAGTAAAAAAACATCCAGTAACATACTCTGCAACTACCCAGAGCTCTGAACAGCTGAATTAACCTTAACGGGGCTAGGCTAATTAGCAAATAACTCATGTGAAATGCTTAGCACAATGCTTGGCCCAACCTAAGAGCCTAACAAATATCAGCTATCAAGCACTCTGACTACAGTGCAGCTCAGTTACAAAGACATTTGCTGATCATCACAGCGTTTCAGTACTGTTTTAGTTTATCTACAGTGTTAGCAGTACACATAAACTCAAGATCAAGGGGCTGGAGATGCGGCTCTGTTGCAGTGCTTGGACCAGAATGCAGCACATGCTCACAGTGTTTGCTAGCCCTGAGTTCCAACATCAATACTGCATGAACCAGGCTTAGTGGTTCAAACCTGTCACCCCAGCACTCAGGAGATAGAGGAAGAAGGAGCAGAAGTTCAAGGCCATCGCCAACTACACACTGGGTCTGAGGCCAAACATATGACTCTACCTCAGAAAATGTAAAAATAATTTAACGTAAGTGAGTAGGGTACCAGATGCCTATAATGCCAGTGGCTGAGGCAGGAGACTGCCATGAGTTGGGGCCTGCCTGGCTTACACAGTGAGTTCTAGGCCAGCCAGTAGTGACAAACCGAGACTCTGTTCAGAAAAATCTTTTAAAACAAAGAAAGGAATTAAACTGTGAACATGTCTTTCAGTTAACTACAACACAAAGTGGTCCATCCTATTTGTTTTTAAGATTTTTTTATTTTTATTTCAATTTATATGGCTGTTTTGCCTACATGTATGTCTGTGTATCATGCACTTGCCCAGGGCCCACAGAGTCCAGAAGAGGGTGTTGGATGCCCAGAGACTGAATGAGTTATCATGGTGTGTTAGGAATCAAATTCAGGTCTTCATGATGAGCAACCAGTGCTCTTACCCATAAACCATCTCTCCAGCCCCAGCAGTCTACCCTATTTCTACCATACTAAAGAGAAAGAAAAAAAAAATCATCTCAACAAATGCCAAAAACAAACCACTGATTAAATCTTAACACTAAATAAAAATACAAAGCAAAACCAGAAGAAACATCCTTACATTGACAAGAAACATTGACCAAAAAGCTTCAGCAAATGTTACAGCTACTAGTAAAACACTGTAATCATTTCCATTCAGGGGAAAAGAAATTTTTCTAGTGCCCATCGTCAACTCCGGTACATGAAGTGACAACAGTAAGGAGACAGTGGACCGATCCTAAGATCAACTCAGACCTCTATTCACCGTACAAAGCACCTAACTGCAACCCCTTCGCTTCAAGTCAGTTTTAAAAATGTTTAATGGAAATCAAAATACAAAGCTTGAAAACAAGAAAAACTTCCATTTTGATCATAAACACAAGAGACATGAGTAGGATGAAGCTACAGGCTGGATTCTGGCTCCAGAACCTGCGCCTCCTGCAGGGGGATACAATTCCAAGCAAAGGAGGGTGGAGAACAGGAGGCATCTACACTGAGGACCAGGGATAAGACTGGAGCGGAAAATAAGCTTAAAATGCACTGTCGCCAGGCGGTGGTGGCACATGCCTTTAATCCCAGCACTCAGGAGGCAGAGGCAGGTGGATCTTTGTGAGTTCGAGGCCAGTCTGGTCTACAAAGTGAGTCCAGGACAGCCAAGGCTACACAGAGAAACCCTGTCTCAGGAAAAACAAAACAACAACAACAACAACAACAAATGCACTGTCAGTCTCTGCCTAGAATGCAGTTTATATAAGGCTAGGGGCTTGGAACAGTGGGGATGTGCAAACAGATTCCTAGCCAGGAATTGAACCAGGACAGACGGATGGATGTACATTTATGAGGGCAAGACACTTGACCCTCAGTCATATCTGACTCTAGTCTGGGACTCCTGCAGGCCAGCTGAACACCTGAAATCCCACATACAACAGGCAAAGGGGTAGGCATAGAAACAGGAGAGTGAAAGACATTCAACATGCATGGAGAAAACCCAGCTAAGAGCAGCCATCGGCAGCAGTAACTGAATACTAACTCATTCCAGATAGTTACGCTCACAGCGTGACAAGACTGATTCCACAAGCACATTTAGGGACACCTAGACATAAATGTTAAAAATTACTGCCAATGCAAAATGGTGGTCACTTCAGAAGCCTGCTCAGCCAAACAGATATTGGCCTATACAGCCAAACATATATTTGATCTGTTTATTCAGATCTAGTGTTGCACTCCTAATTTACTCAAGTGGGTTAAAAAAAAAAAACTTGTGTCTACAAAAAAAACAAAAACAAACAAACAAACAAACAAAATATGCACACTTAAGATTACAACAGTTTAATTCACAATTACCAAAAACTTTCACTAGATGAATGAACTGGTATTTCCATTGAATGGAATATTATTTGTTGCTAAAATAAAATCAGCCATCAGCCCATTAAGAGATACAGGAGAACTATAAATGTATATTACTAAGTAAAAGAAACCAGTAAATATGAGTCATAGCCTGAGATACAGAAAAAAAATTTTTTATCCTTTACTGCACTTGTCTTTGTGTGTGCTACAGCAGATGGGGGTCAGAGGACAGCCCGCAGGAACCAGTTCTTCCCTCCACCTCGTGGGCTCCAGGAACTGAACTCAGGTCACAGGACTAGTGACAAGGTGCCTTCACCTGCACACATACACACAGTCACTTAGGAAAATTTTCTCATATATTTATGACATTGAAGCTTATCTACAAGTAAATATAATGTTTTTGTTTTTGTTAAAAAAATCCTCAGACTGGAAGGTGTATTTACTTTCCATTCACTGAACAATTGACAATAATAGGAGAGGCTTAAATATACTAAGCACAGTACACTACAGACTACTAAGAAATCACACAGTAAAGCCGAGTCAGGAAGATCCCTATGCTCCAACATCAGGGGAGAGCTACAGAGCTGAACAGTGTGCCATAGTAAACTGCACGGAGAGAGCTGGAGATGACTCGTGGGGAAAGCACTTGCCACGCAAGCATGAGGATTTGAGTTCAAATCTCTAGAACCACATACAAGCCATGCAGGCGCAGCCGCCGCCTTTAACGCCAGCACTCTGAAGACAGACAGGGAACCACCAGAGCAAACTGGCTAGCTGGACTAACCTAACTGACCAGCTCCAGGTTCAGGAGGAGGCCGAACATAATAATTAAGTGAGCAACTGAGAAGAGCCAGTGTCAACTTTGGGCTTTCACAGGCATGAACACACATGTGCATGGATACCCACATACCATATAACACATGCAAGAAAGTAAATGCACAGGAAAAGGCCCAGGAAGAGAACAACAAACTGGTATATAGTATAAAAAAGGAGTAGGAATGCCAAGGGGGTTTTACTCTCAGTATTTTACAAACAAGTACACATTCTGAGCTACACAGACCACTGCAACTCCAGGAGCTACCAGGCACAGAGACCCCAATACAAATGATACCCCTAAAACTGGGTAGCATACAATTGGCTATACATCTAAAAAACCACAACTCTAATGCTTGTGAAATTTGGAATACATAAAATAGGAGGAGGGGCTGTCCCAAGACAGCATGAGTTGGTCTTCTGGTGATACAAATGTATATATTTTGGTTGGGATAAGTTACAAAGTATACATGGTTTTTCTTTTGTTGATGGTGGTGGGGTTTTTTTTGGGGGGGGGCACTTGTGTTACTTTGTTTTGCTTTTTTTGTTTGTTTGTTTGTTTGTTTGTTCAGTCTTTAGCATGGAACCCTGGCTAGTCTTGAAGTCTCAGTGATCAGCTTGTCTCTGCCTCCTGAGGGCTGGGATCTAAAGGCATGTGCTACCACACCTGGCAATGTGTATGGTTCTTCAAAACATCCAACTCAACATGCAAAATCTAGCCATTTTATCATACCTGTAATCCCATAGAACTGGATAGGAGGATAGCCTTAAGTTCAATCAGTAGGGGTTTTTTTTTTTAAAAGATAGAGACCCTATCTTAAAAAAAACCAAACAGCCTGGCATGATGGTGTATGCCTTTAATCCCAGCATTCAGGGAGGCAGACACAAGTGGAGACAGTTCAAAGCTAGCCTGGTCTACAAAGCAAGTCCAAGACAACCAGAGACACACACAGAAATCTTGTCTCAAAAACAAATAAACACCAGCACTCAGGAGGCAGAGGCAGGTGGATCGCTGTGAGTTC
Organism: Acomys minous; assembly: GCF_964271855.1. Taxonomy (NCBI): domain Eukaryota; kingdom Metazoa; phylum Chordata; class Mammalia; order Rodentia; family Muridae; genus Acomys; species Acomys minous. The sequence continues at coordinate 101,346,769 of NC_140489.1, read as the reverse complement.
GAGGCCAGCCTGGTCTACAAAGTGAGTCCGGGACAGCCAAAGCTACACAGAGAAACCCTGTCTCGAAAAACTAAAAAAAAAAAAAAAAAAAAGTTTCTTTTAACCAGGCATGGTAGTTCACACAAGAGACTAACAGAAGGACAGCCACAAATTCGAAGCTAGTCTATAGCCTAGGCTGTACAGTGTATGGTGCACCATGCCAGCTGGGGCTACACAGCAAGACCCTGTTTCAAAAAACAGAGTTGGGGAGCATTGATTTTGAAATAAATGTAAATTAAATATCTAAATAAAGTATCAGAAGAGCCTGAAACAAAGCACCCAAAATTGCAGAGCCACGTACTTAATGGTTGCACTCTGGAGTACAGAAAGATGAAATAAATGTATGTTCTTCAAGGCTTAATATATATGCAATGCCAAATTTAGATTGATTGCTTTTGTTCTTTATATGAGGTGACTGAGGTTCAGATGTGTTAACATCGAACACATGAAATAAATGGTAACGGGAAATCCTGTTTCCAGTTTAACTATAAGTAGAAATTCTATCTCCCAGGCAAAATCCAGTGACGACAAAGACTCTGCCAGCACCACCTTGACTGCGCAACCCCGTTAAGAGGTAGTTCTACTTATGTCTTGATAAAAATCCTCAGAGAACTCATAAAAGGTCAAGTTTTAATTTGGCAAGCAAAGTAACCCGACAAGCACTGCAAGCCAGGCTGTTTCAGCAGCCCGAGGCCGGAGAGGCCAACCAAGGTGGAGGAGGACAGAGCTTCAGCCCTTACAGAGCTGAGGAGACAGACATAAGCATTCTCTCACCTCAAAGCTAAGATCCAAGAGGCAGGGTAGAAATTAGAAAGTGTTCTCTAGGCAAAAGCACTTGGGGGTGGGGGAGCCAATGAGAGAAAGGACCAGAATGGGATCCCAAGCAACCACCCAAACCAAAGAAGGGGCTCCTGATGCTCCACATGCTAGAACCTCAGGGATGCAGACGAATGGCCACACCGAGTCTGCCACTGTTTTAACCTACCCCAAACCCTAGGTTACCCGAGGCGGCAAAGGGAATCTGAGGGAGTCCACCAACAACCCCTAACTCTCCAGAGACTGACGCCTGCCTCCTCCACACACTCATGCGGCGGGCATCAGTTGCAGGGGCTGTCGGGATCCAGGCCACATCCTGAGGATTGGGCAGAAAACAGGCATGGAGCTTAATTCCAGTTAGGCAAGAGTCTCTTTCCTCTCTCTTTTAAATGTCGCTAAGACCCTTCAAACCTCTCCTCAATAGCTCCCAATCAGCTTTCCTCGACTTTCCTGCTTTCTCCACAAACCAAGCAACTTATGGTTCCAGTTTCCCAGGGCTGCGAGGAGCTTAAAAGAGACCTGAAGTGAACAGGGCAAGAAGCATAAAACAGAGCGCTTTACATTTGTATACGCTACTTTCACAGCCGAACTGTCAGCACTTCAACAGCAAACGATAGCTGGGAGTGACTAAGTCGTGACCCCCCCCCCCCCCCCCGGCGCTGACCGCGGTTCTCTCCTGCTCCGTCACTAATCAATAAACGCTTGCAGAGAATGCTGGAAGGTCTCCCTGATTCCCCAAGGCCTGGCACAGGAACTTAACAGTAAGCATTCGTCAGCTGCATCCTCCTTCTCGGGACACTGTGCCTAGCAAGGATGACCTGGGTTGGCCAGGCTGGTCTGCCGGGAGCCTCCAGAGACACCGAGAGGTGATCTGGAATGAATTCCCTTCCCTCTGCCAGGGCCTGCCTGCCTCACCTGCCCTCTGCCAGGACCTGCCGCCTTCGCCCCCCTCAACACCTAACGCGGAGCCTCCTCCCCGCGAGTCGGGCTCGGGCTGCATCAGCAGGCGCACTCAGCCCCGCGGCCCCCCGCGCGCGCGGGTCACCCGAGCCCTCCCTCCCCCGCCCCCCCTCCAGCTCCCCGGCCCGGCGTGCTGCCTCCCTAGGGTCGCCGCTCCAGGGCCGCGCGCTCCGCCTCCCCGCAGGCTCCCTCCTCGCTCCTCCAGCCCCGGCGGACTCCCTCACCTGGCTCGCTTCCCGGCCGGAGCTGCGGGGCCGTCGCGTGGCTCTCCGGCGGCCGCAGCCTCCTCCGGCCCGGCCCCCCTCGGCTGAGGCGGCTGAAGCGGCGGCAGCGACTGAGGCGGCAGCGCCCACTCAGGCCCCGGAGCCGCCCCCGCGGCGAACGTTCCCGGCGCCGGCTCGCGCCGCTTCCCCGCCCGGCACGCGCAGCGAGCCCGCCCCTGGCGCGAGGGCGCGAGGGCGCGAGGGCGAGGGCGGGTGCGCGCGGAGTGGGCGGGGCTTCCGCCGCCAGAGGGGGCGGGGAGGCGGCCGAGTGCCCTCCCGCGGGTTCGCGCGCCCCCTCCGGGCCTCCGCCGTGCGCGGGTCGGGGAGGCGGAGGCGCGCAGCCGCTCCACAGGTAGCTGCCGGGCGGCTGGATGCTGCGCCGACGTGACTGCACCGTAAGGAATGCGAAGAAACACCCGGTGAATCATTCGAACGCGGGGTCCTGCCCCGAGTGACTTTCCACATTGACTCAGCAGGCTCGCTGAGCACTGACCCTGCTCCTGGTGCCTGGTGGACACGATCTGGGTCACCACGGCCCCTGATCTCCAGGAGTGTGGAACTTAAGAAGAAGAGCAGCCTTGCGAAGGACCGAGTCCAGCCCCCTGCGCGAAGCCAAGCCACAGCCGGATGCTGTGAGAGGATGAGGACGGACAGATTACTTCCGCTTAGTTGCACAGTAGTTCCTGAAAGTGGGAGCATTTGGACATTAATTGAACAAAGAAGCCGGATGGGGGCGGGGGCGGTGACAACTCTCTGTCTGTCTATCTACCTACCTACCTATCAATCAACCTATTACCAGCTCATACTACCATTTTTTAAGGTTTTTTTGTTTGTTTGTTTTTTGTTTGTTTGTTTTTTTGTTTTTTGTTTTTTGTTTTTAGTGTGTATCAGTGTTTGGCCTGCAAGTATATGTGCGCACCACGTGTGCGCCTTTCGGAGGCCAAAAGAGTATGTTGGATCACCTGGAACCGTGAGCTGCCTTGTGGGTGCTGGGAAATCAAACTCAAGTTCTCTGATAACATAGAAAGTGCTCTTAACTGCTGAGCTAGCTCTCCAGCCCCTCATAGTAGCTTTTTTGTTTGTTTGTTTTTTGAGACTGGGTCTCTTTGTGTAGCCTTGGCTGTACTGGACTCACTCACTCACTGGACCAGGCTGGCCTCGAACTCACAGCAATCTGCCTTCCTGAATGCTGGGATTAAAGGCGTTTGCCGTCATGCCCAGCTCATATTACTATTTTTTATAGAATCCTTCCCAAACTCTTTAGGGACAACCAAGTCTTCTTTAATGGCTCAAGCGGTCAATTTTTTCTCTCTCAACATTATTTAAGACAACAGTACAGTCTATTAGACTATTGGTCCTTATGAATATGCATGCGTGAAGGGAAGCGACCCCAGGCCTGTGCACTTTGAGGATGCTTTTTGTAGCTTTCTGGCACCTTCTGGAAAGGCAGATCGCGCCACCTGCTTCCATCAGACTGGCAGCCTGCCTCTAGAACACCCTCTTCCTCCTCTTCGCACTGTCTATTTTTAAACTCCTATGGTGAAGGCAGTGCTGTGCTGATAACTTTAAGTAAATGAGCTTTGTGGTGGGGGAGGAGGGAATCCATCACTTTTCACGCAGCGCGAATCGGGTGACTATTTTGCATGTTGGAGGAGACTCACTTGTTCCTGGGCGGTGACTGCTCTCACCATGTGAGGATGCTCAGACTATAGTCAAGAGACTTTGAGCATTTATTGAGCTCCTGCTATGGGGAAGGCACAGAAAGGGTAAAACACTGACCCTGTTGGAAAGTGGCAGAGTGTGTAACCCGAGGCTGTAGAACTGTGGAAGCAGAGGAGCACCCTGAGTCTGAGGCCAGGCTGAGCTACCAAGTGACGTCCAGGCCAGCCTGTGCTGCAGGATGAGCCACTGTCAAAATAAATCAATAAACAACCAAGCGAGTGTTGCCTGGCATCTTATTTCAAGTATGAGCTTTGGCAAACTTCTTCAGACACTAATTTACACTTGCGTTAACTCCCTTTTGTCCCTTGAGATTCATCACCACATCTTCACAGAACTTTTCAAGCGTATTTATTTCACTCATTTTCAGCTCATGTTTCAAGGTTATCCAGGCCTCTTTCCTGCTCTTGTTCTCACATCATCTACAGTGCGCAAGCCTTTCCTGTCCCGGGAGGGAAGCGCCTGCTCCAGCTACTGCTCCCTCCGTAGTCTCCTTCATAAATGACTTTAAAAGTCTCACACGCCGCTGGGGATGGTGGCGCATTCCTATATTCCCAGCACTTGGGACGCAGAGGCAGGTGGATCGCTGTGAATTCGAGGCCAGCCTGGTCTACAAAGCGGGTCCAGGACAGCCAAGGCTACACAGGGAAACCCTGTCTCGAAAAACCAAAAAAAAGTCCCACACGCATAGTTCCCTCTTCCGCAGCCTGTCCACCGTGGCTGTAACTCTTTACCACTTTTGCTTTTTGTTTTTCGAGACAGGGTTTCTCTATTACACAAAGCCCTGGCTGTCCTGGCCTCTCTTTGTAGACCAGGCTGGCCTCGAACTCACAGTGATCCACTTACCTCTGCCTCCCAAGTGCTGGGATTAAAGGCTTGCGCCACCACACCCAGCAACTCTTTACCACTTTAATGACTGAACTTATCCTAAATTCCATCATCCATTTTTGGGTCCTCATATTACTATAGTCTTCAGTGGCATTTGATAGCACAAGTATTATACTCTTTTAAACTCCCTTGGCTTTGTGACATGCCTGTTATAAACCCATCTGCTCCAGTTGACCCCCACGGCACACGTACTCACATGCAAGCACACATGTTGTATGCACTCTGTCTTCACCTTCTCCCATCTCGCTGGCTCCTAAGGACATTCTAGCTTATAAAAGTGCAAGCAAACATGATTCTTACTTGAGCTTTTTCTTTGTAGGATGCTTTATCATGAGAACCAAAACAGTCAGTATCAAACTTCTAAGAGGAACATAGACATCCAGGCAAGCCTGGTGCAGCATCTTACAGAAGTATGTGGAAAGAAAATGCAAGCAAAGGATTTTATGCACTATCTATCCATGTGGTTTATCAAACACCAGCACTGTTTTAAAAGAGGCATTGGCAGGTTTGGTTGCAGTTACACCTCTATGGCTTGTAGGTGGTCATCTCCGTAGGATGATTTCCCTCCTGTATGTCTGTGCCTGCTCTCCTCTTGTAGAAACACTAGTTATATTGGAGAGAGCCCATCACTAACAAATTGTTAGGTTAGCCATCCCTTTAAAGGCCCTGTCTCCAAAGACAGATACTGTGCTACTGGGAGTTAGGATTTCAACAATCTAAATGTAAGAGCTAAAACTAAAAACTTCTTGGGAAAAAATGTGGATCTGGTAAAGCCTTCTTGAATATAACATCCAAAACACAAATGATGTCCTCATTTAGTTCTCTGTTGTTGTGATTTTATCTGACCTAAAACAACTTGAAAAGGAAAGGGTTAAGCTCATCTGACAGTTCCAGGTAGCAACCCAGGACTGAGGGATTTCAGGGCAGGAGTTTAAGACAGGAACCCAGAGGCAGGAACTGAAGCAGAGAGACAACGGGACAGCTCTGGTTACTGGCTTGTCCCCCTCGGCTTACTCAGCCAGATTTCTTAGACAACCTAGGACCATCTGCCTAAGGATGGCGCCGCTCACGGTAGGCTCAGCCCTCCCACATCAATCATTAGTCAAGAAAATATTTCATACAGACTTGCCTGCAGGTCAATCTGTAGGAAACACCACTCAGTTGAGGTTCCTCTTCCCAGATGATTCTAACTTAAACTAACCAGTACACAGGCTGCACAGCACCCTGTCATCACATATTGCATGCATGTGTTGAAATATGCACAGTCATTTATAAATACGTACCTTTATTCCATTAATTGAAGTTTTTAAAAATGTTTTGAGGAGATATAAATATTAACCAACCTGATTTGTTCATCACCCACTCTATATGCATATAACAAACTACCCTATGGTACCCCATCAATAAATACAACTGTAATAATTTTTGTGATGTGTGTCAGGTCTGTGCACAGCTACACATGTGTGCTATTGTGTACCACTACATATGTGTGCTGCCGCTTGATGCTTTTCTGAAAGTAGTAAAACTACTTTTAAATACCTAGGGCAGAAGCCAGGCACACTGGCTCACATCTGCCATCTCAGCCTCAAGGGACTTAGGGAGGAGAGCCACCATGGGTTCAAGGCCAACCCAAGCTGTATAATGAGTTCCAGGGCAGGTTGGGCTACAGAGTGAGACTCCACAAGAAAAAGAAAGCACAATGCTAGAACCAGCTTGATTTACATTCTGCAGGCGGTGCACGAAAGTCTTGATTGTCAGTTATAAGTGAGCTGGGGGTGGGGGGGAGGCACGCAGTGAAGTCTCTGAGGTCATGTGACATGTGACTCCAAGTTGGGTAGGAGTGAGCTGAGAGTGACAGAATGAAGCTGCAGAGGACGTGAGACAGCCGTGTAGGAGGCAGACACCTGCCAGCCAGCATTGGTTTGGGCAAGAGGAAGGGGAAAAAATGAGCTGAAGGAAAACAGTCCTTGAAGTCCGCATCCTCTGTGCTGCCTCCAGGATCATCTTTCCTAACTACAACCCACGCAAGACTTGCAGACAGAATAATATGGAAGTGACAACACCGGCTCACTTCTGTCTCATGACAGGCAATGGACCCCATAATGCGTGCCACTCTGTTCTCTGCTGCTTATGGATGACGGATGACACAACAGGATGGGAAAGGGTCCAGCAGTGAGTGACCAGAGTGATAAGCATGAGGGTCCTGGACCAGCAGGCAAGCTCTGAGAGGATGCTTGTTCACGCAGGGAGTTGCTCCTCCCACCACGCAACAGGAAGGGAACCTCCAGGGCAGAAATGGTGACTTGGAAAAAGAAGGAGTTTCTGTTGCATGTGGGGGACAATGTTGAACGCATTTAACACCAGAGGCTGAGTCAGCAGGTTTTCGGTCTTACCTGAATTTGGAATGAGGGTGGACTAGGAAGAAACTAGGGCCATCTGGATGGACCTAGGGTGAGCAGAAAGAGTGACAGCACAGGCAAGATGGCGCTGTCCCATTCTTTCCACGAGATGCGCCTGCCTCTGCCTCCCAAGTACTGGGATTAAAGGCATGTGCCACCACCAACATCGCATTTTTAATTATTTTACGTATATGGGTATTTTCTTTATGTATGTCTATGCACTATGTAACGCAGTGCCCAGGGAGGCCAGAGGAGGGCATCGGCTCCACTGGACCTGGAGTTACAGATGTGAGTCACTACGTGCCTGGGTCCTCTGGATCCCCCTGATGCAATATTTTTGTTGGTGGTGGCTGTTTTGCTTTGTATTTTGTTTTTTGTTTTGTTTTGTTCTGAGACTGGCTCACAGGTTAGAGAGATGGCTCAGAGGTTAAGAGCACTGGCTGCTCTTCCAGAGGTCCTGAGTTCAATTCCCAGCATCCACATGGTGGCTCACAAACATCTATCACGTGATCTGATGCCCTCTTCTGGCCTGCAGATGTCACGCAGATAGAGTACTCATATACATAAAATAAAAAGCTTTTTTTTCCAGACTAAGCTGACCTCAAACTCACAAAGATCCACCTGCCTCTGCCTCCTGAGTGCTGGGATTAAAGGGTATGCGCCACCACACCCAGCTTCAAAAAAATCTTAAAAGAGACAGGCTTACATGTAGCCCAGGGTGTGTGTGTGTGTGCGTGCGTGCGTGTGTGTGTGTGTGTGTGTGTGTGTGTGTGTGCACATGCACATGTGCAAGGCTAGCTAGGGTTTGATGACATATGGTGCCTTCTCAATCTGTAACTTATTTCCTGAGACAGGGTCCCTGAAGTCCGCTGTTTTGGCTGGGCTAGCTGCAAACACTAGCACACCAGCAATGGAGCCACATCTCCAGCTCAGCTTCTTAACTTGCTGAGGACTGACTTCAGCTCTGATTAACTCAGATCACATCAATCACCCCAAACATGCTTTGGGAAAAATACCTACTCCCAGACACCACCTAAATGAGCCAAGTCTGTTTAAGCAGTTAAACAGCAGTTTAAGCAGTGACATATACAAGGAGCAGGCAGGGAACGGGCAGGGGCCTGAGTTCTCTATTTGTCAGGTTTAATCATTTGAGGAGGTTCCTGCTGTAGAAAGAGTGCAAAGGACAGTGGAGACAAAGGCAGAATGGAGATGAAATTCACTGTGCCAGTTAAGGGCATATGAGCTTAAACAGCAGCACACTTCCTTGTGGGGGTGCTGAGGGCAAGGTGAGGCTGCCTGCTCTAAACTCACTCCCGGATGCTGCCAGGCAGCTCTGCACAGCTTTGAAATGGAAGCCTTGACATCCCAGTTGCACTGAGGCAGAGTCGGGGAAGGGCTTTCCCGAAGCAGGAGTTGCCTCCTCTCCTTCTCACCTGGCTGCCTTTGCTTCTCCACTTCTCTGGTCTGGGTGGGTCAGTCTCACTGTGTTGTGGCGTGTTCGTGCCTGACTCAGCACCTCAGAGCACAGGGCTCTTCTTGATCCCATGACTGGAGAACTCAAAGCTGGGGTGGCCAGTCTTTAGTCCAACTCCACAGGACACCAGCTCTGGGAGAAAGGGCCCGTTCGTTCAGGGGGCCTGTTCGAGCATCATAGGAGCTTCTGAGATGGCTTAAAACCACTGTTTTGTCTAGAGGAATTTTTTTTCTCACATTGAGATATTCCACCTTTCACAAAGAAACAGGAACACCAAGCCCAAACTGTAAAAAGAAAAAACAAAAACAAAATAACCACCTACTTACTATTTTTATTCCCAGCTGAGGCTGAGCAAACCCACCAGCCCTCAGCCCTGCATCCCCTGCTGTCGAACACTCAGAGATCCAAGGAAGCTAGAACCCACGCCAGCATCCTCTGCTACCCAAACACTCAGAGATGCCTAGGAAGCTAGAACACCACCACTACCACCCTCCATCCAACACACACACACACACACACACACACACACACACACACACACACACACACACACTGTCCCCAGCATACCGACTATGCCTTCACATGTTTAGAATGAAACCGCTTCACAGCAGAGTCCAGAAGTCTCTGGAAATTAACCTCACCCAGGGAGGCCCAAATTATCGGTTGGCTCCATTTGCATTTGGCCCGGGAGGCTTCCTACTCGCTCAGCCGCCTGCCCGTTTCTTCCTTCTGTGATTCACTAACTCTCCCCGACACTGAGTGTTAACTCCTATCACATCCTTGAGGCTTCCCACAGCCACAGATCTGAATCCATCCATCTTCTACTGTCTCCGTTCATACGACTCAGAATCCGACTCCACATCTGATGCTGTGGATGCTGCGGATGCTGGCTCGGGCGTGCGATCTCTGTACTCTGGAGATGGAGACAAATCAGCAGAGGCCAGCCTCGCGGATGAGTCCCCGCTTAGACAGCAAAGCAAGGGCCACACAGCAAGACAATGTCGCAAAAGAACCAAAGTCAGACATTGTTTGCTGAGGTCGGTCGGAGGCATTGACTTTAGCATCTGTCAGCAGGTGGCTTGGTGTGTTCAGTACTTTCTCATGGTGTGACGAAATATCTGACAAAAGCAACTTAAGGGAAGAAGGGACACAGCCCACCGTGGTGGGGAGGCATGGCAGCGGGAGCATGAGGCAGCTGGTCACTGCGCCCCGGAAGCAGAGGGAGATAAACGCTGGTGTTCCCCCTGGGCTCTTCACTTTCCCCTTGTTACTCAGTCAGGGGTTTCACACCACAAGACAGTGTCACCCACACTCAGGGTAAATCTTTCATTTCCGGTTAAATCTCCAGGTTACAACATCTAAGCTGCACGCCAACCTTGTTTTGTTTTGCGAGACAGGGTTTCTCTGTGTAGACCAAGCTGGCCTCGAACTCACATAGATCTGCCTGCCTCTTCCTCCCCGAGTGCTGGGATTACAGGTGTGCACCACCATGCCCAATTCCAGGACAGTCGTTTAAAATGCTTTGGGGAAAAAATACCTACTCTTAAAATAGCAAAGATACTCTGGGTATGGTGGTGCAGGCCTTTAATCCCAGAATTTGGGAGGCAGAGGCAGGTGGATTGCTGTGAGTTCGAGGCTAATCTGGCCTACAAAGCTAGTCTAGGACACCCAAGGCTAACACAGAGAGACCAATCACAGCGCAAGCAGTGGTGAGGAGCTGTCATGCCGGCGCCTTGGGGGATGGAAACATTCCTAATGAACTAGTGACAATTTCCAGGCAGTGTGTTAAAGGTGTAAGTTGTCTTTTTAGCAGCTTAAGTGTAAGGTGAGGAGGAGTTGGTTTAGTTTGCAAACTGGATTTAGAAGAAGCGTTTAGGGTCTGAGAGGTGCTGGACTGCGGAAGTCAGTGTCTTCAGATTTCCAGGCTTTCTGACACCAAAAAGGGCCACAAAGAGACAGGGCTCACCTCAGAGAATAGAGATCAAACTAAGCTTGAGGCTGGAAGCTTCTTTCGCACAGACCTCTTAGAGGGTTAGGGTAGAAGATGCTGAGCCCCTCAAAGCCATTGCTGGTTTCTAATAGCCTTCCTGAATTAAAAAAGGACTATTGCTAAAACAGTTATGGGTTTGGCTTATGGCTGACAAGTAGACGATTTTCTGTATGTGAACATCTGAAAGGAGATAATGCAGGGCTAGGGAGATGCTCAGAGGTTAAGAGTTTTTGCAAAGAACCCAGGTTCAATTCCCCAGCACCTATATAGTGGCTCACAACCATCTGAAATTCCAGTTCCAAGAGATCTGACTCCTGACCACTAAGGACATGAGCCATGCATATGATGGATATACATACATGAAAGCAAAATTATTTTTTTTGCAAAATGATTTTTTAAATTACTTATTTATTTTATTTGCATTGGTGTTTTGCTTGCATGTATGTCAGTTCCAGATCTTCTGGAACTCGAGTTATAGACAGTTGTAAGCTGCCATGTAGGTGCCGGGAATTGAACTCAGGACCTTTGGAAGAGCAGACAGTGATTTTAACGACTGAGCCATCTCTCCAGCCCTGAAAAATGAAATTTTAAATAAATAATTTTTGTTTTAGTTTTGGTTTTTGGAGACAGGGTTTCTCTGTGTTATCTTGGCTGTCCTGGATTCGCTATGTAGACCAGGCTGGTCTCGAACTCACAGAGATCCACCTGCCTCTGCCTCCTGAGTGCTGGTATTAAAGGTGTGCGCCACCACACATGGACTCTTCTTCTTTTGATACGTGTTCTTTTTTACATTTTATTGTATATTTTTGTTTTTTGTTTTTCAAGACAGGGCTTCCTCTGTGTAGCCTTGCTGTCCTGGACTCACTTTGTAAACCAGACTGGTCTCGAACTCACAGTGATCCACCAGCCTCTGCCTCCCAAGTGCTGGGATTAAAGGTGTGCGCCACCACGCCCAGCTGGTTTTTATTTTTTGAGACAGGGTCTCACATAGCCTAGGCCAGCTTCAAACTTGTTCTGGAGTTGAGGATGACCTTGTATGGTTGGTCTTCCAAGTCCTAGGCCTAAAACTTGCTATACATACAGTCTAAACTAATCTCGAACTCACAGTGATTCTCCTGCCTCAGCCTTCCAACTACAGGGATTGCAGCCAACACTACACAGAGAAACCTTGTGAAGAAGAAGAAGAGGAGGAAGAGGAGGAGGAGAAGGGGCAGCATAAGGTTATTGTGTAGTTTAAATTCTGTTTTTCCTGTCTAAATGTTGTATAAACTCTGTTCCTAAATCATCCCCATGTTATGTCAATAAAGCAGCTTACAGCCAGTTGATGAGCAGGGGAGAGGACTTCCTGCCAGCTGGGGAGAAGGAAACAGGCAAGGAAGAAGAGTTTCAGATTCAGCTAGAGGTCCAAGGAAGATCAGGAAGAAGGAGCCAAGGAAAGCTACAAAGTGCAAGCATCACTGGGATGTTTGCTGGGAGTAAAACAAAATAGCACAGAGGGGTAAGAACAGACTCAAACTGCTCAGATTCTGTTGTGAAGCCTTGTATTATAAGAGTCTCAGTTATTTGTGTGATAGCCAGGTTAAGAAATAAGCTAAGAGAAACAAACACAGTTTTATATTAAAAAAAAAAAAAGCAAAACAAAACAAACGAACAAAACCCCCAACAATTGTCACTCACATTGGGTGCCACCTGTAGGCTCTGAACTTTTCAAACCTATTTTATTTGGGAGTTTTTAATGCTCATTCCTCCCTCCCAACTCACCTACCCTAGATAGGAGAGAAAAGGGGCTAAGGGGAACAGGAGAAATAGATCTTTTTAGACTCAGTTCCTTGGAGCGATTCCACTGGCGTAGTCGGCAGGATTCAGCAAAGGTGACTGCAACCGGAACCCAGAACCTTGAAGTGTTCTCTGGAGCATTCCTCTCTAGGAGCGTCTTAGAGCAGAGCAATGAACAGCCAATAGGACCAAGTAACCAAGCCTCTTGTTTTAGGGCTCACATATATGTCTCCTCTCAGAGTCTGAACTAAGACGTTTATCAGTTGGCAAAGACCATACCTGCAAGAGGCATTTCCTCTTCTAATGGACACACTTGAGTTCTCTCACAAGTCTGTTTCCAGGGGCCAAACACCATACGCCCTCACACAAGTCTGTTTCATATCCCATACGTGGGATCAAAACAAAAACATGTTTATATATGGACTACAGAAAGGAAATTGGAGGAGGAAGAAAATAAAAAAGCAGAGAAAAAAAATGGGTGGTTCAGATGTCAGGCACTATTAACTGCCAAATAGTTACAAGCTGAGTACTTTTCTGCTCAAACTGAAAAAGAAGCTACACAAATGCCCTGCAGAACCGTGGGTAATTCTAAGTCATTATTAGTCTATGTGGAAACCGTCAGGATCTTTTGTTAGGCTGAGATAGGCGGCAGGCACTCAGAGGACTGACACAAATCTCGCAGGAGCTGCTCTAGAACAGTGAGTGTTGTCAGCATATGGAAGCCAAGACATAGAACCCCAGCAGAGGCCTGTGGGGAAGGAAGGGCAGAGTGACGGGCGCCAGGGAGGCCTCTGAGGCCACAGTCTGTAGGAGAGAGTGGAGGGGTCGTCTCCTTTGAGAAGCAGCACCATGGAGCAGCTGAGGGGTCATTCCCATTTCTTTTTCTTCTTTCTTTCTTTCTTTTTTTTTTTCTTTTTAGATTTATTTATTTATTTTTATGTACACATTGCTCTGCCCACATATACACCTGCAGGCCAGAAGAGGGCATCAGATCCCATTAGAGATGTTTCAAGCCACCATGTGGTTCCTGGGAATTGAACTCAGGACTTTTGGAAGAACAGTCAGTACCCCTGACCGCCGAGCCATCTCTCCAGCCCTCTTTCCCACTTTCCTACTTTTTTGTTTGTTTGTTGTTGTTTTTCGAGACAGGGTTTCTCTGTGTAGCCTTGACTATCCTGGACTAGCTTTGTAGACCAGGCTGGCCTCAAATTCACAGAGCTCCCCCTGCCTCCGCCTCTCAAGTGCTGGGATTAAAGGCATGTGCCACCACTGCCCAGCTAAGATGTATTTATTTATTTTATGTATATGAGCGCTCTATCTGCATGTTCATCTGCACCCCAGAAGAGGACATCAGATCTCATTATAGAGGGCTGTGAGCCACCGTGTGGTTGCTGGGAACTGAACCCAGGACCTCTGGAAGAACAGTCAGTGCTCTTAACCGCTGAGCCATCTCTCCAGCCCTCTTTCCCACTTCTTAACTGCTGCCTGAACATCCATCATGAAAGCAACTCAGGGGGCTGGAGAGATGGCTCAGCGGTTAAGAGCACTGACTGCTCTTCCAGAGGTCCTGAGTTCAACTCCCAGCAACCACATGGTGGCTCACAACCATCTATAATGTGATTTAATGTGCACTGTATACATAATAAATAAATCTTTAAAAAAAAAAAAAGAAAGAAAGAAAGCAACTCAGGATGCTGCTAGGCTGGAGGATAATGTAGGTTGTGATTTCTCTGCTGAGCACTGAACAAGAAATAAACAGCACAAGCTGCACCAGGCAGGCACAGGGGCGTGCAGAGGACTTGTGGGCTACAGATACACATTTACTATATACCCTGATGTTTTCAAACTTTGCCTGCATGGAAATGTACATGATTTCTCTGGGTCTCATTTGATTTGTAAAACAGGCAGATGTTCTCCAATTCTGAAAAATCTAAGGCTCTAGGAAGGGGCTTCATTACATAAATAAGCCCCAAAAATCAGTGTGTTTGTTGAGTATGCATCAGCATTAGGAACAAGTGGGACTATGTCAGTACTGAAATCTGCTATCTATAAATTGATATGGTATTTTTCAGGAAGCTGCATGGGAGATGAGATTCAAGCACCATAAACATGTTTGTTCCTACCCTTTTCAATGCCGTTCTTGGAGTGTTATGCCAAGAAAATAATTAAACATGATCAAATTCATATTCACCAACTCTAATAAAAATAAGATTAGAATCAACATCCTGGCACCAGGGCGCAGACCTGTAATCCCAGTATTACAGGAAATTCTCAGGTATTTGAGACCAGCCTGAGCCTGGGCTGCTTAGTGAGAACCTGTCTCAAAAACAAACAAGCAAAGAGATGTGGTGGCCTGGTGGCGCATGGCTTTAATCCCAGAAGTCTGGAGGCCATAGGAGGCAGGAGGATCTCTGAGTTTGAGGTCATCTTGGTCTATAAAGCAAGTTCTAGGACAGCCAGGGCAACACAGAGAAACCTTGTTATGAAATACCCTCCAAGCAAAAAAGCAAACAGATCAGGCGGGATGTAGCTCTGTTGGTGGACCATTGGCCAGCATGCAGGAAGGACTCCCTGGCTCAATCCCAGATCTACATATACTGGGTATCAGAGTGTACACTGGGTGTGACCTCTGCACTCAGAAAGTGATGACAAGAGGATCAGGAGTTCAAGGCCATCATCTGCTTCTTGAGTTTGAGACCATACTCTGCTATATGACATCCTGTCCAAAAAAAAAAATTAGAATGTATATACCTAACTAAAAACATAAATTATTATGGTTGCTTGAATAGATATAGCCCCATAGACTCATGTGTTTGAATGTTTGGCTCATAGGGAGTGGTACTATTAGGAGGTGTGGCCTTGTTGGAGTAGATGTGGCCTTGTTGGAGGAAGAGTGTCACCGTGGGGACTTTGAGGTCTCCTATGCTCAAGCTACTCCTAGCATGGCACACAGTCCCATTCTGTTGACTGTGGATCAATATGTAGAACTAAGACAATTATCAAAAAAATTATATATATGTGTGTGTGTATATATATATGTGTGTGTGTATATATATATATATATTCTCACATTGCAATATTGTTGGCGCACGCCTTTAATTACAGCACTCGGAGGCAGAGGCAGGCAGATCAATGTGAGTTCAAGGCCAGCCTGGTCTACAAAGGGAGTCCAGGACAGCCAAGGCTACACAGAGAAACCCTGTCTCAAAAAAACAAAACAAAACAAAAATCAATAGTGTATAGTCATCACAAGGATAATTATGAAACCTATAGACTCATGATTCATAATGAATGGAAAAGTAGCCTCTATGTGAACAAAGGTTGAAAGTGTGAACACAGTTCTAGGACACTAGAAATGTACCTGTCTACCATGTGCAACCCCTGAGCTTGACTCCAGCATCACGGGGTGGGAAGGAGTGGGGGTGTGGGACGGGAGGGGGTGTGGGACGGGAGGGTGGGGGATGGGAGATATAGCAGGAAAGAGATGAGATCACAGGGGAGGGTGTACCTAAGTCTTTTCTTTTTCTTTCTTTCTTTCTTTCTTTCTTTCTTTCTTTCTTTCTTTTTAGACAGGGTTTCTCTGTGTAGCCTTGGCTGTCCTGGACTTACTTTGTATACCAGGCTGGCCTCAAACTCACAGCGATCCATCTGCCTCTGCCTCCTGAGTGTTGCAATTAAAGGCATGCACCACCATGCCTGGCTCTAGGTCTTTTCCTTTGGATTTGCTTGTTTGTTTGTTTGTTTGTTTGTTTTTCTTTTCTTTTCTTTTGTTTTTTGGAGACAGGGTTTCTCTGTGTAGCCTTGGCTGTCCTGGACTTGCTTTGTAGACCAGGCTGGCCTCGAACTCACAGCTATCCACCTGCCTCTGCCTCCCAAGGGCTGGGATTAAAGGTGTGTGCCACCACACCCGACTCTAAATCTTTTTCTTTTTCTTTTTCTTTTTTTCTTATTTATTTATTTTTTTTGAGGTAGGGTTTCTCTGTGTAGACATGACTATCCTGGACTTGCTTTGTAGACCAGGCTGGCCTCAAACTCATAGAGATCCACCTTCCTCTGCCTCCCAAATGCTGGGATTACAGGCATGCGTCACCTCACCTGGCTGTCTTTTTCTTATTAGACTGGCCTTGCCACAATTCTCTAACATCTCTGTCCTTTGTGTAGGAATGTTCCTGGCCTTCCTATAGGGTCAAAACCAAGAGTCCAACTCACTGGCTCTCCTGTTGCTGATGCACAAACTCTGGAGCCCAGACCCAAACAGGAGCCTCTCCAGGAAGCATTTAAGAAGCCCCTCAGGGAGCAAGATGGAAAGATCCCGTACTAAGGAGGAGAATCCAGGCCACAGGGAGCCAGATCAAAGAAGAGGAGGCAGAAAGAGAAACAGACCACTCAGAAAAATTATGCGGTATCCTGCCTTTCGCCTGAGATGACCCTGGCAAGGAGACCAACAAACACAAGGAACCTGAGCTGCTAAGACAGACCTGACCCAGGTGCTATTGTTGGTGGGAACCAGAGGGAAGTCCCCAAGAGGAGAGGCCCGGCCTCACCTTCATCTGAAGGGGAGATAAATTCTCCACCTGAAGCAGCCGCTCGCCTGAGACATCCCCAAGTGTGAACAAGCAGAGCCATGACAAGGAGCCTAAGTGCTGGCAGGTGGAAGGGGAGCAGGAGGGACAGAGAGGACCATGGTCCAAAGGCAGAACATTTAACAGATGAGAATGAGGTGCCACCAGATTGTGTTTACCTGGAAGAGATGACTCCTGTCTGGTCTTGATGGAGAAGGTGTTTCAGGTTGTCTGGCCCACGGGAGCTAAAAGGTATAGGTGTCCGGGGAAGCGGCCCAGCTAATCAGGCAGGAGAACGGCAGAGGCCTCCGTTAAAGGGTTGGTAGGAACAGGCCACCAGAGCTCCCAGCGCGTGTACCTTAGATGGTCGGCCTGGCTGTGTGGCAGTAAAAAGCTCTGCAACACAGCGACAGAAGCAAAGTGGAGAGGACGGGAGAGAAGCTAGGCTGGGGGGGGGGGGGAAGGGGGCTGACAGGGGAGGATGGTGGAGGCATTGACAAAGTGAAAATTTAAAGAAAGCAGAGAGAGGGAGTTTCACAGAGTCACAGGCAAAAATGACCTGGGAAGAACGGGATTTCCAAGCAACACGGAAGTCCCTGCAGAGCTGAGCGCGTGAATATGCGGTGCAGGCAGCTGCCACATTGCTTTTCTCTGGTGATGCTGGCAGCCCCGAGCAAGAGCAGCTTGTGAAAGTGATGATCCAGGTTGGGCAGTGACACAGCAATTCCTGTGGGAGGCTGGGATGTCAATCTTTCTCGAGCTTTCAAGGACATGCTAGGGAGAACTGGCCCCGTCTAAAGCCCCATGCTAAGGCTTCTAGCTCGTGTCAGGGCAAGTGCGACTCTGGCTGCCTTCAGTAAGCACACAAGCTTGAAAAGACAAGCCACTGACAATTCATTCCATGGTGACGTTGCTACTGACAGGGTTTCTCTGTGTTATCTTGGCAGTCCTGGACTCACTTTGTAGACCAGGCTGGCCTCGAACTCACAGCGATCTGCCAGCCTCTGCCTTCTGAGTGCTGGGATTAAAGGCCTGCGCCACCACGCCCGGCCCTCCAGCACTTCTTGCACAGGCTGGTTGGAATACTGTGGTCGACGCCCATAGGGTCTCCGCATGGAGTAAGGTGGGAGCCTTCGCCTATGATAGGGTCAGCCTTCAGGAACGCTTCCCGATCCCTCATGCTTTTCCCCACTCTCACTATTCTGCTAGTTTTGCTGGTAATTGCGTGGAGGACCCCAACGACATGGATAGTGTCTATAATGGTTCCGGTCGGCTGGGTATTTACTGCCTTGAACAGGAACTCCACCAGGGCCTGTAACATTGGCTGCCCCCGCACCCTTTTCTCCTTCAACAACATCAAACTGCACAGCCTCTCCATCTCCCACACTGAGAAGGTACTGCCTGGGGCTGTTCTTTATGGCAGTCTGGTGTACAAATGTGTCTTCCTTGGTGTCATTCCTGTTGATGAAACCGTATCCGTTCCTTTCTCTTTTTAAAAATTTATTTAATTAATTTATTCAGATTACATCTCAATTGTTATCTCATCCCTTGTATCCTCCCATTCCTCCCTCCCTCCCGCTTCCACCCTATTCCCCTCCCCTAGGTCTGTGACCGAGGGTTCTTTGAACCATTTTACTGTTCCCAAAACCTTCGTTGCGATGACCTTCTTGTCCCCGCTGGTGGGCACTGCCAATATGTGAGGCCACCCAGGCTGCCAGTACCCGGGCCACTGGCCGGTGGAGCCAGGCTTGGTGTTGGCGGTGATGAGGGCAGCGGCGACCCCTGGGTCTCCGGCTAGCTGCTCATGGCTGCGGTGGTGGTGACTAGGCCAGTAGTGATGGCTGCAGCTCCTCCCTGGTGTGATGTCACACTTGGTGTCAGGGCTTCCTGGGGTCCGCTTTCCACTCCCGTTACCGATCAAACTCAGTTTGTTAAATACGTTTTTTGTTTGTTTGTTTGTTTGTTTTTCGAGACAAGGTTTCTCTGTGTAGCCTTGGATGTCCTGGATTCACTTTGTAGACCAGGCTGAGTTTGTTAAATTTTTAAGAGTTTTGATGTGTATGAGTATTTTGCCTGCATGTATATCAATGAGTGTACCACATGCTCTCAGAGTCCAGAAAAGGGTCTCAGATCCTTGGAACTGAATTACAGACGGCTGTGAGCTGTCACGTGGGTGCTGAGACATGAGCCCACATTCTCTGCAAGCAGAGCAAGAGCTCTTAATTGATGAGCCATCTCTCCAGCCAATAGTTTAAATTTTTCAAAAATTTGTACTTGGAGAGTGTGCATGTGTGAGAAGTGCCCATGTGGAAGTCAGAGGACAACTTTTTGTTTTGTTTTGTTTTGTTTTGTTTTTCGAAACAAGGTTTCTCTGTGTAGCCCTGGCTGTCCTGCACTTGCTTTGTAGACCAGGCTGGCAGCGAACTCACAGTAATCTGCCTACCTCTGCCTCCTGAGTGCTGGGATTAAAGCAGTGCACCACCACACTCAGACAAAGGACAACTTTTTTTTTTTTTTACTTTTATTGAATGTCTATGATTTACACGTCATGCACCAAAATCCCTCTCCTCCCCCCTGTAAGATAAAGCAGACAAACAAAAAATCTTGTCACAGAAGCTGTAGTGTATCACACAGGATAGCCTTTTGTCCACATATGTTTACTTTCAAATGTCCAGTCATGGGTCTGGTTGGAGGCCTACACTATCGTTACAGGATCCTCACTGGGACTGCTGTTGGAAATCCCATTGTTGCTATGTGTCAAGGAGATTCTTAATCTTTGAATCTGCAGGTCCAGCCCCCTTCATGTGTTCTAGCAGTTCATACATGGGGTAGACATTGGGGTGAGGTTCACTCAGAGCCCTGGATCAGGGCGCACTCCCTTGTCCTCAGGGCAAGGCCTGCTCTCCTGCTCCTATGTCATCAGGGCAGGGAAGGCTCTCCTGCTCCTGTGTCCTCAGGGTAGGGCCTGCTGGCTGCTCTCCTGCTCTCGGGTCATCAGGGCAGGGATGGCTCACTGGTTCCTGTAGAGGACAACTTTTTAAAAGGGAGTTGATTCTCTCCTTCCATGTTTTGTTTTTTGAGGCATAGTCTCCCTTGTTTCTGTCACCACACTTTCTAGGAGAGCTTCTGGTGGATTCTCCTATCTCCACCTTCCATTTTGCTACACATGTGTGGGGCTGTAGATGCATGGCACAGCATCCAGGTTCCTCTGTGTGCTTCTGGGGTCACGCAAAGGTTGTGAGCCTTGGTTTGTTTTTGGTTTTGTTTTGGGGGGGAGGTCAAGATAGGTTTTCTCTGTGTAGTCATGGCTGTCCTGGACTCACTTTGTAGACCAGGCTGGCCTCAAACTCACAACAATCCCTCTGCCTCTGCCTCCCAAGTGCCAGGATTGAAGGCATGCACCATCACCGCACAGTAGTTGTCAGCCTTGTTTGGCAAGGGTTTTACCTACTAAGCCATCTCCCTAGCCCTGTAATATATTTTTAAGTGATACACAGAAGTAAAATTAAAAACAAACAAACAAACAAAAAACAGACAAATGTAGCTTTGACTGGGAATGCATGATGCTGGCCAGTGGAATGCTAGATTCAAGGGAAAACTGGATACTGTGACCCAGCCTGAAAAAGGTGACTTCACACATGTCCATTCTGGAGCCATCTGGGGTTTGGGGAGTCCTTTAGGTTTCAAGGCTGGATTGATCTTACACTTGACTATTTTAATTTGGGGAACAAAGGAAACCAGGTCCGTGAGATGGCTCTGTGGGTAAGAGACCTTGCCATGCAACCATACAGCCTGAATTTGATCCCTGTAACCTATGTAAAGGTGGGAGAAGAAGAAAAAAAACTCCATAAAGTTGTCCTCTGCCTTCATGTGCCGTGGTAACTCGTGCACACCCCAACCCATCAGACACATACACACACAATAAAGGTAAAGAGATTTTAAAAAAATTTTTTTTTAAGCAGAAAGAAGCCCCCAGCAAGCTCTGGAAGCACTCCCATGGACCAACATACCCACACAGCTGTGTGAAGCACACCTTACACACCAGCCAGGGTTTGGCATGGACAAGGGTGGAGCTGGCTGTTAGCAAAAATAAAAGCAAGTTGCCCATCTTCCTTCTCTGGTGCACATGCATCAGAAAAAACAGGCTTTGGAGCCAGCCAGCTCCTGCTACAAGCTGTCTGTACCCTGTCTCTCTCTGTCTCTCTCTGTGTCTCTGTCTCTGTCTGTCTGTCTGTCTCTCTGTCTTTGTCTCTCTCTTTCTCAGTCTGGCTCTTATTTGTATCACTGCAGCTTTAGCTGGCTTGGAACTATGTAGAACTTGACAGTCTCCTGCCTCTGCCTCCCAAGGGCTGGAACCATAACTATGCGCCACCACACCCAGCCCTCCAGCATGCTTTACTCTACTTGCTCACCATGTTCTGAGTCTCCTTCTCTAGGTGTCCTAGTTAGGGTTACTATTGGCTGTGATGAAACACCATGACCAAAGCCCCTCCTAGTCCCACTCTCATGCCCCCTGCCCCTCCCCCCATCTTGCTCCTCTCCTTCTCAGAAAAGGGGAGGCCCCCAAGGAGTAACAACCCACCTTGGCATTTTAAGTTGCAGCAGGACTTAGCACATCCTTTCCCACTAAGACTAGACAAGGCAGCCCAGCTAAGGGAAAGGGATCCAACGGCAGGTAACAGAGTCAGAGACAGCCCCTACTCCCATTGTTAGGGGCCCCACATGTTGACCAGGCTGCACGTCCGCTACATATGTGTAAGGGGTCAGGTCCAGGCCATGCATACTCTTTGGTTGGTGGTTCACAGAGACTGAGCCCACTGTCCAATCTTATGGAGGTATTTTCTTTTTTAAAGATTTATTTATTTATTTATTTATTTATTTATTTATGCAGTACTCTGCCTGCATGTGAGCCAGCAGGCCAGAAAAGGGTACAAGATCTCATTACAGATGGTTATGAGCCATCGTGTGGTTGTTGGGAATTGAACTTGGGACCTTCGGAGGAACAGCCAATGCTCTTAACCATCTCTCCAGCCCTAGAGGCATTTTCTTAATTGCAGTTTCCTCCTCCCAGATGACTTGACATAAAACTAGCCAGCACAGGTAGCTAAAAGGATCCCATGCAGTGGCGCACACAGCAGACTATCAGTGAGTGGCATCCACCTTTGCTTTCCACCGTTTTTTCAGTGTTTGGGACCCCTTCACTCTCTGGCACTTTGCTGGGCAGCTCGAAGCTCCTCCAGAAAGAGAAACAGGCCAAAACACTGCCCTGTACTTTCTAGTGGTGGGGAAAAAAAAAGCACATTGCAGATGTTTATGCTGAGTTCTGCGTTCATTTTTTATTGGCTTATGAGTCAGAGGTCAGATCTGATTTACAGATACGTATCTGAGTCATCTGCAAGATACCACTTAACTACAGCTTTACTGCTTGCTGTCTGTGGTGAAATGCCACATGGCAGTGATGACCAGGCAGGTTAATGATGCTGCCCTTCGTCTGGTCTGACTGGCTACAATGCTAGCTCTGTACATTTAGCTTCCTGCCCATCATTAATCGGTGATGAAGAAGCTATAACTGGGACCAACTAGATGCTATTGAACGGGGCAGCTTGGAATTTTATAAGCCCAGAACTGCCATAAGACCCCAGACAGGTGCACAGTGGGGAGCCGGGAAGCTGTAATCAGCCGCAGGTGGTCCTCCGGCTGCTGGAAGGTGAGATACGACATGGACACTGACTTTCTGACAGACTGATGAGATGGGAAGCAGAACGCTTAGCTGCTGCCAGTGAGTCGCGCACTATGGCTCCAGGCCCATCTGTCTTGGGTCGTGACTGCAGAGCTATTTTTTTCCAGAGGCAGAACCAGCTCAGCTGAGAGAAGCTGGGAGATAAGCAAGCCTGGGTAGTGGGATGGAGGCGGCACTTCCGGAGTGACTAGCAAGACAGGAGAGGGGAGGGGAGGGCTGGGGAGAGGAGAGGAGGGTTGGGGAGGACCGGGGAAGAGAGGACCTTAAACAGAGGTCAGCGTGTGTGCTGTAGAGAAGGTGTTTACAGAGGAGAGCCTGCAGATTGGTTTTTCACATCAAATGTCGCCTGAGTCCCCCAACAGCTAGTCACCATGACAATGGTTGTAATGCTATGGCTGTGACCCACACTGGAGCAGCAGAGAGAACAGGAATCTGTGAGCCAGACAGGCAGGATTGGAGAGGTCTGCAGAGCCCAGCAGGAGCCCCACTTCCTGAGAAACACTGACAGCGACCTGGCCACAGCACCTGTCGATGCTGTAGGAAGCAGTCTCGCTCACATGTCTCCACTATAGTGGTCAAAAATGGTCCTTGCTAGGCCCTACGGCAACCCCGTGTCTCCACTGGTAAAGACCCTATCTGTACTTTGAGGCCTCCCTTCCCCCTTGGTAAGTTGAGAGGATGGCTCAAAATCCATCTTCGCTTATATTTCTGATGGAACCACACTTTTAGTGGACTCACGCTTTGTCTCGTGTTCCTGATGGGCGGAAGCTATTCTCTGTGAGGATGGAAGGAGAAGAAAATCTGAAAGTGCTAACTTCCGCACAATCCTGAGAGGAGACGGGAGGTGCGATGCAACCCATAAATACCCAGGTGGAGATGACTGGGCAAGTTGAGCTGCCAATAGCACGAACTGAGGCTATTCGAGGAAACGCAGTCAGAGAAACTGAGGGAACCGTGAAAGAGTGCCGGCTCCTGAGGCTGAGGAGAAATCGGGAGGGCTTTGTGGGAGGCTAGGGGAGCAAGGAGGGGGTGGGCAGGATCTACAGGCAATACTTAGACTCTGACACAGGGTTAGTGCCCTAACGGTGAAGGTGAAGTGTGTGTGTGTGGGGGGGGGTGTCAAGGACAATTGTTATTTTCAGAGGGACAGGGCAAAGAGCAGTCTTTATGGATAGCTTTCTTTTTATTTTATTTTATTTTACTAGAAGTAGGGCCTCCAACTTGCTGTGTGGCTGGCCTTGATTCCTGGTCCTCCTCCCTCTCTCTGCCTCCTTAGGGCTGAGAGGCTGGACCACCACGCTCTGTTTACATGGTGCTGGGGATCCAACCCAGGGCTCTACGCATGCTGTCACAGTCCGCAGGTACCCTGACAAAAGCAATTTAGGAGAAAAGGGTTATTTTGGCTTACATTTCAAGGGACAAGCCATCAGGCCAGGCGAGTCCTGGTAGGAGAAGCTTGAAGCAGCTTATCATGCAGAGAGATGCCCCTTGCTTCTTTTTTTAAAAGTAGTGCAGAGCCCCAGCCCAGAGAATGGTGCTACCGGCCTTCAGCCTAATCAGGATAATCCCTCACAGGCATGCCCAGAGGCTAACGGAAATAATCCTTCACAGATGTGCCAGGAGCCTTGCCTCCTGGGTGATCCCAGAGCACATGGATTTGTTAAGATCACTCATCACACGTGGAAAGCGCTCTACCACTGAGCCCTGCTTCCAGTCCTGTCTTTCTAATCCTCTGTCTCTTAAGAAAGGCAATAAACTAATCAAGAAGTGGCTGCCTTGCAGATTAAAAAAAAAAAAAAAAAGAAAAGTAAAACAGCAAGCCCCCGAAGTGTAACATCAAGTCAGAGGTCTGCTCTGAAGGCTATAGTTGTGGAAGCTGCCTCCTCCCAGCACAGTCACTTCAGATCTGCAGGGGATCACGCTGTAACCCTGTTGTCTCCATGCTTAAGTAAGGCATAAACAACCAAAAAGGGGAAATTAGTAGGCTGGGTGCTGGTGGTGGTGGTGGAGGCGGCGGCGGCGGCGGCGGCGGCGGCGGCGGCGCACGCCTTTAATCCCAGCACTTGGGAGGCAGAGGCAGGTGGATCTCCATGAGTTTGAGGCCAGCCTGGACTACAGAGCCAGTTCCAGGACAGCCAGAGCTCAGAGAAACCCTGTCTCAGAAAAAAGAAAAGAAAAGAAAAGAAGAAAGAAAGAAAGCCTTTAGACTCTCTCTGTATACCCTAAATATACATGATTTAGTATGTTTTGGTTTGTGTGTTTTTTGAAACAAGGTTTCTCTGTGTAACAGAGCCTTGGCTGTCCCGGACTCAGTTTGTAGATGAGGCTGGCTTCCTGAACTCACAGAGACCCACCAGCTTCCGCTTCCTGAGTGCTGGGAATAAAGGCATGTTCTACCATGTTCGGCTTAGTATGTATTTTTTAAAAAAATGTTTATTTATTTATTATTCAGTATTCTGCCTGAATGTCAGAAGAGGACACCAGATCTCATATATAGATGGTTATGAGCCACCATGTGGCTTCCGGGAATTGAACTCAGGACCTTTGGAAGAACAGGCAGTACTCTTAACCTCTGAGCCATCTCTCCAGCCCCTTAATGTGTATTTTTAAGACAGTCTTGCTATATAGGCCAAATGACTTCAGGTTTACATCCTCCTACCTTAGCATCCCCAGTGCTACCTTACAAGCATGTACCAGCTTTGATACTTAATTGTTAGTTCATGGCTACTATGTTACCAAGTTAACCAATACATTATTCTCTTTAAATATGAGGAACACAAGCTGAAGGTGATGACACATTCCTACAGTCCCAGCACTTAGGAGTCAGAGGTGGGACAATTGAGAGTTCAAGGGCATTCTCAGCTATGTAGGGACTTCTATGCCACCTGAGATGGTCTCACAAAAACAAAACTAGGGGCCTGAGTATATAACCCAGTTAATAAAAGTACTTTATGTGCTTTAGGACCTGAGTTCAGGTCCCCAGCACCCAGGTGAAAAGCTGGGCATAGCAGTGTATGCCTATGGCCCCAGCACTTGTGATGGGAAGGGGAGAGACAGAGAATTCCTGTGGATTGATGACCTACTAGTCTACCCAAATCAGCAAACTCTAGGTTCAGTGACAGCATATATCTCAAAGAATAAGGTGGGAAGAAATAGGAAACGCCAATGTCAATTTCTACACACACACACACACACACACACACAAGCACACGAGCCAGGTGAGGTGGTACACATAATCTCAGTACTTAAGGCTTAGATGATTTTGAGTTTGAAGCCAAGGAAAAGGTGCCAGGATGTAGCTCGGTTATAGAGCAAAGTCCTGGGTTCAATCGCTAGTAGCAAAGCGAAGGAAAACAAATCAAGAAGAGTCAGAGACTCTAAAGCCAATATAATCACAAGGACGGGAGGGAGGGAGACCAGGGTAGAGATCAGTGAAATAGAGAGCAGAAAGAGAGGACAGAAAATCAACAGAGGTAAAAACTGGCCTTGGACAGGGTTTTTCTATGTTATCTTGGCTGTCCTGGACTTGCTTTGTAGACCAGGCTGGCCTCAAACTCACAGCAACCCACCTGCCTCTGTCTCCAGAGAAAAACTGGCCTTTAGAAGAGAAGCAATATAAACTTTTAGCTAGCCTTACCAAGAAAAAAAGACTTCATTACTAGTATCGAAGCTGAAAGAGGACACATGACTACTGACTTTCCAGAAATAGAATCACAGGTAATATCTTGAGCAATTGTGTGCCGACAAATTAGGTAACAAAGACCAAGTAGGCATGGTCTCAGGAAGACAAAAACATTGAGTCAAAAGAACTACAAAAAACCAAATAGACCAACAAGGCTACAGAGATTTCATTAGTTGCGAGTAAAGCCCCAAGGACACAGCACTCACCTAACATGGATGAGGTTGCTGAGTTCAGTCTCCAGACAAGCCCACAGAGAAAAGCCACTCCAGTGGCTTCACTGGTGACGTCTGCCAAACCTTCCAAGAAGAATTGAAAGCCTGCAGACTGGAGTGGCCTTCGACCACTCCAGGGGATCCAATGCCCACCTCGGGTTTCCACAGTCACCTGTGCACATATCCACACAGGGACCCACAGTACATGCATAATTTTTAAAAGCAAAGCAACATTTCCTTTTTTCCGAAATAGGGTTTCTCTGTGTAGCCTTGGCTGTCCTGGACTCGCTTTGTAGACCAGGCTGATCTGGAACTCCCTGAGTGCCAGGATTATAGGAGTGTGTCACTGTGCCCAGCTGTAAAGCAAAATCTTTAAAGAATAATAATTAAAATCCTTCGCAAATTTCTCCAAAAGGTATTTGAGAGTGACAATTTCCTAGTTCACCTGGAGGCTAGTGTTATACTGATACCAAAACCAAAGTATAAGGTAGACATGGTATTGTGATGTGCACCTATAATCCCAGCACTTAGAAGGCTAAGGCAGGGTTATTAGTTCAATGCTAGCCTAGGCTACATAGCAAGAGCATGACCTCTCACCTATATAGACACCTACATTATTTACACACACACACACACACACACATACACACACACACACACACACACACACACACACACACACACACACACACGTCTTCCTTAACAAACAACAGTCAACACTTGCAGACCAGCAGAAATCCTGACTGGCCCTGAGCCAGCCAGCAATCCACTCCTCTGGAAGTAGGGATGGTGAGGGAGCTCTGGGGGAGACCTGCGGGGTGGTTCTCTCAATTGCACAGTCTCCTCAGAACCTGTACCTTGTGATGCGTCACTGTTGAGCAGGGCTCATGAGCAAGAGGACAGTGAGGTCCCAGATAGCATTCTAGATCCTTGTAGGTGGAAGGAAGCCCGTCAGAAAGCTTTCCAGCTGAGGGACAATGGTGTCTGGGCCAGGGTGGTGAGGATGGACGGGCGAGACCTTGCTGGGACTTTAAGATGGCACTTTGTTTAGCATATGTTTTGTTTGTTTGTTTTACTTTATTCTATTTTATATGTGTCTGTGTATGTGCACCATGTGCACCCAGGAGTCCAAAAAGGTCAGAAGACGTGTCAGATCCCCTGGAACTGTTGTTATAGATGGTTGTCAGCTGCTACACAGATGCTATACCAAACCCCAGTCCTCTAAAAGAACGACCAGTGGTCTTAATGGGCAAGCCACCTCTCAAGCCCTTAGTATATATTTTAGAGATAGTGCTATGGGCTGGAGAGATGGTTTAGCGGTTAAGAGCACTGACTGCTCTTCTGGAGGTCCTGAGTTCAATCCCCAGCAACCACATGGTGGCTCACAACCATCTATAATGAGATCTGGTGCCCTCTTCTGGTGTACATGCATTCAAAACACTGTATGTATGATAAGTAAAGAAATTTTTAAAAATAGATAAAGTGCTACAAAATTCATACAGGCAAAACATCTATAAACATTAAAAATAAAATAAATATAAAATGTCAAATAAGATATGGAGGTTGGATGTAGGGTAAGGCAGATCAAGGCAGCAGTAACTCAAAGGTGTCTGGAGGGATCACTTGGCATCTGCTGAGATGGGGAGCAGAGATTCAGCCCTGACAGAGTGGGGAGACCCAACAAACAGATGGATGTGCTCAGGGCACAGTGGAGAGGCATCTGAGACACACACTGGAGCGTTCCCTCATGTAGCAGCATTACAGTCATGAGATCAAGTGACGTCCCTACCAGTTAGCACGGAAGGGAAAAGGGACTGAGGGCTGAGCTCCAGGGCAGCTAAGAGAACCCATCACAGCCTGTGTGGTGGTGTGCGCCTTTAATCCCAGCATTAGAGGAGGAAGAGGCAGGCAGATCACTGTGAGTTCGAAGCCAGCCTGATCTACAAAGTGAGTCCAGGACAGCTGGGACTATACAGAGAAACCCTGTCTTGAAAAACGAGAGAGAGAGAGAGAGAGAGAGAGAGAGAGAGAGAGATGTTTTTAAAGAAAAAATTTATAATAAGATCAATATCTAAGTTTTAATTAAATAATAGTTCAGAATGATTTAAAATTCAATTTCCTGTATGTCAGGCCTTTGTATATTATCCAACTTAATTCTCACCGAATCTAACTAGCAATTTAGAAGCACCAGTTAAGTAATTGCAAAGCACCATTATACAAATGAAATAAAAATAAAACCCGGTTTAAGTAGGAAAATAGATGCCCTGCTAGGGCTGGTGTCAGTGAGTTGGAGGGGAGTCAAGAGAAAATAGACAAAAATCCCGAGGTATTCTTTGATCTTATCTACGGAGGAGTCATTAACTGTTCCATAAGTCAGTTGTAGCCCCGTCAATAAGCAGGAAAAGCTGGAAATGACCCAAGACCTTGTGAAATGGCCATAATACTTTGACATTTCAGGATGGCCACTTAACCATTAAGAACGGCAAGAATGTGGACTGTTGACACAGGCAGTCAGATTTGTCCCAGTTGAGTGGATCGGTGGCTTCCTTTTGAGGGTAGAATTTCAGCCAATTATTTTCAATAAAGGAAATTTTACTACAGAGAGGAATCCTGTGGCTCCAAGGGCAGCAGATTGACCCAAATCCTTAGAAGGCTTGAGATGCAAAGCTGGCAATCACCAGGATGGGCAGTGCCTGTGCTCATGGGTCATTTTATACCCCTCTTGCCTCTCTCTGCACATCTGCTTTGCTGCTGCCGCTTTCTGTTTTCTCACCAGGGCTTTGGTGCCTTGCACTGCTGCCTTTAGTTCACAGGAATTTAGTTTAAGGAACTCGGGTAGGTGGTGAGTCCTATTCAGAGGTGAGCTCATGGCAGACAGCTCCTTGTGGATGTATAGACAGTTAATGGTCGATGGGGGAGGGAGAGACATTTTCTTCAGTGGAGTAGCCATTACACACACACACACACACACACACACACACACACACACACACACAGAGTGCTGGGATTAAAGGCGTGTGCCACCACGCCTGGCCCCATCTTATTTTTTGACACATCGTTTCTCACCAGACCTGGAACTAATGGATTTTTTTTTTTTTTTTTTTTTTTTGGTTTTTTGAGACAGGGTTTCTCTATGCATCCTAGGCTGTCCTGGACTCACTTTTGTAGACCAGGCTGGCCTCGAACTCACAGCGATCCGCCTGCCTCTGCCTCCCGAGTGCTGGGATTAAAGGTGTGCGCCACCACACCTGGCTTTTTTTTTTTTCTTTCCTGTTTCTTTCCCAGACAGGGTTTCTCTGTGTAGCCTTGGCTGCCCTTGCTTTGTAGACCAGGCTGACCTGGAACTCACAGCGATCTGCCTCCTGAGTATTGGGATTAAAGACGTGTGCCACCACCCAGGCTGAACTCATGTATTCTAATATGCTGGAGGGCTAATGAGCTCCAGGGATTTCATGTCTCCACCTCCCTGGAGGCTGCTGAAATTACAGGCGCGTGCTGCCAGGCGTGGCTTTTTTTTACATGAGTGCTGTGGGCTGGACTCAGCTCCTCACGCCTATGTAGCCAGCACTTTATTGATGTAGCCATCTCCCTAGCCTCCTATTGCAGTTTCATATGCTGTACTGCACGGGCAGGGGAAATGTCACTTGTCCTCGGCCCTGGGATGTAAGCACTCAGAGGTGCTTAGTGCCTCGTTGGATGCCTTGTGTGCTCATTTGCTCCTTATCGATGGTGAGGGACTGCCCTGTGAGGTCTGCCCATGCCAGCCCAGCAGTGGCAGTTTCCAGTTCATCAGTGACGCAGCGAGATGGAAGTAGGCTCTGCTTACATCCCAAGAAAAGACACAGGAGAAATAGTTGGACGGGTGGAGATAGGACCCCTGAAGCTCCATGGCGTCTCCCTGGGTAACTTCTGTATAGTTTCTGGCTTCCCACACATGCACCTGCAGTGTTATCAGGTAGAGGCTTTGAGACAGAATCAGGACCCACACATATGTGTGCACACCTTTAATCCTAGTATTTTGGGGAGCAGAGGCAGGCTGGGCCTGCCTAGTCTACAGGTAAATTCTAGGACAGCCAGATCTACACAGAATAACCCTGTCTCAAAAAACAAAACAGTGAAAGAGTCACATAAAATGTGCAAGAATATGCATAAAGAATATTGATATTTCACGGGGCATGGTGTCGCACGCCTTTAATCCCAGCACTCGGGAGGCAGAGGCAGATGGATCTCTGTGAGTTCGAGGCCAGCCTGATCTACAAAGTGAGTCCAGGACAGCCAAGGCTACACAGAGAAATCCTGTCTCAAAAAATTAAAAAAAACAAAAAACAAAAAAGACTTGACTTCTCTACAATGTCTGATTTCTGCCCATTGCAGAAATCAATGCTTGAGTGGGCATGCAATTTAACACACAAGCTCCCTGACACTGGTGGGCAGCCTGCCAGGTACCCTGACTTATCTGGAGGAGCTATGTCTGCAGCTGGAGTGGAGACAGCCGCCAGGTCCTGGGTTCTGCCTCATCTTGCTCAGCTCTGTGATAACTGCTGACTGCTTTGCCTCTGCCTGTTTTGACCAGGCCAGTCCCATCCTGCCTGCTATTCATCCTGTGTTCCTGCTGCCACACTGGCTTGGCATAGCTTAGGGGCTGTTGGCTCCACACCAGGTTCTGTTCCTCTGCCCCTTCCAAGCCCACACCATGGAGAATGTGATCCCTTCACTCAAAATCTTCCAGGAATTAGAATCCACGAAACTTGGGCATGGTCTTCCTCGCTCCTTTCTGGAATTGTGTAGGAAAGAGTCAGCAACCTTGTATGGTTCCAACCGTGAGTCACCACGGCATCTTTGTGGCTTGATCGTTGTAGGGCCTCAGTTTTTCCATTTCTGGCATGCATGGAGTTGATACCACACAACCTCACCATGTCAGGTCAGCCTTGTAAAATGCAAGGATGCGTTGCTAAAAAATTAACACGTGAGCCAGGTGTGGTGGCACACACCTTTAGTCCCAGCACTCAGGAGGCAGAGGCAGGTGGATTGCTGTGAGTCTGAGGCCATCAGCATCTACAGAGTGAGTTCCAGGGCAGCCAGGGCTACACAGAGAAACCCTGTCTCAGGAGGGAGGAAAAAAAGAAAAGGGAAAGGAAGGAAAAATTAGCATGACTTGGATCTCTGGGGTCTGACTATGTGACTCAAGTCTTTGCCAGCACCATGTGTGGTTTAACGCCGCCTGGGCATGTTGAAATAGAGGGAACCGAGTCTTTGGTCAGTAGGCACTTCAATTCATTCCTAAGACTCTAAGAAAAAGATGCCACCATGGTGGTTCACATATGTAATCTCAGAATTTGGGAAGCTGACATGGAAGAACCACCTGTGGGGCAAGGGAGTCAGGTGATGGGGGAGCCAGCCAGGAGCCAAGATGTGCCCAGAAATCTCATCTTGAGACCGTCAGGGGTAAGGACTGCTCTCTCCCTGTTCTGGGCCTGGATGTTCAGGTAGCCTTGTGACCCCACCTCTACCACACTGAAGGTAGTAGTCACATAGCCTGGTGGCCAGGTTTCAGGTAAAACTTCCTATTTCCTTATAAGGACTTGCCCAGCTAGCACCTGGAATTGCTCTCCACGCAAATGAAGCATTCCCAGTACCTGGGGGGGGGGGGGGCTGCCAATGATGTACACTCACACCCCCAAACCCTACCCACTTCCCCAAGGTTTAGATAGCCCTATTCTCCCCCAGTAAAGAGAGCTGTTTCACTGAAAACCACCAGACAGAGATCTGGCATGACCCACCAGGGTTAGGGAACTTCACTCCTTCTGGTCCAGTCTGGCGCGCAATAGTGTCTGGATGCTCCCAAGGGCAGAAGTGGACCTAGAATGGGAATCATCTTTCCTCAAACTCCTCAAAAACACAAGCCAATACGTGTATTTTGGAGCATGGCATCCCACCATTGTCTCTAGAGCAGTCACCTTCACAGGCACTAGTTCTGTTTCTCGAGGGACATTTGACAATGTGTGATGATGTTTTGGTTGTCATCTTGGCTGTGTGTCTGCTGCTGATATCTAGTGGGTTAAAGCCAGGGAGGCTGTAAGCATCCTAGAATTCAAATGTCAGCTCCCCAGATTTCAACAGTGCTCAGGCTTAGAAACCATCGTCTGGAACAGTGGTTTTCAACCTCCCTAATGCTTTAATATAGTTTCTCATGTTGTGGTGACCCCAGCCATAAAACTATTTAATGATACTTCTTAATTATAATCTTGCTACTGTTGTGAATCTTAATGTAGGTGACCCCTGTGAAAGGGTTGTTCGACCCCAAAGAGGTTGGGACTCACAGGTTGAAAACCACTAGTCATACTGGGCAGCGGCAGTACACACCTTTAATTCTAGCACGCAGGAGGCAGAGGCAGGTGGATCTCTGTGAGTTCGAGGCCAGCCTGGTCTACAAAGTGAGTCTAGGACAGCCAAGGCTACACAGAGAAACCCTGTCTCAAAAAACTGAGAGAGAAAAACAGAGGGAGGGGTGAGAAGGAGAGAGAGAGAGAGAGAGAGAGAGAGAGAGAGAGAGAGAGGGAGAGAGGGAGGGAGAGGGAAAGAAACACCACTGGTCTAGTAAGAAACTTCTGAGTGCAGTCATTTGTTTTGGGCTATACTCAGACAGAATCACATTTTACTCCAAAGT
The DNA here is from genome assembly GCF_964271855.1 of Acomys minous. NCBI lineage: Eukaryota > Metazoa > Chordata > Mammalia > Rodentia > Muridae > Acomys > Acomys minous. Next base: position 101,313,582 of record NC_140489.1, on the reverse strand, counting down.
CTTAGAAAAGCTGGGTCTTCTTTATCCCATGTCAGCTGTCCTTAACAGAGGAGAGTGAATAGATAGGCCAAAGAAGTACTAAGAAGCCACCAGATAGTATAACCCATAATAGTGCTATGTCAGAGTGCTCTTGGCCTTGGAAGGGGTCAAGTCTCTTACACTGACAGGTTATTCAAACACAGCGAAGCAGAAGAAACCATGTCCAATTTACCCTTAGAAAGCTCTACCAAGATATGCAAATAAACCAAGCCATCACCAGGTCACTGGATCCAAATTTTCACTTCATTTCTTTGTTTTTCTCTCTTTTAAAAGTTTGCTGGAGCCAGATGTGGTGGTGAACGCCTTTAATCCCAGCACTTGAGAGGCAGAGGCAGTCAGATCTCTGTGAGTTTGAGGCCAGCCTGGTCTACAAAGCCAGTCCAGGACAGCCAAGGCTACACAGAGAAACTCTGTCTCGAAAAACAAGCAAGCAAACAAACAACAAAAAGCTTGCTGGAGCACAGCTGATACAATTTGGTCTTTTGGTCTTTAGGGTGGCCCAGGTTTCCAGAGTGACTGGTTTTGATAGCTGCTCTTCTCACGTATGTCCAGCAAAACAATTAGTTTTGGACAAAACAGAGGATGGGAAAGAGTGAGGTTAAACCAAATAAGGCCAGAGTTGAAGTAGGAGCAAGAGAGGGGGTGAGCTGGAGCAAGAGACACAACAAACATACCAAGGGGGTAAAAGCTAGCCAGCCCAGAAAGGCACGGACAGTGGAACAGCCAGCTCTTGCTCTCAAGCGCCCTGCTTCCCCAACTCCTTTGCTTCCTGCACGCTCTCCAGAACTCAGCTCAGTTCCAGCCTGCTTCCCGGCTGGCTGCCGGGGCAGCTCTGGTCTCATACTGCCTTCTGAAGCAGAGTCCTATCTTGAAGGAGTGTGCCTGCAGAGGGGAAGTGAGGCCATTCTGGCCTGTCCATTTGCCTGTGGTTACAGGGCATCAGCAGGAACTGTCCCCAGCTGCTATGTGCCAGATGCATCGTGAGTGTTTCCCACTTGCTTCCATTTATAAGGCAAGTGAGCTGTCTCCACACTTCGCTTGGCTGATAACTCAAGTGGTGGTGAGAATCCATTGAGCTCTGTAGTGTATGACCCATTTGCAGAAAAGGTGAATTCTTTTTTGTTAGCATTACAGTTTTATCTGAAATTTATTACAGATGTTAAACTATAGATTCTCACTGCTGCGCTTTTCATTTGTAACAACTTCTGAGCCCATCGCTGATGTCTCTTAGCACAATAAAGTCACAAAGTGAAAGTGAGAAGCCAGCCAGCGAGTCATTTGGAATGCTTGTGGCTAACATTTTTTAAATTAAGTATGATTTATTTGTTTTTGTTTTTGTTTTGAGACAGGGTTTCTCTGTGAAGCTCTGGCTGTCCTGGACTCACTCTGTTGACCAGGCTGGCCTAAAACTCACAGAGATCCACCTGCCTCTGCCTCTCGAGTGCTGAGATTAGAGGTGTGTACCACCACTGCCTGGCTTGGTTAATTCTTTTATTTTGGTTGATTATAACGGTTCTACAGTGCTTTATCAATACAAATAAGAACCTAGTAAAAGAATTAAACTTGGTGCTGAAGAGATGCCTCAGTGGATAAGGGCACTAGATGGATGCTCTCACAGAGGATCTGGCTTTGGCTCCCAGGACCTGAAAGGTGCTTCAAAAGCACTAATAATCTCAGTTCCAGGGGGTCCGATGCCCTCTTCTGGCACCTGTGGGCAACAGGCACACATGTGGTACACATTAACTATAAATAAATGGGGGGGGGGAGCATTGGCTACATGCGGTGGCATATACCTTTGATACCAGCATTCAATAGGCAGAAGCAGGCAAATTTCTTCCGAGTTCAAGGCCAGCCTGGTCTATATAGTGAGCTCTAGGCCAGCCGAGGCTCTATAGACCCTGTCTCAAAAAACAAACATACATACTGGGTGTTGTGGCTCACGCCTTTAATCCCAGCACCCCAGAGGCAGAGGCAGAGGCAGAGGCAGAGGCAGGTGGATCTGTGTGTGTTTAAGATTTATTTATTGTTTATACGATATTCTGCCTGCATGTCAGAAGAGGGCACCAGATCTCACTATAGATGGTTATGAGCCACCATATGGTTGCTGGGACTTGAACTCAGGACCTTTGGAAGAACTTGGAAGAACAGTCAGTGCTCTTGTCCTCTGTGCCATCTCTACATCCCCTCTCTGTAAGTTAAAAAAAATATTTATTTATTTTGTTTATTGTATATGAGTGCTTTATCTGCTGGAGAAGGCATCAGATCACATTATAGATGGTTGTGAGCCACCATATGGTTGCTGGGAATTGAACTCAGGACCTCTGGAAGAGCAGGCAGTGCTCTTAACCACTAAGCTATCTCTCCAGCTCCTTTCTCTGTGAGTTTTGATGCCAGTCTGGTCTACATAGTGTGAGTTCAGGACTGTGAGACCCTATCTCAAAAACAAACCCAACAATAAAAGTCTTTGTTATCCCAAACCTTGATGGCTTATCCTTTCTCAACCCTTGAATTTCTTTAATCTGTTTTGGATTCAAGTCCTAGAGACTCAGGGAGTTTCTCTGGCTTCCTTATTGCTTAGTAGATGATCAATTGCTTGTACAAGTGTGCACAGCAGGTGCTCGGTGTTTGTCAGGTTGACGAATGGGAGGACACTGCAGAATGAGTTACAGCTGTACTGTGGTTGCCTATTTTGCTGTGAGTTACTGTGATTGCCCATTGGCCAGGTTACTCACCATGCTATCATCCATGCATTTCAAGTAGTGAGGGATCCCAGCCCCCCCCCCCACCATTTTCACACAGTCCTTGTGCTGGGGATGGAATACTTAGTCGTTGTCCTCAACAGCCCAGGCATTTATCTCTCAGCCAGCCAGCATTTCTGATCAAGTTAGCATTTGTCTCCGGGCCCCAGGGTCAGGCCCATTACATAAAGGCTCAAGCTGGTGAAAGGAATGGAGATGATGAGGCTTGAAAATTCCTCACTCTTTGTTCTCTGATGGGTGACAGGATAATTAGGCCAAATGAGACACAGCCTCTCCCAGCTATATTTAGTCTAATTGCAGCGCCTTCTTCCCCTTAGCAGTCTTGGACTCCTCCCTAGTAGACAGTAAGCCAGAGGGGGAACAGTACAGAAGAGTCTGGCTAGCCACAGCAGGACATGCTCAGAAGGGAAGCATCGTGGGACAGCTCAGGAAGTGGGGTTCAGTCCTTACTCTGTCCCTGAGTAGCTGGCATCTGTTGGAGGCCTTCTTGCTGTATCCCCACAAGGTAGGAGGGCAGGAGAGCACTCTAGTGTGGCTTTCAAATTCATTATATAACATTAAAAGCATGTGGGTGTGTCTTTTGTATTTTTAATTTCTCAGAAAAATTTAAATGTTAGAAATTTGCCAAGTTCACGGTGGCAAACCTTTTTTTTTTTTTTTGGCTATTGTTTTGTTCTGACTTAAAAGCTCAAATTTCACCATTGAAAACAAACAATACCCATTGTTTTACAGGGGGACTTTGTTCCTTTCTAGAAATGCCCAAACCTAAAGGCTATATTTCAAAGGCTATCATTGTCCTAAATGGTATTATATGATGAAAGCGTAGCATATTTCATGGTTCAGTCATGTAAATAATTTTTGCCAAAATAATTACTATGCCTTGCATCTAACAAAAAGTGTTTCATGAGCAAACTCATTTTGTTATACATACTAAAATGACAAGTACTTAGAAGCTGTAAAAAAAAAAGTTAAAATATGTATTTCCTAATAAACCATTTTTTTAATATTTTATGTTTAATTTATGTGCGTTGGTGTGAGGGTGTCAGATCTTGGAGTTACAGACAGTTGTGAGCTGCCATGTGGGTGCTGGGAATTGAATCCAGGACCTCTGGAAGAGCAGACATTGCTCTTAACCACTGAGCCATCTCTCTAGCCCCTAATAAACCATTTTTAAAGATAGGATTTTAATGATGTGTGTGTGTGTGTGTGTGTGTGTGTGTGTGTGTGTGTGTGTGTGTGTAAGTGTAAGTACCCTCAGGGCTAGAGGCTTCCAATCCCTCTGGAGTTTGAGTTATAGCTCATTGTGAGTTATGTGCACATGTACACAAATGCACATAACAAAATAAAACTTTACTAAAAAAAGAAGGCACTGTGTGCTGGCACACATCTGAAATCCTTCCAGACCAGTCTGAGCAAGACACTCCCTCAAAAAAATAAAAATGTTTCAAATTAATGACATCAGCTCTCAAAATTCAACATGATACAAGAACAAGTAAAACACAAACTAAACAGAAGGTATGAAATCATAGCAAATATCCAAGTAAGAATCAAAAACAGAAAATAGAAAACCAGTAAATTCAAAGCTGGTTTGCAATTCGGAAGACAATTTAGCATTAACAGAGTCAAGTGTCTGGACAGACCCAGAAAACACACCATGTAGCTCACCTTTCTGATTAAAGCAGTGTGCTTAATGTGCTCTCAGCAGGAAATGTAAGAGAGCATTGTGAGGCTGCTGCAGACTCTGTGGAGACCTAGGGTAAGCATCACACTTGGTCTGAAACACCAGATGTTTTTCTGTAAGGTCAGACCCAGTGCAGTCCAGCGAAGGGAGAACTTGAGAAAAATGTGTTCTGTTCCTAAAGATCCAAAGGTCTGCACAAAGAAGGCACGACAACTGTTGAGATTAGCAACACAGAGGAAACAAAACCAGTACAAAGACAGTGCTAGAGCAACTGGAAATCAAGATGCAGAGAGTGCTTTGATCTATACTTCTTACTGTGTCTAAAATTAACTGCTATGCTTCCACACCCCCAGGGGGAAAAAGCCAGTTGGTGGCGGCAAATGTCTTTAATCCCCACATTTGTGAGGCAGAGGCAGGTGGATCTCTGTGAGTTAAAGGCCAGAGTTCCAGGACAGCCAGAGATATATACAGATAAACCTTGTCTTGAAAAAAAAAAAATGAAAGAAAGAAAAAAAAGAAAAACTTAAACCAGGCATAGTGGTGGCGCACACTTTTAATCCCAGCACTTGGGAAGCAGAGGCAGGCAGATCTCTGTGAGTTTGAAGCTAACCTGGTCTACATAGTGAGTTCTAGGATAGCCAAAGCTATATATTTGTAATATACAGTGTTAATTTGTATTTTCAATACACTTAGGATTGATTTTTACTATCGTATCATATAGGGTAAATCTGACAGATGTGGCAGTCATATTCATGAAAATTTATCATTGATGAAACTAAAGAATCATACATCATAAGATAGATGTTCAAGGGGCTGGAGAGATGGCTCAGTGGTTAAGAGCACTGCCTGCTCTTCCAGAGGTCCTGAGTTCAATTCCCACATAGTAGCTTACAACTATCTATAATGGGATATGGTGCCCTCTTCTGCAGATAAAGCACTCATATACAATAAGTAAGTAGATAAGTGAATAAATAAATATTTTTTTAAAAGATAGATGATCAGGCTGGAGAGATGGCTCAGAGGTTAAGAGCTCTGACTACTCTTCCAGAGGTTCTGAGTTCAATTCCCAGCAACCACATGATGGCTCACAACCATCTATTAATGTGATATGATGCCCTCTTGTAGGCAGAGCATTGTATACATAATAAATAAATCTTTTTAAAAAGATAGATCATCAAGCAATATTATGACGTCAATTCCCTCCAACTATTGCATTCCTTAAATATAATCTGAATTTGGGGTTGCATTTGTAATCCCAGACTTCCAGAGGCTGAGGCAGGACAACTGCTATGAGTTGGAGGCTATCCTAGAGTACAAAGTAAATTCTAGCCCAGCCAGGAGTGCAGAGTGAGACCTCATCTCAAAATAAGTAAGTAAATAAACAAATTCCAATAAAAACTCACTTTGGTCATCTGATACTCCAATTCATATAGAAATAAAGCCTCTAATACAGCTTACCCAATTTCACAAATAAAGAGTAAAGTTGAAAGATTAATAACACCATCTGACTCCAAGATTTATAAGGCTACAGTAATTAAGGCAATGTAATAATATTCAATGATATACAACTATGTCAATAACAAAGAATGGAGTCCAGAAAATAAGTTCACCCACAAATATAGTACAAGGCTGGCTCTCAACAGAGGTATAAAAGCCATTCTGTGGAAAAATTAGTCTTTTAAAATGTGCAGAAGGTGGATCTCTGAGTTCGAGGCCAGCCTAGTCTACACAGAAAGTTCCAGAACAGCCAGGACCACACAGAGAAACCCTGTCTCAAAAAACAAAACAACAACAAAAAACAAAAAAACCCAGAGCAATTGGAAATCAAGATGCAAGTACTTTGATCTATACCTCTCACTGTGTCTAAAATTAACTGCCACATCCTGTTGTAGCTAATTTATCAGTATGGCCTAATAATGTTTATTATAAGGCTTATAATTATTATTATGGTGGTATTTTCTAGCCAGCTAGCATGGGATACCTGCCCCTATCCCATGCCATCTGCTTCTAATAATTTGTCAAGCTACCTCCCATCCATAATCCCAAATACTTGCTAATGCTCTTCATCTGAGCCAAATCTCCATCCACGCCAGCCATGTGCTTCTCCCTTTCTCTAACCCATGGTGCAGTCCTTTTTCCTCCTGTTTCTCCTCCTGTCTCCTCTTCCTCAACATCCTCACACCTCCAGAAAAAAAAAAGCCAGGTGATGGTGGCAGGGGCACATGCCTTTAACCCTTTAAACCCTTTCTCAAAAAAACAAAACCAAATACCGCACACATCACAAAAGATGATCTACGGATGTCTGGCAGCATTCATACCTGTAGATGCCATTTAAGATCTGAATCAGAATTATTGGGGGGGGGTTAGTATGCCCCCTTTTGATTTTAATTATCAATTAGCATTTTCAACCCCACTTTAGACCATTTAGTTCCTGAATAAAAGACACAGAAACTTATTAGATTTATAATAAGCTTTAAAGCACCAAACCTGGGCATATATCAACCCTCTAAGCTATTTTGCTATTTCCCAGGCATGATTCCCAATATTACTTGCCATATTGTTCCTGTCTGCTCCATCAGGCCAGCCCTCATGGTCATATGCCCATGGGCGGTATTGCCCCATGGCGACTTCCTTTTTTTAAATTTTATGTGCATTGGTGTTTTCCTGCATGTATGTCTATGTGAGGGTGTCAAATCTTGGAGTTACAGACAGTTGTGAGCTGCCATGTGGGTGGGTGCTGGAAATTGAACCTGGGTCCTCTGGAAGAGCAGTCAGTGCTCTTAACCACCAAGCCATCTCTCCAGCCGCTTTTTTTTTTTTTTTTTTTTTTTTTTTTTGGTTTTTCGAGACAGGGTTTTTCTGTGTAGCCTTGGCTGACCTAGACTCACTTTGAGGACCAGGCTGGCCTCGAACTCACAGTAATCTGCCTGCCTCTGCCTCCTGAGTGCTGGGATTAAAGGCATGTGCCACTGCTGACAGGTCTATTTCTAAGGTAGGCTTTTGATAAAAAAAAGTTATCAACCAGGCAACCAGGTAGGAAGCAAGGGGGTAGGGGTGGGGCAACATTACATCATTTTGATTAGCTAACACAAGATGAATATGTTGGCTCTGTTTCTTAACAATTAAACTTTATTATACAGCCCAACTAGCTTACACAAGAAGGAAAAAAGGTTAAAGGGACAAAAGAGTGAACCTTCCGGTATCCGTTCCACGGGACGGGTCCTTAGGTGTCTCTCTGGCCCGAGTGCTGGTCCGGCCTGGTCGCTGCTCCCCACGCGCTCTCTCCCGGGCGGAACCTGTTGTTTTCTCCTCCCCACCTACCTGAGTCATGTGGGAAGGGCGGTCTCCTTCTCCCGTTGAGGGTCAATTAGGAAAACAGTAGCCCAGGTGGGGTTCCTAGGTCTGCTTCCTGAATTCCAGGCCCAGTATGGCTCCACTCAGTCTGTCACAAGGTATTCATGGGGTGCCCCAAGGGTAAAGCCCGCCAAGATTGCTTCCACCTGTGACAAAGCTTAATCTTTCCCACACATCCCCCTTCTCTTTTAAAAAAAAATTAAGAACTATATACACACATCTACATGAATACATTGTTCTGAGCACAATGTATCCAGGTGGCTAGACAAGGCATTTTAAGCTGATTGGCTGGGATTTAGAGGGGAGCTCTTGGGGGCTTTCCTGCTCTCTAGGAGTAAGGAACATTGCAGCGTGTTGCAGTCTTAACTCTAAATTTATCCTTAACCTAAGCAGAACATGCATTTATCATCTATTGTTTTACTCTAAACACCAAGCATTGAACCTTCCTGGTTTCAGGCATGTAGGGTCTGAGAACTTAAACTAAATTTCACCTTTTTTTTTTTTTTGTTTGGTTTGGTTTTTCCAGACAGGGTTTCTCTGTGTAACAGTCAAGGCTGTCCTAGACTTACATTGTAGACCAGGCTGGTCTCTAGGCCCTATTTTATCATAGTAACATAAAAGTAAACTAGGACATTTCCCTCTACACATTTGCTATTGAAAATGAAAACATTTGCTTTTACTGCAAAAATTTGAAAACCATAAAACATACATCTTGAGCCAGGCATGGTGGCACATGCCTTTAATCCCAGCATTTGGGAGGCAGAGGCAGGGGGATCGCTGTGAGTTCAAGGCTAGCCTAGTCTACAAATTGAGTCTAGGACAGCCAAGGCTACACAGAGAAACCCTGTCTCGAAAGAGAGAGAGAGAGAGAGAGAGAGAGAGAGAGAGAGAGAGAGAGAGAGAGAGAGAGAGAGCGCATAGATCTTGGTTTCTTGTGACAAACCTACCCAATATTTTCTTTATATTCCTTCAAGTTACTGGGTTTTTTTTTTTTAATAGTACACGAGCATACTTGAAATTCCTTGGGACATTCATGTAAAATCGAACTATGCAGATTGTCAATTACTGGTATCAAAGCAGGAAAACATTCCATGCCATACATCACTCCCCTCAAAAGTGCTAGAAATGTCAGCTCTCACATCACACGTTGGGCATTCAAAGTCATTGTTGTATAGTCCATCCTAGCTTTTAAACTCTGTTGCATCTAAATGACTCTCAGGAAAAAAAAACAGTCTAAGACTTACACCTAAAACCCTGCCGTCAGCAGTCCCTCTTCTAGCTGAAGCTCTCACGACTCACACACCTGCAGGCAGATTCAATAGCTATCACCCTTCCTGCTTCACTCTGAGCTCATTCACAACCAACTCTCTTGGCTGTCTTTACGGCAAGGGCGCCTGGGACTTAGGATATACCTCAGTTTCGACATCTCCACAATAACCACACCTGCAACCCCATTCCCCTGTCTTCCCTATCTCAAACCTGAGGTGAACTTTCAGGTAGAGGGGAGGGAGCTTGGTACTAGGGTTGAGAGTCAAGTTGTTTGGTTTGGGTTTTTTGTTTGTGTGTGTGTGTTGTGTGTGTGTTTTGAGACAGGGTTTCTCTGTGTAACAGCTCTGGCTGTCCTGTAACTAGCTCTGTAGTCCATGCTGACCTTGAACTCATCGAGATCCCCCTGCCTCTGCCTCCCAAATGCTGGGATTAAAGGCGTGTGCCACCATGCCTGGCTCAAGATGTATGTTTTGTGGTTTTCAAATTTTTGCAGTAAAAGCAAATGCTTTCATTTTCAATAGCAAATGTGTAGAGGGAAATGTCCTAGTTTACTTTTATGTTACTATGATAAAATAGGGCCTAGAGACCTAGAGTGCCAGGAATAAAGGCGTGCGCCGCCGCCACCCAGCTGAGAGTCAAGTTGTAAGGGTCCTTTATTAACGTTTATGGCTGTGAGCATGTACAATCTCGAGGGGGATGATTTTTTTTTATCACTGGAGACCTGAGGACTCAGGGTCAAGGTTAGATTAAGCACTTATGATAGACCACTTGACAGTATGCCAAAGCTTCCAAACACTTCTACAAGTCAGTTTAGAAAAACACTGTAATCTTAAGATTAAAAACCTCAGTGGTGAAATAAGCAGATCTAAATGGTTTTAATGTTGTTTTTGAAAGACAGACTTGCGCTCAAACTAAGTCTCTGAAATTCTTTTGGATGGATCTCAAGGAAACACTATAGTTTAGTGACGAACCAGGGAACGGCCAAGCAGCCGGTAAGCCACGCCCCCATGTGTTCCATTCCTTCAGGAAAGGCACAGCAACTAGAGTAAAACTGTAGGGATGGGTTTTTTCAACACGACTCATCAGGAGAGAACCACTATCAACTTTTTTTTCGGGGATGGGGGTGGGGACCAGGTCTCTCTGTGCCGGTTTAGTTGTCCTGTCCTGGACTTGCTCTGTAGACCAGGCCCGCCTCAAACTCAGAGACCCGCCTGCCACTGCCTCTCAAGTGCTTGAAGGTGTTCGCCACTGCACCCAGCATACATTCAACTTTTAGAAGACAGTTTCTGTAGTACCAATAAAATGAAGAATAGAAAGTGAGAGGATAGTGTGGAGTGGAAAGACCGCTTATCTGCCAAAGCGCTAAGGCCTAGGTGCAGATAACGCTAAGGTCGTCTTTCACTCTGATTCTCTTGGTGCTAGTCAAAGGTGTGCTGTAGGGAACTCATAAGATTTCTCAAAATGCATCAAACCACTTACGGCTACAGAGGCTTTTTAATCCCTAGAGATTCATTTGTCACGAAGTAGGTCTTTCCTATATTTTTCCAGAACAACTTTGATTAAGCTATCATATTCCCAGCCTGGGACATTCCCTCCTCAAGACAGGGTCTCATGAAGCTCAGTCTGACCTTGAATTTGCTATAGCTGAAGATGACCTTCAACTCATCTTCCAATCTTCATTTGCCAATTGCTGGCAACTTCAGGCATGTTACCACACTCTTCTCTCCCCCTCTGACCACTGGTGGTCAGATGAGACTCTGGAAGAACTCAATTTAGATGTGTTAAGTGATGACATACAGGGTTTAGTAGGGTCGCTACTGAAGTCTTTGAATGTTAACCTAACTGGAAAAGAACTGCTAACTTGAAGATGAAACTCCAATTTCATTTCTAAACTCTATGTTATCTGAAAATATTACATTCTGGCTTTAAAAATAATTTTATATTCCACATGAAGGACCGAGGCTATGCGTAAAATAACTCTAACACATCTTCAGATATTCTTATGAGTGAATGCACTTTCTCACTGGACTCACTTAATAATGAGGAATCTTGATTAAATTTAATTGAGTTTTGGCTCAGGTTGGCATAATAAAGAGTTCATGGCCCGGAGTGGTGGCTCAGGCCTTTAATCCCAGCACTTGGGAGGCAGAGGTAGACAATCACTGTGAGTTCCAGGCCACCCTGGTCTATAGAGCCAGTCCAGACAGCCAAGGCTACACAGAGAGAGACTCTGTCCAAACACACACACACACACACACACACACACACACACACACACACACTGAGTTCATGAACCCAGTAAAGTTCAGATACAGGCACACAGCACCAAACTCTTGATTTGTGGCCAAAGCTGTCATACTTCACAGAAGACAATTTTTTGTTGTTGTTGTTGTTTTGTTTTTTCAAGACAGGGTTTCTCTGGGTAGCCTTGGCTATCTTTTGTAGCCTGTGTCCTTGGACTCACTTTGTAGACCAGCCTGGTCTCAAACCCAGAGACCCGCCAGCCTCTGACTCCCAGTGCTGGGATTAAAGGTGTGTGTCATCACATCTGGCTTGAAAACTATTCTTTTAGTACATTTCTCAAATCAAATTCCATGCTACACTAATGGTGAATCACATTAAATGAACCTGCATTTAAAAAAAAAGTACTTTAAAAAGAGTAAGGAACTCAACTCAGTTTACTTAAGTCCATTTGAAAACCACGTCAGGTTTACACTTCTCTCTCCAAGGGACCCTTTACATTTTAGTTAAGAAGAAAATTAAGCTTTAATTTTTATTTCTATCCCTCAGTTTGAGTTTTGAGAAAAAGAAAAATGAAATTGACTTTTGGGAGATCCCACCATCTTATCTCAGCTGGCCTCCACAACCTATCATCTGGTGTTTTCAGGTTTTCTCTTTGCTGTTAAGAGCCTTCTGGGAAGTCCCCTTCCTAGGGTAAGTAAGAGTGAAAGCTATTTTATATGGAAGTACTCCTCAGTCTATAGTCTCTATCTTCTGTGAAAGGTCACAGGATAGAGCTGGGAAAAAAAACATCTCTTGGTGAAACATACTGAGCAGCCCTTTGAAGAGTAAATACACATATTTTGGCACAGCAAGCTGTGAACCTGAACACCTGCTTAAAAACAAGAGGTAAGGAAAATTCAGGAGCAAGTACTGACCCTGACTTCATACCACCCAGAAAGTCTTTAAAGAATTAGGACTCGGGCCTACCGAAAAACAGCTGAAGTGCATTTTAATTTAGGGCCTAATACGAAAGAAAAAAAAATTTTACTAAAGTGATTCCATCATTATAAAGAAAAAACAAGGATGCAAGAATTCAAATAAAGGGGGCCTGGACAGATGGCTTATGAGTTATGGGCACTGACTGTTCTTCCAAAGGACCTGGGTTCAAATCCCAACACCCATATGGCAGCTTACAATTGTATGTATCTCTGAAATCTGACACCCTCATACAGGCATACATGCAGACAAAACACCAATGCACATAAAATAAAGGTAAGTAAATAAAATTTTAAAAATTTAAGTAAAGGGACTCAATTTCTTGCCAAGAATATGAAACTTACTGTTTAAAAGTTCCCTAAAGCTGCATTTACACCACCTGTTTAACCTGCCTTTCAGTGACCCCCAAAAGGAACACCTCATTAATGTAGCACCTCAGGCCCATGTTAGCTGCTTTCATCTAGGAGCAGTACCTTTTATGTCACTGCTTGGTCCTGGGCTCAATGATTCAATTTTGCAACTTGCTCATTCTTTGGGAAACAGCATTGATTAACTGACCCCTAAAAACTACAGCCAGTGCAGCAAGGTGGTGATTTTAGGAAGAACTGTTTAAGCAAATTCTTTTTTTTTTTTTTTTTTTTTTTTTTGGTTTTTTGAGACAGGGTCTCTCTGTGTTAGCCATGGCTGTCCTGGACTCACTTTGTAGACCAGGCTGGCCTCGAACTCACAGCGATCCGCCTGCCTCTGCCTCCCGAGTGCTGGGATTAAAGGCGTGCGCCACCACACCCGGCCTGTTTAAGCAAATTCTTTATCCTTGCCTAACCAACATTTTTGCCAGGGCTGAACAGTACCCAATACTTAAGTAATGGGATTTGTATAAGGTCAAGAAATGTTCGCTGTGACTGAAAATCAGTTGAGTAGTGTAAAAAGCAATGAACATGTTTCTAAGATGCTGAGAAGTAAATAGAATCCTCTATGTGAATACGGATTTCCTCACCAAGTAACTGAGCTAAATGATAAAATATGTACTACTATGGAAATGGTAGTCTTTTAATGGTAACTTCACCTTCATTCCTATCATGACTAGGACTTATGATGTAGATGTTCCCTGAGTTAATTCAAGTGCACTTGCCCGCACGGCACATGGACATGACAAAGGTTCATGTTGGAATGTTCTCCTCAATCAAGTTTTCACCTTGAGACAAGGTTTTCTCACTGACCTTGAGTTTAAGTGGCTAGGGAACCTTCAAGATTAGCCCTTCTCCACCTCCCCAGAGCTGGTACTACAGGCAACTGCTACAACACTTGGGCAGCAAACACTTTTCCTGACTGAGCTCTTCCATGGTCCTAAAAATTTTGTTTTAGAAATAGTACTTTCAGATGAAATCTGTAACACTATCTCTTGGATGGCTAGACTAACTTCAATGTTTTTATATAACTCAGATATTGGAAACTAAGTTACTTTTTAAAAAAGCTACATAGCAGGCTGATGGCACTGGCTGCTCTTCCAAAGGTGTGGAGTTCAATTCCCAGCAACCACATGGTGGCTCACAACCATCTATAATATGATCTGATGCCCTCTTCTGGCCTGCAGGTGTGCATGCAGACAGAGCACTGTATGCACAATAAATCTTAAAAAGGAAAAAAAAAAAGCAGCTATGTAGCTTGGCTTGGTAGTACATGCCTTTAATCGCAGCACTCAGGAGGAAGAGAAGGTGAACAATTTTATCACTGAACATTACCTATTTTACAGAACAGGGGATCTCTAAGACAATGTAGATTATTTTGTTCTCCCCATTATATCCCAAAATCATTTATTTTACAACCACAAGAGAGTTCTTTGATTCAACAGTAATCCAGGTGTGGGACCAAAAAAATTAACTTAAAATATTCTGCCCACTGTTCATTTCCCTAAATGCACTTTTAAAAAAAAGTTTATTAAGTACACAATGTTCTACCTGCATGTGGAGGGCACCAGATCTTATTTTAGATGGTTGTGAGCCAACATGTGGTTGCTGGGAGTTGAACTCAGGACCTTTGGAAGAACAGCCCTTGCTCTTAACCTCTGCGCCATCTCTCCAGCCCACCTAAATGCTCTTAACAAAAGCCATCTTCACAATTATATAGAAACACAACCTAGCTGGGCGTGCTGGTGCATGCTTGCAGTCCCAGCATTTGGGAGGCAGAGGCAGGCGGATCACTGTGAGTTCGAGGCCAGTCTGGTCTACAAATTGAGTCCAGGACAGCCAAGGCAACAGAGAAACCCTGTCTTGAAAAACTAAAAAACAAAGAAACACAACTTAAATAAAGCACAGGTGCTTCTGATGCAGATCTAGCTTTTCACCTGCCCAGATCACCAAAGCAGGACATGAATTTGCCTAAGAAATTGACCTTGGAGAAGCTTGAGAGAAAACAAGTCTTCAGTATCTTCAACATTCCCAGAGCCTGGTAATAAGTATAGTGGCAGCAACATCTAACAAAGCACCAATCACCATGAAGAAAAGTCTGTTTCCCCTAACATACCTCCTTACCTTCCCCGGAGTTAGAACAAACCACAGACACACTAGAAGAGACTACTGGTTCTCCTCCCTCTCCCAGTGTCATTAGGTGGTTAGGAGAAAGAACAGAAAATGGCAAAAACACAAGATAGACAAGCTATTAAGTTTTAATATTTTTACATAGTTCTGAAATACACTGCCCTGACTTATAGCCAAGTTCCTTAGTTTATGTTTTCTTTCCCAGTCTGTGGTGACCTTCCCATAATTGTATAAGGCAACTTATTTGAGAGCCCTTCCCCATGTCACATTCAGATGTCAGACCTCAAGATTCACCAAAAATTACAAGGCTTTTAATTTCACTTTTAATTATCTTTTACTTAATAATAAAATGAAAAATAATATATGAATACATACAATCTATATACATATATTTATTGCAAATACTTAAAATTCTTATTAAAATGATTTTCCTTATTGTGAAAAAATATGACTTATTAAATGGCGTCCACACCAACTTCTCTGTACATACCCTCAATACCAATGTTAACAATTCCTTTAAAAAGGCAAAAGACACAAAAAATTTAGCATTTACCAAACCAGTCTGTACAAACCTTATCACCAGAGAGGGAAAAATAGCTTGTCGTAAGTAAATTTTCTTTTAAAATAAAAGCCCCAAATCATTCCCATTATTGCATTTTCTTTCTTTCTTTCTTTCTTCCTTTTTTTTTTTTTGGGAAAAAAATCTGAGTGTTGTTTTTTTTTTAAAGTAACTCCTTTGAAATAATTTGTGCCTTACAGTGAGATCCTACATTAAACATACCATTTGAGAAATTCAGTCTTCCACTGTCACTTTTTACATAGATATTAAAATATATATTACTTAAAATATATTACTGGAAAGCTATCTTTAAATTGATCTTTAATAGTTGTATCAAATGTAAAGCATTAAAAAAAATAAAGTAACCAAGACTCTATGAAGCTACTGCTTCACTTTAGGAAATGTCTACCTATTGCTTTGTTCAATAGGTATGTAGGTACTGAAACACAGGAAAAGGTCCCTGCCTGTCATCATGTTTCACAAGGTCTCTTTGGACTGTTCTAAAAATTGAGCTGCAAACTAACCATGGACAAATGTTTCACTTAGCATACATTGTTGTAACGCAATGGGAGACTTTCTTCTCCTAGTTATGATGTGAAGTCAGAGGGAAAACAATTCTGACACTGCTCATTCACAATGAGCTCTTAAGTAAACAGCAGTATAATGACCAGAGGAAATCCTTCACTCTAACAAACCATTTAACCAAAGAACTCCTTAAGATTTTCTACAGTGGACGAAAGCAGTACAGAGCAATCAGAATGGTAACTGATGGGCCTGTTCTACATAGGACATTGCACCTTCACCTGGAAGGTAGCGAGGTCTTCCTTTGGCTACTAATTTACCTCTGAGATAGACTCTCAAGTATCCACATGGAAGTGCAGCCTTCCCATCCCAAGAAAAGCTACCTCATTTGCCGGCTCTTACTCTTAAGAAAGAAATGTCACAGAACACCAAAGATAGCATCAGTGTCTTGAGCACAGAGGTTAAGGAACTGAACCAGGGCAACCCACCCCAGGCTACTTGTGCCTCTCCTTTAAATTAATGGGATATAGGATTCTGATTTAAAAAAAAAAAAAAGCAAAACAATAACAAAAAACCAACCCTATATGATTCAAGGAGTGTTCTACTTGGGCAACTCAAACACTTAACAATCACACAGAGAAGATGCATTACAGAAATTCTCTGAGAGGAGGTGTGCAGAGGTGGTTACTTCAAGGCTGGAGAGGGCACACTGACATGTGCATTAGGTATATTTTAAAACCTCACTAAAAATTGCCACCTGAAACCCAGGAAATAAGCTTAGTACTTATTGAACCATTTCAGAATTGAAAGTAAAATAACTGAAAAGCTATAATGAACACTGTGTTAATAGGTATTGGAATGCCAAAGGGCCAGGCTTTGTTTTCCTCCTGTTCATTTATAAGATGAATGTTCCTCTTCTAAGACCATGTTGGGTTAAAAAAATAAAAAAGATTTATTTATTATGTATAGTCTTCTGCCCACTTGTCCTCCTGCACACTAGAAGAGGGCATTAGATCACATTATAGATGGTTGTGAGCCACCATGTAGTTGCTGGGAATTGAACTCAGGACCTTTGGAAGAGCAGACAGTGCTCTTAACTTAACCTCTGAGCTAAGTGGTGGTGGTGGTGGTTTCTTGTTAAGCCCGAACCAGTGTACCTAGCTGGTAAGTTCTGACTTTCGAATCTGCTAATCAGCTGGGTACTACCTAGTGGAATCTGGTGAAGAGCAATCCTTAGGACCTATATGGCCTGAGTATGGATCAAGAAGAGGAACAATGTGGTTTCCTCTTTAAATGGAGCGGACAGTCCCTACTGCCTTTCTCCTGTCAACCCATTTTCAGATTAAGGGAATCACCGAGCAAAACCTTTCTTGTAAGCAAGGTAGAAAGTAGAAACACCACTTACAAGCTAGCCACTGACAACATGAACCATTCAGCTCCTCCAGCAGCCTAGACAAGGAGACTACTCAGACATGGGCCTTGTAAGGTCCCACGGGGACGACCCATGGTCCTGAAGGTGGAAGCAGAACCCTGGCTTCTATTCCCTCCTGGTCCTTCACTTCAGAACCCTAAATCCTTGCAGCCTTTCTTTCCTCTTAGCTGTGCATTTACTGGAATAAAGGGGGGAAGACAGAAGGATATCAGATTCTCTTGACTGGTACCAAAACACAGGAATTAAGCCTGTAATTGCTTAGGGCCACAAAAGCAGGAAAGAAAAATGAAGTGAATTTCAGACTTTGGAGCAAGGACTGAGGAAACATTCCGAGTGTTTGATACAAGCAGGGCAGCCCAGGGGTAAGCATCACAAGGCAGGAGAACACATTACTGTCCCCTTTCCCCATCTGGAATGTGCCCTGGGTTTTATAAACAGCTTTTGAACCACACCGATACTGGGTTGCAATATTACATCACACACATCAAGAGACTTGAAATCAAACAATACAAATATTAAATTCTGGCTTTAGCTGTGACTTAAGCAGTATTTAATTAAAATTTATAACTAGCTTGTTTTTAAAAAGTGTCTTATTGTGTACCCTGGAACTTGCTATGTAAACCATACTGGCCTTGAATTCACTGAGATCTACCTGCCTCAGCCTCCCAAGTGCTGTGATTGAAGGTGTGTCACCATGTCTACCAACTAAAGTATTTTGGTTTTTAACAGAGACGTCTTTGTTTGTTTAGGTTTGGGAGAGAGGATTTCTTTAGATACCACTGGCTGTCTTGGAACTCATTATGAAAATCAGGCTGGCCTTGGTCGGCCTCTGGAGTGCTGGATTTTAAAAATAAAAACCAAGAAAGAAAAAGCAAAATTTCACATCCAGATATTCCATTAGTCATTTACAATGAATGCCCTTTCACATCAGGCATCCCGGATGTGCAGAGAACAAAAATTCTAGAATAATAGATGCACTTTCTAAAACAGTAAACTATCTTCCTGTATTTTATGTGGGTAAACCATTTATAAGATGGCGTGAGAGCACTGTGTCCATCCTTCATGCTTGTTATGTCACAGCAGAACAGAAGGACTGGTAAGGACCTTTCCTACCTAAAATGGTTTGAGAGAACAGGAAAGAAGAGTACTTTATGTCCAGTGTTGAAATCACTCTTTCAAATTCCTTGAAGTTTTAGTTTCTTCAGTTTCATTCCTCTTTCCCAACAAGGCACGCGCGCGCGCACGCACACACACACACACACACACACACACACACACACCTCACTCCTCTGGAATTTGAGATCTGTTTGTGGGAGCCCATGGATGCTGCAGCATCAGGATGTATTACTTATTATTGCTGGAACTATTGCCACGTACACACTAGACTAACACAGGAGTCCTTTAGAGGCAGACCCTTCAAAAACTAAGCCAGGACTGTCAGGGTCAAAAACACTGTCTGGGATCTTAATACCTTTCTAAAGTTCCACTGAAAATGGTTCCACCTAAAGTAAAGAGATGAGTAAACCCCAATCTAAACCCCACAAAGACCATGCTATCTGCGAAGAACCTGCAGCCAGTCTGTGAAGACATGACTAATCAGCATGACGGTCGCGTCCTGACACTCTTTCCTTCTCCCAGCCCCGGGAAAGGCCAGGTCAGACAGCTTCCTTTCTCCATGCATACCATTCAACTTTTCTGAGTCAAAAGAAATGGAACATAAATCTGAATGTAAAGTTAACACATCATTACCTAAATACTTGGAAAACAATGTTAAAAGAAACTGTGACATTATTTACATGATTTTCTAAGTGCAAACTTGTCACCAATTCATAGTCAGACTTCTATACAAGGTGCTCTTCCTGTAAACATGAAGGCCTGCACTCTGTATTCCTGATTAACGTCTCTTGAGACAACTGAAACTTTATTTCTGTGATTTCAAAAGGGTGCAAGAACAGGACTTGTTAAGCCTACCCTTCCCTCCTTCACATACACTGTAGTCTTATTACCGAACGACGAGGCAGGAAACACACAGTTTGGAGGGGCCAATGCAATCATCATGGCAGAAAGCTCCACATCCTTTGCACATGATCATGGCTTTTAACCGGCAGTAACATTTTGAAGGTGTGTCCTCGATGCTGTTCTCATCAGGAAAAGCCTGAACAGGAACTGTCTGGCCACAGCTGCTGGGATCCATAGCTTGGCTAGCAGGGATGGTAGTGACAGTCACTGAAAACGACATGACATCCCCTACACTGCTAGGTACCTGGCTACCTGGTCCAGCACAGTTACGGTCTGTTTCTGATGTGGAGACATTTATCATACCTCTATAGCTCGGCCCTATCTGTGTGGGGCTCCCATACAACTTGGGGGTTTGCAGTGGTGGAAGGAGCAGAGGCTGATGTGTGGGACTGTCTGCAGGGAGAGAAAGAGCAGTAGAATTGAAAAGCTCAGGGCTTTTCTTACCTCTCACAGCCTGAGCCATTTGCTTATGTGCTGCCTGAATAAAATCTCTGGCTAGGGTCCTTTCATCAAATGTTTGGCCTCTAGAGAGTATGTAATTCTCCTTGCCTAAAGTGGTTTGCTCACTCACTGGTACCTCAGTCTTACCATTCTTGCTAGCTAAACAATCATTGGTGGATGGAGTTTCCCCACGATGGGGATGCTTGCCAGAATTCTGAGAAGCCCAGGGCTCCTCTTTCACGGACACAGGCTCCTGCTCGTCACTGACACTCTCTTCATCAGTTTCACCGTCTTTGCTGCTGCTGCTGCCTTCTCCAGGTGTGTTTTTAAAATCTGCATATCCCATTCTCATGGCTTCAGTGGGGCTACTTAAACAAAATCTCTCCTCAGGATTTACAGAATGGGCCCTCCTAACACTCTCTGAACCCCGGCCATAGGTGGAAATATTAAGCAAATAGTGACCTGCCATTGCAGGCTTGGATGTCCTTCTGCCAGCAAAGCCCAGCATGAACTTCTGGCTTGTGGAGATGTCTTCCACGTGGAAACCTGAGTGAGCGAAGCTGAACTGAGAGGGGGGCACAAAGGAAAGAACACTCTGTCTCTGAGCCCTCTGGATTAGAGTCTGAAAAAGCTGCTCCTGCGTTGCTTTACTGAGTCCTCCTTGGTGAGTGTCGCTGCAAGAGTCCCTTGGGTCCTTGGCTGTGAAGACTGGCCGTGGACCCTGGGAAAGCTGCTTACCCTGCAAGGGTTTCCCTCGCTGCTGCACAGCCAGATGGGCCTGCCTGCCGTTAGCTTCCTCTCTAGTGCTACTATATAATGCTCCTATCCCCCTTTCCTCTTTTGTAGTCAGTGGAACTGTTTTCATTTCAACTTTGGTGAGAGGTTTGGGTAGAATCTGCTCCATGGGAACATCTTTGCCCTGGAGCAGCTGAGTAACTAAAGGATTGTTAGCAGGAATACTAGAACTTGGTCTTGAAATGGGCCCGTTCATATTTGCAGAAGTTCCTGGGGTTTTAAGGCTAGAAGTTACTGGCAAAGTGCTGGAGGACGGAGCTGATCCAGTAGACGCTGGAGCTCCACTCATCTGGGGCACAGGGAGTTTTTCTAAACCGGCTGTTGTCAATAAAGATGTTACAGGGGAGGAAGTCATATCCGGTGGAGCAGAAACAGTTGTCTTGGCTGAGGCTGAAGGCTTTGGTGCATTCTTATTAGAACCTGCTTTGGGCTCAATTGTGCCATCAGCTACAAAACAGGCAGGCCCTGCTGGAAAAGGAGCTTTTTCCTGCCTGCAACTACTAAGGTCTTGTGGGTGACAAGAAGAGGCTGCTATGGCTGTTGCCTTGTGGGGGTTCAGTTTTTCACTGTTTGAGATCTCTATGTGGGCTGGTGCTGGGATGGCTGTGCATGATCCACTGACGGCAAGTGCTGCAGGCACTGAGGAGGTTTGCTGTAGTTGTGCTCCAGGGACACCAGGAGGCTGTGCTTGGCCTGGTGAATTGGTCTCAGGTTGGGGATCACAGGGTAAAAACTCTCTCGTACCTCCCCTGCTTCCAGTTCCTGCCAGTTCCAGTGTGGGACCCTTTCCAGTTGTACTGACTCTGTCTGAGCCTGGACTCCCTCCTCCAGCAGTTTTCCTTTCACCACCGTCTCTTGGACTTTGTCCACCCCCAGGGCCAGGGCCTGGAATGGTCCCTCCAACTGAGGCGGCTGCAGCAGCTGCAGCGGCTGCTGCGGCTGCTGCCCTCTGTGCTTTGACCAATTGGGCTTTTGCTTTGATGTCTGCCAGAGTTCTGGCTCCTGTTCTGTAAGGACTAGTGATGGAGATTGGAAAACGAGCCCTGGGAGAGACCTGCGATGTAGAAAACAGCATCGGGGAGATTCTGGAGACCGGGATCTGAAAAAAGGAAGGTATGAGGGAAAGCAGAGATCAGCTTTCAGCTGTAGACTAGAGCAGATAACACAATGCATCCATGACACACATGGCTGCTCTATGACTAAGAAAACACACACTGTGTCTAGGGTTCAACCCTACTCTACCCACCCACCTAAGGAATCGTGTGCATAATGCCTGCCACTCATTTTTACACCTGGTGAATACTGTATTTACTTAAGTAACCTTGTAAAAAAATATGTGATTTTGGGTCCTATCCTCAGAATGGCTAGAAAAATACAGACAACAATTTTAAAAAGTGCTAAACTACCAACTTTGAAACCATTGCTTCCCCCTCCCCCCCCCATTTCTGAGACAGGGTCTTACTATGTAGACCAGGCTGGCCTTGGACTCAAAGAGATCCCTTGCCTCTGCTACTAAAGGTAAAAAAGGTATGTGTGGCTATGACTATGCCAACTGAAACCACTGTGTTTTTTTTTTTTATATCATAAAATAATCTGATTCTTGTCCTAAATAAGACTTTAGAAGTTAAGGAAATGAACTACATTGTATCTACAGAGTATTTTCAGTCTGGCTAAGTTTAAAGGAGCAAAAAACTGTTAACATTCTAGAGTATTTAAAAAAATTAAGTGGGCTGGAGAGATGGCTCAGAGGTAAAGAGCACTGGCTGCTCTTTCAGAGGTTCCGAGTTCAATTCCCAGCAACTACATGGTGGCTCACAACCACCTATAATGAGATTTGGTGTCCCCTTCTGCTGGGTAGGTGTACATGCAGGCAGAACACTGTATACATAATAAATAAATTTAAGTCTTAAAAAAATAAATAAATAAAAAATAAAAAATTAAGTGATCAAATTCTAAGAAAAGCAAGCCATCTTTCTATAAATTCTTCAATTATAAGTTAATTGTAAAGTCAGTATTTTTCATTACTCAAAAAGTCAAAAGTACTAAAAATCAAATCTCTATACTTCAAAAATCAGTGTGGTATTTTGTACCAGTTGTCATAAAATTGACGTACTTAAAAAAGCAAGTTTAATACTTAGTTCTAAAAGCCTAGAAAGCATTATTTACTCAGCACATAAACGCTTAAAAGATGTGTGGTTAAGAAAGACGCTATCATTGTATCTTGTTAATATAGAGAGGAGACTATAGGACAAAATAGATAAAACTAGGGAAAATAAAACACAAGAAATTTGTTTGGAGACAAATGACCGTATTTAAAAATACTCCTAACTAAGCCTAGTAACACCAGCCAGTTATCCATTGAGGTGTGCGTTTGAGTGACGAGTATACTTACGCAGACCAACCAAAGCTATCCTCAAACTTGTGACCCTCCTTGGTATTACAGTTATGTGTTACCATGCCAGGCTCATAAAACCACTACTTAAGGGTATCACCCTACCTAGCATAATATAAGATGACTTAAAAGTCATCAGTATTACACATTGAAATTAAACAAGGACAAAACAATTAAAAGTTTTTTTTTTTAAAGACAGGTTTTCTCTGTGTAGCCCTGGCTTTCCTGGAACTCGCTGTGTAGACCAGGCTGGCCTCGAACTCACAGTGATCCGCCTGCCTCTGCCTCCCAAGTGCTGGGATTAAAGGTCTGCACCACCACCACCAGGCCAGTTTTTGTACTCTTAAATTTCAATTACTTTTTGTGTTTATGAAGCATTAATGAGATGTTATATTTTGCTTTTAAGACTAGAAGAATATAAACCATTCAATGGTGGAAAGAATAACAATATAACTTACTGATTAGGCACATGATAAGCAAAGTCATTACATTGTTTTACTTTTTTGTTTATTTGTTTTTCAAGACAGGGTTTCTCTATGTAGCCTTGGTTATCCTGGAACCCACTCTGTAAACCAGGTCTGCCTGCCTCTGCCTCCTGAGTGCTGGGATTAAAGGTGTGCTCCACTACAGCTGGGCTAGATTGTTACTTTTAAAAGTAACATAAACCAAACAAAATACACCCGACTGCAACACTTTTACTAAAATTCGATTGCTTAAAAGCCCTTTTTGTTATGGTTTGAAACAAGGCATCAATGTTTTAGTCAATTCCTTATCTTTTCCAGTTATCTTTCCAGTTATTTATAGGTATGTAGAAACAAACTGGCTAAAACATTTTATTTTGTTATAAATTACACTAAGCTGTGGGTATAAGATAAAACAGTAACTAAAACAACTTTTGAGAAAATCCAATGACAAGAAAATTTCTATACATCTGGTCAGAATTGATTCAAGCTTTCATTGTAGAATTGCTCTAGGTTAAGCTAAAATGTAACACAGTTCCAAGGCTGAGAATTTCTCTCTGATTTGACACTCACTAAAGAAAAATTTTTGGTCAATAATTGCAGCACTCAAGCAGCAGCAACTGAAAGATTGAGAATTGAGTGCCTGCCTGTGCTTTGTAGCAAATCTTTGCCTCTAGGATGTGAGTAGTTAAGTGTCAAGTGGTTTGGTTACTCAGGCTCCTATTCAAATATCAAGAAAGAACTATAGGAAAGTATTTCTAAAGGCTGATTATTACTAATTTTACTTATATAACACCACAGTTATACATATGCTAAATGTATGCGACTGCTTCTATGTTAACACCACCAGTTATGAAATTCAGTGGGTACAAGCACTTTCTCACCTTGAGAGGTGGGACTTTTCGCACTTGGACCCTGTCCCCTCTATTAAGAAAGGGCTGTGAAGAGACCTGAAATGGCTGCGGGTGCTGGCGATTCTCAGTGATGCGTGGTCTTTTCTCCCAGCTGCTAGTGGTCTCTTCTTGGATAAGAGAAGATTTCCTCTTGAGACTATCTGGGATCTGATCAGTAAGGGTTGCTGGAGGCATCTTCATTTCAGGGTCCAGGGGACTGGCTTCTGCAACAGGCTTTGCTATGGGTTTTTCTAACCCAGCATTTTTGGATTTGCTTGGGGATATAGCTAACACTTCTTGGTTCTCACTTTTGCTATTATTAGAAGTTGTGGTGACATGATTTTCTTTCTCAGACTCTTGTTCAGCACAGGCAACTGGCTTCTGCTCTAAGAGACCCTCATCCTTAGGGCACTTGATGGGCTTCACGGTGCTAAGCTCATTTTTATTGCTAGCTGATGCAAGCACAGGATCTGACGACCCAGAGTTTGGCTGTGCCTCATCTTGGCTTTCTTCTTCTTTTCTGAATGGTGATGGTATTTGCACTGCTTCTTCTTTAAACTCTGACTGAGGAACTACTGGGATGATTCTGCCAGGAGAGGCATCTGAAGGAAGTATGGATTTTGGTTGCTCAGCTGTGGTTTTCTTTACTTTGGGGTCACTAGAGGAAGCTGTCAGTTTCAGTGAATCTTCAAGGCTTAAACCAGAACTAAAAAACAAGGAGTTATTAGGTGAGAAACAGTTCATATTACTGAACACATAAGAAATATAAGCTATGTCAATAATGAGGAAACCCCTGACACATAAAGTATTTTTCTGTAGGCCTCTTGAGCCAAAGTAATTAAACTCAAATCCTGGCTCTGATACCAATTCTCGACAAGAGACTGACTGACTAGGCTTATGCATCTTAGTTTCTTTACTTGTACACTGGAACTAACAGCTGCAGTGCTGCTATGATGAGCTTACTCCATGTGAAGTACTCACTTGGCACACAATAAAAATAGCATTATTGTCACTTCTGCTTATATAGGAGTCACATTGCCTAGAGACTCACAGGCGACCTACAAGAACCTAAAGAAAGGCGAAGTGCTTTTACTCGAGACTCAGATCAGAACCGAGATCGACTCTGTTTACTATTGTTTGTGGAAAGGTTGGCCCAAGACTTCTAAGGGAACCTGAGAATTAATGTTCTCCAAATATAGTGAGAATTTTGGCTTCTTTAAAAGCCCAGCTATGTGACCATGTTTTTGTTTTAATCCCAGGTGTGGGATGTGGAGCTGCTTTAGATTGTCCACAGCAGCAAACTATGTGTCTTGTGCTCCAGCAGGGGCGTGATTTTGCCAGCTGAAGAGAGTTTACATTTGGAATTCTGAGGACTCTTGACATGGGGTAAATGGCAGAGCCCAGAGGGATGTCTGCCTCCCACTGCTGCTCCTGGTGGCTGTAGTTGTGGCTTGACTAGAAGGAACTGGAGATACCCTGTCAAACTAAGATTGGGCTTGCTCCAAGGAACTCTACATCCCTAATCAGCAGGAAGTAGCCTACAGAAGTCCATATCCTTTCCCCTCTAACCTTCTTTCTCACCTTCCTAATGTTGGTGGATTGGAAGGGATTGATGTGGAGAAGAGTGGGAGATGTAAGAACTGAATAAAATAAATTAAAAAAAAAAAAAAACAGCACCCAAAAGCTAAGAATTGGAACTGAGTTTGTATGGATCGTGTTTAAATTTCACTTAGTCTAGGTCTAAAGTTCTGAGGTTGTGTGCTGTTGAGTTATCTGAGGGTAAGAGTAAGCTGGGACTTGTACTGAGGGCTAGCAAAAAGTAAAACTAATTTTTAAGGGTTAACCAGTGATTCTTTTTAATGTTTTATAATATTACTTAACAAGAAACAATCAATTAAACTTTCTCTGGAACCTTAACAGAATTCAGGGCCAGCAAGATGTCTTAGCAGAAAAAGGTGCTTCCTTGACCACCTAGGTTTGAACTTGGGAACTCACATGCTAAAGAGAATAAACTCTCAAAAGCTATCTTTAGGCTTCCAAACGCACACTGTGGCATATGCACCTATAGGAATACTGTAACTTATAATAGTATACTCATCATCAATTTTATATCTCAAAGCAGAAAATTCAGAATTGGAGACTCTTAATTTTAATAGGGATCTATCTTAAGTGACTTTGAAGGGGATCAATAAATACTATACTTGGAGCTAAGAAAAAGCCCTTAATCTCTCAGTCTGTGGTGGATGAAGTTTTCTCATTGGCTTTTACTGATATGCAGAAGGAAGGAAGACTAACAAACAGGAGTTGGAATATGTAATCCTATTCAAACCAAGTATCTATTAAATGTCTCCCGTAAAATTTAAGTTTGAGGTTTGTTTGTTTGTTTTTTTTTTGGGGGGGGGGGGTCTAAAATTTAAAAGAAAAAAAAAGCTGCTTCAGACTGAGGCCCTTTAAAAATAAAGTGTGTGTCTTGATTTAGTGATGCACATCTCCCAGTTGCAGAGGAAGGACTTTAATCGCATGTTTGGTATAATGGCCCACATTACATGATTCTTAGGATTCCTGGCTGATTTTTGACTAAGTTACATTTTGGACAGTTACTGTAAAAAATGCACAGAACTCTCAAGTATTATTCTATCTCATTAAATTACTAGGAGCCAGTCTTTTGCAATTTAAGATTAAAAAAGAAGAAAAAAATTCAAACCTTTTTTTAAGCAAGAGGAACCCACTCTGTTTACAATGTAATCAAGGACTATGAGTGATACAATTCTATACACCCATGATCCTTTAAAAATAGAAACAAAACAAAAGGTTATTGTTTTGTTTTGCAGAAAGGGTTTCTCCGTGTAGCCCTGAATGTCCTGCACTCGCTTTGTAGATCAGGCGGGCTTTGAACTCACAGTGATCCGCCTGCCTGTGCCTAAGTGCTGGGATTAAAGGCGTGCGCTACCATGTCTGGTTCAAGGCTACTGTTCTTAATGAAAAAGAATTCATGTAATAAAAAAATTACAGGAAACTAGGTATTAGACTTTCTAATAAGGTGAAAACATGGAGGCATCACATGACCAGTGTAGGAATTAATGTCTGCATTACAGGCTCCTTTAGCTTACCTCTGGCCATAGTAGCTTTCAAAGAATTGTTCCTTCCATGGCTCTACTTTCTTCTCCTTCTCAATCTCTTGCCGAATTCTCACCTGCATTTCAGGGGTAAATTCACCTGCAATGTGTCAAACAAAGAAACAAAACAAAAAACAAAAACAACAACAACAACAAAAAAAAAACTCAGAAAAGCATTATTCATAGATTCCAATCATAACTCATACCGGACAGAATACTATCATATCAAAGCAACAAACTTCCCAAATAACCCAGCCAGAAAGGAGATAGAAACACCACTAGGTGGAGTACAGACATAGTCACAAACTACCCTGTAGTTTTCAATGCACAGCTAAGGCCCACAGTACTTGTTCCCTGCCTGCTCTCCAAAGTGTCTTCTTTCAGTTACAAATATATTATCAGGCAGGTTTCTTTTCACCTATAACATCAAATTCCTAATTTATTTCCCAATGGAATGAAACTAATAAATGTGTGTCAAGACACAGTGCCAAGAACGGAGTTGTGTGAGATTTCAAAGTGGTTACAAGAACGTCCAAGAACCTCAGCTTCCTCAAAAACACAGAATTGTCCTGCCCATCCTGGGTGTATCAGATAAGAGTGAGTTTATCTCAGATGATTCATTACAACTAGTTATTATTATTTGTTTATATGCCTCTATGGAAAAACATTGATTTTGAGTGGGTGGCTTGCCCTTTAATTGGACACTTTGCTCATGTGACTCCTCTAAACCCTCAGAATATATACTGACCAATGCTCTGAATAAAGTTGTCTATTGCATGAGACTTCAGCCTACCTAAATCCGTTTTCTCAGGCCCCATTGCCAACTAGAACAGTCTCTCTGTCTCTCTCTCTCTGTGTGTACATTCCATCTGTGAATGTCTGTGTGTATATACACACACATATATATGTATATATTCATTTTATAAGTTCTGCTCCTCTAGCGGATCACCTTCCAAACCTGTTCCAGTATCTCATAATGTGAGGTACACCTGTGCAGACCCTGGCAACCACATGGCAGAACACTTACCTTCTGAAAGTCTTTCCTTCCAGCCTTGGGCTGCAGAAGTAAAGAACTCATTGTTAAGGGCTGAGCCATTCAACTTCATCAAGCCATCCGGACCAACCTAGATCAAAGAGCAAGCCAGGGGAAAACGTTCAAAGAGTGAAGATATTCACTTCATGTTAGAAGAGAACATTATGCAGAATCCATCCTATGGAAACACAGATAGCTCCATCTTTTTATCTTAAAACAAAAACAAAAAACACTGTAATACCATTTTCTCTTAAAAAAAAAAAAAAAAAAAAAGCTTGGGCTAGGAACAGTGGCCAGCCTGGTCTACAAAGCAAGACCAGGACAGCCAAGGCTACACAGAGAAATCCTGTCGTAAAAAGAAAAAAACCAAAAACACATAAATAAATAAACAAATCCTTTCCCATGTACCTCTTTTCCTTTCTCCCCTTTGAATTCCATTCCACACTGGTGAAAAAAGACTGTTCACTGAATGACACTTAAATCCGTATCTCTTTTACTATTTGGTAACAAAACAACACACTATAATGTAGTTTTCTAACAAACTACACTGTGCAAGTCTCTTTGTCAACTGGAATATATTTAGCTTTTCTGAAATTGTTACATATTATTTCACTGTATGACTATATTTTAATTAATTTACCAGTTTCCTAATGGTAAGCATGTACTTTGCTACTACTGTTTTCCCATAATTAATAAAAGTGCAACAAAGATCCTGACACAGATGACTGTACTAGTGCTTTTTAAATTTTCACTTCTTTGTTTGAAACAGGGCGTCACTACATAGGGCAGGCTGGCCTTGAGCTCAAGAGGTCTGCCTCCTAAGGGTTGGGATTACAGGACTGTGTCATCTTGCTCAGCTGTACTAGTGAGCTTATTCCTAAGGAATGCATTCCTAGAACAAAACACAATTAATAGGTACTTTCTTAAAATGTTAACACTTCAAGCAATATATGAACATACAATGTTCTTTTCCTTGCCAACAGTATCAACATGTAATTTAATTTTTGACAACCTGATGGATTTTTGTTGTTGTTGTTGTTGTTGTTGTTGTTGTTGTTGTTCAAGACAGGGTCTCTCTGTGTATCCTTGGCTGTCCTGGACTCACTTTGTAGACCAGGCTAGCCTTGAACTCACAGCGATCTGCCTGCCTCTGCCTCCCGAGTGCTGGACCTGATGGATTTGAAATGGTAGATGATTGCTTACCTGACTCTTTGTTGTTTGTTGCTGTTGCAGGGTTTTAACCACTAAGGTCTGTGGTGGTCTTATGAAGTGTTACTTCCTATCATTTTCTTGGTTTTCTATTAGGCTGCTTATCTCTATCAAGTTGTGAGGCATGCTCCCATCTAATGCATGGTTTCAGATGTTGTTTTCCCATGTGTGCTTACTAAGTTTGTTTCTGATGCTTTGCCAAAAGGTCTGACTCCTTTTCTTATGGGCTGGGATGTTATCTCCAGGGTAGAGTGCAAAGCACGTGGTGGAGGCGGGATGCTCTTTATTATTTTGTGTGTGTGTGTGTGTGTGTGTGTGTGTGTGTGTGTGTGTGTGTGTGTGTGTGTGTTTGTACGCGCGCTCACCCACGGTGTGCAGTGATATCTGTGTGGAGGTCAGAAGACAACTTATAGGCGTTGGCTCTCTCCTTTCACCATGTTGAGTCCTAGGGTACAACTGGTTGTCAGGTTTGATGCAAATCCTTTTACCCACTAAAGTACTTCACAGGACATTGGAAAATTTTTAAATGAAAAAAAAAAATTATGCATCTAGATTCTGAGTTTTCTATTTTGGTTTTTAAAAAGCATTAACTCTTATATAAAATAGTATGAAAAAGCTCCACACAAATCACATACAAAAAAATACTTTGTTTACAGTATTCTCAATGTAAACATTATCCACACTAAATTACATGGTAACCTAAGCTACAAGTTCACTTAACTAAAATGGTGTCTTTTCAGTATCACTCACTTTGCTTATTTTATTCATAGCTCATATTGAAAAAACAAACGCTGGCCGGAGGCAGGCGGATCTCTGTTGAGTTCAAGGCCAGCCTGGTCCACAAAGAGAGTCCAGGACAGCCAAGGCTACACAGAAAAAACCTGGCTCAAAAAACAAAACAAAAAAAACTTGTAGGATTGCCCTCTGCAAGAAGCTGAACTAGAAACTCCTCATGTCCCTTTTATTAAAACTACACACGACAGAAGACAGACAGAGCTGACTAGTGGCTAAGAGCACTTTTTGTTCTTGCAGAGGACCCAGGTTCTGTTCCTAGCACCTACATGATAGCTTATAAATGTCACAATTATAGTTCTATGAAATGGAGAGTCCTCGTTTGGCCACCTATGCCACCTGGTACACATGTACTGCACATATACATATACGCAAGCAAAACACACATAGACATTAAAAAGATTTTTTTCCTTAAGGTTTTTTTGAGACAGGGTTTCTCTGTGTAACCTTGGCTGTCCTAGACTCACTTTGCAGACCAGACTTCCTTCCATAAACAGGCTATTAGTTATGCTTCATATATTATTTCTGTCCTATTAGTACCTAACACTGCACTTGGTGGGTAGGAATAAAACAAAACACAGGACTTGAGAAGATATACACACGAAAATACCCCACGAATTCAACAAGTCCCTTAAAAACCACGCTCAAACGTCAATCTCCTTTTCTCCTATCAAGAATTAACGAGATGGGCTGGGGAGATGGCTCAGAGGTTAAGAACACTGGCTGCTCTTCCAAAGGTCCCAGGTTCAATTCCCAGCATCCACATAATGGCTCACAACCATCCATAAGGAGATCTGGTGCCCTCTTCTGGCCTGCAGTAGTTACATGCAGGTAGAACACTGTATACATAATAAATAATAAATCTTAAAAAAAAAAAAAAAAGGAATTAACTAGATGTAGCTGGGCAGTGGTGGTGCACACCTTTAATCCCAGCACTCGGGAAGCAGAGGCAGGCAGAAAACTCTGAGTTCAAGGCTGTCCTGGTCTACAAATTTAGTCCAGGACAGCAAAGGATACTACACAGAGAAACTGTGTCTGGAAAAACAAAACAAAACAAAAACAAAAAACAAAACAACAACAACAAAAAGAATTAACTAGATGAAGCCAGGTGGTGGTGGCTCACACCTTTAATCCCAGCACTCAGGGAGGCAGGTGGGTCTCTGTGAGTTGAGGCCAGCCTGGTCTACAGAGTGAGTTCCAGGATGGCCACGGCTACACAGAGAAATCCTGTCTCAAAAAAACCAAACACTCCAAAAAGAATTAACCAAATGAACATTCTCCAAAGTAACTTTTTTTTTTTGAAGAGATAAGGCAGTAAAAGAGTCACTAAGAACAGTTTTCCTTTAGTCACACTCCTGGAAGGATATCTGATTATCTGAACTATCCAAAGGACTCTGAACTGTCTTAATGGGCACTGATTATAGCACTAAGAAACTGGCATCAAAGCAAGTCTTAGAGAAAACAGACTTCAAGTCTGGCATGGTGGTGCACACTTTTAATCCCACACTCAAGAAGGCAGAGACAGGCAGATGTCTGAGTTCGAGGCTGGCCTGGTCTATATATCGCAAGTTCGAGGCCAGCCAAGGCTAACACAGAGAAACTCTGTCTCAAAAAAGAAAGCAAAAAAGAAAACAGAATTCAGAACAAGAAACACTTTGACTTTGTAGTCAATCAGCTATTATGATTTGTACAGTTTACCTTGTGAATCCCTTACTGTGAATTAGGAAATATAGTATGTTATTACAAACTATAGAAAATGCCTTCCTGTCACATTATCTTGGGAGGTGTGGGCTTCAAGACAACAGGCCTGGCTGTCTAGAACTTGCTCAGTAGACCAGACTAGTCTTGTATTCACAAAGATCCCACGTCTTTGTCTCCTGAGTGCTGGCGTTAATGGTGTGCAGCATGCTGGGGCTTTAACATTGTTTTTGTAAGGTGTCTCTGTGTAACCCTGGCTGTCCTGGACTTGCTTTTGTAGACCAGGTTGTCCTTGAACTCACAGAGATCTGTCTGCCTCCACCTCCTGAGTGCTGGGATCAAAGGTATGTGTCACCATATCCAGATTTTAATAATGATTAAAAAGGAAGGAGACTGAACTAGGAGCTCATGCATGCTAAGGAAGTGAACTTGCCTACTGCTGAACTAACTATATTCAGCTTTTTTGTTTGCTGTGTTTGTGTATGCCTATGTGTACGGTATATGTATGTGTTGGGGAGGGGTGTTATATCTTCCTCAATCATTTTTCACTTTATTTTTAAGATGGGGTTTCTCAGTAAGTGTAAATTCCTCAGTTTCTCTTGAATGGGTGACCGAGAAATACTGTTGTCTCTTCCTGCCCAGTATTGGGATTACAGGTGCATGGCCATGCCTGGCTTTTAAGTGGGTGCTGTGCATCTGTTGCAAGGCAACTGTTTATTGAATGAGTCATCGAGTCAAGCCCTTGCCTCTTGTGTTGTTGTAGGTTTGTTTTGAGACCTACAAGTCTCAGGCCCTAAAGTCCTGATCCTCCTACCTTCATCTCAAGTACTGGGAGGTATGTTTTACCTCACCTAACTTAATTTTTTTGTTTTTTATCATGAGAAGGGATCTTTTCTACTTGGAACTTGCAATTCAGTAGGAAGAGGCCTTAAACTTGGAATCCTTTAATCTCGTTCTTCCAGTTAGACGAGATTACAGGCCTTACCACCACGCCTGGTAGAAAGTAAATACATACACACATTTCAGGTGAATAAGGACTAGAGAGATGGCTCAGAAGTTAAGAGCAGTTCCAGGGGACCCAAGTTTGATTCCTAGCACCCATGTCAAGGCCCCAAATCCTTGTAACTCCAGCTCTGGGGACTCTTGACATCTGGCTTCTGTGGGCACTAGTACACACAGAATACATGCAAAGAGACACAGGAGTAAAACTTACTAATCATTTTCTTTGACAAGAGCATTTTCAAACCTTTACCTTATAGCTAGGCTAAACCAAAGTCTTCCTGATCACTATTTTGGCAGTTCCCAAACTTCTTTTGGTATTTATTCTTCCTAGTTCCCCCCTCCCTTTCATTCTGGGTCTTAAATTCTTTATTATGAAAAAAACCAAATGCTTATTTTAAAAAGATTTTGTTTGTTTGTTTGTTTTGAGACAGGGTTTCTCTGTGTAGCCTTGGCTGCCCTGGACTTGCTTTGTAGGCCAGGCTAGCCTTGAACTCACAGCGATCCACCTGCCTCTGTCTCTCGAGTGCTGGGATTAAAGGCCTACGCCACCATGCTCGGGGCCTTAAAAATATTTTTCAATGAAAAGACAACATCCCTAACTCTATCACTAATATTCTATGTACTTCTAATTGTATATATTTTTCTGAACTCCTATCTTTGGTGTAACCCTTCACCTTTCACTGAGGCACTATCCTGCTAATAATGGAACAAGGCAACTGAAC
Organism: Acomys minous; assembly: GCF_964271855.1. Taxonomy (NCBI): domain Eukaryota; kingdom Metazoa; phylum Chordata; class Mammalia; order Rodentia; family Muridae; genus Acomys; species Acomys minous. Next base: position 101,279,638 of record NC_140489.1, on the reverse strand, counting down.
ACTGGAACTAAACTCTATTCATTGATGCCTGTATCTCAAACAGGAAAATCATTCAATCATCTTCCCCCCACCTCCCTCCTTGCCCCTCCATTTCCCCTACCCTGGTGGTCTTTCTTTACTTTCTTCCTCCCCTAGCCCTTCTATCTCTTTCTTCGTGTCACTAGAGATGAAGCTCAGGCTCTTGCACTCTAGACAAGCATCGTATCACCCCTTTGTTATCTCCAGCCCTATTTTCTGATCTTCAAGTAAGGGAGTCCAACCATCTCCCTTATAATAAGGCTTATAAAATTCATCTGCTAAGACACTTTCAAAGCTTCAGAAGCAAAGGAGACAAGACTCTAGAATAGTGGGTTGCAACCCCTTTGGCAAATCTCCATATAGGAGCAAATTACAGTTATGAAGTAGCAACAAAAGTAATTTTATGGTTACACAACGTGATGAACTGATTTTAAGGGTCACAGTGTGAGAAAGGTTGAAGACCACTGATCTAGAGGCTCCTGAAACTTACAAAGTCACCGGGCCCAAGCCCACATTTGAAGCCATAAACTCTGCAGCTGGGCAGGCTGACTGCTCATTGGATGGAGAGCTCTAGAGATGCAGCTTCTGAGTCATCAACAATGCCAGGGGAGACTTTCTTGCAATCCAGCTCTACTTGAGTAATCCATAGTCCTGTAAAGTAATGTCAATAAACTCACTGGTTGACTAAGCTAAACTTGGTGGAACCGTTTCTTCTGTTGGTGGTACCTTACCTGGTATATCTGTTCATACCTTTCTAAGGAAAGTCATACAAAATTATTATTATTATCATACTTATTTTTTTTACTTGTTTGTTATTTGTGCAGGTTTTCTCTGGCTGCAGGTAGCCCTGGCTGTCCTGGAAATCGCTCTGTAGACCAGGCTGGCTTCAAACTCAAGAGATTCTCCTGCCTCCATCTGTCCATCCCCAGCACGGGGATTGAAGGCCTGCGCTACTACTGCCTGGCTTTTTTTCCCCTTTTTCGTTTTTTTGAAACATGGTTTCTCTGAGTAGCTCTGGCTGTCTTGGAACTGGCACTATAGACAAGGTTGATCCCTGTCATCACTGTCTGGCCATAAAATCTTTAAAAATCTTGCGTGCTTGCCTAGCACACAAAAAGCCCTGGCTTTTACCCTAGCAACAGATACACACAACATGGATGGTGATACACATCTGTAATCCTAGCCTCAGGAAGTAAACCTAAGAGTGTAAGACATCTTCAGCTACATAGAAAGGTAAGTACAGCCTAGAAAGCATGAGATAAAGATAATAATGAGCGCCTCAGTCAGCTGGAGAATTGTTTATGCTTGATATGACGCACCTGTCGATCCACCTCTGGAAGCAGTGAAAGCAGGCGCTGCTGGCAATCTCCAGGAAGAACTGAAAAGGTGTGCTTGTTGATCAGTGCTCGAAGATTAGTATTAACCAGAATGGAGTCAGGTGTCTCAACATCAATATCAGCACATTTAGTCCTTTTCATTTGTCCTACAAAATGCAGAAAATAAAAATTTATCACTTGGGTCCCCTTTCAAAGTTTTGTTCCTAACTGTAGCTTGTAGTACTGAAAGTAAAAAATGAAAGAAAATTAAATATTACAATCTAAAAAAAAATGAGTTAAAGATCTTAGAAATGTCTTCTAAAGCAAAGAAAATAAATTCTGATCATTTATAAAGAATAAACAAAAAATCTACAAAAATAGATCTCTAAAAGTAAAAATTGTTCATCATACCTAACAGATATCTTTTTTCCCCTCATAAGCAAGTTTATGAAAAAATGACAAACTGCACACATACAGAATGCTCTTTTTTTTTTAAAGTAGATAATTGGAGCTGGAGAGATGGCTCAGTGGTTAAGAGCACTAACTGCTCATGTGGAGGATCCAGGTTTGATTATAAGCATCATGTGGAAGCTCACAACTGCCTGCAACTCCAGCTCCAGTAGAACTGAGGCCTTCTTCTGACTTCCACAGGTATCTGCATGCAACTGGCACACATAAACCCACATAAGCACACATACACATAAAAACTTCTTTTGAAATGAAACTCTGGGGCTGGAGAGATGGCTCAGTGGTTAAGAGCACTGGCTGCTCTTCCCAAGGTCCCGAGGTCAATTCCCAGCAACCACATGGTGGCTCACAGCCATCTACAATGAGATCTGATGCCCTCTTCTACAGAAAGCACCCATATACTATGAATAAAAAAAAAAATCTTATTAAAAAAAAAAAAAGAAGGAATGAAACTCTGGCTAAGGAGATGGTGCAGAGGTACTTGACATGCCAACACAAGGGTCTGAATTGGAATCTCCAGAACCTATTTAAAGCTCTATGTGGTAACACATGTCTATAACCGCAAGGCTTCTATAACAAGATGGGCAGTAAAGACAGAAAGCTCATGGGCCAGCTAACCTGATGTTTGCAGTGACAAATAGCAGAGACCTTGCAACTTTATGCCCCCCCCCCAAAGCATATAGCCCACCAAGTCTAATTAAAATATGATGGTGCTGGTTGGTCGTGGTGCACATTTGTAACCCCAGCTTTGAGAGGAAGACTCAGGCAGATCTCTGTGAGTTCGAGGCAGCCTTGCCTACAAAGCGAGTCCAGACAGCGAAGGCTAGAAGAAAAACCCTGTCTTTAAAAACAAAACAAATCAAATCAGCAACAAAAAAGTTGGCATGAAGTTGGGAGGGAGAAGTGTTAAATCAATGGAAAGTTGTATTTATATATAAAATGTTCAAATGAATAAACAAGGGGGAGGGCACCCTGCCTTAAACAACGTAGGAGATAAGGACCAACACTTGAAACTTTCCTCTGAACCTCATATAAGCACTGTGATACAAACATGCCTACACACGTACAAACACAATCACTACACACACACACACACACCCCTAAAGAATTTTTAAATAGAAAATCCTAGCCAGATGTGGTAGTACAAGCTTGAAATCCCAGCATTTAAGGAGGTTGAAGCAGAAAGTCTCAGAGTTCAAGGCTCGAATAATCTGCATTTTTGTTTTAAAAAAGAAGCAACAAGATATACATATATTAGTACACAATATTAGTGGTGCTAATTAAAATGCTGTGGCGCTTTGTTTTGCTACTATAGTTGAAGGCTGTTAAGAGAAAGATAGTCTCTCCACAGTAAATGCTCCCATACACACACATACATGAGCAGTACTATTTGGGCTCAATGAGGCATATTTTAAAAAGACAGGCCTTGAAAGTGGGAGAGATTGTTGCTAGGGGAAATCACTTGGGAGGAGGTGTTGATGAATTATTAAATTCTCCAAAGATAAATTATACTTAAAAACAGGGAAAAAACAAAACATCAGACTTAAAAATGCTGCATACAGCTGGGCAATGGTGGTATATGCCTTAAAGGCTAGCACTCAGGAGGGGCAGGTGGATCTGACTTCTAGGCAAGCCTGGTCTAGAGAGTGAGTTCCAGGACATCAAGGACTACAGAGAAACCAGCTACATACAAATTTTGGATGCTAGGAGTTGAACCCAGGTCCCCTAGAAGGACAGCCAATGCTCTTAACCACTAAGCCTGCTCTCCAACCCCCAAATTATATTATTAAGCAGAGAATTAGAAGCAGCCGGGCATGGTGGTGCACACCTTTAATCCCAGCACTCGGGAGGCAGAGGCAGGCAGATCTCTGTGAGTTCCAGGTCAACCTGGTCTACAAAGTGAGTCCAGGACAGCCAAGGCTACTCAGAGAAACCCTGTCTTGAAAAAACAAGAAAAGCCAAACAAAGAAACAAACAAACAAACAAACAAAGAATTAGTTTAAAATATATAGTCAAGAAATTTCTCCAGAGTACAAGAGGAAGGTAAACTATTTTGAGAAGTTTAGAGGAGGACAAAAAAAGTTTAGAGGAAGTTTAACATATACCTGACTAGAGATAAAAATTGGAAATTTGGGGCTGAAGAGAGAGATTACTGGCTAAGTTCAGATCTATAGCATCCACATGAAAAGTAAGGTGTGCCCACATCCATACAACCCCCAAGGATTGAGTGGGGGCGGAGGGCCAGGGGAGGCAGAGGGTAGGGAAACAGAAGAACTCCCGGAGGTCTGCTGGTCAGCCAGTCTAGCTGAAACACTGTAAACTCCAGACCTGGTAAAATATCCTGTCGTAAGAGAATAACAGAGAGTGGTAGGAAAAGACAAAAGGCATGGTGCACACCCTCCATGCTCACCCCCGCCCAACACACACACACACACACACACACACACACACACACACACACACACACGGACAAACAGACAGAAGGAAGAAAAAAACAGTTAAATAAGTTACAGGTTGGTTGGCTGGTTATTTTTGAAGATTTATTTATTTTTATGTACACTGTTGTTTTGTCTGCACATCTATGTTAAGGTGTTACCGACAGTTGTGAGATGCCATGTGGGGGCTGGGGATTGAACTTGGGTCCTCTGGAAGAACAGCCAGTGCTCTTAACCACTGAGACAACTGTCTAGCTCCAAGAAGTTACAGTTTTAATAAATGTGTAACTTACTTCTTTAAATGTTGCTCCTTTCCCATTCTCTTAAATTACTAGAAACATAAAAACAGCTAAAGGATTAAGAGCATATATATTCCAATTAGAAAAAGAAACCTTTGTGTGAACCAAATTTATAAGAATATTTATCAGCTGGGCTGCTGAGATCTTTAATCTCATCACTTGGGAGGCAGAGGAAAGTGAATTTCTTTGAGTTTGAGGCTAGCCTGGTCTACAGAGCAAGTACCAGGAGAGCCAGGGTTACACAGAGGGAAACCCTGTTTTAAAACCCTAAGGGGGAAGAAGAATATTTATCTGAGACAGTGAGGGATGGAGATATAGCTCAGCACTTATCGAGCCCGTGAAAAGCTCTGGGTTCTATTTCGAACACTGTGGGAATGGGGCCTACAATACGAGGGCATTCCTAAAATCCTAGTGAAGCAGAGGCAGGGGGATCTTGAGTTTGAAAACTATACTATTTCCCCTGTACTCCATACACATAAAAAGACAAAGATTAGCTTCACAGATCTTGAAAGAATACTCTCAACTTCTTACGGAAACACAAAAACCCAGGATTGTTTAAGCAATCCTGAATAATAAAAGAACGGAGGGAGGCCCCACTGGAACTTATCTCAAGCCGTATGGCGAGGCTATAATAATAGAACCAGCATGGTGTCAGCATAAACAAAAACAGACAAGATGATCAACGGAACCAATCTGAAGACCCATACACAGGTTACATGCTTATAGATACCACATTTTTTATTAAAAAAAAAAAAAGCCAGAAATAAACATTGGAACAAAGTATTTTCAGCAAATACTGCTTGTCAAACTGGATGTCAGCATGTAGGAGAATCCAAATAAATCCATACCTATCACTCTGCACAAACCACAACTTCAAATGGATCAAAGACCTCAACTTAAAACCAGGTACACAGAATCTTGATAGAAAAGAAAGTGGGGAATAGCCTTGAAGTAATAAGTAGCACAGGAAGAGACTTCCTGAACAGAATACCAATAGTGCAGGCATTAAAAGAGTATTAATTAATAAACAGGACATCATCAAACTAACAAGCTTCTGTATGGCAAAGACCACTGTCACTCAGATAAAGCAGCAGCCTGCAAAACAGGAAAAAATTTTTGCTAACTAAATATCTGATAGAGGATTAATAGCCAAAATATAATCAAGAAAGTTGATTTCAAAACCAAATAACCCAAGGCTAGGCGTGGCACTTCAGAGATCTCTGTGAGCTGGAGGCCAGCCTGGTCTACAAAGAGAGTTACAGGACAGCCAGGGCTATTACACAGAGAAACCCTGTCTCAAAAAACAAAAACAAACAAATAAACAAAAACAAATAAACCAACTAAAAAGTGGGGTACAGATCTATTTTTTTGTTTGTTTGTTTTTTTGAGACAGGGTTTCTCTTGTCATTGTGGCTGTCCTGGACTTGCTTTGTTGACCAGGCTGGCCTTGAACTCACAAAGATCCGCCTGCTTCTGCCTCCCGAGTGCTGGGAGTACAGATCTAAACAGAATTCTCATTAGAGAAAACTCAAATGGTCGAGAAACACTTATATGTTTAACATCCTTAGCCATCAGGGAAATGCAAATCAAAACTACTTTCAGATCCTATCTTAGACCTGTCAGAAACCGTGAAAGCTTGTACTGGCCAGGGGAATACTCCTTCATTCCTGGTGAAGTACAAAATTGTACAGCTGCTATGTAAATTAGTATGGCGGCTGCTCAGAAAGTTGGGGATCAATCTACCTCAAAGGCAAAATCTAACTACCATACAGCTTGTCTGTCATTCATTAATATCCAACAAGACACTGATCATGGAGGATGACGGACACAGACTGGCCCAGGGGTCATAGTGGCAAGTGTCTGGAATATATGTTATGTTATAAGGTTTAGAGTAGTTTGTGTAGTTTACGAGTAGATTAGAATCAGTTCAGACTCTGCCCAGCAAAGTGCTGGCAGCTTTAAAGTACATTTTAGTCTCTCTGTGTTAGTTATTTGCTTTGTAGGCTGAACGGATACAAAATACTGTAACAAGCAGTACAGACACTTAACTCCTGAGCCATCACTCCAGACAGAGAGTTCATTATTTTAGATTAATAACCTTGATTCAATAAACTCAGAATTTACTGAACAAGTAGGACTACAATTCTGTTAAGCCTAAAAATCCATGTCTGTATATTTCAAGTTAATACCAATAGAAACAATTACCAAATTAACATCACCAACAAATTTATTAAGGGTTACTAGGTGCCAAGCACTATTCTGAGCATTTGTTTATATTAACTTGCTTTCTTTGCATACAACTCCATGAAGCAAATAATGGTTACTATTATAACTTATTTTTGAAATGAGATCTTATTACTCTGCCTGGGATGACTTTAAACTTCTACAGAACTTCTCACAGGCACATTCTGCTGTGCACAGAGAACTGGGTAATTTTCAGTCTGTTGCTTACCACTACACCACACAGGTACAGGTATCGTAGCTTATGATAATAATAATAATACATAAAATAATATATCCTTTGTCCAAAAGATACTTCAGCTAAAAGTTCATAACAAAATGTATATCTATATCAATATCTATGGAAATCAAAATAACTACACAATACTTTCTTAGACAAAGAAATTAGTTTTAAAAAAATATTTTCAAACCAAATGATAATAAACAGCACCCAAGAGATAAAGACTGTCAAAACAGAGATGGAGGGAAGGAGAAAAAGATACTTTAAAGGGGGATCTCAGTGTGTAACACAGTACACACAACATGTAACACTTCTACCTCAGTCTCCAGGTGGTAGGATTATAGGTTTACACCACCATGTGCAGTTAAAAGAATCTAATAGATCTGGGAACGTGTAAATGTTCCTGTACTATTATCTCTGAGCTTTCCTATTTCTTTAGATACTGATCAGCTGATCTGCAGGAACGCAGTAGGAGGAGGAAAGGAAGGACATAGTGGTGGTTGAAATATGTTCTACTAAGCATTCTGGAAGTCAAGCAGAAAAGTAACATTTTGGTATTTGTATTTGACCTAATTCCCCAAGCTTTAGAACAGTGCCTATGAAGATATGCATATGAAATACCCCTGTCAAGCAGCATGGCAGGCACAGTGGATTACTCTAACCCTGCTCGACGACAAGCAAGTGACCAGCCTACTCCTACTGTCAGACACAAAAACTGGTGCTACTGTTGTACTTTTTCTACTTATTACCTTGGATTGTGAATCGAAATAAATGACTCAACTTCCTCAGGTTGCTCCTGTCAGGTATTCTGTTATGGCAATGATCAAACTACACAGCACCTCATCACTGGCCTGCAGCTCTATGTGACATTCCTACATTTGAGGGTGTTTTATTCAATTTCACCATATGATAAACTGTCTTCTACTTAGAATTAAGCATCAAAACGCTTCTCCATTTTTAAATGAGGTTCTTTTTGTCAACCCTACGCCTCACCTTTCTGTTCTGTCCTCCATCTTTCCAGTTCTTGAGCCCTTTTCATGGTGTGTAGCCATAGCTTGCTTACTAATGACAGTTCCTTTTCAACGTCATCCAATTTTCATCTTTCAACCTTTGCTGACACCTGCCCACTAGGCTGTCCCCTTGTTTTCTTCACTCATACTGATTAAATCATTTTGTCCACATTCTCATTTTAGTGGGACTTCCAAGGGGGTTCAGTTTATCGTATTTAATTATAAACCCCTCTTTTTATGTTTTTGGTTGTGAGCCCAGCCTTTATCAGCTGAGCCATCTCTCTAGTCCACCCGTCTATCTTTTTATCTATAAAAATGAAACAAAAACAATGTAGGACCTATTGGTACTAAGATAAATCACAAAATGACTGGTAACATCTGTGAAACAGTTTGATGAGGAATGAATAGGAGAATATGAAGACAAGAGTTGAAAGATAAAAAGATAGAATGAATAAAGGGAAAGGTGTTTCCTATAATATCATCAATTGTGAGAGTGAAGCCCAGAGCTTACAGGCTAAAGGCCCATACTAGGATATCTTAAGGCTGTACTGGTGAAACACACTGTCTTTTAAAAAAAAAAAAAAAGACGCAATAAATAGTATGACAAACTGGGGATTAAGGACTTTTTAAAAAGATTCGTTTATTTATTTATTTTATGTATATGAGCGCTCTATCTGTATGTACACCTGTATGCCAGAAGAGGGCATCAGATCACATTATAAATGGCTGTGAGCCACCATGTGGTTGCTGGGAATGGAGCTCAGGACCTGTTGAAGAGCAGACAGTGCTCTTAACAGCTGGGCCATCTCTCCAGCCCCTCAAAAACAAAACAAACAAAAACCAAATTAGAAAAAAAAAGTCTGACCAGGCATAGTGACACACAATTTTAGGAAGGCAAAAGCCAGTGGACCTCTGAGTTCAAGGCCAGCCTGGTCTACAGAGTGAGTTACAGGATAGCTGAGGCTATACAGTAAGACCCTGTTTTGAAACAAACAAAAAACAAAAATAACAACGAAAAAAAAAAAAAAAGAAAGAAAGAAAAAGAGAAGAAGGAAAGAAATCCTATTTGACTTTAAAAAATAAAATTCAAATTATACATTAAACTCAAGCCAGTGGCTGATGATTTCAAACACACTACAGACACACTGTTGCAACTAGTCTTTGCAACTAACTTACTTGTGTGGAGTCTGTCAGACCTCTGGAAAGATTTTTTCCCCAAGCCTAGCAGAGAACTTTCCACTTTCACTGAGGAAGAAAAGCTGGAGTTTGAGTTCTGGGGGCTGCTTGATTGTCCATCCGATTGCTTTCCTTCCCACAGGGCTAGGGGGAAAAATGTGAAGACAAGTGACACAGGTTCATACACAAAAGCCCATCAAGGGGCTAGCAAGAGAGCTGCTACCAACCCCGACAACCTGAGTTAATCTCTGGGCCCCACATAGTGGAAAAAGAGAAGGAATTCTATCTGAGAGAAGACAAGTAATCCTCACATTTCCATGTGCATTTGCTCCCCAGACCCCAATAAGTCTAATAGTTTAAAAAAAAAAAATAAAATCACTGTATTCCATGGTAACTACAGGACTTATGAATGAAAAAAATGTAGACCTCTTGAATTATTTGTAAAATAAAATCCCTTACATCTTCTTGCACATTATTTATCTCCAATTGCAATCTTTTCTAACAAAAATGAAAGTTCTTTAAGACTTAAGACCATTGATTTTTTTAAAAAAATTATCTTTATTTCATGTACATTTGTGTTTTTCTTACATGTATGTCGGTGTGACAGTGTCAGATCTTGAAGTTATAGACAGTTGTGAACGGTCAAGTGGGTGTTGGGAATTAAACCTGGGTCCTCTGGAAGAGCCACCAGTACTCTTAACCACTAAGGTGCTGATTTTTTTTTTTAAGGATTTATTATTACACATACAATATTCTGCCCGCATTTACACCTGCATGCGAGAAGGGGGCACTAGATCTCATGATAGATGCTTGTGAGTCACCATATGGTTGCTGGGAATTGAACTCAGGGCCTCTGGAAGAATAGTCAGACCTCTTAACCTCTGAGCCATCTTTCCTGCCCCAGACCTCTGATTTTTATGGTAGTCCATAGAATCAGCTTATGGGTTCAATTACATCATCTAATGCAAAACAAAGTCTACGTGTGCCAAAACAATAAAAAACAAATCAAAGTCTACGTGTGCCAAAACAACGATAAAAAACAAATCAAGGGCTGGAGATTGATTCCTAGCAACCACATAGTGGCTTACAACCATCTATAAAAAGAAGGTGTTGCCCCTCTCCTGGTCTGCAGGGGTACATGCAGACCACTGTATACATAATAATAAATAAATCTTAAAAAAAAAAAAACAAGCAATAATAAACACCCAAAGCCCATAAAACATGTCCAATGGGAACCAAAGAGTACATAGTTTTAAAAAGCTTACATAATTTTTCAACTTTTGATTTTAAATTTATTTTGATTTTATGTGTATGAGTGTTTTGCCTGTATGTATATTATTGTCCCACCTGTATGCCCAGTGTCCAAAGATACCAAAAGATAGACTCAGATCCCCTGGAACTGGAGTTACAGGTAGTTGTGAGCCACCATGTGGGTGACTGGTATCAAAACCAAGTCCTCTGAAAGAGCAGTACATAGCCTGTACAGAAACCTGGCTGTTGTGTAACTCGTTCTGTAGACTAGCCTCAAACACAGAGATCCACCTGCCTCTGCTTCCCAAGTGCTGGGATTAAAGGCGTGCTTCACCTACATATTTTAAATGAGAGTATTGATAAAGAGCTTACTTTGGAGCTGCATAGACGACTACATCCAAAAAGTGCTTGTTGCTAAGGACCTAAATTTGATCCTCAGAAACCACATGAAGAGCCAGAGTACTGAGCATTTGTAATCCCAGGGCTGGAAAGCAGAGACAGGAGGATTCCTGAGGTTCACTGATCAGCCAGTTCAACCTAAACCACTAGCCCCAGGCCAGTGAGAGACCCTGTCCAAAATAATACAAAAAAGGAAAGTACCAGCAGGTAAGTGGTACAGGGGAATGACATTTGAGGCTGTCCTCTGAACTCAATCTGTGTATACAGACCTACACACCTGCCTACATATACGCACAGAGGAAAAGAGTTCACTTTGACAACTGATTTATAAAGTTAACCAATTTAGTCTCGAAATGTTACTAGGGTTGATATATTTAGTATCAGTTTTCTGGTAATTATGGTACCAAAAATATTATGGTAATAAATATACCAATTAAAAAAAATAATTCAGTACAAAAATTCACACTAGCAAAAGTACAAATTATGTTGAGAAAAAGAACATTCCATTGGGGAGGGTCATGATCAGACTGCCTACCAGGTTTGGCAGGTGTGGAGTCACTGGCTTTGACTGTCTGCAGAGAGAGGTGTTGGTTAGAGATGGACATGCCTGGCCTGCATTGCTGCTGCTGCTGCTGCTGCTGCTTCCTCTGTTGTTGCTGCTTCAGAGCCTAAAAAGAAAAAACTGACAGTAACAAACAAGAAAACTGGTTTTCAGTAACTAAGTGCCATCATTTTAGATGGTGACAAATTATTCTGAAATCTACTCAATGCAAACAAAAGCTTAAATCAAAACAAAATTTACGTAAAGCCTTTGAGTATAGGTATTTTGGGTGTAGGCCAAGATTATTATTCCATTATATACAATGCAAGGGAAATATCATTAGAATTTTTCAGACGGCCAGGTATGGACGCATGCCTTTAATCCCAGTACTCAGGAGTGCTCTGTGAGTTCCAGGCCAGCCTGGTCTACAAAGCGAATCCAGGACAGCTAGGGCTCTGCTCAAAAATAAACCAAAAAATTAAAAAAAATATTTTTTTCTAGAACTTAAAAATCAGCAGTGCAGCAAGGAATTTACAATCTCCTAATTGGAGAACTGCACACATACTTTTATCATTTCTGAAAACAAAATTCTAAGGTCAATTTGCACTGATTGTATAAAAAAGGCAAATGTTTGTATTATTTATGCTGCAGAGGTTAAATTGGCATGAGTAAGAGCAATGAGACCTGTCCAAATGCCCGAGTCTCAGTACCTTAAAGCAATGCAATAAGGAGCGAAGAAGGGACACTGTGCAATATAGGTTCTAATAACAGCAATTAGTTCCTTCCAGATATTTTAGGTCATTTTTATTTCTCATTAATAGAGGTAACTTGATATTATTTAGATTAAGTATTTTAAAAGAAAGAAGGCCTGTGAGATGGCTCAGTTGGTAAAGGCACACACCTTCAAACCTAGATACCAGAGTTTGATCCCTAGTACCCACAAGGTAGAAAATGACAAATGACTCCCAAAAGTTGTTCTGTGAGTGACTTCCATGTGTATGCAAAGACACAGACAGACAGACAGACATATGCATACAAATAAAACCAAAAGTTCAACAACGACAATAACAAAAATTCCCCTCTCCAAATCTTAGAAATGTATGGCTTTGACTAAATTATCCAACTTATTCCAGGTTTGGCGCATGTCTTTAATCCTAGCACTCAGGGAGGAAGAGGCAGGCAGGATCACTTACAGGATATAAAATGTAGAGACATGAACATGTACCTACCTTTGTATGACCACAGACATGGAAGCATGTATGCATACATAGACAAACAAACATGCATGAATGCAAACACTCATGCACACACAAAAAGGGAGAGGGCTCAGCAGTTAAGAGCATCTGCTGCCCTTCTAGAGAACAATGTTCAACTCCCAACACCCCCAGGGCAGCTCGCAACTGCATGCGCATGACCACCATGCCTGGTCCTATAAACAACTTTTAACAAAAACTTTTAGCTTCGATATTTTAAAAACTGGGGCTGGAGAGATGGCTCAGTGATTAAGAGCACTGGCTGCTCTTCCAGAAGTCGTGAGTTCAATTCCCATCAACCACATGGTGGCTCACAATCTATAATGTGATCTAATGCCCTCTTCTGGCATGCAGGTGTACATGCAAATAGAGCATTCATATACATAAAATAAATAAATGTAAAAAAAAGTTTTTTAACTCACATACTTTAAAATGTTTATGGGATCTAGGCAAAGAGTGGTAGCACTCATCTTTTGCTGTAGTTTTGATGAGGCAGCAGGAAGACCTCTGTTAAGTTTCAGGTGAGCCAGCATCACATAGTAAGGCCCAGTCTCAAAAATAATCAAAATTAGTGGGAGGGTGGGGCTGGAGAGATGGCTCAGAGGTTAAGAGCACTGGCTGTTCTTCCAAAGGCCCTGAGTTCAATTTCCAGCAACCACATGGTGGCTCACAAGCATCATAAGATCTGGTGCCCTCTTCTGGCATTCAGGTGAACATACAGGCAGAACACTATATACTAAATAAGTAAATAAATTGATCTTTTAAAAAATTAAAAGTATGAGTTCTACTTATAAGTAAAAACAAAAAATTTATTTTAAAAAATTTATTTGAACTCAAAGCTAAGTTCCTTTTTTACTGTCACTTAAGTTTTGGTACACAATCGTCAAGCATTAACTATGGCCAATTTATTTTCCCTTATTAAACTTTATTCTTTTTCATACATTCCCATCGCTACTAAAATATATTTACATTATTACTGTACATTTTGCAAACAGCACTATTACCTACATACCGTAGTAAAACTTATTTAAGAGTATACATAGGGCAATGTGTGTAAAGGTCAGACAGAGGTTAACTTATTGAAGCTGGTGTTCTCCTGTACCATGTGGATCTCAAAGACAGAACTCAGGCCACTGAGTTTGGCCGTGCATGCCTCTTATCCAGTGAGTCATCTCATTGGCCCTTAGGACTTAAAAGTATTTTTATTGTATATATTCATTACACACAAAAGCATGTTACATAAGAACATTTTCATATAAGTATGTACTGTGGTGGGTAAAGCATATTTCACCCCATACACCTTCTGCCTCTTAGTTCCTTGGACAGTATTATATCTGTTTGCATATTATACATACAACCTTGGTTTATATCTATATACAGTCTAGGAGACAAAAATAAAGAAAAAATAGTATTCGCTTTTCATGGACTAACTCAGTCCATTTACTTTCTTCAGATGCATTCCTTTTTTCTGCAAATGGTTTAACTTTGCTCTTTATATGGCTAGGGAAAAAAAAAACCACTGTACTTACACTTGCTTATCTGGTTCTCTGAATGCCTGGGTTGATTCCATACCTTAGTCATGTGAGTGCTGCTGCAATAAACATTGGTGTGTGGGTATTCCTGTGAGGTATTAACCCTACAGTCCTTGGACTAAATAGTCAAGGGTTTGTGACGATTAATACTGTCAAGTTGACAGGATCCAGACCCCTCTAGGAGACAAACGTTGGACAGGTCTCTGAGAGTGTCTAGACGGGGTTCACTAATGTGATAAGAGCCAGCATGGTAGACTTGTAAACTGTGAACCAAAGTAAGTCCTCCTTCCGTAAGTTGTTCTTGATAGCTCCCCCACTCTGCCAACCAAGAGAGGGTTTCTCTGTGTAGCCTTAGCTGCTCTGGAACTAACTCTGTAGACCAAGCCTGCCTCTGCCTCCCTGGGGCTCGGATTAAAGGTATATGCCGCCACAGCAACTAAAGAGTTAATACCAAGCTGCTTAGCTGGGTTATATGGTAAATCTTTTTTTTTACTTTTTTTTTTTTTAAGATTTAATTTTATTCTATGTGTATGAGTGTTTTGCCTGCATTTGTGTCAATGTACCACGTGTCACTCCCTCTAGAACTGGAGTGTCAGTTGGTTGTTAGGCACAATATGGGTGCTAGCAATCAAATCTCAGTACTTTGCAAGAGCAGCCAGTGTTCCTAATTGCTGGATTCATCTCTCTAGTCCCTTAACTTTTTGAGAATCCTCTATTTATTTCAGAAAGCCCTTGCCTAGATATATACCTTGGAACTGTTTCTTACTGTTTTGCTCTGAATGTTTTAGGCCTTCCATTACAGTCTTTCCATCTAGTGGGAGTTAGGATTTCTGAGAGGGACCCACCTAGTTTCATTCTTCTTTACGTGGAAGCCTCCTTTGCTAGGAACCACCTGTTGAAAAGATTGCCTTTTCTTCATCATCTATTTTTGTCAAAATGCTTTGTCAAAAGTCAGAGGGTTATAGCCATGTGGATTTATGTTGTGTGTCCTCTACTGAGTCTCACCGATCTTTCTGTGTGTCAGCATCATGTTTTTGTTCTTATGGCTTTGTGATAGAACTTGAAACCAATTACAGTAATGTTCCTAGTTTTGTTGTTGTTGATGATCGTCTTTTGAGGCAGAGTTTCTCTGTTTAACAGCCCTGGGTGTCCTAGCATTTACTGTAGGCTGGCCTGGGATTAAAGGCATGCAACACCACACTTGGCAGCGGTCACAGCATTCTTACTTACTGCAACTGCTTTGACTATTTAGGGACTTATGTTTCCATATAAATTTTAAGATTTGTTTTTCTATTTCTGCAAAGAATACAAATGAAGCTGAACTATAAGCAACTGTTAGCACAGTGTGGGTGCTGAAAACTGAAATTGGATCTTCGGTGAGAGCAGCATCTTTTTGGTGACTTTTTCACATCTAAACTACTTAGCACCACACCTTTTACAACATAACTTTTAATCCTCTATATACTTGTCAGACCTTATATTTATGGCTGTTTATATAATCCCCTAATTGATTTAGCTCAGGTATATATGAATAATAAATATATATAACATATACAAATGATATATGATAAAATGTATGTTAGGCATTGGCTACTTCTTACTATTAACAAATTTTTATGCAAATATTTTTCTGTATATCTTTCTTTAACATAAGTACTAAATGTTTAATTGCATGTTAATGATGCATGCACATGTAAATTTTAATAGATAGGGGGCTGGAGAGATGACTCAGTGGTTAAGAGCACTGGTTGTTCTTCCAGATGTCCTAAGTTCAATTCCCAGCATCCACATGAAGGTTCATGACTATCTATAATGAAATTTGATGCCCTCTTCTGTCTTATGGCCATACATGCAAATAGAACACTCATATACATACATAAATAAATCTTTAAAAAATATTTAATAGATAACATAAAATTTCTCTCCAATAAAACTCAATCATCTGTACTTAATAATTGTTTTTGTATTATACGGCATCAGTATATGAGTAGCCAACTTCATCTTACTTTTCAACTCTTGGTATAATAAAATTTCTTAGTCTACACAAAACTATGAGAATACAAATTATGTTATTCAATCTTTTCCTAATTATATGTCAGTTGGGGGTAGGTTGGGATTTTTGTTTTTTATTTTGTTTTCCAGACAGGGTTTCCCTGTGTAGCATTAGCTGTCCTGGACTCACTTTGTAGACCAGGCTGGCTTCGAACTCATAGAGATCCATCTGTATTTGCCTCCCCAAGTGCTGAGATTACAGACATGCACAACCGAGGCCAGCTCACTTATGAGTGCTGGGAATTGAACTCCGTCCTTTGAAAGCACAACCAATGTTCTTAACCACTGAGCCATCTCTCCAGCCCTACTTCCCAGTTTGTATTTATTGATCATTTGCTTTTTCTTGGAGAGGGTTGCTAGGCAGTGTCATCCTATATAACCTAGGCTGCCTTGCAATTAGGATGCCCCTGCCTTAGCATCCTAAGTACCTAAATTATGTAACTGTGCAACCAGACAAAGCATTTCAAGAACGAAAGATGAAAGTGCGGCAGGGGGAGGAAAACACCACAAATAAAACCAACCCAAACAAAAAACAGCCTGGAACACACATTGAACCAATCCAAACAATAGAGTGATGTGTTATCTCAAAATAAAAGCTAGTTCTTTGAAATTTTCAAGGAAACAGAAAACCCAATTTGCAGTTAGTACTAGGAACAAATAAATGAACAGGGATTAAATAACTTTACAGCACCAAATACAATAATTAGGTAAAAGGAACACTTTACTACCCCACCACCATCACCACCACAGGGTTTCTCTGTGTAGCCTTGTCTGTCCTGAACTCACTTTGTAGACCAAGCTGGCCTCAACTCACAGAGATCCACCTGCCTCTGCCTCCCTGAATGCTGGACAATTTACTTGTTTTTAAACATTTATTTATTGTATATATTATGGAGTTGAGGAGGCATGCATGTGGAGGTCAGGAATAACTCCAGGGAGACAGTTTTCTTTCCCACCATGTGGGTTCCAGGAATCAATGCAAGTTTTCAGGTTTGGTGGTAAGTGCTTTTACATGCTAAGCAACCACACCTGTCCAGAAAGGGACCATTGGAGATTTCTAGGGAAAATCTCAAAGGAGAAAAAAAAAAAATTCAATTGACTAACATAACAACAACAAAGAACATTATAATGAAAGAAAAATGATTTTTAAGCATCATTAAACCTAGGTAAATAAAGATATTTTCTACAACTTTCCCACCAAGTCTAGAAAAAAATAAATAACTACCCAGTTAATGTTATAATGGTAGAAACTTATTCATTTCAAAACTGCACTACGATAGAATGCTGCAAGATCTACTGTACAGGCCAGGTTGGCTTCAAACTCTTCCTTCCACAGAAATAGGATTACAGGTATGTGCTATAATATCCAACTACAAACTATAATTTAGGGAAAAAAATCTGTACAATGTATGTAAAAACTTTCAATTATTGTAATATTAGGAAATCTAGCAATGTAATATATACAGTAGATTAGGTAAAAAGCCCCCTGGTTATTACAGTAAGTTACAAAGAAAACAAACCTGAGGATTGGGCTCAGTGTCAGAAACACCCGGGTTTCAACCTAGCACCTCCAAAACAACCAGACACATAAAAATGTCTTGAAAATGTAAGCACCAACTCATGACTCAGCACGCACACGGACACCTTAGTAAACTAGAAACAAATCTGGGTCTTCAAAAACATGACAAAGCCAGAGAAGTGGCACCCACCTGTAATCCCAGCACTCAGGGAGGCAGAAGCAGGAGGATCACTGTGTTGAGGGCAGCCTGGTCTTCAAAAAGAGTCCAGTACAGCCAAGGCCACGCAGAGAAACAATGTCTTACCCGCCCCACCCCCAAAAACACCGTATTAAAAAGGATTTCCTAAAACCCTACAATGTGTATGTTATGCACAGCACACAAATTTTTAGCGGCAAATTAGCAGAGAGACAACATTTACCCTGTAAGGACATAACTCCAAAAGCTTTCAAGAAATTTCGGTGAGAGAAGAGTTGATGCAGTGTTTTATTGAAATAAGGTCTTGCCAGGCGTGGTAGTGCATGTCATTAATCCCAGCACTCGGGAGGCAAAGGCAGGCAGATCGCTGTGAGTTCGAGGCCAGCCTGGTCTACAGCCAAGGCTAACACAGAGAGACACTGTCTTGAAAACAAAAACAAAAACAAAAAACAAAAAAAACAAACAACAACAACAAAAAAGAAATAAGGTCTTGATACATTATTGTCCATTACACAACAGGATGAAAAGCATGAAACACCATGAGGCTCTCCTATTTTTAACTGGAGAGAGAAACAGAGACTCAATGCTTACCTGCTTTAATGCTTTTTTGCTGTGCTTCTGTGATGGAGAAATTACTTTACTTGCTGGAATGGTGGGTGATGGGCAGGCTGACTGGGGAGAAGATGGCTGTGACAGTCTAGATGATACTAGGATAAATTGACAAGGAAAAATTATGTTATCAGCGTTGATTTCAAGCACCATTCCTTCCCCAGGTCATATGCTGCTACCTGTTAAGAACTGTGACCAAACACTTTAGGGAAGGGTCTTCTTTTTGGAGTTGTACTGCAAACAGTCTCCCTTTTCAGTTTATTTCCTCAGAAAGTTCTAGTGTAGGATGATACGATGGGGAAGGGGCGAGTATTAGTATATATTACTTCTCATTGCTTAAAATATTAGAAGTGATTAAAGAAAGAAGAAGTATAAACCATGCTACCAAATTAGAACTTAGAATAAGGTCCTAAGGCTGTGTTCAGTATCTATGTTCCTAAGGTAAACGTGAAGGTAAATACTGACAGCACAATATGGTGGAAATCATGAATAAGTTTAATTCAAAAGAAAGTAAGGACATTTCCACTCTAACATTCTACCGCTGTTTTAACCATTCCCTCTTGTCACAAGCTTTAGGCTTGTAAGTACAACAGAGATTTTTTTGAAGATTTCTCTGCTAGAAACAACCACCTTCTTCTTCATCATTTTATGTTCTGTGTAGCCTGAGATTGACCACATTGAAATCTTTATGTTCTATAAAGTTTAACACTATTTGAGTATATCTTAAATTTTATTTTTACTTTACATATATGGCTGTTTTGCGTGTCTGTATACCATCTGCAAGGCCTGGTGCCCATAGAGACCAGATGGTGTGGTGTCCCCTTGGAGCAAAGGTACAGACAGTTGTAAGCTGCGATGGGACTGCTAGGAATCAAATCTAGGTCTGCTGGAAGACTAGCCAGTACTCTATTGAGCCATCATCTCTCTAGCCCCAATTAAAAAATAAAATAATATAAAATAAAATAAAAAAGAGAGTGTGTGTATCCACAGAGGCTAAAAGTCAGAATCAGCCCTTATGGTGCTGGAGTTATAAAGTCATATCTTCTACAAGTCCACTAAATACAGACAAAAGAGCAAGGCAGTTCAAGCTTGAGAGAGGAACAACCTAGTGATGACTCCTGAAGAATACACGTTGCCTCGTGTCTTCTTTTTAAATACTTGTCCTGAAAATATTTACAGCAAAATGGTATTGACTGGTAAAATACATGAAGTATGTGCTGCTGGATGTCTATCTGACACACAATAAGAGAGAATATACACAATGGAATATGCAACCCCTGGAGTCCAACATAGCACTTTACTCTTACATGTCCTGATATTAAGACAATTTAACTTAGGCTCTGAATCCTCGTCTTCATAAATGTCATGTTTATGTACATGAGAAAGAACTGACAATCAACTTGATGTAAAACAGAAAGCAACACATCTGTAAGCTAACACACACGCGCGCACACGCACAAGAAAAGGAAAGGACAGGAAAAGAAAAAAAAAATTAGTTAAAACCCAAAAGACAGCTCAGCAATTAAGAATGCTTGCTGCTAGAGCACCCACATAAAGTGGCTCATATATATAATTCCAGTTCCAGGCTATCTAATATTCTTTTCTGGCCTTCATGGCATACATAAATAAATGTACACATAGAAACAAACACATACAATATGTTTTAAGAAAAATGAGCTAGATTAATATAGAGATAACTGCTCAGCAGAAGGAAAATGTAGCCTCAATGTAGTATTAGATGTTAACAAACTGTAAGAGGCAAAAATACATGTCACTCACCTGCTTAAAGTGTACAATTTAATGTGTTTAGCATAGTTGCAAAACCGTGTGGCCATCACCTCCATCAAATTTCACGCCTGTTGCGTGGCCACTCTTCCACCCCTCTGCCTTGCGTCTAATCTTAGCCAACTACCTTTTCTCTCTATGGAGCTATCTAAGCTCTGTGTTTGATATGATGGAATAATAAAGTATGTTTTTGTGAGTGAATTTTTTCAACTATTGTAATCCTTTGAAGGTTTATCTATATTATGACAAACTAGTTATTTTTGTTGTTGAATTCTGTTTATATGGCATGTCACATTTTGTTTATAGTTGCCAATTGGTATATTTCCTCTGCTCTGTCAATAAAGAACAATATTGTGAATAACATTCTCTTTGTATGTATGTCTATACCTTCAACGTGGGGTTCCCCTGTCTTCCCGCCCCCCTTTCAACAGTCGTACTTTGCACCCTAGATCTCACTCTGCCGTCTGTCAAACTCTTAGCAGTATTTCTGGGACTAAAGGTGGGTACAAACATGCTTGGTTCAACTTCTTAGACATTCTTTCCTGCTCTCTTTCTGCCTGTGACTCCAAGTTTTGTTATTTTTGTTTTGTTCATTTTTTTGTTACCTTTTTTGTTGTTTTGTTTTACTGGGTTTGTTTGTTTTGACCTTTGCTTTTTTTCTTACGTGCTTTTGTGGGTGGGTCTGTGGGTGGACAAGTTGGGTAGGGAGGGAAGATGGAGGGATCTGGGAAAAGTTGGGGAGTGAGAAAAATATGGTCAAAATATACGACATGAAAAAAATTTAAAAAGAAACAAAAAACGTTGGGCTTTGGGAACCTGAACTTAAGGTCATGGTCTTCTCAACCTTCAACCTTTTTCAATTCAATCCAGAAAAGAAAACTACAGGGTCTTATGGTAACTCCAGGCTGAATTTTTTTGAGGAATTGACAAGCTGTTTTACAAAAAATGATTACAATTCCAGTAGAAATGACAGACCATTCCACTATCTTTACCTAACTGTCAGTATGTTTTAGTAATGTGCCTTTTTGTTGTTGTTGTTGTTGGGCTTTTAGACAGGGTTTCTCTGTGTGACAACCCTCTGCTGTCCTGGACTCATTTTGTAGACCAGGGTGGCCTCACACTCACAGAGATCTGCCTCAGGAGGCAGAAGTAGGTGGATTTCTTGTGAGTTTGAGGCCAGCCTGGTCTACAGAGCAAGTTCCAGGACAGCCAGGTCTCTACAGAGAAACCTTGTCTCAACAACAAAACAAAACAAAAACAAACAAACAAAAAGCACAAACCTGTCACTAAGCCTACTCAAATTACAGCACTCACTACCAAGGGCTGAAATGATGAGAGCTCTAGTCTAAGTATCAATAAACTTTAAAACATTACTCATTTCAAATACTAATGCCTGAGAACCTGAAAGAACAACAAGACTTAAACACATGTTGAGAAGCTTCTCTCTCTTAATATTTCCTTCTACAAGCTAAAAACAGCAAGCATACATTTTTTGTGCCTAAATCTATATAGATTTGATAAGACTTTGATTCTATCCTCTAAAGTCAGGTAAGTTCTATTTTCTATTCCAAACTCCTAAAATTCTATTTCCACAGATAACTAATTAATTGGATTTGGATCATAACATTTTTTCTGTGCAAATGAAAGATACAAAGATGCATATATACCAGCTCTTTATGTGTTGTCAATATCCCTACTTACACATCAAAACACTGAATATAGCTTGAGAAAAGATACAAAGCTAGTATGGAGCAAAGTCAAGATTTAAATCTTTAAATCATTAAAGAATAATGACTAGGTACCTAGAAACAATGGGGACCACTAAAAATATGTGTGCATGTCCTAATTCTTAGAGCCTGTGAATGTGCTTTATTGAATCTTTTGATTAGACTACTTAGAGTACGTAAGTCAATCTTAAACAAGAAAATATTTATTTTTCAAGACAGGGTCTTAATTTATGTCCTTTAGCTGGCCTTAACTCACAGAGATCCACTTTCCTCTGTCTCCCAAGCGTTGGTATTAAAATTGTGTGCCAACACATCCCACACAACAAGTTTGTTCGTTTCTTTTGGGGAAGGTTCTCTGTGTCACTCTGACTATCCTAGACTCACTTTGTAGACCGGGCTGACCTTGAACTCATAGAGATCCGCCTGCCTCTCCCTCCACGAGTGCTGGGATTATAAGCAAGAGCCACTTGGCCTGGCCACATAAAAGACATAGTAAAGACAGATTCAGAGAAGGTGAAGAAAAGCCAGGGGTTAGAATAAAGTGGCCATAATATAAGTTAGTTAGCCATATCAGGAAGCTAGAAAATACAGTGAACAGAAGAGTCTCTCTGAACATGGCACAAGTAGTATTCAACTATCTCCTCACTGCCTGGCACAAACAGATGAACTAAATACTTTTATAGTTAGATAAATTACTTCCCCCAAAAGTCTTGATACTACTTAATTAGAAATGGTATTTAGGGCTGGAGAGATGGCTCAACAGTTAAGAGTACTGACTGCTCTTCCAGAGGACCCTGGTTCAATTCCCAGCACCCACATGGCAGCTCACAACTGCTTATAACTTAACTCCAGCTCTAAGAGACCTGACACCCTCACATAGATATATATGGAGGCAAAACACCTATGAACGTGAAAATGAAAATAATTTTTTAAAGACAGAAATGGTACTTAAAAACAACATTCAGCTCATGAGAAACTTTTTGTCCGTTGCTACCATTGGTTTCTGTGAACAAGGAAATAAAGCATAACAAGCCATGACTCATTCCTGTAGGACTGAAGATATAAAGCCAGCATGGACTATATACAGAGTTTTGGGCATGCCTATACACTGTGTGGTGACCCTGTCTCAAACAACTTCTCTCAAACTAAATTTAAAATCATATTTTGATATTAAATTAAACCTAAGTATGAGCAGAGCAGTGGTACAAGCCTTTAATCCTAGCATTCTGAAGGCAGACGCAGGTGAATTTCTGAGTTAGAGGTCAGCCTGGTCTAGAGACTGAGTTCCAGGACAGCCAAGGCTATATACAGAGAAATCATGTCTTGAAAAACAAAACCCAAATAACATTAAAAAAAAGAAAGAAAGAAAGAAAGAAAAAAGAAAAACAAAAACCCTACGTATAATGGACTGTCAGTTAAATTTTTACTCTGGCCTCAAACATGTCAAAAACATGTGTTCAACTGGGTCTGGTGAACATGCCTTGCAGCTACAATAAAACAGTTATAACTTATTATGTTAAAAACAAAACACCTAAATAGGGCTGGAGAGATGCTCAGTGGTTAAGAGCACCCAGCTGCTCTTCCACAGGTCCTGACTTCAATTCCCAGTAACCATGTGGTGGCTCACAACCATCTATAATGAGATCTGGTGCCCTCTTCTGTTATGTGTGAAAACAGAGCACTCATGTATAAAATAAATAAATATTTCAAAAAATACTAAATAGGGCTGGAGAGATGGCTCAGTGGTTAAGAGCACTGGCTGTGCTTCCAAAGGTCCAGAGTTCAATTCCCAGCAACCACATGGTGGTTCACAACCATCTATAATGAGATTTGGTGCCCTCTTCTGGCATGTATACATACAGGCAGAAAACTGTATACATAATATATAAATAAATCTTTTTTAAAAATACTAAATAATTGTTTGCTTTATTTCGTATTTCTAGAGTGTAGTTCATTTAAACCTTTAAAGTAATCATGTGAAGGTATAACGTTAGTGTATCGTGGAAGTCTAAGGTCCTTTTCTGATACTACTTATCCTGTACTGTTTTTCTGTATGTTTTGCATGTACATTTGTATGTGCGCACAGTGGCTACAGGAGGACATCAGGTGTGCTTATAGTCAGTGTTAAAGTTCCCCCCAAAAGAGCTTATGTCTTCTAAGAACTGGGTGGTTTTCAATGTTAAGAGTACAAAGTGAGAAAAGCACAGAAACCAGAGATAAAACACACATGTTGCTCTCATCCAAGCGCTGCAGATTACTATTTTGAGCCTTAGAGTCTTAGAGCCTAGAGACTTAGAGTCTCTAGCTGTTATAGTGCAACCAGATAATGACCAAAGAGAGAAGTTACTTTTAATATAACTAAATTTGTGCTGCAATGCATATATGAATATTAAACATGAATGCATACACATATATATCAGCTCCTTCTCCACCCAAATAACAGTCGAGGAAAACCCATTATGTCAAATACAAGAAGAGAGAAACATGATGGAAATGTTGGGTTTGGCTTTTATCGACTCCCAACTTCTTACACAAAATGATAGAATAGTTTTGAAAACAAAAGAGAAGGTATCTGCACAAACCTAAGGGAATAGAGATGGCACTAATCCCTTTATGAATAAGCCTTTGCCATTAATAAAGAAGATTACAATGTTTAAAAAAAAAAACAAGATTGTGGCAGCAGAGACAATAAACTAGAAAAGCACAGTAAAAAGATTTCACTGGAATAATGCTTGAATAACAGAAAATGAAGCTTATTTCCTGTATTTGTTCCCTTTGGCAGCTGATCTAGATACCTGGGAGATTAATAATGGACTGTAACCAATGGAGTTTTGAGAATAGTTTTAACTTGTATGACCTGAGGCTAGAAAGAGATGGCTCAACAGTTAAGGGCACTTGCTGTTCTTTCAGATGACCTGGGTTTGGTTCCTAGCAACCACAGGCCGCTTACAACCATTTGCAACTACAGTTCCAGGGGATGCACTGACCTCAGCACGCATACTCACATATATGCAGACAAAACATTCAAACACAAAATAAATAAAAATCTTTAAATTGTATGACCAATTTTGGTAGTAAGTCCTTTTTCACACAATGATCATCTATTCCAAATGGCCACGTTTTTTATTATGTCCTGAAGAGTTCCCTAAACAGTTCCCTACAGGAAAGGCCATATCTGAATAGTTGTTGGCTTCTCACACCTGATAGTGAGACCATATCTAACACAGGGCATACCCAACCTTCTTCACCTCAGCCACTACCAACACAAGTCTTTCAGCCTAAGTTAACCTTGGCGAACATTTCACTTCTAGGATACATTTTCAAAGAGAACTCACCCAATCCTCCCCATTCAGTACATCAGTACATAAGAATGCTACAGGGCTGGTGGATTTACAGTTCTTTCTAACTCCAGACATAATTCAGGTATCGAACTCCTGATAAAAACAGTCTGAACATGTGTTAACAGTAATGTGCTCTGGGAGACAGGGATTCCTTACGAGCAAAAGAGTATTTCATGTAACTCAACTAAAAAAAAAAAAAAAAAAAAAAAAAAAAAAGCAAGCCAAATCCCACAACTGCTACTTGTGACAAAATAAAATAAAAGCTATATCCATACACATCTTTAATCTCAGCACTTGGTAGGCACAGGCAAGAGGATCTCTGTGAGTTCAAAGCCAGTCTGGTCTACATAATGAGTTCCAGGACAGGCAGGACTACATAAAAGAGACTCTGTCTCCCTGTCTCCCTGTGGGGGAAAAAAACTATCCGTGCAGTTGTTTTTTATTATAGCATTTACAACATATTTTGAGGAAAAGACAGAGACTTCCTTTAGTTATGACTACAAAACAGTAAGAGAGATAACTGATTTTACTAACAGTCCTTCTGACATTATTCCACCTTACCTTGACTTGAAATTCCATAAAGCTCTTCTTTGAATATGTTTCCTGTCTGAAAGCTAAGAAACAAAACTACTAAGTAGTAATTTCCTCTACTTTACATAGAAATCAATAAGCTGGATTTAATATTGGACTGAGTTTCAAAGCTCTAGTCTGCTCTTATTTGGCTGAAAGACTATACAAATATCAAGAGTTTCTATCAAATTTCAACTCAAAGTATCAGTTTTGCTGTCAGAGCTCTTTATTTTTGCACATAAGAAGGAAGTGGGTTTTGATACTATCTCAAGGTTCTTCCTGTCTTATAATGCATTTGCAATAGTTGTGTCAGATTGAGAGTCAAAGTTCTAAATAACAAAAACGAACAGCCACAATTAGTTTGTTGTACTGATAAGCAGAACTGTCTTTTTAATATTTGTGTTTGTTGAAATCTTTTCAGTGTCTCACTGTATAGCCTTTGCTTGCCTGGAACTTACTTTGTAGACCAGACTGACCTTGAATTTGCTGCAATCCTCCAGCTTCCGTTTTGGCAAATGCTAGAATTTTAGATGTGTGCCACCTCGCAGCTTAAAACTGCCTTTATTTATGTGTGTGTAGGAGCATGTCTGTGGAAGTCAGAGGCCAGCTGTGAGGAGTCAGCACTCTCTTTCAACTGTGTAGGTCCCAAGGTTCAAACTCAGTATCTGATGAGCCATCTCTCCGGTCCTTTTGTTTTTGTTTACTTTTCCTCCTTGAGACAGGGTCATGTGTAGTGGCCCAGGATGGATCACAATCCAAAGGCCCCCTGCCCCAGCTACACTCAAAACTGCTTTGTTAAATGGTCCAGCTATTCCTATTTGGCTACAGGCCTGCCACATTTATTTACACAGGAATATAAAAATGTATAAATACCTAATACTTATCTAATATTTGATAGGATACTATGCTTTGAATGATCCAAAAATAATACATTTAAATTATAAGAAAGACCAAGTTATTCTTTGTAACTGGTAACTCAGCATTTATCAATTATTTATCCATTTCTAAGGAATATCAGAGTTGCTCAAGTAAATGAGTTGCATGCACACTTCTCACTTTCAAACCATTCTCCTCACAGCCTTGTAAATATCTACAGATAGGTAACTTCAGAGAATATCTATTTCATCATAGTGTAACTCAAGGAGAAATAGCTAATATTGTACCTCTTTCTACATGCGAAACAAAGGCAGATCAAAAACAAAGACAAATTTGTTATTAACTAGTTATTAAGGCCTTCTATTATTATGTAAAATGTAGAGTAAGTTTATACTATTCAAACTGACCAGTGGAGCTACTGACAAGGAATTTTATGACTATTACTTAAGATACTTCTGTATCATAATGTATTTACTCAAAATTCTTTGACATGACCATTAACAGACATAATTTCTGAGCAAAAAAGCACCATCACTTAAGCATTGGCAAGAGCCACTAATTGAAAGGCTGCTGCAGCTTGTGTAACTTCTCTTAAAATTAAAACAATCAAATCCCATACCTTTATTTTACATAAATGGGTGTTTTGTCTACCTGTACGGTACACATGTACGCTGTGTGGTGTCTAGGAACCACAGAGGCCACAAAGGCCTATTCCCTATTGAACTTACAGTTATGAGCTTGCCATGTGGGCACTGGAAAAGGAACCTGGGTCATCTGTAAGAACAACAAGTGCTCTTAAATGCTGAACCATCTCCTCGGCCCCTGTGTAGGTGGCTCTTACATGGTAGAAGGGAGCCAGGCATATGGATCTCACATAGGGAGTTCCAGGCCAGCCAGGGCTACACAGTGAGCCGTTGTCTCAAAAAATAGAAAGCAAGAACAAAGCCAGATGTGGTAACATGCTCGTCACTCCAGCGCTTGGGAGGCTGAGGTTTGAGGCAAGAAAACTAAGAGTTTACAGCCAGCTCCATCTAAATAGTCAGTTCCAGGCTTGCCTAGGCTAGGAGACCCTGTGAGCGCATCACCCGCCCCCCCCAAATAATAATGTTCCAATATATTCCAAGATATTGATTTTTTTTCCTTCAGTTTAGCCTAGGTCACCCTTAATTTGGATCTCTTTGTTTAGGATGACATGAATCTTAGTAGTAATTTCCTTTGGTTAATGCCTTGGCTTTGCTCCTAATCTACAATTTTCAAACTTAAAGAAAAAAGGTCTAAACTGGAGAGAAGTGGAAAACAGAAAAGCCCTTTTCACTTTATATTTCCCAAAGCCGGTGCTTCATGTATCTGAAGAATAGAAGACCCTGGGGCATAGCTGCTCTTCTTCACTATCTGGGATTATTCTGAAATTATTCATGAAGGATTTGCAACAAAGGGCTCCACTTCATATTGTTTTCCTCTCATTTGTATCTCACAACTGAAGTCTGGATGCCTCTCCAATGAGCTTGTAAACATCACTAAGATTATCTGATTAGTTTTCTTGAACTGTGTGTGCAGTATCTATACCAGAAAACATAAACGAGTTGACGAATTTCTCCTATGCTCCCCAAGAATAGCACAATCATTGCCATGGGGATGGAGGGGGGTATGGGGGTAGGAAATCAGAGCTCTTTTTCTGATATGCCACACTAACAGTTCTCGAGGTAGTAAAAATTAACAAGTTATTACAGGAAGCATAATAATAAGGTCTAAAGTAGTTTACCTATCACTCAAATTTAGAAGATATTCAAGCTGAGAAAAACTCTAAAAGTCTACTTTACCCAGGAACATCAATACCTCCATAAGGTACTTGGAAGGTAGTCCAACGTTTCTACTGCCACATATAGCTTGTTTAAATATGAGGATTTAAAAAAAAATTTCCTCTTCAAACAGAAGCTAACAAAAAGCTACAGAATAACTAATACAAACAGATGACAAAATGTTATCTTTAACAGGAAAATCCCTTCCAGAAAAAGGGCTGCGATGTACCCATTATTCCTTAAGTGTCTTGGGTTAGCTATAAAACAAGTATCAAATAAATGGTATGAGAGCAAAGACAGGCGGACTGCATCTGGTGTTTGCTAGTAGTAATGAACATTCTATTCCTAGTACTGAGAGAGCTGAGAACAGTAAGTGCTCCACATCTAGAAGACAGAATTAGAGACGAGTTGAAAATAAGTAATTGTAAGTGTTTTCTATGATGGCCATAAGGTGAGAATAAACCAAGGTAAAATTTAGAACATTGTCCAACACATTTAACCAAGTTAGAATAAAAATAAAACTTGTATATCTTTTTTCTTTTTTGAGGTAAGATCCCTTTATGTATCCAACGCTGGCCTTGAATTCCTATCTGTCTGCATTTGCCTCCCAAGTGTTGGGACTAAAGATATGCACCACCATGCCCAGCTAACTCCAAGAAGCAGATTTAGCATAACAATTAACTCAAAATGAAATGGTGAAATGGCTCAGAAAGTAAAGGTGATTACTACACAAACATGAAAATCTGAGTTCAATCCTCAAAACCTGAATAAAGGTGGGAGATGCACAAAGCTGTCCTATGACCTACACATGCACGCATGGTGTAGACCCCATACAGCCAGTATCTGTCTGTCCCCCTAAACACACACACACCCCACATACATCTCTAAATCTTTAAAAAATTAAAACTAGTTAAAGATTTAAACTCAAGATTATAAAACTTCTAGAAGATACAGAAGAAAATACAGGTGAGCTTGTGTTTGGTCATGACTTTTACATACAATACCAAAGGCTCAAGCCCACAAAACAAAGGACTGGTAAACTGGACTACATTCAATTTGAAAAATTCTGCTTTGTAAACAGAAACTGCCAAAGCCAAGACTGGAGAGATGGTTCAATGGAAGTGTTTGCCAAAAGCCTGACAATGTGAGCTCAGATCCCTGAAATGCAGGAAAAGCCAGATCCAGAAGCACTTATCTCCAATCCCAGTGTTCCTAAGGCAAAACGGGAGAAACCACCCAGAAGCCTAAGGGTGGTGACAGAAATAAGAAAGATTCTGCCTCACAACAGATGTAAGTGGTGAGACCCGACCCCTTGAAAGCTGTCCTCTGACAACTGTGGCGCATGTGAGCCTGTACTCATATTTATGTACACACACACACACACACACACACATCTGGAGGGGTGAAAACTGCCAAGAGAATTAAAAACAAGACAAAGCAAGCAAACAACCCCTTCCTGCTCCCCCACCCCAAAAAACAAAAACTCACAACTATAGTTTTGGAGAAAATATATTTTAAAACAAACAAACAAAAAACCGCTACCCAATATAAGACTATAATCCAGGAGTAGAGAGCTGGCTCAGCAGTAAAGAGAGCTGGCTACTCTCGCTGAGGACCCAGATCCAATTCCCAGTACCCATATCATGGCTCAAATCCATCCATAATTCCAGTCCCAGGGCATCCAATGCCCTCTTCTGGCATCTGTGGGAACCAGCTACACACATGATACAGACATACATACAGGCAAACCTTACACATTCAAAAAACAAAAACAAAAACAAAAAAATAAAAACAAAAAACAAAAAAATGAACAAAGAAGTCATCAAAGACAGTAATAAAACAAAACAAAACAAATAACATCCTAACCTTAACAGAAAATGGGCCAAGAATCTATGAACCCTTCTGACCAAAGAACATATTCACATGAAAAGCAAGCATGCAGAAAGGCTTCTTTGTCACATGCAACCATGGAAACACAAATGACAACAACAGTGACATACTGATGTGCATCTACTAAAATGGCCAAAATCTAGAAGACTGATAGATAACACAAGCTGCTGGTAAGGATGTAAGGCAACAGCAGCTGACATACAGAGCCACAGTCACTACAGCAGTGTTGTCAGCTTCTTACAAAATTTAACATATTCTCCTCATAATGCAGCAGTTGCACTTCTGTGAATTTACTAGAGATAGCACATGCTCACAGAAAAACTTCCACGCAAAGTTCATAGAGGCTTTCACTAATAATTGCCCAAATATGAAGTAACAAATATATCTTTTAGTTAGTGAATGGCTATTTGCAAATTATGGCATACTATACAGCTATGTAAGAAACCCATGAAAACACATGGAGTAATTGCCAATCTGGAGCCAGTACGGTGGTTTGGTGGATCAAGACCCTGCCATCAAGCTTGACAATGTGAGTTTGAAGCCCAGGACCCACATGGGTAGGAGAGAACCAATTCCTGTAAACTGAATTCTGACCCCTGTATAAATGACATTACTGCACATGTGAGTGCAGGTGTGTACGTGCATGTGTGAGTGTGCTATGTATGTGCACCTACACACAATTTTTTACAAAAGATTTTCAAGACAGGGTTTCACTGTGTAGCCCTGGCTGTCCCGTATAATTGTAGAGTAGGCTGGCCTTGAGCTCACAGAGATCTGCCTAACTTTGCCTTCCAAGAGCTGGGATTAAAGGTGTGTCCCAACATTGCCCAACCACAAAAAATTTTAATATGCCATATTTTCCAGCATATAAGACAACGCCCTCCAGTTAAAATATAGAGTTTGCAACCCCAGTCTGCTGCACAGGGTATAAGAGGAGTAATTTCCTATGGCGAGTATATTACAAACTGTATTTTAACTAGAAAAGTTAAGGTTGGGTGTTGTCTTATATGCCAGAAAATACGGTAATTTTGAAACCAATGCCCATCTGAATATATTCTAATTTTATGACAGTTTTGGAAAGGCAAAACTGTGAAAACAGTAGAAAAGATCAGAAGTACAAGTAACAAATGTAGCTCAGATGAAAGAAGAAAAGGACATGGGACAAACATGACTGCTACAGCACAGCTACCAAAGCATGGCTCCCAGACTATCATTTTAGCACTCAAGAGACAGAGGCAGGATGATTACTCAATTGAATGCTATCCTGGTCTATATATCCAGTTATAAACCAGTGCTACCTGGTGAGACCCTGTCCCAAAACGCCAAGAACAAAAAAATATGTAAGCAAAAAAACCACCAACAAAACCCAATATGAGCAAATCTGTACAAGGAAACAAGTGGAAACACTGTACTTTCCACTAGATTTGAACCTAAAAGTGTTTGCAAAAGGACATTTTATGTGTGGGTGGGTGTATCTGAGTGTCTGTGCATTGTGTGCAGGCTATGCTCACATGTGCATGTACATAAAGAGACCAAAATTCACATTAAGAGTCTTCCTCGAGGGCTGGAGAGATGGCTTAGTGGTTAAGAGCACTTCCTGCTCTTCCAAAGGACCGGGGTTCAATTCCCAGCACCCACATGGCAACTCACAACTGTCTGTAACTCCAAGATCTCACACCCTCACAGCAATACACATAAATTAAAATGTTTTTAAAAAGTCTTCCTTGATATTCTCCATGGGTTTTCTTTCCCCTTTGCGTATGCATATGTAGTGTAGATGGCATGTGTGCAGGAGCTGATCTCTCACTGAACCCTGAGCCTGTCAAACTTGAGCTAGTCTAGCTAACAAGTGATCCTAGCTTCGCTTAAGTGATGGCTGAGATTACTGGCAGCTGTCATGCCTGTCCAACTTTTACATTCTGGGGGTTTCAATTGTGGTCCTTATGCTTAAACTTTATAGATTTCCCTATTACAGACCCCATCATACTCCCCAACACACACACAACATACTCCTCTTTCAACGTCATGCTTTTTGGTTTTGCTTTTGATAATCCACAAAGTCCAGTTAGTCTCCCCCCCCCCCCCCCACTCCCTATCCATCACACTTTTTGAGAATAGATCTCTCATTGACTCTGGAGCACAGTGTTGGTTAAGCTGCATGACCAGTGAGCCCCAAGAAATTCATAGTCCCTCATCCCCTTCCTTCACTGGTGTTACATATGCATATGGGTGCTGTGGATTCAAACTCAAATCTGTATATTAGCCACAGAGCAATCTCCCAGTCCCTAACAAAAAAGAGTATTTTTAAAAATTCCTCAGTAGGGGCTTGAGAGACGGCTCAGAGGGTAAGATAATTGGCTGCCCTTCCAGAGGTCCTGAGTTCAAGTCCCAGCAATCACATGCTCATAGCCATCTGTAGTAGAATCCGATTCCCTCTTCTGGTATGCATGGAAACAGAACATTTGGGAGGAGGGGAGTGAGAGGGGAATAACAACAACAACAAACAAAACAAAAAACAGAGCACTCATATATATAAAATAAATAAATAAATCTTTAAAAACAAAAAAACTTGGAACAAAACTTTCTTAGTCACACAGTCAGAGAGGTCCATGAGGCTAGTAAGTGTTATCCGATGTCTGACAGGTTACATACAAACACTAGGATCCCTGCAGGAAAACTACTGCAGAGCACTAAACTATCAGGGAAAGAAGAAACTGTGGTCTGAGAGGAATGATAGGGCACTGCCTGCAGCAGTTGGAGATTACCTTTCCTTTTCCACCTGCTCTTTCTCCCCTCTTTGTTGCTGCCACCATCACTGCTGCTGCTGTTCTCAGAGCTCTGAGAATCTGACTGACCATCACTGCTTTCTTCTGAACCTTCTGACAGCTCTTTCACTCCATCTGGCACATCTTTCTGAAAATGTAGGCATCCTGTTAGGATTGTTACCATTTTAGCAAATGAAACTAAATTTCTAATATATAATGCAATAAATAATTAACTGATTAACTTTTTGTATAAAACAGTAAAACCACCAATATTTGCTGAAATCCTGATACTTCCCTTTTTTGGGTCAAACAAATTAATTTTCCATCTATATCCAAAGATAAAAATTATATACAACATTCATATGAAGGCACAACATATGTTTAAAATACATCAAAACTGGTAGATATAAGTCCAGGTAAAAGAGGAAATGTTCAGGTTTAAAAGCTAATGATAACTGGTCCTCAATATAGGTTAATGAGTAGCAGTAAGAAAAGGAGTATTATTTGGTTTCTTTTTTTTTAAAGAATTGCATTATTCTCTTTAGTGTCAGCTCTGAATAATGAGAATGTTAACTAGAAAGTATAACTATGTCCATTTAGTATAAGAAAAATATGACCAAGTAGTTGCATATCAAAAGCTACAGAAATAAAGCTTTCTGGCTTTATCTTCTCCCAACTACACAGCCTTAATCTAAATTAATCTCTTGTGCCTTATTTTAGTTTCTAAGATGGGGTAACAGTACCTACCTTAAAGGTCACACAAATTATATGAGCTAATTAATATTAAATGTTTCAAATAGTGCCTTTATGGGAGCTCAATATTAGTTACTATGAATTTACATAGCACAAAACATATGCAAATAAATGAATTAGTGAATGTTATTTCTCTTATGTATTTTCTTTCCATCAGTACTCTAGAGTCCCACATATTTTTATGCTCACATTAAAAAATGAACTGACACAAAAAAACTGATCCTACATCTAACTGGCAGCACATGACATATTCCCAAGACCATTAAGTCCAATCAAGTAAGAACAATTATTTTCCACTTAAATTTCTCTCTAATCCATCTCTTATGTTATACACTTTCTTAAAATACAGACCCCATATTTTTATATTCCTTCCTTCAAAATGCAGGACAGCTTTTATAGAGTTAGTTGCCAGCCAGACATCTTGACCTGTAGGTTCAACAAGTATCTGAAATACAAATATAATTATCTTCTTTTTGCAAAAAACTTGTGATCCCTCTGGGATCAACGGCTCATGCCCCAAATCTTTGAATCTTTCTCACCCACTGTATTATCCCTCCCAAATGCAATGTGTTCTATTTCTCTAATGTCTCTTGGGTCGACCTCTTTTACTACTCTGAGTTCCTCCTTCAAACTGTAATCACCTTTTCACTTCTTAAAACAGATTTCATCACATGGTTCTCCCTGAAGACCTCTGCCACTCAACACCCCACCCAAAACACACGGAGCTCAGTCAGGGTCAACTTAATTGTTAACTAATGTTTATCAGTTACCTTGGCTCCGGTGATTATCACTTAATTTAATTTTTTCTTTTAAATCCATCCTGAATTTCATCTGTCCCTTCATTTGAGCTGCTCAAAGGCCTTCACTCTTCTTATGTATATGTTCAAGTCCATCTTAAATCTTACCAGCAAATAACAAACTTTCTAGATCCCTTTGTTCAAAACAAACCTGTATTTCACTTCATTACTATGGTGGAGTTTCACAGTATGTTTTATAAATATGAAGTATTTTAATACCAAAAATGTGAGTACTAAAGAGCTCAAAACTATAGTATATCCATCTTAGTCTCTTTAATTCTGGCATAGACTTGACAACATGATACAAGACAACATTATTTGAACTCTAAGTTCTTTTTTCTTTAAAGATTTAATTTATGTTTTACGTGCATGCATGTATGTATACAACGCCTGTGGCGGCCAGGGGAGAGCAACAGGCTGGAAACTGAGCCCCACTCCTCTTCAATATCAGCAAACACTCAAACTGCTGAGCCATCTTTCCAGCACCAAGACTCTTCTTATACTGTTCTGATCAATAGTGGGATTAGGAAAACTTATTGTTCTGCTATTTGATCTTTGACTCTAGTTCCTAAAATGGGCACCTGAGTGAGTTAGCACTTCCTGAGTGAGAAGAGGATCCTGCTGTGATAAGATGACTCTGTAGGCTCCTGAATGACCTGCCTCAGAGTGCAGCTGACTTCTAAAAGAGACAATTATGTGATTAGAAAATTGGAACTTTTAGCCCAGCTTTTCAAGGATGAAGACTGAGTTGATGGCCAATACAGAATCATGCTTGTATCAGAAATCTTCCATACAAGGCTGGAACAGCGCTAAATGTTGGCTAAAAAATGATGGTTAAAATCGTGTTTGTGCTTGGAGGCTGATATGACACAACAACTTCCATATCCATGACCAAACCTCATTTTATGAATGTCTTTTATCCAAATTAAATAAATGAAAAACAAACTTTTTTCTCTAACATCTTTTGTAAGAAGTCCTAGAAAGTTAAAACCAAGAAAGACAAGGAAACAATTATAGCTAGTTTATCAGAGGTTAGGTTATAACCAAAGACCTGAAAGTAGTATCTGAAGTGAAGGGTAATCTATGGTACTGGGCCCTTAGCCTAACACAATGGCCAGACAATGTTTAAACTGAGTTAAATTAAAGGGCATCTCACTGATTTCAGAAGGAGAATTACTTGATGTACTGGAGAAACCCACACACACCTGGTATCAAAGAACTGTCCTTAAGTGGTATTAAGAATAAAACATACATTTTGAAGGTTTCCCCCCTGTTTCTACATCCCAGTCAGCACTTAAGGAATGCAATTAAAATCATGGAAGATTTAGAATAGCTAAAATATCAAAAAACAAAGTGAAAGTTTCATTTGGAATTCAAGTCCCTTAACACACAAATCTGAAACACTGCAGACAAACAGAGTCAGAGGAAATTAAAATTAAAAAGCAAGATGTATGTTGTATAGATTGGCCTTGAACTCACTATAAAGCTCAAGGTGGTCCAGAGCTGGACATGACCCTTTTGCCTTGGTCTCCTGAGTGCTATGATTGATAACCATATACCACCACATTCAGCCACTAGATGTGGAGTTTTGTTCCTCTTTTGTTTTGTCTAACACAAGATCTCACTGTGCATCACAGGCTTGCCTGGCTAAAACTCAGGGATCCCTACAACTGCCTCCTGAGTGCTGGGATTAAAGCCATGCATGGCAACCACACCTGAAAGATGTTATTTAGTGTGTAAGTATGGGCACCAGTGTGCCATAGCATCCATCCGAAAGCTAGAGGACAACTTGTAGGAGTTGGTTCTCATTACATTTATATGTGCCCGGGGCATCAAAAACAGGTTGTTGGTGCCTTTACATGCTGATCCCTGTCAGCACCCCAGGTGAGATGTTTTTAATGTTAGTGGACTCCACACTACCGCTGAGCATTGTGGTAAGCAGCTCAGAGGTAAAAGGACACAGGTGCCTATGGATACGTCACTTTAGGTGTAACTGTCTGCCAAACACTCATTCTGGCTTACCGATAAGCTTCCTTGAAGAAACAACTACTCTCCTTAATTATCAGGCTGTCACAAGCTTAATCTCAACCTTACATCAAGAGTAATAATGACTCTATACATTTGATAATAGCCATAATTCATATATACTGTCACATGGGCTCAGCCAAACCAAGTTAAGTTATATCTGAATGAGATGGAAGCCTCTTGCTTTAGTTACTGGACTCTTGTCTCTCTAGACTTACAGTTTGTAGAATGGAGACGCGGAATGAATTCATATACGATGAGGAGAGGCTGACTGAGAATAAAGCTAAAAGAAAGAACAGAGACCACGACCAGATGACATCTTTTTAATCAGCTGGAGCCAGCCTGGATTTCCCACGAATGTTTAGCTGTATCAGTTAATAAATCATCTAGCCTTCTTACTAAGATCACTTAGATTTGTTTTCCTACTTGTAAGTGAAAGGATATTGATGAGGAAAGGCCACCATTTCTGTTGACAAACTAAATATTAGCCAGCTAGCTATGGAAGAAGAAATGTGGGCGCTAAGTCTGATCAGAGTTCCTAGTCTTGTTCTGATACCATACAGCCAACACCAGTAACGTCTTCTTCATCATTAAAACAGGAATAATAACCATAACTGTTAAGTTTTAGTGGGAAAGTTCATGAATAAAGTAAAGCATATATGGCTCAGGCAGTATGTTCCAAAGTAATACCTAATTTGTAATTTAAATATTTTGAGGCTCTTTAAGATAAGAAGGGGCTAGAAAGAGGGCTTAGCAGATAAGAGCACTGACTGTTGCCCCTCCAGAAGACCCAGGTTCAATACCCAAGGCCCACAAGGAAACTAACAACCAACTCTTACTCTAGCTCCAGAGGATCTAACAATCTCTTCTGGCATCCATGAGTACTGCATGTATGTGGCAAACATACATACAAACAAGATACCCATACACATAAAATAAAATGAATCTCAAAAAAAGTATTTTAAATAAGAATATATACAGAAGGTGCCTTTTTAGTATTCATGTGGTCCTGAGTTCAACTCCCAGAAGATCTTCCTCCTCCCCAAAATTTACTTACTTACCTTAGGGTTGAATATTATTTCTTCGTGGAAATTAATTCCTCGAGAATAGAATTCTGTCCCTATGACTCAATTATTATGTATTGTCACTTACTACTTCTTGTCTTCCCAACAACTTACCTTCAAAGTGTACACTCCCATTCTACCTGGGACTTTATAGAAGATGCCCTCTTCACCTCGGGAGTTTGTGTGCAGCATTGCATTTAAGCACGCAAGAGGGGAAGTCCCACTACAAAAAAGAAGGCGAACATAGTGATTAGTTTATCTCTGAATATCCTTTGTAATTTAACTCAATTTTTTAATTCTTCAGCATTACTTTCCATAAGTAATTTTTTACTAAGGATAAAGTATATCACTATAGAAAGAGATTGCCATGGAGAATATAAATAGAAAATTCATCTTGGAGTATATAAAAGGGGGAAAATTCTTAATGTAAAACGTAAGTAGAAGCAAAACAAAAAACCCACATATAGCAATATCAAACTATTTTGAAAATCTAATTTAATTATATATGAAACTTTACAAGTGTACATGAGAAGTGGAGTGCATGCGCACACACACAGATTCAAGATTTATCGTCTTTTTTTAATATTTTATTTAATTTTAATGTGGCTTAGTATGAGAGTGTCAGATCTTGGAGTTATAGACAGTTGTGAGCTGCCATGTGAGTGCCGGGAATTGAACCCGGGTCCTTTGGAAGAATAGGCAGTGCTCTTAACCACTGAGCCATCTCTCCAGCCCCAAGATTTATCTTCCTGTATGCTGCTTCACTAAACTTAATCTGATCTTTAAAACTAAATTGCCATGGTTTTTTGTACCTACCTTAAACTTATCTGGAGATCACTATAAAAGGTACTTAGCAGACTTTTTATATTGCTTATGGTAGCTTTCTTTCCCATTTTGTAAAATTTTAAATATGTAATAACTTATTATTTAGAAATAAAAAAAAATTTGTGGGTGGGGCATGATGGCACACAACTGCAATTCCACAATTTAGGAGACTGATGCAAAAAGATCACAAGTTCAATGCCACCCTCTACTATAAAGCAAATTCCTAAGGGGTAAAGATTCTTTTCCAACTGTCAACAGCCCAAATTGCATTTCTAAAAAAAAATAATAAAGCCAATAAAATTCACTAACAAGCATCCGTATCTTGGTTTGTCATTGCATTAAGAAAACGGGACTAATATTTTACTCTAAGTCTAATGTTAGCTTCTTTTGTTAAGTCCTTATATAGCAAGAAGCAGGAAAGAGGGCTGGCGAGATGGCTCAAAGGTTAAGAGCACTGACTGCTCTTTCAGAGGTCCTGAGTTCAATTTCCAGCAACCACACAGTAGCTGAAAACCATCTATAATGTGATCTAATGCCCTCTTCTAGTGTGCAGGTATTCATGCAAGCAGAGCACTGTATACATAATAAATAAATCTTTTTTTAAAAAAGAAAGAAAAAAAAGAAACAAACAAACAGGAGGCAGGGTGCAATGGCACATGCTTTTAATCCCAGCCCTTGGGAGCCAGATGCAAGCAGATCTCTTAGTATAAGATCAGCCTGGTCTACAGAGCAAGTTCAAGACCAGCCTGGTCTACAAAGTGAGTCCAGGACAGCCAAGGCTACACAGAGAAACCCTGTCTTTAAAAAAGAAAATAGAAAAAAAAAGAAAGAAAGAAAGAAAAAGAGAGAGAAAGAAAAGAAACAGGAAAGCGAACTATAAGCAATGTATTTTTTAAGCATAAACTCAGGAGCATTAAAGAGTACCCCTGGGCATGGTAACTCATATTCAAAAATCAAACCTCTATAGCAGTGGTTCTCAACCTTCCCGATGTTGCAACCCTCTAATACCCTCATGCTGTGGTGACCCCCCAACTATATAATTATTTCACTGCTACTTCATAACTGTCTACTATTATGAATCATAATGTAAATATTTATGTTTTCTTATAGCCTTAGGCCACCTCCTAAGAAAGGTTATTTGAATTATCCTCCAGACCCCGTCAAGGGTTTTTTTTGTTGTTTGGTTTTGTTTTTCGAAACAGGGTTTCTCTGTGTAGCTTTGGCTGTCCTGGACTCATTTTGTAGACCAGGCTGACCATGTACTAAGAGATCCACCTGTCTCTGCCTTCCATGTCCTGGGATTAAAGGTGTGCGCTGCCACCACCCAGCCTGGCAAGCGTTCTTTACCTACCATTTGAGAACCACGGTTCCAAAGGTTGAGGCAGATAAAAAATGTTCTATATTAGCTGAAAAGACTTGCAAAAAAACCACAAAACAATAAAAGAACAAAACAAAACAAAAACCTGTGTTATAAAATATCACATTGTAGAGATTAGAAAGATGTCTCAAAACACCTGTTACTTTTGCAGAGGGCCTAAGTTGAATTCCCAGCACCCACATGGTGGCTCACAAACATCTTCAACTCTAGTTCAAGGAGATCCAATGCTCCCTTCTAACCTCTGCAGACACCAGACATACAAGTGGTGTATATGCACACACACACACCAAATAGTGATACATGCCAGGCATGGCAGTCCATGCCTTTAATCTCAGCACTCAAAAACAAAGGCAGGTGGATCTCTGAATTTGAGGCCAATCTGGTCTACATAACAAATGCTAGGCCACCCAGGGCTACATTGTGAAACTGTGCCTCAAAAACAAATCCATAGACATAGATTAAAAAAAAAATTTCTCTTTTGAAAATCAAACTACAGACTGCCTACCAAAAATAAATAAAATTTATGTTGTAAGATGATTAGGCCTGTAGATTTCATGCAACAGAAAAAGACTAAGAAATAGCTCTTAAAATAAAAGCTTCAGCCAGGCATAGTAGTGCACACCTTTAACCCCAGCACTCAGGAGGCAGAGGCACGTAAATCTCTGTGAGTTCGAGGCCAGCCTGGTCTGCATAGTGAGTCCAGGACAGCCAGGGATACACACAGAGAAACCCTGTCTCAAAAAACAAAACAAAACAACAACAACAACAACAACAAAAATTGAATAAATTTTTTAAAAAGTAAAATAAAGGATCAAGTTAATATCAGCATTAAAATACAGAAAATAAACTGTGGTAGGAATATTACTAAAAATCAGTTATCAATCTAAGATGAAAGGCTATACAATACTAAAGAAAATACACTAATACTTTTTCTGTATGACTGGTAGGATGTTTTGTTTTTGAGACAGAATTCATTGTGTAGCACGGGCCTGAATTTGCTGGAACTCTAGATGGGTGTGGCCTGGCCTCAAACGCAAAGCACTCCTCCTAGTGTAGTCTCTGAGGCACTAGAGTTACAGGTGTGGAACGCCATGCCTGGCTCTGGCGCTGCAATACTTACAGCAACACATTCAGGTAGCGTAGGAAAACAGAAGCAGCAAGAAAGTACACCTAAAGTTTCTATGGAACCTAGGCAGTTGGGGCTCAAGTACACAAAACAATCCTGTCTCAAAAAACCAAAAAGAAAAAAAAAATCATATAGAAACCTGGGCGTGGTGGCGCACACCTTTAATCCCAGCACTCGGGAGGCAGAGGCAGGTGGATCTCTCTGAGTTCGAGGCCAGCCTGGTCTAGTCAGTCTAGGACTGCTTTGGCTATTATACAAAGAAATCCTGTCTTAAAAAACAAAACAACAACAACAAGAAAGCATATAGGGTCAGGGAATGGCCTGGAGACTCCTTAAGCAGTTTTTGCTATTCTTGGTTTGTTTTATTTTTGTTTTTTAAGTTTCTTACAATTACTAAGGGACAAAACAACTTAAATGCACACTTCATCATCTTCTCAGCTCTCTGCTGGTGCCACTCAAAACCTCAAAGCAAATCTACTATAGGGGCCATAGGAACATGGACAGAACTGGAGGAATTGACATTAAGATAGACAGAGTACAAAGGGCTGGAGAGATGGCTCAGCAGTTAAGAGCACTGGGTGATCTTCCAGAGGACCCAGGTTCAATTCCCAGAAGCTACATGGTAGCTCACAACTGTCTTAACTTCTGTTCCAGGGGATCTGACTCCCTAACACATACAGGCAAAACACCAATGTACATAAAATAAAATTTAAATGCATTATTTTAGCCCGGCATGGTGGCGCACACCTTCAATCCCAGCACTAGGGAGGGAGAGACAGGAGGATGTCTGAATTCGAGGCCACCCTCGTCTATAAAGTGAGTCTAAGACAGTCAGGGCTCTGTTACACAGAGAAACCCTGTCTCAAGAAACAAAGGGAAGGGGGGAGGCAGGTCACTGGAGCTCACTGGTCAGCCAGCCTAGCCAACAGAAAAGCTATGAGGGAGGGGGAGGCAGAAAACACTCGATGTCCACCTCTGACCACCATACTCACACATCTTGCACCCATATAAGCATGTACATACACCACACCCAAAGAATCAGTATAATAAAAAAAGTCACATACAATAAACACATAAAGGAATCTATGAAATATCTTGGATGTCTCTAATGGGTATGTGTCCATACTTTTTCTGAGCTGTGATAATGTGGCCTATCAACACCCAGGGAGAAGGTCATTACACAAAGGATGCTAGAATTAAATGCATGTGCCACAGAGCCCAGCTGAAATTGTTAAAAAACAAAACACACATACAAACCAACCCCTTCCCCCAAAAATGCACCCAACAAAACACTTCCTTGTCCAAGGGTTGGCAGAATACTTACTTGCCTACTATGCCTTGTAAGGGTCTTGTGTTCAATGCCCATTACCAAGTAGGCCAAGTTAAGATCCTTGCCCAATCAATCACCTACCTTTTACACAAAAGTGAGACAACAAAGATGAGCTTAAGTTCTATCACTAACTAGCTACGCAATTGGCTCCTGTTTCAATGTCTTTATGAGACAAAGATGCCTAAGGGTTTATATAAACATAATACAGATGTAATAACTAACTCCTATCTTAGCCAAGGTCATTTCAAATACTAGTTCATTAAAACACCTAAGGGTGTGTGTGTGTGTGTAGTTTTTGCCTACACATATGTATGTGTGAGACTGTCAGATCTTGAAGTTACAGATAGCATGTGGGTGCTGGGAATTGAACATGGGTCCTCTGGAAGGCAGTGCTCTTAACCACTGAGCCATCTCTCCAGCCCCAACATCTAACTTTTTTAAATCTTGTAATAAACAGGCAATAAGCAGGGCATGGTGGTGCACGCCTTTAATCCCAGCACTTGGGAGGCAGAGGCAGGCAGATCAATGTGAGTTCGAGGCTAGCCTGGCCTACAAAGTGAGTCCAGGACAGTCAAGGCTACACAGAGAGACCCTATCTCGAAAAACAAGAAAGAAAGAAAGAAAGAAAGAAAGAAAGAAAGAAAGAAAGAAAGAAAGAAAGAAAGAAAAGCAGGCAGGCAGGCCATAATAAACAGGTAATAAAATTAAAGGTAGCTTTGAGAGAAACTGATTGCTTCTCCATTTCTGTGATTAGAGTACCACCTATCTATCTATTTATTATCTTACTACAGATGATTAGAATGCTTAAAGCTTTTCTTTTTTGTTGTTTTGGGTTTTTTTTTTTTGTTGTGTTGTTGTTGTTGTTTTGTCTTTTTTTGAGACAAGGTCTCTCTGTGTAGCCCTGACTGTCCTAAAGTTCATTTTGTTAGCTGGCCTCTGACTCAGAAATCCGCCTGCTTCTGCCTCCTGAGTGCTGGGATTAAAGGCGTGCAGCAGTTGCAGCAGCAGCAGCAGCAGCAGCAGCAGCACCACCACCACCACCACCACCACTTGGAGGGAA
Organism: Acomys minous; assembly: GCF_964271855.1. Taxonomy (NCBI): domain Eukaryota; kingdom Metazoa; phylum Chordata; class Mammalia; order Rodentia; family Muridae; genus Acomys; species Acomys minous. Next base: position 101,235,992 of record NC_140489.1, on the reverse strand, counting down.
TCAGATCCCAGTACAGATGGTTGTGAGCCACCAAGTGGTTGCTGGGAATTAAACTCTGGACCTCTGGAAGAGCTGTCAGTACTGTTAACCAATGAACCATCTCTCCAGCACCATCAGATAAAAATATATCACTGTCCTATTGGGTAGTTGTTATTCACTTAACAATGCAGTTTTGTATTATAATAGCTAAGGCTGTTATAATTGCTTTCTGCATCTTTCAAGAAACTTACTTTTTGGAAACTGAACTGAGTCCTCTGCAAGAGCAGTAAGTGCTCTTAACTGTTGAACTTTGTCTCCAGGCTGGCTTGGCTTTCTGCTTTCGTGTCTGAGCTATAATGCCAGACGTGGATATGGATTTTGAAAATCTGATATTTTAAGCAGTTATCTGACCCAACCATTCAAACAATTCCTAATATTTTCTATCAGGAATTCTTTCTTGGGGAAGTAACTTAGAGTTATGGTAAATCTTAGACTGTATTAAATGGCTTTGACTTCAAACTCAAAAACAAATATTAAAATAGGAGGGAATTGGGGCTCAAGAGATGACTCAGTGGTTAAGAGTGCCGCCTGCTCTTCCAGGGGTCCTAAGTTCAATCCCAGCAACCACATGGTGGCTCACAGCCATCTATAATGTGATCTGATGATAAAGTACTCATATACAATAAATAAAATTCAAAACAGGAGGGAATGATTAGGTGGCATCATGCATTTGGCGTAAAACCACAAGAAAATTGGGCATGGTGGCCCACATCTCTAAGCCCAGCATTTTGGAGACAGATCTTACTAAGGCTCTGTTCAAAACAAAACAATAAAAACCAGACCAGAACTAAGTCACTCTGCCCTCAAAGAGCACTGCTACCACCTACAAAGTATCCACCACACCAATCACAGGTCCTGCCACAAGAGCATCACAATACACAATGCAACACGCTCACACACCATACACACAAAAATAATTTAAAATATTAAATCTTAATTAAGCTTCACGTATCACATTACTTAAAAACGATTACGATACTATAAGTGAACTTAACAGAGTACTAACTGAAGAAAGATTAATCTCAAGCTATAAGCAAACGGCATGCCATGACATAAAAACACAGATATAGTTCCCTGTTCTCAAGTCTCACGTGAAAGTCATATAGCTGAAAAAAACAAAAGACAATACTGTACACAAGGGAATTGCTACAGCAAAAGGTTACCTAAAGTAACATGCAAATACACACAAGAAGCCAATTCAGTGAAAGACTCAGACTGTGGATTTTAATTCTGTTCTGCCTGGTTTAAAGTAAATGTCATTTAGGTAGACAATTTACCAATATTTTCTCAGTATCAGTCAAGCAAATATATTTTCAGTCTCATAGGCAATAAGCAACACGCTCTATCTTGTATTTTCATTGCCATGCTAGACTGTACTACAGTGCTATAAGGCAAATGACAATTTTGATAAACTTTAATGTCAACAACTTCTAAAATTATGGCCATGTAATGGTTACAAACTATAAAAATAAAGAAACAAACAAAAAAGCACATTTAGTGACTAACATTTACATATTACCACTATTTCTTCACTTCTAAACCAGTTAGTTTTATAAAGTAAAAATCATGCACACAAAGGCACACTTGATAAAACCTCTAAAGAGTGTTTTATAACTGTTTAATACTCATTTAGAATAAAGTAATACTTCTTACCTTCTGGAGTTGGAATGCACCCCAAGAAAACAAGAGGAGGGAAAAGAAAGGTTTTAATTTTTCTTTACAAGTAACAATAAGTTCCCCCAAATAAATTAAGCTTGATCTTCCAGAAATACTAATGATCTTCAAATTAGTAACAATCCAGATTTTGCTACATAAAACGTTAATTTTTAAAATTAGTCCAAAAGATCCGTCTAAAATTGCACATATAAATTCAGCTACACAGTCTAAGTTGCTTTAGAAAACCAAGTGAAATACTTGAACTCTACGAAAAGTGTAAGTATCAGAGCGGCTTAGAGTTAAGTGTGAATTTTGTTACAGCATTCTTTTCCCATGCGTTTTGATTACAAGGAGTCATCATAAAACCATCATCTATAGCCTTTGGATTATCTGCTTATCTTTGATCTATAATGGAATTTGATGCTAACTGAAATAGATAAAATTGTGGCTGGTGCCGGGTGTGGAGGCGCATGCTTGTACTCTCAGATTTATGAGTTCTTGGGCAACATGGGTTATTTAGCAAACCTTGGCTCAAGACAAAAACAACAAAACAGCAAGCTGAGAGAGGTGGTGTCCACCTATAATCTCATTATTTACAAGGTTCAACATCCAGGCCACCCTGGGTATTATGAGATCCACTTATCCCTCACTACCTCTATCCCCCTGCCCCCTAAAAAAAGAAGGGGGAAAAACAACTTTTTTTCTATCAATGCCTAAGCATTTGTTTCTGTTTACAAATTATTCCTCTGCTTGACAATCCTACCAAGTTTGCAGGCTTGACAACAGACTAGCCACTAAGAAGAGAGGCTTAACCACAAAGGCAGGAGCTAATCTTAGAAAAGCGTGTTATTACCTTAATTAAAAAAACAAAAACAAAACACTCATGTGCACTTTTGGGAGTTGGTTCTCCCCTTCCACTCCTTCCACCATGGGAGCCAGAGGTCAAACTTAGGTGTGTGTAGCAAACAAACGCTTTTACCTGTGAGTCACCTTACGGGCACAAAATGTTCTTCATTCTTAAATTGAGTTCTTGCTAATGAAATCCCCCTTTTGGGCAATTTAGCTTGGTAAATAGCCAAAAAAATGTACTTTGCAGTAATAATGATTTCTTTTATAAAGTAAAGACAATAAACTCTGTATTCCCATAAAAGCACCACAAATGTTATATCTGCATTTTTGATTTGGTGTTGTGAGACAGGGTGTGGTAATATAAAGGAGAATGGTTCCCATAGCCTCATATACTTGAAAGGGAAGGATTAAGAGGTGTGGCCTTCTCGGAGGGTGTATCACTGGGGGCTGAGGTTTCAAAAATCCTCCTAATTCCCAGTTTACTCTCTGCCTCATACTTGTAAATCAAGATGTAAGCTCTCAAGTGCTGTTCTACCACCCTCTGTAACTGTAAGCGCAATTAAAAGCTTTCTTTTGTAAGTTGCCTTGGCCATGATGTTTTATCCCAGCCACAGAAAAAGTAATATGTAGAGTTTCGCTGAGTAGTCCTGTCAGCCTGGTACTCAGTATGTAACTGAGGTGGGCCTCAAACTTCCAGGACTTGTCTCAGCTTCCTGAAGACTGCAACTGAGGTTGCAAATGTGTTGCTTGCCATACCTAACATTTTTTGGTTCAAATTTCTTCCTGCCCTCCCCATTCCCCTTTGGTCTGTCTGTCTGTCTGTCTGTTTGTCTGTCTGTCTTTTTCTTTCTCTCTGTTTTGGTTTTTCGAGTCAGGGTTTCTCTGTGTAGCCTTGGCTGTCCTGGACTCGCTTTGTAGAACAGGCTGGCCTGGAACTCACAGCGATTCGCCTGCCTCTGCTGGGGTTAAAGGCATGCGCCAACACCGCCTGGCTCTTAAATTTCTTATCTTTATGAGAATCCCCATTCTCATAATGGCTGTAGACAGCCAGATCTGTCTTAATATACAGAATAAGTAATGTAATTTTAACATTTCTTAATGACAAAAAGTCTTAATTATGCAATGATTAATATTGCTAACGACAAGACACACTTAGAAGTAGAATCTTATGGATTAACACATACCACTACATTTGAAGATTAAACAGTTATTTATTATTTTTAAATGTGTATGAGACACAGAATGTGTGGAGAACAAAGGACAATTTCCAGAAGTCATCTCCCTGTTTCTACTCAGGTCATCCAACCGGCCAAGTGCTTTAAGTCCTTGAGGTATCTTGGCAACTCTATTTTACTAATTTTTGAAGAGAGGATCTTGTTATGTTGCCCAAGTTGGTCTAGAACTTATGGGCTCAAGTGATCTTCCAAGCAGCCTCTCTCAAGCATCTTAGACTACAGGCATGTGTCATAATATCCAGCAATGACTTTCTCTTGACACACATAGTAGATCTTTTCCAGTTCACTTTTTAAATTAAAATTTATTCACATTACATCCGGCCAGTTCATTTTTCTTAACAAATCTTATTTCTTCTCACACTGCCTACTTCTAAAGTAGACACATAGTAATTTTTATTCAATAATTACCAGCTCAGTATACCAAAAGTACAAAGTGATAGGTGACGGCTTAAAGATGACTCTAGATCTTCCTAAGAATTAAAGTGCATGGGCTTTGAAAGATAGCTACTTACCTTCTCATAAAGAATTCGTTTTATTTATTTTTTATTTTATAAGTACTATGTCTTAAAAAACTCCAAAGATTAACAGATAAATAAGCCCAAAGTTTATAAAGTATATCATACTAATCAATCAATGTTTAGGACAAAGAATACCAATATATACTAAATATTATTAAGTACTCTAACCAAACACAATTATGACTAGTAATATTTTAATAACTCGCCTGATTTCTTTTAGTCCTTCTCTCTGGATAACTTGTAGAATTTCTTTATGACTCATAGGTGTATTGGGGTATTTTTCTAAGACCTGAGAAACAAGGAAATAATAACAATGAATTAATTCTTATTTTAAGTTCTCACTCTGATAATTGTCTTATAACTATGTCAATAATTAGATCTAAAACATAAATGTCTAGAGACTTCACCCAGTTCTTTTCCTTCAATAGCAAACAATAAGTCAAATTCTGAAGCAGAAATGGATCAAAAGGCTAAAATTGACATATGAGTTACAATCAAATTTGAATTAAATTACAATTTAAATTAAAACTAACATTGAATTAATGAGTACAGAATTGCTTACTTTTAGTCTGTTTTCTCAACCTGTGGCCTACCACTGTGCACATTTTAAGATTATCTCATTTAACAGGGTGTAATGGCACACACCTTTAATCCCAGGGCTAGGGAGGCAGAGATAATTAGAGGCCAGCCTGGTCTACAGAGTGGGTTCCAGAGCCAGGCATGGTGGCACATGCCTTTAATCCCAGCACTTAGGAGGCAGAGGCAGGCGGATCTCTGTGAGTTCGAGGCCAGCCTGGTCTACAAAGTGAGCACAGGACAACCAAGTATACACAAAGAAATCCTGTCTCAAAAAAAAACAAACAAACAAAAACAAAAACAGAAAAGCCGGGCGTGGTGGCGCACGCCTTTAATCCCAGCACTCAGGAGGCAGAGGCAGTCGGATTGCTGTGAGTTCGAGGCCAGCCTGGTCTACAAAGCGAGTCCAGGACAGCCAAGGCTACACAGAGAAACCCTGTCTCAAAAAAACAAAACAAAACAAAACAAAAACAAAAACAAAAACAGAGTAGGTTCCAGGGCAGCCAGGACTACACAGAGAAACCCTGCCTCAAAAAGGAAAAAAAAAAAATCTGTATTTACAATTCTATCAAAAGCTACTACTGCATGGACATAAATGAACATACATCTATAGCTACATTAAAATTGTATTGGTGAACACTTATCTCTTTGCTTTCTGACTGCAAATGTAACATGACCTCATACCCCTCCCATGTGTCCCCACACCATAATGAATTTCAAGTTAAATTAAATCCATGTTTCCTTAAAAAAAGGAGGGGGGGGGGCTGGTCTGCTCTTCCAAAGGACCCGGGTTCAATTCCCAGCACCCACATGGCAGCTCACAACTGTCTGTAACTCCAAGATCTAACACTTTCACACCAATGCACATAGATTAAAACTAAATAAAATATTTTTTAAAAAACTGTATCCATGTTTTGAATGCAATAAAGACAATAAGCATAGTTTGTTCTGCCTTTCCCATTAAATGTAACTAAATGTCAGGGCAAAATGGATTAAAATAGTTGCTTGAGGACTTCAAAAGTGGAAACCACAATTAGAAAACACACAACCTTCTGGCCCAGACTCAACAGCAACCTGAAACCAAAGAGCACACTGATGGAGAAAGTGCTCCAAAATCAGTCTTGTCGTTTCTGTCTGAAGCACAGGAAAGGGAGCCCTTCCTAACCCATGTCACAGGCGAAGGGAATTCTCCCAAGTTGTTTTTAGACAGCATAGCAGTAGCTGTAGACCAATATCAAACTTTGAAACTAAAGCCAGGAATGGTGGCACATCCCTTAATCCTAGCACTGGAGGGCAGAGGTGGACAGGTCTCTGTTAGTTCAAGGCCGGTGAAGACCATATTGTAAGACCATATCTCAAAAACAAAGGTCTCCACATGGTTTTTTTGTTTTTGTTTTTGTTTTGTTTGTTTGGTTTTTCGAGACAGTGTCTCTCTGTGTAGCCTTGGCTGTCCTGGACTCAATTTGTAGACCAGGCTGGCCTCGAACTCACAGACACAGAGATCCACCTGCCTCTGCCTCCTGAGTGCTGGGATTAAAGACGTGCACCACCACACCCATCTGTATCCAGATGATTTAAATGAACATTTGATAGTCTGTTTAGTTTGGTTTGAGGACAAATTCTCCAGCCCAGGCCCATAACTCCTCATCCAGCCAAGAATGCCCTTGAACTTCTGACCCTCCTGTGCTAGCACAAACACACCACATCTACCCAGTTTATGCCGGGGATGGATTCCAGGGTGTCTTCTATGCTATGCAGCACTCTACCAAATGAGACCTATCCCCAGTCCCTCATGGCTGTATGATCCTAACAGCATCAAAATGTCAAATATATGATCTAAAATCACTCTAAAGTTCACAAAAGACAAACTACAAATAACAGACCCAAAATGGCAAATGTTAAAATTATAAGACACAAGCAGCTATGCTTCCAGAAGTAGTAATGCATGTCTTTAACCCCAGTACTCAGAATGCTGAAACAGTATTGCCCTGCTCACCAAAAATCTGTGTCATATCCTATTTCTGATATCAGCTTCATAAAAGTAAACAAAAGAACATGCTTTTCTAAAGTTTTCACCACAAATAACTCAAGACATATTAATTTCTACTAATAAAACAAAAGCACACAGAAATAGAAAACAATCATAAGTTCCAAAACTCATCATAAAAGCCACTCCTCTATTCAGAAACTACACTATACTACAAGAAAAAACAAGAATAAGAAATCATGGGTAAAGCACTTGTGCTTACATGCAGCAGCACTTTCATTAAGCTGGACAGAACAGTATGTGACTGTGATTCCAACACTATAGAGGGTGAGGCAAAAGGACCACTCAGACTACATATGCGGAGTCTGTCTCCCTCAAACTGGTTTGTACCTATACTTACAGAGAGACTGAAGACTACAGCTACTGAGCTACATAATCAGATCCATGACAGTCTGGGCAACAAAACAAAACAAAAACACAGTACCTGGGAGACCAGGCAGTGGTGTCACACACCTTTAAATCCTGGTACTCTGGGAGGCAAAGGTAGGCAGATCTCTGGTCTATAGGGCTCCAGGCAGTCAGCCCTACGCAGAGAAACACTGTTAAACCCAAAAAAAAATAAAAATATATGATAAAAGAACAGGACCCAGGACAGTGAGATGGATCAGCTGGTGGCACCTGGCACCAAGCCTAATAACTTGAGTTCAATCCACAAGGACCCACATGGAAAAGGAAGAAACGTGGCTCTTGTATGATGCTTTCTGAACTATGTGCACATGCACTCACAAATAAATAGTAATAACAAAAAGGGACGATTATCTGAATTCCCTTAAGAAAACATACAGAAGAATGAGAAAAACATATGCATATACTGGAGAAACCTGAGAAGGACTCTGAAAATAGTTCTGAGCAAAAACACTATATTAAACTATCACTTAAAAAAAAAAGCATGTGTAGATTTGCTAAGGAAAAGTAAGGAAAACTCTTGAAAGTGGGAAGGATCCCAAGGGAGGCATACCATATATTTTGGTTTGGTTTGGCTTGGTTTTTAGAGACATGGTTTCTCTGTGTAGCCTTAACTGTCCTGGACTTGCCCTGTAGACTAGGCTGGATTTGAACTCAGAGAGATCCACCTGCCTCTGCCTCCTGAGTGCTGGGATTACAGGCATGTGCCACCGTGCCCAGCAGTGTAGCATATTATATTATTTTACCATGTATTTACAGAAGACCAGCAGTTTTCCAAAAGTTACCTTACTCTAACCACAAGAGGGCAGTGTTTCTCTCTCTGTCTCTCTCTGTCTCTCTCTCTGTCTCTCTCTCTCTGTCTCTCTCTCTCTCTCTGTCTCTGTCTCTGTCTCTCTCTCTCTCTCTCTCTCTCTCACACACACACACACTCTCACACACACACACACACACACTCCACTTAAACTGTTCAAATTGTATAACACAATTTTTACAGACTGCTTTGTTTTTGTTTTTTGAGACATGGTTTCTCTGTGTAGGCTTGGTGGTCCTGGACTTACTTTGTAGACCAGGCTGGCCTCAAACTCAGAGATCTACCTGCCTCTGCCTCCCAAGTGTAGGATCAAAGGCCATGAGCCAACACAGCCCAGATTACAAATTATTCTTATGACAATATGATTAACCATAAAAAAAGTTAAAAGCCAATGGTACATGTCAAGGGCAATGGATAAGATCCTTAAAGTACTTACTAATACTACTCCTTAGCCAGAAGTAGTAGTACAGGCTTTTATTTTTAGTACCCAAAAAGGCAGAGAGGCAGAGGCAGGCACTGGGTCTCTGTGAGCTGCAGGCCAGCCTAGTCTGCATAGCAAGGTTCATGTAGGCCATGGCTACACAATAAAACCCTGTCTCAAACAAAACAAAGCAAAGCAAAAAAGCAGTACTGAAGTATCAGTGATCATTAAGAGCAAAGATGGATGAAGAGTTTGAATCTTGTAGAATCTACATTATTTCATGTTACATTAAAAATGTTAATAACATACACCTTTAATCCCAGCACTCAGGAGGCAGCGGGATCTCTTTGAGTTCCAAGACAGCCAGGTCTGTACACACACACACACACACACACACACACACACACACACACACACACACACACACACACACACACTAATTAAATTTAAAAAGTATTTTCTGGCCTAAAAGCCTTAACTAGTACTAACTAATACTTCTGTGGCCACTGAGATCACTAAGGACACATGCTGAGTGAGAAAAGCTAGGAAGTCTGTGCTACAAAAAATGCCTAACACCAAGTGAAGAAAAACTGTCAAATAGTGAGCTATGCTAGATTTCACCCTAAAAAAGTAAGAAGCGCTTATCCTTACAAAGTAACCAGCATTATTTCTTCAAGGTCAGTGACTACCTTACATAGTTAGGATGTCACAAATAAGGCAAGGTTATCTACACTACCTTAAAAAAAAAAGTTGAACTATGAACAACACTTGCCACTGAGTGGGAAGATTAAAAGGTTTTCTCCTTGACTATCCTTTCTGTATTTCTTATTATGTACAGCTTTTACTTTAACCTAGAGCTTTCTGCTTTATGTAAACAAATATTCCCCTTGATAAATTCTACCTTTATTAAGTCTACTTTACAAAGAGACACATGAAGTTCTTGCAAATACAACATAATAATGATAAAGCTGGTACTATGCAAAGTAATACGCATGCATTCATAAACATAGTCTAAAGAAAAACCAAGAAGAAAACTGGAAAACATTATCACACACAAAGTTGTCTAAGAAAAATCAATGTAGCTGGGCAGTGGTGGCACATGCCTTTAATCCCAGCACTCAGGAGTCAGAGGCAGGTGGATCTCTGTGAGTTCCAGGCCAACCTGGTCTATAAACAGAGTTCTAGGACAGTCAGGGCTATTATACAAAGAAACCCTATCTCAAAACAAAACAAAACAAAACCAACAAGAAAACATTTATTAAAAGAAAGCACAGGGCAGCCGGCACAGCAGCCCACGCCTGTAATCCCAGCACTTGGGAAAGCAGGGGCAGGCGAATCTCTGTGCGTTCTAGGGCAGCCTGGTCTATCTTCCAGAGGTCCTGAGTTCAATTCTCAGAACCACATGGTGGCTCACAACCCTCTATAATGTGATCTGATGCCTTCTTCAGGCATGCAGGTATAAATGCAGGCAGAGCACTGTATACATAATAATAAATAAATCTTTAAAAAAAAAACAAAAACAAAAAAAAAACCAAGTCCAGGACAGCCTTGTAGACACAGAGAAACCTTGTCTGGGAGTTGGGGGAGGGGTAGCAACGGGAATAAATGAACTCAGTATTGCAGGCTGAGGCAGAAAGGTCTTGAGTTCCGGGCCAACCTACACAATATGGCAAGACTGTTTCAAAAACAAGCAAAACACACAACCCTAAAATTTAGAAGAAAACTAATAAAAGGAAGAAATATTGATAAATCAAACACAATCAAAAACAAAAAGAATTAGAATTTTATAAGAAAAACTTCAGATAGAAATACATTTACAGTGCAAATTTATGGATGGTAATATTTAATCATAATTGAACACCAAAGCTCTCATACTTTTAGAGAAACAAAAAAAATTGTAATATTAGCCTCAGAAAATATCTATGGCAAAAACAGTTATCTCGTGCACTGTTGGCAGCTACAAACGGGTGAAAGCCTTAGCTATAGCAACATATCAAGAAACACATCACTGGCTCAGCAGTTACAACACTGGCAGCTCCTATAGAGGACAGAGTTCACTCAACTCTCAACACACACATGCTGATTCACCACCACTTCTAACTCTAGTTCCAAGGAATCTGATCCTTAGGTACCTTCTGACATCCTCAGTTACCAGATGGCACACACACACACACAACACACACACACACACACACACACACACAGAAAAACAATTCATAACACAAAATAAATGTATCTTTTTAAAAATTTAAGCAAATTATAAATAAATGTAATTCTAATCATTCCAAGAAAATAAGGCTAAATTGCAATGCTAGGTTAGATATAAGTAGCAATTTTTGTTGTTTTGAGACAAGGTGTTCTCTATGTAATCCTGGTTGTCCTGAAGTTCTTTATGTATATTAGGCTGCCCTCAATCTCGAAAGATCCTCCTGCCTCTGCCTCTGGAGTACTGGCATTAAAGTTCTGCACCACCACGCCCAGCTGGGAAAATCCTCTAACTCCTGTGAGTAACTACAAAGCCTGGGCAAGAAGCGCAGAGGTGAGAACTATAAACAAAATGGAGTCTTCCCAAGCTTACATGAAATCTTCACAAAGATCACATTCTAGGCCATAAAATGCTACATCACAAACCTGAAAGAACAGAAATCTGAACTCGGATTACCATAGAATTAAACTATAAATCAAAAGAAAAGCAACAGAGAGGGAAAATGTATACTTCTAAGTAATGCAAAATTCAAATAAATCGTGAGAAATTTTTAAATACTTTCAACCAAAAGAAAGTACAACTTAACAGTGCAAAAGCAATGCTTAGAGGGAATTGTAAATCACTGAGAATGAGGCTAAGTGTACTGACATACCTATATCGCAGCAGGGAGAGGCAGCAGAATTAGGAGCTTAAGGCTATCCTAAATCCAGCCGGTGGTGGCGCATGCCTTAATCCCAGAATTTGGGAGGCAGAGGTAGGCGGATCTCTGTGAGTTCAAGGCCAACCTAGTCTACAAAGAGTGTCCAAAACAGCCAGGGCTCTGTTACACAGAGAAACCCTGTCTCAAAAAAAGCTATCCTCAGCTACATAGCAAGTTTGAGGCCAGCCTGGACTACATGAAACCCTGTCTCAAAAAAACCTATATAAAAATTAGATATTGTTTACCTATGGAGCTCACTCAGTTAATTGAATGCTTGCCCACCTAGCATGCAGAAAGCTCTAAGATAGAACCTCAATACCCAAAAACCTGGCTATGGTAATACACCCATAATATGAGCACATAGAAGTACAGATCAATAGTTTAAGGTCACATGGTTACATCGAGATTCAAAGACAGCCTGATCTACATGAGCCCCTGTCTCAGAAAATAGCAACAATAAAAAGCTAAAACTATGGCCCAGCAATTTATTATTAATAAAAATAACTAAAAGTATGTATTGAGACAAAGAGCTATGCAAACATGCACATAGAAACATGTTCCATAGCTGGGCATGGTAGCACACACCTTAATCCCAGCACTCAGGGAGGCAGAGCCAGGTGGATCTCTGTGAGTTCAAGGCCAGCCTGGTCTACAAAGCAAGTCCAGGACATGCTCATAAACATAGAGAAACTTTGTCTCTAAAAACATAAAACAAACAAACAACAACAAAAACGTTCTATAACTGCCAAAAATATACAAACCCTCCAAAGATCCACCAACTGATGAATAAGCAGCAGGGAGCATATATTTATATGATGAAATAATCCTTGGCCATAAAAAATTACAGTATTAAAGAACTTTATAAACATGTTAATTTTAAAAACCCAGGCAAGGGCTGGAGAGATGGCTCAGAGGTTAAGTGCACTGCTTGCTCTTCCAAAGGTCCTCAGTTCAATTCCCAGCAACCACATGGTGGCTCACAACCATCTATAATGAGATCTGGTGCCTTCTCCTAGCCTACATGCAGGCACAATACTACATAAATAATAAATAAATCTTTTTAAAAAAACTTATAACCAAGAAAAACTACACAACATATTTGGAAAAGTTAACTGAAAACTATATAACTAGATGTGTCTGGCTGGAAACAGAAAGGTCAGAAGGCAATTGATCAGTAATTTTGTTTTTTTGAAACAGGGTTTCTCTGTGTAGCCTTGGCTGTCCTGGATTCACTTTGTAGACCAGGCTGGTTTTGAACTCACAGCGATCCACCTGGCTCTGCCTCCTGCTGATCTGCTGGGAGATCATCAATTTTTTCTTAACTACTGAAAGAAATGGACTACCAACCTTAAAATTTATACCCAACAAAAATATCCAGTCAGGTATGGCAGCACATGTCTAGAATCCCAGCACTGAAAAGGCTGAAGCAGTAAGAGTCAGTTTGGGTTAGACCCTATCCAAAACAAAACATCCTTCCAGAATGAAGGTAAAATGAAGCTAGACTCTAGGACTGGATAAATGCATCAGTGTAAGAAGCACAAACTGCTCCTGTACTTCCTATAGAAATGAAGACCCAAATTCCCTTGCCAGTACCCATGTCAAGCAGCTCACAATTGCCTATAACTCTAGCTCCAGGGATACAATGCCTCTGACCTCTGCAGCAGGCATACAAACAGTAGACACACACACACACACACACACACACACACACACACACACTTACTTAAAATAATTTTTTTTGGGGGGGGGCTGGAAAGATGGCTTAGCGGTTAAGAGCACTGACTGCTCTTCCAGAGGTCATGAGTTCAATTCCCAGCAACCACATGGTGGCTCACAACCATCTATAATGTGATCTGATGTGCATTGTATACATAATAAATAAATAAATCTTTAAAATAATAATAATAATTTTTTAAAAGTTATTCTTTGCCAAGCAGCAGTGGCACACACCTTATTCTTAGTACTCAGGAGGCAGAGGCAGGTGGATCTGTGAGTTTAAGACTGGCCTGGTCCACAGAACAAGTTCCAGGACAGTCAGAACTACAGAGAAACTGTCTTGAAAATACCAATGAATAATAAATAAATAAATGAACAACATTTTATTGTTGCTTGGTTTTTGAAGGCAGAGTTTCTCTGTGTAGCCTTGGCTGTACTGGACTCACTTTGTAGACCAGGTTGGCCTCAAACTCAGAAATCAACCTGCCTCTGCCTCCTGAGTGCTGTGACTAAAGATGTGTGCCACTACAACTTAGGACTATTGCTCTATTTTGTCCTAGCTCCAAGAACTGGCCATTGGCTGGTATATGGGAACTTGGATTTGAAGAGAAATATTCCTGTATAAAGCATATGATTTATGTGAACATCTGCTTTCCTTCTAGAAATCAGGAACTTCTCTCAATAAAAACTCTTTGTTTGACATTTTATTCCTTGTTATAATTCATCCTTGAGGAACTAAGCACAGTGTGATCTTACTCAGAAAACTCATGAAACACTCCTCCAAATTTCACCTCAAGCATATTTTCCATATGCTCACTTCAATTTGAAATTTCTGCATGTACATACACATTCATGTGTGCCTGAGGGTGGAAGTCAAAGGTCAACCTCAAATACATTGCCCTTAGCAGCCCTCCACCTTCCTTTTTGAGACATTCTCTCACTGTGGGCTAGGGCTCACCAATTAGGTTGGGATAGCTGTGTGGGTGCTGAGGATCCAAACACAGGTCCTTCCTTATGCTTGAGTAATAAGCACTTGACCAACTGTTTCATCTTCCCAGCCTTGTTTTGCAACAAGGTCCCATGTAGCCTAAAGTACTTTAAACTTGAAACCCTGCTTCCAGTATCTCCCAAGTACTGACACTATAAGCCCATGCACCATGCCCTGCTTCTACCATACCCAGTTTTTAACTGAAATCTTTGCCATAATAAATTATAAGTATTAGTATGACTAAAAGCTGGGCCCCATGTGTCTTACAGAATCACCAAACCTGGAGGTGGTTATCAGGATCCCCCACAAAAGACACTGAGAGTCTTGTTGCTAAGAAACCATGCTCTACAAGAACAGCAAGTTTAAGGCAGAAAAGAAGTACTATCACAAAGAATCTGAACAATAATGAGAGAAAAAGCCAGGCACAGTGCCCTACTCCAGCACTTCAGAGGCACAGGTGGAAGGATCTCAAGTTCAAGATCATCCTTAACTACACAGGGATTCCAGGCCAGTATGCGCTACGTGAAACTGTGTCAAAAAATATATTACACTGAGCACAGTGGTGCACACCCATAATCCCAGCACTTGGAGAGGCAGAGGCAGGTGGAGCTCTGTGAGTTTGAGGCCATCCTGGTCTACAAAGCGAGTCCAGGACAGCCAAGGCTACACAGAGAAACCCTGTCTTGAAAAAACAAAAACAAAATCAATCCAAAAAAGAAAAAAGAAAAGGGGCTTAAGAGATGTCTCAGAGGTTTAAGAGCACTGGCTGCTCTTCTAGAAGACTCTGGTTCAATTCCCAGCACACACACATGACAGCTCACAACTGTCTATAACTCCAGCTACAGGAGATTTAATACTGTCTTCTGACCTCCAAGGGCACCAGACTTGTACACTGTATACAAACATACAGACACACACACACACACACACACACACACACACACACACACACACACACCCGCAAGACATCCATACACATAAAATAAAATAAATTTTTAAAATAATAAAGAATATATGATAAGCAGCATAATAGGCTATTCTCATTTAACTTTAAAAAGTACTTTCCATGATGAAATGTGAAAATTATAAATTATAATCTCTCATGGACTTTCCATTTTCTAGTGTCATAAGACAGTGGCAATATACTCATGTTATAGTAAAGGCAACTAACTATATGATGATAAGTAAAATAGTAATTCTAAACATCCTCGTGAGAAGAGAAGTAGGTATATACTGTATTTTCTAGAGCAATGGAGAGGATGAAAAACACAAGTGAAACAATTTAAAAAGAAGATATGGTGGTTCAATCTATGATCATAGCTGAGGCTGTGAGGCACAGGCTATGAGGCTAAGGCAGAAAGATAACAGGAATTTGAGATCAGCCTGGACTAGAGTGAAACACCCTGTCTCAAAGAACCAAATAAGTGGGGAGTGGCTCCTAAGATCACAACCCTTTCTGGGAATCTTTGGCAGTTAATGATTGCTGGAAGGAGTAAGAGGAATTTTCTACACTGGGAAAGTGCCTACAATCCTGTAAATAACCCTTCATCCATGCACCTGTTATCAACACAAATGAAAACACACCAGGCCACCAAACTGTTAACAAAGAAAAGTAGAAGTGGGCTGGAGAGATAGCTCAGAGGATAAGAGCACTAGCTGCTCTCCCAGAGGTCCTGAGTTCAATTCCCAGCAACCACATGGTGGCTCACAGCCAGCTATAATGTGACCTGGTGCCCTCTTCTGGTGTGCAGGTGTACACGCAGGCAGAGCACTGTATACATAGTAAATAAATAAATAAGTCTTAAAAAAAAAAAGTAGAAGGGAAGTAGCTGGGAAGAGGAAGGTGATCAACAAGCGCAGGAGGGACAAGAAAAGATAATGGAGGATTAAAATGACAAAAATTCATCATGTACATGTATGAAAATAATGTAACGAAACCCATTATTATGTATACTTAATATACGTCAATAAAGAAGATAAGCAAGTCAGGCGTGGTGGCTCACAACTACAAGCGCAGCACTTAAGGCCAACCTTGAGTAGTTCAGGTCAGTAAGAGCTACATTGCAAGGATCAAACAAACAAAAACATGTAATGGAAATAAAGAAATGGTACAATTTTATTGTGTGAAAGGGCTGCACTAAACCTCCTCACACATTAGGAGACCAGCAGAACATAAGAAGTTGATGTGTAATACATATGGGTAGAAGAAATATAAAGTGAAAACAATGTGAAGTCCACAGAAAAAAATTAAACAGCCAGTCACACTAGACTTTCCAGACCTCTATAAATCCCACGCATGCCCCAACAGACCTAAAATAGATGTTACATCCTGCATAAGAAGTAGTAACTCCTAGAATAAAAACATATGGCAGATTTTTTTTTTTTTTGAGACAGGGTTTCTCTGTGTAGCCTTGACTGTCCTGGACTGACTTTGTAGACCAGGCTGGCCTTGAACTCACAGCAATCTGCCTGCCTCTGCTGCCTCTGCCTCCCAAGTGCTGGGATTAAAGGCCTGTGTGCCACCATTGCCCGGCGTCAGATCAATTTTTTCAACTACCTTTTAAGCCTTTCTCTTCAAACATATTTCACAGTACCAAAGATAAAGTAAATAGGCAATATTTTTTAGTCTTTCTTCTCAGCTTGCACCTCATTTTTGCAATGATCTTACATATTACTCACCTGTAAGTCTTTTATCCCTCATCTTTAAGATTGCTATTTTCTTTTTATGGGTAGGTCAGCATGCATTCATGTGTATGTATATACGCGTGAGTGCAGGTGTCTCAGGGGGTCGGACCCTCCTGAAGCTCAACTGACAGGTACTGGGAATTAGGGAATTAAGTTTGGATCCTCCATAAGAGCACTTCATGTTCTTAGCCACTGAGCCATCTCTCCAGCCCTTACCCATAATTTTTAAACACTGAGGTCTATTAAATTTGACACTGCTAGCCAGGCAGTGGTGGCACACGCCTTTAATACCAACACTCGGGAGGCAGAGGCAGGAGGATCGCTGTGAGTTCGAGGCCAGCCTGATCTACAAATCGAGTCTAGGACAGCCAAGGCTACACAGAGAAACTCTGTCTGTGTAGATAAAAACAACTGACGTTGCTGGATGGGCGGTGGTGGCTCACACATTTAATCCCAGGCAGACAGATTGCTGTGAGTTCAAGGCCAGCCTAGTCTACACAAAGAAACTCTGTTCTGGAAACAAACAAACAAAAATTTTTGATCTTGCTCCTTGAGCACTCTCAAGTTTTATTAGTTTACCACTAGTTTCAACAACATATTTATTCTTATTCATAACTATATATTTTATTATCAAATTTAGGCTAAAGTCATATACGTTTAGGTTAAAACAATACACAGTTATCTCACAATTTCTGAGTGCCAGGATTACAAGCAAGTAAGTTGGCCCTCTTAAAATCAGACCAAGTCGCCTTTAATTTTAACACTGGAGAGACAGAAGCAGGTGGATCTCTGAGTTCCAAGCTAGCTTGGTCTACAAAGTGAGTTCCATGACAGCCAGGGCTACACAGTGAAACTCTTGTTTTGAAAAACCTGTTTTGAAAAATCAGACCAAGCTGTGAAAACCAAAGTGCACTAAGAATATGGACTCCTCTTGTGGTCCACAATCCAGTCACTGATGGCACTTAGCTAATACTCACTCCTAAAGGCTGCCTGCCATTCCTTGCCACCTGTCCTCTTTCATACACAGTTCACAACATGGCCATTTTGCTGCTTCTGTTTTTTAAGGCAAGATCTCACAATATATCCAGTCTGTCCAAAAACTTACTATTTATAATTCATGTTGATTGACCTCCAAACTCCTGGCAAATCTTCCTCATCCTGTCTAGTATTAACCCCACACCCACTAAGATAAAAAATTATTTCTCTATTTTACCTATCTTTTTACATAAAGATACAAAATATATACAATAAAGAAAACTTCACAGCACATTAATGTATTTCATTTGAGTCAGGTTAGTGGCTCATGTCTGCTTGTTGGACTGGAGACCAACCTGGAATACATAGTAAATTCTAAATGGTTTTAAAAGAAAGACCTTTAAGCCAGGTGTGGTGGTGCGCACCTTTAATGCCAGCATTTGAGAGGCAGAGGCAGGCGGATTGGGCTACAAAGAGTTCAGGACAGCCAAAGCTAACACAGAGAAACCATCTCAAAAAACCAAAAACACAAAAAACATAAAAAAAAAGAAAGACCTTATCTCAAAACCAACCAAAAAAATTAAGGAAAGAAAGGGAGGGGAAAGTGCCAATACCGTCCACAGGAACAATTTATTTGAAAGTGATTCTCACTAAACCAGCTATTGAATAATTCAAACATCAGCAAGTTAGACTCCAGATGGAAGCTCGGGGATGTGACTCAGCTGGTACATTGCTTGCCTGGCATGCATGAAGCCCTGGATTTCATTCTCAGCACTGCATGCATCCCAGCACCACATAAACCTTTCGTGGTGGCACACACCTGTAATCCCAGCACTCAGGATCAAGAGTTCAAGATTATCCTCATATAGCAAGTTTGAAGGCAGTGTAGGCTACATGAGATCCTGCCTCAAAATCTAAATAAATAAATGACTTAATCTCCTACATACACACCTCCTCCCTGTAGGGTCTCAAGCCCGGACTGGCCTCAAATTCATTATGAAGCAGAGAATAACAGAGAAGCCTTGACTCTATCTCCACCTTTTTGTTTGTTTTGTTTTTCGAGACAGGGTTTCTCTGTGTAGCCTTGGCTGTTCTGGACTCACTTTGTAGACCAGACCAAGTTGGCCTTGAACTCACAGCGATCCACCTTCCTCTGCCTCCAGAGTGCTGGGATTAAAGGAGTGCGTCACCACACCTGGCTCTATCTCCACCACCTCTTAAGCCCTTTGATTATAAGAGTATGCCAACACACACAGTTTATGCCATGAATCTGTGTATGCAGTGCCTGGAACAGAACCAATTCATTCATGTCAGGCAAGCACTCTTCAGTCTGAGCTACATCCCCAACTACAATTTATAAGCTCTTAATGGGAAAAATAGTTCATAAGGTCCCCAAAACTAGAAAGAAAAGGTGAAGATTGATCAACTTGGTTACATTAACATTAAATACATATGTGCAGGTCCAGCAGCTAAGAGTGCTTCCTACTCTTGCAGAGGAACAAATTCAGTTCCCAACACCCAAGTCAGGTGGTTCACAACCACCTGTAACTCCCAGACATGGGTCGAATGCCCTCTTCTGGCTTCTGGACAACTGCACACACATGGTACACACTAACAGACACACACATAAATAAAATTAAATCTTAAATATATATGTATGGGGGGTGCACACTTGAGAACACACACAGTACAGAGGCCAGATAAATGCCTTTGCCAAATAAGCCTGACAACCTGAGTTTGATCTACAAAACCCATGGAACCCACAAAGAGGAATGAGCCAACTCACAAGTTATCCTCTCACTTTCATATACAAGCCATGGCATACACACTAAACATAAATTAAAAATATTTTTACACGAAAGAAAAAATTCCCGTGAGTCCATTCGAAAGATAGAGAAACAGATCTGTAACATAACACAGGGCTAATTACCATTATATATAAAACACTTAGAAATTGACTTAAAAGAAGTTTCAACACTGGGAAGGTAAAATTTAAATGTCTTAAAAAGAAAGACAGACCAGTCATGGTGGTGCAAGCCTTTAATCCCAGGACTTGGGGAGTGAGGAAGTAGTGGATCTCTGTGAGTTCGAGGCCAGCCTGGTCTATAAAATTAAGTCCAGGAAAGCCAGGGCTCTGTTGCACAGCGAAACCCTGTCTCACAAAACTGAAGGGGGAAAAAGAGAGCTGTGTTGTCCAATAATAGCCACTAGCCATATACTGCTGTTTACAAGTAGTTAAGATTAAATACATTGTTAAACGAAGTTCTTAATCACACTAGCCATTTTAGGTGCTCAATGACCATGTGATGAATACTTCCAGCACATGACAACACAGATACCATTATATTCTGACATAAGAGTGTCTCCCTGAAAGGCTCAAATGTTGAAGGATTGGTTCCTAATGAGACATTCAATGTTCAGGAAAGTGAATGGATCATGAAGCCATGACTTCAAAGGATAAAGTCTTTGATGGATCTGCAATCTGATAGCCTTCTTGTAAAACAGTAGAAGGAGGCAGGGCATGGTTTAAAGAAGTATGTCCTAAAAATGAAAAAAAGGTATGTCCTAGACAGGCACTGGTGGCCCACGCCTTTAATCCCAGCACCCAGGAGACAGCAGAAAGTGGATCTCTGAGGAGACCAGCTTGGTCTACAGGACAAGTTCCAGGACACCCAGAGCTACAACAGAGAAACCCTGTCTCAAAAAAACAAAACAGTAAACAACAAAAAAAGTAAGCCCTTAGAGGGCACATGTCCCACAGTGCCATTTGTCCCATTTGTTTCTTTGTGCCTGTGCACTGCCTTCTAGCACTTACACACTCTCCCGTCCCCCCAACCCTGCCACCATGAGACTTTGCCTCAAAAAATGGGAAGGGGGCATCTATTTAATTATTGGCATGAAAAGATGCCCGTGATATTCATAAAGAAAGTAAATTATAGAACTTTATGTAATATACACCTCCATTTGCTTGTATATTTAGCAAAATATCAATCACAGCTAACTTAAGTAGCATTTTAAAAATATTTTGTATGTGTGAGTGTTTTGCCTGAGTCTATGTGTGTATGTACATCTCTCCTGCGTAACCAGTACCCAAGGGTCAGCAGAGGACATCAGATCCCCTGATGGTTGTGAGCCACCGTGTGAGTGATGGGAACTTAACCTGGGTCGTCTGCAAGTGAAACAAGTGCTTAACCACTGAGCCATCTCTTCAGCTCTAAGCTAAGCACGGTTAGTATTTTAGTATGCATACTTTTCAGTAGACCAAACTCATCTAAAATTAACTACTTCTATCCTTGTTTTTAAAATAATGATTATACATACATTTTATAGAATTGGTGTTTTTATTTCTAAGGGAGTTTCATATAGCCCAGGCTGTCCTCAAGCTCTGTGTAGCTGAAGCTGCTCTTGAATTTATGATCCTACTTGAATTTATAGATTTTTTAAAAAAATATTTGTTTGGAAAAACAGCCTGGCTACCTGGCCAAAACTGGCTTTGGTATCAAGATATTCCTGCCTCTGCCCACAAGATACTGGATTACAGCCCTGCCACAACGTGGCCTCTAGAAACTTTTGTTTGTTTGTTTGTTGTTTTGGTTTTTTAAGACAGGGTTTTTCTGTGTAGTCCTGGCTGTCCTGGACTCACTTTGTAGAACAGGCTAGCCACACATAGATCCACCTGCCTCTGCCTCCTGAGTGCTGGAACTAAAAGCATGTGCCACCACTGTTGGGCTCCAGAACAGATTTTTATTTTCTTTTTTGCCTTCAACAATGTAGGAGGTATATGGGCTTTCAGGACAAAAATATAAAGACAGGACAGGGTGGCAGAAAGAGGGCTCAATGGATAAAGCACTTCAGTACAAACATAAGGCCCGGAGTTCAGATCTCAAAAGACACAGAAAAGTCACGGGAGGGGGAGGCTACAAAGATAGCACTCTTCCAGAAGACCAAGGTTCAGCTCACAATATGTAAGTGTAGTTCCAGGGGGCCAGATGCCCTCTTCTGACCCCAAGTATGCGTGTGATGCAAAGACACAGATGCTGACAAAATACCCACAAACATAATACAACTGTTTTTAAAAATGTAAACCCAGGTGTACCTGGGGGCCCCATCTTATAATACCAGTGCTTGGAGAGTGGAGATGGGGGCAAGCTGGCGAGCTACACATGTGAGAGACTGTCCCTCAGTAAATAAAATGGAGAACAACTGAGAAAAGCACTAAACGTCATCCCCTGGCCTCCACACGCACATCTAGACAGACACATAGACATCCCTCCATACAAAAAAAAAAAGCATAAAACAAATGAATTGTTTAAATAAAGAAGAGGGACCTTTGGTGAGATAGCTGTGTCAAGGTGCCTTTGTGTGTAAGTGCTCTTAACCACTTAGCTATCTCCCTACCCTACTTTCTTTTAAACACTATTTTTCACATTGGTAGCTGGGGCACAAAATAAACAAATGCCCTAATTTATTATTGTAAGAAATCAAACAAGTGCAAAATTGTTTTTCCTATTTATCCCAATCTCCTAATCATTAAACTGCTCAACCCAAAAATATCATAATTCACAAAGTACTGTAGAAATCAGACATGGTAGTATATGCCTATAAAAGCAGCTCTAGGGATCTAAGGCCAGCCTGGACTATACAATGGGCTGTTATATCTATTAAGGGCTACAGAGACTATACACACACACACACACACACACACACACACACACACACAGAGGAGGGGGGGCCAGTGGGGAGACTGACTCTGCTGAGGTGCCTATAAAACCTAGTCTCAAAAAACTAAAGCCTAATAAATAAGTAAATAAGTAAATCACAGACATTTGAAGTTAATTCACATAATTAATTTTGGAATTTGCATACTTTTTAACTAAAATTATTTCTTCTCTTTTATTGACAGGAAGCAGTCCTGAAGGTGTCCCTGAAGCATAAAGTAAACTTCTGTGAAAGAGAAACTCCTCACCACCAAAAAACAAAAACAAAAAAAACTATTTCTAGAGTTGTTCTTTTAAAGGAAACTACCAGTATAGTCACAAGGTAGGCTGTGGGTATAACTCAATTGGTAGAACATTTGCCTAAAATGCAGGATGCCCTGGGTTCTATCCTCAACATCCCATAAAACTGGGCACAGTGCTACATCCCAGCACACAAGGGGCAAAGACAGAAGGGTTGCTACAAATTTTAGGCAATCATTTATGTGAGATGCCAGCCTCAAAATAAATAAATGTATGTAGGGAAAACATTCAACAAAACAAATGCACATGACTTACAAAAACAAAACAGTGAATATAATTCAGATTTAGGGAAATAAGACTAGGCAATAGAAGAGTAAATTGAGTTATTTTCTTCATAACTTTCTAAATTTCCCCACGTTAAACATTACTTGTGAAATCTGAGTCTCACCTAAAAAATAAACCAGGAGACGGGCAGTAGTGGTGTACACTTTTAATCCCAGAACTTGGGAGGCAGAGGCAGGAGGATCTCTGAGTTCAAGGCCAGCATGGTCTACAGAGTTCCAAGACAGTCAGAGCTACACAGAGAAACCCTGTCTCAGAAAACCAGAAAATAAATTAATAAACAAACAATGCAGGAATAGTGAGATTTCCTAAGTGAGTAAAATTGCTGGTTACCAAGCCTGATAACCTGAGTTCGATCCTGAGAGCCTACACCAACTCCTACAAGTTGTCCTGTCACCTCTATGCGTGCCCCATGGCCATCTACATCCCCCACCTCTAAAGTATGCATACATACACACACACTCATCTGTTAAGAAAATAAACCTTATAACTAAGGGTTCACTTATTAGGACCCAATATGTTGTCCACTATTAAAGAAGCTGAAATGCTACTACTGGTTAATGTCCTGTTATTTTTGTTACACTTTCAACCTCAGTTTCTGCTTAAGGTTCCATTTCTTCATAAATACACGTTTTAAAGTTTTCAAAACAAGAATTCTCACTAATATTCATTAAGTGACTTCTAAACTCCGTATAACAAAACTGGTGGGGAGAGCACTAATCATAATTTCGTCGGTCCATCTTCACTTTGGCTTTAAAAAAAAAAAGTGAAAGCCGGGTAAACTACACGTCCCACCATGCATTGCTGCCTTATTCAGAGTAGGTCTCTACGGAAACAGAAAAAAAAAATCTCCAAGTCCCACCTGTTACTTCGTTTCTAAACACCTCCTGCACTTTCGGCTCCTATGGCAAACACAAAAGCCTCGTGACCTCCCGTTGGCTCCCAGAGCCAGATAAGCAGGGGGCCCCGGGTCTTGGCTGCACGTCTGCCTCGGCGGGAGAACACCACCGAGCTCCAGCGCTCGCCTCTCCTTTCCGGGGCTGGATACACGCACAAGCCTCCTCCTGTCTGCATCCAATCCGGGCTCTCCAAGGCGCACAAGGGAGAAGAACCGGTTACTGGGCAAGCACAACACACGGTGCCGAGACAAGGGCTAGCAAGCAGTGTGGGGGCGACGGCGACATGACCCCCGGACAGGCAACCTCAGAACAGAGGAGTCCCTCTCGCAGCCCCGGCGAGAAGCGGGAGCCGCGCGACGAACCCCCTCGCGCCGACGCCTCGGGCTCCTCCGGGCTCCCCAAAGCGACCCTAACCGCCGCCCTCTGCGCGCGCTTTCGTGCCCCTCCACCCGGTCGCGGGGCCAAGTGACCTCCCTTTCCCTGGGACGGGCAGCGGGCGAGACCATGAACTCCTGCCGGCCTTCCCCTCTGCTCCCTCCTCCTCCTCACCGTCTTGGCGGCCTCCGCCCAGGTCCTGCCCTTCTTCCTACGGCCCTTTTCCCTCATGTCGGGTCTTGAACTGACGGGGAGGCTTCCGTGCTCCGGCTCCGGCTGCGTTCCCTTGCCTGCTGCGCCCTGCACTGCTTTTCCCGCGGTGCCGGGAGAGGTGGGAGAAAGGGGAAGTCGGACCGGAGAAGCAACTCAGTGAGGAAGCGGCCGCGGAGGCGCGCAGCTGGCGGGGGGGAGGAGGAGGAGGAGGGGGGAGGTCTACAGGGCGGCCGGTCCTGCTGCCGTTGCCACTGCTACCGCCGCTGCCATATTGGGTTCTTACTGTACAGGCAGCCGCTGTGGTCATGTGACCGCTCCCGCGCGGCCGTCACTACTGTACGCAGCCGGCCGCGCGAACGAGCGCGCACTTGCGCGCGTCCCCGGACTCTCAGCGAGAGAGCCGGCTGTCTCGAGCGGTTCGCCACGCCCCTGCACTTCCGGTCTCAGGCATGTCCTCGGGCGCATGCGCGTGACGTAGGGCCGCCCAGAATCCGTGAGTCGGAAGTCTAGCGGGTCACACCCACCGCGAAGCTGTGCCGGCGGAAACGGATTCTGCTCTTTCCGGGGAAGGCTGATTGAGCGGTTGCTGACCGCGTGTGTGCGGAGCGGCCGTGGAGACTTAAAAGAGCCCGACGCTTGAGTTTATCTTGCCAACTACCATGCCAATAAACTTCGTTTTACAGGCTCATGTACGTAAGGCGCGCCTTAAACTCCGGCCCCTCTGTTGTTTCCCCATTGCTGGAGTTCCAGGCATGCACTACCATGCCCTTAAATTTAGTTTTACAAAGCTTATCCTTTACAGCAAGCAGTTCTCGTCTATTATTAATCTCAGTTTAATAGATAAAATAGGTTAGATTGATTTACCAAACTTGAGTATAGGACCTGAAGAAACCAAAAACCAGGTTGTTAGTTCATTCATAAGCCTTGCCTCTCAAACTAAAGAGACACCACATTTACCTTATTACATGAGATTATTGTCATCAAAGTACTGTCGTTTATCTCAGTGAACTCAGCCCATGGCACAGAGCCTGTATGCATCAGGCATCCGGTAAATATTTCTTGAATGACTCAGCTATGTCTAGTCTGGAACTGTTCATTATTCATAATGTCAGTAACACCCTGCTGAAAAATCCAGAACAGCATTTTGCCTCAGATTTTCTGTTCTTGTAAACAACATAGAAGGAATGCATAGGGCATAGGGATGTATCCCAATGCAAAAATCCCTGCCTCCCATGGATTGAATCTGCAGCCTAGAACAAGCCTTCTACCACTCAGCTGTACTCCCAGCCATTTTTGGTTTGGTTTGGTTTTACTTTGAGACAGGGGCTCCCTAAATCATCCAGACTGTGTTTGAGGCAGGCTTTGTACTTGCTGTCCTCTCTGCACAACCTCCAGAACCCAGGATTACAGATCTTCACAATGAAGGCACAGCTCTAGTGACAGCCTCTTACCCAGCCCATAGGCGATCCCTAGATGGGTTTTAGCAGTTCATAGCACCTTTTTTTTTTTTTTAACTATTGGCAATTTTTCTCTGTCAAAAGCTGTGTTGTGGTGCACCCTTGTCATCCTAGCACTGAGGAGAGTAGAAGCTTACGGTTTTCTGCAAGGTCTGTAAGCCCCAGGCCAGCCTTACCTGTATGAGACCCTGTCTCAAAAAAGAACCATCAACAAGTGTGTGTGTGAGAGAGAGAGAAAGAGAGAGAGAGAGAGGCATTCCTTTTTGAAAATTCTGTAGCCCTGGCTGTCCTAGAACTTCATATGTAAACTAAGACTGGCCTCGAACTCACAGAGATCACCAGCCTCTGCCTTCTGAGTGTTGGAATTAAAAGCATATATTGCCACACCCATCCTACATACAGATTTTTTTTTTTTAAAGAAAAAGACTGATAACCTTTTCCTCAATTTTTAAATTTATTTGTATTAGGGATCAAATCCAGGACTTCAACATGTAGGCAAGTGCTCAGCCACTGAGCTGACATCCTTATCCCTCTGTTCAAAACAGTTATGTGAACCCACACACACACACACAAAAGTGTTTTTTATAGAAAGCTTGAGAGACCATCAGCTACAGATCACAGGACTCAGGCAACTGACATGAATATTATCCTATCAGCAATTCCTTCTTTAACTCAACATCACTGTACAGAAGAGATGCACGGTACGTATCCCCTCAGTACAAAGCCTGTGCCTTTTTCGAGGAGCTCAACACAAGCTGAAGCAAGAAGATTGCTGGGCTGGAGAGATGGCTCAACGGATAAGAGCACTCACTAGCTACTCTTCCAAGGTCCTGAGTTCAATTCCCAGCAACCACATGGTGGCTCACAAACATCTATAGTGGAATCTGATGCCTCTTCTCGCAGGCAGGTGCACATGCAGAAAGAGTGCTCATTAAAAAAAAAAAAGATTGCTAAGAGTGTGAGTCCCTAGCCATACTCTTGAGCAATCTGCCATCTCAAACATGCTTGCCTAAAGTCAGGTCATGACTGGGGACAGGCATAGATTGGACCATGCCTCTGGCCCTATGTGGAGCAATAGCAGTGGTGTTGGGTGACAGACTTTTCCTGGGGAGACACAGAGACATAACACACTCATCTACTCACTCCAGAGAGAGAGAGACCCCATAACAGACCAAAGTAAGGAGTGCACCAATGTTCAGTTTGACCAACCAATGAGTCTTGTGTTGGCGCTACTAAAAACAGTGTGGGTTAGTGGTTGCTGACAAGGAGCAAGGGTGACTGACAAAAGGAGCTACACACCAGAAAGCCCAGCCCAGCATAGCTGCCACCTTAGAAAACTGTACTCCTGGAGCTCTCTTTCATTTGTTGTTTTGTGTAGCTTTGGCTGTCCTGGACTAGCCTTGAAGTCATGAGAGATCGCCTGCCTCTGCCTCTCTGTGTGCTGGGAATTACAGGTGTGCACCACCACACCTGGCCTCTAACCAGTCTTCCCCCAGCAACTGTTTACCCCCAGTTGTACTATTGGTAGGCCTCCTCAAGAATATTTCAAGAAGCTGGGTGTGGTGGCACACACCTTTAATCCCAGCACTCGGGAGGCAGAGGCAGGCGGATTGCTGTGAGTTCGAGGGGAGCCTGGTCTACAAAGAGAGTCCAGGACAGCCAAGGCTACACAGAGAAACCCTGTCTCACAAAACCAAAAAAAAAAAAAGAATCTTTCAAGATTTTTTGTTGTTGTTGATTGATTGGGTTGAGTTGGGTTTTGGGGGGATTGGTTTTGATTTTTTGTTCTCTGGGCACGTGACTTTCTGTTTACCATCTGAAGCTCCTGAGCTTCCTTTTCCCTCCTGGAGGAAATGTTTCAATTTGGAGGAAATATTGCAATTGGAAGGAATATGCTCTACAGCAAGTGGCTGTATAGGACAAAACTAGATGGTCCAGGCCAGAATTCCCATCTGAATATATTTCACGTGGGAACTTGGATGTGCCACTTCACCTTTTCGTTTTTTCTTTTTGTTTTTTCTTTTTTTCCAAGACAGGGTTTCTCTGTGTAGCCTTGGCTGTCCTGGACTCGCTTTGTAGACCAGGCTGGCCTCAAACTCACAGCAGTCTGCCTGCCTCTACCTCCCAAGTGCTGGGATCAAAGTAGTGCACCACATGCCCGGCTGCCACTTCACCTTTTTTTTTTTCTTTTTTTCTTTTTAATTTATTTGTTTTTATTTTATGATCATTGGTGTTTTGCCTGCATGTATATCGGTATAAAGGTGTCAGACCTTGGAGTTACAGACAGTTGTGAGCTGCCATGTGGGTGCTGGGAATCGAACACAGGTCCTTCGGAAGAGTAGGCAGTGCTCTTAGCTGCTGAGCCATCTCTCCAACCCCACTTCACCTTTTCAAGGCTGAGTTTTCTCTGCTAGTGTGTTTGTGTGTGTGTGTGTGTGTGTGTGAGAGAGAGAGAGAGAGAGACAGAGACAGAGACAGAGACAGAGACAGACAGAGACTGAGAGACACAGAGACAGAGAGAGATCTGGTTTCTGGTTAGGAGAGCATGTTTAAAAATGCCTGGCAAGTCAGTGAATGTGAACGATTGTATCTTTTTATACCTTGTAATCAAAAAGTGCAAAATCCCCACTCTTTTTTGCCACTTCACTACTAAGTGCAACAAGGTTTAGCTTATGTGGGACTACGGCCTTCAGGAGCCTAGAGCAAAAGAGAAGAGAGATGGTTTGTTGAAATACAACTTTGAGGGGCTGGAGAGATAGCTCAGAGGTTAAACGCACTAGCTGCTCTTCCAAAGGTCCTGAGTCAATTCCCAGCAACCACATTTGGCTCACAGCCATCTATAATGTGATCTAATGCCCTCTGTGTGCAGGTGTACATGCAGGCATAGCACTGTATACAAATTAAGTAAATCTTAAAAAAGAAAAGAAAAGAAATACAACTTGGACATAATCCAGACACAGTGGGAAGCTGAGACAGGAGGATTGTGAGTTCTAGACAGACTGGGCTCCATAACAAGTTCTAGAGTCATTCTCAACTCTGAATTAAACACTGGAGAGGAACAGGGACATGTTTGCCTGGTCATTATTGTATTTGCAGCACCATGAAACAGAAATGGTTAGGATTTTATTTATGTCTTTTATTACATTTTTATTTGTTCTGTGTATGGGTGGGTGGGTGCACGCATGCAGTGGCACACATGTGGAGGTCAGAGGACAGCTTTTAAGGAGTTAGCTCTCTGGCTGGAGAGATGGCTCAGAGGTTAAGAGCACTGGCTGCTCTTCCAGAGGTCCTGAGTTCAGTTTCCAGCAACCACATGGTGGCTCATCAACCATCTATAATGAGATCTGGTGCCCTCTTCTGGTGTGCAGGGGTACATGCAGGCAGAGCATTGTATACATAATAAATAAATATTAAAAAAAAAAAAAGGAGTTAGCTCTCTTCTTTTATCATGTGGGTCCCAGAGATCAAGCTCAAGGCGTCAGCAACAAGTGCCTTCCCCCAGCTGAGCCATCCTACTGGAAGCAGATGCTTTTCGTTTCATTGCTTGTAGAGACACGGGCTCACTAGCACAGATGCACTTCGTAATTGATTGCCTATATAAGGATGAACTAGTCTCAGGGGCACCACGAGAAACTTGAGCAATGACTTCAACCAGACTGGATTGCAGGTGGCTGAATGCTCTGGGCTTGGAGGAAACAGGAAGGAAAGCAGAGGACCTGGAGGCCAGCCCAGCTGTGTGACTCCTTAGTTAGTATGGGCTTCGTCTAGCCAGATGGCCTCAGCATCTCCCACCACCCCTGAGGAATCTGACTGTTGGTTCTGAAGTTGTCTTAAATGTTCTTCATAATACTCAGAGGCCAAATACATTTTCCAGTTGGACAGTATGTTGTGTTGGAGACTGAATGGAGGGCCTTGCTCATGCTAGGAAAGTACTCTAAACTACACTGTATTTTTACCCCCCCCCCAAAATAGTTCTTATATACTCATTATAGATTTTTACATAGAGAGGAAACACAGCCTAAACCTAGATTGATCCTGACCTTGTCTTTTACTGATTGAACTTAAACAATTTTAAAGATATTTTCATTCTTTTAAAATTTCATTTAGCATATTTTGGTCTTAGTCACACCCAACTTCTTCCCATAATTCCTCCCAGATCCCCAACCACCACCACCACCCTAAGCTCCTCCAACTTTGTATTTTTTTTTTATTTAGACCCATTATGTCCAACATACGCTATCCGTGCAACTCTGGATGCAGGGCCATCCACTGGATTGCGGCAACTACAGACGCCACACCTGCATAGGAAACTGCCTCTTCCTCCCCATAGATCTTTGTTAGGGTTCAAAAGTAAGACTTTTAGATTATTCAGGCTGGCCACCAATGTTATCTCTGAAAAGACGGACTGGTTTATTCAATGAGTATTCATTTTTACGTCAGGCATAATGTTTCACGCTTGTCATCCTAGTATTCAGGGAGGCAAAGGCAGGAGGATTGCTATGAGTTCTGTGCCAGCTGGCCTACACCCACCGTAAGTTTCTGAACAGGGTGGGCTATATAACTAGACCTGGCTGCCAACAAACAAAAGCACCAAATTTATTTTTAGCAAGGCATGGTGATGCATGCCTGAAGTCCCAGTGACTCAGGATGGCTTGAGTCCAGCACTTCAAGGCCCTGTCTCAGGAAACAAAACAAAACCAACATGGTGGGGCACAACTTTAGTTTCAACACTAGGAAGTTTTCAGGAGAATTAAAAGTTAAAAAAACAAGCTGAGTGGTAGTGGTGCACGCCTTTAATCCCAGCACTCAGGAGGCAGAAGCAGGCGGATCTCTGAAGTTTGAGACCAGCCTGGTCTACAGAGCGAGTTCCAGGACAGCTACGGCTACACAGAAAAGCCGCTCAGAATTTGATGTTACATTGAGGCAAAAGACAGAGATGGCAAGGCCTAGCCTTGCACAGAGCAAGGCATGGAATGTTCCAGCAGTGCTCAACCTTTGGGTCACAACCCCTCTGGCAAACTTCTATTTCCAAAGATGTTTACATTACAGTTGATAACTAGCAAAATTAGAGTTATGAATTATTACAGTGTGACTTGTAACAAGAGTACGAAGTATACAAAGATAAAATTGTGGTTGGAGAGTCACCACAACATGAGGAAATATATTAAAGCGTCTCGGCGGCTGGGCGCGGGAAAGCAGTAAGGTTGCTTGGCAGCATAGAGAGTTGCATAGTCATGAATTTAAACTAGAACTGGCTGGCAGTTGTTTCCAATGGTAAATAAAAATGAGTGGAAAAGGCCGGGCGTGGTGGCGCACGCCTTTAATCCCAGCACTCGGGAGGCAGAGGCAGGCGGATCGCTGAGAGTTCGAGGCCAGCCTGGTCTACAAAGCGAGTCTAGGACAGCCAAGGCTACACAGAGAAACCTTGTCTCAAAAAACCAAAAAAAAAAACCAAAAAAAAAAAAAAATGAGTGGAAAGCCGGGCATGGTGGCGCACGCCTTTAGTTCCAGCACTTGGGAGGCAGAGGCAGGCGGGTCACTGTGAGTTCGAGGCCAGCCTGGTCTACAAAGTGAGTCCAGGACAGCCAAGGCTACACAGAGAGACCCTGTCTCAAAAAACAAACAAAAAAAAAAAGAGTGGAAAGAGGGTGGAGAGATGGCTCAGTGGTTAAGAGCGCCACCTGCTCTTCCAAAGGTCCTGAGTTCAATTCCCAGCAGCCACATGGTGACTCACAACCATCTCTGATGTGATCTGATGTCTTCTTCTGGCCTGCAGGTGTACATGCAGGCAGAACACTGTATGCATAATAATAAAAATAATATTTTTAAAAAATGAGTGGCAGTTTCTAATAGAGATACTAAAAATGTTAGCTAGCTGTACAAAGAAGCAGCCTGTATTGGAATAAGGAAAATTAAGCTAATCTGTTTGCTTTTGCTACAGTTGGCAACCTAGAGAAGAGATAAGTAATATGCCACGTGGGGCTGCGGGGTGGACCAGCTGCTGCTTGCCAGCAAGCCTGTTAACCCACTCCATTGGAGGAGAGGCCTAACTCCTGTAAGTTTTCCTTTGTTCATATACATACTGTGTGTGGTGGTTTGAATAGCTTTGGCCCGCATAGACTCACGTGCTTGAATGCTTGGCCTACAAAGATGCCACTATTAGGACGTGTGGCCTTGTTGGAACATGTGTGGCCTTGTTGGAGGAAGTGTGTCACCGAGTGGGTGGCTCTGCCCCTTGTGGAAGGGAGCCTCCTCCTGGCTGCCTGCCAAGGACAGTCTCCTCCTGACTGTCTGTGGATCAAGATGTAGACTTCTTGGTTCCTCCAGCACCGTGTCTGCCTGGATGCCACCATGCTTCCTGTCATGACGATAATGGACTAAACCTCTGAAACTGTAAGTCAGCCCCAATTAAATGTTGTCCTTTATGAGAGTTGCCTTGGCCATAGGGTCTCTTCACAGCAATGGAAATCCTAAGACACCATGGCACATGTGCATGTACACACATATACACTTAATAAAATGTTTTTTAAAATTACATACAAAAAACATTTTAGTAATATACCATTTCTATCCATCTTTGATTTAAGATTAAAGGCTGTTAGGGCCAGGAGTACTGATGCATGCCTTAAATCCCAGCTGAGCCCGAGGCCAACCAGTGGAACTCCTGTGTACTATATGGAAGCATCACCTCTTTTTTTTTTTGGTTTTTCGAGACAGGGTTTCCCTGTGTAGCCTTGTAGACCAGGCTGGCCTCGAACTCACAGCAATCCGCCTGCCTCTGCCTCCCGAGTGCTGGGATTAAAGGCGTGCGCCACCACGCCTGGCCCGGAAGCATCACCTCTTAATAAAAAGCTGATGGCCTCTTAGCTGAAACAGGAAATAGGAGTGGGAGTTCCAAGAGAAAGAGAGGAACTCTGAGATAGAGTCAGGAGCAGGGGATTCTCCCCGGACTCTGAGCATGGAGGACACATGAAACTGAGGAGAGGTAATCAGCCATGTGGCACACACAGAATAGAACAGGCAATATAAATTATGAGCTAGTCAGGGAATAACTGGGCACAGGGAGGAAAATGGTTACATACCTCTATACCTAACTTAAAGGTCTGTCTGTCTGTCTGTCTTCCTTTCTTTTGTTTTTTTATTGTTTCTTTTTTTTTTTTTTTTTTTTTTTTTTTTTGGTTTTTTGAGACAGGGTTTCTCTGTGTAGCCTTGGCTGTCCTGGACTCGCTTTGTAGACCAGACTGGCCTCGAACTCACAGTGATCCGCCTGCCTCTGCCTCCCGAGTGCTGGGATTAAAGGCATGCGCCACCATGCCCGGCTTTTATTGTTGCTTTGTTTGTTTTGTTTTAGGTAGTCTCGTATAATCCAGGCTAGCCTTGAACTCACATTGTAGCAGAGGATGACCTAGCACTTCTTTTCTGATCCTCTCGCCTCTATCTCCTGAGCGCCAGAATCACAGGTTACTATGCCTGGTATCATGTGGTAGGGATCCAATCTAGGCTTTGTGCACGATACAGGCATTCTCCAACTGAGCCACTCTGACCCTTTAAGGTTTTCTTTTAAAGTGCATTTATTGCATCTGGATATTTTTAGCCTGCGTGACTTTGCACACCTAATGCAAAATGCTATGAGTTTTGCTCTTGTGGTCTAATAAACTGGAAGTAAATCTAGTCAGTCTCTGGTAGAATCACTTCCTTGTATTCCAAATACAGGAACTTGGCTCATCTTCACATTTCTGCAAAACTTCCTTTTTTCCCTGTTTTGAGACAGTTCTGTCATGCAGCCCAGGATTGCTTCTAATTCCTGACGTCCCTGCCTTTGTCCCCTGACTGTTGGAACTACAGGTGTTATCCACCATACCAGGACCTTCATCTGTTTGTTTGCGTGCAGGTCTGTGTGCATGTGTGTGCTCCTGTGGAGATCAGAGGCCACCTTAGATGTCATTCCTTAAGTGCCGTCCACCTTGTTTTTGGAGCATAGCTTTTCATTGCCCTGAACTAGGCTAGGCTAGGCTGGCTGGCCAACACTGGGATTATAAACACACACCGCCCCGCCCCCTGCCCCCCCCCACCCCTTTTGTTTACATGAGTGTTTACCTGAAAATTGAACTCAAAGGCAGGGGTGGTGGTGCACACCTGTAATCCCAGCACTCAGGAGGCAGAAGCAGGTGGATCCCTGGGGGTGGTGGTTGTTGTTGTTGTTGTTGTCTCTTTGTTTGAGGCAGGGTTTCTCTGTGTAACATCCCTGCCTGGAACTCTTTTTGTACCAGGCTGGCCTCTAACTCACAGAGATCTGCCTGCCTCTGCCTTGGACTCAAGTTTATTTGTCTATTTATTTTTGTTTTTTGTTTGTTTTGAGACAGGGTTTCTCTGTGTAGCAGCTCTAGCTGTCCTGGAACTCTCTCTCTGTAGACCAGGATGGCTTCGAACTCACAGAGATCCTCCTGCCTCTGCCTCCCAAATGCTGGGATTAAAGGTGTGTGCTACCACCACCCGCCACTCATGTTGTTGTTTTTTTTTCTTTATAAAGATTTATTTATTTATTTATTATGTATACAGTGTTCTGTCCGCATGTGCTCCTGCATGCTAGAAGAGGGCACCAGATCTCATTATAGATGGTTGTGAGCCACCATGTGGTTGCTGGGAATTGAACTCAGGACCTCTGGAAGAGAAGTCAGTGCTCTTAACCTCTGAGCCATTTCTCCAGGTCCTGGACTCAATCAAGTTTTTATGCTTATGAAGCAAGCACTTTTACTGACTACATTATCTCCCTAGTCCGTGCTGTAGAGACTAAATCAAGACCATTTTGTGTTCAGGGCCTGAGCACCTGACCCCTCCCCCACCACACACACACTCACACATATACACCCGGAGTTTCCAGGGAGAGCCACAAACACACAGCTAACAACTGTTCTTAGGAGCTTGCTGGGGCCAACCAATCAGAGCTACAGGTCAGTGACCAGAACAAACAAAAAGTTCCCTCCTGTGGTCGGGCCCTGGTCCCCTTGCCCTGGTCACGCAGCCAATCAGCTTAAAGGTCACCCTGTTGGCCAATCAAGTTTGTAATAATCACTGTTGCGGAAGTCTGCTTCTGTAAAGGGTATAAAAACTCACAGCCTTTGCTACTCCGGGTCTACTCCTTCTCGAAGGCAGGTAGACCCCTTGGCCATGGATCTTGTTTACGTCGATCTCGGACTCTCCGGACTCTCTCGTTTGGGGCTTCCAGAAAAAGACTCTCCCGACACAAGTCTTACAGTGCCTTTTTTTTTTTTTTTTTTTTTTTGGAGACAGGATCTCACTATAAAGCTCTGACTGTCCTAGAACTCACTATGTAGGCCAAGTTAGCCTTGAACTTAAAGAGATACCTGCCTCTGCCACACACGTACTAAATAAAAGGTGTGTGCTGCCTTCATGCCTGGCCTCTCTTTCATAATTTTGAGCACTCAGAAATTATATCCTGGTAACCTTCCAAGATATTCTGAAATGTCAGTTCAAAATATTTGGTACCAGGGAACAATTCTGTACCCAACTCTGAACATCTCTTGCACTCTCCCTTATAAAGCAGTAATGGCAGAACACACCCTGAACCTCCCTGTCAGCTCGTCTCATTGATCTTGTTAGGAAACTCTTTCTCTAAGCTTTGGACATCCTGATACCAGACAGGCATTGATGTGGGACAGAATGAGGGGGATGTGAGCAGAACAAGACAAACTTGAACTTAAGACATGTCTGGGCAAAGCCAGGCATGGTGGCGCACACCTTTAATCCCAGCACTTGGGAGGCAGAGGCAGGCAGATCAATATAAATTTGAGGCCAGCCTGGTCTACAGAGTGAGTCCAGGACAGCCGGGGCTGTTACACAGAGAAACCCTGTCTCAGGGGGGGGAAAAAAAAAGGCATGTCATTGCAAGATCCTCTCTCAGCTGCCTGCCTTCCTCATTTGGCTTTCTGAGGCCACCTGGCTCTGTAACAATCTAAAACCTGGGAGCCAGCAGGCTATTATAAATGGCGCGCTGACCCAAGCCCAAAGTCTTGTCTGCTTAGAGGCAGGACCCGCCACTCTCAGCCTCCACGTTTATACCAAGTTTATCACACACTTCCCTTTCATTTGCCACAGAGCCCTCCATCACGGCTGGGGAGATGGCTCAGTGGTTAGGAGCCTTTGCTGTATTTGAAGAGGGCTCAAATCTGGTTCCTAGCATACCAAGCAGCTTATAACTGCCTGTCACTCCAGCTCAAGGAGATCTGACTCCTCTGGCTTCCTCAGGCACCAGCACTCAGGTGTACATACCTACACATAACTAAAAGTAATAATAATAAAAAAAAAACTTTATAAAGCCAGGCATTATGGTGCACACCTTTGACTCCAGCGCCCAAAAGGCAGGGGCAGACAGATCTCTTGAGTTCAAGGCCAGCCTGGTCTGCTTAGCAAGTCTCAGACCAGCCAGATAACTCAGAGGTTAAAAATGTATACTGCTCAGCCAGGTAGTGGTGGCACACGCCTTTAATCCCAGCACTCGGAAGGCAGAGGCAGGTGAATCTCTGAGAGTTCAAGGCTACCGAGAGAGCTGCAGGACAGCCAAGGCTGTTACACACACACACACACACACACACACACACACACACACACACACAAACTATCTCCCCAGCACTCAGGAGGCAGAGGCAGGCAGATCTTTGTGAGTTCGAGGCCAGCCTGGTCTACAAAGAGAGTCCAGGACAGCCAAGGCTACACGGAGAGACCCTGTCTAAAGTTAAAAAAAAAAAAAAAGAAACAAAAACAAAACAAAACAAAACAAAATGAAAAAGAAAGAAAGAAAAAAGAAAAGGTACTGCTCTTGCAGAGGACCCATTCCTAGCACCCATATCAGGTAGCTCACAACCATTTGTACCTCCAGTTCCAGGGCACCTGACACACCTGGCCTCCTTAGCACTTGTACTTACACGTACACAAGCACACATACATAATAAAACAAATCCTGAGAGAGAGAGAGAGAGCCCAGTGAGGGAGTCTGGGGAGGGATAAAAGGGACCACAGCAACCAGGAGACAGAGCAGACAGATCTCCTGTATCAAACTGGCCTGGAACTTGATAGTAGAAAAGGATGACCTTGAACTTCTGACCTTCCTGCCTCTGCTTCAGGAGTTCTGGGGCTGGAAACCAGGGCCTAATGCACACTAGGCAAGTACGTACTCTACCACTTGAATGCCATTCTTAGCCTCTACTCAACATTTTAAATATAATATTTTGTTATAACATGTCTTTTCCCCTATCACATAATTTTCCCTTTTCTCTTTGGCTCTTAGAAACAGGATCTCACTATGTACAGCCTTGGCCTGGAACTCCACATGTGGACCAGGCTGGCCTCAAACTCAGAGATGCACCAGCACCTTCCTCCAAGGCTGGCTGTCATGTGTTAGTCTATGGAGGACAGCACTGATGGGTCGAAGGAGAAGGACAGGCAAGGAGTGAGAGCAACGGTAGAAACCATTTAGGAAGCTCTTGCAATATTCTGGTCAAGACTGGATGAGGAAGTCAGCTGTGGGGGTGCACACTGTAATCCCAGCACCTGTGGCATAGAAACATGTGTATTAACACAAGTTCAAGGCCAGCCTGTCCACATAGTAAAGCACCATACCAACCAGGGTTAATAAGAGAGGAAGGACTCTATGTAAAAAACAAAAACAAAAACAAAAAACAAAACCTAAGCCGGGTGTGGTGACGCACGCCTGTTAATCCCAGCACTTGGGAGGCAGACGAAGGAGTGCTGTGAGTTCCTGGCCAGCCTGGTCTACAAAAGTGAGTCCAAGACAGTCAAGGCTACACAGAGAAACAAGACAAGATCTCATGTATCGCCAGCTGGCCTTGAATTCACTATGTTGCCAAGGATGGTCTTGAACTCCTGATCTTCCTGCCTGCATTGCCTAAGTATTACATCACCCCCAGTTGTATGTACTGTTGAAGATCAAACCTAGGGCCTCCCAAGTGCCAGGTAAGCAAGCCTCAGCGTGCTACACTACATCTCACCCTCCCCTCCTCCCAATTGTCACCATTACTCTGTTTGTTTGTTTTTTAGGTGATGGATTCAATTTGTTGGGACCCCTAGAGTGGAATTTCTGCCTCAGGACAATATTACCTGAGGACATGCTGCCTAAAACACTATTCATAAAACATAAAGCCTTTCACATTATGGGCATTTAACCACCAGTGAAACAAACGAATGATTATAATCTTCTACTTAACCGATGAAGTGAGGAATATTATAAATATTCCCCCAACTGGATTCCATTTTCTTTCCTTTTCTGCGCTTTTGTGTAGGTGCTTCTTGGCGCGGGTGAGTATGTTCATTGAAGTGCTTTACTAAACTTCTCCTAGCATACCATAGCCTGCCTTCTCTCTAACTCCCTTTTTAATATCACACTCAGGCTCCCTCTCCACCTCTTTCGCCCCACCCAGAATAATGGAGGTTTTCAGAGGCTCCTCCTGAATAATTTCCCTTTGTAAAGCAAACCGGGTGAGGGGTGGACTCAAAGCTCCTCTAGCTACAGGGCTGGTAAGTATCCAGGGCCTCCAGTGGCTGGGAGTGGGGAACCCTGGGTGCTTTGAGTGAAGAGGGCGCTAGGCACCAAGAGCAATAATCAGTTTATTCTGTTCAGTCTTCTGCACTGACTCTTTTTTTTTTTTTCATCACTAACTGGAACAAAATGCAATCAACATATGTGTCTAATTTGATGAGGAGAAAGGGCCAGGAACAACTATAAATTGTCACAACAATGGCAGCTACCAGCCTTGACGTCAGCGGTAACAAAGAGGAGAGAGGCAGCCTGCTTTGCACATCAAAGAGAGCTGTCCCAGCCCTCTGCTGAGGATGCTCAGGAGGGATGGAAGAGGGTTTCTGAGACCGGAATCATTGCTTCCAGGGTGAGTAAGACAGTCAGAAATCCCGAGAGAGGGGGTGTGCTACTAGGTAGCAAGGTAAGGAATAAAAAGTAGATCAATTGTTTTCTTTCTGGAGATGACATTGGAACTCTTGCATCAGCCAAGAGAACTTAGAGGTCAGTTTTGTTTGGTTTTGGTTTTGGTTTTTGAGACTGGGTTTCTCTGTGTAGGCCTGGCTATCTCAGAGCTCACTCTCTAGACCAGGCTGGCGTCAGAATTTGGAGATCTCTGCCTGCCTCTGCTGGGATTAAAGGTGTGTGCCATCACCACCCTGCTTAGAGGTCAATTTTAACTTGCTTTGCTGCCAGTTCCCTGGGGCCTGGAGTGGGGCCGTTGTATACCAACTACCTCCTGCTGAAGATCTTTTCAATCCAAGGCCACTTCACTTTCCTCTATGCATTGTCCTTTCTCAATGATGCATTTTTCTGTATGATTCCCTAGACAGTTTATAGTTTAGCTTTCGCTTGCATGGATGCCTGTGTGTGCGTGTGTGTGTGTGTGTGTGTGCGCGCGCGCGTGCGTGTGTGTGTGTGTGTGTGTGTGTGTGTGTGACATATATCTAGGCATAGGCGTGCACCTAATTAGATATAAGGTAAGATAAGGTATAAGGTACCAGATATTATGTTGTAGAGGAGTTTATTAAATGAGCATGGGCGGGGGGAGAAAGGGGGTAAGGGTGCTTCCAGAGAGAGAAACAGAAGAGTGAGAAGACTTTGTGGATGGGCTGTTCTTTTATACGCCCCTGGGCAGGGCCACGCCCCCGTGGCAGGTAAGCAATGACATCACAGGTAGGCCGACTGAAGCCGAATGCTAACAATGCACGCATGCTCAGTGCCTGGCTTTTTTTTTTTTGTAATATTTAATTTAATTTTAACTTATGTCCATTCGTGTGGGAGTGTCAGATCTTGGAGTTACAGACAGTTGTGAGCTGCCATGTGGGTGCTGGGAATTGAACCCGGGTCCTTTTGAAAGAGCAGGCAGTGCTCTTAACCACTGAGCCATCTCTCCAGCCCCCAGTGCCTGGCTTTTTATGTGGGTACTGGGGCTCAGACTCAGGTTATCATGCTTGCACAAGCACTGTACTCACTCAACCATCTCCCAATTCTAGACTGTTTTCTCTTATCTTTCTGGGGTTTTTTTGGGGGGGTGGGGTGGAGAAGGGATATTTGGTTGGTTGGTTTTTCTTTTTTTCTTTTCTTTTCTTTTTTTCTTTTTTTTTTTTTTTTTTTTTGCATTTTTTTCCAGACAGGGTCTCTCTGTGTTAGCCTTGGCTGTCCTGGACTCACTTTGTAGACCAGGCTGGCCTCGAACTCACAGCAGTCCACCTGCCTCTGCTTCCTGGGTGCTGGGATTACAGACGTGCACCACCACGCCCGGCCCTGGTTTTTCTTTTTTATATTTATTTTTATTAATTTTAATCATGTTTATGGGTGAGTTCAGGCGTCCTTGGAGTCCAGAAGAGTGTTAGATCCTCTGAAGGTGGAGTTGAAGACAGTTGTAAGCCACTTGGCGGGGGTGCTGAGAACCAACCTTGGAGCCTCAGCAAGAACAGTCCCTCCAGCCCCACACTAATTAGCTCTCTTGAGACAGGGTCTCGTGCTACAGCCCAGGCTCACCTGGACCTTGCTATGTAGATCACTTTTACCTTGAACTTGAAATGATCCTGCCGCTGCCTTCCTAATGCTGGGATGACAGGTACAGGCCACTGTGCCCAACTGAGGGTCATCATCTCAACGCAGGGACCCCTTGGACCACTCTGTAAGAAAAATAGCCAGGGGACTACAATAAGCACACATTAGACTTGTCCTAAGCTATCCTACATCAGTGGTCAAGAGCATCAGTTGTAGGTCAAGAGTGACGGCTCAGTGGATAAAAGCACTTGTTGCTCTTGCAGAGGTCCAGGAGTCAGTACCCAGCACCCACATTAGGTCACTCCAGTGCCAGAGGATCTGATGCCCTCTGGCCTCCCCCGGCATCTGCATGCATGTGGTACACATAGACCTATGCAGGCATACACACACATACATGTAAATAAAAATAACAAATCTTTAAAATATAATAATAATAATAATAATAATAATAATAATAATAATAATAATAATAATAATAAAAATAAAAAATATCAGTTGTGTGCAGATGGCTTAGCAGGTAAAGGTGCTTGCTGCCAAGTTTGATGACCTGAGTTCAACCCGCTGGACCTACATGTTGGAAGAGAACCAGCTTCCTTGATTTGTATTTCAACCTTCATGTGTGTGTGGGTGAGTGTGCCTCGCGCACATTTACACAAAAAAAATTAGTAATTTTTAAAAAAGATTTATTTATTTGTTTATTGATTTATTGTTATGTATACAGTGCTCTGCCTGCACATACACCTGCAGACCAGAAGAGGGCATCAGGCCACATTATAGATTGAGATCCCACCTCTCTGGAGCCTGTGACTGGATCACATCAGCAGGAAGCTGCTGGAAGATACATTTCCTACCACAAAAACGTTTCCCTTGGAACCCGTGGGCTGGAGAAGCAGTATGCTCAGAGGCTGTGGGTGAGGAGGGTCAGCTCCGTCACTGTGTGGACAGGCAAGGCTGTCA
Organism: Acomys minous; assembly: GCF_964271855.1. Taxonomy (NCBI): domain Eukaryota; kingdom Metazoa; phylum Chordata; class Mammalia; order Rodentia; family Muridae; genus Acomys; species Acomys minous. Next base: position 101,194,395 of record NC_140489.1, on the reverse strand, counting down.
ATTTCCTCAACTCTCTTCTGAGCCAGTGACATTACCTCCTATCTGGGAAGAGTTCTCAGACATTTGTGTATTAAGTGTGTGAGGTCTCAAACCTGGGACAGATGGCTAACTGACATACCCACTAAAATATCACAGTGGATGCTGGTTGCCAGGTTATCCCTTCAATTCATTCTCTCTGTCTCTGTCTGTCTGTCTGTCTGTCTGTCTGTCTGTCTGTCTCTCTCCCCTCCTTCATCTTGTGTGTGTGGTAAGGGTAATGTGTGCATGCATATAGAAGCCAAAATCAGTCTCTTCTTTTCCTTTTTGAGAACGAATCAGGGGCTGGAGAGATGGCTCAGAGGTTACGAGCACTGGCTGCTCTCCCAGAGGTCTTCAGTTCAACTCCCAGCAACCACATGGTGGCTCATAACCATGTATAATGTGATCTAGTGCCCTCTTCTGGCATGTAGGTGTACATGCAGGCAGAACATGGTATATGTAATAAACCTCTCTCTCTCTCTCTCTCTCTCTCTCTCCTCTCTCCTCTCTCCTCTCTTATGTATATAGTGTACACCTGCAGGGCAGAAGAGGGCACCAAATCCCATTCTAGATGGTTATGGGCCATTATATGGTTGCTGGGAATTGAACTCAGGACCTCTGGAAGAGTAGACAGTGCTCTTAACCTCTGAGCCATCTCTCCAACCCCTAAATAAATCTTTTTTTTTTTAAATGAGAATCGAATGAATCTCAGGCTGGTGAAATGGCTCAGTGAAGTCTTTACCTGGGCCCTCCTGGCTGGCATACCCAGCTCCCTACCCTTAACTGTGCAGTGCAGGTACTGGGGCTGGCCCTCCCTCCCCGCAGCTCTTCTGGACCCTATATAATTCAGCTGTTTTGGCTATGCAAGTCTTTTGGCCCAGGCCACCCGTCTTGGTCAGCAGCTCCTCTCCCCTCCCCTCTCCCCTCACATGTCCTGGCTCAGGGTCACATTCACTCTGGATTCTTCTCAGATGTCTTGGTCTCTACCTAGTGTTGTGGAAGGAACATGGTTTTGTTTTAATCCCAGGTGTGGGATATGGGGGCTGCTCCAGTTTGTCGACTGCTGACAGCTGCCTCCTGAGAGGGCATGTGGTCTTTGTCAGCTGGGAACTGCCTTGTGCGGGGGCGTGGTCTTGGCCAGTGGGAATAAATACCAGACACAGAGAGAGATCGGGGGATCCTGGGGGCTTCAAGAAAGAAGAAGGCTGTTGGTGCTTCCCTCCTGCTGCTCCTGGTTGCTCTTGATGCAGTTGCTCTTGATGAGAAGTCGGAGATATCCTGGAATGAAGATTGGAGTTGCCCCCAAGGAACCCAAAAAAGTAGTTAAGGAAAACTATGCCCCTTCTCCCTATAACCTCCTACCTGATGTTGGGGTGTTGAAGGAATTGGGGAGAAGGGAAAAAGATATATAAGGAATTCAAAATAAAAATAGATTTTAAAAGTACACCAGTGGCCTATGTTCTCCCTCATATCCACAATAAACCTCTCTCCCACCATACCTAGGAGCAGTCATGACCTTCCTTTTTTATTTCTTTTCTTTTCTTTTGGCTTTTTGAGACAGAGTTTCTCTGCATAGCCTTAACTGTCCTGGACTCGCTTTTGTAGACCAGGCTGGCCTTGAACTCACAGCGATCTGCCTGCCTCTGCCTCCCAAGTGCTGGGATTAAAGACGTGCACCACCACTTCCCAGCCTTTCTTTTCATTTTTATTTTTATTTATTTTTTTAAAAAATATTTATTTATTTACTATTTATATATATTCTGCTTGCATGTGTGCCTGCCTGACAGAAGAGGGCACCAGATCTCATTGTAGATGGTTGTGAGCCATCATGTGGTTGCTGGGAATTGAATTTAGGATCTTTGGAAGAGCAGACAGTGCTCTTAATCTCTGAGCCATCTCTCCAGCCCCTCTTTTCATTTAAAAATTTTTTTATTTGTTACATATACAGCGTTCTACATGCATGTACACCCGCACAGCAGAAGAGGGCACCATATCTGATTACAGATAGTTGTGAGCCCCCATGTGGTTGCTGGGAATTGAACTTGGGACCTCTAGAAGAGCAGCCAAGTGCTCTTAACCTCTGAGCTCTCTCTCCAGTCCTTGATTTATTTTTTTCTCTCAAAGGGCCCGACGTAACCCCTGGCGTATGTCCCCAGCACCAGGGTGACACTCGGGCCTGAAAGCAAAGGGGCAAGAAATTCCTTTGGGAAAAAAAAAATCTCAGTTCGGAAACTGCTCACTGGTGCTTCTGCTTTGTGAAGCGGGGCAAGAGGCTTTCAGTCAGTGCTTTTCATTCCCTCCAAGACAGACACACAGGGACTTGGGTCTTTTGTGTTTGTTCTGTGGACTGTAAGTGGAACACAGGGCCTTGGGCATGGTGCTCCTGTGTTCTCTCAGTGAGCTCCACCCAGTTCGGAAACTAGTTTTGTATTGGAACTTAGTGCTCCCCACATGCCAGGCACATGTGTGTGCTTTCCACAAATTATTTTCTGTCTAATCCCTGACAGCTAATCTGAGGAACCCCCACCAATTCAGAGGTGAGCTGATAACTCAGCATTCTGGTCAGGGGCTGCTGTCATGGAGGGTGAATGGCGGCTCCCACAGGCCTGGCACAGACCTCCCAGGAGAGCATTTCCACCTACTGGGCAGATACATTCATATCCATATTCTCTGCCCCCCCCCCCGCCCCCGCCCCGCCCCCGCCCCACCTTCATCGTTTTAGAATGACTCTCAGGCTGGGGAAATGGCTCGCTGGGTAAAGGTGCTGGCCACCAAGCCTGCTTAGCTGAGTTCAATCCCTGGGCCTCACATGGTTGGGTAGAACCAGCTCAGGCGTGCTGTCCTCTAACCTCCAAGTGCATGCCGTGACACCGAGCAACGTAAAGAAACGAACAGGCGCGCAGACAGACACACGCGCAGTTTAAAAGAGAGACAGTTTCTCCCTAAGCCTGCAGTTCGCTTATTCAGTTACATTAACTAGTAAGTCCCAGGCTTCTCCTTTCTCCCCACCTCTCCCATCTTGGAATCACAGGCTTGCTCTGACGCATCTTGCTTTTCATGTGGGTGCTAGAGAGCCAAACTCAAGGCTCATGACTTTACTGACTGGGCTCTTTCCCAATATCCTCTCTTAAGTCAAATAGTCTCTCTATGCGGATCACGGTTTTGTTTCTGTTGTTGTTGTGTTTGTTTGTTGTTTGTTTGTTTCTGAGACAGGGTTTCTCTGTGTGTATCCCTGGCTGTCCTGGACTCACTTTGTAGACTAGGCTGACCTCGAACTCACAGGGATGCACCTGCCTCTGCCTCCCCCGAGTGCTGGGATTAAAGGCCTGCACTACCACGCCCGGCTCTGTGGATCATGTTTTACAGTGCGCATGGGTAGTTGTGCCACCCACACCATAGCACAGATGTGGAGATCAGAGGACAGCTTGCAGGCATCAGTTCTCTCTCCACACTATGTGTGGGCCCTGGGGATGCAATCAGGCTGTCCTCTTTGGCAGCAGGCACCGGTACCCGCTGAGCTCTCTTACCAGCCTGTTTATCTAGTATCGCTTTCTTTCTTCCCATGCCGGGGATGGAACCGTGCCTTGAGCAAGCTGCACAAGCACTCTAACAGCCAGGCTAATCCACCTGACATCCTTTCACAGAGCAGCTACATCCCCTCTGAAGTTCTGATGGCTGCAGGTGGCCCTTGCTGAAAAAGCTGAAGAGAAAAGTGGAAGTGAGGAGGGGCGTGCAAGGAGGAAAGGCCAAGGGAAGAGAAGCAGGCGAGGGACGGACGCCACGGTGATACTTATTCCTTTATTGTCAACTGTGTTAATCTCAACAGGGCTGGGGCCCGCAGGCTGCTGGCAGCACCAAGCTAGGGTGCATCTCCACTTAACAGAAAGGCCTCCATCCTACACCAGGGGGACAGAGGTTAACGCTTTATATATATGTATATATGTATATATTTATATATTACATATGCCCCAGATAGTCTTATGTATAGAGTGACAAGAATGGGCCACAGCATAACTTTAATTAAAGACCATAGCAACAGACATGGAAATTTGGTCCTAATTAAGGCCCTTACTTTGTCAGTCAAATGTCTGATACAGTAAAAGAAAAGGGAGAGAGAGAGAAAGACAGAGACTGAGATCCGGCCACCTTTGGTAGCCTTGTCCCCAGGGTATCTCACATTGAGTGCAGTGCCCCTGTACAGGTAAACATAAGCACACACATAAACACACATATACAGTACCATAGGCAGGAGTGCCTCCTCTGACCGCACCTTGGGCCCCCGCACTCAGGCTGGGGTGCTGACGTGGGCTATATTGTGCTATAAGACTGTGAGGGACAAGTGAGGGGCGTGGGGAGTCAATGTGTCCAAGTGACGAATGGGTGACATGTGCAGCTTCATCTACAGATGCCAAAGTGGCCAGGGGGAGGCCCCTCGAGGCCCAGGTCACACAACTCCTGTCCCAGATAAAGCCAAACCTCTGATTTAAATCCTGAATGTCAAATCATCATAGGGCTCTGGTGAAAAACTAAGATTTCCTTAAAGAACAGGCAGCTGAGAGGCTCAACCGTCTGGTCCAGTAGAACAGCAGAAGACAGCAGTGGGAGGTCAAGCGGGTGATCCTCGGAAGAGAACTTGAATGGCGCAAGAAGGGGCTGATTTCCCAAAAGGACAAGAATGCCCAGCAGCCCTTTGCCACACATAAAACTTCTGGCAGATCTATCAGCTTCATGCCTTACAGAAATAACAGCGCTGCTCGTAAGCCAGGGGACTCTCAACATTAGAGCGCCTGAAATCTTAATTTCCTGTTTGCTTTCATTGAAATTACCCACCACCACCCACCAAAATATACATCTTTAAAATAAGTCAATGTATTTGGCAGTATGATTCTTAGTATTAAGTGAAATTTCTAGCCGGGTGTGGTGGCACAAGCCTGTAATCCCAGCATTCAGGGAGGCAGAGGCAGGAGAATCTCTATGAGTTCCAGGCCAGCCTGGTTTACCAAGAGAGTCCAGGATGGCCAAAGCTACACAGAGAAACCCTGTCTCGAAAAACCAGAGAGAGAGAGAGGGAGAGAGAGAGAGAGAGACTTAATTTTTTAACCAATAAATAATAATTAAATAGTAAACAGCAGAAATTACAATTCCTTATACAAGATACTATGTGCTCATCAACATCTTTTGAGTAGCTCCAAGACTTGGAAAAGATTAGACATGGGGTAGGCATGGTAATACACACCCATAATCCTAGCACTCTGGAGGCAGGGGCAGGAAAATGGCTGCCAGTTGCATGCCAGCCTGGGCTACACAGTGTGTTCCAGGCCAGCCAGGGCTATGTAGAGAGACCATGTCTCAAAACAACAAAACAACAGAAACGGAGGATCATGGATTTAACTTAGCAATTGGGGGAGGAATCCAAGTTAGTTGTGGAATAAATAGAACTGGATGATTTTAACTTAAATTGAAAAGTTTAAATTTTATTCTTTATTTCTTTTTGCTATGGAGCCAAGGAAGATCTTGAACTCCTGATCTGCCTACCTATACCTCACAGGTGTTGGGATTGGTATGTACCACCAAGCTCAGTTTAAACCCAAATGCTAGAAACTTCATCTTTAGTTGTGTGTACGTCTGTGTCTGTAGGTAGGTATGTGCAGATCACTGCAGAGGCAGAAGAGGGTGCCAGATCCCCTGGAGCTGCCTGAGGTGGGTGCAGGGAACAGAACTTGGGTCCCTCTGGAAGAACAGCAAGTGCTGTCAACCTCTGAACCATCTTTCCAGCTTTGATTTTTTTGTTTTTTGTTTTTTGTTTTGAAACAAAGTTTCACCATATATAATGGGCTATGATCACTGGCAATTCTCCTACCTCAACCTGAGTGACTTTCAGCAATGTTGGGGGGGTTGTAAATATACAAAAATCATTTTCAAAATAAAGACTGGGTATCATAGCTCACACCTATAACTCCAGCACCTGGGAAGTGGAGGCAGGAGTTGCCTCAAATTTGAGGCAAGGGTGGCCACATAGCAGGTGAATATTAGTAGCAAGCCCGGGCCACACAGAAAGGCCCTACCTTAAAAAAAAAGAAAGAAAAGAAAAAGAAACAGCAGTTAGAGATGGCTCAGTGGTTAAGAGCGCGTATCGCTCTTCCAGAAGACCTGAGTTCAATTCCCAGCACTCATGTCAGGCGGTTCCCAACCACCTGTACTTCCAGCTCCAGGGGGTCCACGCCTCTGACCTCTGCATTCATGTATACAGACACACATAGTTTAAAAATAATAAAAATAAATCTTTAAAAAATAAGTTTTATCTTGCATGTTAAAAAATAAAGGTCAATGAAAATTAACTTTTTTAAAATAGAAATTTACTTATCACTTGCAGTACCTGGAGACATTTGGGGCGGTCACAGAGGAAGGTAAGGAGGGACCAGTTCACACAAGTAGTAAAGAGTGGATCGATTTTTCAACAAAATAGTGTTGTTGTCCCCATCCCCCCAAGATGTGACTAAGAAATAGGGAAAATAAGTAAATCTGGCAAAGATTGTGCCTGGGTTTGTTTCTTAGCTGGAGGGGAAAGCGAAGGATTTTGCTATCTGCGTTTAGTAAGGGGCAGAATGACACCATTCTTCCCACAGCGGACTGAGACCTGACAGCTTCCGAGAACAATGAGCAAAGCAGGAAGAAGCCGCACCTCCCATGAGGAGAGGTGTCTGATCCTCTGTTCACCAAAGGAGCTTCTTGGAGGAGATAGAAACCCAGGGATCTGAGGAGGGGACTTCTTCCACGGACAGTCCACGCTGTTTCCACAAGGTTCCGTTCCCTGCAAGTCTCACGGTGGCAACAACTGTTTGGCTCACAATTCCCAAGGGTGGAGGAGGGGGCTGGCAATGAAGCAGATGGAGCTGGGGGAAGCCTCGAGGCCTTGCCCAGGAGGCTGCAGAGCCCGGGATGAGTCTCAGGCCACTGAAAGTCCTTGGGAAAGAGGCCTGGAGGCTGGAAGAGTCTGGGGCCCAGCAGGAGGAGAGTGGAGGCTCAGTCCATCAGGAGTCGCAGGCGCCAACACTACTAGGGTATACCTCCTGCCCTCACTGGTTGCCGGCAGTTCCCCAGGCCCAGAAAGCATTTCAGGGGCTGCTCACCATCAGATAAGACGATGGAGACGGTGGACTTGGGTGGGGAAAGGAAGCACTCTCTTCTCAGGCACTAGCTATCTTCCCTTCTTGGAGCAGCTGACAGGAGGAGGAGCTTGGCGCCTGAATGAAGTCTCTCCCCAGCCAGAAGAAAAAAAGGGGCTATGCAGTGATCACAGCAGGCCCAGGCAGCTCAGGTGAGGGGATTTCTCCTCACTAACCAAGCTCCATGAATAAATAATATGAATTAAATAAAGGAGGCACAGAAAACGGGCAGAGGCATCATCTGCCAGTTCCTTGTCCCTTCACACACACCAGTACACACATACACACACACACACACACACACACACATACACACATACATACACACATGCATGCATACATACCACACACAAACGCACCAAGCATCAGATGGGATGAGCCAGGGTTGGCTGCCCTATCCTAGGAGTCTGTATGATAGGCAGCCTGACTGAAGGCTGTCAGTCGTGGTCTACCACTGTGGCAGGGTGCAGGGGAGCAGAGGCCACGGCGGCATGGGCGGTGGAGGGTGGAGGAAGCCGCTGAGGACTCTGGCACCTGTGGAGAAGCAAGGAGACAGACCAAAGGAGATATTAGGGGAACCAGAGGATGGGACCTGGAGACTTTTCTTTTCCCTCCCCGTACTCTCTTTGGTTGCCACTCAAGCCCTCTTCAGCCTTGAGCAGTCCGTGCAGTCCTACCTCCTAAGTCTGGGGCTCACCTTGACCCTGGCAGTACTAACCAGGATCTCGACTTTCGCACTTTAGACGAGGAAGGCCTTTCCAGAAAGCTGTCCAACCTCATGAGCCTCTCCATGTGCAGGACCCGTGGATCTTGTTTTTGGTCATGAGAAAATTCCATCTCAAAGATAGCTGGTGGGGACACATCCAGTTCCAAAAACATTATATTTTCAGCCTGTGGTAAAACAATACATGAGACGTGAGGAGCAGTGTAGCTTCCAGGCGCTGGACCTTGGGCATCATAAGTATGATCGGATGCTTAAGGGGAAGTGCATGCGGTAAGCATCCTTTCTCCTTGAGTTTCTCAACTTCTTACCCTGTATCTGGGATGGGACCCCATTGCCATGGCAACCCGAGCATACTGGCTGATAGGTCTCTTGTAGCCCACTGCAGAAGTTGGCCGCTTCTTCATTTGACTGTTATTCCTGTAGGGAAAATGGGATATTAGAATGAGTTTATTGTTGGTTTAGTGGGCTGTTAGCTGTTTTTGTTTTTTGAGACAGGTTTCTCTGTGTAGCCTTGGCTGTCCTGGACTCACTTTGTAGACCAGGCTGGCCTCGAACTCGCAGCGATCCACCTGCCTCTGCCTCCCCAGTGCTGGGATTAAAGGCATACGCCACCAGAGCTGGCTCAGCTTTTAGCATTTTTGAGATAGGGTCTCATGCAATCCAGGTTGGCCTTGAACTCATGTAGCTACTGAGCCTCCTGCCTCAACTACCAAGTGCTGGGACTATAGTCATACACCACCACACTGGATTAGAAGGGATTTCCTCAAACCCAAAGAGGAAGTGGCATCATTAGGAACTGTTAGCCAGGTTGCTGGCAGGCCCTGCGGACTTCAGGCTCTACAATAACTTAAAACTAGTGTAATATAAGCAAGCACACATCTTACCTATCTTGTGGCTCTAATTTTTCTCTCATAATAAAAAGGCTGATTGCATGCTGGAAGGAGGAGCATAGTTCAGTCCCCAGAGCCCATGAGCAGTGATCTGAATGACCACGGCCCCCTAAGCTCATAGATTTGAATGCTTAGTCACCAGGAACTGGCACTATTTGAAAGAATTAGGAGGTGTGGCCTTGATGGAGGAACTGTGTTACTGGGGATGGAATTTGAGACTTTCAAAAGCCAAAGCCCGGCCCAGGGGCTCTCTTCTTGCTGCCTGTGGATCCAGATGTAGAACTCTCAGCTACTTGTAAGGAACAATGCCTGCCCGCATGCTGCCATGCTCCCCGCCCATGAGGATAACAGACTAAACTCTGAAACTGTAAGCCAGCCCCTGACACCCCCACTTTTTTTTTTTGAGACAGGGTTTCTCTGTGTAGCTAAATGCTTAAAAAAAAAAAAGATTTATTTATTTTTATTATGTTTACAGTGCTCTGCCTTCATGTACACCTGCAGAGGGCATCGGATCACATTATAGATGGTTGTGAGCCACCAGGTGGTTGCTGGGAATTGAACTCAGGACCTCTGGAAGAGCAGTGAGTGCCCTTAACCTCTGAGCCATCTCTCCAGCCCCTTAAATGCTTTTTGTTTGTTTTGTTTTTCAAGACAGGGTTTCTTTGTGTAGCCTTGACTGTCCTAGACTTGCTTTGTAGACCAGGCCTCGAACTCACAGTGATCCTCTTGCTTCTGCCTCCTGATTGCTGGGATTAAAGGCATGTGCCACCATGCCTGGCCTTAAATGCTTTTTAAAAATAAGTATTATTATGAACTGGGCTCAGTGGCACATGTCTTTAATCCTAGCACTCTGGGAGGCAGAGGCAGGTGAATCTCTGTGCATTTGAGGCCAGCCTGGTCTACAAAGCAAGTTCAGGACAGCCAAGGCTACACAGAGAAACCCTGTGTTGAAAAATCAAAAAATAAAAATAAAAAAAAAGTTATTGTGGTCATGGTGTCTCTTCAAAGCAATAAAACACTAGCTAAGACACCATGTAAAAATAAAAAGGTAAGCATGATCACATATACTTATCACCCTTGTGCTAGCAACACAGAGGTGGAAGATCCCGACCAGTCAGTCCTGCCTAATTGGTGAACTCCAGGCCAACGAGGGACTGTCACAAACAAAAGGCAGACAGTGTTCAATAATGACACCTACGGTTGTCCTCTTAGCTCCACAGGATGTGTACACAGGTGATGTGCATGTGTACCATAGGACGAGTACACACATACACACACACACACACACACACACACACACACACACATACACACACACATTGATTATTGATGGCCGCCTTTCCGTGCCATTCCTAAGAGTTAACAAAATAAAATGGTTAAACTAGGCCAGATATGTTAGTGCATGCTTTTGATCCCAGCTGGAAAATCAGGAGTTCAAGTTTATCTTCAGCTACAGAGTGAGTTCAAGATCAGTCTGGGCTATGCGAGATCCTATCTAAAACAAGCAAAAAGAACGTGCAAGAAGAGCTGTGGATGCGGGCTGGAGAGATGGCTCAGAGGTTAAGAGCACTGGTTGTTCTTCCAAAGGTTCTGAGTTCAATTCCCAGCAACTGCACAGTGGCTCGCAACCATCTATAATGTGATCTGGTGCCCTCTTCTGGTGTGCAGGCACATATGCAGGCAAAACACTGTATAAATAATAAATAAATTCAATCTTAAAAAAAAAAATAGCCAGATGCAGTAGCGCACACTTGTAATCCCAGCACTCAGGAGGCAGAGGCAGGCAAATCTTTGTGAGTTCGAGGCCAGCCTGGTCTACAAAGTGAGTCCAGCACAGCCAAGGCTATACTGTCTCTCAAAACAAAGCAAACAAAAAAACAGCTGTGGATGTGGCCCAGTGGTAGAATACTTGCCTGTCATGTTCAAGGCCTTAGGTTCAATCCTTAGTACAACAAAAACAAAGTAACAGAGACAAACACACAGGAACAGAGAAATGGAGACTACCAGCATTGGTCTTCTGTTTTGAGACAGAAGCCGTGTGAGAGCTGGACAGAGACAAGTGCCTGTGGTCCCAGAGCTGGGAGGCAGGGATAGACAGATCTCTGTAGATTGTTTCCCAGTCAGTCTAGTTTAGCTGCTGAGCTCCAGGGTTAGGAGTATAGATCTTGTCTCAAAAGATAAGGCAAGGGCCGGGTGTGGCAGTGTACCCTTTTAATCCCAGCACTCGGGAGGCAGAGGCAGGTGGATCGCTGTGAGTTCGAGGCCAGCCTGGTCTACAAATGAGTCCAGGAAAGCCAAGGCTACACAGAGAAACCCTGTCTCAAAAAAACAAAAACAAAAACAACAACAACAAAAAAAGATAATGCAAGGGCTGACTCAGGGGTTGATTCCCAACACCCACATAGTGGCTCCCAACCATCTGCAGCTCCAGTTCCAAGAGATCTAATGCCCTCTTCTGGCTACTGCATACATGCAGTACATAGGCATACACGTAGGCAAAATGCGCATATACACGGAAAATAACAAAATAAAGATTAAGGAATAAGGTAGCTGGGTATGGTGGAGCACACCTTTAATCCCATCACTGGAAAGGCAGAAGCTGGCAGATCTCTGAGTACAAAGTCCGCCTGGTCTTCCCTAGCCCAGCCAGGGATACACAATAAGACTCCGTTTCAGAAAAAAACAAAACAAAACAAAAACAAAAGCAAACTAAGAACAGCAAAGGTGGGGCTGGAAGGATGGCTCCGCTCTCAGGAGAACCCACACTCTTGCAGAGGACCCTGATTGGGTTCTCAGTACCCACATAGCAGTTCCAGGGGATAAGAACATCCTCCCGGCACTTGGGAGGCAGAGGCAGATGGGTCGCTGTGAGTTTGAGGCTAGCCTGGTCTACAGATCAAGCCCAAGCCAGCCAGCCAAGGCCTCACAGAGAAACCCTGTCTCTGAGGGCACCAGGCATGAACATAGTGCACATGTATACATTCAAGGAAAAACACTGATACGGGCTGAATGAATGAATGAATGAATGAAGGGAAAAAAATAAAAATAAAAATTTTTGTAAGTGGACCAGGTGACCCGTCCCTGTATTGTTTTGCTTTATTGAGACTGGATCTCACCTAGGCCATGGTGATCTGGAATCTACTACATAGCAGAGGATGACCTTGAACTTTTGACCCTCTAACTTCCACCTTCTGGGTGCTGAGGCTCTAGGAGTACAGTAATACACATGGTGTACCATGATGCTAGATGCAGAACCCGGGGCTTCATGCATGCTAGGTCTACCAGCTGAGCTAGACACCGATCTGTTTTCTTTCCTCCCCCCACCACCCCTCCCCCACTCTCTCTGTCTTGAGACAGTCTTATGTCACCACGATGGCTGGCCTTCAGTTCAACACCCTGCTTCTACCCCCAAGTTCTGGGGTTACATGCATGAGCCACCACATCCAGCCAGTTTTGTTTTTATGATGCAGCGTCTTGACATGTAGCTGGCCACAGACGCTCCATCTTCCTGTAATCTTGCTGATCGGGTTTCAGTCTCCGTAGTGCTTGGATCGCAGCCATGAGCTACCATGTCCGTGTCCACAGCCGCAGACTTCTCCCCCTCGGCCACTTAATGAACATAACACAGTATTTGAATCACTCAAAACCGATGAGTAGCAAACAAAGAAAACAAGAAAGTGGTGTCCAATTTTTAAAAAAAAAGAAGAGGGGGGCATAGGTTTGGGAGGGAGACAAAAGCTGGGTTTGAACGCTGTCTTGGCCCCTTACATCTCGGTCACCCTGGGAAGTAGCTTACTGTCTTTGGCCTCCAACATGCCCTCCCCTCAGAATCGCTGGGATACAAAAAGGCAAACAGCACAGGGCGTTGCCAGGGCTGACACAGGACTTCAAATTAACTCCATCTGCTAATTCAAGCAATGATACAAATAAAAGGAGCAATGACACATTCAATAGGTGACACTAGAAGGCAGAAGACAGGAAGGAAGGAGCCACAATAACTCTCAGACAGGACATTCTGTCCTTGCATAAAACTAACTGTACACACCAGAGTGGGGGGTGGGGGTGAAGGGGGGTGGCACACACCTTTAATCCCAGCACTGGGGAGGCAGAGGCAGGTGGATCCCTGTAAGTTTGAGGCCAGCCTGGTCTACAAAGCAAGTCCAGGACAGCCAAGGCTAACACAGAGAGACCCTGACTCAGAGGAAAAACAGCAACAACAAACACAAACAAACAAACAAAAAACTAGCTTTACACAAACCCCAAGGCTAATTTGCATTCTGCAGTAGAAATGAGAAGTTACATTCAGTGCAGGGTGTGTGTGTATGTGTGTGTGCGTGCATGTGCACGCTTGTGCAGTGCAAGTGCATATTTGAGAACGCCTCAATAAGATCAGGCCATAGGCAAGCCTGGAGGGTTTTTTCTTAATTAGTTATCACTGAAGGAAGGGCCCAAACCATTGTGGGTGGTGCCATCCCTGGACTGGCAATCCCAGGGGTCTATAAGGCTGAGCAAGCCATGGGGAGCAGGCCAGTAAGCAGCACCTCTCCATGGCCTCTGCATCAACTCCTGCCCAACAAGCTCTTGGGAGTGTATTTCTGCCTCTCCAGTGCTGGGATTACAGGCATATACTACCATGCTGCCTTTTTAAATGGGTGCTTAGGATCTGAACTTGGGTCCCCATGCCCGCTACTGACATCTCTCCAGCCCTGAGAAGCTACCCTTTACCATGCATACCGTGGCCTAGGTTCACTTTACCATGCATACTAAAAAGTGCTGGGAACAAGGACTAAAAGCCCCCATTTCCTTTTGTTCTCAGGAGTGGGGGTGGGGCAGGGTGGCTATAGGAAGCCAGAGAGGCTAAGTGCCAGAGGCAGCTTTAATGGCAGCCTTGCACAGCATGCTGGTGGAACAAGCAACATCACCCCACAGAGAACAAAGTGGGAAAATTAGGACAACAGTTTATCAATGAGAAGGTACAGGCCACACCTCTTTGAATCTTATAACCCGCTCCTAAGGTATGGATGAACCAGGAAGCCGGGCTTAGGAAGGTCAAGTACCCTTTGTATCTAAGGCTATAAGATTAGCAACCGCAGAAATTTGAACCTCCCCAAGTACTCTTTTTATGACTATGTACTGTCTCTCAGGAGTATATGTCGGAGAGGATCTTTGAACGATGCAGGTTCTGGGATTAGGACAGAGGAGCACGGCTGAGCAGGCTGAGCAGCAGCGGGTCAGTGGGAACTGGCAGTCTGACCCAATAAAGCTGCCAGGGTTATTCTGGGTGGCAGGCATGGGGAAGACAGGGCTGGGGGGAGGGAGTCCGTGACTGGGATACCAGTCCCTCCCTCCCTCTTCTGCCCCAAGCCGACTTTCATAGTAAACAGGTTATGCCTGATAGCTCAGGGGGGGGGGGGGGCCTGGCTCTGTAGTTATCCACATCTCCAAGAGACCCAGAACAACAGTTACTATGCTCAGCAGCGGTGAACACTAAGCTCCTAGGACTCTCATCCTAGCCTAACATCGTGACTTTCTCTTTAATATTAAAAACCTATGCCTGGGACTGGGGTTGGAACTCAGTTGGTAGAATGCTTGCCTAGCATGGACAAAATCCTGGGCGCCATTCTTGAGACTACACACATCAACCAGGCATGGGGGTATACTCCTGTAATACCCACACCCAGGGGGCAGAGGCAGGAAGAAGTTTAAGGTCGTCTTTGGCTAAATAACAAGTTCAAGGCCTACCAGTCAGCATGTGCTACATGAAAACCTGGCTTTAAAATAGTAGAGGGGGGCCGGGCGTGGTGGCGCACGCCTTTAATCCCAGCACTCGGAAGGCAGAGGCAGGCGGATCGCTGTGAGTTCGAGGCCAGCCAGGTCTACAAAAGTGAGTCCAGGACAGCCTAGGATAGATAGAGAAACCCTGTCTCGAAAAACCAAAAAATAAAAAAATAAAAAAATAAATAAAATAAAATAAAATAGTAGAGGAGCTGGAGAGATGGCTCTGGTAGCTTACAACAGTCTGTAACTTCAATCCCAGGGGATCAGATGCTGTCTTTCTAGGCTCTGTGGGCAGCAGGCACACAGGTGGTACAGGCATTCATGCAAGCAAAACACCCATACACATAAAATAAAAATAAAGTAAATAAAAATAATAGTAATAAAAGGGAAATTTAACTGTGAGTTCCATCTCAAAGTTTGATACTATTCTCATTGGTTTTTTGTTTGGTTTGGCTTTTTTTTTTTTTCCAAGAGAGGGTTTCTCTGTATAGCCTTGACTGTCCTAGACCAGCTTTGTAGACCAATCTGGCCTCAAACTCACAGTGATCGCCTTCCTCTGCATCCCAAATGCTGGGATTAAAGGCGTGTGCTACCATGCCCGGCTCTATTCTCATTTCTAATCACTCTCTTTCCTCTTAAAGATTTAAAGTGTGTGTGTGTGTGTGTGTGTGTGTGTCTGTGCGCGCGCGCGCTCGCGCGTACAGGGGATGGGCTGGGAATCTGGTTCAGTTGGTAGAGTGTTTACCCAGCATGCAGGAAACCCTGGGTGGGTTTGGTCCTAAGCACTGTGCAAACCAGGCATGGTGGCACAAGCCTGCACTCTCAGCATCTGGGAGGTAGAAGCAGGACATCAGAAGTTGAAGGGCATCTTCAGTTACATCGGGAATCTGAGACTCAGGAGACTCTCAAACATAACCTCTCACCCCAAAATCCAGATCAAATAAAGGTTGGAATCTTAATGTAAAAACTCAACATCTGGGGCTAGAGAGATGGCTCAGAGGTTAAGAGCACTGGTTGTTCTTCCAAAGATCCTGAGTTCAATTCCCAGCAACTACATGGTGACTCACAACCATCTATAATGAGATCTGGTTCCCTCTTCTAGCCAGAAGGCATACACGCAGGCAGAACACTGTATAAATGATAAATAAATAAATCTTTAAAAAAAAAAAAGTGAACCTCCAAACCAAAGCAGCAAAGAGTGGCACTTCTCGGGGACAGACACAGCCCTTACTTTGCTGTCTTCATCAATAAGATGGCCGATATTTGTTAACCTGCTCCTCTATGTCTGGGTCAGGCCTGGAACCTTCCACATGCAGTCTCATGTCAACTTAACAATCCTGCATGGCACACATGACTATCTGCACTACACTGGCTGAAAGTCATGTTCAGCCAGGCAGTGGTAGCGCACGCCTTTAATCCCAGCAGAGACGGAGACAGGCGGGAGTTTGGGGCCAGCCTGAGCAATACCTGAGCAATAGCCTGCTTCTAGGTTGCCTAGCACCTGCCGCAGCCAGGGGCGAAGGATAAAAGGCCCTTGAACACTCCTGACTCCCTTCCCCCGACCCCCAGGCTCCTAAGGCACTCCCCCACTGTCTCTCTGTCTCTCCCGGCCCTCATGGCCCACTCAGGCCCTAACTACTCTCCCTCTTCCTTCCTCCAAATAAATATCCTCATACCAGAGCTGTTGCATGGCCACCTCTATTGTTTATATATTACAACAAGTAGAGTAAGACTGGGGTTGGGAGGCTGGAGACATGGCTCAGAGGTTAGGAGCACTGGCTGCTCTTCCAGAGGTCCTGAGTTCAATTCCCAGCAGCCACGTGGTGGCTCACAACCATCTATAATGTGATCTGCTGCCCTCTTCTGGCCGGCAGGTGTACATACAGGCATAATAGATAAAGGTTTTTATTTGTTTTTCAAGACAACGTTTTTCTGTGTAGCCTTGTCCTGGACTCACTTTGTAGACCAGGCTGTCCTTAAACTCATAGCGATCCACCTGCCTCTGCCTCCCAAGTGCTGGGATTAAACGTGTGCACCATCACGCCCAGCTAATAAATGAATCTTTAAAAAAAAAAAAAAAAAGACTGGTTTTAAAAACTAAGTCAAGCCAAACTACTTTCTCATGTGGCAAAGTAGGGACCGATTTTAATAATATATATGATTTTATTTATTTATTGTGTGTGCACGCATGAGTGCATATGCAATGCATATGTGCCAGGGCACTCATGTTGAGGTCAGAGGGGGATTTGTGGGAGTTTGTTTTCTCTTTCTTTTTTTTTTTTTTTCTCTTTCTTTCTTTTTTTTTTTTTTTTTTTTTGAGACAGGGTTTCTCTGTGTAGCCTTGGCCACCCTGGACTCACTTTGTAGACCAGGCTGGCCTCGAACTCACAGTGATCCGCCTGCCTCTGCCTCCTGAGTGCTGGGATTAAAGGCGTGCGCCACCACGCCCGGCTGTTTTCTCTTTCTATCACATGGGTCCCAAGGACTGAATTCATGTCCTTGGAGTTAGCACCAAGTGCCTTTGCCTGCTGAGCCATCTCATCAGACCCCAAATTCAGAATGCTTTCAATCCAAGTCCAGTGTCCTTCAACTATACCATGACGAGTTTGCAAAGAATCTATCACGGTTCTGGTTTGCAGAGGCCGAAATGCTAAAGTTACAGTATAACTGTGTGGACTACAATCTAGGGGCTGGGGGCCACTGACGAATATATAACCCTTAGAAGATACTTTTTCTATAAATATGATTAAAACTTAAGGGTTTGGGGGGGGCAGGGGATGTTTATAGTAGAATTGAACCCAGGCCCTCACACATGCTAGGTAAGTGCCCTACCACTTACCTAAAAATAAAACTTAAGAGAAATTTAAACGGTGTGCTTATGACTGGCACAACCCACAAAAACTTGTTTTCAGGGCAAATTTAACCAAAAAGGTAAAGGTGAAAGAGACAGAAAGAAGAAAAGGGAGAAGGTGGCAGGCTTCCCAAATAAGCTGCAGTAGGCATGTCCAAACATTGCTAGCAATGACTCCGAGCTCTGGAGGGGGGCCTGGGTGGGGTGATCCCAGCCGCTTCTGACAAAAGCTTCCCTAAGGGACAGTGTGACCTTAGGTAATTTACTTCGAACAATGTCTTTGCACTCTGGGCAGTCTTCAGTGTTCTCATCCAGAACCGCAGACCTCAGAACGCCCACTCTTGAGCTGAGCTACAGAACAATGCTTCTGTGTCTTCAGTCCTGCTTAAGTCCTGTTTTGTGAGTTATGGGAGCTGACTGGGAAGGAGAGGAGGGAGGTTCCTTCCAGGGCCACAGATTCCGAGCATCCAGGGTCAAGGCCTTCACTGCCCCCAACCTCCAGTTGTAACAGAAGAGCCAGTGGGGCAAATCAGAGTCTGGGAGACAGGAGGTGGCTGCCACTCCCCTGTGCCATCAGCCCACCCTCTGGGCTCACAGGCGGTCTCACAGTCACACCTGGGATTTTGATAAGGAATTGTTTTTGGTTTGTTTGTTTTTCTTTATTCTAACCACCAACTGCTGTCAAAATTAAAAAGAAACAAAGGGGTCCCCAAAGACAGCTCAGTAGTTAAGAACAGTGGCTCAGCACCACTGTAGTCCCAGCACTGGGGAGGCAGAGACAGGCAGATCTCTGAGTTTGAGGCCAGCCTGGTCTACAAAGGGAGTCCAAACCTGTCTCAAAAAACAAACAAACAAACAAACAAAAAACAAAAGAACACTGGCCATTGCTCTTCCAGAGGACCAACACAGTGGCTCGCAGAGGATCCTATACCCTCCTCTGGCCTTTGTGGCCACCGAAAGCATGTGATGCACAGACATACAGGCGGGCAAAAGGCTCATACATATGAAATATAAAATTAAATTTTAACAGAAAATAGTTTTTAGGAATTCTCTCAAAATTGGATGGGGTTGCACACTCCTGCAATCCCAGCCCTGGGAAGGCTGAGACAGAGAAGCAAGGCTAGCCTGGGCTACATAGTGAGACCCTGTCTGGAAAAACAAAATCATCTAGGTATGGTGGCCCATGGCTGTAAAACCAGATTTGAGAGGTGAAGGCAGGATGATTAGGAGTTCAAGGTCAGCCTCAACTACATAAAAAGGAAAAAAGGGGGCTGGGTGTGGTGGCACACGCCTTTAATCCCAGCACTCGGGAGGCAGAGGCAGGTGGATTGTTGTGAGTTCGATGCCAGCCTGGTCTTCAAAGTGAGTCCAGGACAGCCAAGGCTAACACAGAGAAACCCTGTCTCGGGGCGGGGGAAGGAAAAAAGGGCTGGGGTCACTGCTCAGAGATGTAGCCTGACTACATGGGCTCCCATCTCAGATACACACACACACACACACACACACACACACACACAGAGGAGGGGGGACTAAACAGCTAAACAGCCAGAAGTTTTGGAGGAATGACCAGCTTTCAGGTTTTCTAATACCAAAGAGAACTCTGTCCTTCTGTGACTTTCTTTGCTTAGGAAAGATAATGGAGGGCTGGGGAAACAGCTCGCCGGCTTAGGTGCGTGCCAGGAAACATGAGGACAGCTTGGGGGGAGTCGGTTCTCGCTTTCCGACATCTGGGTCCTGGGGTTTGAACTCAGGTTGTCAGACTTGGCTGTAGGAACCCTTATCCACTGAGCCATTTTGTTATCCCCTAACTATTATTAAAAGTAGCTTTTCTAGGGCTCAATGGTAAAGGCACTTGCTGTGAAAGCCTGTGGCTAAGCTAGATCCTAGAAACAATTGCAGGGGCAGGTGGAGGTGGAGGCAGCGGCTGCGGCAGTGGTTCACGCCTTTAATCCCAGCACTTGGAGGCAGAGGCAAGAGGATTGCTGTGAGTTTGAGGCCAGCCTGGTCTACAAAGCGAGTCCAGGACAACCAAGGCTACGCTGAGAAACCCTAGGCAGATGCATTTGTGCCTAGGCCTGGCAACTTCTGTGAGTTCTCTGACATTCAAATAAATGCTGTATCATGCTCACCTACCCCCCACAATTAAATGTAATAAAATTTGTTAATGAAAATGTAAAAAAGTGAAGTGACTAGCTAGTATTAAAGAATAAAATGAGGTATGTTTTTAAATAGAATTAAGTTAGAATACAAAGGAATGGGCCTCATCATGGCACTGACATTCATACATGTCATATACTTTTCTCATTTGTTCCCTTCCCTCAATTAATTTGTCACACATATGAGTAAGCCCAGCACTCATGAGGCAAGAGGATTGAATTTAGGAGTTCAAAGCCAGTCTGAGCTACACAGTGAGTTTCAGGCCACCCTTGGCTACATTGCAGGACTCTAGTCTCAAAAAAAAAAACCAACAAAAAACAAAAAACAAAAACAAAAAACCCAAACCAAACCAAAACAACAACAAAACCCAACAGAACAAATATTCCTTCTCAATTCCTCATGGAAGAACACTAAACAGGAAATTAAATATAATAATGATCTTAGGTAGGGAGAGGGAAACATCCATAAATTGCATAAGGGGGAACTGGAAAAAATAGAATACAACCCAGATAATAGAATTCTCTTGGTATGAAACTTCTTAAAAATAATCATGGAATGATGAAAGACAATGTTTTGGGTTTTTTTTTTTTCCTTACTCTGTAAACCAGGCTGTTCTGGAACTCACAGAGATCTACTTGCCTCTGCCTCAAGAGTTCTAGGGTTACAGGCATGCGCCACCACATCCAGCTAAAAAGGTGGGTTTTATGTGCAAAATGCCAACACTGAAAAGGCATTACTTGTAAATGTGCTATTTCCAACTTGTATCACATCTGGGTGGGTAGGGTCACTCCTGCAGAAAGCAGATTAAATAGGCAGGCAAAGCACTAAGACTTATGGGCCTCATCCTAGCTTCCACCTCAGCTCTGGGGAGGGGGCTCCCCTCCGTGGCTGTAGCATCCCGAGGATACAGAGTAAAGAACGTCCGGGTAAGTGCTCTCTCCACAGCTGTATATACGCAGCTACCAGCAGAGGGCGCTGCAACCCAGCTAACTGACGCAGCTGCGCCTAAGGGCTCAGAGCGCTCCAGGGCTGAAACAGGTGGAACTGCTGAATCACTCAGCCACGAAGAAGCCAGAAAGGCTGATCAGGCCTCTATGGTGCCCGGGTCTTTCCCTCTGGACCATAATAAGCTCCGACCATGTCTGACTTATCTTCTGCCTGTATTCTTACACAGACCCGACACACAGCAGAGTTGGGCAAATATTAATAACTGTTGCTAGTTCTGGTAATCAAGAAAAGCACAAATGTGTAGCCACCAGAAGTAGCCAGCTACTACACCCGAGACTGGGGTGTCTTGCCTGCACACCCCTCCTCTTACAGGCTCCTTTCGAATTCCTTCAAGGAGACACTCCCTCCTACACACACACATACACACACACACACACACACACACACACACACACACCCTCCTTGTGCACCTCTTAATCCACTGCTCAAGCCCCCAAATATCTTGTCTTTCTGCAGGCGCGGTCTCAAGCCCCTCACCACCCACACAGCCCCGGGAGAGGCCTGCAAGTCAAGTCCCAAGGTCAGACAAATGGCGGGGGGACTCACACGCCAGCTGGCACCAGTGGCTGGAACTTCCACTGATCTTCTTCACAGTCCAGGAAGAGCCGGTTCATGATCTTGTTCTTCTCCTCAGGAGGGATGAAGTTCTCAATGATGAGGTACCTGAGATCAGGAACATGAGGCAGAGGGGAAGGAGGGCGGGAGGCCCCGTCACAGAGGCCACAAAGAAGCTGGGAAAACAAAGGGTGGAAGGGGGTGCCCCCCCCCCCCACAGGGACAACGGAACTGGAAGAGTGCTGGTTCTGATGGGAAGATCGTGGGCCAGGCTGGGCCCCGAGGGCTAGTCCACCAGCCCTCAGCATATGCTTTGGCAGAGGGAGGTCGAGCCGTCAAACCAGGCTGAGGAAGTAGACCAAACGTAAGAGCTGGCCTCTCTCATGAGCTCCGGTTCAGCGAGAGACCCAGTCTCAAAAAAATAAGGTGGACGATGGTAGAGGAAAACTCTCCACTGTCAACCCCTGGCCCTCCTCACGTGCTAACAGGTATACATACGTACACCCTTAGGCCCAAAACACCAAAGACATACAAACTAGGCAGGGTGGCCTATACTTGTTAACCCAAGAACTGGAAAGCCGAGGCAGGAGAATAGCTGAAAGTTCCAGGACAGCTTGGGCTATAGTGTAAGACTCTCAAAAAGCCAGAAACACAAACAAAGAAAAAAAAAAAGGGTGGGGGACATACAGGTGAGTAAATAGTCAAAATATGGCCTTCAGAAGAATCTTTCACAGAGGCCCTAAGGAATTTGGGGAGACTGTGGGGACCCAGAACCAGAAGAGGAGCCAGGCCTACTTGAGCTTGAGTTCCCGGGTCTGCTCGTTCTGCGCCTCCTCCAGGTCCTGCCGCACGCGGATGTACTCCTCATGCTGGTCCTGGATCTCAGCCTTCACCGCCTGTAGCTTGGCATAGAGCTGTACATGCACAGGTGTGGGTCAGAGGCTGCTCAGCCAGGCCCCAGTCACCCAGCCTGGGCTTTATGGGGTGCAGGACCAGTCCAGGCTGAGGCTGGGGATCCTGGCCTGAACGCAGAATGGCTGCCCATCCCTGTGAATCCGGATGGGCTATTTCGAGGGCTGCCTTTGTCCTCCGCTGAAACCGTGGCTGTTACCTGTGCGCTCCCCCCCCCCCCCCCCCCCGTCCACTCTCTCTATTGGTGTCATGAAGTGTTCAAACTGGAAGAGAGCTGAGCCTAGCATTCTCTTTTTACAGGAGGAAAGTGAGACACAGACCAAATAAAAGGTCATAACTGATCAAGGTTCCCTCCTAAGCTACCGAGTGATGCTCTAGTAACTGCGATAGGAGTGGGCCTGGCCTGGCCTGGCTAGCTCTGAGGTGACCACAGCAATAATCCTGGGGGTTCCCCTGGCTCTTCCCTGAGTCGACACTGGAATTCCCTACCTTAGACCTTTATCTCAGGCCAAATCTTTCCATGATTTTTGCAGGATCCTGGTGACCAGGGTCTTGTCCCTTGGTGTGGTGTGGAGGACCACTTTTCCTCCTAATGCATCTCCTTCTTAGCCACATCACATTCCCTGACCCAGCTCCCAAAGCTGCGACTCATTGGTGACAGTGGAGAAGTTAGCCTCCCCTCCACCAAGCCCCATAGCCTGGAAATGACACCCTGACTCCAGATGCCTGGCTGTCCCCCACCCCACAGCCCTGGCAGTATAGCTCAGGGGTTGGGCAGTGGAGAGGGGCCTTTGAGACACACCCTCTTGTACAGCGTCTTGTTTACCCTGCATCTCACCTTCTTGAGCTTCTTGGTTTTGACTTCCACCTCCTGCTGCAGAGACGAGTAGGTACCACGCAGCTCCATGGTCTCTTCATCTCGGAGGAGCATCTCCTGCTGCATTTCCCGCTCACGGCGTTTCTAGGGCGGGGCGGGGCAAGGGGCTCATGACAGAAAAGCATGGCACACCGGGGGAGGGCTGAAGGGGCACCCCATGGCTCGTGTCCACTATTCCTCACAGTGCTAAGTGGAACACAGGACACAGACCCCTGTACTTAGTGGTCCCAGCCCTAAGTGCTGGTATGCCGTGGGGACATTACTTGTAGCATCACAGGTGATTGGTAACTAACTAGCATGATGACTCAGGAAATGGTCACGTAGTTGGCAGTGAACTCACATCCCCATGGAAGGCCCGGGAGTGACACCAGAGGTCTGGTGGAGGCTAACTGCGTGGAAGGCCACCTCTTCCTCTCACCCAAAGAGAAGACTCTGAGCTGGCAGGTCCATGGAATCCAAGCAATTTAGCTTGAGTTTCAGCATTAGGATTGCAGGACCCCCAGTCCACTGGGGCTCATGGTCCCAGCCTACCCCACACATGACCCGAAGGCCACATGCCTCAGAGACCCGGAAGCCTAGCAGCCTTACCTGTTCTGCAATCTCCTGCCGTTTCAGTTCTAGCATCTTCTGTTGCTCATTGGTGTGATCCATGATGTTCCTCCCCCCGATGAGTAGTTTGCTTTCCATGGCCTGAGGACACAAGGGGGTTCAGAGGTGAGACTGGCAAAGATGCATAGTATCCCAATTTTGGGTTTTTTTTATCTGTTGGTCACAGGATCTCATGTAGCTCAGACTAACCTCAAACCTTCTATGCAGTGGAGGACAACAGTGTTAGGGCTACAAGCATGGACCAGCACATAGCTCTATTGGTTCAGTTGGGTTTTTGTTTTGTTCTTTGAGAAAGAATCTCACTATGTACTGTTGGCTACATAGTGGAACTTACTACGCAGACCAGGCTAGCCTGGAACTTGTGGCAATCCTCCTGTTGTTTTCTGCCACCTGAGTGCTGGGATCGCAGGCATGTCTCATCATGTCTGTTGACAGTCTCTCTCTCTCACCACCACTAATCCCAGCACTTGAGAGGCAGAGGCAGGCAGATCTCCGTGAGTTTGAGGCCAGCCTGGTCTACAGAGCCAGTTCTAGCACAGTCAGGGCTACATAGAGAAAACCCTGTCTGGAAAAGCCACAGGCACACAAAAGAGTCTCTCTCCCTCTCCTCACCTCCCTTTATGTAATGTAGTCAAGCATAACCTTGAACTCCTGATCTTCCTGCTTTCAGTCATAAGTCCAGAGCGGAGGCTCTGCCCCTTTCCCTGTGATCCTGCTAGGAGCTGATATAAACCATAGCCGGACGGAGCCTTGGAGCCACTGGTGGGAATGGAGCTTTCCCCTCCGGCCCCTGGAGCCATGGCACAAAGCTTCCATTGTAGATAGGATCCTTAGGATGAAAAAAACCGAGGGAACCCCCCTCTGGGAATATAGGGCACCTGATCTCTTTGCTATGGATACGAAGGAACGGCTGGGTCACCATGCCTGTGAGGAGGGTGGGTGGCAATCTATTCCTGGCAACCAAGCCCCAGATGGCATGTAGCAGCAAGGAGGAGAAACATCAGCCACTGGGCAGCCCAGCCCTGTCCTGACTGGTTCCTGACTCAGGAAGACAGCTCATCACTGGGGCAGCAGGAAATCTTGGTCTAATCTTGGGCTGCTGGGGAAATCAAAACAACCCAAGGGAGAGATTCCACAGTTGCAGGGCACAAAACGATGCCCCAGAGACTGAGTGAACTTTAGACCCAACCTAAAAGGCTCCTCCAGCCCTGCCCACTAAGCTGGAGGCCCGACCTCCTCATATAGGCAGTATCAGAAAATCACTTCATGTCCCGACAGCTCACAGACACAGGCAGCAAAATGTCAGGCACTAAATAGAACCCTCAACAGAGTGAACTTCTCAGATGGGAGGCTGTTCATTTCCCCACAAAACAAAGAGACAGGATAACTAGTCTTGGACCACCAGCTGGAAATAACAGAAAGGAGAGATCTGCAGGCCACGTGCCCAGCCTCAGTGAGCACTCCATGCTGTGTGAAAGCCCTCTTCCCCCACCCCATCAGTGCCTCCAGTAGGGGCTTCTGGAACTAGATGCTGACACGAAAATGGATTTGTGCAAAGTATGACTCCCTAAAATGCATTGTCATTGTTGTCAAGAAGAGGGAATTTTCCCGGGGGCAGCCAACTGCCCTCTGATTGCATCGCTGGCCTCCCGGAAGGTTGACATCACCTTGAGCCACTGGAAGAAACTGGCTGTCTCCCCTACTGGAATCTTTCCCAGTGGAGCCAGCTGACATGTCTGAGGGCTCTCAGAGCTGCGGGGGTGGGGTGAAGGTGGGGTGGGGGGGAGGGGTGCTGCCAGTCTGGGGGAGTGGGCAGCCACCTGTGAGCGTCACATTACTGGGAACAGAGCAGGACAGGGGTTAAAGGATGCTGTGGGCAGGTTGGAGGCTGGCTTGTGCAAAAGGGCCGTGGACACAGCCAGTTGGAGTGGCATGCAGTTACAAAGACAAAGGGGATATCGAGGAGCTGTGGAGGGCCTGGCTGTCCTTGGTGCCACACCATAGCGCTCTGCACCCCTGGATAACTGTCTTACATCTAGCCAATCCCTATGTCACAAACTCCTCTCAGTTCAAGGTTACAACTTGCACAACCATGAAATTTGGTACCCTTGGCAGCTTGCCTCAGCACAGTCTTGCACCTCACTCACCCCTACAAATGGCCAGTCATTTTTTGTCACCGTCAAACGCTTCTAAGTGCAGGTTACATCACCATCTCCTTTTTGTCCTTACTGATACCCACTGACCTTACTGAAATCTTCAAGACTCTCCTGGACCGCCCATAGGGTTTTACAGCCTCAGTTTCCTCTTCCATGCATCTTCCAAACACCCAAGTCTAAACAAGTTCTCTTCTGATCACATTATCCAAAGGCCCGGACTCTCCACAGGGGGAAATCCACTGTTGTCTTCTTCCCACTCCACAGCTACCTGGAAAACTGCTACTCATCTCTCAAGACCTAATGGGAGCAGCTTAGGAAATTTTTGTTGCTTCCTGCAAAGCTGCTTGTTTGGACCTCCTCCATAATCAGGCTGTGTTCCTACAGTTTCCCCATATTAGAACTGTTCCGGGTCTCGTCCCGTTAGCTCCATCAAGGCAGGAGTCATGCCTCTCTGAGATGTCAGGGTCCCAGCAGAGTCCTCAACATAAACCAGTGCCAGGTAAATATTTGAGGACAGGAACAGAGTCCCTGGGCTCATCCCAAGGCGGGTCCCAAGCCTTTTTACTAGACTCCGTGGCAGCTTCTTCTTTCATCCATCAACTCATGGGGTCAGCATCCAGGAAACCCAGCAAAGTGGTGGGGTAGGTGTGAAATAAATAAAGCCCCTTCCTGTTGAAGGTCACAGGTAAGTGAGCACTCTGACTCCTGGATAGCAAGGCTTCAAGGGCCTGGTAGAGACCTGGCACACTGCCCGTTCAGCAAAGTGTCTTCATATCTGCCTCAGCACTTTATGTAATGCGAGCGTCCTTTACTCTTTGCCACTTAACAAAAAGACAATACTTCTCAAATTCTGCCACATATTGGAATCACCTGGGAAAGTAGCAAGGCGCCCAGACTCAGAGAATCAGAACCTGCACTTTCGGGCGGGGGGTGGGGGTGGGGCTAGGGGTGGGGTGGGGGGGCCTGGGGACATGGCTTTGTGGGCAAAAGGCTTGCTGAGTAA
This sequence comes from Acomys minous, assembly GCF_964271855.1. Classification (NCBI taxonomy): domain Eukaryota; kingdom Metazoa; phylum Chordata; class Mammalia; order Rodentia; family Muridae; genus Acomys; species Acomys minous. The sequence continues at coordinate 101,167,691 of NC_140489.1, read as the reverse complement.
GCAGAGGAGGCCTGAATTTAGATCAACAGAGTTGAGAGCGTTGGTGGAGACAGGAAGTCCTGGGACTTGCTGGCGGGCCAGTTTAGGTTCACCGAGAAAATAAGGTGTCCTAAGTCCCCAAGTGACTTTTGTGTGCCCCGTATTGAGGACTTTAGGAAACAGGACCAGCTACAGGAAAAGCAACATCTTTTCAGTAACAGAAGATTAAACCTCACTAACCTCTCAGAGTTCTTTCAAACTGGGACAAAATGACTGCTGCATTAGGGAAGCCAATGGCTAAAACGCCGCCCTGAGAAGGTTGTCCAGCAGTGGCTCTTCCCCATTGCGTGGGAGGTGGGGATGGAGAAAGGGAAGTGGCTTAGGGTAAGGAAACACATACCATGTGTGGGAAAATGCCTAAGTGTGGGACGGCAGGACTGATCTCTGTCAGAAATTGTACAAGGAAGTTGGACAGTGTTCACGCAGGCCTTTAATCTCAGCTCTCGGGAGGCAGAGGTGGGCAGATCTCTGTGAGTTCTAGGCCAGCCAAGGCTATACGGAGAAACCCTAGCTTGAAAACAACAACAAACTAGGCTTGGTAGCACACTGCCTGTGATCCCAGTACTCAGGGAGGCAGAGGCAGGCAGGCAGACCTCTGTGAGTTTGAAGTCAGCCTGATTTACAAAGTGAGTTCAGAAGAGCCAAGGCTACACAGAAAAACTTTGTCTCGAAAACAACAACAACAAAACAAAAACAAGCAAAAAAATTGTACAAGGACACACGTATTGATTAAATACTCAATTTCACAGAGACCCCCAAATCATTCTACGTCATAAGGAACAACGTGAGCTGACTGAAAATAAATAAATAAAAGGCAGGCAGGTAAGGTTACAGTTTTCCATTTGAGGGGAAAGTGATCCTGACTCCCAGAAGACTTCAGCTTAATATGCTGCCACAGCCAAAGCCCAGTAGCAGCCGGCCAAGGACCTTTGTGGAGGCTTTTTGGAAACAATACAAATGAGTTATCCCCTTGCAGAGGACAACGATCCAGCCGAATCTGGAATACTGTGTACGGTTCCATTCCGAACCTCCAGAGACTCAAAGGAGACAGGAGAGCCAGAGAAGGCCTTCCCAGGGCCTTCTTAAGAGATGGCAAGCTGAGTGTGGTGGCGCACGCCTTTAATCCCAGCACTTGGGAGGCAGAGGCAGGCAGATTGCTATGAGTTTGAGGCCAACCTGGTCTGCAAAGTGAGTCCGGGATGGCCAATGCTACACAGAGAGACCCTGTGTCAAAAAAAAAAAAAAAAAAAAGAGAGAGAGAGAGAGAGAGATGGCAAAATAGGATTCTTCAGGCTGCAAAGGCTAAGAAGGAAAGAGTGAGAAAGTCAGAAAGAATGGGGAGAAGGGGGCTGGAGAGATGGCTCAGAGGTTAAGATGGCTCAGAGGTTAAGATGGCTCACTGGCTGCTCTTCCAGAGGTCCTGAGTTCAATTCCCAGCAACCACATGGTGGCTCACAACCATCTATAATGAGATCTGGTGCCCTCTTCTGGTAGTCAGGCAGAACAGGGTATACTAATAAAACAAATAAATACATATTTATTTAAAAAAAAAAAAAAAGAATGGGGAGAAGGAAGCACCCGGACTTTCCCATTTGACCCTCGTACATGGACTGAGGGTATCCATGGGATTTCAAAAGGAGCAGGTTTTAGGACACCCAAAGGAAAGACTGCCTGGGCAGCGTGGCATGCCTATGAACCCCAGCACTTGGAAGGTGGGAGAAGGAAGATGAGGAGTTCAAGGCCAGCTTTGGGCACACACTGAATTCAAGTTGGAGGCCAGCTTGGCCTACAGGAGACCCAGACTCAAAAACAACCCAGTGAGAGGCTGGAGGGGTGGCTCGGTGCTGCTCTTGCTAGGCCCTAAGCCTGGTTCCCAGCACCCACAGCAGGGGGCTCGCAAATGCCTACAACAAGCTGCAGGGGGATCCCGTGTCCCTTCTGGAGGAGACACTTGCACTTATGTGGCATACACACACATAGACATCTAATAAAAATGAATAACAAATTAAAAATAAAATAACTTTAGGGAAAAACTAAGAAACTTTCCAAACTTCCTCGCATGGCTAATTTCTTCCATTTTTCTTCCCTGCCTACTGGGTTAGTCCATATGTACAAACCTCCTCCCCATACCACCACCCCCTTCTACAGACATACTTAAAACGACAAGCTGAACCACTCAGTGCATAAAGGTACTTGCTGTGAAAGTCTGGAGACCTGTTTGACCTCCTAGAACCCACAAGGTCATGCTTTGATCTCCTCCACAGATGAGCTACGGTAAAAATGCATGCACACACACTCACAAAAAATTAACTTTAAAAAATTACAAGCCATGCCGGTCTGTGGTGGCGCACGCCTTTAATCCCAGCCCTCAGGAGGCAGAGGCAGGCGGATCACCGAGAGTTCAAGGCCAGCCTGGTCTACAGAGCAAGTTCTAGGACAGCCAGAGCTGTTACACAGAGAAACCCTGTCTTGAAAAACCAAAAATAAATAAATAAATAAATATTACAAGCCATGTCCTGCTATTTCTACTTTTATATTTAGTGCACTTCATTACTTATAGACTATTTATAATTATATATATATACACACATCTATCTATCTATCTATCTATCTATCTATCTATATATATATATATATTTTTTTTTTTTTTTAAAGACAGGGTCTCGCTGGGTGTGGTGGCGCACGTCTTTACAGCACTCAAGAGGCAGAGGCAGGTGGCTTGCTGTGAGTTTGAGGCCAGCCTGGTCTACAAAGCGAGTCTAGAACAGCCAAGGCTACACAGAGAAACCCTGTCTCAAAAACAAAACAAAACAAAACAAAAGATAGGTCTTACTGGCTGGTCCAGAACTCACTATGTAGATCAGGCTAGCCTCAAATTCTCAGAGGTCTACCTGCTTCTTCCTCCCAAGTGCTGGAATTAAAGGCATGCCCCACCATGCCTGGTTGAAAACAATTTTTTTTTCCACAGTAACGTTAGCATGAAATGTTGTCTCTTAAAATTGTTATAATAATATATAAAAAAGTGAGCCTCCTCATTTAATGAATTTAATAATCAGGGTTTTTTTCCTCAAGACAGGATTTGGATTGACTGTGGTCCTGGCTGGCCTCCAGCTGAGGACGGTGCTACATACCTGACTTTCCTGTCTGTCTTCAGGTGCTGAGACTACAGGCATGGGTCACCCTGCTTGGCTCTTTTCCTTTCCATTCTCCATGTCTTCCTGGTGATCCCGCTAAGGCTTGCTCTCGTTTCTCCCAACCACTCTTTTTGTGCTGCTTGGGGATAGATAGCTTTTTCTGTTTTGGTTTTTTGAAACAGGGTTTCTCTGTGGAGCCTTGGCTGTCCTAGAACTTGCTCTGTAGACCAGGTTGGCCTTGAACTCAGAGTTCTACCTGCCTCTGCCTCCTGAGTGCTGAGATTAAAGGTGTGTGCCACCACCACCCGTCATTATTTTCTTTTTGAGACAAGGTCTTGTGATGTAGGTCGGACTGACCTAGAAATGTCCTTGGACTCACGTGATCCTTCTGTTATTCAGGCTTGTTCCGTGATGCCCAGCTGGGGCGAGTGTTGGGTGAACACGTGGACCTTGAGACGTAAGCAAAGCTGTTTATCCAGACTCCATCACCCCAGACACCTATACCTAGGCTCCTGTTCTCCTTACCCAAAGGCTACCTATTCCTGCCTTTTTATCCCATCTGGACATTGTCAAACAGAACTTGAGCTGGCAGTCAGGCATCTAAAGGGTTAACCAAAACTGAGTCACCAGGGGTGGCAACCCCAGCTGGGCTGCCACAATCACCAATCACCAAGGCCTGAGTCTGGCCTGCTTCCTGTTAGGGCTTCTTGGATCTAGAACTACTTCAAGACCCCTCCAGCTGGCCGAACCTCCATGAAAAGATTTCCCGGATGGTGACTAACAAGCCATTTCCACCCCATTCCATTTACTCCGTGCCCCTCTCCTCAGCTGGCCCTGCCCAGGTCCAGTGACAGCTGAATCTGCATTAGCACCTCCCTTAGTCAAGACCTCAGTGTCTGCCAAGCTTGGCAGACAAGACCAGCCTTGTGTTAGGAGAGGGGGGGGGGGGCTGGTTCTGGTATGAGAATCAAGATGGGGGGTCCAGGTGCAAGGTCTCACTCAGCCTGCACTATTTCACTCCCGCACTCTGAAAGATGCCATGCCAGCATCTTCTGTTTTTTCTGTTCCTTCTGAGGATGGCAGGCTCATCTCTTCCTTTGCCTTAGAGATCTCTCTCCATAGCCACCACCTGTGGAAAGCAGAGGGACAAGGAGGCCTCCGACCCTTGTCCAGTTCAAGCTGAGTGTGTGGAGCAGAGGGCCTGCAATTCGGGGTCCTTGTCCCAGGGACAAGTTCCTTGGAGATCTCAGCTGCACTGGTCAAAGCTTCCTCTGATCTCTCAGGGCAAGAGTATAGGTGGGTGGGGCCTGGGGACAGGGCTCCTTGCCTCTCTGGATGTTAAATAGGTCCAGTGTGAGTGAAAGGCCAGCAAAGGCTGTGGGGCAGAGCGGATCTGGTTGGGAGCTCCCGGGCTTGTGAGATCACACGGTGGCCAAGTAGACTTTGGGAGAGTCATTGCCGCAGACCTCCATGCTTTAGCGACAGAGAGGCCCAGGAGCAGAGCGCTGCAAGCTTGGGGTCTCCTGACTAAGGAATCTGTGCGCATAACTCCTGTTTTATTAACTTTACACTTTCCAAGTAACTTCCCGATTTGATTAGAGCTCCAGCCTGAAGTCTCCGAGGCGGGTCAGCCGCCGTACAACGAACAGGATCACCACAGGGAATGTGTCAGCTTATACATCCAGCCGGACCCTTTTCCCCAGTTCCAGGAACAGGAAGACAATACCAGCGGTTGATCTGGGCATGGAGACTCACACCTGTGATCCTAGTACTTGGGAGGTTCAGGGAGAAAGACCTCAAGTTCAAGGCCAGCCTGTGCTACAAGTGAGATTTCACCGGAAGGAAGACAGGGGGAAAGGGTGAGAGGGCGGCTGGGGGATTTTGATCAGTTGGTAAAGTACTCGCTAGCATACAAGAGACCCTAAGTTTAATCCTCAGCATCCCATAAACCAGGCATGGTGGGGGCACATTAATATAGATGGTCAAGAAAGCCGGTGTGACCAGCCCCCCCCCCCTTGGGGAGAATACCATCAAATGTGGGTCTCCAAGAACAGAGAAGGCAAACCAGCTCTGGCCTGCCACTGCCAGCTACCCTATGGCCCTCTACAGAGGACTGGAGTCTCAGATACATCTCGTCCTATGTCTGGCTAGACTGGGTCTCTTAAAAATTATATTCATTAGCTGGGCACGGTGGCACACCCCTGTCTCGAAAAACAAACAAACAAAAATTATATGTATTTATTAAAGGGTAGGAGGCCACAGCTCACATGTAGAGGTCAGAGGACAACTTTGTAGGCCCCGGGGCATCAGGATTGGCATTTCGCTCACTAAGCTATCTCTCTGGCTCCTGGACTAGGTCTTTTTTTTTTCTTTCTTTTTTCTGTTTTTCCCCCTTTCTTTTCTCCTTTTTAAGGATTCATTTATTCATCATTTATACGGCATTCTGCCTGCATTCACACCTGCACACCAGAAGGGGGCACCAGATACCACTCTAGATGGCTGTGAGCCACCATGCGGTTGCTGGACACTGAACTCAGGACCTTTGGCAGAGCAGACTGTGGTCTTAAGCTCCGAGCCATCTCTCCAGCCCCTGGACTAGGTCTTTGTCATCTTAATCACACCACCCGGTCACGGCAAGAATCTATGACATGACACTATGCTCGTGGCCTATAGTTGAAACATAGTTAAACTAAGGCTCAGACTTGCCACGATCACAGAGACAGCCAGCTAGATGGTATCTATCCCTACTCCAAGTCAGTGCGCTTCTCCCAGCTCCTCAGCTACCCAGCGCTTCGGGTCAGCGTACGGAAAGAAGCTGCATTTGACACTCGCACCTTTGCAAGCTCAGAGACCCACTGCCTTCTCTTCCAGCAGAAACAGCTTTTGCCTATGTGGGGCACTTATGGGGTCTCTGGGATGAGGGTGGGCTAGAGAGCTCTTACCCAAATGCAGGAGGTTCTATCCTTAGAGTCCTAGGGAGACTGAGAGGGTTCACCTCCTTAGAGCTGTCCTGGGGTAGCATGAAGAACGCTGGGCATGCTGAGCCTTTCCTCACAGGCTCTGCCACCCTGTGTTACAGCAGAGACACCTGCTGAGATGTCAGCCCTCTCTCTGTAAAGTGGGAGCCAGTACACTCACTCCCTTCCAGGCTTTGGGTAAAGAGGATCAGTTGGGCAACAGATGCAGAGGTGCTTCATAAATGGCCATGCGCAGAGAAGGGCTGGGAACGTAGCTCATTAGGTAGCACAGCTGCCTAACAAAACCTGGGGTTCTGTTGGCAACTCCGCAAAAGTAAATCAAGCGGCCGGTGGTGCTGAGGCAGCGGCGTCAGCGGTGGCGCACGCCTTTAATCCCAGTGCTCAGGAGGCAGAGGCAGGTGGATCTCTGAGTTCGGGGTCACCCTGGTCTACAGCATGAGATCCAGGATGGTCAGGGCTACACAGAGAACCACTGTCTCGGAAAATCACCACCACAAAAACAAACAAACAAACAAACAAGCAACCCAAATCAAGCACAATGAAATAAAATGTATGGTAAGTCGCTGATTGGCTGCACCGATGGGATACGCTCACCACTCACTGGAAAGGGCCAAACCAAAAAAAAAAAAAAAACCCTACCTCATCCAAAAAACAAAAACAAAACAACAACAACTACAAAAAAAAAAGAAAAAGAAAAAAGAAAAGAAAGAAAGAAAAGAAAAATAAACTTAACAGCCCCTGCTCCCATCTCTTAAAAGACACAGCCATTCCTACCCAGACCTATTTCTTCTTTTCAGGTACCGATTGTAGGTCTTGAGGAGTCAGCAACAAAGTTAGAAGAAAGGAGAGATGAAGGGGAAGGCTGAATAGGTCTATTTTCAGATGAACAGGGCTATTTTCAGTGGTTTCTACCCTGGGGACATAAACCAGGACGTTATGTCTGAGTCTCCTCCTTAGATAGCTCAAAACGCAATATAAACGGCTGATGGAAAACGAGAAATCAGAGATTGGGAAAAACATTGGCCAGGGAGTGAGGTGCATCTCACTCTGCTGACAAGGCGTGCCCGGAAATGCTCTGTCCATGCCGAGAGAAGCGCTAAGGAAAAGGTGGGCCGCTTCCTCCAGTGGGCAGAGTGGGCGCACCCGGGCTGAGCGAGAGCTCACCTCCCTTCCCTATTACCCTCTCTAAAAAAATTTTTTTAATGTTAAGCTGGACATGTGGCGTACACCTTTAATCCCAGCACTTGGGAGGTGGTGTCCAGGACAGCCAGAGCTACATAGAAAAACCCTGTCTCAAACAAAACAAAACTAAAACAATTATTACACTATTTATTTATTGTATGTTTGCTTGTGCCATGGCGGGAACTCGGAGGTCAGCTTGTGGGAGTCGGTTCTCTTGTTCTACCCTATGGGACCCAGAGATAGGACTCCAGTCACACACAGGCTTGGTGGCAAGTGTCTTTGCCCCTGAGCATCTCACTGGCCCCACTATTTCCCTCTTGCATTTGTAGCTTTCTAGAAGGTTCTCTCCAATATGCGGGATGCAAATCCAGGTGATAGAATAACAGTGCCAGGACTGACAAAATCTAAGGATGTAGATGGGCTAAGTGACATCAGCCTTTGACAGAGGAAGTGCAGGGCCCAGAGGGGTGCACGACTCCAGGTGACGGAGCCTCCAGGCTCAGCCAGGCTCCTCTGTCACTATCTCCCCAGGCTGTCTGACCCTGAGTTCTTGACTCTCTGTAGCCAGGGCTCGTCAGCAAGTGACGGAGTGAACACCTATTGATGGATCATCTCTTATGTTCCTTGGAAGATCAAGAGATGTGTACGGGTCCCAGGATTATCAGAAACTACATCACTTGGATATTACTACAAACCCTGGCTTCTCTAAATTATTTACTGCTTCTAAGTGAATCATCCTACAAGGACGGACACACACACACAGACACACACACACACACACAGATTTTTTTGGAGGGGGTGCTGGGTTTGAACCCCGAGCTCATTCTTCCTAGGCTGTCATTATGTTGTAACTCAGTTATAACCCTAGCCTTTTTGTTTGGTTTTGGTTTTTAAGACAGGGTGACTCTGTGCAACAGAGCCCTGGCTATCCTAGACTCAGTTTGTAGACCAGGCTGGCCTCGAACTCACAGAGATCCACCTGCCTCTGCCTCTGCCTCCAGAGTGCTGGGATTAAAGGCGTGTGCCACCATGCTCGGCTACCCTTCTCACTTTTTATTTTGAGACAGTTTCTCAGGTCATCTAGGTTGGTCTTCAACTCGCTCTGTACGCAGGTCAGCTTTGGGTTTGTACATCTCTGTTTCTGTGTTGTGTTTTTAATTGTTTCCGCGTATGTGAGTAAGCCTGTGAGAGTCTATGTGCACCACATACACGCCAGAGCCTGAGAAGGCTAGGAGAGGGCACTGGCTTCCTTACACCTGGACTTTCAGGTGGTTGTGAGGCGCCACCTGGGGGCTGGGACCTGGACAGAAGCAGTATGCACCTCAACCTGGGACTCATCGCTCCAGTAGCTGGGAATACATGCCTTAGTTATCAGCCTGGGTTAATACTATTTTTTTTTTTTTTTTAAAGATAGGGTCTCATGTGGCCCAGTTTGGCCTCAAACTCCCTAAGTGGCCAACGCTATCCTTGAACTCCTGACCCTACTGCCTTTACGGTTCAAATACTGAAATTACAGGTGTGAGATGCCACATCTGGCACCCTTCCTTTCTATGTGTAGTCTAAACTCTCCTTAAAAAAACAAAACAAACAAACAAACAAAAACAGCCAGGCGTGGTGGCTCGCGCCTTTAATCTCAGCACTCAGGAGGCAGAGGCAGGTGGATCACTGTGAGTTTGAGGTCAGCCTGGTCTACAAAGCGAGTCCAGGACAGCCAAGGCTACACAGAGAAAACCTGTCTTTTTTGGGAGAGAGGTGTTTTGGTTTTGCTTTGTTTTTTTGTTTTTTTGTTTTTTTTTTTTTTGAGACAGGGTTTCTCTGTGTATCCCTGGCTGTCCTGGACTCACTTTGTAGACCAGGCTGGCCTCGAACTCATAGTGATCCACCTGCCTCTGCCTCCTGAGTGCTGGGATTAAAGGCATGTGTTACCACTACCTGTCGAGAAATCTTGTCTTGAAAAAACAAAAACAAACCAAAACAAACACACACACACACACACACACAGAGAGAGAGAGAGAGAGAGAGAGAGAGAGAGAGAGAGAGAGAGAATACAACCAGGTATGTGTCAGTAGTCCTAGTACCTGAGGAAGAAGAATCATGAGTTCAAGGGTAGCCTGGACTACACAGTGAGACCTTACATCATAAAAATAAAAAGCAGTTGGCCTGGAGGTGTAAGCTATCTGCAGAGCACTGTAGCATATATGACCCTGCATTCAATGCCCAGTGCTGCAAACCAAACCAAGCCAAACAGGAGCAGTATGTGCTTATTGTAAAAACAAAGAAGCTGAGCGTGGCAGCACACACCTGTAGTCCCATTGGGGAAGACCGAGGCAAGAGGATCACGAGGTCCAACCTGGGCTACATAGTGAGTTGCAGGCCAACCTAGACTCTATAGCAAGACCCTGTTTCAGGAAAATGCAATGGTGGTAGCTATAGTTGAATGGTAGAGACCTTAGGTTCAATCGTTAATGTTGTCTAAAAAGAAAAAAACTAAATAGCTTAGCTTACTAAAGAAAATACTGTTGCTCTTCTTTTTTTTTTTTTTTAAGGGGGTAAAAAGTAGCAAGGCATTGGAGATTGAGGTGGAAGGATCTCAAATGCAAGGTCAACCTGGGCTACGAGGTTTGGCCAATGAGATTGGATTTAAAATTTTTGTTTTGTTTTGTTTTTTGAGAAAGGGTTTCTCTGGGTAGCCTTGGCTGTCCTGGACTTGCTTTGTAGACCAGGCTGGCCTCAAACTCACAGCGATCCGCCTGGCTCTGCCTCTTGAGTGCTGGGATTAAAGGCGTGCGCCACCTCACCTGGCTGCTTTTAGGGTTTTTTTTTGTTTTGTTTTGTTTTGTTTGTTTTTAAGATTTATTTATTTATAATGTATACAGTGTACACCTGCAGGCCAGAAGAGGGCACTAGATCTCATTATAGATGGTTGTGAGTCACCATGTGGTTGCTGGGAATTGAACTCAGGACCTCTGGAAGAAGCAGACAGTGCTCTTAACCTCTGAGCCATCTCTCCAGTCCCTTGTTTGTTTTTTGAGACAGTGTTTCTCTGTGTAGCCCTGGCTATCCTAGGACTCACTCTGTAGACCAGGCTGGCCTCAAACTCAGGACATCATCCTGCCTCTGCCTCTCTAGTGCTGGGATTAACAGTGTGTGCCACGAAGGCCCGGCAAAAACAATTTTTTGAAGATTTAATTTGATTATAATCTTGGTGGTGATGGTTGAGTGCAGAGGCTAGGGGTTTGCATCATATGGAAGGAAGGCATGAGTTCAGCATCCCAGGGGACCAGAGCTCCCACTGGGACCTGTTAGCAAGGAAGCTGGCATCAATCTCATCAGCTGGGTTGTCCCGTAGAGGGGAAAGTTGTGTACCATGGTGCCAGCTAGTCACAACCGTATAATTCTGGAATTACCATGTCCAAGGCATGTGACGCTATTCAGTATCCTTACTTGTCACATGGAAATTGGAACAGCCCTGCTTTGTGGTGCTTCCATGAGGCTGAAATAAAACAATGGCCTTAATTACACAAGGGGAAAAAATAGCTTCATTATTATTACTACCGCCTCCTGCATCTTCCTGGTAGCCAGATGAAGAAAAGAAAAAGCCTGCATGATAATTACCTACTGCAATAGAAACAGCTCAGCCCAGGCCCTGGTAGTCTTCTGTTTGGAATATGCAGGAGCTAGCACCAGTGTTGGACTCAGGAAGATCAGGAGTTCAAGGCTAGCCTCAATGAATAGCAAGTTCCAGGCTATCTGGTTTAGAAAACATGAGACCCTGCTTCAAACAAACAAATAAACAAACAAAGCCAGAAGTAAACCAAGCAAAACCATGCTCATACACAATCCTAGCACTTCAGATGTGGGGTAGGAGGATCAAGCCGGGGCAGTGGTGTATGCCTTTAATCCCAGCAGAGGTAGGCAGATCTCTGTGAGTTCCAGGATAGCCTGGTCTACACAGAGAAACCCTACCTCAAAAAACAACAACAACAAACAAACAAATGGGCCAGGTGTGGTGGTGCATGCGTTTAATCCCAGCACTCGGGAGGCAGAAGCAGGCGGGTCTCTGTGTTCTGGGTCAGTCTGGTCTACAAAGAAAGTTTCACAATAGCCAGGGCTGTTACACAGAGAAACCCTGCCTCAAAAAACAAAAACAACAGCAACAAAAGCAACCAACCAAACAAGTAAATGGATGGTAATTGTTTAGTCTGACTGGCAGTTAATGTCCAGTACTGTACTTGGGATATTAAAAATTCTAGGAATGGGGTTAGGGCTTAGAGATAGGGTATGGCTTAGCATGCATGAGGACTTGGCTTCATTTTCCAGCATCAAAATGTGCTGGAAATAATAATAATAATAATAATAATAATAATAATAATAATAATAATAATAATAATGGAATGGGCACATGTCTTTATTCCCAGCATCCAGGAGAAAGAGGCAGGCAGAACTCTCTGAGCTTGAGGCCAGCCTGGTCTATCTAGTGAGACCTTGTCTCAAAAAAAAAAAAAAAAAAAAGCAAAAATTCTAGATCCAAACCCTAAGTGCAGGGGGTGACAAGCTCCAGGCATGGAGGCTGGTCTTTCATACCCACAGAGCATTTACTAAGGAGAAACAGGCCATTCTCCTACCCACTCAGACATGCCACCCAGTTCTGTAACCACAAAAGAAGTGGCCCGGGCCAGGCACAATGACTCGCAGGACAGAGTCAAGAGCAAAGTGCTATTCTTGATCTGAATTCCAGGCCTTTGCTCTGGGTCCTCAGAACACAATACCAACATTATCACAGCCACTTCATCCAATCCTACGTTTCCGAGGGCCTGGAAGGACCGAAGGTGGTGATGTTAACTTACTCCCCCAGTCAGCACAGCGCTGAGAAGGCTGACCTCACCAAAGGCTTCTCCTTCATCAGAGCCTGGAGCCCAAATCACAGGTGGAAATGAATTAGTCTTACATATATTTCCCCACTGGCCAAATCATTTTTCAAATGTATTGTCAGCCATGGTGGGTACACACCTCCTGGGACATGAAGGCAGGAGGATTGGGTGTTCAAGGCTAGCCTAGGCTACAGCAGAGCCTGTCTCAAAAACCAAGCAAAGTGGGGGTGTCGATACAGTTCATCTTCTCGAGTGCTCACAGGCATACATGGGTTCAATCCCCAGCACCACATAAACTGAATATGACAATGTAAGCCTAGCTGGGCGTGGTGGCGCACACCTTTAATCCCAGCACTCGGGAGGCAGAGGCAGGTGGAGCACTGTGAGTTCGAGGCCAGCCTGGTCTACAAAGCGAGTCCAGGACAACCAAGGCTACACAGAGAAACCTTGTCTCAAAAACAAACAAACAAACAAACCAGACAATGTAAGCCTGAGAGCCCAAAGCTAAGGAAGTAGAGGCAGGAAGATTAGACATTCAAGGTCACCTTCTCTTTTCCAGCCCTATAGAGCAAACTCACGGCCTTGTTCTAGGCAAAGCTCTGCCATTGAACCGCGTGCCCTCAGGTCCTGAGAAAGGGCCAGTGTTGTCCTGCCTCTACCTTTCAAGTGCTGGTGCCATGACACCTTCTCACTGGTTTCCCGCTGGTCAGATTTGTATGGTACAAATGCTCTGGGAACTGACACTTCTGTGAAATAACCACCTTCCCCAGTGACGAGAGGAAACACTGATGCACTCCCACCAACAAGGAGGCCACAGGCGTTGACCTGTATGTTAAACCCAGCCCCGGCACATGGGCCATGTCTTACACCAAGCTTTTCTCAAGGCTCTGACAGTAGAAGACTCAGCTGGGAAAAGGGGCTGGGGTGCACGCAGAGCTCCCATGACTAAGCCCACACATTTCCCAGTGTCTGCACGGGGCTGACTGACGTCCTTAAGAATCAGTGAGTTTGGAACCAGATCAGCTTTTGGAAAGAAGATGCTCTCTAGGTTATTAGGGGCATTTCTGAGGCAGTGTCCAGCCCTAGTTGGATCTTGACAAATTAAGCAACCATTCTGCCACTGAGCTCCACTTCCAGATAGAACCCGTTACTGTATCGAGGGATGATTAACACAGAATAATGCTGCACATATTTAATGCATTCCAAGCATATCCCCTCAGCGAGTTTGGGGATAAATATGAACTCATAGAACCAACTCCACCAATGCCACCCAATATGGTTTTTTTTTTCCGAAAGTGGGGCTCAAGCTGGCTTCCCATATGCTATGCAGCTAAGGATGACCTTGAACTCTTGATCTGTCTGCTTGTGCCGCTTTGCCTGGTAAGTGCCGGAGATTGAATCAATGGTTTCAAGCACTCTACCAATTACACTACAGCCCCAGCCCACACTCAATGTTAAAGCAAGTGGATTCTGTCGAGTAGTTCTTGAAACCAACATGGTGGTCCATGCTTACATGCTCCAGCACTCAGGACATTGAAACAAGAGGCTTGGGAGTTAGACCCTAGCCTGAGTCACATAACAAGACTTTGTATCAATAATAATTAACAATAATAGTTTGGGGGCGGGCTGGAGAGATGGTTCAGGAGTTAAGAGCTCTTGTTCCTGCAGAGGACCCAGGTTCAATTCCCGGCACCCATATGGTGGCTCACAACCATCCATTACGCTTGTTCCAGAAAATTACACCTCCTTCTGACCTCCAGGGTACTGTATACATGTGGTGTACAGCCAAGCACACACACAAAACACCCGCACACAAAATAATAAAATTAGATTAAAGGAAATAATAGTACTGCCAGGCACAGTGGCACACAGTTTTAATTTCAGTACTTGAGAAGCAAAGGCAAGTTGATCTCTAAGTTCAAGGACAGTCTGGTCTACTTATCAAGTGCCAGGTTAGCCAGCACCGCATTGGTTTTTTGTTTGTTTGTTTGTTTGTTTGTTTGTTCTTTCGAGACAGGGTTTCTCTATGTAGCCTTAGCTGTCCTGGACTCACTCTGTAGACCAGGCTGGCCTCGAACTCACAGTGATCCACCTGCCTCTGCCTCCCGAGTACCGGGATTAAAGGCATGCGACACCACGCCCGGCTTTTTTTTTTTAAGCCCCACATTGTAAAACCTCTCAAAAACAGAGTGCTGGGGTGATAGCACATGCCTTGGGAGGCAGAGGCAGGAGGATTGCTGTGAGTTCGAGGCCAGCCTGGTCTACAAAGTGAGTCCAGGACAGCCAAGGCTAACATAGAGAGATCCTGTCTCAAAACACCAAAACAAAACAAAACCAAAACAAATCAACACCCCTTCCCAAAAAAAAACCCAAACACAGCAATAAACAATAGTAATAATAGTAAATAATAACAGTAATTTGTAACAGTTATTTTACTATGTGGGGGATATTGCTCAATGGCAGATTGGCTCCTTGAATAAACAAGCAAAGTGCTGGGTTCAATTCACAGCACAGTGGGAAAAAAAAAGCTAAATAGTGTTAGGAATGAAGCTCAGTGGTACAGGGGTTATCTAGTTGCAAGCCCTGGATTCTATCCTGACACCCCACAATAAAAACAAACAAACAAACAAACAATTAGCATATAATTTAGCAAAGCAGATCAGATCTTAGTGAACCTCATTAATATTGCTGAGACTGTTAATGCTTGAGTTGAAACTTCCTGTCTGCCAACCCGACTGCAGATAGCGCTCATGCTCCAACATGGGAGGCCGAAGAGGGACCCACGAAGGGGACAATGACTATTCAGTTTGGTTTGTCCTCCCTGCAGTGATCTCATCCCTCCGGCTTTGGTGGCTGTTTCTGAGGGTTTCTTTTCTAAACCCACCAGAGACAGAGAGTTGGGCTCCGGCCAGAGTCACTGCTCCTCGCTCTGCAGACCAGCTTCCTGCAGAACCACCCCAATGCTGCATCTGCCTCGCTCCCATTCCAGCCTGAGTCTCTGTGTCCTTCCTCCCCCAGACAGCTTCCTTTCTACGGCGTTGAGAAATAAAGCTTGCGAAGTCAATATCAGCCTCTCAGAAAAAGTTAACTTCAAGATTAAAACAATCACTTATAAATTCTTGCACAATTAAATTGAGCAGAGAGTGCTACATGCTGGGTCTTCGCTGGTACTGTGAGTCTGTAATAATGTCACTTATCTCTCCTGCTTCATGGGATAAGAGTGCTAGTGGGTCCCCCAGATATGACCTAAGTATGTGGCTTGCTAATGATTAAGGCTACACAGGGCACAGGCACATCTATACACCTAATATTCTGAGGCTCACATTAATGTGGTAAAAACCAAAGGAGAGATGAGAGAGAGAGAGAGAGAGAGAGAGAGAGAGAGAGAGAGAGAGAGAAGAACAAAGAGAGAACCAGAAGGCTTGAGGGTGGCAGGCAGGCAAAGCAGTGAGACAGACTGGAAGATGACTCAGACACAGTGAATGAGGGCACTGGGTCGACTCAGCCACACTTAGCTGGCCTCGGGGATGGAGGGAACTAGAGGAAAGGCGTGGCAGGTGGCAGGGGGCAGGGGGTGAGCAGTGCAGGATGGTGCCTAACCCAGAAAGTGGCGGAAGAGTTAAGTGAAGACAGAGAGGGAAAGCTCCCAGGCTCCTGAGGTCTCCGAGGCCTTTCCTGCCTGCCTCTGCAGGGCTGTGACAATGCTCTTACAAAGGCAGGGTAAGGAAAGAGTTAAGCGAACAACAAAGCTGTCAGCGGAGGACCCCTGCTTGGCAGACAGAAGGTACTCTGTGGCTGCTAATGCCCTCCATTCATTTCAATGTTTTCAACCTATTTCAAATGCCCCCATGCTAATGATCTCATTTCATCTTCCGTGCAACCCTGGGAAAGAGGCGGGGCTGGGTTGTTACCGCTACCCTGTGGCTCCCTAAGGAGCTGTCAAAATGTTTCCGCCATCCCAGGGCCAGGCTGTACCCTACCTAGGAGCAGCACAGGAAGGTTGGGTATTCTGTCTGGGTTCCATTTGGCCTCAGTCCCTGCTTATTATCCGGGCTGGGTGTTTCAGAAATCACAGGATAGACTCATTTCTCTCCTAGAATTTCCCAGGCTGTTCTTGCCCTCAGCTTATATCTGATAGCAAGTACTTAATGGCTACCTCACCCACTCCCCAGGGAGCTATGTCAAGCCTCCATCCCTCATTAGACTACAGAGAACCCAAGACTCAGAGAGGCAAAGCCTTTGTCCTGATTTGCACAGGGAGAAGGCACGCAGGAACCTTGGGTGACTTGAAAAGAACCCAGGGCTGGAGACATCAGAAGACTCTAATTCTGATGCAGGCTCTGCCACTTCAGCAAGAGCCATAGACCAGCCAACATCTCCCCAGCCTTGGAAGCAGTGCCTGTGACTCCAGCACTCCGAAGGCAGAGGCAGGTGGATGGCTGTGAGTTCAAGGCCATCCTGGGCTACATAGTTCCAAGACTACACAGAGAAACCCTATTTCAGAAAACCAAAAAGATGCTACAGTGTTACCTAAAAGCAAATGGCTTGAGCTGGGGAGATGGTTTGGTGGCGTGGTTAAGGGGGCTGGAGAGATGGCTCAGTGGCTAAGGGCGCTGCCTGCTCTTCCAAAGGTCCTGAGTTCAATTCCCAGCAACCACGTGGCGGTTCACAACCATCTGTAGTGTGATCTGATGCCCTCTTCTGTCCTGTAGGTGTACATGCAGGCAGAGCACTGGATACATAATTAATAAAAAAAAAAAAAGAGTGTTTACTGCTCCCCCAGAGTACTCAGGTTTAGTACCCAGGACCCACATGATGCTTCACAACTTCCTGAAACTCTAGGGAATCTGATGCCTTCTTTCAACTGATCTCTGCAGGCTCCTGCACATACATGGTGCACATGGCTCAGGCACACACATACATATAAAATAAACATACCTCCAAAACAATTACTTTCGTGCAGTTAATGTTTGCTGGAGGAGGGGGATATTCCCTTTAATGAAACTCATTGGAACACTGTGTGTGTGCGCGCGCGCACACACACACACACACACACACACACACACACAGAAAGCAGAAGAGTGTTGGTTGGAAAAAGTAAGGGGATCAGTGGAAGTAGGAGGGGACAAGAGAGGGTTTTGGAAGTGAATATAATTAAGATACATAATATACTAGTGTAAAAGTGTCACAGTGAAATTCATTGTGATAATTAATATTCACTAATTAAAAATAGAAGACGAAAACAAACCACATTACTTTGTGAGGAATGTAATCCACAATGGAAAGAGGCTAGCCTGCACGTGAAGAGGCTGGGCTCTGCTCAGGCCATCTGTGTGACCCTGAGCCTCCCTACACTGGTACCCTACTAGCCTTGCCAACTATAAGATTGTAATGCGGTATGGGCTACACCCCCAGTGCAGGGACTCCAGTTCTGGTCACTCCGATCTTTGTATTGATCAGCTGATTGACTGACTTGCTTGTGGGTTGCTTGTAACAGGGTCTCATCACGCTGCCCTGGCTGGCCTCCACTCCTAGGCTTTTCTTCTGCCTCAGTCTCCCATGCAGCTGGGAGTCCAGATGCTTGCTACTGTGCACGCCTCTACCCTGCGTTCTTGACTGTTGAGTTACCTGTGTTCTTCCATTGCCTTAGATGCAAAGTGGAAAGATATCAGTCAGTTCCCAATAAGAGTATGTGAGGTATCCGCCTGCACTTTCCTCCTTTCGTAACCCCTGTAACCCGCACTACCTT
Organism: Acomys minous; assembly: GCF_964271855.1. Taxonomy (NCBI): domain Eukaryota; kingdom Metazoa; phylum Chordata; class Mammalia; order Rodentia; family Muridae; genus Acomys; species Acomys minous. The sequence continues at coordinate 101,149,738 of NC_140489.1, read as the reverse complement.
CCAGCTTAACAGGGTCAGGGATGTCTTGGAAGAGAAATCAATGACTGATGTGCTAGATAGGATTTCCCAGTCAATACCAGCAGCCTGCATGTTAGATTCTCTCCCTGCTAACGGGACTAGACCAGCAGCCTTCCCTTTGTACGAAGCTGCTCAATATAGCCCTGCTTGCACTTCTCCATGAGTGAATTAAATATTAAACACCCAGGCCACAGCCCTGGTGCAGCAGCACGTCCCCAGTACAGAGACAATGCACACAGCTCCACTTGTCAACTCTTCCGCTGGCCGTGGGCTGGGCCTCCCCATTCCTAGCCCACACTCCCAAGAATACACAAGAAATGGCAGTGTTTGACCTTCCCAGTAAGCTCATAGGTCTTCATAGTTTTCCTCCAATCTCAGTGCTGCAGGCACCGGGGACCCAGAAATGCCTGGAACCCTGGCTCGTGACACGTGCAGCACTGAAATGTAACAAGCAGCTGGAGATGTGGTTCAGTCAGGTGAGTGCTTATAGCATGCACAAAGCTCTGGGGCTGACCTCCAACTGTGCACAAAACCAAGCATGGCGGCGGTACTTGCCTACAATCCTAGCAACCGGGAGATGGAGGCAGGAAGATAATTCAATAGTTCAAGGTCATCCTCAGCTACATAGACTACATCATTCCATTTGCAAAGAAGAAGGAGAAAAAGAAAAGAAAGAAAGAAAAAGAAGGAAGAAATTTAACAGGTGTATATAACTGACTCAGTAACTTAGTTTCACATAGGGCCAGAGACTCCCTGGGAAACCGACAGGTCAGGAAGGGTGCTAAAGCCCTGACATCTCTCAGGACAATAGGGAATTAGACATAATTGACAAGAGGCCTCGTTGTGTAAGCCAATCGGTTTTTCTTCTTTTTCAGATTAATATGGGTCATAGAATTACCAGACTGGTAGAATCCCAGCGATCCCCCAGGGCTAACATCCTCGTTTATAGAAAGGGAAATGGAGGTAGGATTAAAAAGGAGAAATCACAGCCATCACTCAATGAACTGTAGCCTAAGAGGCTCCAGATCTCTGGGATAGAGCCCAGGTCTCTTTCCAGCCTACCTCCTACGTGACACTCTGAGTCTCCTCGTAATGACACCGAGGAGCAGGCCTGGCACCGTGTCATCCGGTGGGTCATTTCCACAGGAAGCAGGATTCTCTCATTCTCACGGTCTGGCCTTGCTACCAAAGCCAAAAGCGTGGAGTCTACAGGTACCAGCCCAGCTCTGCTGCCCTGAGGAACGGAGCTTGTGGTCCTGCCACTCTCTGAGCCTTAATTCCTTAATCTGTAAGAGGAGGATTTAAAAGCCGCTCTTTGGAACGGCTCCTGGGAAGATGGGACAAGATGGTATGAAAGTGGGGTGTTTTGTAAACTGTGAAGTGCTATCCAAATGTTAGATACTATTAATATGTTATGAGGTCTGAAGACACTGCAGAGAGGAAAAAAAAATAAGTATCAGGGGAGGAGGTCATACAGGAGTAAGAAGCCATTCTCACAAGAGGAGAGTCCTGCGTGGGCTCCTCATGGATCTGACCAATCCTAAGGTCATTTGAGAGATGGATAGCACTAGGTCACACCATCTCAAGTGCACCGATTCAAGACTAGGCGTGTGTGCACGCACGTACAATTACCTGGCTATCTAGTACCACAGCACTTTACTTAGCTGCCCCGGGGGCAGTCGTCCGTGTGTGGTCCTGAGGTGGGATACCCCACTTCGGGCCAACTTACAGGCCCTCCAGGGAAAAACCTACTAATCAAAATCCTGTGAGGACCCTTCTCATCCTCTAGAGTCCTTACCTTGTACTTGGCCGCAAGCAGCTCGGTAGCCTGTTGCTCCCGCCGCAGATCCTCCAGCATCTTCTCCTTTTCTTCTAGAAGCTTCTGCTTCTCCTCGCTCACGAGGCTGCGATCATCTTGGATGGCGGCCTTCTCCTCCTCCAGCTGCTCCTTCTGTTCCTGCAGGTAATTCTCCATGTTCTTCTCCAAAGCTGACTCCAGGATCGGCTGGGGTGGGCGGTGATTGTTGTTGTTGTCATCTTCCTCATCGGCCACCCAAGCCTCAATCACGGCCCCCTCTGGGTAACCGGCTGGGGCGGACACAGCCTTCTTTCTGCGGCTGCTCTTTCTCCGAGGTCGCTTACCCAGCATCCCCTTCTTCTCCAGCTGGGCCTTCAAGCGCGCGATCTCTTCCTGGAACTCCCTCAGCAGCGTGTCCTTGGGGTCCTCGTTCACCCGGGGTTTGTTCTTGATGTTCTTGGCTCGGTTTGCAAAGCGGAGGGTGGAAAGGCTCTCGTCATAGCTATGAGAAGCTGGACCCAGTGTGGCCACCATGATGGTCTTGGCATTGCCCCCCAGTGAGTCCTGGAGCAGCCGGGTCAGCTTGGAGTCCCGGTAGGGGATATGGGTGCTCCTGTTGCCGGCCAGGGCAGCAATCACATTGCCCAGAGCAGATAGCGAGAGATTGATTTTAGAAGCTTCCTTAGGCCTCTCCCCGCTGCTGCCACCACCACCACTACCACTGCCACCTCCGCTGCCACCACCAGTTGTGGGCTGTGTAGCTGACCCTCCAGCTGTGTTGGGACCTGCCTTGTTCTGCCTCTCACTGCCGGCCAGGTCTACCAGGTTGAGCTTACCTACTCGGATATGGTCTTGGCCGTCGGAGCCACGCTCGCTACACTCCACTGTGATGACAAAGATGGCATGAGAGCGGGAACTGACCTCATTCATGTGAGTGCTACCCACCGCCCGGGCCTGGTTCCCCAGGTTCATCACATGTTCGATCTCCTTGACATTCTTGGTGACAAAGGAGGAGAGGTCCTTGATATAGACCCCTGTTTCAGGATTCTCCTTCAACTCTAGCCTCTTGCCTGGCTCCTTGGAGAGCAGGTCTCGAATCTCCTCCTGGTAGATCTCCAAGTAGGAAGCACGAACCAGGTACTGCTGGTTCTGGGACCGGGAGATGTGGGTGAAGATATGCTCAAAGGCGTTAGGGATAACCCCGCGGAGCTCTGGCTCCACCCAGGTCCCCTGCATGGTGTAGGTCTTGCCAGTGCCTGTCTGGCCATAGGCAAACACGGTGCCATTGAAACCCTGAAGCACCGAGTCTATCAGGGGCCTCACCGTTTCATCATACAGGTCGGCCTGCTTGGAGCTAGCATCATACACAGCATCAAAAGTGAAGGTCTTGGGCAGTTCCCCGGGTGCCGCGCGGGGGTTTCGCAGAGTCACCTGGCCCAGTTTCACGTCCATGGTCAGAATCTGCTCATGACCAGCAGCCTCCTCCTTCCTACTGAGGGGGCGGCACCGGGCCACCACCTTCAGGGCCTCGCTGGCCTTGGTCTTACTGGCCATCTTGCGGCTCTGTTCTTCCAGATGGGCCGCTCTGCAGCCTGGGCGGTCCTCCTGCCCTACTCCTAGGTCGGGATCAGCGATGCTGGCCCAGCCCCCAGGCACCGCTCTTCAATCCGCATGCAGCCTCCCAGGGTGGGGATGCAGGGAGTTGGCCCCGAGTCTGCTGCAGTCCAGGCCTCCACAGCTCTCTACGGCTTTCTGTGCACAGGCTGGAGAGGTAGAATTAGGCAGAATCCCCAGGCAACCGCGCAAGCCGCTCCTGCCGAAGGGCAGTGCCTGGAACCCGCCCCATGCTGGGGCAAGAGGGAGAGCTACGGTAAACAGCTTCGGTAACAATGAGATAAAGGAAGAGGAAAATGAGATGGGGGTGGGCGGCAGAGCTGTCTTTTCCTCCCCCTTTTCTCTTTCCCCTAGGGATCCATGGCGGGGGATGCTGGTCCTGGGCGGCCGGGAGGATCCCGATCCTCCCGAGGGCAGAGGCTCACCTGGAGTCCTCCCCTCCGGCTGGGGGAATCATTCATTGCAGCCACAGCTGGCTGCTACAGCCTCTCCTCCGCCTTCCCCGCCGCCGCCACTGGAGAATGAGAGAAAAACAGAAGGGGATGGGGCGGAGCAGCGGCGGCGAGAGTGATGTTGCTGCCGCCGCTGCGCTGCGGCCCGGACTAAGTCTCCCGACTGGGGTGGGGCAAGGGGCGGGGCCGCGGGGCGGGGAACACGAGCCCGGCGCGGCCCTTGGTCGAGGGACAGCGGTACATCGCCACCCGCACCCCACCGACCCCTCAGGGATGACAGGCTCTGGTGCCCACCCAGGTCCCGCGCCCACCAGTGGGATGCAGCGCAGCCACCGCCAGCCGTCACCCCACCGAACCCGAGCATGCTGGGAGATGTAGTCCTCCCTTTGTTAACTGGGGTCTGTCAGGTTGCTAACGCATTCTCCAGTCCTCAAGTCTAGGAGCCCCTCCTCCCACATGCAACCTCCCCGAGTGTGTCTGCTGAGGCTGCACCACCCACGCGTGTTCTCTGTGAAACCGCCATTCTTGGTTTCTCACCGCTCCAGCCATTTTGCTTTCAGATGGGGACATGTCACACTGTCTTTCACTCCTCAGGCTATCACCAGCCCTCCTGGAGCTTAACTCCTAAACGTTATTGAGCTGGCTTTTCCTCTCCCTATCCTGGTTTACTCCCGGTCTTCCTTTTAAACATTCTGCTGAAAGCGCAGTTAACTGATTCCACTCCTGGTGTCTGCAAATGGCCTCTGGTGCCAACCACATCACCTTCAATATCCTTTTTATTTATTTAATTAATTTATTTATATTTTTATTTTCAGGTTTTTCGAGATAGGGTTTCTCTGTGTAACAGTCATGGCTGGCCTCGAACTCACAACAATCCGCCTGCCTCTGCCTCCTGCGTGCTGGGATTAAAGGCGTGCGCCACCACAGCCGGCTCACCTTCAATATCCTACGAAGGCATGTCCATCTTCTGACCTTCACTGATATGATCCAACCTATACTCCTGATAACCATGCCATCACACTTTGCTTGGTCCCACTGAACCCCGATGCTATTCTAGGAGCTGGATCCTTCTGAAGGAGCTCCCACGCTGTAATAGAATCGACGCCGCCTTGTTGTATCCTCACGCCTTTGCCCAAAGCTCCTGTTGCCTTTCTTCATCTGCCGGTCTGCCGCTTGCGCGTAGCACAGGCACTTCGTCATCTATGGAGCTGCGGGGGTTAATTTTTGTCAACACAAACTAGAGGGATTGTCTCCATTAGACTGGTCTGTGGAGTATATTCCTGCTCACTAATTGTCTGATTGTTGCAGGAGAGAGCCCCGCCCACAGTAGGAGGTGTCACCCCTGCGCAGGTGGTCCTGGGTTGTGTATGATGGCGGAATACAAGCCTGGAAGGCCGCCAGTAAATAGTGTCCCTCCGTGGTTACCACTTCAAGCTCCTGCCCCGAGCTCCTACCTCGGCTCCCTTGAGGATGGACTGAGCCCTGTAAACCAAATAAGCTCTTTCCTCCCAGAGTTGCTCTTGGCAGTGTTTTATCACAGCAACTGAGAAGCAAATCAAATCAGAAGCCTTCTCTGACTGGTTTGTTTCCATAGCAGGGGGCAAAAAAAAGGATGGAATTTCCATAAAATAAAGCGTGGGCCTAGCATTCCAGTTCCTGTATGGTGTGTGTGTGTGTGTGTGTGTGTGTGTGTGTGTGTGCGCGCGCGCGCGCGCGCTCGTGCGTGCATATTTATGGGTTTGTGTGGGTGTATACACGCATGCATGCATGTGGGTGCCTCTCCAGGCTAGAGACTGACCTCATTGAAAAAAATTCTTAGCCGGGCATGGTGGCTCACGCCTTTAATACCAGCACTCGGGAGGCAGAGGCAAGCAGATTGCTATGAGTTCCAGGCCAGCCTGGTCTATAAAGCAAGTCCAGGACAGGCAAGGCTACACAGAGAGACCCTGTCTCAAAAACAAAACAAAACAGAAAATTCTTTTTAGCCAGGTATGGTGATATATGCCTTTAATCTTAGCCCTTGGGAGACAAGCAGGTGAGTCTGTGAGCTCAAGGCCAGCCTGGTCAACAAATCGAGTTCCAGGATAGCCAGGGCTACGCAGAGAAGCCCTGTTTTTATTTTACTTTTTAGAATTTTAAATTTTATTTTATATGTATGAATGCTTTGCGTGCATTATCTATATTTGTTTCTTGTGCGTGTTCCTAGTGCCCACAAAAGTCAGAAGTGGATGCTGGATCCCCTGGAAGTAGAGTTGAAGATAGTTGTGAGCTGCCTTGCAGGCGCTGGGAACCAAACCAAATTCCTCTGTAAGAGCAACTTGACCTCTTGACCACTGAGCCGCGTCTCCAGAAGCCCCTTGACTTCATTTTTTTGTATATTTGGTTGGTTGGTTGGTTGGCTAGTTGTTCTGTGTTTTATTCTTTTGTGATGAAGTTTGTCACTGAATGTGTGAGCTGCACTGGTTGGGTGGGCTGCCTGTCTTCATCTCCCCAGCGCAGGGATTCCTCCTGCCAAAGAAACAGCGCATGCGCCTAGCTGAGTTACCTCCCCAGATCACGTGGTTCCAGTGCTGAGCTCCACCCAACAGGTGGAGTTTCAGCTTTAGCTCCCTCAAGGGCTTAGAAATGGACCTGCGAGCTAGAGAGGAGGCTTGGGAGTTTGGAGGACGGGTCTGCATGGTGGCTCACAACCATCCATAACGCCTATTTCCTCGGCTCACCTCCACCAGTACAAGCACTTGAACATAAAATAGTGCAGTTCAACACTCAAAAACATTTTTTAAAAAAGGATAAATAATCATAAAAAAAATGGATTGTGGGCCGGGTGTGATGGCACACGCTTTTAATCCCAGCACTCAGGAGGCAAAGGCAGATGGATCTCTGTGGGTTCGAGGCCAGCCTGGTCTATAAAGTGAGTCCGGGACAGCCAGGCCTACACAGAGAAACCCTGTCTCAAAAAAAACAAAACAAACAAAAAAATGGATTTTGGTGTGTAATGTGTGTTTTACTCACAAGGGGTTTTTTTTGTTGTTGTTGTTGTAGTTGTTGGTTTGTTGGTTGGTTTTTTAAAGATAGTGTTTCTACATGTAGCCGTGGAACTTGCTCTGTAGACCAGGTTGGTCTTAAACTCCTTCCTGCCTTTACCTTCTTGAATGCTGGGATTAAAGGTGTATGCCAGCATGCCCACCCTTTTTTTTTTGTTTGTTTTTGTTTTTTTGTTTTTTGAGACAGGGTTTCTCTGTGTAGCCTTGGCTGTCCTGGACTTGCTTTGCAGACCAGGCTGGCCTCGAACTCACAGCGATCAGCCTGCCTCTGCCCCCTGAGTGCTAGGATTAAAGGTGTGCGCCACCGCTCCCGGCCAGCATGCCCAGCCTTATTCACAAGTTTTTTATTTTTATTTTCCAGACAAGATTTCATTTTGTGGGCTGGTGAGTTGGCTCAACGGTTAAGAGCACAGTCTGCTCTTCCAAAGGTCCTGAGTTCAATTCCCAGCAACCACATGGTGGCTCACAACCATCTATAATGAGATCTGGTGCCTTCTGGTGTGCAGGTGGACATGTAAGCAGAACAGAATATTGTATATGTAATAAATGAATAAATCTTTTTTTAAAAAAGAGAAAAAAATAAGATTTCATTTTGTAACTTTCCTGGACTCACTCTGTAGACCAGGCTGGCCTCAAACTCGCAGAGATCCACCTGCCTCTGCCTCCATGAGGGCTGGAATTATAGGCATGAGCCACCATGTGTGGCAATTCACAAGCTTTTTTTAAAAAAAGATTTATTTATTTATTACATATACTATGTTCTGCCTACATGTGAGCCAGCAGGCCAGAAGAGGGCGCCAGATCTCATTCTAGATGGCTGTGAGCCACCATGTGCTTGCTAGGACTTGAACTCAGGACCTTCGGAAGAACACCCAGTGCTCTTAACCTCTGAGCCATTTTTCCAACCTTAACAAGTTTTATAAACCTAGTCATGGTCCCAGCCACACTCAGTAGGAAGACCAAGAGTTTAAAGTCATCCTCAGCTATATAGCAAGTTCAAGGTCAACCTGAGCAACAAGAGACTCCCCCACCCCAGTCTCAACAACAACAAAAAACTTATCTGTTATGCCATGCTATCCCCAATTCCTAGAACTCGTCAGCTGGGCCAGCGTGAGGTTTAGCTGGTAGCTTGCCCACTTCCAAAGTTCCCTGGCCTTCCTCTCCACTCTGCCGGTCCAGCTCCACTGATGAGTGTGGCCTTTGGGCCAATTGCTGGTGAGTTTTGGCTGTGCGGACGGTACCTTTCTTGGCTCTGACAACATGACTTGTGGATACTGTTTGATTCTTGAACTATTTCCTTGTTGTGCTTGGCTCGGCTTCTGCACACCCCTCTCCATCTTGGCTAACTCACCTGCCACTAGAGCGCTGGATAAAATGCAGGACTATGCTGCTCTCTCCATGTAGTCACCGCAGGCCCAGGTCCTTCTGTGTGGGAGCCGAGGGTGAAAAGCCACTGCTTAGGTCTCTGAACAGCTGTTTTCACAGTAGGCTAAAGGTGTTTACCTTCCCTCACAGGACTTACAGAAAAATTAAGTCAAATGATATATGTGTGCACTCTCAGGCCACAAAAGGCACTCAAGAAAGGAGAATCCGAGCCTGGTGGTAGAGCATGGGCACATCTCTGAGTTTGAGGCTAGCCTGGTCTACAGAATTCCAGGACAGCCAAGGCAACACAAAGAAACCCTGTCTTGAATAACAACATGAAAGAAAGAAAGAAAGAAAGAAAAGAAAAGAAAAAAATGAGGACGCAGGGCTGAGGATCTATCTGGCTTAGCCAGGAGACCACTTGCCCAGCAAACGTGAAAACCTGGGTCTGATCCTCAGCCTCTGAAAAGCTGGGCACAGTGTCACATGTCCATAATCCCAGTACTTGGGACATTGAGGCAGAAGGCTCAGAAACTAGCTATACAGTTAGTTTGAGGTCAGCCAAGGCTACAAGAGGCCCTGCCTCTAAAAAAGATAAGTTCCTTTCCCTTTCCCCACACTCAACGCAGTTAGAGTTTTGTGTCTTCTATCATTTTTTCCATCTTTTTTAAGTTTAAAGATTTTGTTTTTATTTATTTATTTATTTTTACATGCATGTATGTCTGAAGGTACCAGATGCTCTAAATTGGAGCTACAGACAGTTGTGAACCACCATGTGGGTGCTGGGAGTTGAACCCAGATCCTCTGGAGGAACAGCAGTGGTCTTAACTGCTGAGCCATCTCTCCTGTCTTCCACCAATCTCCAGCTGTTCCGACCCGTGGTCTCCGGAAGCCACAGCACAGCTTCCTGTGTGCCTGTGTCCTGGTGCTGCTCCTCAGCTCAAGGTGCCCTCCTTCCTTTATTCCTCTACGCAGCCTCATCTTCCGTGGCTCAGCCTCTTCCGGCGCCTTCCTGCTCACGCCAGTTGAAGAGACTTCCCTTACTGAGACCCGGTTTCCCCTTCAGTAAGCCTCTCCAGAAACACCCTCAAAACACACCCAGATTTGTTTTATTTACTGAGTGGGGGGGCGGGGAGGAGCAGGAGGGAGGGAGAATATGTAACTCAGGTTGTGACATGTTTGTGGCAAGCACTCTTACCCACAGAGCCACCTGGCCAGCCCCTTAGTCTATTTTGAGATAGTCTGTCTGTCTGCCTGCCTCCTTTTCTTCCGTCCCTTCCTCCCTCCCTCCCTCAGTTCCTCTTCTTTCTTTCTTTCTTTCTTTCTTTCTTTCTTTCTTTCTTTCTTCAAGACAGGGTTTCTCTGTGTAGCCCTGGCTGTCCTGGAACTCTCTTTATAGACCAGGCTGCCCTTGAACTTAGACATCCACCTGCCTCTGCCTACGTGCTGGGATTAAAACTGTGTACCACCAACACTCCTTGTGAGACACAGTCCTTCTTCTTCTTTTTTTTTAAATTTTTCTTTTAAGATTTATTTATTATATATACAATGTTTTGCTTGCATGTGTGCCCTCATGGCAGAGAAGGGCACCAGGTCTCATTATGGATGGTTGTGAGCCACCATGTGGTTGCTGGGAATTGAACTCAGGACCTTTGGAAGAGCAGCCAGTGCTCTTAACCTCTGAGCCATCTCTCCAGTCCGACACAGTCCTTCTAAATTGCCCAAGCCGGCCTTGAATTTTCAATCCTTCTGCCTTGAGCCCCTGAGTAGCCAGGATTACACACATGCGTTACCACGCTTGACTGGAGGCTCACTTCTGAAGAATACAGTCCGTCTCTCCACGACCACATCGCTCTGTACTGTGCTCCTGTCTCCTTCACTGAACTCAGCCTGAAGGTGAGTACAAAAATTATTTGTTAGCCAGGCATGGTGGCGCACACCTTTAATCCTAGCACTCAGGAGGCAGAGGCAGGAGGATTGCTCTGAGTTCGAGGCCAGCCTGATCTAAAAAGCAAGTCCAGGACAGCAAAGGCTACACAGAGAGACCCTGTCTCAAAAAACAAACAAAACAAAACAAAAATTATTAGTCCACCTCCGTTTGTTCAGTGTAGATTGTTTGTTTGTTTGTTTTGTTTGAGACAGTGTCTTCCTGTCTAGCCAAGGCTAGCCTTGAATTTCCAATCCTCCCGCCTCAGTTGTCTGCGCAGTTGGATTTACAGGCCTATACCACCAACCCTGGCTCTTTTGCCACTTTTGCACTCATAGTGATTAGTTTCACTCTTGGCACATAGTGTACATTCCATTGGTCAATTTACATATTTATTTTGGCTTTGTGTGTGGCATATGCACATATGTATGATGTATGTACATGTGTACATGTGTCTATATGCCTGTGTATGCTCTTGGGTACACTTTCCCATGTGAGCAGAGGTACCTGTGTAGTCTACAGCATCTTCTTATTTTTTGAGACAGGCTCTCTCAAAGAACTCGGCGTTCACCATTATGCCTATCTTGGTTAGCCAGCCTCCATGATCTGCCTGTCTTGTTCCTCAGCACTGGGGCAACAGGCACACATAGCTGCCTGAAGGCGTCTTTGTTTATTTTATCTATTTTATTTGAGTTCTTATACCTCTGTTTCCCTCCCAACCCTTATTCACCCTAATACTTTCTAACACCCCAACACAAGGCAGGAAAGAAAGAAGGTCAGTAGGGGAAAGGGAGTGTAGACCTCCTTAGGCTACTTCCTGCTGTTTAGGGACGTAGTTCCTTGGGGCAAATCCAACCTTCGTTATAGGATATCTTCAACTTCTTGTCAAACCACATCAACAGCAACCAGGAGCAATGGGGGGGGGGCATTTATTCCCTCTCCAGAGTCCTCAGAATTAAACCAACTGTAGCTGGCAAAGAGCCGTCTCAGAGTCTACCGAAGGCAAATAGTTTGCTGCTGTGGACATTCTCAATCAACCCCCTATCCCACACCTGGGATTAAAACAAAAACATGTTTACATAACGTAACTGAGTTTTTAAAGGCACCGAAACTTTCCACTACAGTTGCCCAGCTTTTTCAGCACAGCTGGTGATGTTTTTCTGGCCTTTTCTTTTTCTTCTTCTTCTTCTTTTTTTTTTTTTGAGACGGGGTTTCTCTGTGTAGCCCTGGTTGTCCTAGACTCACGTTGTAGACCAAGTTGGCCTCAAACTCACAGAGAACCGCCTGTCTCTGCCTCCTGAGGGCTGGGATTAAAGGTGTGCGCCACCATGCCTTTTTGTAGTATGTTTTTGTTTTGTTTGAGACAGGGCCTGAGTCTGTCTCCCCAGTGCAAGTGGGGACATAAAAGACATACGCAACCTCTGCCTGGCAATTGCTTTGTTTTCTTTTTGAGGCAGGATTTCATGAAGACCAGACTAGCTTCAAATTTAATCCAGGCTGACTTTGAACTCTTGATTTTTCCTGCTTCTGCCTTCCAAGTGTTGCATCACTGGGGTATGAACCACAGCTGTGTACCACTGGACTCATCATTTTTTTCAAATAAATGAAACAAAGTCTCGGAAGACTTCTTTGACCAACCCCGCCCACCAACACTCTGCAAGAGTCCATCTTTCCTTTCCTCACCATTCAATTTCCCTTCCTTAGCTCAAGCCCAGGCCTCTACCGAGTTATTCCTTTTTTGTTTGTTTTGTTTTTCAAGACAGGGTTTCTCTGTGTAGCCTTGGCTGTCCTGGACTCGCTTTGTAGACCAGGCTGGCCTTGAGCTCACAACAATCCACCTGCCTCTGCCTCCCGAGTGCTGGGAACAAAGACATGCGCCACCACAGGCTGGCTCATCGAGTTACTCTTACAGTACTCCTTATAGCTGGACTTGGGACAACTAAGTCTGTCTTTCTCACCATAACGTGTGTGTGTTCCCTACAAAAAAGAACAAGATTTTTGCCCTTGTTTCTCCTATCTTCACACTTAACATGTTATACGTATTTCATGACTTGTACAAACTTTAGGCAATCACTCTTGTTTGTTAAACAAATGAGTACGTGTTAAAGACCTTTAGGACAAGAACATAATGGAGGGAAAGCCAGGTGTAATAGTCATAAACCCTTCTGCCTGTTCTACTTTGACTAGAGTAGCCTCAAGGTTATCCTCACGTGGACCTCACAGCACTCCTAGAAAATGGGAAAATAGCTGGGCGTGGTGGCGCACGCCTTTAATTCCAGCACTCGGGAAGCATAGGCAGGTGGATCGCTGTGAGTTCGAGGCCAGCCTGGTCTACAAAGGGAGTCCAGGACAGTCAAGACTACACAGAGAAACCCTGTCTCAAAAAAAGGAAAAAAAAAAAAAGAAAGAAAAGAAAATGGGAAAATATTTGTACCCAAGCTCTTTTCCTACTTTCACTTATTAAAATTTATTTAGTTTTAATTTTTAAAAATTAATTTAATTTAATTTACTATTTAAAAATTTTTTAGTTTTCCTTTAAAAATTTTTTTTTCTTTCTTAAAGATTCATTTATTGGCTGGGCGGTGGTGGTACATGTCTTTATTCCCAGCACTGGGGAGGCAGAGGCAGGTGGATCCCTGTGAGTTTGAGGCCAGCCTGGTCTACAAAGTGAGTCCAGGACAGCCAAGGCTACACAGAGAAATCCTGTCTTGGGGGAAAAAAAAAAAGATTCATTTATTTAGTGTGTAGGAGTGCTCAATCGCATGTATACTTGCAGGCCAGAAGAGGGCATCAGATCATATTATAGATGGTTCCTGAGAATTGAACTCAGGACCTCTGGAAGAACAGACAGTGCTCTTAACCACAGAGCCACCTCACCAGCCCATATTTTTAGTTTTCCTAAGCAAGGTTTTGTTGTGTATCCCTGGCTGTCCTAGAACTCACTCTGCAAACCTGGCTGGCCTCAAACTCACAGAGCTCCACCGCCTCTGCCTCCACCATCTGGCTTTATTTTTTTCAATATTTATTTAATATATATGAGTTCTCTATCTGCATGGACACCTGCAGGCCAGGAAATCAGATTCCAGTATAGATGGCTGTGAGCCACCATGTGGTTGCTGGGAATTGAACTCAGGACCTTTGGAAGAGCAGGTGGCACTCTTAAATGCTGAGCCATCTCTCCACCCACATCCGACTTTATTTATTTATTTTATTTGACACAGGGTTTCTCTATGTAGCCCTGACTGTTTTGGAACTCTCTGTGAAAACCAAGCTGGCCTGGAACTTCTGGAGCTCCCTCTGCCTCTCAAGTGCTGGGATTAAACACGTGCACCACTATGTTTTTGGCAACATCCTTGTTTTGTAAAGAAGGACCAGTCCAGAAGCTTCAGACTGATGCGGTAGGGAGAAGAAACTAAAATAATAGAAAAAAAAAACCCAAAATAATAAAAATGAAAGCAAAGCGTGGTGGCAGTTCACAGGCCTTTAATCCCAGCACTTGGGAGGCAGAGGCAGGCCGATCACTGTGAGTTCAAGGTCAGACTGGTCTACAAATGGAGTTGGACAGCCAAGGCAAGAAACCCTGTCTTGAAACAAAAACCAATAAATAAATTAAATTAAAATAAAGTAAGAAACAAAGCCACTGAAACATCAACCTCACAGCCCCGTGGTCTTCCGTTGTGCATTGGATGGCATTAGCATAAAGATAAGTAGCAGGGCAGCTGCTTATGACGCCGTGCTTAATAATGAAAGTGCTTGCTCATTATGTAGCCCAAGCTGTTTGATAGCCTCCTGAGTGCTGAGATTGTAAGTGTGCCCTACCACACTCAGCTCGATACAGAAAGCTCTCCCCACCACCCCAGGGGATTCCCACATCAGCTGCTTCTTCAAGCAAAGATCTAGTGACATTCCGGTTACAGCCGTAAAACTGTACAAGACAGAATAAGCTTATCAAAGTCCTGAGCAGGGGCCTTACAGACAAAAGGACTAACTCGGCACTTGGATTTACTATGCAAAACCAGGTTTGGCCAGCAGAGGGAGATATAGCTATGTGACAAAATTACTACATAGTCTCTGAGAGTATTGGCTGTCAATCACTCCAGGGTTATCTAATTTTAGCCCTTCAGTGTGATCAAGCTTAGATTCGAATTACTTTATTTTTTTTTAAGTACTTTAGATAAGTCCCCTACCCATAATAGGCAAATGCTCTACCATTGAGATAAATCCTCAACCTGTAAGCCTAGATTTCTTTTTTTTTTAAGTCTTATTAATGATTATGATTATTTTATGTGTGGGGGTGCTTTGCCTGTGCACCACCTGTGTGCAGTGCTCACGGACACCAGAAGAGGGCGACAGATACTCTGGAACTGGAGTTGTAGATGGTTGTGAGCTGACATCTGGGTGCTGGGAACTGAACCCAGGTCCTCTGCGAGAGTAGCCAGTGCTCCTCCCTGCAGAGTGAGCCAAGTTTTCAGTCCCAATTTCTTGTTCTTGATGGTTGTTGTGTTTGAGACAGTATTTCAGCTGTAGTCCAGAATGTCTGGCGCTCACTGTCTAATGCTGGCTCACATCAAACCTGCAGTCGCCGGGCGTGGTGGCGCACACCTTTAATCCCAGCACTTGGGAGGCAGAGACAGGTGGATCGCTGTGAGTTCAAGGCCAGCCTGGTCTACAGAGTGAGTCCAGGACAGCCAAGGCTGAACAGAGAAACCCTGTCTCGAAAAAACAAAAACAAAAACAAAAAAAACCCTGCAATCCTCTTGCCACAGCCTCTTGAGTGCTAGGACCGCAAGTATGGTCTCCAATACTTAGCTTCTGGCCTACACTAATGATTTCTACCATTTCTGTTTGCTGTTTTGTTTTTGAGATAGAATATCTGTTGGGGACAATAGGCCATATGGCCAATGTTCAGCCATCTTGTCAGAGCCTGCACCTTTAAGTCTGTTTTTCTCAGAGCTTGCCTTTCACCAGAAACTAGCTGACCCTGTTGTGGGTCAGCAGTTAGACTAAAGACAGATAGAGATGGAGCAACCCTGTTATGGTTTAGCAGTTAGACTAGACAAAGGGAGCCAAATACCCTGTGTGGCAGGACATTACGACCCTGCCTGGAATTCCCTGTGTTTTGAGAAAAGCCTGCAGTTGGGTTGCTATAGCAATATGCTTCCCTTATAAAAGCTATAAAAGCTGCTGCCTGACTAATAAAGTTTGAGAGCTTGATCAATCAGACTTGCTCTCCTTCTTTGTGTCTTGCATTTTCAACAGGTGAACTTCCTCCTGAGTTTTAGTTGAACCCTGCAGGCCAGGGCAAATATCAGTAGCCCAGACTGTCCTTCAACTTACATCGCTGGGGACAGTCTTGAATCCCGATTCTCTGTGACAGTGTCCAGTGTCCTGGGGTTACAGGCATTTACCACCAAACCTATCTACTTGAGCCTAGGTTTCTAAGTGCTTCTCTTCTCTTGAAAGCTGTTTCTCTATAGTCTGTAGTTTCTGGAGGCTGGGATTTGTCAATTAAAAATTGTGTTTTTATTAACTATTTTTCGTTGTTTTTTAAGATGTGGTTTCATGCATCTTAGGCTGGCCTTGAATTTACAATGTAGGCAAGGATGACTCTCTCCCACTTCTGACTCTCTGAGTACGGGGTTTCAAGTGTGCAGCACAGCCAGCTTGCATTTATATATTTATTGTTTCCTTTTTTGAGACAGGATCTCACTATATAGTTCTGGCTGTTCTGGAACTCATTCTGTAAACCAGGCTGGCCTCGAACTCACAGAGATCCACTTGCTGCGATCAAACGTATGTGCCACCACACCCAGCTTGCTAGTTTTTTGGTTTTTTTTTTTTTTTTTAACATTTTTTTGTTGTTGTTGCTTTGTTTTTTTGAGATAGGATTTCTCTATGTAGCCTTGGCTGTCCTGGACTCACTTTGTAGACCAGGCTGGCCTTGAACTCACAGTGATCTGCCTGCCTCTGTCTCCCGAGTGCTGGGATTATAGGCGCCCAGCTGTTTCTCAGGGGTTTTGTGGCAGGATTTTCCTATGTGTTCTGGCCTCCAACCTCAAACTTGCCAAAATGCACTGTTTCTGCCTCAGTTTCCCAAGAGCTGGGACTATATAGGTAAGCCCGTTTTTGTTTGTTTCACTGGTCTCACTGTTTCCCAAACTGACCTTTCACTCATGGCCTCAAGCAACCCTTCTACTCCAGCTGGCAGAGTAGCTGGGACTACAGATGTGCACCATAGTGCCAAGCTTGACCTATGACCCCAGCGCTGTAACCCTGGGAGCTAAGATTTCAACATATGAGCTGTGGAGAAGTGTGGGGAGATGCAAATGTCTGGGTAGCAATAACTGCTGACCATCAGCGCTACCCTGATGGGCAGCAGCTATGGTAGAAATTCAGGAGGCCAGATTTGGGGCCAAAGTGTGGTCTCCCAGACACTTGCACCCGACAGGAACTGTAGCTGAATCTCTCCACTTCCGTAGCTTCCTGGGCCTCCCCAGACTGGCCATCTGGTGCTTTTTCCTGACTCACTATCCAACAGCCATCAGAACCAAGGGCCTGTCTCTCTCCTTCTGGAATGCTGCAGGGGCAGTTTCCAGCTGTGACTCATGAACTGCAAAAGTCTGACTGAGAACTTGAGAAGCATTTAGGAAGCTGAGGGTACAGTTAGCAAGCTTCCTCAGAGCCTCCTGGGCCGGGGATCGCATATCTGGGGTGTTCACACACCACCACCTTTGCCATTATTTTCATGAAAGATACAACTTACATTTCACTCTCACTCTCTCTCCTCTCTCTCTCTCTCTCTCTCTCTCTCTCTCTCTCTCTCTCCCTTCTCCTTTCCTCCCCTCTCACCCTCTCCTTCGTTGACAGGGTTCGTATATCCCAGGCTGGCCTGAGGATGAGGATGATCTTGCTGTTCTGATTCTGCCTCCACCTCCCCAGTGTTAGGATTACAGCATCACAGGTGGGCTCAAGGCAGTGCTAGAAATGGAACCCAGGGTTTTATGCGCACCAGGCCAGCATCTTCAGTTCCACAAATACCGTCTCTCCAAATGTGGGTGGTATCGACCATCTTAGGTTTCTACTGCTGTGAGGAAACGCCATGGCTTGGGGAGGAAAAGGTTCGTTTGGCTTACAGGTCCATATCACAGTGCACCATCTAAGGAAGTCACAGCAGGAGCTCAAGCAGAGCAAGAACTAAAGCAAAGGCCACGGATGGGTGCTGCTTACTGGTTTTCTCCCATGGCTTGCTCAGCCAGCTTTCTTATAGAACCCAGAGCCACCAGCCCAGGTGTGGCCCCACCCACAATGGGCTGGGCACCTCCCACATCAATCACTAATTAAGAAAATGCCTTACAGGCTTGCCCATGGGCAAATCTTATGGAGACATTTTCTCAATGGAGAGCCCCTCTTCCCAAATGACTCTGACTCGTGTCAAGTTGACATAGAAGCATCTAGACAGAGACAAAGGTGGTTTTCTCTGCTTAGCTGTAACCAAGGGTGCTGGATACAGATAGATGTAGATGGGACACTGAGCCCTCAGAGGGTCTGTGGGCAGGCCTCCTGCACACTGTGTAGCCGGGCGTGGTGCCGCACGCCTGTAAACCCAGGCAGAGGCAGGTGGATCGCTGTGAGTTCGAGGCCAGCCTGGTCTACAAAGTGAGTCCAGGACAACAGGGGCTACACAGAGAAACCCTGTCTTGAAAAAAACAAAAGCAAAAACAAACAAACAAACAAAAAGTTAGACACATACCTATAATTGTAGCTCCTTGGGAAGCTGAGGCAGGAGGATTGAGAATTCAAGGACAGCCTAAGTTGCATAGTGAGACATTTTCTCTAAAAGCAGAAAGCTAAACAAAACTACCCAAGCATGATGGCTTATGCTTTTCGTGCTAACCCTGGGAGACAGAGGCAGGCAGATTTGTGAGAGTTCAAGGTTAGCCTAGTGGATATACCAAGCTCTAGGCCAGCCAGAGCTCCATAATGAGACCTCATCAAAACCAAACAAATATAAATTTGCATCAACAAAGCATCAACAAAACAAATATAAATTTAGCATGGCAGTGTATGACTGTAATCCCAGCACTTAGGAGGTCTGGGTAGAAGGGTCAGGAGTTCAAGGCCACCTTCAGCTACATCCTGGACTGTGTATGTGAGATGCTTTCTCAAGAAACTAACTGATTGACTGACTACATTAATTAATTAAAAAGAATCATGCCTGGTCCACATCTATAGTCCCAGAAATATGAAAATAGGAGCAAGATCAGAAGTTCAAGGTCATCCTTGGCTACATATCAAGTTTGAGATCCACCTGGGCTCCATATGACCCTGTCCCTAATGACAATAGAAATGCTCGACACAACAAATGAGGCAAGCACTTTAAACTTTTCAAAGAGGAACATGTCCAAACTGCTCCAAAATGTACACCCAAGGGCAGCTATTGGCTGGCTCCAGTCACAAGAAGTCACAGAAAAGTCTGGGCAACCTCCCGTGAACCGTGTGGAGTCAACTTTAAAAATCCAAGCCTGCTTCACTGGCAAAAGCCCAGGTGTTCTCTGAGAGCGCTATCAACCCAAAGGCCACGCTGACAGCCATGGGAAGTTAATCCCCTCAGGAGATCCAGTCTTACCTCAGAAGGCAATGAATCTCAAGCGGACAGCTGGTGAGTACAGGGAGGGAGCAGTGGGAGAGCTGGCAACAGGCCCCAGGCTTCAGTCAGGAACCTCATGGAGACCTCAGTGTGCCCATACCCCTGGGCCTCATGTGACGTCATCCTCCGAGCCCAGCAAGGGGCAGCCCTGCTCAGCCACCCATTCAGAGATGGTGTCATGAGCAAATATATATTTAAAAAAAAAATATATATATATATAATTTTTATAAAAATACTTTTAAAGGTTTAAAGTGCTAAAATGATATGACTGGTTGCGTGGTGTTGGTGCACACCTTTAATCCCAGCACTTGGGAGGCAAAGGCAAGTGAATCTTTGAGGTTGAGGTCAGCCTGGTCTACAGAGCAAGTTCCAGGATAGGGCAGCCAAGGCTACACAGAGGAACCCAGTTTCAAACAAGCAAACAAACAAAAATCCCAAACAGATATGACTGGTTACTAGGAAAAAAGAGAGATCCAAGTATTGTGGTGCATGCCTTTAATCCCAGCACTCTGGAAGGCAGAGCAAGGCAAATCTCTCTGAGTTCAAGGCCAGCCTGGTCTGGTCTACACAGTGAGTTCCAGGACAGTCAGAGCTATGTAGAAAGATCCTGTCAGAGGCAGGCGGATCGATGTGAGTTCAAGGCCAGTCTGGTAAAAAAGTGAGTCCAGGAGAGCCAGGACTACACAGATGTACCCAGTTTCAAAAACCAAAACCAAAACCAAAACCAAACAAACCAAAAGAAAGAGAAACAGAGAGAGAGAGAGAGAGAGAGAGAGAGAGAGAGAGAGAGAGAGAGAAAGAGGAGGGAGGGATGGGCCTGAGCCTCCCTGGTCCTCTGGTCACTCTCTGGGACCAGTGAGGTCCCTCCCGTGCCTTTCTGTGCTCCTTAGGATGAGCTCCTTGTGATGCTGTCATGTTCCAGTCTTGCAATTCCATGAGGCAATTTCCCAGAAGACCTGTGGAAATAGCTCAGCTGGCCACATTCCTCACTGTGACTAGACAGCGAAGAGGAGCAGGAGATGAGCAAGGAGAAAACGTGACTGCTAAGGAAGCAGTCCTCTGACTGCTGTCAGAGATCTTAAGCAGAGAGATAATTTAATTAAATTTAATTAAAGATAGTAAACTTTTCTTGGAGACAGGGTCTCCATAGCCCAGGCTGCCCTGGAAATCATTAGATAGTCTGGGCTGGCCTCAAATTTGAGATGTTTTTCCTGCCAAGGCCACCATAGTACCTTCTATGTATGTATGTATGTACATATGTATATATGTGTATGTTTGTTTGTATGTGTGTGTGAGTATGTATATATGTATGTTTGCGTGTATGCGTGTTTGTATATACAGGTTATTGTGTGTGTTTGTATGTATGTGTGTGTATGTATGTACAGGTGTATGTATGTATATATGTGTGTATTATGTATGTTTGTGTATGTATGTATGTGCTGGAGATTGAACCTGAGACTTGACTCAGGTGGGGCAGGTACTCTGGACACAGAACTGTATCCTCAGGCTTCTTCTTCTTCTTCTTTTTAATTACATTTGTTTGTTCATTTATGTGTATTCACTACAGCACATATTGAGGTCAGTGGCCAGGCTTAGTGACAGGCACTTTGTCATTCCAGCCTTCTTTTTTTATTTTCTATGTTGTTGCCAGATGTCACTAATTGCCCTGTTAGCCTTAAATTCACTCTCTAGTTCTGCTGGGCCTTGAGCCTAGGTGTTTGTTTTGTTTTGTTTGGTTTGGTTTTTTGTTTTTTGAGACAGAGCCTGCCTGGCTTCAACCTCACAGAGTTCTACCTGTCTCCAGAGTGCTGGGACTAGCCTGGCACAGTGGTGTACGCCTGTAATCCTAGCACTCAGGGAGGCAGAGGCAGGCAGATCTCTGTGAGTTCGAGGCCAGCCTGGTCTACAGAGTGAGTCCATATAGAGAAACTCTCTCCATCCCCAACCCTCCCCCCCAAAATAACAGAGTGCTGGGCCTAAAAGTTTATGCTATCATGTCACGCCTAACTTTTTGTTTTGTTTTTAAAGATTTGTTTGTTTATTTTATATACAATGTTCTTCAAGTATGCTGTGTGCCAGAAGAGGGCGCCAGATCTCATTATAGATGGTTGTGAGCCACCATGTGGTTGCTGGGAGCTCAGGACCTTCTGGAAGAGCAACCAGTGAGTGCCCTTAACTTCTGAGCCCTAACTTTTTGTTTTTAAGATTTTATTTATTTATTATGTATACAGTGCTCTGCTTGAATGTACACCTGCAGGCCAGAAGAGGGCATCAGATGGCATTGCAGACGGTTGTGAGCCACCATGTGGTTGCTGGGAATTGAACTCATGACCTCTGGAAGAACAATCAGTGCTCTTAACCACTGAGCCATCACTCCAGCCCCAACTTTTTGGTTTTTATTTATTATTTATTTATTTTTGGTTTTTTCGAGACAAGGTCTCTCTGTGTAGCCTTGGTTGTCCTGGACTTGCTTTGTAGACCAGGCTGGCCTTGAACTCACAGCGACCCACCTGCCTCTGCCTCCCGAGTGCTGGGATTAAAGGTGTGCGCCACCACTCCCCGCTTCTCACTCTTTCTTATATCTCTCCCTTCATTATCTTTGTCCTGTGCTGTTTGATGCCCTAAGAGAGAAAAGAAAGGTCCTGCTCTTCCTTTCAGCAGAACATTTGGGCACTGAGCCAGCAGAGCCCTGACTGGTGGCTCCCTGCTGTAGGAGGCCAGCACTGTGGTCAGGATCTATGGTCCTGCCTGCAAAGTCCCTTGCCTGTGGGAGGAGCATGCTCCAGGAGGAGGCCAGGGCTCAGTAAAGGAGTACCAGGTGGGAGACACATTCCCAGGATTGCTTGGTCCCAGAAAGGCTGGAGACAACCCCTAGGCTCTTGCTCAGCCTTCCGGGAGGGCCTGTCGCAAGCACTGCCCAAGGGGCCCAAAGTCCAGCATCCTGGCTGTATGCCCACCTTTTGTGATTGTGCATTTTTTGCAATTCAGAGATTTGGGGTCCTGTATGCCTGACTCCATGAGCCAAGTAGGTGATGAACCTAGCCTGGAGTGACCTCTCCAGGCTGTCCCACCCTCTTCTTCCTCCCCAGCTTCCTTCAGCAGCAGACCAACTTCCGTCCCACTTCTCAGTGTTTCCCATAGACCCATGCCTGGCCACCAGGTCCTAACTCAAGGCCTCATATTTGTTGTGTGTGTGTATGAGTGTGTGCTGTCTTAAGAGGAAGGACATACTCTCCTTTTTTTCTTTTAGACAGGGTCTCATGTAGCACAGGCTAGCCTCAAACTCACCATGAAGACGAGGATAACCTTAATCTCTGGGCCCTACAGCCTCAATCGTCCACATGTTGGGGTAACAGTCAAGCACCATCACATGTGGTTTATGGGGTGCTGGGGATCAGCGGAGACCAGGCCCTGGCCTTTGTGCCGGCTAGGCATGCACTCGACCAACTGAGGTGTATCGGTGACCTCAGAACACTGTCTTTTATTTATTTAATGTTTTTGGGTTTTTGAGACAAGGTTTCTCTGTGTAAGAGCTCTGATTGTCCTACAACTCATTTTGTAGACCAGGCCGCCCTCAAACTAAAAGATAAGCCTACCTCTGCCTCCCACATGCTGGGGAGTAAAAAAGAGCACCATCAACACCTGGCTCATAACTGTCTTTATAGGGAACCTATGGCAGTGGTCCTGCTCAACATTGTATCCTCAGCTCTGGCCATGAAACTGGCCTCTAACAAATATGTATCAACATAAGTGAGTGGATGAACAGAAAACAAGTGAAACAAAGTTAGATCTGAAGAATACTCATTGTCTGACTAGAGCAACAAGAAGAGCTTTCTAGATTTTGTTTTGTTTTGTTTTGTTTTGGTTTGGTTTTTGGTTTTTGGTTTTTGGTTTTTTGAGACAGGGTTTCTCTGTGTAGCTCTGGCTGTCCTAGACTCACATTGTAGACCAGGCTGGCCTTGAACTCACAGGGATCCACCTGCCTCTGCCTCCCGAGTGCTGGGATTAAAGGCATGCGCCACCACTGCCCGGCAATGATTTCTTTATTTAATTTTTCCACACAATATATTTTGATCATATTCCTTCCCTTCCCCAACTCTTCTAGATCATTCTCATCTTCCTGCCCACCCAACTTCACGTTCTTTCTCTTTCTCAAAAAGAAAAAATAAGACCAATGAAAATCAAAACAAGAGCCCGGCACTGTGGCGCAGGCCTCGTGTGCGCCCTCAGTCTCTGTGAGCTCCTATGTGCCTCAGCCCTGCTGTGTCTGCAAGATGCTGTTTCCTTGGAGTTGTCTGTCACCTCTGCTTCTCACGATCTTTCTATCTCCTCTTCCACGTGGCTGCCTGAGCCTTGAGGGGATGAGTTGATGAAGACGTCCTATTTAGGGTAGAGTGCTCCAAAGTCTCTCGCGCCCTGTGCATCATCCAGCTGTGGTCTCTGTGTTAATTGCCGTCCACTCCAAGAAGAAGCTTCTCTGATTGGAAGTGAGTGATGCACTGATTTATGAGTTTAACAACGTTCCTTCAGGAGTCATTTGCTTGCTATGCTCCTTTAGCAGAGCAGTAGTCACAGGTTTTACCTTAGGGCTCATGACATATTAATCTCATGTTTTTGGCCACTTTAGCAGTGTTAGGACTATTGATCCTTTCTTTTCTTTTTTTGTTTATTTGGTTTTTTTTTTTCGAGACAGGGTTTCTCTGTGTAGCCTTGGCTGTCCTGGACTTGCTTTGTAGACCAGGCTGGCCTCGAACTCACAGAGATCCACCTGCTTCTGCCTCCTGAGTGCTAGGATTAAAGGCATGCGCCACCACGCCTGGCCAATCTTTTCTTTTATGGTTTTGTGGAGTTTTTTGTTTTTGTTTTTTTTTTTTTTTTCATCTTTTTTTGTTGTTGTTGAGGCAGGGTTTTTCTGTGCAGCTTTGGTTTTGTAGCTCAGGCTGGCCTCAAACTCACAGAGATCCACCTGCCTCTGCCTGCCCAAATGCTGGGATTACAGGTGTCCACCACCACGTCCAGCTTTTTTTTTTTTTAAGTTTTTAAAATGTTATATTATGTGTATGAGTGTTTTGGTCACATGTATGTCTGTTCACCACATGTGTGCATGGTGCCTGTGGAACTCAGAAGGGGGTGTCTTATTTCCTGCCACTGGAGTTATGGACAGTTGTGAACACTGTATGAGTGCTGGGAATACAGCCTGGGTCCTCTGCAAGAACAGGTGCTCTTACCTGATGACTCATCTCTCTCCAGGGATGTGCAAGCAGCAGTCCTAGGGCTACGTGTAGGAGGTCAGTCAGAGCAGGGGCAGTCTGTAAGAGGATGGGAAAAGAAAAGGAGGCAGTGGCGGAGGAGAGGAAGACAGAAGTGGAGTTGTGGGGTCCAGGATAGCCTGACTGAGCCTGAGAGGAGTCCTGTCACTGCCAGCAGGCCTGCCTCATATTCTCAACCTTACCAGCACTCTTGTCTCGGATCTTGACTTTGATGCTTCTTCTTCCCAAACTAAAATTAATCTCTTGGTTTTTTTTTTTTTTTTTTTTTGCTTCCCTTGACCGGAGGCTCATCTGAGTGTGACCTGCAGTGACCCAGGTCCTATGCACTCAGCTCATCACTTCTGGGCATGTGTCACAGACATCCTGTCCAGGAGGCACAGCCAGCTCAGCAGCTTCAGCAGTGGCCTTCCTAGGGTGCTCCAGCTGGGGCCAGCTCCTAAGGATGAGGAAGAAGAGACAGATGCAGAGACACCTGGGAACGTGGCGCAGAGGCGTAGCACTTGCCTTGCAGGTATGTAAGCCCCTGGGTTCTTGCCTCAGTGCCGCAGAAGTGTAAGAACAGGGCAAAACAAGACAAAGCAGCAGATGCAGAAAACACAGAGGAACTAAGTGTCTAATTTTCATATTTTCTGCCTTGAGCTAGCTTGGGCTGGCTTCAACTCCTTCCAAACAAACGCTTGGACTTCCTCCACTTAGACGGATCCAAAATGTGACTCCATGCCACCTTAATAACCCCGACTAAAGCCAGGTGTGGGGGTGCACACTTTAATCCTGACACTCGGGAGGCAGAGGCAGGCGGATCTCTGAGTTCAAAGCCAGCTTGGTCTACAGAGGGAGTTCTAGGACAGCCAGGGTTGCACAGAGAAAGCCTGTCTCAAAGAGCCAAAAAGTGAAAAAGCCAAAGAGAGAGAGAGAGAGAGAGAGAGAGAGAGAGAGAGAGAGAGAGAGAAGACTGGGCACGAACCCTCATATATTAGCCTAAGCCTCACTCCTTACATAGTTCCCGCCACCATCACCACACTCAGAAGTATATACACACTGGCCCTCACTCACCCTGAGGCCCTTCACCTTTCTCTTCCACCAACTCCACCAACCTCCTTAGCCCAATCTCTGCAATGGTTTCTTTTCCACATCTCTAATTCTTGAGTTATTTTTCTTTATTCTGTGGACCACTGCTACCATGCTATTTATTCTTTTCATTTAAAAACATCACGAGGAGCCAGCCAGTGGTGGTGCACACCTTTAATCCCAGCCCTCGGGAGGCAGAGGCAGGTGGATCACTGTAAGTTCAAGGCCAGCCTGGTCTACAAAGCGAGTCCAGGACAGCCAAGGCTGCACAGAGAGACCCTGTCTTGAAAAACCAAAGATAAATAAATAAATAAATAAATAAATAAATAAATAAAAACACCACGAGATGCCAGGCAGTGGTGGCACATGCCTTTAATCCCAGCACTCGGGAGGCAGAGGCTGATGGGTCTCTGTGAGTTCGAGGCCAGCCTGGTCTACAAAGTGAGTCCAGGACAGCCAAGGCTACACAGAGAAACCCTGTCTCCAAAAACAAAACAAAACAAAAATCATGAGGGATGGCAAGATGGCTCACCCATGAAAGATGCTGCTGCCAAGCCTGAGAATCAACATGGTGAAAGGAGACAACTGACTTCTTTTTTATGGGGGGGGGGGGTTTCGAGACAGAGTTTCTCTATGTAGCCTTGACTGTCCTAAACTCACTTTGTAGACCAGGCTGGCCTCGAACTCACAGTGATCCACCTGCCTCTGCCTCCCCAGTGCTGGGGTTAAGGGTGTGGTGTGCCACCACGCCCGGCTGACAACTGACTTCTACAAGTTGTCCTCTGAGCATACACATGCCATGGCACATGTGTGTCTATGTGTGAGCACGCATGCATGTGTGTGGGTGTGTACAAGAGAGTGAGTGTGCACACACACACAGTAAAAGTGTAAATTAAAAATTAACTTTTTTTTTTCCGAGACAGAGTTTCTCTGTGCAGCCTTGGCTGTCTTGGACTCGCTTTGTAGACCAGGCTGGCCTCGAACTCACAGTGATCCACCTGCCTCTGCCTCCCGAGTGCTGGGATTTAAAAACTAACTTTTTAAAAAAGATTTATTTATTATTGCTTATACAGTGCTCTGCCTGCGTGTACACCTGCAGGCCAGAAGAGGGCATCAATCATATCACAGATGGTTGTGAGTCACCATGTGGTTGCTGGGAATTGAACTCAGGACTTCTGGAGGAGCAGTCAGTGCCCTTAACCTCTGAGCCATCTCTCCAGCCCCAAAAATTAACTTTTAAATTATGGACTATATTATTTATGTAAACAGATTTTAGAGTGAAGAGCCAGGCCTGGTGGCACAGGCCTAGAATCCCAGCACTTAGAGGTTGAGGTGGATGATCAGGAGTTGCTTTATTTTCTTGTTTTGCTTTTTCATTGTTTAGAGACTACTATATTGATTTCTGTAACCAATGCCAGGCAGGTAAGACCTTACTTGTGTAGTACAGTGTCATATCCCTGTACAAATGGAAAAAAAATTAAGTTTAATGTTTTTAGGACAATATAGCTGAAGCTGAGGAGATGGATCAGTGTTTAGGAGCCTCTTCCGGAGGATCCTGGTTCAATTCCCAGCACCCACATGGTGGCTCCCAACCATCTATAACTCAACTACAGGGGATTTGATGTTCTCATCTGATCTCCAAAGACATCAGACATGCACAATACATATATGCAGGCAAAACTCTCATACAATAAAAATAATAAAAACTCTCATAAAATAAGCTACAATTTTTGTTTTTTGAGACAGGGTTTCTCTGTGTAACATCCCTGGCTGTCCTGGGCTCGCATTGTAGACCAGGCTGGCTTTGAACTCACAGAGATCCTCCTGCCTTTGCCTCCCCAAGTACTGGGATTACAGGATTACTTTTAAAGTAAAGCACAAAATCTGAGAAAACAGCAACATTCTGCTTGTGTTTTCAGACAGAGTCTCTTGTAGCCCAGGCTGGCCTCGAACTCTTTATGTAGCTGAGGATGACCTTAAACTTCGGGTCATCTTTACCTCCACCTCTTAGGTGCTAGAATTATAGGAATGTGCTGTGGCTCAGTTTAGGCAGTGCTGGGGTGGAGCCTGGAGCTTCATGCATGTTAAGCAAGCACTGAGCTACATACATTCCCTAGCTAACATGTATTCTTCCTTTGCTTTGTTTTTGAGACAGGGTCTCATATCCAATTTGCTGACCTTGAATTTCTGATCTCAACCCAGGCCCTTCCTGGGTGCAGGAATTACAAAGCCATCATGCCTGTGTGTCACATATGGAGGGTGCAGCCGAGGCCTTCATGCTTGCTGGGCAAATGCTCTCCCAGCTGAGCTATAGCCCCACCTCACCCCCTTTTAAAAACAGACTTATTGATTTTTATGTGTCTAGATGTTTGCTTGAATGTATGTAAGTGCACCACACATGTTCCTGGTGCCCAGGGAGCAAGAAGAGGACACCCGATCCCCTGGGACTGGAGTTAACAAAGGATTGTCAGCCACCATGTGGTTGCTGGTCTGGGGGAGCACTTAAATGCTTTTAAGTGCTGAGCCATCTCTCCACACTGCCCTTCCGAGAAACAGCCAAGGTTGTCCTGTTACCCGTTACTTGACCAAAGCTGGCCTTGAAATCCTGATCCTCCTGCTGGTCCCCCACCCACCCAGTCTCACAAATATTGGGATTACAGACTTGGGAAAACAGGAAATTTTGAGCACAAATGCTATGTAAATTGAGGCGATCTGTATTGCTGTATCCCTTATCCATTTTGTCTTTTTATAAGTTTTCTTTTACTTCTTTTTGCTCTCTCTCTCTCTCTCTCTCTCTCTCTCTCTCTCTCTCTCTCTCTGTGTGTGTGTGTGTGTGTGTGTGTGTATACACTCACACAGAGTATGGTACTTGGGTAGAGGGCAGAAGACACCTTGCAGCAGTCAGCTGTCCCCTTTCACCCTGTGGGGCCTGGAGACTGCACTCAGGTGGTCAGGCGTGGCAGCAAATATCTTTACCCCTGAGCCATCCTGTTTTCTATTTTTAATATGTTAATAAAGATGAGACCCCGGTCCTAAATGCCTTAGTTTCTTTATCTGTTACGGGGGTGGGGGTGGGGGCGCATTCCCTAAATACCCTGACACTTAAGGGGGCGGGAGGTTTATTCTATTTATCAGCTCAAAGGTACAACCCATCGTGCTGGTGCAGGATCACAGCAGGGAATGGCACCGCCCACAGTGGACGCGCTTCTCTCACCTCAGTGAACACAGTCACGGTAACCCCCCACAGGCATACATGGAGGTCTTTCCCGTGACCTAGATTCTGTCAAGTTGACAATTACTGAACCATCCCACTAGGCAAAGTGCTTTGCTGGTGAATTACAAGCCCAGCCTGCCCCGCCTTATTAAAATACTTCTTTTACATTGCTCAAGAACTTGCTGACACTCCCTAGTTCCCACACTTGCTGCCTGGGACACCTTTCGGGCTGGTCTCACTGTCTTCCACGCTGCCTCTCTCACACTGCCCCCTCTCTACCTTTGCACTGTGTCGAAAAGCACAGGAATAGAAACACAAACCACGTTCTCTAGTCCTATATTGGTCATTTTAAACGATTAAACCTAGGGCCTCAGCCATGGCAGGCGAAAGCTGCGTCACTGCTGAGCTGCCTTCCAGCCCCAAGATTAATCTCCCTGAATTTGTTGGGTTTTTCTGGTGGCAAGCAACAGAAACCATATTCAAGCCAGCTGAAAGAAAGAAAGAAAGAAAGAAAGAAAGAAAGAAAGAAAGCAATGTATTGACTCATTTCTGAGACCACCTTCGGGTAAGTCTAGTTTGAGTACAGAGAGATCCAGGACCCAAAGGGTGTCACCAGGAAATGGTCTCTGGTCTCTACTTCATGATTGTCCCCAATTGTTTCTGGCCGTGGTCCTGGATATATGAGTCTCATTGGCCCCCCTGGACTACATGTCCTCTGGAAGAGCAGACAGTGCTCTTAACCACTGAGCCTTCTCTCCAGCCCACCTGGCTTCTACTTAAAGGAATGTAGTTTCTCTTCTCCTCCATTCTCTCCCCTTTCCCTTTTTCCCCTCCCACTTTTTCTTCCTTTTTTTTTTCTTTTTTTCTTTTTCTTTTTTCTTTTTCTTTCTTTTTTTTTTTGCCCCCCTGTGACAGGGTCTCTCTGGGTAGCCTTGGCTGTCCTGGACTCACTCTGTAGGGAGGCTGGCCTGGAACTCACAGGGATCTGCCTCCTCTGTCTCCTGAGTACTGGGTTTAAAGGCGTGGGGCACCGCGCCCAGCTTCCTCTTTTCTTTTTGAGAGAGTCTCTCACTCTGTAGCCCAGGGTGGCCTCCAGCTCCTCATCTCGTTCCTCAGCCTCCTGAGTGCTGGGTCTCAGGCCTGGGTCTCTGAGCGGCTGGGAACGCAGAGCTTGAAGGTGATCCTCAGCTTCTGGAAGAGCCTATGCCTCCTCAGACATGCAGTGCATGCTTCCTCCTGCCTCAAGAGGGAAGCCGTACTTCAGCCACTGGCTACCTTCTTGTCTATTATTAATTTTTAAAAGATAGGGTTTCAGGTATCTCAGACACACCTGAAACTTACCATGTAGCGCAACCTGGCTTTGAACGCCTGACCCTCCTATCCCTACCCCGCAGCTGCTGAGATGACAGATGTTACCACCGGACCCAGCTCATTGGGTGACAGGAGTCCAAGACACAGATCTCTACAGTTTCCCCAAGACCGGGGGACCAACAGTGCGCACTCACGGGGCTTTCCCGCAGGGGCACCCTTCGTACCTGTGGGCTGCGGGGAAGGCACTCATGGGATTGGCATTTTTTCTTTCATTTTCTTGTCTTCAGAAACCTCGATGATGAGCCCAGGGTGCAGCTTCCCATCCCAGTTTACCCAGTTTTCCCAGATCGTGGAGGGTGCCAAGGCTGCAGGCAAGAGAGGAAGGGGAAGAGAGAGGAAGGGCAGGGTGTTGGCTTCTCCGCTTGTTGAGACCAGAGCTGTGGAGCAAGACAAGTTAAGGCGTGCTGCTCCGCGTTCCTCCTTCCTGGCTTGCCTTTCACCCTGGGCCCCAGTTCAGTAGCAGCCCTATTGGCTGGGAACGCTGGGGGATCCAGGAAGAGGAAACAGCTACAAGGGAGGCTTAGGGACCGGGAAAGTGTGAATCAGAGCTGTTGCTCCACATCTGGACGTGGCTTCTCTTTGCTCCTTCCCCTACTGACCCTGACTTCTGGTCACATCAGAGTTCTTATAATCTTTGAGCGTGATGTTCCTGCTGTGTGTGGCTTCGGGGGCTGTGCGCTGCACGGCTCTGTGAGATGCCATCTGATAGACAAAGGCCTGACTAGCAACCTTAAAGGTCATGCTCTTCTGTGACTTCCGTCCAGTGTGACTATTGCTCCCTCTGCCACAAAGTCTCTTGTCTGCCTTCTTTCCCGCCACCTTTTTACCTGGATCACTGTAGAATACTCTGCTTTGGAGTTCTGCTCACTTATGATTTTGGTGAATATTATAGGTTGGTTGGCTATGAACTATTCTCTAAGTTCCATACACTGAATCCTTGGGAATATGATCTCTTCATCTCTCTCTGTGCATCACTTGGGCACTAAGAGGTCTCCCGCCTTGTTGTATGCACTGTGCTGCCACAGGCCCAAAGCCATAGGGCCAAGGGCCGAGTGTACATGGACTGAAATCCCCGAAATGGTGAGATAAAATAACCCTTTCCTCATTATAAGTTCATTACCTCAGATTATTTTGTTATAGAAACAGAAAGCTGACTAACAGTGATCACACATATGGCAATTGCATACTTTTGGCAATGCGCATGTGACGGTGCTGCTAACCCGGTAGCTTGTTTGCTTATGGGGGCGTGTTCTAAAAGGCAGCATAAGTGTAACAGCCCAATGGCATGGATGGAATGACTCAGTGAAATGAGAAAGACTCAAAGATGTGGAGCAAGTGCACACACTCACTGCCAGTGGGAATATAAACGCTTTTTCTGTTTCTCTTTGGTTTTTTGAGAGAGGGTTTCTGTGTGTAGCCTTGGATGCCTGGACTCACTTTGTAGACCAGGCTGGCCTTGAACTCACAGCGATCCACCTGCCTCTGCCTCCGGAGTGCTGGGATTAAAGGTGTGTGCCACCACGCCCGACTGTGAGAATATAAATGTATACAGTTACCTTGGCCCATACACACTTTGCATACATAGACACCTCACACACATACCACACATTACACACACACATATACACACTACACATACAACACATACACAGACATACGGACACATCATATCACACATATAGACACCACACTACACATACATACATACATACACAGCACACATATACTTTCCCATTGCATTTTTTTTTTTTTTGGTTTTCCAAATCAGGCTCTCTCTGTGTAGCTTTGGCTGTCCTGGACTCTCTTTGTAGACCAGGATGGCCTCAAACTCACAGTGATCCTCCTCACAGTGATCCTCCTGCCTCTGCCTCCGGAGTGCTGGGATTAAAGTTGTGCACCACAACCCAAACAATTTGTTACTTTTATTGTCACTGTGACCAAATACAGGACAAGGACATTTAAGGAAGAAAGGCTTTGTTTGGTTCTTGTTGGATGGAGAGAGCCCATCACGGCAGGAAAATCATGGTGGCATTGGCAGGCACTGTGGCAGGGATGTGGCAGGCACTGTGGCAGGGATGTGGCAGGCACTGTGGCAGGGATGTGGCAGGCACTGTGGCAGGGATGTGGCAGGCACTGTGGCAGGGATGTGGCAAGCAGTCACAGTGGCAATTGGCAAGCCAAGGACATTTTTTCTTAATATAAGTGTCAGGTTGACTTTACCTGTCACTCTGTTAAATCATGTTTGAGTTTTGCATTTGTAAAAAGGGAAGAGGAATGCTGGAAAGATGGCTCAGTGGTTAAGATCACTGCTGCTGCTCTTGCAGAGGACCTGGGTTCAGTTCCCACCCACATGGCAACTCACACTGTCTGGAACTCCAATTCCAAGAAATCTTCTGGCCTCTGAGGGCACTGGGCACACACATGATATACATGCAGATAAAATACTCATACATTCAAAATAAAAATAGATAAGTCCTTCTATTATAGGTTTGTTATTAAAATATTTTTTTAACATTTTATTTATTTATATATTTTTAAATTATTTTATTTTTGTACATATACATTTATTTATTTTGGTTTTTTGAGACAGGGTTTCTCTATATAGCCTTGGCTGTCCTGGACCTGTTGTAGACCAGACTGGCCTCGAACTCACAGGGATCCACCTGCCTCTGCCTCCCGAGTGCTGGGATTACAGGCGTGCGCCACCACCGCCCGCCTCATATACATTTATATTGTTACACATATATACAACAGATTACCTATAGCAAGAAGAACCATGACACAATTAGGAATTATATAAATGTTACATCCTTAGTGTTTTGGCTCTTTGTATTTGACAGCCTTGAAGAAGACATCTTTCCTATCTTGGTGTGTCTAAGTTTCTGAATGTAAATCAATCCCCATCACATACTGTCATTATCAACTTAGAAAACCTATCTAGACCTAAAAACATTTTAACCCCTAAACAATTAAGCTTCATTGTAAAACTAAGCTACCTGGTCTTCAATTCCCTCAGAGACTTGAGAAGGAGTAAACTTGATTATCTGAGAATGCCAGGAGTGCAGGTTAGTAGCTTTCCAAACAAAAATATGACAGAGACAGTTTTCTACCTGAATAGTCACCCAAAACTCTCTATAATGTTGGAGCATCTTGTTCAGCCTTCTGGCCCAATATATGTGACAGACATATTTGTGAGGCAGGAACTATTGAGGACTTGCTTACCCTGTCTTGGCAAAGTTTAGCCGTCGGCTCTGACTATATCCAAGCTTGCCCTTTTTTAAGGCAGAATTCTGTGTGTGGTATAAATGAGGACATTTTGCCCAGTGGCTGGTTTGCCACATTTGAAGCCATCTCCATAAGGAGGTTCTTTGATGCTCATCATCTTCTTTGGGGTAGGCTGGGTGTCACCAGGAGTTAACCTGTCTTATTGTTAATGAATCTTTAAAGTATTAAAAACATGTTTAAATTCTGCATGTCTCTGGGGTTTTTGAAGACCTTGTCTTTCTATAGAGTCATATCTATCTGCTGTACCTAAGATGTATATTCTTGTGATAAAAGTAGACTAGCAACTGACATGACCATGATTTAATCTACTAACATTTAATTTGTAGAACTTATTTCTTCTAGACAGCTTGATAGCACTTTCAAAGCATTGGATGTAAACCTTGTATTATAATTGAGTTATATGGGTATAACAACTCATATTAGAGTAGAAATATATATATATATATATATATATATATATATATATATATATATATATAATGTATGTGAAGACTAATCTTACATTTGAATTCTATACCACTGTATCTAGAACTTATTTTGCATCTATATACAAAATTCTATATCAGTGAATTAAAAATATCTTGTGAGTGACAATTGAGGCATTAAGCTGAGGAGTAGATTCACTAATCTAGTTTTTGTTCTATGATCCCTGTACGTTTCTATATCCCCCTTCTTTCTTTTCAACCACTTTCTCCAAACAGGATGTCAATGTCCAGTATGCTGAGAGGAATGCAGCCTGTAGGTCTGATCCAATGTCAGTGTCTGGTTATTTTGTTCTGAAAGTATATAATTTCTCACAAGCATTATACAGTCCTAAAATTATAAGTGTATAAAAGGTGTGTGTGATGCATGGGACAATTAAGGCTGGATTTCTGTTCTTTGTATGAGCAGGAAAAGTAGACATCTGTAAATCTTCATTCATGCCATATGAAGAACGGCATCTAATAGTAATTCATAGGGGTTCTGTAGTCAACAAGAAGCATTGTCTATGCCTAGACATTCATTACTCAGCCAGACTCAGAGCTAGTCCCATATGGTGGGATTAGCAATGTAAGTTACCTGCTTGTTCTGTACTTTAAATTCTTCACCTCCTGATTGTAGCCCCTCCCTCATCCCCTCCCAATGCCCCTCCCTCCCTCATCCCCTCTCCCTCTCTGCCTTAGTACTCAGACAGTTGAGCTCTCTTCCCCTAACATCTGACCTCAGCCTATCAAGTCTCATCTGTATTAGCTGTAACCTCTTCCTCTGTAGCCTGGCATGGCCGTCTTGCCAGGAGGAAGTGATCTAGGTTCAGTGGCCAGAGCACATGCCTAAAGTAGTCCTTACTCTCCACATGTGGGATCCACAAAGAGACTGTGCTACTACATCCAAGCAGTGGGTCTAGGTCCACATCATACAGGGTCCTTGGTTGATGTTTCTGACTCTGTTTTGTAGTGTAGTTATCCTGTATTATGTGGCTAATGTCCGGTTATGAGTGAGTATATACCATACGTGTCTTTCTGGGTCTGGGTTACCGCACTTAGGATGATTTTTTTCAGTTCCATCCATTTGCCTGTAAATTTCAAGATTTCTTTGTTTTTAATAGTGAATAGTATTCCATTGTGTAGATGTACCACAGTTTCTTTACCCATTCTTCGGTTGAGGGACATCTAGGTTGTTTCCAGATTCTGGGGATTACAAATAAAGCCGCTATGAACAATGTTGAGCAAATGTCCTTGCTGTGTGGTAGAGCATCGTTTGGGTATATTCCCTAAGAGTCTTATGGCTGGGTCCTGAGGTAGAGTTATTCCGAATTTCCTGAGAAAAGACACTGGGCACACACATGATATACATGCAGATAAAACACTCATACATTCAAAATAAAAATAGGTGAGTCAGCCGGGCATAGTGGCGCATGCCTTTAAGCCCAGCATTTGGGATGCAGAGGCAAGTAGATCACTGTGAGTTCGAGGCTAGCCTGCTCTACAAAGTGAGTCCAGGACAGCCAAGGCTACACAGAGAGACCCTGTCTCAAAAAAAAATAGATAAGTCCTCCTATTATAGCTTTATTATTAAAAAATAATTCTTAAAAAAATAATTCTTTAAAAAAAAATAGAGGAAGAAGGGACAAGCTGTGGGTGTGGCTCTCAGTGGCAGGCACTTGCCTTACCACGTGTAAAATGTCCTGGGCTCCATGCCTAGCACACTTGGCCTTAAGAACTACTCTAGGGTCCCATCACAGGAAAGCCATAGTCATGTACTGGACCTCTACACACAACTCAGAAGCCACAGTGAGCCCACCACACTGTTACTGTTCCCCCAGCTTCCTAGGAGAACTGACTATGGAGTTTGAATAGGGGAATGTGGGCATTAGAAGTTGCCTTCTCTTCCAGTACTTGGAGGCAGAGGCAGGTGGATCTCATGAGTTCGAGCCAGCCTGATCTACATAGATAGAAAGTTCCAGACAGCCAGGGAAACCCTGTTTCAAAAACAAAAACAAACAACAACAACAAACCCATAAACAAACAAACACACACAAAAAAACGAAGACGTTGTCTTCTTCCCCATGGTGAACTGTATCACTAAACTGTAAAGCAAAATAAACACTCTCACCCTCAAGTTGCTCCACTGCAAGTTTGTTTGTCACAGTGATGAGACAAGTAACTAGTATCACTTCCAAGAAGACAAATTCTGAAGTGCAGATTTTCCTAATCCAAGTCTTAGCTATTCTAGTGAACTAGACAAGAAGATAAAACACCTT